>NC_066312.1:30235000-32635000 GCF_905404315.1 Leptidea sinapis | reverse complement strand
CTCCCCTACGTTTTGATAAAGTACTTTTTCAATAGTTAAAACGCGTGAAATTGTAAATATAATTATACATTTGATTTTTTGCGTAAAAGATACATTCAGTGGTCTACTGGTCTCATGAAAACGTGCTCTGCAAAGGTCACGAAACAACTGGTTGAATAAAATAATAATAAAATTCTAACTCTTTCGCAAAAACCCTAATGTAAAGCTACTGTTCCAACTCAAAAATGTCTTTTAGATACAGCTAGACTATGACTCTAGCACAGAAATATAAACTCTACATATAAACTTTATAACAATATCATACTAACCTTTGGCACATTAACAAGTCCTATATAATATTCATTCTCGTTAAATTTTTTGGCGCTAAACAAGCGTTATAACTTACAGTTATTAATAGTGTAGTGTCATATTATAACCGACATAAAACCGCTATGGAACGCTGATATTACGTATGTGTTTGGCACAATAACGAGGGTAATATTAACAAAATGGTGTTAAGAAGAGTATTCACTACAATATTATCAACCTGTTAAGTTTCATATAAAGTTATAAGCAATAAACTATGTAAATATCAATTAAATATACGATATGTTGGATGCATCAAACTTTAGAGCTTGAATTTATTGTTTGTGTAAGGTGCATTATAAATTACTGTCTTAATTAATAATCGTATCCAACAAATACAATTCAAATATTTTTATTCAAAACAGGATGTGATATCACTCATTGAAAGTCAAAAACGTCTACCCATTCCAAAAAAATGCAGACCTCAGACCTGAAAAGAACGGGTGCAACAAACTCAGCGCGAGTTTTTTTTTCACTAAAAATTTTTTTTTTACTATACATAACAAGCGACCTGGCATATTTAAGGGAAGGAGACGACCCGGCCCACGACTCCATTGCAAGCAGATAAAACTCTATATAACATTAAGGAGAAAGTGGAATTTCCCTAATCGCGTAGGTCTTTCCAACCCTTAGCTTCACCATGTGCCTACTAACTGCTCCCTCGGAAGATCTCTCATTATACATACATTTAATCTGTTTTGACTGTTACTCAATAATATGATGTAATGTAATGTAAAAAGCGTACTAAGATATATCTTCACGTATAAATATTACACAAAATACAACACATATATAAAGACGTTATATCTACTAAAACTATTTACATGAAGGTGTCAATACTATTAATATTAACATATTTAAATAAATAACATTTATACTTGCTTCATTCCACGTGTCAGATAAGTATAGCTTCTGACCTTGAAACAAGTAATTGATGTAATTACAATATTTTATGTTAGTTGGAAGAAACTATTTAGATAACTTACATCACCTACGACCTGATTAACCTGATTCTTACCGATGTGCTTCCTCCTTGGCAAAACATACCACAAACTTACATAGCATCCTCAACGTCTTGATATGATGTGCCTCAACACTGCCACAATATAAGAAATATAACAGTAGCGTTACTCAGCGGTCTCTTTGAAATTTATACCTGCATCTGGGCGGAGCGCTAGGGTTGGTACATACAAAAAAATTGACGACGTGAACGGCGCAGCGCAGCAATCAATAGTTTTGTCTTCCCAAGGTTGCTTAGTGGCCGTGTAAATCGTGTGTATGTGTGCGTGCGTCAATTCAGACGCTCTAGTTTGAAGTTAAAGTTTCTATTTTGAGAGAGTGCCCTTTTGAAGAATGTTTTAGCCTCGTATAACCAAACTATGAAATGCTGTGACTAGTCAACTATGAGCTGTTTAACGTGATCGCATTAGACCCCACACTAAAATATTAAATTCACCGTCTGACTTCATAGTACTATTTCTAATTTTTGTTTCACGTATGACCGACTAAGGTCGTATTATTAGGTCGGTTATAAGCTTTCTTGTGCAGTATTTTTAAATAGATATATCAGCTCACCAAAATACTCGGTTTTCAAGGAACATTCTTTCACGTTAAACTAAGCTATAGAATGAGCTGATATGATGCGATGTTTCTGGTATGATATGACATGGGTACCTTTAAAAAAGCGCGTACATTAAATTCCTAATTCCTGTATCCCCTAGCTGGGGCAGAGGGCACCCACAGTGCATCTCCATCGTGATCGATCTTTCGCTTCGTCAATGACAGTCCGCTGCCAGGTTTGCTTTGGCCGTCCGCTGATGTGCCACCTATTAAAAGAGTTCAAGTCGGTGCTTGCCCGCTGGGGTTGTTTGGTTCACGCATAACCTGCTCTTACGTTTGGCCTGGCACCGACTTCAAAACTATCAATAGGTAGCACATACAAATAATAGTATTTTATTAATATTAGGCATAAGATTAGTATTAGTAGTAGCATAAGAGGTGTATTAAATTAATTCTCTATTAATTATTTTTTACTTCTCAGTTTTTGAAGTCAGTTTCTATAAACTTAGTTTGTTTTATTTATTACTTTTCAGTGTCATTAATCCGGCAAACTTAAGATTCCGTTGCTTTTTACCGTCATATATTAAATAGTAATTTTTTTAAGTAGCTATGTATAGGCCTGCGAAAGGTTCCGCGTGCTTTAAACAATATAGATCTCCTAATTCACGTTCTTGTGAGACACTGAAATATCGTGAAGAACATTAGTTAGCTATGAATGACAGATAGCCTACGACCCACTTATCAGAAAACGGGTTGATAATAATAATATATAATCAATCAATATGAAAACTCCTAAAAAAGCAGTACACAAACTATAATAACATCATCCGTAGATGAATCTTCATAAAATTAAATCTAATGAGTTAAACTATGTCAAATTTTATGGGACCAAATGGCAAACATTCCGCATCAAACTTAAAAAGAATCACAAAAATCGAATCATACATCTCAGCGTTAAACAATACCAATCAAATTGAGAACCTGCTCCTTTTCGAAGTCGGTTAAAAACGAGTGTGCTTTAGACCACATGACTGAAGTAAAACAAAATATTAATTTATAAAATTGCTTAGGAACGAAATAAAATTATGAAATAATCAAGATATTACCGTTCGCGTAACGCTAGCGTTCGTTCGTAACGCTCTCGCTACGCACTCACCAAGTTACTCCCCATGTCAAGTTTTACTTCAAAAAGAACCGTGTATTGTACATGCTCCTTAACGGGAAGGCTAGAGTGTATATAATTTTAGCAGACGTTTTAATTAACTTGGAATTGTACTAGAGTGGTAATTTGGCGGATATTATACGTTTTCAGAAACAATTGCGGTATTAGTACGGTTTTCGCATGTAATAATGCTACGTTGAGCAGCGTTCATAGGAACGGTTCATTTAATTATAATAACTAGCCTCTTATAGGGCATTCGCTTATTTAGAGGCATTTTGTCGTCGAGTTTTCATTTAATTCGTCCACAATATTATGGCTTTTTCATCATAAACCTAATTAAGAAATATAAATAATATAAAAATTTAAGATTCAATCAAACAATGATTTAAACAGTGTTTCCGAGACTAATATAAATAGTAACCACAAATCTTGCTTAGCTTTTCATGTATAGATATTATGATTTTATACTTTTTATTCGAGTTAGTATATATAGTGGGATTGTATCGCAGTAAGTGACATGCTGTCCTTCATAATAAGCAACACCTAGTTAGTTGTGACACTTGTAACGGGGTTTATATAGGTCAAACGGTTCGAAATTTTGAAATTCGGTTAAAATAACATATTGCCGCATTTAGAAATCATCCTGACAAATCATATTACGCAATTTAATTGACATCGGTCACTCAACCGGAAACAATAATATAATTATTCTACATACCTGTGAAAAAGGATTCCGCTAAAATATGTTGGAACAATTAGAAATAATAAAACACAAAATTAACATGTTTACATTGTTAAATGAACAAATACTGTGGAATATTAATAGACATAGTAGAATGGTCTCTTCACCATTGTTACGTATCTCTTTTGGGAGTAATACGTCATAACAGCCGACCAATCACAGCGCGCCAAATGATGGTATGAGTGTATAAAAGAGTTCATTGTTACCAGCTGTTACCGGCTTATTCAATTAAGTCTCATGCCAGAAATTGACGAAACAACATCTCTTGAGGATGCCTAGTGTAGACGCGAAAAACGTTTCGAATTGATTAGAGATGAGTCTTAGCGGAATTTACACTCAAGAAGGCTCACAACATTTAATTCTGATTAATGCCTCAGTAGAAGCTACTAGAATGTTCGCGAGACGAGACGTCTGTCTTTTATATATTTTATTTTAGCAATTGAAATGTTTAGCATTATGATTAGAAACGAGAAGTTCGTTACATAAGTTTGTTAATTTAAAGGGGCACTTACCTGAAATAAGACACTCCATTCTTTTTAAGTTTGGATATGCTGTTTGTATTTGGTCAGTTTTTCACTGAACACTTTGTTATTGCGTAGCGGTGTAGTCAAAGCGCGGTCAAAACACAACTGAACGAAAACGCTAACTTATAGAAGCGTAGGCAGAGTTTAGCTTCAGACGATTTTTATATTATAATATGACAATACGCGAACTTGGCTTGTGTATTGGGCTGTCTTAGCTCAGCATAATTTCTCTGTCAAGTGATTACAAAAGCGAAATCAAAGATTATGATAAGCTTACGCTCAGCAAAGTTTTACGTAAGTTAAGTCTAAGTACGCTTTGTACACCGCAGCCTTAAATTGATCTAAGATGACCTATATTATTTGAAAGTCTCATCAAAATATCTACTATTTACGCTCTTATATAATATCTAACTAATTATCTTGTAATTAAAATATAATGTAGACTTCCGCTCTCTCACTGAGGGTTAATCTTTTCAACTGTGTAATTACTGTCTCGTCTAATTAAAAATAAAATAAGAATCTTGCTTCGGATGTCAGTTACTTGAATAATGTTCAGATCTACTTTTGAGGTTGCAACAACCTTATTCAGCTTTTGAAATAGAACTGAATATTTTGCCATTTTTAAACAACCATCAACAATTAATTTTGTTATGATAGATACCAAAATTCAGCTTAATAATAGAAGCTATTGTTTTCTCCTACATGGAACTTAATAATATAACTGTTATAATTTTGTCCCATTTATATTACAATCTAGCCTCAACTAAGGCTAATAAGTAATTCAACTTTAACTTAATTTGCTAGATATGTCGTAGGTACATTGTCAAAGCCGTGTTATTACAATTTCACTAGTGATATTATAATCAATCGACTTCGTTTCTTGCAATTTAACGGCCTGGTTTTAGTGACATTGTAGTGTCACGGGTACACTGTAGTAATATTACATTAAATCTAGGTATATTACAAATGAAGTTAGCAATGTGAGACGTCTAACGTTCTGATTGGTCAATTGTTTTTCATACGCAATTTGCAAGACAATCATAGTAAACATGGGACATAATATAACAGGGGACGATTCGGTTCTGGCACTCGTCCGCTGCTACCGCGGCACGCTACGCTCGGCTCGTACATTGCGATTGTTAATCACAATGCACGAACCACGATCACTGTGGATCGAAAGTTACTGCCGACTGCCTTTTTTGGACCTTTTATACGCAAAGTTGATGGTTCAATAAGCCACACTATTTACAGAAAGGCAATCCACACTCATAGGTACCTAACGAATTACCATTACCACCCATCACAACTTCTTCTTGTAGATAAATGTTTGTTCCAGAGAGCCCATAGTCTATGTGATGCTTACCATCTCAATAAGGAGTTAGAGCATGTCAAGGAAATACTCCATGAGAACAAACTGCAGCCTCTTCGTATACCAGCACACCTGCCATGTTTATTTTTAATTCATTTATTCAAGTGGGCATTACATATTTCAAATTAATAACAATCCGCTAAACTACCTAAGTAGTTTATCGGCAGCAGTTCTCTTGTAACAATAATGCTACCTTATATGTAAAGGGTATTACAGACAGAATTAGCAAGATCCTAAATCGAGCTCCAACTAATACAATTTTCAAGCTACACAAGAAGTTCCAGCAATTTTTGAGACCAGTAAAGTGAATATTCCCCTGAAAGATACGGATGTCAAACTGTCTAACTAACTTCAAAAAGTGGATCTTGCTTTAGCAGTTTTATTTTCCAACTGTTCTATATTTTTGCAGTAGTAACTCCCAATTCCTTTTCTTTTGCAGAACGTCATTGCTTGTTTAGGACGTTATATTCCACACGCATGGAAGATATGTATAAAGAACAATGAGGCAACTTATAATTTCGCGTTGGGGACTCTTGTCTTCGTGAGAATACGTCTGCACTCATTACATGTTACAGCGCAACTGTCTTTGTTAGATGTAATCCGCCGGCTAAACAGATGTAATCCACACTCTCCAAACGCGGAGGGAATCACGCGCCCACGATCCAAGGATGATAAAGGTCATATAAATATCTGGATTACATCTGCATTCTACATAGATGGCATCCAGCAAGGTCACCCTTGATGGGACGCTGGATTACATCCGTCTAGAATATGCTTTACTTAACAAATTGCGGATAATAAACACAGATTTTACTCAAAATCAGCAAACCGTACAAACCACTACATCGACTTAGAAAATTAAGACAGATAAGCGCGAAAATGAGAATAAAAGGTTCAAACGAAATATTATTGATCTTCTATTTACCATTGGGAGGCTCCTTTGCACAGGATGCCGGCTAGATTATGGGTACCACAACGGCGCCTATTGCTGCCGTGAAGCAGTGACGTGTAAGCATTACTGTGTTTCGATCTGAAGGTCGCCGTAGCGAGTGAAAATACTGGGCAAATGAGACTTAACATCTTATGTCACAAGGTGACGAGAGCAATTGTAGTGCTCGCTCAGAATTTTTGGACTTTTCAAGAATCCGGAGCGGCACTGAATTGTAATGAGCTGAGCCCGTATTTTCATTAAAAAAAATGAAAAAAGGTGTAACATTATTCATCAATTTATCATTATTACCTTTCTAAGCATACGGTTAAGAGTTCTTCGTTCACATTTAGATGTTAATACTTTTCAGACTTAAAATTTAATAAGTAGCATTTTCGATGGTCCTCGTAAGATATTTCTACACAATTAGAGAATTTAATGGATCTATCTAGAAGCTCTTTAAGACCATATACCGGTGTATTACAATCTGATAGTATTGCTATATACACTGATATATACCAACAAGCGCAACATAAACATAAATTGTAAGTATAACATATAAGCCTCGCGCGCCTTAATGGCACTGTCCAATCCCTAGATTCGTCTATTTTATTATATAAGTCTGAGGGTCTACTTTAAGCAATGTTTATGACAGATTTGCCCAAAGCGCATCTCCACAATTATTATTTGAGTTACTTCCTCGGTTACGAGAAACTCGTTACTTAAGAAAAATGTCACAGAAGTCTGGACTTTGACCTTACATTTATTCGCCTCAAGACTATTCTCCTCATTTTCTTCAAATATTTCAGGTATTTAAGTGCGAGCTTTATACTCATACTCTAACTGTATTATTAATAAAAGCGAAGTAAAATTATTCCATATTTAAAACTTTTTTCTTTATCGTATTTTACCGTAAAAGTAAGTTTAAACTTGGAGTAACTTTACATTGCGTTTATTAATAAGGCATTAAAATTTCTGAACCATCCAGCTGCTCAGTTATTGATAGGGAGATTCAAAGAGCTTTTGCAATTATTTATTTTTTCATTCAGGAAACATAATAATAAAAAATTATAATTTTGCCCCACTTGCATTACAATCAAGCTTAACTTAGGCTAAAAAGTTGTTGTACATTAACTTAAACTGCTAGATATATTAAACTAAGAATGTGTCCATTAACACTTTGTTGATGTGTCTTTCATAATATAATTATTTTTATATTGTATTACAGTAATTCACTAGCACTACACTAACTCAAATGGTTTTGTTCGTTTTAGTCATCTTACTATATCTGTGTTGTCAAGGAGCTGGATTACCTCGACATTCACGGGATGATGAAGTCTATGTTGATGAATTTCAACGTATTTTTTATAAGTTTGTTAACGAATTTATTGTTAAGGTCCCGGTGAAGATCGCCTTTTCGAATGTACAAAGCAACCGTTGCATATAATAACAAAATAAAATTTCAATGGCCTTAGATATCATAGAATACTTACTTAAAGAATAGTATTTCAAATTTATTGGGAAACTTATTGTTAGTTTTTGGCTTGATGACTATTTGAGATCGTATCAATTGGTCTGCAATGTAATTGAGTATTTAATATTTAAAGAAGCTATTGCCATCGCGTGCATTTTTTAGTGTGACTCTACTCTAGTACAATACAAGTAATAGAACAGTAGCGTAACTCAGCAGTCTCCATGATATTTATATCTACAACTGGGCGGAGCCTTAGGGACTACGCGCACTTATTCAGCTTTTGTCCATAGAAAACAACAATTTTGTATGGAGACGTGTACGCGTCGATTCAGCTTTCCGCGTCCATTCTGCTTTCGCGGCAAACCAGCATAAAATGAGGATAAATGTGTTTTTATTATGCGAATGCTATTGAGAGCGTTCGGCGCTGTTCCGCCGCGTACAGCGCTGTTCGCCGTCGAATACGGCGGACCTGTATTATTATGCACGCAAAGATTAAAGAGTGCAGACGTGATTTAAAGTTATTATTCTCATTCTTACGACGCCGTACGCGGCTGATAGAAGCAGAGCTGTATAAGTGTGACCAAAATCGTTCAGCGAAACGCGAATGGAGCTGACTAAGTGCGCGTAGTCCCTTAGGGTTGGTACGGTACATACAAAAAGATTGATGAAGCGGATGGCGCGGTGCAGCTAATTTAACTCGGACAGCGACCAGTCTCAGGTGGGCACGGCGTGGCACTCAATTGGTTTGTCTTCCCAAGATTGTTTAGCGGTCATGTAAATCGTGTGTATGTGTGCATGCGTCGTTTCGGGCGCTCATGTATGACTCTAGCCAATAAACTCCATCCGTAGATATGAACAACTGCAGCTCTGACCGGTTATAAAATCTAGAACAGATTTATGTTTCGTATTTTCCTGTTTTCTCGCATACAAACTAAGTATAATGAATTAGTTTTGTTGGCGAAATTTAAGGACTGTTCCTTTTAAAGAATAAAAGTAAAAATAAACCAGATGATTTAGTCAGGGTTACCTGGCAGCTAGAAAGTCTCACCAAAATGATCTGCCTTTTTGAGAATCTTATTTTTTACTTAAAAATAATACCCTATAAAAATTTCAAGTTGCCTCAAATACATTTTTATATTTTTTGCAATTTTTTTTTCCACGCGCCTGTTAATGTTAAAACGACCCGACTTAATCGTCTGGCTTATTTTTACTTTTATTTTTTAAAATATAAAACTATAAGATATAAAAATTGCATATTGCCAGATATTTTTGAAAAAAAATGGAACTAGTTTTCAGTTGCCTCAAATACCTTCCCAAAAATTGGTGCCAACATTCTTACTAAAAGTTAATACGTTTATGCGATTAGGTTAAACAGATTTTATTATTCACCTGCGGTAGAAGGCACATGATGAAGCGACATCTGCACTCGTCGTGCAGATATTCGTCTATTTGGTGCGCCTGACATTCCGATCCATAAAATCACATGACAATTTTAAAACCAATAAAATAGATTGTTTGTGGAAACTTTGCATCGTGTTTTAAGTTCGTTATCGACCATCCGGCAGTAATTCTGTTTTCGGATCGGTGCCTTAACAAAAAAGCTATGATTGGATAACCCGAAAACTCGAAAGAACCTTTGAATCGATTGCCGTTTTATGCCACTCAAATAAAAGGATTCACGCGACTTTCAGCCTTAATGGTTTGTTATCCGAAATACTAACTTTTGAATTCGGAATATATTTCAATTACTTAACCATGCTTATTAACGGACTTCAAAAAAGAACTGACTACCTAACGAACTTGACGAAATTTACCTCGATTACTCCAAAACCCCTGAACTAATTTAGATAATTATATTTTGTTTGAAATAGTTGCCATAGATATGGCGCGACTAGTTTACTTTAGATATTTTAATAGTATTATGTCCTATGGTATATTAATGCAATCTTTCTGCTCCAGACGAGGTTATTCGCGCTATTTATAACCTAGTGCGGAGATAGGATAGAGTAATAAATAGATCCTAAAGAATAATTGAGAGCAAAATTTAAAGAAATAAACATTTTAACTGTTGCTTCTCAATGTATTCTTTATAATGTTATGTATGTGCATAGCACATAAGTGAATTTGCTAGAAACTGTAATAGCCATACTGTTAACACTAGGAACTACACAAGTATATGTCATACTTATAATGCCTACTACTCGGCTAAGTCGAGTTGGTAAGTCTTTTGTAGGGCGATGTACATGCTTAGTTCCATAAAATGTTAAAGAGAAATGTATTACGAAATTCAAAATAATTGTTTAAAACATTTGTGTGGTAAAGGTTACTACAACATAAATGATTTTTATAATGATACCACTGATTGTGAATGGGGTTCGACTGCCTTCAGGTTATTAAAAATTACTTTTATTATACGATATTACATTGTCACCATATTATGTAAAAACAGCTATTTGTTCAACTGTCCAATGTTTCCATCATTTCATTCATGACTACATCAATCGCGCTTATCGTATTTAGGAGATTCGTTGCTTATATTTATTAAGATGCGGCAGGTGATTCTGGGCAATCAAAACAGGCAATAAAAATGTTTAGTACTGACGTTATTGGAATGAAATCTGTGATAGCCACGCCACTGCTTGACCTTTGAGTGATCTGCTAAGAGCTATCATAACCGACGACCTCTGAACTGGATTATTCGCCATGCAAATGTCTATTAAAGAGATCTCCGATCTTGCATTTACATCAGTTTTATCTGTCGAATTCGGGTAATTCGAGATATTGTGTATTTTTCACAGAAAACCCCCTAGTCATTACATTCATAGCATTTAACAACGCCATAAATTTGGACTTTTCTGTTCCAACAATATTTTTCATCTACCGCCATAATTCGTTTCTTGTGTGGTACTGTGTCTCATGCAGTATCTCGAGATTGTCCATTGTTGTGGGCGTTTATCAAGTAAAACACAGTGTTATAAACATACTGTATAATAATAAGCAAGAAACTTTTCACTTCACAAATAGCTATAATAGATTACAGAGATTAATTCGTAAATAAATTATTTCGTGCACATGCGCGTGCGTTCCTCGACTGCCTGGTCGCTCGACGCTCCCGACTCGACCGCACTCGCACCGCACGCTGATTATACCCGAGCCAAGACGAGTACGAAAACATCTTCCTACTTCTTCCTAACTTCTTGGCTCGACGTTCTTGATTTCGACAATTATATTTTTTTTGCATCTCTGTTTGTTGCTAAAGTTGCCAGTTCCTTGTGCTGTTTCTTTTACAGGCCTGTGGCATATTTCCAATGTACCTTTTTTGACTTTCAATAAATGATAAACAATTTCAATACGAATTTCAGAACGTAGTGTACATCTGCCATATCAATTAGTGAGCAAAGCATGTTTGGCTTTGAGTCGCCTTTAATTAGCGACGAAATATCACCATTTGCAATATTGCAATGAAGTATCAACATGACAGAATGAAATCTGTTTCCTTTTACGGTGTATCCAAATGCTCGTTAAGTTGGTATTAATTTAAAACATTGAATGAAGCTGCTTTTGAATACTTTAACTGCCAGTTAATAATACAAATGATTTAAGTTTTCTTTAGTGTTAATTCCGCCACTACAAATATATAATTATGGATTTCCGCAAAGTAACGCCTAATTCAATAAATTTTCTGCCAGTTAATAGTAGTATATTTGTGTCTTTAAGTTAAAGCTTAAAAGTTCTTAAAGACAAGATAATATAACACACGACAATTATTTTTTATAAATAAATTATTATTATTTTACTTCATAGAGGAACAACATTTTGGTCCTTTCCATTGTTCCACTGGACACAGGCCTTCCCCAAAGATTTCCACGATGATCATCACCCATCTAACGTATTCCGGCGATCTTGACCAGATCGTCGGTCCATCTTGTGGGGGGCCTACCAACACTGCGTCTTCCGGTACGTGGTCTCACGAACTATGTGCCCTGCCAACTGCTACTTCAGTTGCGCAATCATTTGGGCTGTGTCGGTAACTTTGGTTCTCCAATGGATCTCCTCATTTCTGATTCGAACTCTCAGGAAATCTCCGAGCATAGCCCTCTCCATTGCCCTCTGAGCGACCATGAGCTTTCTAATAAGGCCCATAGTTAGCGACCACGTCTGCGTACCGTAGGTCATCACTGTTATTATGTTATCTAGTGATTGGTTAAAAGAATCGGTGTCAATATTTTCAACTGACCGCCCACAACTAGGTTTTTCGATTTAAAATTGTTTAGAATTAGTAGAGTTTAGAATTTTGTAGCTTATATTAAAAAAATTAATGGTACCATTAAGGTTATTTTTATATCTCTAACTTGAGCGATTGGCTCTTTAAACTTAATTTGTAATTTCCTCCTTCATCCTTTCTTAAGATTCACTATGTTATATAACCTATAAAGTAATTATTAACATGATATAAATATGGCTGTATGTTTGTTTTTCACACAAAGAACTAAATATTGACAACTTACCAACCGTTCAATGCAGTAATTTTATATTTTCCTTTACGATAAACAAAGTGCATCTGATATATTATATTACTTTTGATAAGTAGTAATAAAATTGTAATAAATAATGTGTTGATCTTCACCTTCAAGTTGGCATTAACCTTGGCTAGGTGCGACAATATTTGATTAGATTCTCGTATAATGGTGCGTACAAATTACGCGCGGCAGCGAGTCCATGTTCGACCCAAGTTGACCTTCTTTTGCCGCGCGAGCCAATATGTTGATATATAAATCTAGTAGAACGGGCATGCCGCACACGGCAGCTGATCCAGCTTGGACAGCCCTCGGCAACTAGACAGACCAGAGTGTCAAGTATAAGATTTTTTACCTTATCGATCGCGTAAATTAACTATGATTTGTATAGCGTCGAAAGAGCGCCATCTAGTGAAATTAGAGGAAAACATCATAGACGATTCGACGACAGTTCAATCTCTTAAACCAAATTAGCAGTTGGATACAAAGATAATTTAAACACTACGTGTTGGATACTCCTATACTGGCCTGAAATATCTTTTTCGAGTATCAAAACAGTCAATTTCATTGTAAATTGTCCATTTTTACTTATTTGTTGCGCACCAAAACTACAGGCATCCCAACAGCGCGCGAGCGAACGACAGAAGCTCAGATGATTCACCTTAATATTAAACTTATAAAATTATAAAAAGATAAACAATTGAATTATGAGCATAATCACATTGAGTAATGGATATTTTATTGATTGGTTGATATATTTTAGTTATTGATAATCAAGGGCATGTTTGGTGTCGAGACACTTCACTACAAAGTATTATATTGTATTATATATATTCATCTACGCGCCTCAATAGCGCTATAACTGGAAACCAAAGCGCTGGCAACTATTTTGGTCAACGGATCAACATAGCTATCCAATGCGGAAATGCCGCCTGCATCATTAATCAAAATAAAAATATTGAAATTGAATTATTTGTATTATATTTACTATAGTGGATACGTTATAATATGATCTTGATTTCTTAATAAAAAGTGTTATTTAAGAGGTTCCCCGTTTTTGCCAGACTTAGAACCAAAATAACTTCGATTTGCAGTTTTTTTATCAAGCCCAATTTCATTTTAAATATATTTTAATACTCTTTAGCTTTTCTTCTTTAGCTAATATTAATCTAAAGGTGATTTTAAAATCGATGCTATCCCATTATATCCCATTTTTATAACATTTATATTTTTTTTTTCGATCACCCAAGTGATTGTGTATATTGTGTATTACTTATTTAAAAAGCATATTTAAAGTAAAAACATATGGCATGGTTATGTTTTTATTGTAATGTCTATCTTGAAACTAATATAAATCATAGAACTCTGCAGCCAAGGTCAAGTAGATACTAAAACATGATATATATATATATATTTTTAATCAGATTGCATAACATTAAAATCAGATAATATAATTTAAATCAGTAGATATAAGATAATATAGTAACTACATAATATACTTTGAATAATTATTAGTTAATATAAAGGTATTGATATTATAAGTTTTTATGAATTACTTTTAAACTACACTATAATCACGAAGCTACATTTTATGGTCACTGGATCACTTTTTAAATCATATCGACCAAATATTTAATTTAAATTTGTCAAGACTTTGACAGAGATTTTAAAAAGATTTCCAATTTTACACCAATAAAAGCACCGTTTCAAATTCTATGCATGTACTATTTTTGCAGGTTTATCACCTTCAACCACCCATGCGGAGCCACTTTCAGCATTTTGGTATACCTCTACTGTTCCGCGGCCCATTGCATCAACTTCTTGCCATTCATATTCACTTAACGATTTACGCAAATCATCTATTCCTTCGTCATCCAGGACATTTGGATTAGTTGCCATAGGCGTTACTGTTAGTCCAGGGCACAGCGTTATAACCCTGACACCAGATTTTTTGTAATTGTACTGATGACCCAAAGATCTGGAAAAGCCCATTACAGCGAATTTGGACGCGTGGTAGTATGGGATGAACGGTTCTATTCTATAAGCAAATATTGACGAAACGTTTATAATAGTACCCCCAGGACCTCCTCTGTCCTTTCTAAAGCGCTCGTAAAACTTCATAGTCCATTCCATAAGAGCAACTACGTTTATATCTATAGTTTTATTGATATTCTTCTCGTTCTGAACACCAGCGTTATTAATTACAACATCAATAGTCTCACTAATTTTTGTAACTTCATCGTAAACTTTTTCGAGATCTGTTCCAACATTGCATTTTATAAAAACAACTTTATCATTCCCATATTGGTCTTTCAATTTCTTTTCCGCTTCCTTGCCTTGAACTTCGTTAATGTCTAGAATGAAGACTAATTTGGCACCCTTTGACAGAAAGGCTTCTGCCATAGATAGCCCAATGCCACTAGCAGCACCAGTGATAAGCACAACTTTATCTATCACAGCCACCGACATTGTTTACGATTGAAATGAACAACATTCTTACTACTCCTTATATTTATAGATTACCTGGTGTTGTGTGTGTAACTGATTACTAAACCGGTTAGGTCATAAGCAGCCGACGCACGAATAAAATCATTCTTATTCACCCGCATAGATTTCGTTTGCGTGGCAATCTCAAACTTGAATCATTATTTTGAGAGTTTATTTTTAAACGGAACTTCAAATTATGAATAAATAATAATCTATGAATAAATAAACAATAAATACTTTATTTTCGCAATACAATTTCACATTTAACATTAGAATGCAAGAATCGAATGATCGAATCGAATTATACAGGTAATTGCGAGAGACTGGTTTCTAAACTAAGAGAGTTCAACATTAAAAGTGACATTTGACATTATAGCTTAAGTAATTCTATCATGAATTATTGCCAGGGAAATTTCTGACCCGTCCATTTTCTGAAGTTAGCCGGATTAAAAAAACACAAGAAAGAAAAAAAACGTGTGCGTCTCGGGACCCCCGACAGAAGTGATAACTTAACCTAATATAAGTTATAGGTTAGTACTTAAATATTATTTATATTAACGATAATGATAGGAAAGGTTCAGATTATAAAATATATTTAATTGTTAGTTACAATTCCTGAATTACATTAGAATTTCGTGTATTAACATTATTAGTATCCTATAAAAGTAACATTTGGTTAGAGTGAGAGGGGAGGAACCTGCCTACCACTGCCATACGCGTGAGAGAAAGGGAAGCCAGACAGACTGCAGTAATGCGTTACGTTACGAAGCGGTTAACCCTCCCATATTATCTTTACCTAAATCCAACCAAATTTACTCTGGATTCTCTGAACTATTATTCTTTGAAAGTTCGGCGGGAGTACCGACAACTCACTACTGCCTGTAGAGTTTTTGATGGTAAGATCGATTAGTTAGGTGATAAGCTGTGTCGGGTGTGTTTTCCGAACATATACCTCTGCAACCGTAGGCATGATCTGTTTGCGATTCCGCAGAGGCGCAAAGTAGCGCATGCACAGTCACCTATCTCCTACCCGCATCCTCATCTGAACGCAAACCCTGAGTGTGACTTGATCGGCAATGAACGGGAATAATATCAGAATGGCTGAAGTACTATGAGCGAGACGAATGTCGGAATTAATAATGAATAATCTGTAACTAAACCGTTTCAATTTAAGTAAAATAAATAAATAAGAAGCTATCACTTCGAAATCAATTTATTTTCTGGAGTTTGTTGTCATGAAGTTTTATTTCTGACTCTGTTTACAAGTCTGTTCTGGAGCTATTTGAGCCACAATGTTGCTGAAGCATCTTTAAATCGGTTGCCCTATCAGATGTGCGGTGACCGCCATTTCTTGGTCAATAATGCCTCGTTGATTATCTATCAGGAGAACCATGGTGCCCTGGTATACCACGGCAGTTATACTTGCATGATCCTGCCGCGGATGTAAGTGAGGATGACGATTGGGACCAAATGATCGTAGATCCGTCTAACTATAATGTCCACATTAATATTATGTTTTAATTAATATAATGTATATTGTTATGGGGCAGTGCGGCCGATATTAATACTATCTTTGTGCTGCAGAAGAGGGCTATTCGCGCGATTTATAACCTAGGTCCTAAAGAATCATTAAGAGAAAAATTTAAAGAAATAAACATTTTGACTGTTGCTTCTCAATACATTTTCGATAATGTTTTGTATGTTCATAAGCACATTGAGGAATTTTCTAGAAACTGTGACATTCGTAATGTTAACACGAGAAACAAACATAAACTTGTTATGCCTACTACTCGGTTGGGTCGAGTTAGTAAGTCTTTTGTTGGGCGATGTATATCTTCTACAATATGATCCCAGAAAATGTACAAAACAAATGTGTTACGAAATTTAAAAGAATTGTTAAAAAACGTTTGTGTGGGAAAGGTTATTATAGCATAAACGATTTTCTTAATGACACCACGGACTGGGAATAAAGCGAACACCCTCAGGCTCTTTAATTATAAATGTTTATTGTACGATATTTATTACATTGTAATCCATATTTTATATTAAAAAAAAAGCCCGCTGAGTTTCTTGCGCCCATTCTTCTCAGGTCTGAGGCAGTCTCTTTTGAATGGGTGGTAGATTTGGACGTTCAATAAGTGATTTTAAATCCTATTTTGAATAAAAATATTTGAATTTGAATAATACGCTGTTATTTTGACAATACAAACGGACACATCAATTTTGTTTGCAAGTAGATAATTGTACTCAGTATATAGTAAATGCGATAAGAAGTAGGAAAACAACTATTTTTAAAGGTTAACACAACGTGTCTGTCTATATTTAGCCATGATTATAAAAAAAACATCGAAGAAGTCTCCATTTTCTTTTGTTCTTGTACTGTTGAATTGATTAAATGTATTTTTAAGGCCTGTGTTCACAGTTAAGACTCGTAAACGATACTTAACAGCCCAATTTGTTAATTAATTATTCGTTGGAATTAATTATTGATCTAAACAGGTGGACAATGGGCAATTAAGGCAAGCAATATATGAAATTATAAACTATACACTGGAACCATGTTATTGATTTTAGTGACAAGAATAACTGCATTCATAGATTTAAAAAAAAAAAAACTAGTACTCCGTTCAACAATTGAACGGCTGTATCAAATGTCCCCTGTGCTTCCCAATAGCATAAAAATAATAGGGAAATCCCACGCCCAAGGGTGTCGTAAGAAGCGCATTTACCAGTGGAAGGCTCCTCTGCATAGGATGCCGGCTAGATTATGCGTACCACAACCACGTATATTGTTGCCGTGAAGCAGTAATGTGTAAGCAATATTGTGTTTCGGTCTGAAGGACGTCGTAGCTAGTGAAATTACTGGGCAAATGAGACTAAACATCTTATTTCTCAAGGTGACGAGCTCAATTGTAGTGCAGCTCAGGATTCGTTTTTCCTGAGCGGCACTGCATTGTAATGGGTAGAGCGTATCAATTACCATCAGCTGGACGTCCTGTTTGTCTCGTCCCTTATTATCTTATGATGAAAAATGGTCTGGGAGGTCATTCTATGCAACCACACTAGATTATTTCTTGTGGGGATATGTTAGATGAAGTGTACAAGCGAAATTGGAATACTTCAGTTATATCAATAGGATTGTATTATTAAGATCCATATAATTCAATAAATAAAAGTAAAACCAATATGTAAGTATTCTTCCAATGATAGCATGCCAATTCACTTTATTATTATTATCTAATATATAAAATTCTCATGTCGCGGTGTTTGTAGTTAAACTCCTTCAAAAAGGCTTAACCGATTCTCATGAAATTTTGAGTGCATATTGGGTAGGTCTGAGAATCGGACAACATCTATTTTTCATCCCCCTAAATGTTAAGGGTCCAGGCCAATTTTTATTTAAATTTTTTTGACATTTTTTTCGAGTCAGCATTTAAAAAATACATACAACTTCAAATTTTCACCCATCTACGATCAACAGTTACTTTTGTATCGCGATTTTAATATCGGCAATACAATTCATATATTCATAGTATTTTTTTTTATGGCATAGGAGGACAAACGAGCTTACGGGTCACCTGGTGTTAAGTGATCACCGCCGCCCACATTCTCTTGCAACACCAGAGGAATCACAAGAGCGTTGCCGGCCTTTAAGGAAGGTGTACGCGGTTTTTTTGAAGGTACCCATGTCGTATCGTCCCGGAAACACCGCACATGGAAGCTCATTCCGCAGCATTGTAGTACATGGAAGAAAGCTCCTTGAAAACCGCACTGTGGAGGACCGCCACACATCCAGATGGTGGGGATGATATCTTAACTTGTAGCGAGTCGTGCGAAGGTGAAATGTATGTAGTACTATGTAATTAATTTAGTAATAGTATGTACATAAAATAATAAATATTTCTTCATTAATTAAATTCACATTATTTACAAGAAGTATTAGTATGATGATAAGATGTTTGATTGTTTAAAATTGATTTAGTAAGAACATAACAAACTAATTTATTATTAAATATATTTTGTTACAATGTCTATACATAAACACTTTTTTCTATTCGCTTTGTTCTGTCAATGTGTTTTTTGGCCAATCGCTTACGTAGTATTAACAAACTCCTTGAATATGACTTCCGTAAACCTTTATAAAATTCAATAATACAAAAAGTATTTATAAGAGGTATTCACGATTAATAGAAAAATGTGATTCACATAATAAAAGAGGTTTTAAACTTCATCAACATCATCATCACATCTGCCGGAAGACGGCCACTTCTGGACAAAGGGTAATTAAACTTATTATAAGTTAGTTTTTACTTTTTTGCAGTTAATTTTACTCTGCTACTTGTTTTTTTGTGTTTTTTAGTATAAATTAAATAACAGAAACTTCAGCTTATTCAAATGTTGCATATTGTCTGAGTTTGCCTATTAGAAATTATATTTTTCTGTCACAATAACATAAATAGATTGGTCCATCTATTCATCTCACGGAAATTGATCTCATGATATTCTTTATAGATGTTATGTAAAGAAAAGTTTTAAATCGACATTTTTTTCGGAAGTTTAAATTCTTGATCATATTTTCATTTTTTTATGTAAAATACGGATTCGGAGTCAAAAATATTAAATTTTTTTCTCTAGATATGTCAATCATGAAAAATAGAAAAGATTTAAAAAAAAAACCATAAAAAAATGTTAATTTGTTAATTTTTGATGAATTTTGAAAAACTTATGGTACTTTATCAGTAGCAGCAGGCTCAAAGGCAATTTTAAGATGTAAATATCTCTTTTTCTATTGCATTTACGAGTGATAATAGACTTGTCGGGGGTAGTTTTTATTGTTTTTACAACCCCTGCAAGCTAATTTTCGATTTTTTTTACTCTGTATCCTCATTTTACATAAAAAACTGAAAATATGATCGAGAATTTAAACTTCCGAAAAAAATGTCGATTTAAATTTTTCTTTACTGGACTATCACTTCGAAATTCAAATAGTATTTAACGTTCTTGAAGTATATCTATTTCCTAGTCTATATCTCATTTTCGATATATAATCTGATTCGATGACCTCAGTATAACTCAATGAAGAAGTAATCCGTCGTTACATAATTAGTTGTAACGAAGTTCCAATAAGTAATTATACATCATTTCCACATGAATTATTCCTAATCAGTTATAATAATTAACTACACATTATGTCTGATAAAATTGTTGTTTATTCATAGGAATTAATACAAATAATTATCAAACTCATAACCATGTTCTAAGTTACAACAATCACGAAGTATTTCAAATATGTAACAAAAATGGTACAAACATAATAGTGGATGTGACCTTTTATTAAGTGAGAGACACCTGTGACAAAAGGCCACGCTCTTCCATACCAATTAAAATCAAAAACTAGGGATCACAAATTAAGTCTATAAATATAATGTAACAAAAGAAAAATATTATACAAACATTATGTTTGTGTGTGTGTGTGTGTGTATGTGTGTGTGTGTGTGTGTATGTTTAGGTGTGCGTGTGTGTGGTGTGTGTCATTGTTACTTTTCAAAAAAACACTACTTATTGTAATATCAAGAAGGTATACCTAAAATTTACTCCGTGTAGTTAAATAGCTCTTCTATTTCCACATAATTCATGGCCTGAATATAAAAATAAAAAATAAAAAACCTGATACATCAAAACTTGTAAGAATTTATGAATAAGAAGATATTCTACGATTCGAACATTGCTATTAATTCCAAAACATATTAGAAAGAATGAAAGATGAAAAATAAAAAACAGGTGATGTACTTTTAATTTTTAGACAATTTTTAGTATCATCTTGGCTTTACTAACATATAATTAAATCTAATAATATAGGATACATAATAGCTTTAATGGTAAATGTATACACTTTTATAATAAAGTCCCAGTCACTGTTCAGGCATTTTCAAATTCAAATTCAAATTCAAAAACACTTCATTCATGTAGGTCACGGAAAGGACATTTATGAATGTCAAAAAAAAATAAAAAATAAAAAAATCTTATTGAATTTACCGCTACTTCGTAAAGGTTGAGCTAATGAGAAGAAGTAGCAAGAAACTCATTGCCACTCTTTTAAGTCAAGATTTTAATTGTTTTACAAATCATGACGCAACAACAATACTCAAATGTCAAAAACGGAAAGACTTACTCGTGGTGAGTCAAAAAAAGAAAAAAAAGTAAATTAATACTTATAAACACAAGAGTTATTGATTATAGTAGATGCATCAATCCACACACACCGTAAATAAATAGAGGCATTATGTGAGCATTTTATAAAATAAAATATATAATAACTTTAACTTTAAAGGAAATAATAATAAAAAAAAACACATCAAGTAGACCTCCCCGTAACAAGATCATCCAGCCACCACGAGTAGCACCCGTTCACGAGCATGACGCATGGACCAGCCATCACCTCCCTCGACCATATTTTAGTGAAGGGAACGACCCGCCCCACGTCGCCGCCGTCTATGTATAAATAAATTTAATTTTTTTATTAAAAAATGGCTCTGTCGTAAATTCTACTACGCCACAGCTGAATACCTAAGTGATCGGACAGCCTGGGACTAGATAATGATTATTTTATAGCAATAGCAATGACAGTACAATATTGCATATTTTATTAAAAATAACGCAAAAAATAATGCTGGGACAGTTTCTTACGCTTCTTCTTCTCTCCCAGAGCGCCATTTGTTTCCGAAGCGGTGGTAGAGTTAGAAGTGACATCAATAAGACTTCTAAATGAATCAATTTTGCAAAAATTAACGCCTTTAATGTATTTAATGCCTTTTCACTTACATTTGATTAGGTTAAACTTTGCTGTTAAGATATCACAAGGCGCAAACTGTTGTCTTTACTTCCTTGAAATTCATTGCTGTGCTCTTAGTACGATGTTTTAAGTGACACGTGAATCATGATAGGGTTCGTATTACAGATCATAATATTATTAGTTGAGTCACCAGCTGACAAGTGATCACCTTCGTCCAAGCTGACCACTTTTTTGATTTACGCGGCGTAAAGTTCCTAAAAAACCAAGTGCTGAGAATCATTTTGGTTATTTATTTATACTTTAATAATACGGCGTGATCGAATTACAATATTAAAGTAAGTAATTTATTAAAAACATACAACAATGTAATAGTTAATAAATACAAAATTTACTGTTATTATGAAATACATATTATTTCCCTTCCCTAAAATACGGTTGAGGGAGGCGATGGCTGGCTCATGCGTCATGCTCGTGAACGGGCGCTGCTTGTGTGGCAGGATGATCCTGTTGCCGGAGACTCGGTTTCAGATTCTTAAAAGTTATTGTGTATATATATATATATATATATATATATATATATGTATGGATATTTACATGTTGATTTATTTATAATCGCTTATACAATGCTCACAAAATACCTTTATTGATTTATGGTGTATGTGGATGATGCAGCTACTGTACTTAATAACTTTTGTATTAATTTACATTTACTTTTTTGACTTACTCGTGTAAGACATTGACTATTTGACGTTTGAGTGTGTTTGTTGCATCATTTTACATTTAACATGTAATTGAAATGATTTGTACATTTTGATATAAAAGAGTGGCAATGAGTTTCTTGCTACTTCTTCTCATTAGCTCAACCCTTTACGAAGTAGCGGTAGATTCAATAACAATTTTTTTTGACATACATAAGTGTCATTTCCGTGACCTACATGAATAAACTGATTTTGATTTTGATTTGACATCGAATCCGAATGCGAATCGAAATGAGGAGATCCGTAGGAGAACCAAAATCACTGACAGATGGCCTTTGGGGCAGTAAAGTCCTCGAATAACGACCACGTACTGGAAGACGCAGTGTTGGTAGGCCCCCACTAAATGGACCGACGCTCTGATCTAGATCGCGGGAATACTTTGGATGAGGGCAGGACCGATCGTCGTGGAAATCTTTGGGGGAGGCCTTTGTCTAGCAGTGGACGTCTTCCGGCTGATGATGATGATGAAATAATATATAAGTTTATCCAAATACCGTTCATCCATCCGTCACGAAAACGCAAGCACTCTGTTATAATCGTCTGCCATCCATCCGCAAATATTTCATAATTAGGCATAAGCATGGCTTCGAGAAGAGCGGTAAGAGTGATGAGAATGAGTTAAATTAAGCATCAAGGATCAGGATTAAAGGCTCTTCGGAATACTCCTCGTGATAAATACTGTAGAACACTCACTACGAAGCGACGTCTCTCAGCGTCAAGTGCCAAGTCAAGCCGTTAAGAAAGAAGGTATATAAACCTTTCGGTGATTGATATGCGCTGTTATCCTTCTTCATCGAGATAAAAATACCACGCAAACGAAATTCATTCCATAGTTCATTTGTAATTTGGAGGAATCTTTTTTATTGAACATGATGTTAAGTGATGACCGCTGCCCACACTCTCCCGCCACACCAAAGGAATCACAAGAGCGTTGCCGGCTTTTAAGGAAGGAGTACGTGCTTTTTTGACCCATTTTTTATCGACTCGGAAACACCGCACAAGGAAGCTTATTCCACTCCTTTAGCACCGCACATCGAGTTTGTAAGGATGGTGTCAACATGAGTACGCTGTGAAAAAGCGGTAGATGCTGCTTTTCTCCATCTATCACTATCTCATAAAAACCATTCATCTTCAGACTTCATCCCTTTATTTATGAAAATAAAATAAACATAAAAAAACACCACACATGGAGGCTCATTCCACAGCTTTGTAGTATGTCAAAGAAAGCTCTTTGACAATCGCACTGTGAAGGACCGCCACACACTCCAGATAGTTGGGATGATATCCTAACTTGGGGCGTGTCGTGCGAAGGTGGAATTCAGCGGTAGGAATCAGGTGAAACAGCTCTTCGGACGTTACTACGCAACACCAAGTAATCCAGCCGTTCACAGAGAAACCCAGTTCTCTGTGAACGGCTACAATTCGAGCTGCTTTGCGTTGCACGCGGTCGAATGGATCGAGCTGACACTGGGGTACGCCAGACCATCCCTTGGAAAAATAGGAGTTACTTACATTGGCTTAACTACGCGCTTCTGAATCCTCACTATAAATAAATCTTTTAAATTGCTGAATTTATCATATTATATTCGTAAAAACTTGAGTTGATTCGTGAGAAGATCTCAACGGCCACAAACACATTCAGTAGTAGACACCTTGGAGATGATGATTAGGATCAGGGAGTATTCCGAAGAATTTTTTAAAATAATTACCGTCCCTATTTCTGTTAACTGCACTGTTAACACAAAAATAGCTTAGTCACAATAATGCTTATCATATGGAATGTGGATTATGTGAACATCTCAAGTGCCAGCAATGGCCGCGTTAAATCTTAAGTTTAAATATTTCATAAACTTAAGTAGTCTTTTGCTGTTGTATAACTTAAGCAATGTTTGAGGACCGGTGTTGACCAAAACTTTGCTGAAGAAATTCCTTATAAAGTTTGGTCGTAGGTACGTTGTCGGAAGTACTTGAGTTGAGCTGGTTATGGATAGCCATCACAAATGGTGAATAAATTTAAAGGCAAAACAGCTCTTGGGAACATCGTTTTTGAATCGTTATAAAAACGATAAAGATGATTATGTAAATCTATTTATATTTCTAACTTCCAATTTCAAAGATAAAATTACACATTTTCAACACGGTTGATAGATCCCGTATGGTCTAGTGGCTAGGATACCTGGCTTTCACCCAGGAGGCTCGGGTTCGATTCCCGGTACGGGAATTAGATTTTATATCTCTTAAAGTTGTATAATTTTTTTATCGATCTCTGTCGTAGGTCTACATGTCAGAAGTAAAAACTTATTAGCTAAAGAAACTTGCAATCTTTATTTTTGGATTGATATGCAATTTCTTAGTATCAATGTATTAAATAGTATAGTTATTTCACTGTGCTGTTTAATGAATCATTATTATATGTACCAAATAAAATTTATTCAATTGAATAATTTTCGAAGTAATTTATTTTGTTTTATTTTTTAATATTTTATTCTACTAAATATTTAAATAACTAGCAACGAATTTAATCCCTAGTTAAAACCTATGTTTTTTTAATTAATGTTACATACATATACATACCCTAAAATCACTTATGCGCTTAGTCCTAAATTAAATTACAAAAAATATGTTTATTAAGTAAAGGCCAACAGATTGCACAGTTAGTTTGTCTTCTCTGATTATCTATAATTTCAAAGCGTTTGTCTATTTTTAGTCTTGGTTTTATAACAACATGAGCATTTAAATGGTGCTTGAATTTTTTAATTTTATGATGGATTGTGGAAGTTACTTCGTTCCCACTTTTGTAAAACTTCGAGAATTAATATTATAAAAGTTATTAGTATTATAACATTGATGTTAACAATATTATTTAGGTGCTTCGTGTGTGTGTATATTCATGTTGCTACATTATCAGTACGAAAGCCACGATGGGAACCGAAAATACCAACCGGTTAAAACATCAACGGTCAACCTAGGTCGGTTCATAAGATCTTGCACCCATTGACGTTATATCATGAGCATATTTTTCGTTTTCTAATTCGGATTAGACATGCTGTACATATTCTGTATATTTTCAAGGCAAAATTTTCGCATTACAGATAAAAAAAAATTGTAAGACAAGTATGCAGAAACAAATTCTATACGCTCTGATATATGGTTGCTATACTAATCTATTAGGCATTAGATTCTTGTGCAATATGATACGGCGTTTATTGCTTTTTTAATACGTCCATCAATAACTTCCGGGAAACAATCACAGTTCACAGTACTACAATTCTTGTGCAGTGCATTTTTGTTTCCAGGATGATACGAAATGGATTAATTCTAAAAAAGCGCGAAAGCCTTCCAAAAAGTCTAGCTGCTGTGATGCCACTGTTGTTGCTGATGGTGACCCGCTCATTTGTCCTCCACTTTTTTTCTATAATGGACCATACCATGGACATCCGCAAGAACAGGTTTCAAGAGATGCGTTGCCGCCCTTTACGGTGGTGATATGCTCTTTTCTTGAAGGTCCTAAAGTCGCATCAGTTCGGGAAAACAGCAGCCAATAATTGATTCCACAAAGTGACTATGCGAGGCAAAAAATTACTAACGAAACGCGCGGCTGTGGAATGCCAGACGTCAACGTGATGCGAGTGGTAATTTGCATTTCCTACGTAATGTCCGGTGGTGGAATTCGGCCGCTGGAATCAACCGGGACAGCTTCTCTGAGCACTTCCCGTGATATATGCGGTTCTCTACGCAACGCCAAAGAATCAAGCCGTTCGGAGATCACTTGATCGTCGTTGATTCGAGCCGCTCTTCGTTGTATGCGGTTAATAGGAAGAAGCTGGTACTGGGGAGCACCCGCCCAGAGGTGAGAACAGTACTCCATGTGAGTAGATAGTTGCAGGTGATGGCTTATAGTGATGTAGTGTCTCGTCTTACTGAGTACACCAAGCTTTTTAGAGGCCAGTTTGGCCGACTCTTCCAAGTGACCACGGAACTGAACGTCGACGCCAAGTATGCCACGCCAAAGGGAGACTTCTATAAAAAAAACAAAGAAATTGCTACATTGAGTAGAGAATGTTAATTACTGCATCCTGTTTTTTTGTGGTTTTTCACCGCGAGAACATACAGTTCTTATAAACGGCCACTTCTTATGCGTATTCCTCTAGTATCCCAATCCTTAAATTTTTGTTTAAAAGTGTATTTTTTTTTCCCACCTCGATGAAAAGCTGTCTTTTAGTCCCTGGTACGAGGGACAAAAGTAGCCGATTCTCTCCCGTCAAGACGACTTTTGTCACTCGTACCAGGGACTAATCCGGTTAGGAAAAAAATCGTATACACACCACGTGAGATAAGTAGGACATTGCAACGCGCGGAATATTGACAATCGCGTGAGAATGACCTATATTTCTTCCTAGATACGTAATATACTACTTTTTACATACTTTTTTTTTAATTTTTAGCGTACACTGGCTGATTAAAGTTGTTATTCAAAATACTGTTATCATAATTCTTGTAACAACTTAAGTATATAATACCGAGTTAAGTTTAACTATGCCTATTTTACCGATACCTACTTAGCTATTGGTCTACTTTTCATGATGATACTGCGTATAAGATGAGAGGAAGGTAGATAATATATACTGAGTCTGCTATGATCAGACTGTAAACTATCCCAGTAAGTTTAATCATTTATATGTTGGATATGGATGTTTGTTTCCGAGTCATGAATGTTTATATGTATATATGTTTGTTTAAATAAGTATATTGTATTAAATATATTGTTGTCTTGTACCCATAGTACAGGCTATGCCTAGTTTGAGGCAAGTTAATTTGTGTAATAAAAAGTGTGTCAGTATTATTATAAAAAGTATTAATAATTGTACAGTAACATATTTTTATATTATACGACAGATAATTTTTTTTTGATATGTGTAATAGTTACGGAATTTATTTTCTCAAAATTGATTCCTTTAGAATTCTTTTCGATGTTATTTCTAATAACTACTAGATACTGCTACCGCTTCGGAAACAATTGGCGCTCTGAGAGAGAAGAAGCGGCGCAAGAAACTCTCCCAGCGTTATTTTTTGCGCTCTTTCCAATAAAAATATACAATATTGTACAGTCATTTCTAACGCTATAAAATAATCACAATCTAGTCCCAGGCTGACCGATCATTTAGATATTCAACAGTGGAGTAACAGGATTTACGACAGAGCCATTTTTTATAAAACATTTAAATTTATTTATAGATAATGCCTGAACAGTGGCTGGGACTT
The DNA here is from genome assembly GCF_905404315.1 of Leptidea sinapis. NCBI lineage: Eukaryota > Metazoa > Arthropoda > Insecta > Lepidoptera > Pieridae > Leptidea > Leptidea sinapis. The sequence goes on along the minus strand of NC_066312.1, from coordinate 32,607,079 downwards.
TATTGTAGAAGTGTATACATTTACCCTTAAAGCTATTATGTATCTTATGAAGCCTACTAGAATTAGTTACAAGCAATCCCTTATTTCTAGTGTTATAGTAATGAAAATCACTATTAAGAGCAAAAAGGTGACGATTTTTGTGAACGTATATTAAATTTTAATAAATGTACTGACAATGAACCGTCATAATATTTATTTCTTTAAATTTTTCTTTGAGAGAAATAAATAGGAATATAAAGAGAAATAAATACGGAATAGTTGACATCCTTTATATCATAGGCACAAGTGTGTGAACATAATTTTTCATTTTTGAGGTGTAGTACTGTAACTAACAGTTTTTTTCGCCTTCTAAGTATTTCTAACACGGCTTCCACTTTAAAAAAGGCATAAAAGGCATTTATTTTCTCAAAATTGACTACTTTATAATTCTTTTTGATGTCATTTCTGATAACTACTAGATACTTAAGTTCGCCATATTGTTTAATATTTGTATTAACAAAATTTAATAAACTTTCAGCTATTACAGACAGACGGAATAATAATATAAGAGAAAGAAGAACATTTTGATACAATAACAAAGACGCCATTTGAAATTGTATTATTTTCAGAAAATCTTATAGATAATCGCTACAATGATAACATCCCGGAATCACTTATTGATTAACAATTGTTTTGTATTTAGTAGCAACATAACAAGGCACTCTAGATAACAGCCACATGTTATTTATGATTTTGAAGAGTGTTTTCTCAGCTATCAATAAAGTTACTTTCAAGTACTCTTCAAGTTGATTTTACCTGACCCATACCTGCTTATAGATATATTATGAAAGTATAGTAATAATAATAAAAGCCTTTATTTACTGACCATACTACATTTTACTTATAAAACATGTTTCCTTAAATCTATAAGTAAAATCGTAATGATAGTTTTAATTTTAAGTAGTCATAGTATTGTAAATATAGTTATAAGATTTGTTTTGTTTGAATAAGTAAAATTAAATAAAATTATATTAATGTTCAGCAACCACTTTGTTGGTCAGGTTGTCTTTCTACATAGGCCTCCCCCAGTTTCTTCCATTTATCTCTATCTCGAGCTCACCCTCTCCATCCTGTTGGTAAATTGTCCACCCATCTTTTAATTTGACGTCCTCTTTGTCTTTTCCCATTTCTAGGGTACCACTCTAATACATCCTTTGTCCGGCCTCAATATATGTACAGTCCAATTCCATTTGAGTTTTCTTATTTTTCTAATACATCGCTCACCTTTGTTTTTTCCCTTATTTTTGAGGTTGTCCACCTGTATGGAAGTGTTCTCAAGTTAATACATGTTTAAGGGTTTCAAAATGGTGGTGCTTTGCACTCCACCAGTCGATATACTTCACTATCCCCACTCTAGTCGTAGGTAGTGGTGTTTGTTTTCCGATATTATGTTATCATCACTTTTCTGGATTACTTCTCACAATTGAAACATATTTAAATACGTTTATAAATCTTCACAGTTTTTAGACGACTACATAAATATTAGATTTATCGTTTTATAGTAACTACATGTGGGATCAAGGCATAAAAAGGCATTAAATTGATCAACAATTGACATTATCAATTATCATAACATATTAACAAAGCCATGATAAATTACGACTTACTCCGGGGACTTCCCGATTTAAAAGATTATCAAAATGATCCTTAAATAGTTGTTATAGAATTGATATTCAAATGAATTGTTTTTTAACAGTCATTAATTTGTTTATAATATGTTTATCTAAGTAATATGACGATCTAATTCAATGTCAATTTTAAATACTTTGGAAAATCCAAAAGTGCACGCCTCATAATCTCATTTTCCATAAAAGTGAGGCGTCCAAAATAGGAGGTTACAACGATATAGTTATAGCATCTAACCAACTTTACTGTTACTCAGAAAATTGAATCTAACGAACATTTTAGTTAAAATTTATTAATTGAAAGGAGCGGAAGATAAAATTATGTCATACTAGCTGCCCCGTCAGACGTTGTTCTGTAGATAATAAAAAAATACAATTTTATAGGAAATTGCCAATAATATTTCAAAACATCAAGAATTATTTCGTAAAATATGATCCCTGTTGTTACCTCTTTTAATACTATAATATCATTGTGTTGTTATAATGAAATTGTTTCACAGCGGAACTGTCAAAACGTGCGTCACTAAATTCTCGCATAGAAAAAATGTCCATACAAAACAAATATTGAAAATAAAAATTATTATGGGTCCCAAATCGAAATAAAAACTATCCTATCTCTCAAGTTGGACCCAAACTGCACTCCATGAAGTAATTAATCCCCATTAAAATCCGTTCATTAGTCTAGGAGTCCATCGCGGACAAACAACGTGTCACGTAATTTATATATATATTAAGATGTAGACGTTTAGTGACTGTTATTTACAAGATATTTGATTATAATATAATGAATAAACACAATCTGGGAAGAGGAACTAAGACTAAGAATACTTTAAAAAATTTAGGTAGCCTGCTCAGAACCAATTGCGAACCATTCATTATATTATATCTTTCATTTAATTTATATTTCTTCGGCAAAGAGGCTTTAAAATCTTTCTTAAATTTGAACTCAGTTAGGTGTAATATTACTGTCTGGTATTTTATTGTAAAATTTGAAACTGTTTGAAACTTGATTTTTGTCCCTAAGCGAGTCTATTGGTCGCTCTAATAGGTAGTAGGTAGTAGCCTTCTTTGGAGCTCATCATGAAAGTAGGTATAGGTAGAAATAGACCGAATGAGCTGTACTCACAAAAGTCAACAGTCTGATCTTTTTAACGGTAGAAGCTGCAGAACTTAAGATATATTTGCCAAATTACTGATGTGTGTACTCCACTGTAATTTATTATCAATGGCCAAGAAAAATTATCGATTTTTATGGAAAAGGAAGACAAACGATTGTACGGATCACCTTGTGTTAAGCGATCACCGCCGCCCACATTCTCTTGCAACACCACTCCTATAGCACCACACATCGAGTTTGTAAGGATGGTGTTAACGCTACGCTGTATAAAAAAGGTAGATGCTGCACTTATCAATCTATCACTTATCTCATAAAAATCCATTCATGTTCAGACTTCAACCGTTGGAGAAATATGGATTAGTCAGATATTATTATTATGTAACATAAGCATATTAACGAATTTGATCAAAACTATGATAAAATAATGCTAATATAATGAAGAGGAATCACAGGTTTTTAAGTACGCGCTCAACAGACATCCAGATCTTTCAATGAGAAATCCTACATCTACGAGCATTGCTAGAGGAATGGGTTTTAACAAGCCCCAGTGCGACAGATTCTACATAGGTTTTTGTAGACTTAATGGACAAGTATAATTTTCCTACACAACATCCATTTACAACATGGACGAAACGATGACGTTAGAGTCATTATTGCAATGAATGCAACTGCCCATTAATTAATACCACCGGCGTTTATATTCTTCGAAAAAGAATGAAGTCAGAACTGCTTGATGGTGCTGCACCAGGATTCATTGTGATGGTATCTAACTCCAGTTTTATTAAAGACCTATTTTTAGAGTGATTGGTACATTTCAAACATGAACGAAACAAGAACAAATTTTACTAGTGCTTCGTTGATAATCATATCTCACATTGCACAATTAAAGCTGTAGATTTTTATCAACAGAACAACATCTCGCAACTCGCAACAGTGCTTGCCACCTCATAGCAGCCACAATAAGCAGTACTTGGACAAAGGTTTTCATAGTGCGTTAAAAATATATTTTTCGATCGAATGTGAAAAGTGGATGAGCAACCATCCTGGCAGAGCTATCACAACATTTCAAATAACTTCTTTATTTTCCCCAGCATTTAACAAATCCGCGACAGTTGTCTGCGCTACGGAATATTTTAAAGTTTCTGGGATATACCCATATTATCTAAAGCTAATTTTCTGTCTTGTACTGTCACTGAAAGAGATCATGTAATGTGATAGAGGTTCAAGAAGAAATGCCTACTGTACAAAATTATCAAAAAGTGTCTCCAGGTATGTTGTCAAACTAATGAAACGGAAGCCGAACATCTTCTTGAAGATTCTTCAGAGCTCAAGAAAACTGAATCTGGAACTCACGTTCTTATCGAAATGCAGCATGTGAGAAGAAGTCAGTCATGATGAAACTCTTCCAGCTCCTTCACCTATTTCATCCTGTAGCTGTATACAACATGATCCAAATATCATTAAAATAACAGATATATCTCCATTTCTTAAATCAGGTATAAGACAAGTGGGTATAATACGTGGGCACAAAAAGTCGGAAATACTAAGTAGTTCACACTATAAACTACAACTTGAAAAGGAAAATGAAGAAAAATATATACCCAAAAAAAGATTAAGGAGGAACCAGATTAAGATTTGTAAGACCACAAAAAGTACTTACCGATCTATATAACATATCCATTTTATTCTTTTCCTACTTCTATAATCTGTCTGTTTTTTGTATGCCCTGGGACCACTGGATAGACTTTCACGAATGCCTTCAACATTAAGGCTGTATCTGATCAAAATCAGTGCACAGACAAAAAATTAATGTACAATTTGGTGCAAACATTGTATAAAATGTATACTGAAAATACTGATTATGTAAATATTGATTTAAAGAGTGGCAATTAGATTCTCGGCACTTCGTCTCATTAAGCTCAAATTTTTTTAAGTCGTGTTGCATATTAGAAGCCTTTTTTATGACGCTTGAGAATAAACGTACCTTATTTAACAAATTATTTTTGTTAGTTTTTTTAAGTATATTATTAGTAAGGTTATACTGTTTGAGTACATGAGTTTCTTGACTTGAATTAAAAAAATGCTGGTCATAACATAAACGTAATTCATCATTGGAAATTATTATGAGCATTTTTAGATATCGGTGCTTAAGGCTAAGAATAGAATGAAAAGTTTTTTTTTTCTTAATATTTGTTGTATGTTATGAGTCAAATTAATATAAAGTGTTTATTCAAATTAATAACATTATGTCGTGCAATTCATCATAAATTAAAAAAAAAATATTTCTCTCCTATTCACTACAATAATTATTTATGAATGTCAAAATATGTTCCAAATTTTCCTGCGTCCACGGCTCAAAGATTAAAAGAGAATTAATTAGTTGAGTTACTTATCAAATTGTCTACAGAGAATTTTAATTAATCTCCAATCTAACGAAAATTAATATTGTTTGAATGGAGAAATCATTGAAAAAATAGAAGATTTGAATTAGGTTTCCCGTCGAAAATTCTTTGAGCGTTAGTTATCGAACGACACCCTGTGTCGCTCGTCACGCCCGGTAGGAGTTTGGGACAAGATTAAAGATTTTGGCAGCCACGGATTATTTTACTTTCTTAACTCAATAATATATAATTCATATATCTTATTCAATTAAGGTTACTTATTTTAAATAATAAATTTAGAACTTATAGTCATATAGAAGTTCAAAAGATACACTTATTAGTCAAAGTATATTACCATTCTTACAAGGTATAATCCAAAGGTCGAACCGCGGACCGCCAAATATTGTAATGTATTCTATACTAGGTACAAATTAACACTTAGATAAGGTATTCTATATCTTTATTTATCGGAATGATATTTTAGCCTATTTAAAATATTATGATAACGAAAAATATGAAAATAGCAAAAACTAGCTATCAATTTAGCCTATGTTTGGCTCGACGTACGTATGTGAACATCTTTGAATTTTACTGTTATTCTCGAAAACTAAACTATAAAAAAAGACTGTCGGTTCCGTTTCTTTTTTTTTTTAAAACCATAGAATACTAGGTAGTACTTAATTAATGTTGTTTTTTTTGGATCTTGTGAGAATTTTCCCACAGTTTCCGGACCCACCTTAAACTACTTGCCGAACCCTTGTATAATCCATAGACTGTCAATAGCGACAAACAAACAAAGTATGCGAGGGAATCTCTAACGGGGATACAACACGATGCCCATTACAATGCAGTGCCGCTCAGGATTATTGAAAAACTGCGCTCGAAACATAGTTGTCTATAAGTTGTCAAGTCTCATTTGCCCAGTAATTTCACTAGCTACGGCGCCCTTCATACCGAAACATATTAACGCTTACACATTACTGCTTCTCAGCAGAAATAGGCGCCGTTGTGGTACCCATAATCTAGCCGGCACCCGGTGCGAAGGAGCCTCCCACTGGTGAATATTTTTACGTTTAGAATAGTATGCAATATGTTGCGAATATTTCGCAGGCGTGCTATGCCCACTTGACCTTTCTATCTCAATTTATTGCTGAATTAAAAACGAATTAAGAACTTCGCCCGCTACGCTTATGACATAGACCAACAAAGAGCTTGATTCAGGCGCGTCTCCAGATGAAGTTGATAAACGAGCGATGTAATCCCGCCAGTAATCTTTGCCAATGCTTTACCAAATCTTTTGCCCTACTAAACTTGAAAATTAAACAAATTACTATGTATTCGGAGCACCTATACCAACCTATGTTAAGAGTATGTTGTATAAGCAAATAAATTTAATAAAATGATTCATGACATTTTATTAAAATTTACCTGCCCTTAAAACTAAGAATGTGCAAAATAGACATTGTTTAAGATTGGTTTATTCGGACGTATAAAGAATCCCGCGTTTATTTGCAAGGCTGCCTGACGTTATGAAAACTTCAGATTTATCATTGTAATGACAGAGTTGTCAGAGATAAAGTCAACATTCTGCATATTTTTGATTTATTCTCAGGTATAACTTTATATGAAGTTTATTAGTTTAATTACTAATTTTATAAAACTGTTTCTTTATAAAAAAACGTACGAGTCACCTGGTGTTAAGTGATCACCGCCGCCCACATTCTCTAACAACACCAGAAAAATTACAGGAGTGTTGCCGGCCCTTAAGGAAGGTGTTGTAGTACGTGGAAGAAAACTTTTATAATTATTATTATTAACTAACATAAATCAATATCTGGTACATTCCAGTCAGCCAACGTAAAGCAATACCTAAAAAACTCTTCAATATACAATTAAAATGTCAATATTTTATGTAATTAATAAAATTTTAAAATAGATAATATAGTAAAAATCATTACTAAAATAAAGAATAAGTTTGGTGCCAGTTATCTAGAATTTATTTTTTAATGTTTTCAGTCATGCCCTAAATTACATAGGTATAGGTAGAAATAGACCGAATGAGCTGTACTCACAAAAGTCAACAGTCTGATCTTTTTAACGGTAGAAGCTGCAGAACTTAAGATATATTTGCCAAATTACTGATGTGTGTACTCCACTGTAATTTATTATCAATGGCCAAGAAAAATTATCGATTTTTATGGAAAAGGAAGACAAACGATTGTACGGATCACCTTGTGTTAAGCGATCACCGCCGCCCACATTCTCTTGCAACACCACTCCTATAGCACCACACATCGAGTTTGTAAGGATGGTGTTAACGCTACGCTGTATAAAAAAGGTAGATGCTGCACTTATCAATCTATCACTTATCTCATAAAAATCCATTCATGTTCAGACTTCAACCGTTGGAGAAATGTGGATTAGTCAGATATTATTATTATGTAACATAAGCATATTAACGAATTTGATCAAAACTATGATAAAATAATGCTAATATAATGAAGAGGAATCACAGGTTTTTAAGTACGCGCTCAACAGACATCCAGATCTTTCAATGAGAAATCCTACATCTACGAGCATTGCTAGAGGAATGGGTTTTAACAAGCCCCAGTGCGACAGATTCTACATAGGTTTTTGTAGACTTAATGGACAAGTATAATTTTCCTACACAACATCCATTTACAACATGGACGAAACGATGACGTTAGAGTCATTATTGCAATGAATGCGACTGCCCATTAATTAATACCACCGGCGTTTATATTCTTCGAAAAAGAATGAAGACAGAACTGCTTGATGGTGCTGCACCAGGGTTCATTGTGATGGTATCTAACTCCAGTTTTATTAAAGACCTATTTTTAGAGTGATTGGTACATTTCAAACATCAACGTAACAAAAACAAATTTTCCTGGTGCTTCATTGATAATCATATCTCACATTGCACAATTAAAGCTGTAGATTTTTATCAACAGAACAACATCTCGCAACTCGCAACAGTGCTTGCCACCTCACATCAGCCACAATAAGCAGTCCTTGGACAAAGGTTTTCATAGTGCGTTAAGAATATATTTTTCGATCGAATGTGATAATTGGATGAGCAACCATCCTGGCAGAGCTATCAAAACATTTCAAATAACTTCTTTATTTTCCCCAGCATTTAACAAATCCGCCACAGTTGTCTGCGCTACGGAATATTTTAAAGTTTCTGGGATATACCCATATTATCTAAAGCTAATTTTCTGCCTTGTACTGTCACTGAAAGAGATCATCTAATGTGATAGAGGTTCAAGAAGAAATGCCTACTGTACAAAATTATCAAAAAGTGTCTCCAGGTGTGTTATCAAACTAATGAAACGGAAGCCGAACATCTTCTTGAAGATTCTTCAGAGCTCAAGAAAACTGAATCTGGAACTCACGTTCTTATCGAAATGCAGCATGTGAGAAGAAGTCAGTCATGATGAAACTCTTCCAGCTCCTTCACCTATTTCATCCTGTAGCTGTATACAACATGATCCAAATATCATTAAAATAACAGATATATCTCCATTTCTTAAATCAGATATAGGACAAGTGGGTATAATAAGTGGGCACAAAAAGTCGGAAATACTAAGTAGTTCACCCTATAAACTACAACTTGAAAAGGAAAATGAAGAAAAATATATACCCAAAAAAAGATTAAGGAGGAACCAGATTAAGATTAGTAAGACCACAAAAAGTACTTACCGATCTATATAACATATCCATTTAATTCTTTTCCTACTTCTATAATCTGTCTGTTTCTTGTATGCCCTGGGACCACTGGATAGACTTTCACGAATGCCTTCAACATTAAGGCTGTGTCTGATCAAAATCAGTGCACGGAAAAAAAGTAATGTACAATTTGGTGCAAACATTGTATAAAATGTATACTGAAAATACTGATTATGTAAATATTGATTTAAAGAGTGGCAATTAGATTCTCGGCACTTCGTCTCATTAAGCTCAAATTTTTTTAAGTCGTGTTGCATATTAGAAGCCTTTTTTATGACGCTTGAGAATAAACGTACCTTATTTAACAAATTATTTTTGTTGGTTTTTTTACGTATATTATTAGTAAGGTTCTACTGTTTGAGTACATGAGTTTCTTGACTTGAATTAAAAAAATGCGGGTCATAACATAAACGTAATTCATCATTAGAAATTATTATGAGCATTTTTAGATATCGGTGCTTAAGGCTAAGAATAGAATGAAAAGTTTTTTTTTTCTTAATATTTGTTGTATGTTATGAGTCAAATTAATATAAAGTGTTTATTCAAATTAATAACATTATGTCGTGCAATTCATCATAAATTTAAAAAAAAATATTTCTCTCCTATTCACTACAATAATTATTTATGAATGTCAAAATATGTTCCAAATTTTCCTGCGTCCACGGCTCAAAGATTAAAAGAGAATTAATTAGTTGAGTTACTTATCAAATTGTCTACAGAGAATTTTAATTAATCTCCAATCTAACGAAAATTAATATTGTTTGAATGGAGAAATCATTGAAAAAATAGAAGATTTGAATTAGGTTTCCCGTCGAAAATTCTTTGAGCGTTAGTTATCGAACGACACCCTGTGTCGCTCGTCACGCCCGGTAGGAGTTTGGGACAAGATTAAAGATTTTGGCAGCCACGGATTATTTTACTTTCTTAACTCAATAATATATAATTCATATATCTTATTCAATTAAGGTTACTTATTTTAAATAATAAATTTAGAACTTATAGTCATATAGAAGTTCAAAAGATACACTTATTAGTCAAAGTATATTACCATTCTTACAAGGTATAATCCAAAGGTCGAACCGCGGACCGCCAAATATTGTAATGTATTCTATACTAGGTACAAATTAACACTTAGATAAGGTATTCTATATCTTTATTTATCGGAATGATATTTTAGCCTATTTAAAATATTATGATAACGAAAAATATGAAAATAGCAAAAACTAGCTATCAATTTAGCCTATGTTTGGCTCGACGTACGTATGTGAACATCTTTGAATTTTACTGTTATTCTCGAAAACTAAACTATAAAAAAAGACTGTCGGTTCCGTTTCTTTTTTTTTTTAAAACCATAGAATACTAGGTAGTACTTAATTAATGTTGTTTTTTTTGGATCTTGTGAGAATTTTCCCACAGTTTCCGGACCCACCTTAAACTACTTGCCGAACCCTTGTATAATCCATAGACTGTCAATAGCGACAAACAAACAAAGTATGCGAGGGAATCTCTAACGGGGATACAACACGATGCCCATTACAATGCAGTGCCGCTCAGGATTATTGAAAAACTGCGCTCGAAACATAGTTGTCTATAAGTTGTCAAGTCTCATTTGCCCAGTAATTTCACTAGCTACGGCGCCCTTCAGACCGAAACATATTAACGCTTACACATTACTGCTTCTCAGCAGAAATAGGCGCCGTTGTGGTACCCATAATCTAGCCGGCACCCGGTGCGAAGGAGCCTCCCACTGGTGAATATTTTTACGTTTAGAATAGTATGCAATATGTTGCGAATATTTCGCAGGCGTGCTATGCCCACTTGACCTTTCTATCTCAATTTATTGCTGAATTAAAAACGAATTAAGAACTTCGCCCGCTACGCTTATGACATAGACCAACAAAGAGCTTGATTCAGGCGCGTCTCCAGATGAAGTTGATAAACGAGCGATGTAATCCCGCCAGTAATCTTTGCCAATGCTTTACCAAATCTTTTGCCCTACTAAACTTGAAAATTAAACAAATTACTATGTATTCGGAGCACCTATACCAACCTATGTTAAGAGTATGTTGTATAAGCAAATAAATTTAATAAAATGATTCATGACATTTTATTAAAATTTACCTGCCCTTAAAACCAAGAATGTGCAAAATAGACATTGTTTAAGATTGGTTTATTCGGACGTATAAAGAATCCCGCGTTTATTTGCAAGGCTGCCTGACGTTATGAAAACTTCAGATTTATCATTGTAATGACAGAGTTGTCAGAGATAAAGTCAACATTCTGCATATTTTTGATTTATTCTCAGGTATAACTTTATATGAAGTTTATTAGTTTAATTACTAATTTTATAAAACTGTTTCTTTATAAAAAACGTACGAGTCACCTGGTGTTAAGTGATCACCGCCGCCCACATTCTGTAACAACACCAGAAGAATTACAGGAGTGTTGCCGGCCCTTAAGGAAGGTGTTGTAGTACGTGGAAGAAAACTTTTATAATTATTATTATAAACTAACATTAATCAATATCTGGTCATTCCAGTCAGCCAACGTAAAGCAATACCTAAAAAACTCTTCAATATACAATTAAAATGTCAATATTTTATGTAATTAATAAAATTTGAAAATAGATAATATAGTAAAAATCATTACTAAAATAAAGAATAAGATTGGTGCCAGTTATCTAGAATTTATTTTTTAATGTGTTCAGTCATGCCCTAAATTACAACGAAAAGCAAAAACAATTTCACACTCACTAAAACATTCAAAGCCTCATAACGTTCTTGAAAAGACAAAAGCGTTTGTGAAAATTCAAGAAATACAAAGAAACAGCAATTAGCTTCTACAAGAGTTTTCTTCAACAGTGCCATGTTGTATTTCTGCTGTACGCTAATGAGATGAGATTGCTTTGTAAAAGACAATAACCTTGTTCGTGGCCTTCATGAATATTAATGACATTAATGAAGAGTTAATGACTGCCGATCAATGATGTTGTATACACACAATATTATAAGGTATAATTCGCAGATTGATTCGCACACAGAACAGAGGGCCTACCATCAACTTTTAATAAGCGATGCGATTCCGATGCAGTTCGTTTTAGGTACCTAAACTGAATCGCTAAAATTCGTACCATGAAGTACCTTTTACTGAATCGCGTTTGGATCCCTTAAGAAGAATGAACAAAATAAATTTGTCTGTGATATGATTTTTGCGGATTTTTTGCGTAGAAAATACCAAAAAAAACATTTTAAAATTCCGGTTTACAGCGTCAAATTATAAACCATTAAGCTTTTTTTGTACTTATTAAATAATAGTATTATAAATAAATATAGTTTTTTGAATTACAAATTAAATGTTTGCTTAGGTGTTTTCGTAAAAATAACGAGTTATATAACGCACCTCCATTGATGTTTGACAATGTAAAGCACTCTTTTCTTCTTAGTCGTGTGTCAACTTTCACTGTTCGAGTTGGGTTCTAAGTTCACCAAACGTAACAACGTAACCTGAATTTAATAAATGGTTATACACAACAAAAAATATTGCAGCAATGCAGTACATAGATATATCAGCCGATAATAATTGTTTTTATACGACGGTATTTGTCTACATATATAGAACGTCATTGATGTCCAAAGATATTCCCAAAACCATAGGTCAAATTATACGTTGCCAGTCTTATTAGATAGTGCTAAACTATTTAAATTAAATTTCGATTCCTGTCAACCTTAGTAGTCTGTGACTATTAAATAAAGTTTTTTTTATATATATATAAGAGGGAACAAAATTCAATAAAATACATTTACAGCGAATATGTAATTATTTGTGAAATCCAGGAATCCACCGCAGAAAATTATGTTGTAACACTATGTATATTTGAATATACATAGTGTTACAACATAATTTGGTGATGGGGACAGTAGATGACATATTTGGTATTATTTTTGGAATTCAAGATGACCTCCTGGATGAATCTAGTTTAAAAGATAGCAATAACCATGTTAGTAATGGCGGTAGTATTTTTGTATTTCTTGAAATATAAGAAAGTTACAAAGATGGTAATTTTAATACTCTAAGAGTGATAAATAATAAAATAAAAATACTCAAACGTGGAAATCCTCAAGGGATTAAAATGATTTGACTTTGCAACGTTGAAATACGTACGAAAATTCATTCATGCTTTCTTTCAATCGCTGTAAATAATTCAAAAAATCGATCTTTACCTAAACTAACACATTAAAGAAAAAGCGCTATTGCAAAGAATTTTGTTCATTTAAAAGTTTCAAATATTTCCAGGTTGCGTTGACACTAAAATGGCGTAAAGTAAGCCGACCTGTAAAAGATCTGAATCTGCAGAATAACGCAAAGTTGAAGCTTAACTAAAATAGAAATATGTGTCATTAAAAATTTAAAAGCAAGCTTCTATTCGAAATTTCAGTTTTACTTAAATGTTAAACTTTTAATAAAATAAATAACAACTTTATGCAAGAGTTGTTCTAATAAATTGAATTTATATATTGGCACGATGTAAAAGTAAATATATAACTGAAAAGATTAATATCATTACCTACTTATCTAATTAAAGATTACATTTTTGATCATAATATACTCCATAGATTTCAATAACAAGACTCAAATCAATCAAGTTTTATTCCTTAGACACTTAACATTATCATATTACGATGTGTGTTCGCGGACAAAGTCACGTGTAACAGCTAGTTTTATCTAAGTTACTATCTAATCAAATAACTCCAAAAGCTTGAAATGCATAAGACTATTAGTTTGAATTCCTCTTTCTCTGTTTGGTAGTGTTACGAAGTCTAAAGAGGAGGACTAAATTAGGGACAGAACCTTCATTTTTTTTTGTATTTAATGGACCACTTAAACATACTGGAACTACATCATGATTTGCGGTTTTAGCCGGTAATCGTGTTGATTTCTACAGGCCTAGTAATTCTTAAAGGATAATATGAAAAGGTCAACCCTTAGGGGTATACACATAATATAATATACCGACATATACAATTTATTTATTTATTTAATTAAATTGCGTTACATGCAACTTAGTTACTAAACAAAATTGTTGTACTAAATAATTATCACATGCACCTCGTAATAAGGCAATAAGGCAATGAACGACAGAGGGGCAGACATTCAAATATATTTTTCCTCTAGGTATTTATTAATAGAATAGTAACATTTTTCCAAAAGTAACTTTTTCAAAGAGCTTATGAATTTAATTTAATATAGGTTTCGGCTTTTAAGTGTTCTGGTAACTTATTATAAATTTTAACTGACATTGGGTAGGGACCGGAACTGTGTAATGCTAATTTAGAGTTAGTTTGCATAAGATTATTTTTATAGCGAGGTGTGTTGTGCCGGGGCACGTTTATGATTTTACTGTATAGATTTGGGTGTTTTCTTACAACACTTACATATTTCGAATATATATGTGCACGGTAATGTAAGAATATTTAGTTTATGAAAATAGATATGCTATAGCTTGAAAGTGTTCCCCACTTGTGAATATTGAAGTGATATTTAGCACCATATGAACATCGCTTATTGATCACTCTGAAATTTTGCAACTGCGTTAGATTGATGACAATTACAAGAATTTGATATTAACATGGGAACTATCCGGTAATGAAGATAAATGATGATCAAGTGTTGCTGGCGTTTAACCGCAAATTCTTACATTTATACGTGTATATATTAATAAATATTTATAAAACATTAAGCATGATGATTCAATTATGACCCCAATTAAAAAACTGTTGAAAGAAAATTTTAAAACTTCTCGAATATGAATAGTTTGTTTTTTTTTTTAAGAAAATAAGGGAGGAGTCGAGCAGGACGTTTAGCTGTTGGTAATCGAAACGCCCTGCCCATTACAATGCAGTGCCGCTCGAAATTATGGAAAAACCCAAAAATTCTGAGCGGCACTAAAATTGCGCTCGTCACATTGAGACATTAGATGGTAAGGCTCATTTGCCCAGTAATTTCACAATTTCAGGCCGAAACACAGTAACACAGTAATGCTTTCACATTACTGCTTGACGGCAGAAATAAGCGCCGTTGTGGTACCCATAATCTAGCCGGCCTCCGGTGCAAAGGAGCCTCCCACTTGGTAGTGATTCGATTGTTACTGTAGCCGTTTTTGATTGACAAGTCGTTAGCAGACAGTCACGCTGACCTCTACTAGGGCTTCCAATGGGATCCCGCACCATTTTCCAATCCCGCGAGGTGCGGGATCTGCGGGACTGAAAAAAAACGTGTATGCGATGCAGGATAATCTGCGTGAATTATTATTCTTAAAAACTCAAGTTATTAACTGCTTCGTATTTTCGTGATGTTTATTGATACATCCTTTTAGAATAGAATAAAAATTTAAGGGTGTGTACGTGAAAGAATCTTTCATTCACGTACACACCCTTAAAAGGAATACCGCCCACAAGTGTGGAAGCAGAAAGGGCATTTTCTGGTCAGGTAATAGAGTAAAATACGCAGTAGTTTGGCAGACGACAGTTTGAAAATGTTGTATTTCCTTGGCAAACATTTTCAGTTAATATTAAAAGCTGAAGAACTTAATAATCAAGTAATAATTTATCAGTTTAAAATGTGGCTGTTTTTTGGTTGATTTTGTAATTTTGAGTTGTGTATTTTTTGAAAACGATTTGTTTTGTTTTGTTTTTCATTCAGAATTTGTTATTGTTTTTATAATTAAAAAAACAGTATAACTTGATTGATCTCATTTTAATAGTAATATGTACGTAAATAACTGTGGAGTTGATGAATTCATTGTTTTAAAATGTGCATATTTTCAATATGCGGGATCCCGCAAATACCGAGATCCCGCGGGATTGAAAATTCGTAGTCCCGCAAATGCCGAGATTGAAAACAGGCCGCGGGATTGGAAGCCTTACCTCTACTATGTACCACTGGACTAGCGGGTGACAAAGTGCTTTTGTGCTTGTTTGATATTCGCCGTTTTGGCGCTGTTGGCCATGTAGCGAGAGTCTGCGGTACTAAAACTAGTGATGACAACCTCAGTTAACATCGATACATCGTGGGAAACTGTATACTTTATTACGTTGATTCCTGAAGTATAAATAACACGGAAAATGAAAGAAATTAATGCAAAATGCAAAAATCCTTCAGAGTATTATACATTCCCTCGCAGCCATTTGTATTATACGTCACAATTAGTTCTTCGGACGTACGCGAGTGGCGCTTCAAATAGGCACAAAAAATTTGCTGTCAAACATATGGAACAGCCTGTCCATTGGTATTTATACAGGTCAGTGGGACAGTCACGTTTGCCATTAGCTTTAGTATTAAACTACTAGTTAACGCACATATTGACAATTCATAATTGGCCACGCATTTTCAGGCTATCAAGACATCTATACGCTAGTATATATTAAGTCTATGGTTTGGATCATGGTAAATAGAATGACATTAAAACCGCCTACCTACTGGCTACTAGAATTATTATTTACGTGTTTAATTTAAGCGGTTACTCCAAATCCATCAACTATGGTATGTTATAGTATGGTGTCGTATAGTTATTGGTATAATTATTGAGCGTGTGTGGTAATATATTTGTTATTCCTGCCACCCCAAATATTCCACAAACCTTAGCAACCTACTCTCCTTCCTAAGGACTTCGGGTAGTGTGTGTGGGGTGCCAAGATGTTGGGGCCGGTAAGTCGCTACACCTGGAAAATGCAGAAGTACATGCGCAGGCGGTATTTTCAACCACAATGAAGGCTCTGCACGATGAGCTGTCAGTTATGCCTCTATTAAAAAGATGTTTATTAAAGACCATATCCAGTTATCTAACAACTATTTATCACAAACATTCATTTGTAAGATCTTTTCTCGTTTTGAATTTGAAATGGTAAAAGTTTACTATTCTTATATTTGATTATTTGCCTCTAAGATAAACATATTAGCAGCCTATCGAAACTATGTAAGAAAAATCAATTCACTCGATTGTATGTAACGTGCAGTCATTGATAGATTGACAGATGACGGCTATCATCATGAAAAAAACGGAGATAGCCGAAATCCACTACGTTTTAAGCAACTGTTCGTTTTTTTTTTCAGGCGAATTATACTTCGTCGCCAATCGCCATGCTGTTTACTACTATTTCAAGCTTATGACCAATAACTGCACGTTTCTTACTAAATTATATTACGTAGTATTTACATCCTCTTTGATATTAATATTAATCTTCGTACTGCTATCTCAAGAAGGCATCAAAGGATTGCTGTATTAAAAAATAAATAACTCATGTTATGAAATTTTAATTCTATAAAAAATGAATACAACATTACAATATAATTTAATAATAGGTAACAATTATGACTACTTTCTCAAATCCATCACCACCAAATTCATATAAATAATTTCAAATCTAAACTGACGAAAAAATCAGTAAATTCAGTAGTACATGTTATTTAGTCCTTTATTAATCTTTTATATCAATTCTCAAATTAAAATCTTACTTTGTAGATCTCTTAATAGTTATTTATGCAACTGTTGTGTAACAAGGGGTGTTAAAACACGAATGTGGGTTGATAATAGTATCCCATGAGTGTTTTAATACCTAATTATCAAGACAAGGCCTAATTAACAAGTCTTTATCTACACCCATAATATGAATCCTCTATAAAAGATTCTGAAACAGTTAGCTTACTGCTACCATTAAAAAAGCCAGTCCTAGTAATCATTACATCATCCAAACGAGTGTTGTAATTTTGTACTGAATTTCATTACAACACTCGTTTGGTTGATGTAATGGTAATTAGGACATTGAGTGTTTTAATGTTGGCAACAATAAAACACTAAGCTAACTGTTTTAGAATCTTTAATAGAGGTTTTAAAGCATAAGTGTAGATAAAATCTATTTACAGAATCTAATAGATTCATGGCATTTTCTATATTTAATTAGAACTTTTACTTACTTACACATAAGATGTACATCTAACAGATAATCGAGATGATTTATTTGGCTAATTTGCCTATAGTTTATTTTACTATTTATCTTAAATGATGTATACGTCAAGACTGTCACAGCTGTGAATACGTCAAACGAAAAGTAGTGGCAAACTATTAGCCTCTATTTCATCAAAGCCTGCATACTAAAACAATGTGACTGTCGTATCGCGAGTGTAAAACGTAGCTGTCAATCGGTGCCTTACAGTAAGAGGCTCTATCTAGAAGTATAAATAATCTAATATATTATATATAATCTAAGGTATAACATAATCTTAATTAATATTTTAAATTTCGAAATAAATTTAAGACAATATTATCTTATTAAACGTCTAATTTTACTGACGTATTTTGAAGTTCAACCAATGATCGCCAACAAGCCTGAGGTTGACAGATTCTACGGACAGTTTTGATGGGATGCAGGTCTTCTCGCATGGCGACACTTCCATGTGAAGAATAATCTGGTAGATAAGCATCTTGAGTTCAAGGAGAGCAAATCTTGAACCTAAAAATAAAACAAACATTATATTCGTGGATCATTATTTAGCTGTCGTATAAAACAAAGATTTCTGAAACGATTTGGAAATACAGCTATTGGGATTCGCATATTGCTGCTGTTGATTGATTCCATTTATACAATAGAAATTTGGTAAACACCAATAAAAAATACTTTTTAAAGGAAGACTAATTGTTGCCATTCAATTATAGAAATAGATGTAAGTTCAACGAATGACCTATAAGTGCAAGCTGCATCTCGGAGTTCGTAATTATATTTAAAAATCGCAATAAAAACCTTGTGGTCTCCGCTTAGACCATTTACATAGACTATATGCAACTTCCGGAAGTATTTAATGATATACTTGTAATAAGAAGGTATAATTTTAATATCTGGTTGCAAACTTGCGGTGTCAGTTTAAACTAGCTATTCCAGGCATGCACTGTCCAAAGAGAATTTAAACACTACGCGCACTGTCTACGATTGTAAAACATTGGACGCGCCGCAATTATTTCTTTTCTTGTAGTTTGGTTATGGCAACTTATAGCGCCGACGATTTCCAGTAGATAGAGAAATACCATAGACAACATACGCGTTGTTGAGGACCTAATCTTTAAGTTCTCGGTGTAACGACAAGCAAAATTCCTTTTTTACACACGTTGAGAGGAAGTTACAAGCACCCACCTCTCGCTTCCATCCATATGCAACTTTTGCAAACATGACGGAAACTAAGCTTGAGTCTAAATCTATCTATGTATTCTAAGATATTTCACAACATTTTAAGATGAAATCTTAGTGAGACGGAAAATAATTATCTATAATAATTGACATACTGCAAGAATACTTTTTACACAAAAGATGGACAATACAAAGGAATCCGATCTAATTTGGTAATTGACAATGTTCACAGAATAAATAAACTTTTTATTTTTAACATTTTAGTGTCAGTTAATAATAATATATAATCAACTTGAATGAAAACTCCAAACAAAGTCGTCCACAGAAAACAATAATTATGTCATCCAGGTAGACGAAAATTTTCATATAAATGTTCATAAAATGAAAACTACTGGGCCAAACTATGTAAAATTGGACCAAATGGCATCCCTTTTTCATCAAAACAAAGAAGAATTACGTAAATCGGATCAGAAATCACAGAGTAATCGGTGTACATACATAAAAAAATACCGATCGAATTGATAACCTCCTCCTTTCGGAAGTCGGTTAAAAATACAATAAACAGCTGAAAATTTTGCACTTTTTCTGCAAGACTGCACCGTGCTATAGAGATTTTAATTTCCCACTCAACAGGCTGCAGGTGTAGAATGAGGTGCATTACGCCCTC
Organism: Leptidea sinapis; assembly: GCF_905404315.1. Classification (NCBI taxonomy): domain Eukaryota; kingdom Metazoa; phylum Arthropoda; class Insecta; order Lepidoptera; family Pieridae; genus Leptidea; species Leptidea sinapis. The sequence continues at coordinate 32,587,325 of NC_066312.1, read as the reverse complement.
AAAAGAGTAATCTTAACATCTGAACAGCACCTTGCAAACCTTTAATATTATACATTAACGAGATTCAATATAATATTGTATATTACACTTACCAATACAATTTCTAGGTCCAACACCAAACGGCATATAGGTCATTGATTTGATCAAATGTTTATTTTCATCGGAGAAACGCTCTGGGTCAAATTTTTCAGGATCAGGGAAGTATTTTGCGTCGCGATGGATAGAAAACACTGGAATCGCGACCAGGTCTCCCTTACGAAGCTGTTTTATAAACATAAAATAATAATTTAGATCACACAAAAATTAGTTGATATCACCAAAGAAGAAGTATGAGAATTCTGAAATACATATTTTAATTCTCGCTTGAAAGCGTTTAATGTAACCAGCTGTTTGTACAGCGGATCCCTCTATTAAACTTAATATCTATTTGCACAATTATATTATATTATTATACTCAAAATTACTTACAATAAAATCTCTATTTTCATATTTGTTTGGTTTTCCCATATTGTAATCTTTACAGCATAACCGGTCAAGCGATATGCCTGGGGGCCACAATCTCAAAACCTCTGAAACGACACACATAATATGAATAATGAAATTAATATACGACATATTCAGCGCGATCATTTCAGTATTTTCAGCCAATGATAAAATGTAATATTCGTTTTAGGGACGATTTTATTTCTGTCCAAATAGTAAGGCTGGGTTGCATGATTTTTGCTGTTATAGTTAAGGTCTAAGTCAAATTTAACGTTAACAGTAACGTTGAGTTTAACATAGACTGCGAAATGTGTTGCACAATCGTATTCCTTGGCTCGAACATTTATTTGAAACTTTTGATAGCCATTAAACATTAACAATAGCTGTTTGACAAACATTTTTCCCTAACCGTTACTTTGACATCTTTGTTATTGCTAATGTTAGTTCAAGTATCTCATCCTAAGACAATAAACAACCCCTTACGAAGAAGGTTTTGTATACATACGTTATACATAATATTATTAATTAATAATTAAACGAAGTCAATAGATATAATTTACCCGACACAACCATATCCATATACTGCATGTTCTGTATCAGATTAAAGTCTAACTTTCCTTTACTCCTCTCGTGCGTGTCTTTTATCTCCTGCGCTAGTCTTTCTTGAACTTCTGGGTGCAATGCTAACTCATGAAGAGCGAATGACATGCCGACTGAGATGGTTTCGAACCCAGCAATGAAAAACAGCACAGCCTGGGCGATCAAATCTGTGTCAGACCATTCTGAAAACATTTTCTTATTAATTTTTTTTAGGAAAATACGGGACGAGACGAGCAGGACATTCAGCTAATGGTAATTGAAACGCCTTGCCCATTAGTATGCAGTGCAGCTTCGGATTCTTGGAAAGACCAAAAATTCTGAGCGGCACTATAATTACGCTCGTCACCTTGAGATATAAGATGTTAAGTCTCATTTGCCTATTCATTTCACTAGCAGCGGCGCCCTTCAGACCAAAACACAGTAACGTTTACACACCACTGCTTCACGGCAGGAATAGGCGCATTGTGGTACCTATAATCTATCCGGCATTTAAAAACAAAAAAAATATGAACTATATTTTACTAAACAAAATACATATATTACTAAACATATACAAATTTTAGATTCATAAACGTGACCATTTTAATATCTTGTAAGCATTAACATGATTTTTACCTCTGGATCTGTGATATTTATTGAACATAGATTTTCGACTAACAGCTCATTACAGTACCTTTATACGTAGCGTCCCATATGTCTTTAATTTTAATAACCATTGTATTTGCTTTTTGAAATATTACGTTATAACATGAAAAAACCTAGATATTACGTAATAACATGATTATAACCTCTTTGTGAAGTTTTCTTTCCAACTGCAGATTCTTCAACGGTCGCGAACCCAGTATCACCAACCTTGTCTTTTGTCTTTTCATCATGGTTCAATTGCCCTTAAAGGTAAAAAACAAAAAAAATATTGATACATCTATATATATAAAAATGAATTGCTGTTCGTTAGTCTCGCTAAAACTCGAGAACGGCTGGACCGATTTGGCTAATTTTGGCCTTGAATTATTTGTGGAAGGAAATAAAATAAAGAAGTAAATAAATATGAAAATATTCGGAATTAAATAAAAACAACAAATTTGTTTTTCCTTTGATCTGTCCCCCGTCGTTCAGAAATTAACAAATAGTTTTAAACGAATAACTTATAAGAATATCTTACTAACTTTCTCTGAAGGTAAAAAACAAAATTAATTTTAACTGCCTATACTTGGTAGATTTTATGTACGATTTAATATTTGATAATAAACTCGGTTGTCATCATTTTATACCACAAAAATTGTAATTATTGATTTTTTTATTATTACTTTATATGGCAATACCACGTTTGCTGGGTCAGCTAGTGTTTAATAAAAGTATTTGTTCTTAGAATAATCGATGGATAATATGATTAAGCGACTGCGATATATAGAAGAAGGAAATTAAACAAATCATTAGTCGTACAGAAACAATTATCATACAAAATCAGCATAAACAAATCGTCATGTTTAGTAACTGCGCAGTACTTGTAGTGTTGTGTTATTTAATATTGATTATTGATAATATTGTAGTAGTCAGATAAGTACTACTTGAAGTTTCTGCTTTAATAATGTAAATATGAACGATAATGCATTTTATGTTATCACAGGTTAACTAATTTTATTATACCTGTCATATATAGAAAACAATCAGGTAAATACTATCTTCGCGCCTCAATAAGGCTACTGGAAACCCAAGCGCTGGCAGCTATTTCGGTCAACGGATCAGCCTTGCTATCCAACGCGGTAATGCTGCCAGTATTCTTGGTACGATTCCACGTAATGAAAGTTTTAATTTTATGTAGTCGTAGTATTGTATATATTGTTATAAGATTTGTTTTGTTTGAATAATAAATATTTTAATCAGGTAAAACTATTCATGTTCTCAGACAAAGTTCACGAATTTGCATATTTCATTGCAAAATCATTTGAATTCCGGAACCAAATTCAAGTGATGCAGAATACTCAATCATTTTATATTTTTCATCTCAAAATTTTAAGTATTTAAGTATTTCCAACTTCGAATTATTACCGCCAACAAGGCTTGCAGCTTCAATAAAGAAGAACTGGCGAAAAATTTTGTTGGAATGACAAGTTCTTCTCGTGCTCATCAATATTTCTTATATTGAATAAGCGAATAAAATTATTTCAAGCGTTTGTTGCTTTTGAAATGTTGGCAAATACTTGTAAATTTAAACTAAGTTCATTTTACACAAAAATTATAAAAAAATGTTACATGACTATCAATACAATGTTTTGCTTGAATTTACATAAAGTACCTTTCTTAGCTTCCATGAGGAGATGTATCATATCAGGACGGATGATATTGTTTTCTTCTCGGTTCTTCATCGTATCCAATACCAGGCTAATGAAGAAATTTGTAGTGTCTTTCGAAAATAATGTCAGCTTCAGTCTCTGTAAAAACAAATGCCAATAATCTACGGTGTTTAAGAAGGCTGCGGTCTTAGAAGAGACATAAAGCTATATACAATATACCACTGTAATAGTGGTAGTTTTGTACGTGGACGAAAGCACCTTGTAAACAGAAGATGAGGAGAACATAAATTGAGATTGTGGCTTGTGGTGTTATGATGAAATTCAGCGGTAGAAATCAAAATAATTAAATACTATAAGGATTTCAGAACTACGATAGGATACTTTCAATGAAAAGACATCTACACACACACTAAATACACATTACACTACATATAGTAGGTATTATATAGGGCACGAGCTGTCTCAATCGGTTTCACTCCCTCCCCTGGTGGATTGCGTCGCTTATGGAGGTTATCTTTAGGTTTTTCGGAAATTAGACCCAACCACTGTTTAGAACTACCGCCTCTAGGTTTTTTACCCTCTATTTTCCCCGTCAAGGCTGTCGGCCCCTCTCCGTGCATTTTTTTAAACCTTTTTTTCATGGAAAAGGAGGACTTAACGAGCGCACGGGTCACCTGGTGTTAAGTGACCGCCGCGGCGGCCCAAATTCTCTTGCAACACCAGAGGAATCACACCTGAGCGTTGCCGGCCTTTAAGGAAAATGTACACGCTTTTTTTTGAAGATACCCATGGCGTATCGTCCCGAAAATACAGCACATAGAAGATTATTCCACAGCTTTGGTAGTACCTGGAAGAAAGTCTCTTGAAAACCGCACTGTGGACTAACTGGACATGCAGCTGTAGATTAAAGTAGTGTACTTATACATAAAACATCAAGTATATATTGAGTATCTTGTTCCATACCCAAATTTTGCAAACATATATTTATGACAACAAGTTTCGATATAAAATAGAGATGCAGATCCAATTACAGGTCAACTTTGCTTGCTCTTAAAACAACATCGCTAGGTATGGAAATAAGCGCCATACACTTCGCCAATGCCGAGTTGGTTAGAGAAGGTATGAAGGAGATATTATATTTTCATTTAACAGACAATGGTGATATATGTAAATAAATATTATTGTTACATCTTTTATTTTTTCACTAGAGGAATGAATAATTGTATGTGTCACAGGACAACCAAATATTTTGTTTCTTTTGCCGTTGAGTCCCTCACTAGGCTCATCTTTCTATTTAAGGCTGTCTATAGAGCGTACTTATAAGTTGTTCAGACTTAACTTACGTAAAACTCAGCTGAGTTTAGACCCTTTATAACAATAATATAATATAGAAAAATTCGCTTTTCATGGCTAACACGGCACTCGCAACAAAAACGGAAACTATCTTGTAAAACAAATATCTATTAACACATTTTGTATTGATCATTCTCATATCAAGAAAACATTACCTTAACAATACTGGGAAAAGCACTATATGCAAAGAACATTAACAACTGTCGCATTTTGAACGAAGACGCAGTCTTTCCTTGTTCGTAAAATGTGTTGTTTGCATCCAGGTGTGAATCAACTTTTAGTCCAAATGCACACGATGCTATGACGTCATTGGCGTAACGACTCGTTAGGTCTTTACATTCAACTTGAATTGGGCCTGAAAGGTAAAGTGTATTAGTACAGCAAATTATGGTCTATACACATATAAAGACATATCGTTCGCAGTCTGATTGCGGAATTGCAAGTTTGCTTAAAGGCAATGTAAGCACACACACTTTTCTACATTACATTGCTGCTTATTCACCAAGAGTATTTTAAGTAGCTGGAGTAAATGTGGCAATGTATAGGTATTGAAATGAGATATATAAATAATTGATGGTTTAATTGAAGGATAAAACGTGTGCTTTGCTAAAATTCATACTTAATTCAATACGAATGGCAACACATTGATTGAGAGAGCTATACATAGATAGATATTAGATTAGATGACTTATACGTGTAGATAGACTGTGATAGCTGTGAAAACGTCGAAAAAAACTAAGGGTGAGAGTTCAACCTCTATTTTGAGCAATTCACGCACACATACACTGAGTGACATACAAATCGCGAGTGTAAGACGTAGCTTGTCACGCACACTAAAGTATAATAAACCTGACCTGTTTTCATCGGTTCCCTAGCAGCAAGAGGCTCCATCTAGACCTATAATTTATCTAAACCTAGACCGTGGAAAACTACAGCAACAACACACAAATCCACATACATTCACATTGCTTAGTGAAAATGACGAAAAAAATTCACCCTTCAATAGAAATCATTTGGTTATAATAATATTGTTGTAGTTTTTGTTCTACCAATTTTAAATCGACAAAGTTTGGGTACAAATATAGTCATCCATTAACCCGGTCAAAGTCAAACTCTAAGTCAAATAAACTTTATTCATTTAGGTTTAAACTAAGCGCTTTTGAACCATCACTATAAATATTTCTTTTAAATTACTGAATGTACTATATGTTGAAAACGTAGCTAGTAAGCTCTTGAGAAGAACATACAAGAAACTCAACGGCCACACTTTTTAATCAATAGAGTATTTTACAATGGCTATAATATACAAAACAAATTAGATTAAGAAAATAAACAAATAAGATAAAGAATAAACTGTATCAAACATTGAATTCAGTGTTTGTGTACTGTTACTTCGTGAACATGATGGTCGTGATTACTGTCATTAGTAGTAATCGCATCAAACAATTATGATATTCACAACAATTTTCATCAAGATCATGCAATCCGTTCTCGAGTTATAAAAGAAGAAATACGCACAGATTGACGAAAATATCATAAATCGTAAAATTAGTATAATAAGACAGTCATAAAATGTTAATTTATCATAAAATTTATAGAAATAACCTTGAATTGATTATACAAGTCAATGTGCTGTGATATACTGATAACAATATCATTCGTCCATATCTAATAAATTATCGCATTTTATTGTATAAAGTACAATTAACATACTCCAACGAACAGGTGCAAAGAATTTTAAGTATACCTAATAGATGAAGCGATGCTTATAATAAATGAAAACCGAATTCAAAAACGAAAAAGTATTATACTTAATAAAGATTTCTCTCCTCTCCTGCAACCTTTAATTATAGGTAAAGTAAATAACTATTTATTGAACTAAAATTATAGTGTCCATGTAAGCAATAATTATCATAACATGATAAGTACTGGGTAAAACTGTGCTAAATTTTTATGGGACCAAATAACTACAAAAGAATCACGTAAAATAGACCATAAATCTCAGCGTAATCGGTGTACATACATAAAAACAAAGTTTCCAAACTGATTGAGAACAGGTGGACTGTTTAAAGTCTGTTAAAAAGTCAAATCAATTGAAAGCCCGTAACGCTCCCATTATTTCTCTGGTCTAGGTGATCCATACTGTCTCTCCCCTTCCTGCCCGATATAACAACGAATGGTCACAAGGCTGAGTCTAAAGTAATGACTAATAAGTTTCAAAAATTCTAATCATTGACGTAAAATAAACAATTAGACTCATTCAAGACAATCTCGCTCATAACTTATCTCAAGCAAAACTCTGCCTACATATTAGGCAGAGTATCCAAGAATACCTAACATGATTACTATCTAGATGTTTATTCACAGCTGGGTTAAAAAAGACTTTCTCCCGCATACAACCAAACTATGTAATCTCCCTGTGCAATTCCTCTTACATCCAGTAACACTAGGTGGTCCTTAGCCAAAAAATTAATGATTAGTAATTCACCATCAAAATTAAAGGCAATATATTATTATTTTGGCTTCCTCAAAAGGCAAAAGCGAGACCTTTATTGGATCATTTTGTTGTCCGTCCTTACATCCGTCCTTCTGTCTGTCAAGACCCTTTATCTCAGGTACGCGTGGAGGTATCGAGTTGACATTAAAACGAAATGCTCATGTCGACAGTATTTTAAAGCTGTGAAACATCAAAACTTCTAAGCTACCGTTACAAAAAGATACCGCCGTTTATGGCGCAAAAAACGTGTATTTTGACTCTCTCAAGGTTGTTAAATCCGTTGACATAAAGCTATGGAATTATGTCTAATATTACACGTAAAAGTCTGAAAATTATACATTTGTAATTAAAACACAATATGGATAGCACATTACTTACTATACTTCATGACAGAAAATATCGCCGCTGTGGTGTCCACCATTCGGCACCCCATGCAAAAGCCTTTTTTTTTTCATGGAATAGGAGGACAAATGAGCATACGGGTCACCTGTTGTTAAGTGATCACCGCCGCCCACACTCTCTTGCAACACCAGAGGAATCACAGGAGCGTTGCCGGCCTTTAAGGAAGGTGTACGCGCTTTTTTTGAAGGTACCCATGCCGTATCGTCCCGGAAACACCGCACAAGGAAGTTCATTCCACAGCTTTGTAGTACGTGGAAGAAAGCTCCTTGTAAACCGCACTGTGGAGGACCGCCACGCATCCAGATGGAGAGGATAATATCCTAACTTGTGGCGTGTCGTGCGAAGGTGGAATTCGGCGGCAGGAATTAGGTAAAACAGCTCTTCGGAACACTCCCCGTGATAAATGCGGTAGAAGACACACAATGAAGCGACGTCTCAATGCAACGCCAAGTGATCCAGCCGCTCACAGAGTACTGGGTCCCCGAAAATTCGAGCTGCTCTGCGTTGCACGCGGTCAAATGGATCGAGCTGATACTGGGGTGCGCCAGACAAGAGATGACAGCAATAGTCCATGTGTGGCCGGACATGCGCTTTGTACAGTGCTAGAATGTGGGCCGGCTTGAAGTATTGCCGTGCTCTATTAATGACGCCCAGTTTCTTTGAAGCCAATTAGGCTTCAAAGAAACTTGCCTTCCTATATAATAAAACATATAAGGACATATCACTCGCTGTCTCATAGGGGAACGGTAATAGAGTGCTTAAAGACAATGTAAGCAAATTTTTCTCCTTAGTTGTGTCTCAACTGTCACTGTGAGTTCTAAATTCAATATTATTTCAACAATGTTTTACATTGCTTCTTATTAACCAAGATTATTTTAAACAACTGGAGTAAATGCCGCAATGTATAGATATACATTTAGCAGTTGAAGCTTATTATGGTGTAATTTGTGACATTTTCCATATTTCGGCTTTTGTTTTTATACGAAGTGATTTATCTATATGTATAGACCGTTACTGATTGTAAATATTTTTGCTTAGCTGAGCAGATATAATTAATCTTACGGAACAATAACAAATTTCTAAGTTGTCATCATTTTATACAATAGATTGAAGGTAAATTAAAAACTTCTTTAGAACTTTATGTTTCGTCAGATAACAACATAATATTAATTACCTTCCAGTTATAGTGCGACATATAACCTTTGTTCAAACTGCGCAGTAGTAAATGATATGTTAATGAATGTTTGCTGAATAATAAATAAGCATGACTATGTTATTGTATCATATACTATATCAGGTTTTATATAATAATATACTTATGATAAAAAAAATTGCGTCGATTTGTAAACCTCTATCTTCAACAACTCACGCAAACTAAAACAAAGTGACATTACATATCGCGGGTGTTAGATGTAACTTGTCATGCTCACTAAAGTAATAAGCCGGGCCTGTTATCATGCGTTGCCTTACAGCTAGAGACTCTATATAATAATTATCTATGTATGGTTTCTGTGTTTTTACATTAGATTTTGATGTTTTGGGAAGATTTTTAGAAAATTATTCTAAAAATATACCTGTTGTATGCTAAGCTAATTCTAAAAATGGCGCCGCCAGCTAAAGTCAAATAAATGCTAATATATTTTATCTTCAATAGCTTTGCGTTTTATTTATTAGGATGTTTAGGTTTGAATTTACGCAGTGTAAAGTTACTCCAAGTTTAAGATTAATTCTCCCTGTCATGTAATTCTGTAGTTACAAAGATAAGATAAAGAAAAAAAGTTTAAAATTTTGAATAAATTTACTTCGCGTTTATTAATAACACAGTCAAGCTTCAATATTCAAGTTGCAGTAAGAATTTATTTAGGATTAACTATTGAATAAAAATGATATGCTATAGTTATCTCCAATAGAAGTAATAAAGATTTTTCATGCATTTCATTCTTGGTTTTCAAGGTCATAGAATAATTGTTAAAAAATAAGAAAAACAACTTAGTAGAGATGCTGACAACCTTAGACCGACGACTTCGTGCGCGACCGTTCCACGGGGTGACAGAGGGTGGCGGGGACGGGGTATGTCAGCGGATAACGGGTGTTGCGGGGTAAGGTAATGCGTGAGACTGCCGTAAACAGTACCCGCTGACATCTTTAGTACACCGTCTGACACCACGTGAGACGAAGTGGTCAGACTATAATCACAAATGACTATAATTGCAAATAATATAATATTAACACACTTTTACACTAATTATGTTTCCCCAAACTAGGCATAGCATGTACTATGGGTACAAGGCAACGATATATTTAATACAACATACCTACTTAAACATACATAAATAGATATTGACTAGGAAACAAACATCGGTATTCATCATTTTAATATTTGCACTTACCGGGATGCGAACCTGGCTAGCTCAGTAGGCAGGTTCACTAACCACTGGGCTATATGGGTAACAAAAATACAAATAAACCTTTATACCTAATATCTAAACACTGTGAATTGCGTATTACACCTATTGACCTTGGTTAACCAATCTCCCCTTTGCTCCCAAAATAAACTTATCTGTCGTCTTACTTAAATGATATAATAGGCGAGGAGACGGTTAACCAAATTGAAAAATAATGGCTATGTACTTGAAGCGTGCAATGATTCACGCAATAGTACAAGATCCCACGGCGCGATTCTCCAGCTAATCTATTTTTATTATAAAACGAATTTTAAATGAATGACGAGGGAGTATGAAATGTATTTGAGAAGTACAATGTATTTCAAATATATTTTTTTTAAATAATAAAATCAAAAATACTATAATATCTGCGTCATAAAATATTGTGCCCTTTTGTTCATAAACTTTAGAATTTGTTTAAATATAGCCTGAATGTTGCTCCAATCTACGTTAAAGGATATCGTGAAAGTTTCATGAAAATCTGTTCAATAGAACCGTGAAAAAAACACAGACAGACAGGCAGACTGACCGAAAATTGTTATGAAATTTGTATATTTGTATTCAGTTACAAACATACTACTACTGTTCAAATTAAAAATCAAATTCAAATATTTTTATTCAAAAGAGGATTTAAAATCACTTATTTAAAGTCAAAAACCACCACCCATTAAAAATAGTGTACCACAGAGAGCTTTCGCACTACGTCTGATCAGAGTCCGATCCGTATCCGCCCGTATTCTCAGACCTGAGAATACCGGGCGCAAGAAACTCGGCGGGCTTTTTAAAATAAAAATTTGAATTACAATGTTACATCGTACAAAAAAAATTATAATGAAAGAGCCTGAGGGTGTTCGCACTATTTCCACTGTCTGTGGTATATCACCTTATTCACCGCTTTATGGAAAACAAATCTAAAGTACAGTCACGTCAAGCTAACAATTTTTTTTTTCTTACAATAGATATGTTAGCTGGGGTGGCCAACCAACGGGCACAAACCTTAGTAAATACAAGGTCGCTCCAGGAAGTCTGCGAACACCCCAGGAGTGTTCTGAACTTCTGGAAGGAGCTGGGCTGGTTGGAATGACTGGCCAACACTGCACGCAAAATGGACCCAATTAAGCGGTCTAATTGCGGAAGCAGGAGCCCTTTACCAATACCAATACCAAAGATATGTTAGGAACTATAGAATGCCGAATATTAAAATAATAATCTTACCGCCAGTTTCTTCAATCTTCTTCTTAAGTGACGCTATCATCTGGTTCCCTACCTCCTCCATGAACGGAACCATCAGTCGGATCTTAGAGCTGGTGAAGGCCGGACTCAAAGTTGATCGCATGTCTTTCCATTCATCACCTACAACCGTCATTAATATTTAGTATTCTTTGATATTCAAGCTGGGAAAGATGAAAGTAAGAAAAGTATGCCTGGACTTACAAAATACTAGCGGAAAGATGAACACGAGTGCAAAAATGAAAGCGCAGAAGTAAATTTCCAATGGAAATACAGTAAGTTAGAAAAGGAAAGCGAATCTTTTATTACTGGAACTGATTTGGATAGATAAGATAAGGATAGATGGGAAATATTACATATATAAGGCCTTCTTACCCTTGAGCGAAAAAAGATTTCTCGCGAATAATGGTTCCACCTTCTCATCAGAAAAGCCTCGATGATCGATGAAGTATTCGAAGTCTTTGATCGCTATTTTCTTTATCAATTCCAAGTCGCGGACCACCACTAATGGATTGAGAAATTCATAACGCCCGAAAAACCTAAAAAGATAATTTAAATACAAATACTAAAAGACATTATTATTATATAAAAACGCATTGCGCAAATTAAAAACAACTAGGTTTTGACTAACTAACAATTTTGCCAAAAGAAAATAGATAAATCTTCACAATGACAGCTATAAAAAATACCAATCTCGAATCCTGTCAACCGCAGTCCCCCTGAGAACGTGCTCTGTTCAGGAAACGTCGGGTAAAATAAAAAAAATAATATTAATAATAAAAGTTTTATGCTAAAACCTATTTTAAAAAGTACAGTTACAATTACACACGTTTTAATTCATTAAAAAGTATTTTACTTAGACAATATTATGATTTATATTTTAATGCGTCATCTTATGTAATGTTTATTATGACTACAAATTACCGTCGCAAAAAGATTCCGGTTATCACGTAATATTGTTGTTTATAAAAACATTGTATTATTGATTGCCTTCTCAGAAATGTGATTTTAATATTATGTTTGTTTTTTGTAGTTTCATATTGTGTTGTTTTGATGATGATTGATAGTACCGCATCAGACATACAATCAAAGAAATCAAAATAAAAATACCTAATTTAGTTGCGATATATGTTTTTTTTTTTTCATTATTATCATTTCACATGCTCCGGAGATGGTGCTCCACACACCTTGGCTGGTAAAAGAATCATAGCAGATATCTTGATTATACTAGACGTATATATTTTGTCAATGTGTAACCAACTATACCATAACCTTAGTATACTACGTAAAAGTCGAACCCTGTGTGAGAGTGAGATAACTATCCTTACATAAAAACGTTTTGACACAATTTAGTCTCCAATAGTCTCCTGTCAAATTGGACCTATTTTAATTTTAATGTTTTATCGTAATTGTTCTGTGTTTTCAGATATTAATTAAAAATAATTTTATTATTGTGTTCTGCGTTATATTATTATTATCTATATCTCGTTATCCACATATTAGTATAGATAGAGCCTATTGCTGCTAGACAACTAATGGTTAAACAGGCCAGGTTTATTAGTTTTGTCTTCGTGGCAAACTAAGTCTAACACTCGCGATTTGTACGTAACTTTGTGTTAGTGTGCATGCATTGCTCAAAATAGAGGCTAGCTGTCAAGTCAGTTTTTTTCGACTAGCTAAGATTAGTGTATTCTATCTTTCAATATGTACGACGTCGAACAAAATCGATAATTACTTCGTGCAACCTATTCCATTATTTATGAAATAAAATCTAATCTTATTTTGATAGATTATGACTCTTTATATATATATTAGGTAAATACTCATAGATATATTGAAGTATATAATAAGCAGTATCATTTAAATACCAAAATACGGATAGTAAATCAGAAACAAAAACAAATTACCTTTCTTCGGGATATTGGTTGTAGTAAACATCAATGTCATCCGCGAAATGTCTTCTGCGCAACAGAAGGGGAAGAACGTTGCCCAGCAGTGGAATTGTGGGCGGATTCTTCACACCACTAGCCGAGAATTTCGTGTAGACACTCCGCAGATAAAGGTACAAGGTAGCGAACAGTACCACCGCCCATATTAGAAACAGCATGTTTAGTTCGGGACTCCAAAGTCCAATGGATAATCTAAAATTGAAGACAAGTTTTCGGTTACCAAGTCATTACTTGTCGATGAAACATCGCATTTTCTTATTGCTTATGTTTTATGAAAGACATAATCAAGGCTTTTCAATTTGTTTTGTTACCTAATGTTATTATAACTCCATTTTACTTTAACGACCTCAAAAAAGGAGTGGGTTACCAATAGAGTGAGGGGTCTATAGGATGGATAGGAGATGGTAAGAGGTAACGCTCCTGTTATTTTTCTGGTGTTGCAAGAAAATGTGGGCGGTGGTGATCACTTATTTCAAGTAACCCGTACGCTCATTGGTCCTCCTTTTCCATAAAAAAAGGAACTGAGAAGATTCGCAAACTGATTCCGGAAATCGCAATCGATATTAATAGACCGATAAAAACATTGGATAAGTTATACATGATACATTAGACAAGGACGATGAATAGACTATATTATTAATATTGAATTACTTAAACCATTTGACAGCAATACAACATCTATATATATAAAAATTAATTGGTTGGACCGATTTGGCTAATTTTGGTCTTGAATTATTTGTCCAGAGAAGGTTTAAAAGAATTGAATGAATATGAAAATGCTTGGCATTAAATAAAAACAACGATTTTAATTTTTCTTTGATGTGTGGGATGTAAAAAATAAACTTAATTTTAGGTAACTGTTGTAGGTTGATTAACTACAGCATTTTTATGTAGATTGATAAATCTTAAGTTTTGTCCAAAAATATATCTGAACCTAACCTCACCAACAAAAACGAAACCTTATAAATAGCTAGTATTTCAGGAAAACTCTATTTTGTAAATTAAACGAAAATAATAATAATATTTTATTCGTACCGTAAGTAGTAAAATGATTCCTTTTGTTTGTTTTATACAAAAGTTTAGGTATTTTATTTATCGATTGAGGCAGTACGAAGTCTGCCGGGTCAGCTAGTATTTTGATAAAATACTAGTTTTAAATTAATGGAAGAATTAGAAAAGAATGAAATATAAATGATATGTGGAAAAAGGCGTAAGAGTTGGTTTTCTATTACGAACTCATATAAAACCTTATAGACTGTCCTAATGTTCTCCAAAATAATGGCACTTATTGCGGAATATTTAATAAATTTTATAGAAATAGCTACAACTTAAACTTCATTTTAACTAATAAACTATTAGATCTTAAAATTGATTCCTATTATTTTAATTTTTAAAAAAAAACTATGTATCCTTTTCATTTAAAATAATAAATATGGATTAGTAAATATCGTAATTTGTAGATAATTCTTTATTTTATTACAAAAAATTGTTTAGTGCTCTTCTTGTTGAGTTTATTAACGATGTGCATACCTTTAGTGTAGATATATAAATAGTAACACTTATAATCTTACTTGTATAATATGTTAAATTATGTATCTAGTTGGTAAGCCTGAAGAAATAAATAAAAATAAATAAATTAACCAATGTGTTATAACCAAAATAATATAGAGTTAGTTATATAGTAAATAAAAACTTAGTAACACTTATAGTATTGCTTATTCATTCATTTTAAATTATGTATCTAGTATGTAAACTTGAATAAATAATAAAAATTAAATAAATCAGTGTGTTAAAAACAAAATAAACATAATATAAGATCTTGTTATAAAGTTAATAAAAACTTACTATAAATCAGCTGTTTAAGTCGAAACCGGATGGACACCGTTCACGTGAAGCACACTAGAGTATCAATGTTTGTATGAATTAATATTTACAAGGACTATTCATATTATCTTTCTTTATATATATGATTTGTATCTGGTTTGGCATATAATATTACCGCGCGGTTTTGCGTACGTCAAACAGGTTCCAATAACAAGTGATTTTAGGTTGGTGATGTATCATTATGCGTTTCTGAGAAAAATCACTTGCAATCTAATATTTTTGAACTACCTGAGATTTTATATTTTATGCTATAATATGCCTTTTTTATTCCAACCATTATTGCCAAATTTTCTTAAGACTACGCGTATATAAAAGTTAAGTTATTGTTAGCCCACTCTGGGAGTAGGCGTCCTTCAGCTTACTCCATTACTCCATGCATCCCTCTTCTGTCCTTTGCCTCTCCATTCTTTTCCTGCTGTTTTTATATTATTTTATAAACACATCTGTTTCTTGGGCGGTCTTCTTTTTTTTCTGCCGGATGATCCTTCCCAAATTGTCGTTTCAACTGTCTCTTCATTATCTTTTGTCCATGAATCTCACCACATGATCTGCCCTTTTGTTAGAGCGTACTTAAAAGACATAAAAGGCATTTATTTTTTCAAACTTGATGCCATTAGAACTATTATTGATGACTCCTTTTCCTAAAGTTTTCTCTTATAATCTTTTTTTCTTTTCAACAGACTCCTTTTCATTGCTTTCTGGCAGGTCGTCAGTGAGATAGTTTTGTTTTTATTTTTGTGTTGTTTGTACACGATTGACAAACGCATGTGAGAGTCGGTATAATGCAGGTGCATTTTTTTTTTTTCAAATACAGAGGAAAACACTTTTTTTAAATTTGTTTTAAGTTCCAGAATTTTCTCCAGGTTATATTCACCCCGCGTTCGACTTCTTCCTCCTCGCTGTTATCTCCAAATAATAATTATTCTCCGAGGTATTTTATTATTAAATAATTATAATTTAATAACTTAGATGTGTAAACCCTGAATCTTCTACCGGCACTCACGTAGAGATCGCCGGCAAGCGTGCTCCCCGCGCACCACCCCTTCTCACTTGTATCGCCTATTCATCGCGACGATGATCTACTTATGTTTACTCAATTTGCGTTATGATTGAATTTTCAATATGATATTTTTTATTAACATACAGACAGCGCTTAATTTATGTAAATACATAAAATGATATATCACCCTCGTAACTGTCAATATCAGTTTTATATAAAACAGTCAAAACAGATTAAACACTGTATTTTATCGAATTTCAGATTTATAAATAAGTCCTTTTTCACGGTGAGATCGGTTCACGGAGAAATTGTTATCATAATAATGGTGCAATACTAATGTTGCACAATATTTCTTTTGAAATATTTTGAAACATTTCGTGGAAATTTGATTAACCACTTCAGTGCATCGTATCTGAAAAAGTGATACACAATGAATGATGGGTGAAAGAACCATAATAATTACATTGTCCCGAAAAATAATTTACATTATCAGACGTTATACGAAAGATGCCGAAATAATTACTATTCGTCATACCAAAGTTAAATAAACCTTATTATATAATATAATAAGGCTTAAGGTAAGCGCTTCTGAATCGTCACTATAAATATATTTTTTTTGAATAACTAAATCTAGCTTAAGTTTGGAAAATGTAGAGCTCGTGAGAAGAACATTCAAGATACTCAACGGCTACTCTTTTCAATCAATAGACTATTTTACAATATATGAATAGGAACTATATGGGGCACACTAAAAGTTTGAAAATTAGAACAGGCCAACAAAAGTGAGGCAGGCGAGAAACGTTGGTAAAAAAATGATCGAATTTTTTTTCTCAGCTACGGGTCCCATCTGCGCAATTCTTAGAAGATGAAAAGAGTGTTAATGCCGAGTGGTACTCTACCATTTTTTACCCAGGGTTTTGAAAAAAAATCGCGAAAGACGACCAAAAAGCCGCGTTCTCCTACATCATGACAACGCTTCTTCACACACGGCCAACAAAACTAAGTCATTTTTATCTCCGAAAAAGTAAAACTCACCTATCCTGCACATTGCCCCGACCTGTGTGTGAGCACCCTGCGATTTCTGTATTTTTCCCAAAATCAAAGATTAGATGAGAGGTTTCACTTTTACCAATTCCGAAGAGGCAGTGATAGCGTTTAATCAGCACGTAGAAAACATGCCTTCAGATCTGTGGTCGTCCTGTTTTAAAAAATGGTTCGATCGCATTAAAACATGTTTAAAATGTAAAGGAGAGTATTTTGAAAAGCAATAAACTTAATATTTTTGTTATAACATGTTGTTTTTTTTAAGTTACGCAAAACTTTTAGTGTGTCCTACATATAAGATACATCTACGTCGATTGTACATCGGCTTTGTAGAAAACATGCTTGCAAAGAAATTTATGAAAGCATCTGCAACAGCAGCACTTGAGAAAGGTTGGCCAAGTTCGAATCCACTTTTCGAAAGGAGGCCTAATATGTGACGCCAAAAACCGCCGGATTGATTTCGTGTTTACTTTTAACGCCCGATTTCACCAATGACACTTCAAACTTGATAAGACAGAGTTCAAATGCCAGTATTGCTCTAGATAGTGTTAGTTAGAACCTCAAAATAGTTAGACTATGATCGATCGGCTCTGAGAGGCTTCAAGTATGTATGATGAAGGATTGTCGTCTAAGTCGAGTGTCACGATGACATAGATATTAGTTTTGCGCACAATAATATGCATTTTTTAGTCAAGGTAAGTGTAGTTCTGCATAAGGTATAAAATATCAATGAAAAAGTCGTAATTATTCTTTATTGAGAGTTTAATGGTTCTTACGAAACAAACGCGTTCTAGTGTCTAAAATTCTAAACTTAATTAAAGAGTGACTTTGGATGTATACTTTGGATGTTTATATACTTTTCATAAGATGGTACGTAACTAACTGTCAAATATGTGAATAGTTCTATATCGGATTTTTTTTCTCGAGATCGACTCAAAAAGCATTCGACCGTTTGAGCACCCCTGATGTAGATTAAACACAAAGTGATTTCACCAATTACTTTTGAGCATGTTGACGTAAACTGAGTTTACATGTCTTAAACAAAAGAAAGTATCAAATAACTGACAAGAATGTCATCGCTAAGTATGAGCAATATTACAATTGTTAACTTGAATGCGTTTTGGCCTATAGTTGCCTTTATTTTGTGTTGGTGAAACCCGATTCGAAATTGTAAACTCGTTTACACGCGTAAGATTCGTTCAAGAGGTCTAATCACGTTCTACTTCAACGGTGAAATTGGCTTCGTACTTCATGTAGTCGGGATAGGATGACGATTAATATCTTTTCAAATTTCTGAGAATTTTTAACAGCGTTCGAGTTAGATAGTGATTGATACGCCCTGCCCATTACTAAAAAAAAACATTCTGAGCGGCACTATTACTACGCTCGTCACCTTGAGACTTAAGTCAACTTGTAGTTACTTAAGTCTTGAGACTTAAGTAACTACAAGTCTCATTTGCCCAGTAATTTCACTTGCTACGGCGCCCTTCAGACCGAAACACAGTAATGCTTACACATTACTGCTTCACGGCAGAAATAGGCGCCGTTGTGTTACCCATAATCTAGCCGACTTCTGGTGCAAAGGAACCTCCCATTGGTAAACTGTTTGTACCCAATATATAAATTATACAACTCTTTCAGATTACAGTGCTCCGAGGTTTTGTAAATGCCCCCTGGTACGTAAGAAACGACGACCTTCATCGAGACCTTAAGGTGGATTAAGTCGTACAAATTATTCAAAAATATGCAGAAGTTCATGAGCTAAGACTTCCCCATCATGGGAACGCTGAGTGTATCCAACTCCTTGACAACACTAACCTAGAGAAAAGACTCAAAATAACTAATCCTCTTGAGTTAGTGTAGTGATAACATAGTTTAATATTTATAGAGCAGTGAATAGCTATAACTACTACTCGTATATACTTAGTGTAAAGAACACAAGAATATACTATCTTCGCCTTAATAGACACAATAAGAATTGTGCTAATGAACACATTCTTAGATTTATCTACTTAGAACATTGAGTTAAAATTGAATTGATTTTTAGTCTATAAGTAACAAATAATATTTCAAATTAATTGTTTCATACGCTGATAGCTATTATGACTTGTTTCTGTAATCCACCATCACCAACAGAATTCAAATCAATAATTTCAAAAGTATAAGCTAACAGTAAATTCAGTATTTATTATAATGAATAATTTTGGTTTATTGTCAATTCTCAAATTAAAAACCATCTTTAGCAAAACTTTATTGAATTCATGTATAAAATCTAAGCTACATTTATGTAATAATTTCTTTATTCAATTTCAAATTTTAATAACTGCACTACTTACAACATGCAATTCTAACATAAAATCAGAATGAATAAATGCGTTACATTTAATATATTATTAAAATACTTATAACTTTTAATATAATATTATTAAACAATAAAATTAGAAAATAAAATTTTGTGAACGATGCGGGACTCGAACCCACGACCTCTCGCGTTCCGTGCGAGTCTTCTTCCAACTGAGCGTACCGTTCGAGTGACGTATCGTCATAAAATCTTATATGCTTTGTTCAACCCTGATTGTTATTATCATACCATCTTTAACATTAAAAGACGAACGTAGAGCCAATTTAAAATTTATTGTCGAATTTTAAAATTCAACCAATGATCTCCTACAAGCTTGAGGTTAGTGGTTTCTGGGGACAGTTTTGATGGGATGCAGGTCTTCTCGCATGGTGATACTTCCATGCGCAGTAGAACCTGATAGATCAGCATCTTGATTTCTAGGAGAGCAAATCTTGAACCTGAAATTAAAATAGAAATTATTATAAATGAAGGACAATTAAATGAGATGGTTTAATACCCATGGAATCACTTAACTTATTGGTACAATTAGACCAAAAATTGTATAGAAATCATCACTTAAGAGAGCCTTATGCCTTGTTCAGCCTAATCAGGCTTGACGATAAAATCTTAAACTTATCTAAAACTGTGAAGTTTGGCAATCGCCAAACTTTACAGTTAGTGAAGACTTGACAAAATATACATTGGCATTAAACTATATTAATATTTAATTATATTTTATTCCGCCTGGTATTCTCTTCTCACAATGACCGAAGATGACGACACGATATAATGTATGTCATTCTGACAGCTCGCCATTTCATCAATATCCTCACAGTAGACATATACATACATATTGTCTGTTATACTGTGATCTGTAGTCACATCACAAACTATGGCGTTGTTTCACTCGAAAATAGTTTAAGAGCAGTCAACGCAACTGATAATGTATTCTTAGGAATATCATGTGAACCAGCTGTCACTGGAAGAGAATACCAGGCGGAGTATATTATTATACCACACTGACCTGTATAAGACCACTGAACAAGCTGTTCCATATGTTTGACAGTAATTTTTTTGTGCCTATTTGAAGCGCCACTCGCGAACGTCCAGGGAACGAATTTTGACATAAAATACAAATGGCTGCGAAGGAACGAACAAAACTCTGAAGTATTTTTGCATTTTGAATTAATTTCGTTCGTTTTTCGTGCTATTTATACTTCAAGAATCAACGTAATAAAGTACACAATTTTTTTTTTGTAAATGGTTTCCCACTATCTATTGATGTTTGCTGAGGTTGTCGTCACTAGTTTTAGTACCGCAGACTCTTTACATGGCCAACAGCGCCATAATGGCGAAAATCAAACAGGCACAAAAGCACTTTGACAGCCGCCAGTCCAGTGGTATATAGTAGAGGTCAGTGTTATACCATGATTTTACCAAACTTTTAAATTGAACTACATATTTTACTTTTACTATTCATAATTGAACACTAAATTAAAATAATGTACATATATACGAAAGTTTATAAATATGTAACAATAGAAATATAGAGACACGCCCGATAGAGTAATTGATACGCCCTGCCCATTACAATGCAGTGCCGCTCAGGTTTCTTGAAAAACCCCAATAATTCCTATTCATATGATATATTACTGCGAAATAATTGTCTAGAATCATTAAATATTATTTTTAAAAGAATATATTTTAAGACACTTGGACAAAAAACGTAAAATTAAAAATTCAGAAATGTTGCTATATAGTAATATTTTTGAAGGCGAGATAGAGATGCATCTAGGGAGAATCTTAACAAATTCGAAATAGATTCTCTTTTAAATATCGTGCCTTAACAAGATTCAGAAAAATACTGTTTATTACACTTACCAATGCAATTTCTGGGCCCAAAACCAAACGGCATATAAGTCATTGAGTTGATCAAATGTTTATTTTCATCGGAGAAACGCTCTGGGTTAAATTTTTCAGGTTCAGGGAAGTATTTTGCGTCGCGATGGATAGAAAACACTGGAATCGCGATCAGATCTCCCTTACGAAGCTGTTAAACATTAAGTATTATTTTAGAACACATTAATATAACTCAAATGTTGTCTGAATGGAGAAATAACAAAACTGAAGTATATACGTTTTATTTGTGGGTCGATGGCATCTAATTTTGTAGTCTGTGTGTCATGCAAGTCTCTCTTTTTGACTAATTAATTTTCTTAGTAGAATAAATTATATTATCATGCTTAAAATTACTTACAATGAAATCTCTTTTTTCATATTTGTTTGGTTTTCCCATATTGTAATCTTTACAGCAGATCCGGTCAAGCAATATGCCTGGGGGCCACAATCTCAGAACCTCTGAAAGGGCATAATATGAAAATTGATTAATCGTATTTTTTAACAAAACGGTGTAATATTTCTTTCCGGAATATCCGGCATGATTGTCTTTTGGATACAATTTAAAATATATTCGTTTGAGCAATGATTTTTATCTATTAAAATAATATTACTTAAAAATATTTTATGAGACACATGTTTCTTTGTACATTACTAACAAATTCTTAAAAGCCTATAGAAATGACGGTTTTATCTTAAAATTTTTACCCGATATAACCATATCCAAATACTGCATGTTCTGTATCAGATCGAAGTCCAACTTTCCTTCACTTTTGCTGTGTGTCTCTTTTATCTCTTGAGCTAGTCTTTCTTGAACTTCTGGGTGGAGTGCTAACTCATAAAGAGTGAATGACATGCCGATTGAGATGGTTTCGAATCCTCCGATAAAAAACAACACAGCTTGGGCGACCAAATCTGTATCAGACCATTCTGAAAATATTGTCATTTTCATTTTATGATACATTTTTAATAAAGCAAAATATAATGAAATATTAAACATTAAAAGAAGTATTAAAAGTTCAGTCTATCTCTAAAATTCATTTACTATTGAAAATAGATCTAACTCTTGCTAATGGTGCTTCGGTTCGATCTTCGCCTGCCAAGTAAGTAACAATTTTCAGCTTTCGAATTTATATTTACGTTAATTCATTGGTTTATAAACGTTATTATAGGTTCTCTGGTGTTACAAGAGAATATGGGCAGATATTATCACATTATTTTACCATCTGCTGTACCGCATGTATTAAACTTGTACATCTGAACTCATTAAAAATAAATAACATGTTATTTGATTATTACCTCTATGTGATGATTTCTTTCCAACTGCAGACTCTTCAACGGTCGCGAAACCAGTATCGCCAACCTTGTCTTTTGTCGTTTCATCATGTTTCAAATGTCCTTAAAGGTAAAAAATTGGTTGTGGTTGGTTTATTATTGCTATTATTACGGAAATCGCCGACCGATACTAATAATAAAAGAACAAGATGCGTCATAAGCCGAAGCTGAGGCCTATCGTGCCTCTCTATCGCTTGTTCCTCTCTCTCGCTTGCACCCTCGGCTCAGACGGAACGTGACATTTTTCGTGCGTACAGCCGGCCGCGGCGTTCATCGAATAATAAGACATTATCACGTCAAAAACGGTTCATGCACGACATTTAATTAAAAGACCGATATAATAATCGATGCGTATTAGGGTATAGAGTTCACAACATTTACTATTAACTCTTGTCTACCATCCTAACTTATATTATAAATGCGAATATGTATTTGTTTGTTTGTTACGTTTTCATGGTGTAACAAACTCTGCCTATCAATAGGCCCGGTTTCCACCAAAGCGGGGAAGAGGGGAGATGCGTTTTGATAACCAATCAGATGTCGTTATTCTCACATCTCTTCTCCGCTTAGCTTCGGTGGAAATGGATCAAGCGGAGAGGAGATTAGGTCTAATTTTTCTTTGATATTGTGCCGCGGGCGAGCAAGCGGCATAGCGGAGATGTGAGATGTCTGTAGTCAGGCGGTCTTTTCCTGTTGGGCTCTTCCCCGCACCTTCTCCCCGCGTCTCGCACACCCAAAGGCGTCATTTATTCGATTCACTGATCTTGAATGCAAAAGGCGTTCCTTCCGTATTTTTAACCAACTTTAGTAGTTTAGCGACGTGTTTTAACTCAAAAAAAGGAGAAGGCTCCAAAAATATTCTTATAGAATTACATTAACTGTTGTAAATATAATATAGTCGGTAATACATTAAATATTTATTATTAAGCAATTTTTGTTATTGTTGTCGGTTTTTTTTAAATAATATTTGCCGTCAAAGTTTAAATATTGAAGAAATAATTGTGTACCTGTAATTCCTCTTCCTCGAGCAAATTGAAATATGACTTTTGTAACAACATGACGTCTTAATTTCGTAGATATCAAATAACTCATTTTGATTTTCGAGCTCTCACAGCTCACATCTCCTCTCCGCTTTAGGGGAAATAACCTGACCACTTCGGGGCTAATCTCCTCTCGTCTCCTCTTCTCTCCGCTTTGGTGGAAGCCGGGCCTTATGGTATTTTGTACACACATGGTCAGGGGTACAGAAGAGGACACATTTTATCAAGAAAAATTCTTACCGATTCCTTAAAAAGGGACAAAGAAAAATGACATCTATCTAATCCTCGTCTGACATCATTACTTGGGCACCCCACGTATTTGGATGATTAACACAAGGAGCAGACATAGACTTATTATGCCTACTACTAGGCTAAATTGACTACATATCTTGTACTGTCTTCTTACTGACTTTTATAAGAAAATACTTTTTAAAACTGCGATAAGAATCTTACAGCGATCATGCAAACAGGCCATAGCGAACTGATAAGGCAACAAATGTTTGTACCTACTGTAAAACATATAGTACGTTCAGATCTGACTGTAGTAAACTTTCAGCTACTATATTTACAGCAAATGAACAGGATTGGCTATGAGAAAATTATGAGAAAGCTCATGGTCGGTCAGAGGGTAATGGAGAGGGCTATGCTCTGAGTTTCCCTGCGATATCGGATCAGAAGTGAGGAGATCTGTAGGAGAAACAAAGTTACCGACATAGCCCAAGTGATTGCGAAAGTGAAGTGGCATTAGGCAGGGTACATATTTCGACGGACAGATGGCCGGTGGGGCAATAAAGTCCTCGAATGGCGACCACGTATGTATTTGACGACGCAGTATTGGTATCCCCCCACAAGATGAGAAGATGATGATGATGATGAACAAGAATAAGAGATGACAAACCGTATTTTGCAATAATGCTATATGAGCATTTTTCTAACAAGGTGTACTGATATCGAGGCAATAGAGGAATACTTAATATTTGACGCTTATTAAAGGACATCAATGCGAGGAAAGCCTTGGGTGAATGCTAGTGATAAATCAAGAAGGAAGCGAATCAAACTCGCCAAATTGAACAGTCAACTATCTATTGACGAAGAGAAACAATAATTATGTAGTATGTGTAAAATAGTTATGTTTTTAAAGTGATAACCCTCAGTTTTGGGATTAATTACACAAAAAAACTGACAACAAAATTTAAACAACGATGGGGGACTCGAACCAGCGAACCTCGAACCCTCTCGCCTTCCGTGCGAGTGCTCTTTCCAACTGAGCGAACTAGATTTGCAAGAGCCACATCTCAGTCTATTCCCTAATATGCAAATATTGAGGTCGAGCAGGTTATCAAATGTAAAGTAGATCCTGTAGATGAAGGCGCAACCTAAGAGACAACAAAACATACAAGATTTTATTTGTACAATCATAATTGTCACATTAAGTATTATTTTTTATGGAATAGGAGGACAAACGAGCGTACGGGTCACCTGTTGTTAAGTGATCACCGCCGCCTACAATCTCCAGAGGAATCACAGGAGCGTTGCTGGCCTTTAAGGAATGTGTACGCGCTTTTTTTGAAGGTACCCATGTCGTATCGTCCCTGAAATACCGCACAAGGAAGCTCATTCCACAGCTTTGTAGTACGTGGAAGAAAGCTCCTTGAAAACCGCACTGTGGAGGACCGCCACACATCCAGATGGTGAGGATGATATCCTAACTTGTGGCGTGTCGTGCGAAGGTGGAATTCGGCGGCAGGAATCAGGTTAAACAGCTCTTCGGAACACTCCCCGTGATAAATGCGGTAGAAGACACACAATGAAGCGACGTCTCTACGCAACGCCAAGTGATCCAGCCGTTCACAGAGCACTGGGTCCCCAACAATTCGAGCTGCTCTGCGTTGCACGCGGTCAAATGGATCGAGCTGATACTGGGGTGCGCTAGACCAGTACTCCATGTGTGGCCGGACCTGCGCTTTGTAGAGCGCTAGTATGTGGGCCGGCTTGAAGTATTGCCGTGCTCTATTAATGACGCCCAGTTTCTTTGAAGCCAATTTGGCTTTGCCTTCCAGATGACCACGAAATTGGCAATCGCTCGAGATTTCGAGACCCAGTATTCCGATACTAGGTGCGGCTTTAAGAGAAGTGTTCTCGAAGAGCGGTGATACGACAAATGGGGTTTTTTTTGTGGTAAACGCGCAAACTTGAGTCTTCTGGGGGTTAAATTGGACAAGGTTCAATTTTCCCCATTCCGCGACCTTCTCAAGAGAGGACTCGATAGAAGACACAAGTTTCTCGCGGCATTGGTCGACGATTTACCGAGAGAGACCTGCATGGCCAGTGTATACGGCATCACCAGTGCTATCGTCTGCATAGCAATGAATGTTGGAGGTGTCCAACATATCATTGATATGCAGAAGAAACAGCGTGGGAGACAGCACACAGCCTTGGGGCACTCCAGCATTCACGGGCTTCGGGTTCGAGCAATATCCGTCGACAACGACCTGTATGCTGCGCCCAGTGAGGAAGCTGGAGGTCCACTTGCTCAAGCTCTCGGGAAGCCCAAATGATGGAAGTTTGGAGAGGAGAGCCTTGTGCCATACACGATTAAAGGCCTTCGCTATATCCAGGCTAACTGCCAGGCCTTCCCCCTTGCTTTCAATAGCCACAGCCCATCTATGTATTAGGTATACCAGAAGATCACCTACCGACCGACCGTGGCGAAACCCGTATTGTCGGTCGTTGATCAACTGGTGACCCTCTAGATATACCACGAGCTGACGGCTAATTATGCTCTCCATGATTTTGGAGAGCAGGGAGGTAATAGCAATAGGCCTGTAGTTTGCCGGATCCGAACTGTCTCCTTTTTTTTGGATCGGATGGCCAAGGGCTGACTTCCATGAGTCAGGGACTACGCCTTTAGAATAAGAGTGCCGGAATAAACGCGTTAGCACCGGCGTCAACTCAGGGGCACACGTTCTAAGCACGATTGGAGAAATGCCATCCGGCCCGCTCGAATTCCAGACGTCCAACGAAAACAGAGCTCGCCTAACAGTTTTCTGTCTGAACTGTACTTCAGGCATAGAACTCTGACACCGCGGTGGTCGGCGGTGTTTTTCCGTTGTCGTCAAGAGTCGAGTTGGAGGCGAAAAGAGTGCACAAGAGATCGGCTTTCTCTTTTGCCGTATGGGCCAGGGTGTTATTCCTCATGTGCAACGGCGGCATGGACGGCTGGCTGAAGTTACCAAGAGCAGCTTTCGACAACGACCAGAACTTGCGTGTTCCCTTCGGGGAACTGGAAAGCTGCTCGCCGATTTTGACGACGTGTTTTGACTTTGCACGGGCGATTTGCCGCTTAAAAAATCTGGAGGCACGGTTATATTTCCTCTTAAGAATTGTGCAGTTCGGATCCTTTGTGCCTAGCGCCGCAACCCAAGTTCAATACGCCTGTTTTTTGCAGTCAGATGCTTTAACAGACGCATCGAACCAGGGCTGTGATCTGCCACCGATGGGTACTACAGAGTTTGGTATAAAAATATCCATACCCTGTAGTATCACATCGGCTACTGCAACGGCGCAGGCACTAGGATCATCCGAAGGGAAACAAATCCTGCTCCAAGGGTAGGATGCAAAAAAGGAACGCATCCTATCCCAATCTGCTGACTTGTAGTGCCAAACGCGGCGGGTCGCTGGTGGTCTGCGACGTTGGCGTCGGATAGGCACTACACTCTTGACCAGGCAATGGTCGGACGTTCCGAGAGGGGCGTCGACAAAAACCATCGGGATGTGTAGTCAGCAGAAGATCCAATAAGGACGGCATGTGGCTATCCACATCCGGGAGCCGCGTTGGCGACTCAACCAATTGGGACAGACCATACGCCAATGCAAAATTATGCACAGATCGCCCTGCGTAGTCAGTGGTACGTGATCCAAGCCATTCGGCATTGTGCCCGTTGAAATCACCCAAGACTACGATTACAGCGGAGGGGATCTGCACAGATCCCCTCCGCTGTAATCGTAGTACGTCGGTAATTGCCGCTTGAATGCAGCCCATGAGATGATCGGTTTCTGCGTTACCACTATGGGACCTGTAAACACACATGCGGACGCGGTCCTCTAAATCTACGCGGAGCCAGAGAGTGGACAGGTCCCTACCCTCAAAATTGCCGAGACGGCGACAGCAGATATCCTCCCTAACGTACACACATACCCCGGCATGAGGCAAAAAATTGTGCTCAATTTTGTACCCGGGGTACGTTAAATATGACGTATCGCTAGGTCGAGATATCTGCGTCTCAGTAAGGAAACACAAGGCCGGCTGCGCCGTCTCAAGGTGGTGGTGGACGGCGTTTAAATTGGAGTGAATTCCCCTGATATTGCAAAAGTCCACGTTGAGTGTGGAGCGGAGTGCCGTGGTGATACTGCCTCGTTTGTCCTTGGTCATGCGCGGTTCTGTGCCCTCTCCAGAATACGAAGGGCAGCCCGGGCTAGAGTGCCCGGGGAGGGATTATCCAACTCTTGTAGAGCCGGTACCCTCCTGGGGTAAAATCTTACTTCACGCCGGTATTCTGTGCGAGTGTGGTAATTAACCCGGACGAGTCTGGCCCGATTGTGCTGACGTCAAAAGACGTCAGCGTGACTCTCCCACTTCTAAAAAGCCCTTAGTCGCCTCTTACGACACCCATGGGCCTGGGACTCCCCTATTCTTTTTACGCCCCGGGAAAAGTACAGGGCAAAATTACGCAGTATACTTGTATTCATATTATGTTGTTCACAATTGATTCATGATAATATAGTAGATAAGTACTAATTCAAGATTTTAATTGATAATGTTTAATAATAACATGTTATCGCAGATAAGTAATTATAAACAAAGTAATGTTATAAAAAAAAAATCAGAAAAATTAAAGGTCTCAGTACAAATCTACGAAAATTGATGATTCATTGCAAAATCATCTGAACCAAGTTCAAACGATGCAGGAAACACACTTATTAAATTTTCTTTAATAAATATTATCTCCAAGTTTTATATTTAAGTTTCAAATTATGACCACCATCAAGGCTTGAAGTTTCAATGAAGAAGAAGTGGCCGGAAATTTTGTTGGTATAGCATTGACGCACATGAAACATCTAAACTCACAATCACAACATGCAGAGTTCAGTTGTGCTTTGACAGCGCTTTGAATTCAACGCCACGCAATACCAAAGTGTTCAATGAAATACTGTCCAAATAACAGCATATTCAAACTTAACGATAATGGAGTATCGCTTTACATTAAGAAAATTGTGTAACTAACTTGACGTTTTTAATCATTTTTGCTAAACAATTACATATAAAATTAAATGAAGCACTCGTTTAAAGAGTTAAAACGCGTGTAATTGTAACTGTGTTACTGACTCGTTTCAGCCGCAGTCCCCCTAAAAACGTGATCTGGAATGGCCTCGACACGTCGGGTTAGCTAAAGTAATAAATAATAAAAATGTATTTTTTAAGCAAAATCTAATGTAAAAATTATGGCTACAAGAGTATTAATCCTTTAAAAAAGTGTTTTATTTAAATGTGTAACACTCGCGTTAATCAAAGAAAATACTATGTACATTTATATTGCTAAAACAAAATGTTCATGCCTCGTGTTCGCGTCCGTTGTGCGTGACCTAGTGCTAACACTTGTTATGAGAGTATATTGAACATTTAAGGTGTTAATTTGAATGAATGTTATCTGTATAAGAAGACAGCATATCTATCTATCTGTATAAGATTTGTTTTGTTTGAATAAAGTATCTATATAAGTTAATATATGTATATACAACGCCCGTTGGACATTTTTGAGGACCTTTAAATAGGAGCCTAGTTGTTTATAGTACGTCACTGGAATATAACAGTTCTAGTGAAGACATTCAATGTATTATGAACATTAGCCGTTCACCACTATTTAATTCATAGACTTACAATATACTAGCTTATAGACAAGCACAGCAAGCGAAAGAGAAGAAGCTCTCTAACGGCAATACAGCACGATAGAAAAGGTAAGTCAATATATTGCTACCGTAACCGATTATTATTGACTGATTTGAAGATGTAAACACTCCTTAGTATTTTGAATATTAAACCACTAGCCAACACATTGACAAAATTGGACAGATAGTCTATACCTTAGTATATGCTTTGTGGACATTAAAAATGTTAGACCTAAATTTCAATATAATTCAAAAAAACCTTTCTTAGCCTCCATGAGGAGATGTATCATATCAGGACGAATAATATTGTTTTCTTCTCGGTTCTTCATCGTATCCAATACCAGGCTAATGAAGAAATTTGTAGTGTCTTTCGAAAATAATGTCAGCTTCAGTCTCTGTAAAAACAAATGTCAAAAATCTTAAGCATAGCTTCCATCTTAGCAGGCTGTGTTCTGGGAAATGACCTGAATGCTAGAATAAATACTATACTGTTTGAAACACAGACTTGCAATACCTAGTCTTTCCATAAATACTGAAACAAAAAAAAATCTATTGCAAATAACTCTTGTTGTCTCGATTTTACCACCCTCATCATCATCATCATCATCATCATCAGCCGGAAGACGTCCACTGCTGGACAAGGCCTCCCCCAAAGATTTCCACGACAATCGGTCCTGCGCTGCCCTCATCCAACGTATTCCGGCGATCTTGACCAGATCGTCGGACCATCTTGTGGGGGGCCTACCAACACTACGTCTTCCGGTACGTGGTCGCCATTCGAGGACTTTACCACCTCAACGGCCATCTATCCGTCGAACTATGTACCCTGCCCACTGCCACTTCAGTTTCGCAATCATTTGGACTATGTCGGTAACTTTGGATCTCCTACGGATATCCTCATTTCTGATTCGATCTCTCAGAGAAATTCCGAGCAAAGCCCTCTCCATTGCCCTCTGAGCGACCATGAGCTTTCTCATAAGGCCCATAGTTAGCGACCACGTCTGCGTACCGTCAGTCGTCACTGGCTACACACACTGGTTGAAAACCTTCGTCTTCAGGCATTGTGGTATTTGGGACGAGAAGGTTTTACGAAGCCTCCCGAACGCAGCCCATCCGAGTTGGATTCGACGAGTGACCTCTATGTTTACCACCCTATTCTTTTTTTTAATTATCAGTTAAGAAATGACCAGTACGTCTATTATAGGCAGTGAGTCCTATGTAATCTTTTAAAATACGCGACATGTCTTTCGCTTTCAGACAGGATTTTTTAGAATTCTTCCCCTTACTGCTTTGGCCACCTTTTTCGTACGAACACTTCGTGAACGGTCAGATCTATTTCTGTCACAAACAGAGGTGGTCTCATTGTGCCTATTAATAGCTCGGTACACAAACATTTTACAAGCGAATGGATAGTTTTTATAATTGCATTTAGCTCCATACCTACTTTGTGTAACATCAATCACAACGATTCGGTTCTCCTTACCAACCCAATTCATTTTAATATCGCAAAATATTGTACAATGTATTGGCGCCAAAATGAGAAAACTCAATGAACAATCATATAAAAATGACAGATTCCAAATGTTACTCGTATTTGTATTAGGGTCTTTAACCACCTTCCAAAGAATATTAGAGAGATGCCTAAAACATTAATGTATAAAAAATTAAAATGATGGCTAATAGATAAATGCTTTTATAGTATTAATTAGTATGAATTCTTTAGCCAAAAATAATAGTATTTAAATGTAATTTTTTGAGAGGTACCTACAAGCTAATGTTTTTTTTATATTATATTATTGAATTAAAGCTATGTAATGTGTATTAATGACGTATAAATATAAAAATTCCAATATTGACAATCAAATATTTGTATGCCGATAAATTGGCGAATTGTGCTGTACACCAATTAATTGTTAACAACTATGTTACCACGATTCATTCAAATAAATCATTTCATTTCATTTCAAATTCAAATGTAATATTTTGTTTATTTTTAATTGTAACAGTATTTATGGCCAGACTATGTGCCAGTATATAGACTAACTATAGACGAAATAAGCGTGCAAGGGTAAACAGGATCTCTAACGGAGATTTACGGAGAACTAAATTAATAAGTCGCAAACGAATTTTGAATATTACACCAATAGCTAACGCACACATCAAATCAAAAGTGGTTACGCATGATCAAGCTGTTAATAACGTATAGAAGATTATCATGTCAGCTTATTCTATGTCTATGGTTTGTGCAGTTGTACATGATGATTCAGATGATTACGATGGCATAAATTAAGATTGTGGCAAGTGGTGTGATGATAAAATTCCATATAGTTACAGGTTTTCGGGATACTGCGACAGGTGACATACAATGAGGCGACGTCTATACACAAAGTCTATTGTACTTAATATGTTATTTAGCAAATAAATAAACATTTACCAGTGGGATGCTCCTTAACACAGGATGCTGATATGGGTTTCACAAAGGGCCTATTTCTGCCGTGAAATAGTAATTATTATTATTATTAATTAATATTGACACACTTTTCACACAAATTATCTTGCCCCAAGTTAAGCATATATAGCCTGTGTTATGGGTTACAAGACAATGATATATTTAATACAATATACTTACTTAGACATACATAAATACATTTAAATGTTCATGACTCGGAAACAAACATCCATATTCATCATAGAAAAACTTGCACCTACACGGGATTCGAACCGGGGACCTCTAGCTTAGTAGGTAGGATGTAATGTGTAAGCGTTCACTGTGTCGCGGTCAGAAGGGCGCCATAGCTATTGAACATTTTGGATAAACGAGACTTAACATCTTATGTCTCAAACAGACGACCGCAATTATAGTGCAGCTCAGAAATTTTGAGTTTTTCAAGAATCTTGAGCGTCACTGCATTGTAATGGGCATGGCGTATCAATTATCATCAGCTAAAAATCCTGCTCGTCTCGTCCCTTATGGTAAAAAAAGTATAAAATTATATTAAAATAAATAATATAGACCGACACAACGAAATTACCTTAACAATACTGGGAAAAGCACTATATGCAAAGAACATCAACATTTGCCGCATTTTGAACGAGGAAGCAGTCTTCCCTTTTTCGTAGAAAGTGCTGTTTGCATCCAGGTGTGAATCAACTTTTAGTCCAAATGCACATGATGCTATGACGTCATTGGCGTAACGACTCGTTAGGTCTTTACATTCAACTTGAATTGGGCCTGAAAGGTAAAGTTTATTTTTACAGCGTACTGTAAAGTGTAAATATTTACCATATTTTTTTAATAAAATTGATAGCAAAGTGTAAATAGTACCTACGCATATTTTTCCTTTTTAAATCTAAACCAAAAGTATATGAAAGTTTATATGATAGACTGAAAGCAGACTTGCTAACTAGTTGCTAACATTCGTTTTAGGGTCGGATACCCCAATACCGGTCGGTACAATTCTATTGGTAATAAAATTATGAAAATCAGATTGAACAGTAAAGTTGGCCAGTGAAGGTTTCTCTATGTTATTGTGTGAAATTATTAGTAAAACTAAAAAATCAAGAATATAAATTCTGTATTTGATTTTTCTAGCATTCATTCCTCAGTCATAAGTCCTGTCTATCCATATTATACAAATAAATCAGAAAATAATTTATATTAAGAGTTTTTTAATATGTTTTCAACTTATTACATTTCGGTTTCCTAACAATTATATTTACTTGTGTCTTTTAATTTTTTAATGACATGTAAGACGTCATATGATGTCAAAGGCCTTAGAAACTTATACTTACCTAAATAAATATTTTTGTTTTATCACTATTGTTCAAAATCAACATCATTATCAATATATAAAAGAAATGAACCTGATTTTTTTATATAAAAGGGGGCAAACGGGCAAGAGGCTCACGGAATGGGAAGAGGTGAGACAATCGCCCATGGAATTTCGCAACAACAAGTGGCAAGAAATGTGTTTCCGGCTTTAAAGGTGAGAATATGTTATTCGCTTAATAAGGTCCCTAAGTCGTATTGGTTCCTAAAATTTTCTTCGGTGATGTCTCAAGTTTTCTTGATATTTTAAGGGAGTATGTTTTTTTCTTGAAGGTTCCTAAGTTGAATCTATTCGGAAAAACCGCAGACGTCAACATGATGCTGGTGGTACTTTGCACGTAATGTCCGGTGGTGGAATTCGGTCGCTGGAATCATCCCGAACAGCTCCTCTGAGCACTCCCCGTGATAAATGCGGGAGAAGCTGCAGAGAAAACCCACATCTTTACGCAATGCCAAAGAATCAAGCCGATCGGAGATGACTTGAACGTCGATGATTCGAGCCGCTCTTCGTTGTATGCGGTTTAATTGTAGAAGCCGGTACTGGGGAGCACCCGCCCAGAGGTGAGAACAGTACTCCATGTGAGGCCGAATTTGCGCCTTAGAAAGAGTACAACAATCTTTTTAGAGGCAAATTTTGCGTCGTGATGCGTCACTAAATAACAATAATAATATGACAGAGACAAATAAATTAAATTGGTATTGAGAGTAAGCGAGATACACTACAATATTTGCTATTCCTTTCCGGTATGCGATTTTTTTGTTTCGACCCTGTTCATCGGCTCCCAAGAAACAATGGCTGCCATAGTGAAATAATTCTGATTGTGAATTCAGTTCGACTTGAAAAAAATACAAAAAAGAAACAAACTTTTCGTACAAACGAAAACATAACACACGTCACATACCATCGATATCTCATTTACATACATTGACAGCGAATCTAGTGTTCATCTTCTATCTACGAGTAATATTAAACAAAATAACGTATTTATCTTCGACAAGCATACTAGTAAAGTAGCACACTCTGTAAAATTCTGACCTCGCCTTATATTTAATTTTATGGATATACATTATTATTTTATTCACATCCAAAGCTTTATTACGATCCCAAAACTCAAACACAAACGACATCTTTGACATTGCAATAAAAATTTTATGAATATAACCTTGAATTGTAATCAACAAGTCTGACTATACATCCATTAGCATATGAGTAATCATATCTATTTTTCATGTTATTCAATCGAGTAGACATCTGATATTATAACAAATGGGGCACAGTGCACAATATTGTAAAAAGAATAAAGAAAAAAAAAGAGTAACATTGCGAGAAGCACTGATGCCAAGTTCTTAAGTGATCCAATGAAAACAAGCGAGTTTTTTAAAGAAAATAAGGGACGAGACGAGCAGGACGTTCAGCTGATGGTTATTGATACGCCATGTCTTAATGCAGTGCCGCTCAGGATTCATGAAAAACCCCGAAAATCCTGAGCGGCATTACTGCGCTCGTCACGGCGCCTTTCAGATCGAATCACAGTAATGTTTATACATTATTGCTTCACGGCAGAAATAGCCGCCGTTGTGGTAGACCAGACAGCATTGGTAGGTGTTGAATACTTACCACCAGAAGACCTATAATTTTCCTTATAATTCCCTTACAAAACTGAACAGGAGTGCGTCTTAAGTGGTAAAATTACTGAGACTAAAAACTTAATAACCTTATGCAATAAATCTGACAATCAGGGTTTTATTCTCGACTACATCCTTCACCAAAACTTTATCAATCGTAAGAAAATTTTAGAATCCGAATAGCAACTCTGTGTCGGCGTGTTTTCATTTCCGAACAAACCATTTTCAGAACTTTCAAAAGAAAAATCATCAAAAAAACAAAATAGAGAGACAGATTATGATAAGATTAATATGAGAAATTTAAAAAATTGAATTAGGAGGAAATGTTCCTTGACTGACTGCTTACATTTCCATACAAGCCGTATTAAATACTTCAAAAAATAAAAACAGAAATAATGATAATATTGATATATCTTATTTAAAAAAAACTACATCTAGGGGTTTTAATTCGAGGAGAAAACAGAGAAGGTTTGTATATAATATTAACAATACAAATCCACCATGTCCATTAAAAGATAAAGCTAAAATAATTAATCCAATTGATGCCAAAAGTAAGCCAATTTTACTAAAAGCAGTCCATGAACCATAAATACAACCTCACAGGCAATAAATGGCGCTAATCTTAGCTCAAGCTTTTAGCTAAGGTAACCTTAGTCAGTCAGTCAGTTAGTCAGGAAAAATAAATATTATAAATGAAATAAATAATTTTAGCTATAAACTCGATTTAATATATTATTTAATTATTATATAAAGCCTAGTCACAATTCCTTATGGCTTGGTCTTATGTCAATTACGTTGGAAATTAAACAATGTCCTGGGTTTTAAAACAAGTCTTACCACCAGTTTCAGCAGTCTTCTTCATGAGTGCCGCTATCATCTGGTTCCCTGCCTCCTCCATGAATGGAACCATCAATCGGATCTTAGAGCTGGTGAAGGCTGGACTCAAAGTTGATCGCATGTCTTTCCATTCATCACCTACAACAGTCATAAACACAATGCATTCTTTCATATTCAAGCTGTGACTGATGAAAGCAAGAAAAGTATGTCAGATTAGTAGATAGTCGTCTTTCATATTATTTTTTGGATTCAGACAACTTAAAAACAACAAGGCGCCGGGTGATGATGGAATTACAGCTGAGCTTCTTAGAGCTGGTGGTACTCCATTGCTGAAGATTCTCCAGAAGCCATTCAATTCCGTCATCCTCGAGGGCGAAACGCCGCAAGCATGGCACAAAGTGGCGCTATTCTTCAAAAAGGGCGATAAAACGCTTTTGAAGAACTATAGGCTCATATCACTTCTGAGCCATGTATATAAGCTGTTTTCTAGGGTTATCACGAATCGTCTCGTGCGTAGGTTCAACGACGTCCAGCCCCCCGAACAAGTCGGATTCCGAAAAGGCTTTTGTACCATCGACCACATACATATGCTGCGGCAGGTTATACAGAAGACGGAGGAGTATAACCAGCCACTATGCTTGGCGTTTGTGGACTATGTGAAAGCCTTTGATCCGATCGTGATCTGGGCGGTTCTTCAGTCTCTTCAGAGGTGCCACATTGATTATCGATATATCAAAGCGTTGAAGTGTTTGTATGTTAACACCATCATGTCAGTCCGTCTCCAGGATCAGTTCTCGAAGCCTATCCGACTGCAGCGGGGAGTCAGACAAGGCGATGTTATATCGCCGAAGCTGTTCATCGCTGCATTTGAAGATGTCTTTAAGGTTCTGGACTGGAACGGGCTGGGCATCAAATCAACGGCGAATACATCACTCACCTTCGATTCGCAGATGATATCGTAATCATGGCAGAGATCATGGAAGACTTAAGCCATATGCTCGATGGCCTCAATACAGCTTCCCAAGAAGTAGGTCTCAAAATGAACATTGACAAGACGAAGATTATGTCAAATGTCCATGTCACACCTACTTCCGTAACAGTTGGGAACTATACTCTCGAAATTGTTGACGAGTACGTCTACCTTGGACAAATAATCCAGTTGGGCAGGTCCATTTTCGGGAAAGAGGTCACTCGTCGAATCCAACTCGGATGGGCAGCGATCGCGAAGCTTCGTAAAATCTTCTCGTCCACAATACCACAGTGTCTGAAGACGAAGGTTTTTAACCAATGTGTGTTGCCAGTGATGACATACGGAACACAGACGTGATCGCTTACTATGGGCCTTATGAGGAAGCTCACTGTTGCTCAGCGGGATCCCTGATTCGGATTCCCTGCGAGATCGAATTAGAAATGAGGAGATCCGTAGGAGAACCAAAGTCACCGACATAGCCCAAAGGATTGCGAAACTGAATTGGCAGTGTGCAGGGCACATAGCTCGGCGAACAGATGGCCGTTGGGGCCGTAAGGTCCTCGAATGGCGACCAATTACCGGAAGGCGTAGTGTTGGTAGGCCCCCCATAAGATGGACTGACGATCTGGTCAAGATCGCCGGAGTAGGATGGATGACGGCAGCGCAGAACCCATCTTCATGGCGATATTTGGGGGAGGCCTTTGTCCAGCAGTGGACGTCCTCCGGCTGAAATGATGATATATCTCCATTCGTATTTTATTCACAGGAACAAACATAATTGTTAAAATTTCCATCTTACCTTTGAGTGAAAAAAGATTTCTACCGAATAAGGGTTCCACCTTCTCATCAGTAAAGCCTCGATGATCGAGGAAGTATTCGAAATCTTTTATCGTAATTCTCTTTATTAAATCCAAGTCGCGAACCATCACGATTGGGTTGACAAATTCGAAACGACCAACAAACCTAAAAATACACTACATATTATTAAACTTATACCTCCGCTGCGTCAGTCTGTCTGTCTATTGCCGATAAATTCGAAAAGTACTACAGCGATTTGCATGCTGTTTTCTCCATTTGATAGCGTGGTTCTTGAGGAAGGTTTTAGAATATACTTTGATTAGTTTGGTATGGTTTGGTTATATATATATATATATTAGTATACATTAACGATATTTGTTGGAGGTGTCGGAAAAAATAAGTCATCCGGGAGCTTTCAACGAAAACGCTATCTTAACCGTTTGAGATATAACAAAATAATGTATGGTGGAATTGGGTATCTTATGAGATACCCAATTCTACCGAATTCTATAGGTCTACCGAAAAGTTCGCGATCGCATATGTCTATCACTTAACATACTATATGGATTGTGTCATTTTTGAACAAACAAACATGGAGTGGGGTGATAAAGAGAACCGAATCCCTGTGATTGCATTACACAAAGTAAGTATGGAGCCAAATGCAATTTTTAAAACTCTCCAAACGCTTAGTATCAGTTAAATGTTTGTGTACCGGGCTATTATTAGGTACAATGAGAACTCTTATGGTGAAAGCAGTAAGGGAAAGAATTCGAAGAAATCATGTCCGAAAGCAAAAGAGTTTATCTCGGGAGATAAAGATAGCACTTAGAACCATGTCGCGTATTTCAAAAGATAACTTAGGATTGCAGCCTATAAGAGACGTACTAGTCATTTCTTAAGTGATAATTTAAAAAAGAATAAGGTGGTAAAATCGAAATCACTACTGAAGCGGTACGCAAAGGGAAGTCACAGAAATATTTTGTTTACGGATGAGAATTTTTTTACAATTGACCAACAATTTAACAAACAAAATGACCGTATTTATGCTCAAACCTCTAAGGAAGCTTCCCAATTAGTCGACATAGTTCAACGTGGGCACTATCCGACTTCATTGATAATTTGTTGGGGTAACCAAGAATAGTCCTTCCAGCAAGACTCGGCGCCGCGAAGGTTTCGGACTTCATCAGAGCAGAAAACTGGCCGTCGTCTAGTCCCGATCTTAATCCGCTGGATTATGATTTATGGTTATTTTAAGAGGGTACGGCTTGTTTTAGACGCCATCATAATTTGGAGCCCCTAACACAATTCGTGCGATTGGCAGTGAAGAATTTTCCCATGGAAAGAGTGCGTGATTCTATTGATAACTGGCCTCAACGATTAAAGGACTGTATTGCAGCCAATGGAGTGAACTTCGAATAAGCTTTATATATTTTAAGTTATTTTATATTTATGTATTATACTAACACACTTTTAAAGTAATAAATGATATTTGCAATAGAATATTTTTTCTTTGTTTCAGTATTTATGACTAGGTATAAGAGTCCATCTTACGAGGGTAAAAGTCATCCATTCCTGCTCGGATTATTGCTAGTCATAGTACCTTGTATGGGAATTGTTTCCTTTCGAACCTTGTACTACAATACTAATGCACAGACACCAGTGACCACATTGATTGCATAATAAAAGAAACGCAGAAATAACGCTAAGGCTGAAGTTCTTATTCACCACGGTGGTCTGGTACAAGTTGGCAAACTTCACACACAACCCTTTAATTGCCTCACAGATATGGGTAGGCCTCCTCATAAGGGACACATTACTTTTGCCAGATTTAAAATAGAACGGGATGAGGGCAGCGCAGGACCCATCGTCATGGAGATAATTAGAGGAGGTCGTCTTCTGGCTGATATGACAAAATAGAACTATCCGTTTTTTGAAGGTAATTAAACCGTTTTTACGACTGTGATATTCGAAATAAATCTCAGTTAAAACTCTTTTTTGAGTTGCGATAAATACAATGCCTTTGTTTTCAATACATTTTACCGATTTTTCTGTAACTTTTGAGAGCATGAAAACAATTACCTTTCGTCAGGAAATTGGTTGTAGTAAAAATCCATGTCCTCGGCCAAATGTCTTCTCCGCAATAGAATGGGAAGCAGATTTCCCAGCAGTGGTATTGTGGGCAGATTCTTCACACCACTAGCCGAGAATTTCGTGTAGACACGCCGCAGATAAAGGTACAAGGTAGCAAACAGTACCACCGTCCATATTAGAAACAGCATGTTTAATTTGACTCCAAAATCCAAAGAACAATTCTAAAATTAAGAGTTATTGTTTCATAATATTGTAGTGAGGAAATGAGCCGTGTGGTGTCGTGGGACACCGGATAGGAACGAAGTTCCTTATCATAAAAATATTAATTTTACTGATTTTCTAAAAAAAAATGGGCAGTTTGCACTAAATTCCACTGTCAAAAATAAAAATAAAGTGTGAGTGCACTTATGTATGCACGCAAGAAGTTGTACTTCTTTGGCGTAACAAAACAAATCCTTAAAATTATTTTTTATTTAATTATTCTACATTTGTAGAAAAAACAATATTGTAAAAATTGTAAAATAAATTAAAGAATATTAAGGAATACGGCTGTATTGGCTTGAACCCTTTGCCTGTCCTAAGAATAGATAAAGAAACCAAAAAAAAAATACAAATGTCGCAAACGTCAGAAAATTTCTGAAAACTTATTTTTATGAAGTTTATCTTCAATAACATCAAAAAGGTACAGGTAAACGTCATTATAGTTTATTGTATTTTGCTTTGATTTGGCCTTGTTACCAATGCTCTAAATAAATAAAATAAACAATCAATGTAATTTGTCAGAAATGTGTCAAATGTCAATAATTTTTACTTGTCAGTTATTTATATATAAATAAAAGTGTCGTTACAACTTTTGGTCTTAATTTTTTCCGTCTAGCCCCTTTTCGCAACGCGCGATAAGGAACTTCGTTCCAAAAAGATGGAGACGAGTTATGTACTATGATTACACAACACTTAGATGTCTGGTGCTCCTCCACAGTGCGGTTTTAAAGAATTAAGACCACGTACAACCAACCTGTGGAATTAAGCTCCCTTGCGCGGTGTTTCAAGAAAGATAAGACATGGATACCTACAAAAAAGAGCTTTTTTATGAAAACAAATGATGAGACGAGCAGGACGTTCAGCTGACTAGACGGTAATCTATACGCCCTGCCCACTACAATGCAGTGCCGCTCAGGATTCTTGAATAATCCAACCTCGTCACCTTGAGTAAGGTAAGGCACCAGAATCACAATAATGCTTACACATTGCTGCTTCACGACAGAAATAGGCGCCGTTGTGGTACCCATAATCGAGCCGGCATCCTGTGCAAAGGAGCTTCCCACTGGTAAAATAGCGTATAATTAGCCAACGTATAATTTTCTAAAAGGCCGGTAACGCTCCTTTGATTCCGTTGGTGTTGTAAGCCGAATTTGGGCGGCGGTGATCACCTAACATGAGGCCCGTACGCTCGTTTGTCCTCCTCTGTTCCAATTAATGTTTTTCTTATTGCATGCTGTATAATAGTCGAACTTGCAAACTCCTTTGCCCATTTGACACCTTTGTACTATGTTTAATGCAATTAACAGATTTGAATTTGAATATGAATAAAGGTAAATAAAATCTTACTTTAAATCAGCTGTTTTTGTCAGACACGGATGCAGAGTGCACACCGTTGACGTGAAGAACACTTGAATGACAATGTTTGTTTGAATTTATATTTAGAAGTACTATTCGTGTTATCTTTCTATATATACATTATTTATATTTGTTTTGTGTACTTCGAGCAGGTTATAATAACACGTTATTTAAAGTTGATGATGTTTTATTATGCGTTTCAGAGAAAAATCACTCACGAACTAATGTTTATAATTAGCAGTGCGTGCGAATTACACGCTGCCTTCCGCGCTATTACACACACTGGCGTCTGGCGCCTTTTTACCGTCGGGGTAGGCAAGGACATCAGAACGCCACTTGCTTTTATCCTTACAAAACTCTCGCGTTTTGCTCTACATTTATTACTCTTCATACATCCTCGCCGGTTTAGGGGAAATTTCCTTTTTTCAAAACGTCTCAAATTTGGTCGATTGTTCTACGAGTCCCCGACCGACTTGCCCACACATACTTGCATTATATATATTTGATTCATGTCATTCTTCATTCGCTCCACGTGTCCAAACATTTTCATGATTCCTTTCTCAATCCTTGTCAGGACATCTTCTTTCCTACCACAGCGCGCTCGTATATTCCACATATACCACGCAGTGATGGCATCTTTACTGAGTTATTTCTGCTTTCGTGTTTTTTTTGCCATACTTATAAACATAGGCTTTATTGCTAACTAACTTAAGCAAATGGCAAACATGTTAAGGTACCGGTTAAGCAAGGAATGAGTTGCCAATTGACAATTTTTAGATGACGTCATAACTTTTAACCGTATCTATTCAATCATATCCTGATAAAGCTCTTATCATACCTATAAAAGTATTCAATATTGACAGGATATTTCACTTATTTACATTAAATAAGTATTCATCCCTACTTTGTGCTATTATGCCAAGTAATACCATACATTCCGTAGTCTATGTTAAAGTCAGCGTTACTGTTATAAACCATAACTATAACCAGACAATAATAGCATCCCAGCAAATGTAAGGTGAGGCTTACGTTAAAATTTAATAATGATAGATAATTATCCTACATTGTAACAACTGTCGAACTTGGGATATACTCATACCGCTACCATCCTCGCACTAAGCAGCAATCCACAGTGCGTGTTTGAAGAATTGAAGATGACAACTTCAAGTGCTCTATGGCATAGTAGTATGTCTACAGTGTGTACGATCAACGGTGTGTTAGCGGGACAATAACATTATTTATATTTTTATTTTTTACCGCTTAAATCTGTTTTGGTAGCCTGCCATCTATCGTACGTCCATAAAACAACGTGCGTGTCACATTATGCCTTTGTGAAATAGTTATTAATATGCTATGATATTTAAAGATGACGTTGAAAAAATATAAATTTATACGTGAATATTGGTTATTGTCTATGTTGACAATGACAGCTTTTAGATTTTTTTTCCCCCCCATTTAGGGGATTTGAATGATGACAGCTTTAGCGTTCACTAGTGATATAGCATATTATTTTTGATTTTTAAATACACACTGTTGCTGCTGCAACGAGAGCTATAATAAAAAAAAAACTAAAATTTGAAAAGGTGCCAGTATCTGACTGCAATAATTTTTCGTACTTAATTAACTTTGGATTGAGATTTCATTAATTGCTGTATGATGTTCATCTTAATGAAAATAATTTGGTTAAAAAATCATTGTTCTTTGTTTGAAAGCCCAATTTTTTAATAATGCTATGGCAACACTATTTTGAAGTGATATTGTGTTCACGCTGGAGTTTACTTAAATAAATGACAATTAACTACCTACATATGCAGTAAAGATGGATATTGAAGCTGCAGTGGTACTATAACTGTATAATAATGAGTATCTATTATTATATTCATGAGTCTTTAAATAATTAAAAATTACTTATAATAAAGAACTAGTCCAGTTTTTTTAAGCAAACCTAAGTGACTGAATGTTAATAACGCAAATATTTTAAGCAATGAACGTAAGCGGATTGCAATTTTGTTACAGACAGAAATTCTGCCACACATCGCACCCTTACTATAAGTCGTTAAGGAGTTCTATTGAACATCATATTTGACTACGACAATTACTTGACCATAACGACATTACGGTAGGTGACCCAAAGATCCGAATAGCATAAAAATGATTTGGCCTAGTATCGTTAATTTGCTCCTAAGAATTGAAGAGTTCCGTTACTTTGAATCAGAATCTAACTAAGCCACAACCAAACTCTATTTGATGTTACTATATTATTTCCAATAAAAAAAGAATCATTGAAATCGGTTGCCGTGATATTGAGTTATTCGTAAATTTGTCGCGCACATACTTATAGCAAATAAAATACTTTTATGGTTTTCTCATGGTTGCAATTGTCAGATCTGGATCAAATCAATAAGACCACAGGAGAAGCACCAGCTTTTAAATAAAACAAGAATTATCAAATCCGGTTCACCCAGTCGAAAGTTCTGAGGTAACAAACATAAAAAAATATACGGACGAATTGAGAACCTTCCTTTTTTGAAGTCGGTTAATAATACTTACTGAAGATAATATGTGATCCCAGCTGTGTCTTTCTTATTTCTTGTAGTAGTATTATTGTAGTACTATTATTTTTACAAAGTTTAGTTTCAATTATTAGCAAAGTTTAACAGAACACGTGATACGTCAACGTTACTCATTGTTCGAGACTGGCTTTTATCTAGTTGGAGCGCAGCGAAAAGAAGAATGAAAAAACAACAGTAATAATTTAAAATTCTACTTGAATAGGCTTTAAAAGAGTAATTAACATTGGAAAATCCATCAATAATAATTACAAATCATGAGAAGTCAAGTCAAAATTTACTATAGCCTGCCATCTATCGTACATTGATAAAACAAAGATCTCGTGTCTTCCAGCAACGATGTATCAGTGTTTTAGTACATTTGTAGATGGCGCTGTAAACACGTAACAATAAGGAAACATTTCTACCTATTTATTACCTTTTCAAATAATTTTGCAATTTTTTTAATTATTATTGTTCTATTTTGGTACTTTCCTTTTTATATTGTAGGTATTTTAAACATATTATCATACAATTACATTATAAA
Organism: Leptidea sinapis; assembly: GCF_905404315.1. Lineage (NCBI taxonomy): Eukaryota > Metazoa > Arthropoda > Insecta > Lepidoptera > Pieridae > Leptidea > Leptidea sinapis. The sequence continues at coordinate 32,542,723 of NC_066312.1, read as the reverse complement.
GCTTACGTACGGGTTGTTCACCTAACTACGTCTTAAATCATTCGGCCTTACAAATAAAAATGGTAAGTATATAGTTAAGTATATGTATTTTGCATTTTCAAATTCAAATTCTAATTTTAACCTTTTAAAAATGTTTTGTTCCCTTAAGAAGTATAAATGATAAGTTTTAGGAAGAAATCACTATCAAATTGCTATCCAAACATCGTAAGTCAAATTTCAAAACATTTAATGAAGAACTGATGTTCAAAATAATATAATATAATATTGATTTTTCTATATTCATTTAGTGCGATCTTTGTGCTTGATGCTTGCTGCACATAGATTTTATATTAGGTTCCAATTTACTTAGCTTAAATCTCAAATTTCTCCACTGCGAAACCATAACAAATAACCGCTTTAATTTCGCCATGTCTTGTCCATATGTAGCATAAGCAACACTAGCGTAACTGCCTGTTCTAACGCATAGATAAAACTCTAATGCTATCTCTTTCCCCGCCCGGCTTCGGCGATCGGCTTCGATGCAGCCACACTTACGCCCGCCGGCCGCCATTTTGTTGCTGTGCCGAGTTGTATTCTCACTAGCGAAACTACATTTTTATTTCAGAAATCGCCGATTGATTGATTGATGCAAATAAATTAATTCATGTGGTCAGAAATAGATCTATTCTGTATTTATTAAATCACCCAGAATATAATTGAAATCACCCGATTCACGATTGAATCAACTCGACTGATTCGCGTGACGTTTCGACGCAATTCCTATTCTCTTTTTTTTTATGAAAATAAGGGACGAGACGACTGGACGTTGAGCTGATGGTGACTGATACTTCCTGCCCATTACATTGCAGTGCAGCTCAGGACTATTGAATAACCCAAAAATTCTGAGACATAAGTTGTCAAGTCTCATTTGCCTCGTAATTTCACTAGCTACGGCGCCCTTCAGACCGAAACACAGTAATGCTTACACATTACTGCTTCACGGCAGAAATAGGCGCCGTTGTGGTACCCATAATCTAGACGGCATCCGGCGCAAAGGAGCCTCCCACTACTAAAGGCTACCTCTCTCAAGCTACAGTTGACGCAGAGGAATTCTTTCAGCGTTTATGCAACTTGTAGTTTGAGTTGTAGCTTAATTAACTAATTACATAAGTAATGTTAGCTATGTAAAAGGATATCAAATAAAACAATTATTTACACATTTATAAATCATATTTTTTTTCTTACATCTGACATATTTAAGAATAGGTACATCCATTTCAACAGTTCAATCTTAACATAGATTAAAAATATTTATTAATTAGAACCTACTTTAAGAACAAACTGAATATTTATGTCTTAAATTAAAATAACAGAATCTTGGTAACGTTTAATTATAATTAAGTACAAATCTCATAGGTGGAAACAAATAATACATGAAAAAGAATAACTCGACATGATGACCATAAATTTTTGCATTCCGTTTGTAATTATAGAATTTTAATGTGAACTTTGAAGTGACTTTAGTGTACAAAAATTTTAGTTTACAAATTAGTTATATAAATAATTTATATGGATGGCGATAATGGTAATTAATTAATCGTTGTATACTTTTATTTTTTTTTAATTTAGCGATTGCATAGGCTTTATGCCAATGGTTTTTATATATCTTCATTAAGAGCATCTACGTAATCTGTGGCGTTAGTAATTCAGATGGAATATATTTGTTAATTAAGAAAAATGGAGTATGTTACGTCTAATCATCAATACTTTTATACAAAATTATATTATTGTAAAGAAATAATATAATTTGACTTGCTATTATTACCATTCATGTTTCCATGACAGTAAGTCCTTGCATATGTTAGAGTATCAAGTAATTATTAATGGAATAAGAGGTTAAGCAAGTTTAGGGGGTCACCTGATTTTAAGTGATAATATACATAACACAATAGCTTATAAACATATTATTTATAAAATAATTTTAAAATATTTAGCTTGATTAAAGACTTATAAATTGTTGTTTATTATTGAATTTGTATGTAATTTGCTCACTATATTATCAAAGTGGTAAACTGCAGTGATGAAAAAGACATTAGTAACTATCATAATCAGTAATTTATGGTAAAAACCGCGTGGCATCAGCGCGACCGGAAGTCTAAATAAACATATCGCAATTTTTGACGTAGCGTAACAAGTAGGTATTCGGCAATAGGCCTTAAAGATTGCTGATTTCAGCCAGATAACTATTCGTTTCATCTCTAGATAAAAGATATCTATTTTAATTGTACAATTAATAGATTTCAAGTAAAAAAAAATGTTAATGTAATTTTATTGTTTGTAACAATATAAAATGATTGTGATAGAATCAGACAACTTACAGTAACCTATATCTAATATTATGACAATATATTTTATTGTAATACATTTAAATTTAAATAATATACGCAAAACTAGACTTTATATTGTAAAGTTTAAGACAACGCCGTTGTACTGAGGTCAGATAATTTGTTAGAGGAATGTTATTTTGATTATGTGATATTTGATATTTATATGAAAACAATTACCTTATGTAAACAATATAAAAATTTAGTGAACTAAAAATATATTCATAATATAATATAGTACAAAAATATTAACAATAACCTAATAAATAACTGTGATGTGTTTGTGTTTCAATAACGAGATTCGTATAAAAAATAATAAATTAAAAATTGTCTCTTACATTGATTACTTATTCTCATGTTGATGTAGAGTACTATTATTAGAATTATAGATTTCGACATTAAATGCCAATAAGAAAATCAATACTTCTTTATTCTACTGCAGAATAATATCTATTTACGTTTCCATACATTGAATATATTTTATCAATTGTTAATGAAAATGGCATCTCAATAAGTCAAATGCGTGTATATAGTTCGCTTAATTTATAAAATAAAAATTAAAGAATTGATAACGTTCCATAAAATAGATAAAATATTAACATAACCTAAACATCACAGCTATTGTTAGAGAGTTAAAAACTTACATAATTAACCTTAAAATAAACTCGTTAAGAAGTTCTGTTCAATACATAATCTTTGGCCTACAGATCTTTACTTGTCATTGTCATATTGCACGTTCGCGCCTTTTTATATCTTAACCTAACACTGAGATTTATTTAAACGTTAAAATTAAAATTAATACTAGACAACACAATTCCAGTGAAGGTACGAAATTAAAAATTCTCGTAATAATCGGGTTTTTCTAATCGCCTTCAAATGAATAGCACCTTTAAGATCTCAGTTTTAATATACGGATAGATTAGGTATGGCATCACATAACAAAAAACATAAAGCATTTAAAAATGGAATGTTGTTCGAATTACCTAAAAAATATGCTTACGCTACGGTAACAACAATATTTCGATTGTCAAAAATAGTTTATCAAAAATTCGTAACTCTGAAAATTTTACGAAAATGTATAAGTAAAATTCACTCACTTAAAATAATATGGACACTTCAACAAACCGGTTTTAACAACCTTAATTGACGGGAACAATTATTTCGATACAACCATTGAAAGATCAACATGCAAACTCTTCAACATTAAACTAGCCTATAATAATTTCAAACAATTAAGCTCCTGGGCAACACTTTCCAACCAGAAACAATTTCACTACCACACCTTAGTAACTTCCCTTGAGCACATCTAATTCTGAGCATTTAAATCAAACCCATTTAAAACAAACTGGTAGTTAGTTAATCGTATGAATAACAAACTATGAGTTTGAGTATGGGACGTCGATTTCGGACTTTACTTTGACGAAGTTGGGGTTATCGGTCTTATAGTCTGGACCTTTGTGTCCGAACTGGTAGACGAGTCTCGCTGTTGGTACAGAGACGAGCACGAACTGCCGGTAGTGATATCGCATTGCTCTGCTGAACTTCTCGAAGGTCATATTGTCGTTTTGTTTCATTTGACCCCACAGCTTTGCTACTTCATCTGGCTTCACGAATCTGGAAAGAAGAAAGGAATTGTATCATTTTTTTATACTACAAAAAAAGAAACAATTTAAATATAGAAGACGGTTAGCTAGAGTTAACTGCTCCTTCATAGGTCTTCATATTAAATTTAACAATAAAATACTATATATCTACAGTATACTAGGAATCGCTCAGCACAAATTCAAGAAATATATTAAAGCTTCTTTGACACAGAAGGCTTTCTATAGTTAAGCAGATAATATAGAGGATAATGATGTATGGTTCTGGTCTGGTTTATATTATATTGTATAATCTAATATATAAAATTCTCATGTCGCGGTGTTTGTAGTTAAACTCCTTCGGAACGGCTTGACCGATTCTCATTAAATTTTGAGTGCAGATTATGTATCGGACAACATCTATTTTTCATCCCCCTAAATGTTAAGGGTTGTCCACGCCAATTCTTATTTAAATTTATTGACATTTTTTTTTTAATTTTTTTGATTATGAGTCAGCATTAAAAATACACACAACTTCAAATTTTCACCCATCTACGATCAACAGTTACTTTTGTATCGCGATTTTAATATCAGCAATACAACTTTTGCTGGGTCAGCTAGTATTATATATAATCGACTAAGTTGTTATATGATTTAAAAGATGGACTGGGAGTTTCTTATAACTTTTTCTCTACGTGTTAAAAGCCCCGGGACGAACTCAAGTAATTGCCATATAGATTTACAATATAATAGCGTACAGAAGAGAAAAGTATGCAAGAGAAAGAACATTTCTAACGAAGATACAGCAAGATAGAAAAGGAAATCGAATCTATTATTACTGTAACCGATTTTGAATGACAAGTCGTCAACAGTCAGCCACGCTTGATGTTAGTTCCTTAGTATTTCGAGTAATAAAATACACTAGCTAACGCACACATTGTTAAATCACAATTTTCTACGCATTCTCAGCTTGTTAGGTCATCTACACGCAGTATATAAGGCCCTTTAGAGTAGACTTGAATAATATATGATCAAAGTAATTTATAACCCCCTTATACATAATAGTGTGCTAACTTAAAGCATTGCTAATTATCACTCTGTCTTCTTCTATTGACCTAAGTCAGAATGGGAAAAAACACTCCTTAGCGGCTGTTTAAAGTTAGCGGACCATAATGAATAAGGGGGTAAATGTATTCGTTACACAAGTATATATATGCAATAGCTATTCTTGAACATGGAATAAAAAATACACTGTGACAAATACTTATTCTAAGATTATCAGCGCAGAAATAACTTCCTATTATTAAACATTATTAATATAATTGACTATTTCATCTCATTGTTCCAGTAAATTAGAATCAGACATCTGTATAGGCAGCCTTGTCATGTTTTTAAAACCTTGAATTTAAAATGTTGCGGAAAGAGATTCTTTACTATTTGCAAGAAAGTGGTACCCGTTAGTCGTTTGCTTACGATAAAATAGCTATGAACTATGTTGCAATATAAAACTGAACACTATATTTCAGTTAAAATTTTAATTATATTTTTAAAGTGATAACTTCCTATGCGAGACTTTTTATGAAAAAAAGGGCAGAGACTAGCAGGACGTTCAGCTGACGTGAATTGATACGCCATGCCCATTACAATGCAGTGCCACTCAGGATTCTCGAAAAACCCAAAAATTCTGAGCGGTACTCCAATTGCACTCGTCACCTTGAGACATAAGATGTTAAGTCTCATTTTTCCAGTAATTTCGCTAGCTGCGGTGCCCTTTAGACCGGAACACAATCATGTTTACATATTACTGCCGAAATAGGCGCCGTTGTGGTACCCATAGCTAGCCAGCACCCCGTGCAAACGAGCCTCCCCCTGATAAGCCGCTTCGTAACGTAACGCGTTACGACGCTAGTCTGTTTGGCTTCCCTTTCTCTCACGCATACGTTAACGGTAGGCAGGCTCCTCCTCTCTCACTCTAACCAATTGTTACTTTTATAGAATTAAATAATGATACTAATAATGTACATACACAAAATTCAATAATCTACATTTACGTAATAACTCTCAATTGTAAAATCAATAGTCCCTACTCAATGCAAGTCGATACATAAAGGAACCACCAGTCCTTATATATAAAGAAACCACCCACAGTCAACCCATTCAAATGGTCATCGATAAAAACCCATCACCAAAGGCAAAATATTCGAGTCAAGTTCGACAGCATAAAACCTCGCATATAATTTGCAGCTCATTAAATGGATTCTCTAAGAGCATAATACTGTATATACACACACACCTAGTAATGATGTTGTCCAGCTAATTGAAATAAGAGTCAAGGTTTCCTTGTTAAAGTCATTAACAGGTTGCAACGTGACGAACACAAGCTATAAGACAATAATTGCCTTGGCAACTCGAGTGGGATTTTATAAATTGAGGCTGTATCTAGCTAGCGTAGAATAGAAGTTGATTGTAAATAATAATAAATCTTAATATATATAAATTACGTGACACGTTCTTTGTCCGCGATGGACTCCTAAACTAATGAACGGATTTAAGTGGGGAACACTTCATGGAGTGCAGTTTAGTCCAACTTGAGAGATAGGATAGTTTTTATTTCGATCTGGGAACATAGTTATTTTTATTTTCAATATTTGTTTTGTATGGACATATTTTCTATGACAGAATTTCGTGACGCATGGTTTGACAGTTCCACTGTGAAACAATTTCAACAACAGGGAGCATTTTTTACGAAATTAATCTTGATATTTTTGGCAAATTCCTATAAAACAGTATATTTTTTATTATCTACAGAACAACGTCTGTCGGGTCAGCTAGTAACATATATTCTTATATAAACCAATCATAAGCAAAATATCTATTGACACACTGACACACTTTTTACAAAAATTATCTTGCCCCAAGTTAAGCATATATAGCCTGTGTTATGGGTTACAAGACAATGATATATTTAATACAATATATTTACTTAAACATACATAAATACATTTATTGGTTTATTCTCAGGTACAACTTATTAGCAAGTTTATTTGTAAGGTTGCTTATATTTAATATTTACATAATATCTAACTTATAAGTATGCACAGCGTTTTATGTAGCAAGAACATATTTTAAATCGCCAAATTCTCTTATCTTATTAAATCTTATTCATTCCACTATTCTCTAAATTACGCTGAAGTTCCTTTAAACACGACAAAACATAAATAATCTTTATTTCGCCGCGTTAAGCGTGAATATAATTAAATCTGACCTTGCGTGGAAGCAAATAAAAACCAAAGAGTTACTACGAAGTTATATATTAACAATAAAGATGCCATCTCTTACGGACATCGCTTGGTTGATAATACTTATAATGGTATGACAAGGTTTACAAAACATTAAGTAACCAACACTGTACTGTTAACATATTATTATATCAGACTACCTCGAGGTGTTTACCTTTATGGAAACATAAAAATAAATAATGCTACTAATTCGCTTGAGTATAGCATGCTCTATCATAGTTGAATCTCCATAATTGAGATGGCGTCTTCATTTATAATTCTTGTTTATGCTAAGGTACTGTTGCAATACATGGGCACAGACCAAATCTCTAAAAGAAAGGCATTCCAAGTAGTTATCTTTAAGTGATCACTTCTACTTGACGACCTGTATAGCCTAGTGGTTAGCGATCCTACTTACTAAGCTAGAGGTCTTGGGTTCGAATCCCGGTAGGTGCAAGCATTTATATGATGAATATGGATGTTTGTTTCCGAATCATGGATGTTTATATATATTTATGTATGTTTAAGTAAGTATATTGTATTAAATATATCGTTGTCTTGCAACCCATAACACAGGCTATATGCCTAATTTGTGGCAAGATAATTTGTGTAAAAATTGTGTAAATATTAAAAAAAAATATGGACCGACGATCTGGTCATGATCGCCGGAACACGTTGGATGAGGGCAGCGCAGGTCCGATCCTCATGGCGATCTTGAAATGAATGAATGAATCCCTCACTTCTAGGATTACTAAAATCATAATCGATGAAATTCCGTAAGCACATATTATGTAGTCAGAGGTACAGATAAAGGATATTTTCTCGAGAGAACGCAATGCAAAAGTTATTGCGGACAACTTCGCAGGCAGTTATTAAGTATAATATACCAACTCATACCAACAAATGATACGTTAATTAAATAAATATATTAGTTGAATTTGTTAAGTATTTTTTTGGTATACTGTACTTAAATGTATTATATATATGCACAGCAAGAAAAATGCAATTGCCGAGTCGAAATCTGTAGTTTTTAAATTACTTACAAGTATTTGCATAAGCCAGCCAAGCATTTTAAAATTTAAATTTTAAATCAACAATTTACTTATTCGCAATATGGATATTTTTACCACGTTTGGCCAAACTATGAAATTAGCTTTCTTGAGAGGTTGACAACGCTCCTGTTCCTCTGGCTAGCAAAATGCAAGAGAATGTGGGCGGCGGTGATCAGTTAACATCAGGTTACCCGTACGCTCATTTGTCTCCTTCTACCATAAAAAGGGATAAAGGGCATTTATTTTCTCAAAATTGATTCCTTTAGAATTCTTTTTGATGTCATTTCTAATATACTACTACCGCTTCGGTAATAAATGGCGCTCTGAGAGAGAAGAAGCAGCGCAAGAAACTCTCCCAGCATTCTTTTCAATAAAAATATACAATATTGTACAGTCATTTCTATCGCTATAAAATAATAATAATCTAGTCCCGGGATGTCCGATCACTTAAATATTCAGCTGTAGAGTAATAGCATTTACGACATAACCATTTTTTTATAAAACATATAAATTTATTTCTAGATAATGCCTGAACAGTGGCTGAGACTTTATAAAAGTGTATACATAAGGTGCAAGAATTTATATGATGAATATGGATGTTTGTTTCCGAGTCATGGATGTCTAAATGTATTTATGTATGTTTATATGTATGTTTATATGAATTTATGTATGTAAGTAAGTATATTGTATTAAATATATCATTGTCTTGTAACCCATAACACAGGCAATATATGCTTAACTTGGGGCAAGATAATTTGTGTGAAAAGTGTGTCAATATTATTATTATTATTATTATTATTATTATTATAAGAAAATAATAAATATTCTTACGTAGGAAATACTATATACTTACAATATACTAACTAGCGATAACTTTCAATTTATCAATGTTTGCGTTAGAGTTTCAGTTTCTTAGTCAAGAGTTTCATTGTCTATCTTACTGTACGTTTAGAGATACTCTTCTCTCTAGCTTGCTTTGTTATTCTATAATATCTAAATATATTTTAAGTATGGTATTTATCTTAATATATATAAATTACGTGACACGTTGTTTGTCTGCGATGGACTCCTAAACTAATGAACAGATTTAAATGGGGATTACTTCATGGAGTGCAGTTTAGTCCAACTTGAGAGATAGGATAGTTTTTATTTCAATTAGGGAACCATAATTATTATTTTTTCCAATATTTGTTTTGTATGGATATATTTTCTGTGAGAGAATTTATTGACGCATGGTTTGACAGTTCTGCCGTGATACAATTTCATTATAACAACAAGGAGCATATGTTACGAAATAATTCTAGATGTTATGAAAAATTCTTGACAAATTCATCATAAACAGTATTTTATTTATTATGTACAGAACAACGTCTGTCTGGTCAGCTAGTAATATTATATATCTAATATATAAAATTTTCGTGTCCCAGTGTTTGTAGTTAAACTCCTCCGAAACGGCTTGACCGATTCTCATGACATTTTGTGTGCATATTGGGTAGGTCTGAGAATGGGACAACATCTATTTTTCATCCCCCTAAATGTTAAGGGTGGTCCAACCGTATTTTTTTTTAATTTTAAAAAATACATACAACTTCAAATTTTCACCCGTCTACGATAAACACCTATTTTTCTATATTATTATTCTGTTCCATCCATAGATCCGCAATAGGGTTGCAAGATGGCAATGGATTATTTTAATTATTACTTTATATCGCAATACAACGTTTGCTGGGTCAGCTGGTAATATATAATAGTTGTAAACAAAAATATATGTATGTTTTATAGATCGTAAAGTTTGTAGTTCACCCTCAGTACTGGCATTGGGACTGTCTTCAATATTTATGCTTCATTCAAGATAATTATTATAATGAGGCAGAAATGATTAATAAAACCTAACACCTAACCTCGGAGAATCAGTATTGTGTTCATGAACAATATTAATAATAACTCTGTAACTCATCGCTTTACCCAAACACGTAATTTTTTACAGTGTAATATACATTGGAGATGCATTAAATAAAGTAAAAATCCTGCGAAGCTTATGACAAGCAATGTATTACTTCGAATTTGACTTATGCCAATATATAGTAGTCAGGTTTGATGAAGTTGAATATGGTACAGAAAAAAATGTTTGTGAATGATGAGAATGTATTTCAATTTTAAGTCTATTATTGAAATGACGTGTGATATCGATAATTATTTTTTTATATTTTGCTTATTAAATTTAATGTTAACGTAAAACCTTTGAAATGAGTGATTGTTGTAATTTTCTCTCCGATTAATCTATCATTTTTACTACTTTAAAGTTTTTTCTTCCGCCAAAGATGTATAGCTTGTAACGGGTGTACAAACGAGCTTCTTTTTTTTATGATAATAAGGGACGAGACGAGCATGACGTTCAGCTGATGATAATTGATAAGCCCTGCCCATTACGATGAAATACCGCATAGGATTCTTGAAAAACTCAAAAATTCTGAGCCGTACTACAATAGCGCTCGTCACCTTGAGACATAAGATGTTAAGTCTCATTTGCCCAGTAATTTCACTAGCTACGGCACTCTTTAGACCGAAACACAATAAAGCTTACACATTACTGCTTCACTGCAGAAATAGGCACCGTTATGGTACCCATAATTAAGGCCTCCCACTGGTAGAACTGGTTTGACATGGGATCTGATCACCTCGACCCATTCTCACTTGTCCAGAGGAATCATCAGAGCGTTGCCGATCTTCTATCGTCCAATGAACGTATAATACGAATTGGAAAACCGAAAACACATTATTACGTGGCGGGCGAGAATCGAACCGGGGGCTCCGCGGTGAGAGCCAACGGTTCTACCTACTGCGCCACAGAACCGTCCAAAATAATCAGTTATAATATGTGTGACGAAATAAGGTTGGCAAATGTGTATTAACATACATCCTTGTGCGGTGTTTCCGGGACGATACGACATGGGTACTTTGAAAAAATGCGCTCCTGTGCTTCCTCTGGTGTTGCAAGAGAATTTAACATTAGGTGACCTGTACGTTAGTTTGTCTTCCTCTTCCACATAAAAATCTTGATTTGTTAATTTAATGCTATTTGTATCTTTATAATATCCCCTATCTCTTTATATATAAGTATATTATCTTATGTCAAATATTGAATTTTGTTTAATATTACCTCTATGTAGCGCAAATCTAGTTCATTATATTTAAAAATAAAGGAAACTATAGGTTTTTAAGTATTTTTAAGTATAAATTGTCATTAGTTTTGTGTAACCGTTTGTTTCTGAATAAATAAATAATAATAAAAAAAAAATTATAGAAGCAAATTAAAACTTAATTATAACCTGTATACATGAGGTATTCTGCGAAATTTATTATAGTTAGTTCGTTAACACCATCTTTGTCGGAATTGGAGTAGTGATGCACATTGAATACAGAATCGCTAACCTTAAGAGCCAATGGCACTTCTATTAGTTCATGACTGAAAGACAATGAATCATTTGGAGGCTTGTTTGAGCAATCAGGATGGAACAGAACGTGACCGCCGGCTCATAAAATATATAAATATTGGACATATAAAACTTGTTATAATACATACTCTATAGTCTTTGTATTTGTGGAATCATTAAACATCATAAAATAAAGTCCTCCACCGCGTCTGTCTGTCTGTTCGCAATTAACTCAAAAACTACTTACTTACTACGATTTTGAATAAAAGTATTTGAATTTGAATGTCTATTTCATCACAAATTATATGTCGCTACCTAATTTCGTCACAGAAATTTTACAAAACGCCCTTAAGTAATGCGAAGTTTGGATTATTGCCATCACGTAACGGATGCGTCGCACGTAACATGCTTGCTCCTTGGCCCAGCTGACAACGCGATACTTCGCAAGGCCAAACTGTAACCTCGTGCAGGCGCGGGCAGCATCCAAATTTGTATGATTCACTTGTGACATTATTACAAAGGACTTTCGAATACGTTACTGGAAAAGTCCCATGACATTGTTTTGAACATAGACTTACTGGCGTATCTACAAAGGAGGCCTGATGAGAAAGCTCATGGTCTCTCAGAGGGCAATGGAGAAAGGGCTATGCTCGGAGTTTCCCTGCGAGATCGAATCAGAAATAAGGAGATCCGTAGGAAAACCAAAGTTACCGATATAGCCCAAATGATTGCGAAACTGAAATAGTGGCAGAGGGCAGGAAACAAAGCTCGTCGGACAGATGGCCGGTGGGGCAGTAAAGTCTTGGAATGGCGACCACGTACCGGAAGACGCAGTGTTGATAGGCCCCTCACAATATGGACCGACGATCTGGTCAAGATCGCCGGAATACGTTGAATTAGGGCAGCACAGGACCGAGTGTCGTAGAGATCTTTGGGGGAGGTCTTTGTCCAGTAGTAGACGACTTCCAGCTGATGATGATGAGACAAAGAAAGCGGGCGAGAGAGACACTTAAATGCAATAGATTTCATTTGTAAGAATGTACTGATAGTATTAAATAATAAAAGAATAATAACATTTATAAGCAAAAATATACGATGAAATGACCAGTTTTGATATAAATATTGAGATTAATAAGATATTCAATGGAATAAAAGTATCAGCCGCTGTCGGCCATGTTAACTGAAACGTGAATGACGTCACGCCTCACATACCATCACTGCATCGCTTGAAGATTTGCTTGCTATAGCATAATCATTGAGGCGTGACGTCATAATGTTAACTCCATGATACCTCCTCGCGTTTTTAAGATTTTAGAACTTTATTTCTCAAAAGAATATTACAATATTCCCTTATAGAGAATATATATTCTAATTGCTATATAATATTATGTGAGCAGTTAGCAATTTTATTATTAAAATATAAGTATTATCAAAGTAAGTATAGTAAAAAAAACCAGTAAACTCACACTAGATCAAACCCTTGAAAAGAAATTACTATATAAAATATAATATCAAGAACATTCATAAATATGTTACTTCTGCACAACTTCATCAAACTGGATTCATAAAATACATTAATTTGCGTTACACGTTATTTTATTGCGAAAATAAGTACTTTAAGAGGATTCATATAGTATGAAAATTTAATTTTGTTTAATAAAGATAAACTGATATGATGAATTTTGCAGTTTTTGATATTCGTAAGTTATTAGAATTTGTTTTTATAGAATAATACTACTAGACATTTATAGAAATTTAAAAACCCTGTACAATGATGTTAATATTATTCTAAAGAAAAAATCCAGTATAGAGCTAAGTCGACATATATAGGTAATTAAAATAGAGTCACATTCAGAACTATTTTTTTCATATAATGTTTAAATTTTCGTTTAATATCTTTTATAATCATTTTAAGCAAGTAAAAGTGTACCTGGATAATAGATGGGGAATCCAAAATAATAATAAAAATATATCTGTTCCTGTTTATTATCTCGTCACAAAAGATCTTAAAACTAATAAATACAGCTGTACATAAGTGTTACAATCTTATCCAGCTGTTAAGAATGTATATCTGAGCAGCTGGTGTCTGAAGTAGGTTTAACCTGTACATCCAGATCATCAGGACCTCACCCCTATATATAAGAATCAGAATTTGTTAACACAAGCATTAAAAATAACAAAAGAATGCTTATTTGTGAGTGTGTTATACAATCGGTTACTACCAGTGTAGAAACTAGCAATAAACGGTGTAAGAAAATAGTATTAAGCAATATTTTTCGCAGATTCTAAGTTTTCTTCGATATGCTTTTTTTCCGGATCTTAAATAATAATGTCATCATGTCTATTGAAATGTTGGCGATACATTAAACTTGGCAAGGTACTGCATGCCTAGTTAAATCTTCTATATGCTCGATTACTCTTTCTGGCCTTCCTTGTTGATCCGTAGCATAAACCAGGTCATGAAGAACGACTTAATATTAATCATACACAAATGAACAATGTCATTTAATATTTAATAAAACAGAAAAGGTTGTAACAGTAAACTCGAAGCAATGTGACTCACAAAGAATTCTCTAGTTATTTTAGCATTTTTGACTTTATTCTTCAAAATCCCCAAAAATGAAGGGTAATATTTTCAAAAGAAAATATATAATAAATTTGGTACTTACATAATTATATTTATGTAGCATAAAATATTTATAAATTTATTTGCCAAACTACATCATATAATACACATAAAGATCTAATTGTTCATTCGTTGAAAAGTTGAATTAATATTCGTTGAAATTTCACGGAACATTGTATTCATATAACTACTAGATAGATTGTGACAGCTGTCAAATTACATGACAGGGAGAAGTAATTACTTGGAGTAATTTTACTTCGTATTTATTTATATAACTAGCCGTTCACGCCTGCTTCACTGGGAGAATTTTAAAAGGAAATAGATTAATGAAGGAACGTTGGATTTCGAAAAATAAATAACCACAAACCATCTAGGATAAATTTCGCATCGAATGGTGGTAGTTTTATGTCGATATGATCAGTGGTTTAGGCGTGACTTAGCCTCAAACAAAGACCATATTCATTATATATATATATATATATATATATCTGTGTTATATATATATATATATATATATATATATATATATATAACACAGATAAATTTTATATAAAACTTATTATACATGAAAACGACAAAGTATTATATGAACTCTGCTGTAGAAATTATTTGTTTACTTCAACCTGTTATTTTTGTCGGTCAAGGAACCAATTCTCGATGCGTAATGCAAATTGTTCACTTGTATAGCCCCTACCTCGATGTATACATACAACATGTTGTACATGAATAGGCTCAAGTAAAAATGGACTGTAAATACATGACATAGTTTGCTAAAATGCGATGACAAGGATATTCAGTTATTTGTGCTGGTCAGAGTTACAAAGAATTACTGGAGGTCAATAAACCAAGGATGTGTACAAAGTTTATTGCCTGTTGTGTACTTTATGTAAATGTGGTTCAAAAATATCCAACTTAATTTTTGTTTGTGTAAGATTAGTTAAATAATAAATTCAATTAGTACCCACTTTCACTTTTGTCTAAGGAATAAAACTAAGAAGACTTAATTGCAATTTATATCCAGTAGATTTTCCACTATCTATAGTATAACCACTATTATTTTATTTATATCTGATAAACAATGTTTTCTGAGGAAAATTATAATATTAATTCCCTAAATTGACGTTTTTTTATTGTTGGGTAAATAAGCACTTAAATCTATTGTGTCCCCTACGTGTTCTTGGACGCACGCCCTGGCGATGACTATGCTCATTGTGATGAGGCAGTTGGAAAACGTTTACTGAATTTTTCCCTTGCACATTCGGATTTCAATTTGTACCTAAATCACGTCCTCCAGGCGTATAGCCTTTAATAGGCGCAGTATCCTCAAAGGACCACAGGTGGGGTACATCCTTTGCCTGGATATAAAGTGCCTTGAGGCAACCTGCCCTCATTGCGCGCCTCACATGCCAGAAGGATGTGTTTAGGATCCTCCATAGACGTAAAAAGCTAATAACATCTCATATAAGAACATCTTCCTAAAGATTTTACATAACATTATGTAAAATCTTGGTCCGATGTTAAAAATGCAAAACCATTACTGGAAACAACTATTAAAAAACCCATATTATAATTAAGATTAATTGCAATGAAATTATGTAATAATATTAACACTAAAATAATAAAACTGGTGATTCCCCGTAAGCAGGTGTTATAGTACGTGGTCAGAATATAATGCTAATTTAAATTTAATATTCAAAACCAGTTATTGAGACTTCATAATATGAAAATCCCCTGATATTATTCCGTGTGATAAAAACCAATTGCATCAAACTGCGTCATCATGTGAGAATATAATTTAAAAATTTGTTAATTTCGCAAACTAAATATTTTTTGTGTCTGATATTTTACTTATCTATTCTTATAAAAATGGATTTTTATATATTGTACTAGCTGACACGACAGACGTTGTTCTGTACATCTATATATACAAAAATTAATTGCTGTTCGTTAGTCTCGCTAAAACTCGAGAACGGCTAGACCGATTTGGCTAATTTTGGTCTTGAATTATTTGTGGAAGTCCAGGGAAGGTTTAAAAGGTGACTAAATATGGAAGTGTTCGGAATTAAACAAAAACAACGTCGCCCGATATTTGTTTTGTATGGACATATTTTCTATGAGAGAATTTATTGACGCACGGTTTGACAGTTCTGCAGTGAAACAATTTCATTCAGTGCATATTTTACGAAATAATTCTTGATGATATGAAATATTATTGACAAATTAATAAATTCGACAGGCTATTGAAAACGGCTGCTAGTGATGACAAGGGTTTTTTTTTATGGAATAGGAGGACAAACGAGCGTACGGGTCACCTGTTGTTAAGTGATCACCGCCACCCACAATCTCTTGCAACACGAGAGGAATCACAGGAGCGTCGGCCGCCTTTAAGGAAGGTGTACGCGCTTTTTTTGAAGGTACCCATGTCGTATCGTCCCTGAAACACCACACAAGGAAGCTCATTCCACAGCTTTGTAGTACGTGGAAGAAAGCTCCTTGAAAACCGCACTGTGGAGGACCGCCACACATCCAGATGGTGAGGATGATATCCTAACTTGTGGCGTGTCGTGCGAAGGTGGAATTCGGCGGCAGGAATCAGGTTGAACAGCTCTTCGGAACACTCCCCGTGATAAATGCGGTAGAAGACACACAATGAAGCGACGTCTCTACGCAACGCCAAGTGATCCAGCCGTTCACAGAGCACTGGGTCCGCGACAATTCGAGCTGCTCTGCGTTGCACGCGGTCAAATGGATCGAGCTGATACTAGGGTGCGCCAGACCACAGATGACAGCAATACTCCATGTGTGGCCGGACCTGCGCTTTGTAGAGCGCTAGTATGTGGGCCGGCTTGATGTATTGCCGTGCTCTATTAATGACGCCCAGTTTCTTTGAAGCCAATTTGGCTTTGCCTTCCAGATGACCACGAAATTGGAAATCGCTCGAGATTTCGAAACCCAGTATTCCGATACTAGGCGAGGCTTTGAGGGGAGTGTTGTCGAAGAGCGGTGATACGACAAATGGGGTTTTTTTTAGTGGTAAACGCGCAAACTTGAGTCTTCTGGGGGTTAAATTGGACAAGGTTCAATTTTCCCCATTCCGCGACCTTCTCAAGAGAGGACTCGATAGAAGACACAAGTTTCTCCCGGCACTGGTCGACGATTTCCCGAGAGAGAACTGCATGGCCCGTGTATATGGCATAGGGTTTTGTTGTGTATTCGAACAAATTGTTAGCGAAAGAGTTGTCAAGGCGACTGGGTTTTTCATTCTATAGTTCAATGCCAGAAATCAAGTTGCAACTGACTTTTGACCAGGACCGCTTGCTGGGAAGTGACCAAGATGACGTCGACTATTATTATAGTAAAAAAGGTGTTATTGCAATGGAAAAGATATGCTTTAAGTGGTTTGATGTTAATGAGAAAGGTGACATCGATTTGATTTGATTTATCCTCAGAGTCATAGATATAGTATTTGCTGTCCTTCCGTGTTTTTGATTGTAATCGTCAAATCAAATCATTAAGAACTCATACATTAAAAAAAAGTAGAGTGGACGCAGTAGGAGCGAAAGTAAGTGGTAGAGGAGCTTCTCCGTGAAACTCTATTATATTTTATTACTCTACTCTACCAATATTGTTTACATTGTTATAGTAAGGTTTGCACAGGATGCCGGCCAGATTATGGGTACCACAATGGTGTCTTTTTCTTCAGTTAAGACATAATGTGTAAGCATTATTGTGTTTCGGTCTGAAGGGCACCGTAGCTAGTGAAATTACTGGGCAAATGAGACAACATCTTATGTCTCAAGGAAACGAGCGCTATTGTAGTACCGCTCAGAATTTTTGTTTTTCAAGAATCCTGAGCGTCACTGCATTGTAAGGGGCAGGGTGTATCAATTACCATCAGCTGAAAGTCCTGCTCGTCTCGTCCCTTATTGTCACAATAAAAGTTAGTATTCTACTTTGCTACTAGAGTAAACGGTATACCGTTTACTCTACCCGTGTACTGCACGCTTATGAGACGTATTCAGCGCTCTAGCTGGAAATGTCAAAACAGTCACATCTCGATGACTTTACGATGTCAACGTCACTCGATGGATCGTACGAGATAAATCACTTTTACGATTTAGCTCACGCTATCCTCATGCCATCTCTCTCGCACCAGTCAAGATGCCATCGCCAATATAATTGCACCGCTATTTTTATCTGTAAAGCCGAGGCCACACCAAAACTGTTAGTATAAAATGTTATTACCTAGTGTTGCTCATATCCGTGGTACAACTGTTTATACTTAAACAATTTAATAAATGACTTAAATAATTAATTATTGAAGGTAAAAATCGTAACAGTTTGTACAAACAGTAGGTTTGTTCTTGAGCATGTTCCCTAACTAACTAAAAATAACTGTATCGCCGCATCATTGTGAGGTGCCTGTGTGTATACACCTTTACTCTGATTAATTCGCACGCCCGAGTCTATGTCTGTGTATGTTGCAGCTAAATCAGAAACTATATAGGCGCTTTTATAAAAGACAATAATTGTTTATTTACATATTATTTTTTGTATCACAAAGTTGTTAAATCCAGTAATACAAGATAGCCGACATTGCTAAGTTATATTATTCAACAAATTAGTAATTCTTTAACACTTTATAATGTAACATAAACTCATTTGAATAATAATTATGAATAAATTACGATGAGAATTATTTTATTATGATACTTCATCATTAATATGCTCATAATATTTTTTAGACTTAGATATTCTACAAGCTAAAGGCATATTCTCAAAATTTATTCGTTTAGAATTATTTTTGTTAAATAGAATTTTTAGATGTCATCTCATTGCTGAGCGTCTTTAGTGATGGTAATTGATATTTGACACAAATATCTAGAATTTCATAATAAATCCAAAACTTACCTACCTAGTGAAATTTATTAGGTTTATAATGCGTGACTACTAGAACATGTTTTTGATCTTAAACCATAACAATCTATTTCAGATTATACAATTGTACATTTTGATGTTTTTTCTTAGGTTTTTTTAAGATTGGTACATATTTATTGATTGAACTTTAATTAATCAGTTATATTCATCATAACTGGTAATTAATGAGTTACTATTAGGTGCTACTGAAGAAGTCAATTTTTGGTGCTACTGAAAACCAGCGCTACACTAGCGCCACGCTAGTGCAACTTATTACTGAGCTAGCTACATTTGATGAGATTCATTGCCTCAAAGTTACTATTTTTCTTCCATTTTTAGTAATGAATGTATTATTTGATTGGTTTTATTGTGTCTAAGACTTCATTATTGTTGTGCGATGGTTTGTAATCAAAAAGTTTTAATTCTATTGTATTCTTAATATATTGTTGTGGAATGTTAGCGGAGTATATACATTTAACGGAACTATTGAAATTTCATACTATTTAACCAAAGGTCATATTACTAAGTAGACGTCGCGGTCGTGCGTGCAAAGTTGCATGCAGCCAATCTTCCAAGCCAAATGTTCCTATGGACTCCTATGGTTATGGTTTGTAAAAGGCCTGAACTGAACTGTAATAAAGCCGTCATTACAGTTCAGTTCAGTCCTTTTTCACTGCGACCAATGTGATCTATTGTGATAGCCACTGCTACCTATAGCTCACTGCTAAGACTTATTCTTTTCATGAATCTTGTTATATCTTTTGCAGTGAGCTGACGTTTCTCAAAAGGTTGAATAATTAGACTTCCCAAAGAGATTCTACGTTTACGCATTAAAGGACCACATTCAGAGAGGATGTGCAGCGGGGTTTTATCGGCGCTATCTGAAATCTACAATCTCTGAGGCCTAGGATTGAGTGGTGTTTGTTTAATCTACAGTTCCCCAGATGGACTCCTAAGTGGCTGGACTTATTTCAGGTCATCAGTTCGATAGGATGACCATATTTTTTTTGACTAATTTAATTTAGACACTTTGAAGTATACCTTTCGCTCTACATTCCGCGGTAACGTGACATATCGCGAAACTGTCGATGTGTTGTGTTGTTATTTCCTTGTGTGCGTTGATAATACTTATGTGTATGTGTACATCGGCCGCGGGGAATTCCCCGGTGCAAATTGTTGTATCACCTTATTTTCAGCCTACCAAGAAACGCTCACGAGTCGCATTTAGGTAACATTACAGATTTCCCCCGTAGTGAGTCTATCGCTAACAAAAACTTTTACCAATTGTGTTTTAACAGAACATTAATTTCAATTATATCATTGTTAGAGTATAGTGAGTTAGAGACGAGAGTGAGTGTGAGACGAGTGCCAACTTTTCCTGAGGTCAACGTTTTATAAATAATGTAAGACTGATAGCATAATCATGTTAAGAAAAATGTAAATATATATATTATAACAATTGAAATAGTATGTTCTTTGAGTTTTTAACCCGATTAAGACGCGTGTTATTGTACCTGTGTTTTAACATCAGATCAGTTCCCCTAAAACGTAGTCTCTCGTAAAACGACGGGTTAACTAAATAATAATAAAAATGTAACTTTAACACAAAATCTAAACTAAAAACACAGTTACAATTACACGCGTTTTAATCCTTTAAAAGTATTATATTTTAAATAATCTTAATATATATAAATTACGTGACACGTTGTTTGTCCTCGATGGACTCCTAAACTAATGAACAGATTTTAATCGGGATTACTTCATGGAGTGCAGTTTGGTCTAACTTGAGAGATAGGATAGTTTTTATTTCGATTTTGGACCCATAATTATTTTTATTTCCAATATTTGTTTTATATGGACATATTTTCTATGAGAGAATTTACTGACGCACGGTTTGACAGTTCCGCTGTGAAACAATTTCATTATAACAACAGGGAGTTTATTTTACTAAATAATTCTTGATGTTTTGAAATATTATTGGTAAATTCCTATTAAACAGTATTTTTTTATTATCTACAGAACAACGTCTGTCGAGGCAGCTAGTAAAAATATATATTAATAACAAATAAGAAACTTAGAAATATAAAAGACTTTACATAACAAAATTACGTTTTATGCATTGCAATTTATACATATTATCTTCCTGTCGTTGTTCTATCGAGCAAAATACAATGCGTGGAGCGATAGTTACCAAGTGCTGTAACTATCGCTCCACGCATTGTGTGGTTGCTGTGATAAATCAGATAAAAATTTAAATCAAACCAATTAATTCTTTGTCGATAAATTAAAAGCAGCACTTTCACTTTTGCAAACATATTTTTGCTTGTTGCGTGGTTTTATGTGAATGAGTAATACAAATAATTTTATGACTCATATGATCTTAGTTACGTGATACTAATACAGTGGTACCACACGGCGCCTATTCCTACCATGAAGCAGTAATGTGTAAGCATCATTATGTTTAGGTCAGAAGGGCGCCGTAGCTAGTGAAATTACTGGGCAAATGAGATTTAACATCATGTCTCAAGGTGACAAGCGCAGTAATGCCGCTCAGAATTTTTGGGGTTTTTCAAGAATCCTGAGCGGCACTGCATTGTAATGGAGAGAGCGTATCAATTACCATCAGCTGAACGTCCTGCTCGTCTCGTCCCTTATTTTCAAAAAAAAGGAGAGGACCACCGACGAATGTTTTGATTTCTTTCTTGGAAAATGTTCACTTTCCATGTTTTCTTGCTATGCCAGAGGGAAAACAAGAACATTGTCAACCTTCTGGAGGAATTCTTCTACCCCAAAAATAAGTTCAATTGAATTAGCGAAAAGTTACGTGAAAGAGCATGAGTACATGGAAATTGTACTTCATCTATGCATACATCTATAATAATATTATAAGGAAAGATTTGATTATTTATTTGTTTGTTTGCATTGCAATAGGCTGCGATACTATTGAACCGATTTGAAAAGTTCTTTCACTGTTGGAAAGCTACACTATCCTCCGGTGACATAGGCATTATTATATTTAAAAAAATTAGGGATCCTTACTAAAACTCCAATAATGCAACCCAAGGTGTAAAAACTTATCTGTCTAAAATATTCTTTACTTCTCGTGCGCTGCGAAACGTATTGATGACAGAATAAAACTACGACTTTGCAGATCATATTATTAAAAAAATATTAGTATTATTTTTAATATCCTTTTATTAAGTAGGAGATTGATAGTCTTATGTAATTTAGATTAGTATACTTGAATTACAAGCTTTCTTAGTACTTTTGTTCATGTGGGCATAATAGCCGAAACACATGGTCGAATTTGGTCCGGCCGAGCTATTGCACGCGGTCCGGTACCGACCATTATCGATGGTATGTCGCATTGACGATCGTACAATATCTGTTAATAATGCGACTGCGATTACACAAATGTATTTTTTTATTAATCGTAATTATTCGTTGGGCAGGGACTTTTTGTATAAATTGTTGTAAAGGTCAACCAACTAAGGCTAGATCTCTAAAATTCTAAATACATGATATGATTTGGTCCTACCGGACCATCGGACGCGGTCTGGTAGCGGACGATATGCGATGGTATGTCACATTGTCCATGGCACAAAATTATTTTTATTACCATCCGGACCGTACCGAGTTCGACGTCGGACCAATTGGTGCGAGGTGTCCACCGAACTGACCGATAGTGCGGCAGTATAGGAAATTATAGGAAATTAATAAAAATAAATTATTTATAGTTGTTGATAAGGTATTATAAAACCATCATTTCTATTTGCAGAACACTTTATTTTACTATTTTATATTGTTTAGTACGAAATAAAAGAGATTGAGAAACGTTTATATGAACTTTTAAAACAAACGCATTATCGTGTAGCACGGAGCATTTGAGATCTAATATTGAAAATCTTAAAAGGACAAGAAACAAAGAAAACTTAAGAGAATCCAAGCAAAAGCACCCGGAAGGGGGCCTACTAATCAATATAATAGAGGCACTATAAGAAAAAATATATGTACTTATACATTTATGTAAGAATTCGTTCATTCTAAGCAAAAGTAGACCCTACTACACGAAAATTAAGTACAAATTTGTTCCGTCTAAGCAACACGAGCCTGCCCTAGTTATAAATAGATTTTCTCGAAAAAGAAACGTTACAGGGACTTTGGTGCAAGTTGTCGCACAGAGTACTAAAGTGATTCAGAGGTGTTCCTATTTATTTTTATTAAGCCTTTTAAGTTTTAATATTTTTTAGTGTTTTGTGTGATTTATAGTTATTTAACTTAGCTGTCTAGAAAGAGACTAGAGACAGAGATTAGTTTAGCATGCGTGACATGTTACGTCTTACACTCGCGATTTGTATGTCACTTTGTGTTATTGTGCATTGCTCAAAATAGAGGTTAACTGTCAACCTAATTTTTTTTCGACGTTTTCACAGCTGCGTCAGTCTATCTAGACGTATAAACGATCTAATTTATTTAAGTTCCTAAGACATCTTACAATAATAATAATCGAAACATCCATTATATCATTACACGTGGAGTTATCTCACTTGTTGAAATCTTTACTTTGCAATAACATGAAAACAATTAACAATTTACTACGACTAATTAATGGTGTTGATCTTATGTGTAAGTAATTTATTACATATGATCTGGTTTTGCCTGTAGTGTGTCTCTAATTAGACACTAAACAAAAATAAAACAAAGCTAGCAACAAATATGTAGTAAATATGTAAATTATAGCACCTAAGGCCTCATTTAAATGAGATCCTAAGTATCCTAAGGATAATTATTTAAACATTGCATAAAAATGTAATGTAGACAATATCACTTTTAATGTACAACTACCCACCAAAGTTACTAAAGTGCAAGTTAGGAAGGAGACAACAAATGCTTTTGGGTGTCAAAAAAATTTGGCAATTTTAGTAAACACGCTTTGGATTTAAACTTGTTTTAAAACCAGTTTTTGAAGTTTTATAAATAAGTCGTGGACGCTCAGAGGTCGAAAAACGTCCATAATTCATAAAATTTTTTGGTTTGAACTTTTTTGTTTGGTTTATACTTTATAATTTGGATTATATGTCAAAGACTGTACACTCTATACCTCTTATATAGTTTATACGCCTAGATAGAGTATTTTGCTGCTAGACAACCGATATAAACAGGCCAGGAATATTAGTTTAGTGTGCGTGACAAGCAACGTCTTATACTCGCTATTTGTGTGAAACTTTGTGTTAGTGTGCGTGCATTGGTCAAAATAGAGGTTAGTTCCAAACAAAATATTTTTCGACCTTTTCACAGCTGTTATAGTGTATCTAGACGTATAAATGATCTAAGATATGTGAGTCATTTAAGCATTGAAATTTATTTTTAATGATTGAATTTATTTAAAAAGAAGTATACATAAAAATAGACTTATACACTTCTTCCCTACATAAACAGTATTAAATTTCACGTTTACCGTTCGCGCAATTCTTTTAAAAGTTGTACAAAGTTTTCGCGTGACGTATTTATATATAGATACTGCTATCATTGGCCAACTTTATTTGAAGATAGACAAGAACATATTATATTACAGATATGTGGTGCTTGAGCTCAAAATTGTCGATGAATATCTAAAAGCGTGACCACATTGTACTGGCCATCTGGAAAATATAAAAAAACAACGTATAGTCCAAAAATCCTTCCGCATATGATATTTTAAAATCTTAATATTTTGTAATGAAATCACATATCAGCTCAATTTCCACTTTATTAACTTGCATTAATATGAATATTCGTTCGTAAAGAATCCGTGAAAGAAACCGCAGATATAAATACAGAGTAAAAAAAAATAAAACAACAACTCGAAAAAATTTTTACATACTGTAGCCTCTGAATGTAGATTAATCTTGCCCTAATTTCTCTGGACCACACTCTCACAGACGCAATTAAGGCTCGTGTACACGAGCTGGCGGGGTACAGCCCCCATCGGGGGGTGAAAAAAATGCGAAAGAAAAACGCGGAAAACGGAAACGATGACACGTGGCTGGATGCTGCCCGGGGTTTCCATGGCAACGGGGCTGCCTTCGGCCGTATTTATAATACGAGTTTGTTACTTAAATGATTCTATTAATATTGCCATTTTAGGATTCTGCGTGGGCCTTTTTACATTAAAAAACAAGGAATGCGGAATTGCTTGTAGCAACAATTTATTAATGTAATTAGATATTTTTCAACTTTAACTATTATATTTAAATTAAGATAAGCTATTATTTAATATTATATAAAATTCTCATGTCGCGGTGTTCGTTTCAATTTCCTCCGGAAGCGATTTTTATGAAATTTTAAAACTGATTAAGTATATAGTATGTTGTTTCGGTTTGAAGTCTCCTAAAAATTTGTTCAGGAGCTGTGTTGAGTGCAGGTATTTTTTTAATGGTATATGATCACTGCAGCCTAAATACTCTTATAACACCAGAGGAATCACAAGAGCGGTGGCGACCTTATAAAGGGGCGTATACACGTACTTATGAATACAAAAAAAAAAATTATAAACGATAAACAAAATTTTATGAACTGGCGTTCCGTACCAGTGCTCTAACCAACTGAGCTAACCATGCTTTTAAACATATATATTGTCAACTATGCCTTAAAATTAAAATTAGATTTTTTATTATATTTTTATCAATATTTGTTAATTACACTTGCATAAAATCAATGTTCTAATAAGCATTAATGTATTACAAGAGACTTGATCCTGCAGACAAACTGTTGAAACAGTTTTGCGGGACTATGTTAGCTTTTAAGTTTCTTTCTGTAAATGATTAATAATATAAATAAATAATAGTAACAACCGTTCAGTTGTTGAGAGCACTGGCACGGAATGCCAGATCTCGTGGGTTAGAGTCCCGCGTCGTTCATAAAATTTTGTTTTCTAAATTTTATTTGTGTATTAATCCTAGAAGTGAGGGTTATAACTTTAAAAACATAGAAAATTGTATTTATAAATTCTGAAGCAATTGTACCTACGTGACGGCAAGGATCGAACCGGGGTTCCATGGTTAGAGTCTACAATGCAAAGTAATAGCGAAATACTTTATATAATTTTAAATTTTTTGCTTTTAAATATAAGGTTTTAATATATCTTAAAAAACTTTTAAATAAGCATTCGTGACATCTCTCTTTATAAAATACCTCCTCAAATTAATGTTGAAAGTAATTAATAATTCAATACTGGTTAATATTACTACACCATAACAATTACTTATATAAACAGCATGGAGTTGCATTAAGTTAATGTTTTTAACATAATAAACTGCTATTATAGCTCGTATACTCTATACGTCATATTTCTTCATCTTAATTGTATAAGACGTTATATTATACAGTATAATTTTAGTTAATTAAATAAAATTTCAGTTATTAAGGGCTAAATTTCTTTCAATATTTGAAGGATCTATGTATATGTATTCTGTTAGAGAAAAGAAAAGCTTCCGGAAGCGAAAATCGTCCTTGAGCCTGCGTGGCAACGAGAAAAAATCTATAATAGGAAGGAGGGTGGCCTAGTTGGGAAAATACAGTGTACAGTCGCGAACATATCTATGTTTACACTTTGATTATTGTGTAATAAGATATATTAATTGTGAATCTGAACGCGACTGTACAAAAGTACCAACTATTTTATAATGATTTAATTGTATCAAGCTTTGCTCTACGCAAATTCATAATGTTATATATCGTACATAATGTATATGTCTAGTTAGAGACTCTTGCTGCTAGACAACCGATGAAAACAGGCCGAGTTTATTTTAGGGTGAGTGACAAGCTACAATACACTCGCGATTTGTATATCACTTTGTGTTAGTGTGCGTGTATTGCTCAATATAGAGGTTAACTGTCAAACTCAATTTTTTTCGACGTTCACACAGCAGCCACATCTAGATGTATAAATGATCGAAGTTTTATGTCATTTATGCCTACAACTAAAAATTAGACTTACAAAAACGTTAAAAACTTGTCCGAAGCAATACTCTGCCTATACGTCTATTAGGTAGAGTTTTCGTTCTTTTTTTTTTCAGACAGAAACTGTCCAATACTGGACAAATACTCATCGAACGTATTTCGGCGATCTTGACCAGATCATTGGTCCATCTTGGGCCTAACTTTATAAAACTTTCTTCAAGAGTTTGAAATAATGATCAAGTAACATATGCTTATACACTAACGGCAGTTCCCAATATACTATCTACATATACCTATAAATTACTACCTTCTACTGGCAGTAATTAGCTGTCAATAATCTGAAGCTGTCCTAATATACCCGATAATTCATTCTTATCGCCTTATATTGGGACGCGTGAATTGCAATTTACATACAAACTTCTATCGCTGGTAAGCTTTACGTCGTCCCATTGACAGACAGCGTGTACGGATAATGTGAGTTACCGTCGATAAATTTATTGGGACAGAAAAGTCAACGATAGTTACGATTTTTATCTCAAGATGGCCGCAACCGGAAATCGACTGAATATGGGGAACTGCCGTAAATGAAACAATAATCCGTTTTAATTTTGTAAGTATATAAATACTTACAAGATGTATAAACATCTGAACATAACTGTCATTTGTGACTAAAAAAAAAAGCTTCGAAATGATTATTATATTTCACGGCGGTCTAGCTTACTACTTTGTCTATGAATACTGCAATTATACAACTGGTTTAAAAAAAGAAGGTGTAGGTGTGTTTAACATAATTATTGTATATTATGCATAAATGTTTGTATGTGTGCCGCACTCAATTGTATTACCGTTATATGTGTGCTGTAAACATAGTAATATTGTAGGTGTGTACGAACACACACTGATAAAGATTATCTTAATTTTATATCTTAACAAGCATTATAGTATGAAGTAAAATATTGATAAGATATTCTTGAAATTTAAGGCAATTTTGATAAGCATTTGAAGATATAATTAATGTATATTAAAATGTGATTGATGAAATATTAGGACTTAGAATGATTTTTAAATGCTTAAATTATTTATATTAGTTACATTATATAGTAATAATACACTTTGCAGCCTATTTTATTTTATTTAACACATTAATATATTTGTCTAAATTTATAACAACAAATTCAGATGTTTTTCACTCGTCATATTAATTATGATTCTCGCTAAGCCAATGGGTTAGAGGTTTTTGCATAATATTCTAAATCTAAATCTATTCAGTAGTTCTTCATATTTCCCGAAGAGATAAACATACTTACAATCATCATTTTTATTCTCATTTTACAGTGTTATTACGTTGCAACAATTTTATTATTTACAAAGATTTTACAGTTCTTAGTTATTAAAGGTTTAGTTGATAAACTGGTTAAGACTGGTTTTTGCATTGTCGACTCATTTAACAGGGCAAAGTTATAATGATTTTAGTTATATTTATAGCTTTAACAAATAGTCGGATTTGGTACGACAGGACCATCGGACGGTCTGGTGGGCGCCTCGCACCAATTAGTTCGGCCTCGTGATTGGTACCGTCCGGACGGTAATAATACCAGTGGGAGGCTCCTTTGCACCGGATGCCGGCTAGATATCTTATGGGTACCACAAGGGCGCTTGATTCTGCCTTGAAGCAGTAATGTGTAAGCATTACTGTGTTTCGGTCTGAAGGACGCCGTAGCTAGTGAAATTACTGGACAGATCAGCTGAACGCCCTGCTCGTCTCGTCCCTTATTTTCATAAAAAAATAATAATAATTGATAATGGTTCACCCGAACCAAATTTATGATTTAAAAAAAAATATCAGCTAGTTATTATGATTATGATTTAATTTAGTCGATATTTACTTATTATAAGTAAAACCTACATAATAAAAATCTTTAATAAAATATAACATGTGAAAACTCTTTTTTCATCTAAATACTCAAGAAGAATCCATACCATTAGCTCGCAAATGAGAAAAGCCAACCAGCTTACTTGGTTTATTTGAATTGATAAATCTAACATATCAGTCAAGGCTAAAAGACTATAACTATTTTATGAGAACGATTAGATTTATACTTTAACGCTGTTAATATAAATCTCATTATTGTTCCAGCTATGTGTGAACCAAGCAAGGACGCAAGCGACCAAGGCTAAGGTTAACAAAAACGTCATGGATTTGAGAATTATCTGCACACCAATTGTAAAAAACCTGATCGGAAATCAGAATTGTAATTATTTATATCGAATTCTATGTAGAGAAGTTTAGCATTTAGCGATAGCTACTACCAGTGGGAGGCTCCTTTGCACAGTTTGCCGGCTAGATTTCGTCCATGAAGTAGTAATTTGTAAGCATTAGTGTGTTTCGGTCAGGGCGACGTAGCTAGTGAAATTACTGGGCAAATGGGACTTAACATCTTATGTCTCATGGTGACGAGTGCAGTAATTGTAGAGCCGCTCAGAATTTTTGGAGTTTTTCAAGAATCCTGAGCGGCACTGCATTGTAATGTGCAAAGCGTATCAATTACCATCAGCTGAACTTCCTGCTCGTCTTGTCCCTTATTTTCATGAAAAAGCCTCAGACCTATGCGATCTATTTACAAGATTTCATTTTTACCACCAAGCCTTGCCCAGATTTTTAAGAATGTACAAAACTTTAACAAAAATAAACTTATAGGACGTCTGAATTGAACCGGGGTCTTCTGCTTTCGGAACACCCAATGTCCCATCTGAGCTATTACTGAATTGCAAATAGTGGCGAAATTTACCGTTGTATACATTAGAATAACATTTCTTATTAGCAGTTTCTCATTAAAACACAGATAAAACTACCTTTTTTAAATTAAAACGTAGCTAGATCGGTAGTATATACTAAATTTCATTGAAATCGTTGGAGTCGTTTCCTAAATTCAGATTATATATATCATATAAAAGCCGTTCGTAAACGCCCTGCTGGGTGAATTTTAAAAAGAAATAAATTATTTTTTATTCATCGTTTGTAATAACAAATACAATAAAAAAATAAGTACCATCTCGGATAAATTTCGCATCGAATGGTGGTAGGTTCATGTCGATACGATCAGTGGTTTAGGTGTGAAAGAGCCTCAAACAATGACCATTATTACTATATATATATATATATATATATATATGTACAAGAATTGCTCGTTTAAAGATATAAGATCAACACTGTGTTATCTTTTGTAACTATTTATAATCTGTGTGATAGAGTAAGTAAACATGTCGCAATTGACACTGACACTGAAATGTCTCATATCTATAACAGACCCACTTAGATTAAGGACTGGTCGCCGCTGTACTACAACTAGATACCGCAGCCGTAGTCGCAAATTGCGGCAGCTAAATACTACGCCCAAAAGTGAGCCATTGCCTTCTGAGCGAGCATGCTTTTTCATCAGGCCCACAGTTAGCGACCACGTCTGCGTACCGTAAGTCAACACTGGCAACACACACTGGTTGAAAACCTTCGTCTTCAGACACTGTGGTATTTGGGACGAGAAGATCTTTCAGAGCTTCCCGAACGCTGCCCATCCGAGTTGGATTCGACGAGGGACCTCTATCGCGAAATTGGTCCTGTCTATTCCAGAGTACAATTCCCAATTTTTATTGGAGTAGGTGCGACATGGACATTTGACATGATCTTCGTCTTGTCCATGTTCATTTTGAGACCTACTCTTTGGGTTTATATTGAGGCCATCGAGCACGGTATGGTATTTATTTTATTAAACATGAATAACCACCACTAATGACAAACATTATTGTAAAAACTCGACTCGTAAAAACGTATTAATATAGAGTGTACAGAGCACTCTACGTGTTTGTCTATCAACTCAATGTAGCATCGTGTGTGACTTTATCTGTATCAATAAAACTGTGACAAGGTCGCCGGTACTTTACATATAAAATACTTGGAATCAAAAGTACACAGAGACCATTCCTAGTAATAGTGAGTGCAAATGTTATGTACATATTTTATGGAGGAGGAACTTGAGACATCACCGAAAATACTGCTTCACTAATACGAAATAAACAAAGATATACACTAGAATGGTCTTTCTTGCGACGGCATCATGTGCCACATTGTCTTCTTCGCGCCAATATGTGCGAAGGGAACGATGACTGATACTTGCGTCAATTCCTGAATGGACACTGCTTGTGTTGCCAGGTAGAGATGGTAAAGTTAAGAAATATAACAGTAATCACGACCATCATGTTCAAGTAGCAAACATCATTACACAAACAATGATTTCAAGATCTAAAAGGTTGATGCATTCAATATATGATAATTTATATTTATACAGTTCATTCTTTAATGCTTTTTATTCAAACCAATTTAGAAAATGTTACAGTCATTGTAAAATACATAAAGAGTGGCTCC
Source organism: Leptidea sinapis (assembly GCF_905404315.1). Taxonomy (NCBI): domain Eukaryota; kingdom Metazoa; phylum Arthropoda; class Insecta; order Lepidoptera; family Pieridae; genus Leptidea; species Leptidea sinapis. The sequence goes on along the minus strand of NC_066312.1, from coordinate 32,511,112 downwards.
GAACGGCAACTACTGATACGACGTAACTTCAAGCGTATAGCATACTCTCAACTTAAAGGCCAGCATAACATCTATTGACCCCTGGTGTTGCTGATGTCCATGGGCAGTTGCCTTACCACTCCTCATCGCGTGAGCATCTCGTGCCCAGAGAGAAAAATATGACTATATATCTTTTAACACCAAGCGAAATAACAGCCTACCTACCTTTTAAGTGAATGTACGCACTTTAGAGAACCTATGTCGTATCAATCAGGAAATACCTCATCACGAAGCTTGTTCCACACTCTGGTTGTACGTGGAAGATATTTACTTGACATCCGTATTGTGGAAGAACGTTACACATCCAAATCACCAGTTCACTATCTGCTAACTGACTACTACTGAACCGACCGAAATAGTACTTATACCATAAGAGTTTTTTATGAAAATAAGGGACGAGATGTGCAGGACGTTCAGATGATGGTAATTGATACGACCTGCTTTGTCACCTTGAGACATAAGATGTTAAGTCTCATTTGCCAAGTAATTTCACTAGCTACGGCGCCCTTCAGACTGAAACACATTCTTACACGTTACTGCTTCACGGAAGAAATAGGCGAGATGCAGCGTGTTTCGAAAAAGGTTACTTAACCAGAACCTATATATTTTTGTCTTTGAAATACCTTTATATTCGCAATGCAACTAATTCAGTCAATGACATTTCATTACATATGACAATTGATACAATGAGCAGGCGCAGGCAACACTTGTTCTAAGTAGATGGGGTAATAAGAGGTGTCGAAATATTACATAATTTTTACAATAATGTATTACTTCATATGTATAATATTGTCTTTGAATAACGCGAGAGTTACACATATAAAAAAAAGACTTTTTAAATGATTAATACGCTTGTAATTGTTAATTCTAAGTAACTGTAAGTTAGATTTTTATTATTATTTTACTTAACCCAACGCTTCTGTTTGGACTGCGGTTAAAATGAGTCAAGATTGTTATAAGTTCATAACGACACTTTAGTATTGAAAAGTAGTCAACTTAAAGACATTCAATGAATGAATTGAATTAACTTTTTCACTTTAAACTGTTGGAGATTTCAAGATTATCTTTCTGTTCAAGAACACATCCAGTATAACGCAATAATTGAATGTAATTAGTAAGAATCAATTAAAAATTAATTAATTCCTAATGTTCGAGGAATCGCTTCGTGAACGATTGTTAGCGAATAATTTTATTGTGCCTCACTAAGGTCGCATCTGACAAGGTTGTATTGACGACAAAAACATTGATTCATACTTTTTACGTGGCTGTAATGTTAAATATAATTTATAGTTTGAATGTCATGATGTACATGTTTCGATTCTATGCAGTTCGAAATATAAACTAACAAATTTAAATAAAAAAAAAAAATTACAAAGGATGAAAACGCATGTAATTGTTATTGCATTATTATATTTTACTAGTGGACCCAACAGACGTTTTCCTGTACACACGTTTTAAATTTGAAAAATCGGTCCAGCCGTTAGGAGGTGTTCACTAACATACACATTAGCAGGAGAATTATATTATATGGACGAAATTGATTATCTAAACCAATCTCAAATTCACTGAAACAAACAAAAAATTTCATCAAAATCGGTCCAGCCGTCTAGGAGGAGTTCAGTGACATACACACGCACATAAGAAATATATATATATATAAAGATACACAAAAACTACACGTTTTCAGGAGGTATCCCCCTGAAAACATGCTCTAAGAAGGAAAGTGCTCGAAAAGGTACAAACGTCGGGTTTAGTAAAATAATAATAAAAAGGCTTCTTTTACGCAAAAGTATAATGTAAAAATACAGTTACAAAAGCAAGCGTTTTAATCTTTGAAAACTATTTTATTGAAATGTGTAAACTAATCCTTTAAATGTAGAATACCTAGCTGATACTCGCGACTGAGCACCAGGTGCTTATAAAAATCTTTGTCTCTTAAAACTATAATTACTTTATATTAAATGTAGATACCGCAATATTTTTTTAGATAAACGGAAGTGTCTTACTTAAGAGACCTAATTGAAATCTCCCGAGTAGATTTTAAATGAAACAAAAAAAAAACAGCTGTTAATCTCTATTTATAGCAACGCACGCACACTAAAACAAAGTTACATACGTATCACGAGTGTAAGACGTAGCTTGTTATCCACACTAAAGTAATAAACCTGGCCGGTTGTCATAAGTTGCCAAGCGGACCCGACAGACGTTGTCCTGTATACACGTCTTAATTTTGAAAAATCGGTGCAGCCGTTAGGAGGAGCTCACTGACACACGTACACGTGGGCAGGATATTTAAATATGGACAGAATTGAGAATCTAAGCCATTCTCAAATTCACTGGAACACACAAAAAAAATCACCAAAATCGGTCCTGCCGCTTAGGAGGTACTTCATTTGTGAATCTAAACCATCCTCGAATCTACTTGAACACACCTAAAAAAAATTCATTCAAATCGGTCTAGCCGTTGAGGAGGAGTTCACTGTCAACACACGTACAGAAGAATTATATACATAAAGATATAGGGGCTGAGCGTAATACTGACGTTACATTCAAGTAGTGAATCTTCTTTAAGTTAAGTATATACTATATACTTAAGTTATACATGGGTATAATTCTAACATCAAGTTATGTTTATGATCATCCATGAGTATAAAAATGATAATTCAAATCTAATCAAAGTTATTTATTCATCTAGTAGATTCAAGAAAAAAAAACACTTTTTGCATGTGAAAGTTATGCATTTCACCATCTACCACAAATTCGGATAAGTTGAAATTTAATGAGAGAGAAGTGGAAATAAATACTCCTTTAAATGAATGTTTACAGCTTCACCATGTTGTTAATAGCTTAAATACAATCTACAATACAAATACTCAAAGAGTAAGTAAAAAAATAACAATGCAATAATTTAATTTTAATTTAATTTAAGTATAATATGTTTTGAGATCGCCAAATAAAACCACTGTGAGATCCTGTACTAAGCTAACGTTTACAGACTAATTAAACAAGTTTTATGTCTCACATTAAACAGATCAATTTCAGACCTCTTATTTTTAATGTTGGTTTAAAAATAGTTCAAGGACTAGTACATTACTAGCCTTTCATCAATCGTACTAGGCAATGATTGCTTGTTTGACAGGATTTAAAGGTTTAAAATATCATGCAATTAGACATTCAAGTGTCAAATCTTAATATGTATAAATTGCGTGACACGTTGTTTGTCCGCGATGGACTCCTAAACTAATGAACGGTTTTTAATGGGGATTACTTCATGGAGTGCAGTGCAGTGGTCCAACTTGAGAGATAGGATACTTTTTATTTTGATTTGGGACCCATTTATTTTTATTTCCAGTATTTGTTTTGTATGGACATATTTTTTGTGAGAGAATTTATTGACGCACGGTTTGACAGTTCTGCTGTGAAACAATTTCATTATAACAACAAGGAGCATACGTTACGAAATAATTCTTGATGTGATGAAAAATTATTGACAAATACATAAAAAATAGTATTTTATTTATTATGTACAGGACAACGTCTGTCGGGTCAGCTGGTCCATATATATATAATGAAAATGGTCTATCGGTATCGATATAAAACTACCACCATTCGATACGAAATTTATCCAAGATGGTTTACGGCTACATCCTTTTCGAATTTTAACGTACCTTCATTAATTTATTTCCATTTAAAATTCGCCTACGTAAATATATCAATATAAGCCCACTAAAAACAAGATCCTGTAAAGATCACGAAACGTCAGATTATTAAATAATAATAATGAAATGTTCCTTTTACACAACACCCTATTTTTAAAAATACAGTCACATCTGCATGCGTTTCAATCCCTTAAAAAGTATTTAAATAAAGTCCGTTATAGTATAGAAAATGTATTATCCCCAAAGATTATTTTGTGTTCTTATATGATCTACTTTTTCCGAGTTTATGGTGCATGTTTTTTTAATTACGATTCAAATACTTTATGTTACAAAACTTAATTATGAATAATAATTATGTGAAACTAATTGTTATTTATATAATATATATATATATATTGAAAATACCAATAAATACTACAAAGTTATTGTTTCTTTTAAATATATTATGTACTTACCTTTTCCTTTTTTTTAGGAAAATAAAGGTTGAGAGCAGGACGTTCAGCTGATGGTAATTGATACACCATGCACATTACAACACAGTGCCGCTCAGGATTTTTAGAAAAACCCAAAAATTCTGAGCGGCACTACAGTTGCGCTTGCACCTTGAGACATAAGATGTTAAGTCTCATTTTCCCAGTAATTTCACTAGCTAAGGCGACCTTCAGACCGAAACACAGTAATGCGTACACATTACTGCTTCACGGCACAAATAAACGCCGTTTTGGAACCCATAATCTAGCCGACATGAGTAGGACCTCCCACTGATAATCCTATCTTACAACAAAATTTCTAATAGAATTTACTGGACAAATAAGTTTATGATAAAATTCGCTCAAACACTGTTAGCAATTGAAAACGCTTCAGCTAAATTTGGTATATCATTAACATTTTATTCACTACTTATAACTAATGTTAAAACTAAACTACAATTGTACGAGTTTGCGTTTTAAAAGTATTTTATTTAAATGACACTCGCATTGCTCAAAGAATATATATAGAAATATGTTTTCTGGTTAATTAAATAAAATAATAGTTTATGTGTATTTGTCCAATAGTATTTCTATTTGTTCGCTGATAACAAAATACGACTGAACTCATGCAACGTGTGTTAGAGCCTTTAACACGTATTAGTGATTAGTAGAAATGAATCTTAAATACTCTTCTAGATTTATGCGACACTTATTAACATTTCAATTGTTTGCACAACATACTGTAAAACATATTTCTGAGTTACAAGCTCTGATTATTAGATGAATATCAAGATAGCCTACCAATAAAAATACGTTATTAATAAGCTAACTAAGGCTAACTCATGTAACACTCAACAGAGGGTGAGTTAACGTAAACTTAAATTTCATTTTTATAGTCATTTGACAGCTGAAATAATGATTAGCTTATGCTAAGACAGCCCAATACAAAAGTCAAGTTTGCAGTTTTTCACCCCAAGTTGGCAAAACTTGTAACCAAAAGCTAAACCTAACCAGGGTTTGTTAATTATTCTCGATACAAAATTTGTTCTTGAGATTTATCAATTAAATATAAGTACTATTAGTATAGCTGCGGATACTTTTTAAGTCAATATTTAGTATTTAGTATCTACATAAAGTCAATATTTTCGTAGTACATAATATTTATGTACTACTTAGAGGACGCGAAAAACCCAACTCGGTAGAGTTTTTCTTTCTGTTTGTATTTCTCTTCAGACTTGCAAAGTCAAGAGTAATAATTATATATAGCCTTCCTTATGCAGCCTACAATCGTAATATACAAATAATTATTCAAATCCGACTGTCAGTTCCAGATAAAATCGAGTTTAAACACACGACGAAATTGTCAATAGGACTGCAGAATTTAAATTTCGCAAATATGTTAATACTAGCTAACCCGTCAGACGCTGTTCTGTCAATAGAAAAAAATGAGGTAAGTATTCGGGAATAATGTCGTCTAAAGCCATTGAAAATTGGTAATAACGTATTTCTCAATGATTTTATGATTACGTATTGTACTAATAAAATGATAAGGATTAAAATAATATTAACTTTTACATTACCGCTTTATAATTTTTTAAAGTATTAAAATTGATATAATGCCTACTCTTATGAGATAGACAAATGCTATTACTACATAAGATACACAATTCCACCATACATAATTATGTTATATCTCAAAGGGATTAGACAGCGTTTTCGTCGAAAGCCCGCCGACGGCTTATTTTTTGCCGACACCTCCAACAAATATCGTTAATGTATTATAAATCTGTATTTAGAAACTTAACAAATTATATACTTAAACCTTCCTGAACAACCATGCTATCCATTGGTCAAAAATGCATGAAAATCGGTGCAGTAGTTTTAGAGTTTAACGCGAACAGAGAGACAGACAGACGCGGCGGAGGAATTTTTTATATATAATAGGTATGTAGTGATTGTTTTTGCATTGTTAAGAAATATTTAAGAAAGTATATTATTACAATTTATGTTATCATCGTATTTATAAAGTTCGATATTTGAGTGAAACATAATAAAGAATAATTATTACCTACATACAAACAGACAAATTTATCAAATTGAATTTTCAACATATTACATTCATAATAAAAACAATTCTTGCATTATTAGCATCATATCCAAAAACTGATTTTAAAGTCTTATGGTAAGTAAAATATAAAAACGAATAATTTTGGTTCTTTCTTCATTTCCCCGTCAGAAATCTAATGCGAGGCTTCGGAGAGAATTTTAAACAAATATCATCACGGACATGTCCATTATCATCAACCGTGACGCGAAACCATAAGATATTCCCCTACCAAAAATCGCTCAACGTCGTAATAGAAGTTTTCACTTCAAAAACCTTATACCTAAGTAGATATTATTTATGAATGACTAGCTGACCCGGCAAACGTTGTTTTGCCATATAAATTATTTTAAGAGCTAGGCCATTTCTTGGATATTGCAACATTACTTTATTTTTCTAAAATAAACGTAGCCTAAGTTACTCCTTATTACATCAGCTACCGGCCAATAAAAGTCCAGTCAAAATCGGTCCAGCTATTTCAGAGATTAGCCGGAACAAACAGATAGACAGACAGACAGAAAGAAATAGCAAAAAAAATATTTTGGTGTATGTACCGCATATATATTCATAATATGCATGTAGTAAAAAACGGATATTTCAATATTACAAACAGACACTACAATTTTATTTGTATGTATAGATAATTCACACAATATTTTTATTAATTATAGCTTATATTTTATTCTGGTGTGTAAGCTATATTATTGTAAAGTTTCATCAAAATCCAGTCAGAAGTGTTTGCGTTAAAGAAGTTCAAACATACATCCAGACATACAAACTTTCACATTTATAATAATAGTAGGATTCGTTCCGGACCATAAACTCAGGCTGAGATTTATACAGCGTACTAAGACTTTGCTCAGAGTTTACTTACGTAAAACATAGGTCAGTGTAAGTTTCACAGCTGACTAAAAAAATACCAAATTTTCTCTGTAAGAGACAGTTCAATAATCTAAATTTAAAAAAAACTATCAAAAGACTATCAAAAGACTTTTCAATCATATAACCCATATTGTCATTTCTTTTTTCCATTTCAAAGGTAGCTTTCAGAATTATTGGCTAATTAATATTTATTTACGTGAAAAAACGTTGCATAATTAATTTTTATATTAACAGTATAAAAGGTATTATTTTTTATGTTACAATGCTGCCCATATCCTATGAAACTTTGAGTATTTTTAATTTATTTGGAGAAAAAACAGAACAATTACCAAAAATCGACAGTTTAATTAACTATCGATTAATTAAAAAGAATATTAAAAATAAAAAGATTAATATTACAGAATTTATAAAAAGAGTATATCATGATATTATCGCAGCACATAAAACAGAAGAAGTATGTTAATTATTACAGTCAAGTTATAAAAAAATATATTAAACTCACCTAAATTTCCCTTGTGAGTAATCCTCCCATTTTATAATTGACGGACAGTATCTTTCATCGAACAATAAGTTTCTAAGGAACTCTGGGACGGACACACTTTTTGGTCGCTTTATGGGTCTCCTACCGCTTCCTTTAGGTCTGCCTGGAGGTCGCTTGAACAACTTCCTCTTCTCATCCTCATCACTGGATTTACTGCCATCACTCACGTATGAAAACTCCGGCGAGGCTGCCTCAGGTGGACCAAAAGCATCTTCAGTGTCATCACTCGAATCAACTTGAAATAAATTAATAATGTTCGGCTTGGTTTCTGAATGTGTATTCCACCTGTTTTTATTATTATCTAAAGAGTCCAAGTCTAAAAAATCGGACTCTTCCGCGTATCTGAAAACTGTCGTTTGCCGGTGAATTTCATCATTAAGTCGACACTGCAACTTTTCGAAAACAGTGTCAGCAATCTTCATTGATAAATAATGGTCCATGGTTTGTAGTCTCATTCTGTCTAGAAAGTCCTCTCGCCGTAGATTTCGGAGATCGATTCCCGGAATCCTGAAATTATAGTACGGGATATCGTATTCGAAGAATCCATGAGAAACAGCACAATCGGAGAGCCAGGAGATTGTATCATCCGCATTCCATTCGACAACGGTCTTGTATTTCCAACTGTCGTTGTAGTAATCTCTGGAATTGACGAGGTTGTGGTAAACGTTTGCAGTTGCTTCCACTTCAGGTTCGGCGAGAACATCGTAAGTGTTGTAGTAGCTTCCATAGGTGTAGGTGATGTGGTTCTTTTTGAAGACTTGGAAATCGTCGAGGCGCGCGGGCGCCGGCGAGTTTGGCAGTTGGTAGAACTCGCTAATGTTTGCGTCGTACGGGCGCGCGTAATCGATCATGGCGACAGGCGACGTCCGTCAGTGCTGGCGGTTCGCGAGAGAATGAGCGGCGGGTGTGATGCGAACGATATTCATACTGCGATATCTGCAGCCCGTTTATTTACATCATTACTCGTTTCGTGTAGTGCGTAGTGAACAGGCACGGTAGCTCGCTTGTTTTTGTTTACCAATCCGATGTAGAGCGCTTGGAAGGTGCTTCCATTATGAATAAATGAATAAGGTACTATGTACGATGATAAAAATGAATATCGTATTTGTTTTGACACATTATTATGTAATGGACACGTGATGAATAGTGATCAGTTTCTCGCCGGAGAGATTTGTTTACTGTGTCAATATTTTATTATTGAAATAGTATTTTTTTATTATTAGGGTATTCATCAGTGGGAGGCTTATTTGCGAGGATGCCAGCTATGTAATGTGTACCACAACGGCGCCTTTTTCTGTCGTGATGCACTAATATAATGCTATTGGTTACGAGCGCAATTATTGTAGAGCCGCTCAGAAGTTTTGAGTTTTACAGGAATCCTGAGCGGTACATCATTGAAATGGGCAGGGCGTATAAATTACCATCACGTGAACTGCACCTCCCTCTAAAAAATATTACTTTTTTCTAGGTATATTTAGAAATTCGTTATAACTTATATTAGAACATCCCTACTAGGTATTCGGATCATGAATAAGTTACTTCGAGTAGTACTTGTTAAATGTTTTGTTTTAAGGCACCAAGTAGGGTTGTAATCTTTTTCTAAAAGAAAAAGATTATAATATTATGTCGCATTCTAGTCGGGAAAAATAAAGCGTTTTTTTTAATATAAAAGGGGGCAATAGACATCCAGCTATTAAGTTAGGAATATGGTCTGATTTTACAGGTGCCCAATAGTATCGGTTCGTAAAAACTCCAGCCGTTAATTGATTCCACAAAATGGCCGTGCGACCCAAGAACATTCTACATATAATACAGGTTAATAAGATAGTTATATAACATATAAAAGGGGGCAATAGACATCCGGCTATTAAGTTAGGAATATGGTCTGATTTTACAGGTGCCTAATAGTATCGGTTCGTAAAAACTCCAGCCGTTAATTGATTCCACAAAATGGCCGTGCGACGCAAGAACATTCTACATATAATACAGGTTAATCAGATAGTTATATAACATATTTTTTTCGCTCAAATCTGGCCATCTGTGACAGTTAGTAGCTGTGTTCAGAAGCGCCCCAGTTTTATGGCTTTTGCTACAAACAAGTAGGTATATGAGAAAGTATTTTTTTGTGTTAGGTACGTGTTACAAAGTATTCTTATATATAACAGAGTACACACAATACTATATTTTATATATAATAATATGTTTGTGGTGACGATGGTGATATCATAGGATATAATATGAAATTATTGAAAGTAAAAAAAAACCACCCATTTGAAAAAGTATGCCTCAGACCTGAGAAGCACGGGCGCAAGTAACACAAAAGCCTTCGTTTTTTATTATAGAGATATGGTTATAGTGTACAATTTATTTTATATAAGCCTGAGGGCGGTCGCACTATTCCCAAACTGTGGTATCATTAAAAAAGTCATTTATGTTACCTTTACCAACACACAGACGTATTTTTAACAATTCTTTTGAATTTCGTAATACATTAGTTTTGTACAATTTTTTCCAGTACCTTGTTGTAAAAGCATACCTCGCCCCACAAAAGACTTAGCCGAGTAGTAAGCATTACAAGTTTATGTCTGTTTCTGGTTTTAACAGTTTCTAGCAAATTCACTTATGTGCCTATGTACATACATAACGAATATCAAGAATAAATATTGAGATTAAATAAATACTGCAGCACAAAGATGGTATTGATATCGGAAGCATTGACCCATAGCAATATACCATTAAAATCGGTTCACGACTAGCATAATAAAAAAGCGGCCAAGTGCGAATCGGACTTGCCCATAAAGGGTTCCGTAGCAGCAAATTAACTTATAAAAAAAAAATAATAACAAAAAATATTAACTTATTTAAATGGAAAAGGCAAAAAATATTTGTTCAAACTTATACTTTGGAAGTGTCTCTCGCGCAAACTGTTCTCTGTAGAAAAAAAAATGATATTAAAAACCAAATATAATTTTTGAAGACCTGTCGATCGACCCCACACGTATGGGTTTGATGAAGAAATATTTTTGAGTTTCAGTTCTAAGTATAAGTATCCCCAAAATTTATTGTTTTTTTTTCGATTTTTGTGTGATAATGTTAATGCGGTTCACAGAAAACATCTACTTACCAAGTTTGAACAGTACAGTTTTTATAGTTTTGGCAATAAGTGTCATACAGTACATACACGGACAGATAGACAGACATGACGAATCTATAAGCATTCAGTTTTTTGCAAATTGGCTACGGAACCCTAAAAATTGACATCACAATTGGATTAACCCTTGTACATAACTAGAGCACGGGGGTCCGATGATTCATAAGTCCTCAGATATATGAACGCGCTTTCCTGTTGAATTAATTTTTTCTTCGTAAAACCTGCGCATTATGATGACGTAATACTGACGTGGGTTTGTACCAGTCAGCCAGACTAGTTGACTCCAACTACTGTCATTGAAACGTAACCATTTTGCAATAATATTATACAAGAGGAAAAAACAATACCATTAGATTTTATTAGGGAAGATTTATATTATACAAATGCTTAAGTGCATTATTAGGTGATGAGATGTGGGCCACACTAATGGCGAAATTATTCATACCCAATCGTTTCCCGAATTTTTTATACGTGTTAAGTCTTCGCCTTGGTTGATATATGTAACTATTGTAATATTTATTTTAAGGAAGAGTGGGGAAAATAAGAGTACGTATCACCTGTTTATGATTAGTGATCACCGCCACCCACATTCTCTTACAACGATACCACAGATTGGGAATGGAGTGACCAGACTATTGATTGTACGATATTACTTTGTAACCATATTTTTAAAGTAAAAAAAAAAGCCCGCTGAGTTTGTTGCGCCCGTTCTTCTCAGGTCAGGTTCACGATATATGATTGCTTTTTGCTTAAACGCTTCAAACATATCTGTCTGAGGTATACTTTTTGGAATGGGTGTTAGTTTTTGACTTTCAATAATCACATCCTATTTTGAATAAAAATATTTGATTTTGAACAACAGAGTAGTTAAAGGAGCGCTGTCAGTCTTTTTGAGGTACTCATGTCGTATCGTCCTGAAAACACCGCACAAGGAAGCTCATTCCACAGCTTGGTTGTACGTGGAAGAATGTTGCTTGAAAACCGCACTGTGGAGGAATGCCACACATCCAGATGGTGGTTATGATAACCTAATTCGTGAAGTGTCATGCTAAGGTGGCAATTGGTGGCAGGAATCAGGGCAAACAGCTCTTCGGAACACCCCCTCTGATAAATCCGGTACAAGACACATAGCGCAACGCCAAGTGATCACACCTGAATGTTAGATGCCCTCTCAACAATTAGATCCATAAGCCAATGAACCTTCTACTAAGATATACAAGTTAATAAATCATTGTATTTGTATGATGCGATTACTCATAATGACGGTAATCACGACCATCATGTACACGAAGCATCCTTTACACAAGCAATGAATTCAAACTCTTAAGGTCGATGCATCCAAAACATGTAATTTATTTTTATGATTTCTTAATGAAATATTTTTTATGTAAAACGATTTAAACATTTAAATTATCTGAAAATCTCTGAACATGGTACATATATTTGATGTAGCAGTTTACAAACAAATCTGTCTCCTTAGTCGTTCACTCTTGACAGAGTGGTCGTGGTTGCATGATGAGACTGTAGGAACACACAAGACGTATCTATGGTGGATAATGCAGCCTTCGCAATGCGCCTTGCCACGGTCTTCAGCGTTACGGGAACATTGGACTATGGTGGTTTGTGTCGCCTTTATCAGGTCTGTCCAACGCGTAGGTGACCGACCTCGTGACCGCTTGCCTTCCACTTGTCCTTGGACGACGAGTCGTTCCATGGACTTTTGAATTCGTGTAACGTGTCAAAAGTACTTGTTATGTGTATTACAGCTTCTTTCATGTTTATTTCGATGTTTCAAGGGACTGTAGACTTGCATATAAATATATCAGTTTTAATTTCAACTCGAAGGGTTCTCGAGATAAAATAATCCTTACACAAACAATAAATTCAAGTTCTAAAGGTTGAACATTCAATATACGATCATTTAAATGCATGCAGTTTATTTTTTATTAATTTTTATAAAGTGTTTGATATTTTAAACCCTTTTTAAACTTAAACTTGATTCATATATTGGATACAGCACCTTACAAACTAATTTGTTATTAAAGTATATTACAATTATTGTAATACTAGCTTTTACCCGCGACTTCGTCCGCGTGGAATAGTTACTTTTGGCAGCATTTTAATTTTTAGGATACTTTTCAAATAATACACATAGAAACTGCTCTTTCCGCTGCTGGCAGCGCTCTTCTATGATACAGCAGATATTCCTTGTCAATGTCGACAGTCTCTTTAATAGTATTTACCTACGAACATTAATATCCTATTTATTATACATAGTATACAGGTACATATAGTATACAGGTCAAAAATGCTTGAACAAATGTTTATAAATTACTACTTATCAAGTGCGTAAATACAAAGTTTATGGTTTTATCTCCGAAAATGAATAATTCCCATACAAACCTCATCCCCTATTTCAAAACCATTTATTTTTTCGAAATTTAAGGTAAAGCCTATGTTCTTTTCCAAGCTCTTGTCTATCCCTGTATAGAATTTCATCAAAATCAGTTCAGTGGTTTAGGCGTGAAAGCGTATATTCATTGAGTGTAAAAAGGGCCATTCAGTTTCTTGTTCATGTTCTTCTCACGAGCTCTACTTTTTCCGAACATCTGATAGAGTCAGTATTTTAAATTACTTTAATATTTTTAATGACGTTTCAAAAGCGGTTAGTTTAAGCCTATTTGAATAAAGTTTATTTTAATTTGAAAATAAATAAATAAATTACTTACTAAGGCCGTAGCTAGTGAAATTACTGGGCAAATGAGACTTAACATCTTATGTCTCAGCGGAATTGTAGTGACACTCAGAAATTTTGTGTTTTTCAAGACTCCTGAGCGGCACTGAATTGTAATGAGCAGGGCGTACCTATTACCATCAACTGAACGTCTGGCTCGTCTTGTCCATTATCGTCATAAAAAAAATCGTTACGTATAAGGTAATATGAACTAATTTTTTTCGGAGTTTGCTTGTAATGTATCGGCCATTTGCGCTGCGATTCCCACAGGAATGTCATTTAACCTCAAGATAATAAAATAGCTGTACGGTATTACAGTTTCACAATTTCCTGTTACAATCTGAAATATTTACACGACTATAATTTACATTAATTTAACAAATCTATATTATATTGTACTTTAACGGCACTCACAACATTTTCCTCTTGATATTGCTATGAGGTAAGTCATTAAAATAAACTGAAATAATTACAGTTTCGGGTTCTTTGTGATATGTAATGTATGTTGTATATATTGGTTTCAAATTGGAAAATAATACTGGATAATATAATATCATATCTACCATCTAATATATAAAATTCTCATGTCGTGGTGTTTGTAGTTAAACTCCTTCGAAGCGGCCTGACCGATTCTCATGAAATTTTGAGTGCATATTGGGTAGGTCTGAGAATCGGACATCTATTTTTCATCTACTCTCTACTCTCTACTCTCGAAAGACCGTCCTGCGTAAATTACGCACTTTTTCCAATTTTATGGAAAAGGAGGACAAGCGAGCGTACGGGTCACCTGGTGTTAAGTGATCACCACCTTCTCTTGCAACACCAGAGGAACATCACAGGAGCGTTGCCGGCCTTGAAGCGTGGAGGGCCGCCTCACATCACATCTAATTTGTGCCGTGTCGTGCGAAGGTGGAATTCGGCGGCAGGAATCAGGTGAAACAGCTCTTCGGAAAACTCCCCGTGATAAATTCGATAGAGGAAACACAATCAAGCTACAAAAAATAACTTAGTACTATTATTTTATTTAACTTAAAAACGTTCTAACACTAAGCCTTTTTATGACATTTATGTTTCATTTTCTCTCAGTTGATTCGTAAGTCGCTGAAGACCCGTGAATTGAAAAATAAACAGAGCTTTTTATTTTTCTATTAAGGAAACAAACAGATACATCGATAAAATAAAAAAGGAAGTCAAATAAAATATAAAAGCTAGAATATTGGATATATCCTAGAATAGTCACTGATAAAACAAGAGAATATAAATATTAGACAACAGAACGTTAAGTAAACAATACAATAATTAGGTGATTACACAATATATAAGTCATGACAGCTTAAGACATACAGATATAATAATGAATAAAGATACAAGGTAAGAACAATAATTGTTGTTCTAACTTATTCTTGAATGAAGCAGTAGAGGAGTGCGAAAACAGAATGACTTTAGTGTGAGAATCCAATGAAGAACACATTCTGTGAAGAGGCGCGCTAAACCCAATTCTGGGAGTCTGTAGGTTAAAAGTTCTGTGCTTGCGTTCTTGACAGGAATATTGAATGCTCAAGACGTTCGGGACAAGTTAGTTTATACTTTGATTGATGACCCTATGCACTGCTAAGTGATCAAGCTGTTTATAGAGTACTGGATTCTCTACGATTTGAGCAGTCCAACGTTGCACGTGTGGTTGTGTGGAGTTGTTCGAACTAGCACCAGATTATAGGATATGAGCACACACATTCACGCCTTTCTGCTACTGGAGTAGGTACAGGCAACAGAATGCCTTTTGCTTCCATTCTTCATACATCATGAACTTCCTCTACATTCATTACTCTTTTCATACGTGCTCGAAAGTTCCAGGTGTTTCGGACCCTTCCTTTTTTCAAAACGTCCCTAATTTGGTCGACCATTGTCCTACGAGGTGTTCCTCTTCCGGCTTGCCCACACACACTTGCCTTATATATTTGATTCGGTATTCTTTTTCACTCTTTCACTCCATGTGTGCAAGCCATTTATTCCTCAGTCCGTGTCACGACATCTTCTTTCATATAATAGAGATAATACGACCGGTTATGAAGATGAGAGCAATGCTCCATTTGTGCTCGAACCAGAATCTTGTAGAGCGTTAAAATGTAGACCAGCTGGAAGTATTGTTGGCTTCCATTGATAGCACTCGTTATTCGAAAGTTAATTTGGCTTTGACGTCCAGGTGGTCGCGAAATAGCCAATCACTCGAAATTTCAAGATCGTATATCGATACTTGGCACAGCATTAAGATTATTTCTATGTTTGATTATTTATTGTATCTGACTGATATTTAGGCGATTATTCAAATTCATTTTTCAATAAAGTTCAAGGGATTTTATATCTAATATATAAAATTCTCGTGTCATGGTATTAAACATTGAATTCCTCCGAAACGGCTTGACCGTTTCTCGTGAAATTTTGAGTGCATAATGGGTAGGTCTGAGAATCGGTCAACATCTATTTTTCATCCCCCTAAATGTTAAGGGTGGTCCACACGAAATTTTTTTTTTAATTTTTTTGACGTTTTTTTTCAAATTTGTTTGATTATGAATCAGCAAAAATACATACAACTTCACATTTTCACCCATCTACGATCAACAGTTACTTTTGTATCGCGATTTTAATATCGGCAATACAACGTTTGCTGGGTCAGCTAGTATTATATATATATTTTTTCCGATTACGTGTGTATTCTAAGAAGCTTGGAGATGATAATATTTCCAGTCGAAGCTTCCGTTCATCGTCATTTGGTATATGTGGCTCCTACCTTAAATTCGTATCGCGTTCCCTCGAAAACTGAACTGTGAAAGTATAGTAACAAAACAAACAAACTCACATTAGCATTCATAATATTGGTAAGGATGTACCGACAATATCCAGTTTTAACTAGTTCAAAAAGAACTTGATCCGACTAAAACTAGTTGTCACTATAATACTAATAATATAAGACCAAGATATTGAAACAAAAATAATAATAACATCCCAGCCTGCACCGATATTATACTTCGACGTTTAAAACTTGAGACTGAAACAAAATACAAAATAGAAGAATCAAATCCTTTAAAGTTTACAAGATGAACAGGTTATTTAACCTTCATTAAGCCTTGAGGCAGCCAAATGAGTCCATTCAATTGCATGTTTGCCAAATTTTTTGCTACACGCTCAACAAAAAGAACACAGCACCTGACTTAAGAACTTGTCGGCGCAAGGAAATATATAACCTATGTCGTTATTTAGCATGTATCGGATGACATTGCGTCTTTGGTTTGCACAACTTCCTTCGGATTTATGTCAGATGATGAGTAACTTTGTTTACGTCAACGTGTTATTACCAATTTCTGAGTAGTGACAATCTGTTTTATTCAAAATTTTATTGGATACTTTACCTCCTTAGAATGATTTATAATGATGTGAAATATGGACCAAAACATTTTAATCTCCCTCTTGTGATATACCTTCAGGGCAATTATAGTGAGACTTGAAGATAGGCATGGATGGTATAAGCCCAGTGGCTTATCCATCATTATTATTTCAGCCGTAGACGTCCACTGCTGGATAAAGGCCGACCCCATAGATCACCATGACGATCGGTCCTGTGCTGCCCTCATCCAACCTACTCCGGCGATCTTGCCCACATCGTCGCTTCATCTTATGGGCCTATCAACACTACGCCTACCGGTATGTGGTCGCCATTTGAAGACCTTACTGCCCCAACGGACACCTGACCGTCGAGCTATTTCCCCTCCCCACTACCACTTCAGTTTCGTAATCATTTGTGCTATGTCAGTGACTTTGGTTCTCTTACGGATCTCCTCATTTCTGATTCGATCTCATAGGTAAACTCGTCTTTGATTACTGCCCACAAACAACAGTCATATGTGTCGCTGATTTCTATGTACCTATGTGATTACATTATTAATATTATATATAATGCATGCATTTTACAACTAGAGAATATTGTTAAAGACTCGCAGAAAGTTTACACCGATATTGGTGCGCACTACATATTCTGTTGATGATCAAAGTGACGTCATCATTTTGCTAGATTTAGGGCATGTTAGCGTTGAAACTAGTTTTTATTTGAATGTCACACTGTGCGCTCATTTTGCGATGACGTACGAAAGTCCAACGTAAGTCGGAATTCCAATTCAGTTAGTGCCAAGTGTATAAAATAATATAATATTATAAATAGGAAACATTTGTGTTTTTGTGTTTATTTTTGTAATGTTTTCACACAAAAACTACTGGACCCATTTCAAAAATTCTTTCACCATTAGAAAGCAGGATCTTTACTGAGCAACATAGGCTATATTACTTTAAATAAATAGGAATCCCTAATAAAATTTCAGTAATATAACCCATTGTGTGAAAAAATTTGTCATCGCATGCGCTGCGCAATCTAGTGTTATATAACGAGTTTTCTATAGCAATCTTATAAAATACCCACAAAATGTGAAAATACAAGAAGTTTTCACCACTAATTCTATTTTCGCCAAAGTAGGTGTGTCTCGTCTTTGATCTATCGCAACGTAGTTTATAGACAAAAAGTCACTTACTGTTATCCCGCTAAAGGAAGTTCCTCATACTTTTAGCACGTGCTTATATTTTCTGTAACATTTTCCTTAATCGTATCGCACGTTTTATTTGTAAGTATGCTAATTAGTAAAATAAATAGTATTTGATAGATCGCTATCACCTTCAGATACAGCATGTCTTTTGTTATGCCTTTCTCTAGTAGGTGCAAAATTTATGTATACTCAAATAATTTATGACACATCCAACAATTTTTATTACGGATATAGTAATACTGAATTGTTTTTCGCAATTTACAAAGGGCTCTTAATTTTTATTCGTTCACCTGCTATTTTGTAGTATAAGGGTTGGAAAATTCTGGTATTAAAAGAACTAAAGAGTATATAAGCTTATAAGTGGCCTAATAATTCTGATGAAATAAAGTATTCTTGGTACTTCCTCCTAGTGATAGATTTAAGTTCAAGCAAAATTTAAGGTGGGGTATTAAAATCTTTGAATGGCGACGACAAACCAGAAGGTTTCCCACAAAATGGACTGACGATCTCGTCAAGATCGCCGGAATATGTTGCATGAGGGCAGCGCAGGATCGATCGTCGTGGAGATTTTTGTGAAGGCTTTTGTCCAGCAGTGAACGTCTTCTGGCTGATGGTGATAATAATGATCAGTATTATTTATAAATAAACATGGTTTGTTTTTTTAAATTAAACATTCAATTTATTTTAAAACATTGCTTGACACAGTCAAAGAAATAACAATCTTAAATTTAAAACATTTCAACAGCGACATTGCCTTATGGAAACGATGTGGTTAATGATTACGTTTTAACATCGGATATTTATTAAACTTATAATAATAACTGACGGTTGCTATTTTAGTGTGTACTTGTGGAGAGGTAGGTAGCTCTTGTTTAGTAAAATATTCAAAATATTTAGCTTGGTATTAAGCAATCATTAATTTATTATTGATGGCAAAGGTAAAAATCAATACTAATAATAATTATTGAAGGTATATTGAAAATAAAATACTTGTAACCATTTGTTGAACGCGGTAATTGGCGTGTGTGTTAAAATAAATTAATTATTACCCAAATTTATTATATTTAGGTCTGGAAAAGAACAGGAGAGTAGTCCTAGTTTATATATATTATATATAGCCTATAGTCATATATAAATGGAATATATGAAAGGGAACTGAGACGTTGAGAGGCCAGAGTGAAGGGTCCTCGCAATGCAAAGTACAACTATTATAGATGTCGAAACATATTATTAAAACTACCTGCATTCGTATTACCAACTGCCAACTATAGCTTAATCATGTAAACAACATTTTAAGTTTACCAAGAATCCAATATATCTACTGATTTATATTAAGCCCTTATGAAGATTCGAGACATTGTATTTCTATTTAGGTCATACTGTTTCTTGTTTCTTATTAATAATGCCACTAAATTATGTGTATGATAAAGTTATTGTTTTACAAAGGTTACTCACTATTTAGACTTGCATTCTTTTTTTATTGAAATGGAGGACATACGCCCATATTCTCTTGCAACACCAGAGGAATTACAGGAGCGTTGCCGGCCTTTAAGGAAGGTGTACGCGCTTTTTTTGAAGGTACCCATGTCGTATCGTCCCAGAAACAACGCACAAGGAAGTTCATTCCAGCTTTGTAGTACGTGGAAGGAAGCTCCTTGTAAACCGCACTAGAATCATTGGAAAAAGCAGTTGTTCCAGTCTTCTTGAGGGACATCTGGAGTGGCCTCTTGGAACGCATTTACCACCTCTTCAGGACTTGTAAATTATTTACCTCTTTGCTTATCATTTATTTGCTGAAAAAATAAAGATCACAGGGTACTTTGTCTACATGGTGGATGCTGCAACAGTTCTATAATTGAGACCTTCAAATACGCATTCCAAAGTGTGAGGATGCATTGTAGTGATGAAGGATGATTCTCCTACGAGGACATTTTTCACTTTTTCAGAAAGTCTGGGCAAGCACGTATTTACATCATCATATCAACCGAAAGACGTCAACAGCTGGACAAGGGCCTCCCCCAAAGATCTCCATGACTATTCCGGCGGTCGTGACCAGATCATCGGTTCATCTTGTGGAGGGCCTTCAGGTATGTGGTCGTCATTCGAGGACTTTACCGCCTCAACGGCAATCTGTCCTGCCCATGGCCACTTCAGTTTCGCAA
Source organism: Leptidea sinapis (assembly GCF_905404315.1). NCBI lineage: Eukaryota > Metazoa > Arthropoda > Insecta > Lepidoptera > Pieridae > Leptidea > Leptidea sinapis. The sequence continues at coordinate 32,490,781 of NC_066312.1, read as the reverse complement.
TCATTTGGGCTATTTGGTTCGCCTACGGATCTCGTTATCTCTGATTGGATCTCGCAGGATAACTCTGCCGCCGGTATATCGACACTTATATAAATAGGTAAGGACCTATTTATATAAGTGACCGACAACTTTGAGCGACCATGAGCTTCATAAGGCCCATAGTTAGAAACGAAGTGCTCTTATTCGTGCGCAAATAACGCCTATGCGTACATTCCTGGGAATTTTATTTATTATTGAAGATTACAAATGCACATAAATATTACCGGCGGTTTCAATCACGCAGGTAATTATGAAATCAAATATACAACAAGTCCTATTAACAAAGGCGTAAATTCTCATATTAACCCACTTTGACACTTTGCCTTTCATCTTTCGTACAAGAAATATATAAGCTGAGAACACAACAGTAATAAGAGAATTTATTATTTTATACATATACTAGCTGACCCAGCAAACGTTGTATTGCTGATATTAAAATCGCGATACAAAAGTAACTGTTGATCGTAGATGGGTGAAAATTTGAAGTTATATCTATTTTTTAATGCTGACCCATAATCAAATTTCAAAAAAATACAAAAAAATTAAAAAACAAAATTTCTTGTACCCTTAACATTTAGGGTGATGAAAAATAGATGTTGTCCGATTCTCAGACCTACCCAATATGCACTCAAAATTGCGTGAAAATTCATGAGAATCGGTCAAGCTGTTTCGGAGGAGTTCAATGTTTAACACCACACGAGAATTTTATATAATAGATTATATACTATTCTTTGTAGATATTATTGTCAAGGTAAAGTAATGTGTGTACATACGTAATGACTTTTTTAAAGTTTAATTTTTCACATTATAATATTAAACATATAACATTTAAATCATGCATCGTCTAGTGATTATTTTTTGTTTGTTTTTTGTACTATTTTTATGCAGCTTATATTTTAACTAATTTTTTTCCCAAAGTATTAAAGTAATCTCTGTATTTTTTATTCGTTACATTGCATAATTTACATTAAAAAAAAACTTTGCATGCAAGCACACAAAGTCTTGGTAATGTTACGAAATACAACTATTAATTTTAAAGAAGTAGATCCTCCACAAGATGGACCGACGATCTGGTCAAGGTCACCGGAATAAGTTGGATAAAACGCAGTGCAGTAACGACCTTTGGGGGAGGAATTTGTCCAGCAGTGGACGTCTTCCAAATATGACGATGATGAAGCAAATTCACTCAGAAACAATATGGATGCTCCCAATCTGTCTTACATAATTTAAGTAACGACCTTTGGGGGAGGTATTTGTCCAGCAGTGGACGTCTTCCAAATATGATGATGATGAAGCAAATTCGCTCAGAATCAATATGGATGCTCCCAATCTGTCTTACATAATTTAATTACGAACCCATCAAAGGATTATTTTTCTCTAAATTATATCAATTCTTGTGAAATAATCCAATTGATATAAATAAATCGAAAGTTTTCAGTGTTTGCCATCATTGTTACCAACATAAAAACCGATTTTAATTGAACCGTCTGAAAATCTTCATTTGAATTCAATTTCAATTTTTACCTATGTAACAAAAGCTTCTCAATTAAAATCGCTCCATATGAACCCGTTAAAATTTTAAGAATATCCTTACAAAAGAACTTATTTATGGCAACCCAAGCGCTGGCAGCTATTTCGGTCAACGGATCAGCCTTGCTATCCAACGGGGTAATGCTGCCAGTATTGTTGGTACGCTTCCACGTAATGATAGTTTTAATTTTATGTAGTCGTAGTATTGTAAATATAGTTATAAGATTTGTTTTGTTTGAATAATAAACTTATTTATATTATTACAATATACTTACCCACATGTTGATAGAACGAAACAAAACACAAAGTTATCTATAAATTCCGTGATAATTATAAGGAATACAAGCTCATTTTAAATCAGCGACTGTTCGCGCCTTTTGAACTTGAAATCACACCCGGTTAGAACTGGATAGCAAAACGTTTTGGTTTTACACGTGCCGATTTTTTTATATTCAAACTCGCATCGCATATTTCGAAGGCCATATGACGTCAGAACCAAGCATCGTTAAATTAATTCTGTGAAAAAACAGTCGTATAAAGCTGCGGATATTGTTGTATTACGTGTAATTAAATATGAATAATATTATCGACAGACTGGTACCAATCTCGTTGGTATGCGACTATGTACTAGATTCTATTGATATGAATTATCTTGTAGTCTTACGTGATGTTTAGTTGATGCTTGTGAGCTATTTCCCCTTGTACCTTTATAAATAGAATCCAGGTATGAAGTTATTTTATGAGTAAAAGTGACGTCACTGCCCATTACAATTCAACGCCACTAAGGATTCTTGAAAAAGCCAAAATGCTGATCGATATTGCGGTTTACGCTGGACACATTTCGAAGGTTTCGACACTCATTCTGGTATACTCGAAATATTCTTCTGGATACATTCTGTATTTCTCTCACTCCTTGTGGAATTCTCCATCTATACCCCGTTTCCTATTCAAACCATATACTCCACAATTTCTTCCAAATATTACGTTTTGAACCAAAAAAACCATTACTTTCTAAGCAATATCAAGATAGCTTTGATAAAGACATCGCTCTCGGCCTATCTGGTCGCTGCGGCGAACGTGACTGCCCGTCGCCCATCTCACCGCTTCGATGTTCGCACCACACATCCCCGGGGCCATTCCATTGGTGACAGCCGCGGCAGCTGCTAGAAGAACGCGATTGCCGCGCGTGGCAGTCGATCCAGCTTGAACAGGCCGCGGGAACAGACAGACCAGTTCATTCTTTTAAACAGACTTTCAGACGCCTATACTGCAATACCTGTTTCGAGCATCGAAACAGTTAATTTTATTGTTAATTGCCCATTTTTATTTATTCGTCGCGCGAGCCAATTCACCAAAACTATAACCGTCCCAACTTCGCACGAGTGAATGACAGAAGCTCTTTTGATGCGGTCTCAAAAACCAACAGCGAGCGGTTCGCCCTACGACACGTTCGACAGCGACAATGCTCGTGTCGCCGTACCCGGAGAGACGGCCTACATGGCACCCTTCCGCCGCGCGTTTGATAGTTTTCCGGGCCTAATTTTTACGCACCTTAAGATTGACACAATAATTTCACTAGCTTAGCCAATCAAAATACAATAACATTACTCCTTCACGACATAATAAGGAGATGCTGTGGTCCCCATCTAGCCTTTACAAAGAAGCCTTGGTGGCGCAGAAGGGAATGTCGGTCACCGTTCGATCCTCACCGACAACGTACCAATTTTGTTTTTGGTTTTTGATTTTATATATAGTTTATTCGATGCTTTATAAGGTGGGCAACGCTTTTGTGATTGCGCTGGTGTTACCAGAGATAAAAAACCGGCGGACATGACTCTGGAGATCTACATAACTTATTTTTTTCCTGCCATAAATTTGACTAAATTTCCACTATAGATGGGTTCAAAATATATTTAACGCGCACAACTTTGTTGATGAATCAGTCAGTCAGAAATCAAAGTAATTATTTTTTACTATAGCTGTTGCGTTACATTATAGCACGTGGACAATGTAAAACACCAATAATATTATACCATTGCTATACCAGTACCATTCGTGACAAAATGTAGCCTATAAGTTGTCTCGAATTCCTGTTAATATTCATGCAAAATCCTCCGTTTTGCCTAGACATTCACTAGGACCTAGGACTTATTAAAAATAATCAAGTTTAAAAACACGTTCGCAAAAATATTGTTACGGATTGGTTCAGCAAAGCACGAAGGAATTCATAACTTTGTTTATGAACTAAAGTATTAACACGTGAACTGTCCTATAACACATTTTTATACGTAATCAAATGCCCATAAGTTCTTGAATACTTCTGCATATAATAAATTCAAAATGGCGGATTTTTAAATACATTATAATTGTAAGCATTAATGTGAGCTTCTCATTAATTCAGATATTTACTGAGAAAAACTATTCAAAGTCATTTTTAATTAGGTTTAAACTAAGCACTTTTAAATTGTCACTATAATACTTTCCATTAAATTATTGAATCTACCATAAGTTCGGAAAAGTAGAGCTCGTGAGAAGAATATACAAGAAACTCAACGGCCACTGTTTACAATCAATTATTTATTTATTGAGTATTTTACAATGGCTGAAGTTATATAAAAAAAAACTAGTTTGTATGGTGCTGCGCATATATGAATCGTGTTCAGGGTTAAAAGCGTTTTAAATATCAAATATTTCATAAAAACTAAAAATATAAACTGTATAAATTATAAATAATATAGGATATATTGGATCCATCAACCTTTAGAGCTTGAATTCATTGTTTGTGTAAGGATGCTTCGTGAACACGATGGTCGTACTTTCATTATAAGTAATTGCATCCAACAAATACAATGATTTATTAACTATAACAGGCACCACATGCAGGATTAGCGATTGTTCTCGTCGCACGTATTTGAGGGAAGGAGACGACCCGGCTCACGACGCCGCCGCAAGCAATAATCAAATTAAAAATATCGTTATTCTTCTATGCATTAACAGTCATGAGTTTTGTTACTATGCAGGTCTTATTTTCCTTATCACTTGAGCTATAGGTACCTCAATAAGAAACGAGTTAAGGCTTCGTGAGGAAAATTATTTTTACCTTAACCGTCATAAGACGTATTGTTATAAAGTAAATAAATGTACTGGTTTCGTAGTGATTATCAGTTTGTTTAGATATGTTGATCTAGATTTGTTTTATTTATTTCGTTCGTATTGTTACTGTGACTCATTCTTGTTATTTGAGTATCATGGACTTACAATATACTATCGCATACACGAACTAAGCGTGCGAGAGAGTAGAACATCTCGAATTTATTGCTTATGTTACCGATTTTGATTGATAAGTCGTAAACAGTCAGCCACGTTTGGCATCACCTCCATAGTAATTTGATAATTTGGGACGAGACGAGCAGAACGGTCAACTGATGGTAATTGATAAGCCCTCCCCTTTACAATGCAGTGCTGCTCAGGATTCTTAAAAATCCTGAAATTCTGAGCGGCACTATAATTGCCCTCGTCACCTTGACACATAAGATGTTATGTCTCATTTACCCAGTAATTTAACTAGCTACGGCGCCCTTCAGACCGAAATATAATAATGCTTACACATTATTGCTTCACGGCAAAAAAAGGCAGCGTTATGGTACCCATAACCTAGTAGGCATCCTGTGCAAAGAAGCCTGCAACTGGTATATCACATATTCACCTTAAATTTTATGAAATAATATAATCTTTTTTTATACTTTATTCTCTTATATGTCCTGTAAATTGCTAATATTCAAATCGGCGAGTAGCTTTCCAGTTACCCGACCGGTACATGCAAGTTCTGGTCGTTGTCGAAAGCTGCTCTTGGTAACTTCAACCAGGCCTACCTGCCGCCGTTGCACTTAAGGAATGACACCCTGACCATACGGCAAAAGAGAAAGCCGATCTGTGTATGTGAACTCTTTTTGCCTCCAACTTGACTCTTGACAACAACGAAAAACACTAATGACCAGCCCGCGGTATCAGAGCTCACTGTTTTGTGACTCCAAGAAGTCGATTGGGCTGGATAGCACTTTTCCCATCGTGCTTAGAACGTGTGCCCCAACACTCCAATTCAAAAGGCGTAATCCTAGACTCGTGGAAGTCAACCCCTGTTTATTCGATACAAAAAAAGGAGACTGTTGGGATCCGTTTAAAACAGGCCTATAGCTTTTACCTCCCTGCTCTCCAAAATAATTGATTTCATAGTTAACCGCCAGCTCTTGGTATACGTAGAGCATGGCAAGCGATCTTCTGGTATACCTAACACAGATGGGCTCCGGCTATTGAAAGCAAGGGGGAAGGCCTGGCAGTTAGCCTGGACATTTATTTATTTATTGAGTACTCACTTAACATAATAGGATTAAAACCAGCGGCTATCCTAGTGACGTCAGACGGTTGGAGAATCCGTACGCTTAGCAAATCAGGTTGTTTGATTGTATGTTTACGTCTTACTATTTTCTATTTACCTATACTTCGTTTGTTACTGTAATTAATAACATAATTCTATATCCACAGTTACAATAATTTGATACAAGTGTAGAGATTAAATGAGTGTAGTTGAAGCGTAAAGATAATATTGATAACTCGTGTATGTTGGATAAACCTTTGGCACCTAATTAAAAGGTTATGTTATTAAAAATACTCATAGATATTAAGTTAAAGATAATAAATAAATACAAAGATGTAAGAATATTTAATTAAAAAGTACAGAAAATCTGCTAGAAAAACCTCCCATACATAACAACATGGCCACACGGGGGTGCTGAGTTTTTTTTTAAATGAAAATAAGGGACGAGTCGAGCCGGACGTTCAGATGATGGTAATTGATACGTCCTACCCATTACAATGCAGTGCCCCTCAGGATTCTTGAAAACCCAAAAATTCTAAGCGGCACTACAATTGCGATCGTCACCTTGAGACATAAGATGCCAAGTCTCATTTGCCTAGTAATTTCACTAGCTACCACGCCCTTCAGACCGAAACACAGGAATGCTTACACATTACTGTTTCACGGCGGAAAAAGGCTCCGATGTGGTACCCATAATCCAGCCGGCATTCTGTGCAAAGGAGCCTCCCACTGATTTTTGAGTTATAACAAAATCATAAACTCGATAGCTGTATCAGAATTATATCAATTAGCTCTAGCAAATGACACGGACAGAACACACACAAATACTTACAAAGGCTTTGGTAAATAAAACTCCAAAATGGTCTCAGAAGAGGCAAAAAAGTTGTAAGTAAACTTCTTAGCAGAACTATTACTATTCAGATTAAACAAACATACTAAAAGTTGCTATGAGTCCTTTGTCTCCTGAGTCTTTTGCAAGAAAGATGAAGAACCTGGTCACATCCAAGCAAATCCAGAAAGCTCAACACTTACAGGAGTCCGACTTTTCAATTCAAAGACAAATAACCTTCTTTCAATTAGACTTAAACCAAGCGGTTCACTATAAATATTTCTTTTAGATTACTGAATCTACCATTAATGTTCGGAAAAAGTGAAGAACAACATACAAAAAACTCAACGGCCACTCTTTTAAATCAATAGAGTATTTTTCTAATGGCTGTAATATATAATAAAAATTTGTTAGTAAGATACTGCATCCGTGGTCAAAGTTAAAAGCGTTTTAAATATTGCATAAGAAGTAATAAAGAATAAACTGTAAGAATATAAATTATCGTATATGCATCGTGGATGCATCACCTTTAGAGCTTGAATTCATTGTTTGTTTAAGAATGCTTCGAGAACATGATGATCGTGATTACTGTCCTAATTAGAATTAGCGGAATACAAACTTTTAAGAAATTCACTAAAATGCTTCTTTATAGAAGCAGTTAGTCTCTGTAGATTATGTAACATTGAAGCGCAAAGGATAGAACAACATATGTGACAAAGGGGCGACGTCACCAGTGGGAGGCTCCTTTGCACAGGATGCCGGTTAGAATATGGGTACCACAACGGCGCCTATTTCTACCGTAGTGCCGCTCAGAATTTTTAGGTTTTTCAAGAAGCCTAAGCGGCACTGCGTTGTAATGGGCAGGGCGTATCAATTACCATCAGCTGAACGTCCGGCTCGTCTCGTCCCTTATTTAAAAAAAAATAAGGGTCAAAACTACCAAAACAACCCGTCTCCTCAATAGCAAAAACAGTCTTACATTTTTCCAAGCAATATTAACCACTCCAATATTGGATCTACACGTTTGTATATATATTACCGCATACAATCTCGTATCGTGCTGTAAAACTAGTTATACGAAAGTTCATCAACTCTGCCTTTATAAATACATCGCAAACGACCAGGGGTAAACCTCTCGGGGATTTACCGCTTGGACAACTAGACACTGCGTTTAAGTGGAAAAAAGAATAAAGATAAGTGCACTGTTTGTTTACTAACCTTGAAGACGTAGAGTAAAAAATAGAAAAACGAAGAATGAAAGGAAACCAATGACGTACTATTAACATCTAGACGTTAGATCGCCTATTAAAAGGTCGGGAAAAATGGTCGAGTGGCGTTGTAGATACGTATTAACATTTAACATTAACAGATGTACAGATAAAATTCAAACAGTTAACATTCAAATTAACACCTTATATCGTGGCAGGAATGTTAAAAAAACTATTTATTGTATACGCTCATAAGAAGCTCATTGATTGTGTGAGAAAGATACGTCCGTCTCTTTCGCACATTTCGAACCACATTCGTTGGCGACCTAAAACAAAATAATAATAATAATATTGACACACTTTTTACACAAGTTAAGCATACATAGCCTGTGTTATGGGTTACAAGACAATGATATATTTAATACAATATACTTACTTAAACATACATATATTCATATAAACATACATAAATACATTTAAACATCCATGACTCGGAAACAAACATCTATATTCATCATATAAATGCTTGCACCTACCGGGATTCGAACCCGGGACCTCTAGCTTAGTAGGTAGGATCGCTAACCACTCGGCTATACAGGTTGTCAAAAAGCTTTTGCAATTGAAATGTAATTATTTATCAAAATAAAAACCATAAGTTAGTAACATAATTTTCTTAATTTAAAAGGGCACTCACTTAAAATAAGACAGTCCATCCGTTTTAAATTTGGATATGATGTTATATTATAGACAGTTATTAACTGAACACTTTGTCATTGCGTGGCGTTGTATTCAAAGCGCGGTCAAAACACAACTGAACGAAAACACTGCCATATAGTGTAGGCAGAGTTTTGCGTTGATTATTGTACGGCAATGAAAGAAACATATTAAAAAAAATACTTTATGGTTGATGGAAACCATGTATATTGAAATAAAAGAACTTACTATTGGATTATTACTTAATATTTCCTATAATGTAAGAAGTACGTCGATCGATTCTAGGACGATTGTAGACGAAATATTATACTTTTATTTTTCTAAGATCTATCTATCCCATAGTGGCTCTCATAATTCAAAATTGTTTTTTTGTATTTTTTGGTATTTAAGTATCGATTGGGTGTGACAACATTTTTGAGAAGCACACGCTTACTGAACAAGACCAAAAAGTTCCATAAATATCGTTTTAAAATCATATACAGTTTTTTTATATTGTAATTATTGATACTTATTTATAATTTTTATGCCTGCGATTTGACCTGATCGATTTAATTAGTCTTTTGTTCGGCAAAGCTTCTGCTACAGGATCCCCCAAAAAACACCTAAAGTACCTGCGAAACTCAAAACTCATTGTTGAAAACTGTCTCAATTTAATCATTCTATGGTAATGAATCATAAAAAATACAATATTTATTTTATTTGATCAGTAAGTGCTTAGACGGTTTGTTGGTCTTTTGTATAACGTCAGTTTGCCATGTAAACAAAATGCCGATATTACTCCATTTAAATGTTACAATTTAAGGACCTAATATTGCATTTTTTTGAGGATGCAATTTTATTTTTGGGACATGTTTAGGGGGTCAATAGAAGCTCAAACCCAAGTTTTTGGGGTTACAGCCCTTGTCCCACGGCCGCAAAAACGGCCAAAACGGGGGCAAACACCTTTTTCGTGACATCTCTCAAAAATTTGTGATGACATAATTTGTAGCAAATCGCTTTGCCTACAAATATGTTCATATAACACTATGCCCTAAATTTGAAATTAAAGAAGTGATAAGCAAAAAAGTGAGAAATATTTATATCGTCAGCTTTTTAAGTCTTTCTAAGACGTGGCTCGGAAGATATCAAAATCCTGAACATTTGGATGCCAATACAAGCTTCCAACCCTCCAGCACCCCTCGAACTCATGAAATTAATTTTCTGCACATACTAAGGAAATTATTGAAATATGTGTGGCTGCTGATAAGGCAAATGCTCTACCTACAGTATTCCTCTATTGTTCTGGCGAAACATGCAGCAACATAATGGAAATATCAAAGTTAATGGAAGATAGTGAATTCGCAGATGAACTTCCAACTATGACTCCAATTTTAACTCCTCTCATTCCCCAAACCTTCATATTCGACGATGAAATACATTCTGAGCCATAGTCTGGACCATCGAAGAAAAGTAGAATAGAATAGCAAGGTAATAACTAACTGAAAATATAATTATGTGGAGGATTACCTAATTGGCAAGATGTTTGTGGAGTAGGCCTACTGGGGATACCACCTAAAATCTCTACCTCATAGGTGGCGGGGAAAAGAGTTAGCAATGAATAAGAAAAGTTGTAGGTAGGGATTTAACATTAAAATTTTTTGTGAATGTATTTACAATGAAAAAATCATAAAACTTAGTTAAACATTTCGTTTCGACCGGATTCTCATAAGCATTGCCAAACCAGGTCAACTTTTTAGCACTGTAACAGCGTTTTAATTGAATGAAATTTAAAAAAATTACACAAAAAGAATTTCTTCCAAAGTTCACAACCTTTTGCTCAATGATGGTGGTAAATGGTAAACTTTCTACGATAGTAATTTTTGATTTTCATAAATGTAATTTTTTGAAATAACTGAATAACTGTAATAAGAAAATTTGTAAATTAAACGATTTAATCATACATAAATGGATGATATCATTAAAGAAAAATATCTGTTTATTACAATAAAAAAAATCTCCAAAAGTCAAATTTTTTTCTGTTAGATTGAACATGAAAAAATTTAAGAAAAATAAAGAAGCAATTCATACCTACTAAGCTAGAGGTGCCGTGTTCGAATCCCGGTAGGTGCAAGCATTTATATGTTGAATATGGATGTTTGTTTCCGAGTTATTGATGTTTAAATGTATTTATGTATGTTTATATGAATTTATGTATGTTTAAGTAAGTATATTGTATTAAATATATCATTGTCTTGTAACCCATAACACTAGGCTATATATGCTTAACTTGGGGCAAGATAATTTGTGTAAAAAATGTGTCAATATTAAAAAACTATAGTAATTAATTTTATACCATTTATACATCGTCTTAAACAAGAATCCAAAATTCATAATAACTTGCGAAGATATTGTCTTAAACAATTAATATGTTTTACACATAATCATCACACTGATTCTATGAGAAAATAACAAAACCTTTGTTCTTAATGCAAATTTTTAGCTAATAGTATTCAAAACAATTATAATTTATTCCTAATTATATCCTTTCAGAAACCAGAAGCATTTAATTAGTCTGTATTTAGTTATTTATAGTTCGAAAATATTATTATAAATTAATAAAAGACTACTTCAAGTTTATACGCAAGTATAGGGAAGGATACTTGCGTATAAACTTGAAGTGTTCTTCAAGTATTCCGTGTGGCTAAAATGTTCTGGAATCAGATCTAAGAAATATTAACAGATCAGTTAAATCATACGTTTATCTCTACTTAAGATGCATAGTCGACTGCTTGGTGTTTCAATGGAATTTTAGGCAAATAAACGACGCAATAGGTACAAGATTGTTTACTTTAACACCAGCTACCACTTGACGACCTGTATAGCCGAGTGGTTAGCGATCCTACCTACTAAGCTAGAGGTCCCGGATTCGAATCCCGGTAGGTGCAAGCATTTATATGATGAATATGGATGTTTGTTTCCGAGTCATGGATGTTTAAATGTATTTATGTATGTTTAAGTAAGTATATTGTATTAAAAATATCGTTGTCTTGCAATTTATAATACAGGCTATATATGCTTAATTTGGGGCAAGATAATTCGTGTAAAAAAAGTGTGTCAATATTATATTATTGTATATAATATTATTATATTATACCAGTTTTACCAGTGGGTGGCTCCTTTGCACCGGATGCCGGCTAGATTATGGGTACCACAACGGTGGCTATTTCTGCCGTGAAGCAGTAATGTGAAAGCATTACTGTGTTTCGGTCTGAAGGGCGCCGTAGGTATTGAAATTATTGGGCAAATGAGACTTGACCTCTAATGTCTCAAGGTGACGAGCGCAATTGTAGTGGCGCTCAGAATTTTTGGGTTTTTCAATTATCCTGAGCGGCACTGCACTGTAACGGGCTGGGCGTATCAATTACCATCAGCTGAATGTCAAGCTCGTTTTGTCCCTTATTTCATAATAAAACACATTGCAATCAAGGAATTTGTGATATTGTTTAAAACGATTTCAAAAGTCATTATTAACTACATATATAATTCTTGTGTGCGTGTGTATGTCACTCAACTCCTCCTAGACGGCTGGACCGATTTTATTGAAACTTTCTGTGTGTCTTCAGGAGGATTCGAGAATGGTTTAGATTCACAATTGAACTACCTCCTGAACGGCTGGACCGATTTTGATGAGATTTTTGTGTGTTCCAGTGAATTTGAGATTGATGTGTGTCTTCGGGTGGATTCAAGAATGGTTTACATTCACAATTGAACTACCTCCAAAACGGCTAGACCAATTTTGATGATATTTTTGTGTGTTCCAGTGTATTTGAGATTGGTTTAGATTCTCAATTCCGTCCATATATTGTATTTTAGTGGACTCCTCCTAACGGCTGGACCGATTTTTCATATTTTCTTAAATATATTTTTCATATTTTATAAAATCGTGTGTCCGAAATTTCCGACAGGACAACGTCTGTTGGGTCCACTAGTAATATTATAATGTTGTAAAGATCTGTATAATTTTAACTATACCAACCTGAGTGACGCAGAACTTATAAAAGTCAATGAAGTTAAGTTATTAAAAATTATATTTATTCGAATTAAAAATGATTTTTATTGACTAATAAAAATATTCGTATTTTATATAAACACTAGCTGACCCAACAAACGTTGCATTGCCATCTAAAGTAATAAAAAAAAATCAATAATTTTAAATTTTTGTAGTATACTAAATAGGTGACCACCTATTCTCAGATCTACCAAATACTTATATCATACATAAAATTTATCGTACTAATATAATTAATCATCATAATCTTGCGGATCTGTGTATGGAACAGAATAATATAAAAATCGAGGTACAATAATAGGTGTTGATCGTAGACTTGTGAAAATTTGAATATATATGTATTTTTTAATGTTAAATCATAATAAAATAAAAATTAAAAAAAATAATAAATAAAATATTTAGGGGTGGGTGGATCTGTATCATTTAGGGTATGAAAAATAGACGTTAGCCGATTCACAGACCTGCACGATATAAACACAAATTGGTTTAGCCGTTTCGGAGGAGTTTGGTAACAAAGTGTCCCGGACACGAGAATTTTATATATATAAGTATATACGTATACTTATATATAAAAAATAAGACGAGAATTTTATATTTTAGATGATAAACAACAAACAAATGTCATTTTAACATTGCAAGATTATTAATGCAGACTAAGAGAAAGTCAAATATTTAATTTTAAGAGAAGTGAATTAACCATCATTTTTAATAGAGTATAAGTAAGGCCCAGTAATTAAAAAATAACATATTATTCCAAGAGATATTGCATTCCAAAGACCAAAAACAGTTATGGGACAAGATTGCTACCTAACTCAATGCTTAATATATCTAATAAATTTCAGATAATCTATAAAACTTATAATTGAACGGAAAATATACAATCTTATACTGAAATAAAGATGCCATGTGCCCACGTACATTATAAATTTGTTAAACAACTAAGTTACAATTGTTTTTCTTTTCTGTAAATTCTATTATATTTTTTTATTAATACGACGCGTGTTTCGCCTCTACGCCAGGCATCTTCTGGATGTTGACTCGCCGAATTTTGAAACGAGACTCGAGATGCCTCGTGTAAAGTCGTTACACGTATAGAATTGATATCTTTGGATGATTATAGATTTCTATAAATTTTCTTTTCAACTAATTTATTGACTCTTAGACTATAGTAGGCTTACAGAAATTCGCAAGCATAGTGCGTGCCTCCTTAACGACCGTTTACACGTGTCTAAAATTGACCTCAGCAGTTTAATATATTCAAAAATTTATAAGTTCATTTAACTGGTTACAAGAAGTGTGATATGACTGCTACAACACTTCATATTAACACACCATTTAGTGCGAAATGTAAGTCTTAGTAGACTTAAACTTTATTTCTTAATTGTTGTTTTGTGAATAAGAGTTTCTACACTTATTGTAAATGAACAAAACTTGAGTGGTAAGGTTATTAATATTCATAAAAGCTTCCAAAGTTATATTTAGCTCTGTCCGAATGACGTGCACAACCAGTCTGCGATATTTTTAACCATAATAAGTTTAGAAGTCTTGAAATCAAGTGGATTATTAACACTGCTTCAGAGCTTAAATTAAAGTATTCGGTATAGTATGATATATTACAATTAATTAAGTATTAGATATTTTTAGTTTTAATGATTGTTAGTATTATAATTGAAAACGATTGAGATTTTTACTATTTAAGAATTAAAATGGGAATGTGTTTAATAATATCATTTAAAAGTACCGATTTTAAATATGTACAAACTTTAAAACATGGTAAGTAAATTTTTTTTTTATCATTAAATATTTCGAAAAAATCAATTTATACAGCTTAATAACTTTGTGTTTGTTTGTAACGCCCTTATCCGTGGATCTACTTTCCTTGGATTTTTCTATTTGTATAAATGAGAAATTATTTTATTGTGTATATTACGATAGCAGGATTTGTAAGAAAAAGTATAAGCTATTGTATACATAGATACGGCGAGATTAGTATACTTTAGTTATTTTCATAGTATTATGTCCTATGGTATATTGTTATGGGGCAGTGCGGCCGATATTAATACTATCTTTGTGCTGCAGAAGAGGGCTATTCGCGCGATTTATAACCTAGGTCCTAAAGAATCATTAAGAGAAAAATTTAAAGAAATAAACATTTTGACTGTTGCTTCTCAATACATTTTTGATAATGTTTTGTATGTTCATCAGCACATTGAGGAATTTTCTAGAAACTGTGACATTCATAATGTTAACACGAGGAACAAACATAAACTTGTTATGCCTACTACTCGGTTGGGTCGAGTTAGTAAGTCTTTTGTTGGGCGATGTATATGCTTCTATAATATGATCCCAGAAAATGTACAAAACAAATGTGTTACGAAATTTAAAAGAATTGTTAAAAAACGTTTGTGTGGGAAAGGTTATTATAGCATAAACGATTTTCTTAATGACACCACGGACTGGGATTGGAAGGGAAGCGAACGGGATGGGAAGCGAACACCCTCAGGCACTTTAATTATTAATGTTTATTGTACGATATTACATTGTAATCCATATTTTATATAAAAAAAAAGCCCGCTGAGTTTCTTGCGCCCATTCTTCTCAGGTCTGAGGCAGTCTCTTTTGAATGGGTGGTAGATTTTGACGTTCAATAAGTGATTATAAATCCTATTTTGAATAAAAATATTTGAATTTGAATTTGAATTAAAATACATATCTCTAACAGCTTTCAATTTTAATTTTCGTGAAGTTAATCGGATGAATTAGCCCCAAACTGCTATGGTAGATATTGAAATGTAAATACAATAGTTTAGTAAAAAACATTGCTACATTTGAATACATTTTACAAAATCTTTAAATTCATTTGACAAAACTCCAAGGTATCATATTAATATTTCTGAAACACAGCTGTATTACAGTGCGTATAATTAAATTAAAATTTTTAAGACCAGAATTTATTACTACGTCTTAAATTTAAGGCGTTAATACACGCGCGTGACCTTGGTCGTAGACAACGGCCGTGTTACCAGAGCGTACGAGTCGTATTTAAAGGTTTAATTAATTAAGACAACCACTCCATATAACTTTTAATTCTACAATTTTGGAAACAATAATTATATTAAGCGAACGTATAGGCTTAAACTAAATAATATTCCGAGGTCACAGATAAGCGCTTATTACACTTAACTGAATGTAGTCGTCTAAATTTAGTCGTTACTGATTTTAGACAAGTATAATCGCATTCAGCAACCTAGCATCCTTAATTCAGAATCAAGGATGGTTTCTGACTGACTGAATCATTTAGAAGCCTAATTAGAAACGCATTTAGTAAAGTGTAATCGCATTTAGTTACTGATTTCAGTTGCTCATGGCTCATGAGAGGACATATTTTTTTTTATGAAAATAAAGGACAAGTCGAGCAGGACGTTCAGGTGATGGTAATTGATACGCCCTGCCCATTACGATCCAGTGCCGCTCAGGATTCTTGAAACCCCAAAAATTCTGAGCGGCACTACAACTGCGCTCGTCACCTTGAGACAAGATGTTAAGTCTCATTTGCCCAGTAATTTCACTAGCTACGGCGCCCTTCAGACCGAAACACAGTAATGCTTACACATTACTGCTTCACGGCAGAAATAGGCGCCGTTGTGGTGCCCATAATCTAGCCGGCATCCTGTGCAAAGGAGCCTCCCACTGGTAAACATATGTATATAAGTTTTATATTCCTGAATACTAGTAATAGCCCCAACAAATTTCAGAGATATTTTTTGTCAGTAGGGCTAACATCTCAATTAAAGGAATGAAATATAAATGATAAATAATTAAATTTTTGCGCTTTAAGTGGTAACTTAATTTAGTAACTAAATTTAGGACATTGTGATCGACTAAATTCAGTCAAGTGTAATAAGCGCATTATAACTAGAGTAAATTTTCGTTATTCATAGTCAATTTAAGCCTTAAGATATAGATAATCTGGGTCATTCTTACTGTCGCGCTAACGAATGTGATAAAGACTGCAGTAACACCCAATGGTCGAGGTTTTGCTGTCGACTATTTCCTTCTTAAAAATTGCAATTTTTGGAAAGTAATGAACGAATAATTTCTGCCAAACGCATTGGATTTATAATGCCGAGTATTTCAATGATGACTCAGGATTTTGAGAGTATTAGATGGTAGATTGAAAATGGTTATTATATACCTTGGATTTAAAAATGAACAAGATAGTAAAATTAAATATTATTTTAAGAGATGCGCAAGGGAAGTTGTTCTTTTAAGAGTCTGAATGACCGAGTTTGTTTAAAAAAATGGTCCCATAATAAATTTATTTATTTACGGTGTGTGTGGATGATGCAGCTACTGTACCCAATAAATTTTGTTTTGTACTATTACTTTTTTTACTTCCTCGTGTAAAGCATTGACTATTTAACTTTGGAGTATATTTGTTGCATCACTTTACATGTTACATTGTAATTGAAACTTCATACTAGAGCGTCTGCATAGACGCACGCACACATACACACGACTTACACGGCCGCTAAGCAATCTTGGGAAGACAAAACTATTCAGTGCCACGCCGTACGCCGCCGAGACTGGTCGCTGTTCGAGTTAAATTAGCTGCACCGCGTCGTCCGCTTCCTCAATATTTTTGTATGTACTAACCCTAGCTCTCCGCCTAGACGTTAGTATAAATTTCAAGGAGACCGCTGAGTTACCCTACTGTTCTATTACTTGTATTTAGCTCTAAGCTTGTAAATTCTGCATAATATAACGTCAGCATTATCTGATTTCAGTCATAGTTTGGTACGTGTTTAGTCCTTACAAGTACAAGTCTCAGCAGAGAGTCATATAGCGCGATCATCACTGACGTTATCAGAGACGAAGATTGGCCGAATGAAGTATGCTACAGAAGAGGGCTATTCGCGCTATTTATATCCTAGGACCTAAAGTGATTCTTTAATTGTTTACCTTGTATGTTTAACATAAGTCACAGAGAGTTTAGTTACTTTACCTATAAAGAAAAGCAGACACATCAATCGCTAGTGGGACGTGGGAATTGTTTTACGTACATTATAGTAAGGTTTACCAACTTTGTTGGTAAAACTTTGCAAGGTTCACTAATCTTTATGAGATTTTTTTTAAGAAATAGACTTTTTAACTATTGCATCTCAATATATTCTTGAAAACAAATCTTATAACTATATATACAATACTACGACTACATAAAATTAAAACTTTCATTACGTGGAAGCGTACCAAGAATACTGGCAGCATTACCGCGTTGGATAGCAAGGCTGATCCGTTGACCGAAATAGATGCCAGCGCTTGGGTTTCCAGTAGCTTTATTGAGGCGCGAAGATAGTATTTTGAACATTCTCCGCGCCTCTGGGCCCCACGGGCCAAGTGTCTCGACACCAAACGGCACAAAGATGTATGACTCACTGAGACCAACATATTTGCGACGTTTGCTGTCTTCCGCAGTCGAAGCAGCAGCCCCAGCACCAACTGACGTAACTTGGACATGAGAAGGAGCCAGAGTGTCGACGCAAGTAGCGTCCCATACCAGCGCCCTTCCCTGTGCCCAAGCCACCAGCGTCATTCCATCAGGACGCTTGCCATCGCGGCGGGTAATACCATTTGGCTCTAAAACAGCTGGTATATTAAGAGCGGCAAATGCCCTGCGGATGACTTCATTAATGCTGGCGTGACGACTGATACGGCCTGCTGAAAATGATTTATATTATGTTCATAAGCACATTGATGAATTTGCTAGAAACTGCGACAGTCATAACGGTGACACGGGGAGCAAACATAAACTACTTATGCCTACGAGTGGTTAAGTTACTCGTGTTGATCAGTCTTTTATTGGGCGATGTATATGCTTTTAGAATATTTTGATCATAGAGAATGTACAATACAAATGTGTTGCCAAATTCAAAAGAATTGTTATACAACGTTTGTGTGGTAAAGGTTATATGACGATTTTGTTAATGATTCCACAGGTTGGGAATGGAGCGAACGCCTA
This sequence comes from Leptidea sinapis, assembly GCF_905404315.1. Lineage (NCBI taxonomy): Eukaryota > Metazoa > Arthropoda > Insecta > Lepidoptera > Pieridae > Leptidea > Leptidea sinapis. The sequence goes on along the minus strand of NC_066312.1, from coordinate 32,472,019 downwards.
GTTATAAATTTATTATTGAATGATACTACTTATTAAATTGTAAATAAATTAAGAAAAAAAACCTCGCTGAGTTTCATACGCCCGTTCTTCTCAGGTCTGAGGAATACTATTTCGAATGGATGGTAGTTTATGGTGCTCAATAAGTAATTTTAAATACTGTTTAGAATAACAAATATTTGAAAAAAACCTAATATTCTATTCCTTTCAACAATATTTATGGCACCACTAGGTATTTGGTACAAATTAATATAATTTTGATTTCCTGTAAATCCAAAACTTCATTTATAAATGCTTGAAAATATTAAATTGATTTATGCAATTTACATATATTGTTATAAAACGTTTTCCTTAATTACTTTGTAGGTATGAAGTAGAAACACGAATGAAGTACAAACATTAATTGGATTCTAAATAAGGCTTAGGATACAGTGTTAAATAGGTATTGTTTGTGAATTGGAGGATAATGAAACTTACGGGCATTGACGTACAATAAACAACTAGAATACCTATCGCTTATTAGAAGGTCTTCATAAAATGTCCGTCCTGCGTTATACACAGGGTTATTTGCAATTCGACGTATTCAAGACACGAGATATCCTATAATGTCATCACCTTAGGGGTGGCTATTTGAGATAATTTAACCACCACATTATGTATTATACAAAAGTGAAACAGTACTTAACATTATTTTTTTATTATCAAGCATTTTAGTGAAATAAGGGATAAAATTAAAAGGGGAACTTACCTGAAATACGATACACCTTCCTTTTAAGGTTTGGATATACTGTTATTTGGATAGCTTTGCACTGAACATTTTGCCATTGCGTGGCGTTGTATTCAAAGCGCGGTCGAAACACAACGGCACGAAATTTCTGCCTTATTCGCGTAGGCAGAGTTTTTCTTTATCACATCATTATCTGTATGACAGTTTTGCTTTTTTTGATATATTTGTTTTTGTAATTGGTAGACTACTTCAAAAAGTACTACTACTTAAAACGGCTCAATCATTTAGGCCACAAACAGAGGCATAGTATACAAAACCGACAACATTAACCGAAAAAATGAAACAGTTCAACACATAATATTTAATTTCTGGAGGAGGAAAATGCCGAGAAGGAAGTTCTGATATTTTAGTATTTCCACACGATTTTAGTCAGATCTGTAGTTGTACCTATGATGGCCGATGATCGTCTTGCCCGCGGTAGCGGACATTTTGTTTAAAATGCTTGAATATGAAAAAAGCCTCAGGTAATCTCTTAGGAGTTAAAAGGCAAAACTCTTACTATTTTTTTAAATAAAATGCCTTACCATTTCTAGACAAAACACAAATAATACTTCAATTGGCTTTCTCCTTTATTTACTAAAAGTTACAAACAATAAAATGTGTGTCGAGTGTGGTCTCTACTGGCTGCTGCAATTCTTCGTGGCATTCTTTGGATGAGGTTTCTTATGTGTTAAAGGGAGGGGGCTCATATCCGGCCGTAATGGCAATTTTAAGCTCTTGGATGGAGCGGGGTGTACAGCACTTACACGTCGTTATAGACAATCCTATAGATAGATGCTTAATGGAATTGAGGTTGGGATTTCGTACTGGCCAAATTAAACAGCGAATCCCGACTTCACTTACTTATGAGTTTACGTCGCCCACTCGGTGTGCTTAAGCATTGTCGTCCATAAACACAGGAGCACTTCCTGTAACTGAATTCCGTGATGTAGCGTTGTTTGATTTCATTCAAATTGGTTTATATTTCTTACTGACTTACCAATATAGGATGTAATGTCCACCCAGGGCTACCAATCCTCTTAAATTATGTTTTTTTTTTTCGATTTTCATTGCTATTATAAATACAAGATGATACCGATTTCTGATTGATTTTTCTTCCGAATGAGGAATTATCTTAAGAATTTTAATGTCAATATTTTTAGGTAGGTTAGTCAACAAGTTGATAAATGTGTAGATTCTTGATTAAGCTCCTAAAACTCGATTTGGATTTATACGGCCGTACGGATATATTATGTATAACATTAAAATTGCAAATTTTATTAAGTATTTTATATAAAAAGAATAAAGTATTTAACTCTTGGTTAGTAATTCACTATTAATATTTATGAAATTTTGAAATTTCTTTCCCTAAAATAATATTTTTAGGGAAAATTTTAAATGTTATGAGCATTCCTTTTTTGTTGCCTTTTTTGTATCCATACGCCTTTGTTGATCTTTATAAAATTGTTTCCAATTATAAAATTCCCCAGTTGAGCCTTAGTAGGAAGAAGAGGCAAAATACATCCTATATGCAATCACACACCCTTTTCAGTTAATGAAATTACTTCTTTTAAAAAAATATTTACACAATCTATGCAAAGTGATGCAACTAGAATTATTAGTACTGACATTAGCACCACTGCTAAAATTAAAAAAAAAGTTATTCCCACAAAAATGCATGAAAAAATAGCATACAGGGAGGTCAAATATTTGAAATATCGAAACAAGTTTCCTTATATCGGAAAATATGTGTGCGCTTGGATTTCCTTGTATAATAACAATTAATTAAAAGCTGCGGTAATGGAGCGACACGCTGTATATACGGGCATGTCGTAGGATTATAATGAAAGCCGGAAATTTACAAACTTACTAGGAATGTTTAAAACCCAATCATTTTTAATGGGCACTACTTATTACAATAGTATGGACAAGTTATAGTATTATTAAATATTATTTTAATAATTTATCAACACTAATATCTTTTTAAAATCACTCAATAAAGAACAGTTTCACAAAAGAATTAACCAGGATATTCTATTCAAAGGGAAATTTTGTAGAAACACATAAATTTACAACATAATATTGAATGGAAATTGTCATGAAACAATGTTAGGCCCAATTGTAAATTCTTCTTAACCCCTGGTATTGGAAAAACTTTTCCAATGGACAATTATGTGCTTTTAATTTATCCTTAATTATGTGAATAAAATATTTTAAATATAAGAATGGATAGTAGTTAATGCAATAAAGGGTAATTAATGCGCATTTATTAGTAATATATTGTACTTTAAAGTATATCTATATACCAATAATATCATCTTCACTATCACGGACTAGAAGTGATGCCACAATCAATATTTAAAAGTAAATATTATTCAAACAAAACAAATCTTATAATAATATTTACAATACTACGACTACATAAAATTAAAACTATCATTACGTGGAAACGTTCCAAGAATACTGGCAGCATTACCGCGTTGGATAGCAAGGCTGATCCATTGACCGAAATAGCTGCCAGCGCTTGGGTTTCCAGTAGCTTTATTGAGGCGCGAAGATAGTATTTTGAACATTCTCCGCTCCTCTGGGCCAAGTGTCTGGACACCAAACGGCACAAAGATGTATTACTCACTGAGACCAACATATTTGCGACGCTTGCTGTCTTCGGCAGTCGAGGCAGCAGCCCCAGCACCAACTGACGTAACTTGGACGTGAGAAGGAGCCAGAGTGTCGACGCAAGTAGCGTCCCACACCAGCGCTCTTCCCAGTACCCAAGCCACCAGAGTCATTCATATTTATTTTGTATTTGCCTTCTTTGAAGTAGTTAATTTTATTTTATAACTATGGTATTCTTATATCTGATGCATCTTATTTCAAAGAGGATGACTTATGTTTTTTGTGGTACCAGAGAAGTATTAGAGCGAAAGTTACAAGTTATGTATTAAAACGGGATGCCCTGGCAACTATTAAGTGAGTATTCACTAGAAAATTGTGTAATTTGAGGCCGGATAAACAATAGTATTCGAGGAATGTCTCTGTGATTATTTGTAACTCTGTTTCTGTTGTAACTTGTTGCCCTTTCGGTATACAGGTGCAGATGATAGAAAAAAAAACGATTAAAATCAGTTTTCATCTATTATTTAGTTTGGGGTGTAAAGTTATGGGAGTTGTTTTAGCAATCCATCGGTTAATTCCGAAAAAGACGAAAGCGTACCTACCAAAAAGTAGACTCGTACCCTCATTTTGATAGAAAAAACCGTTCTGAGCTGGTTTACTCATTAAAAACCTCAAATTGACCTTAAATGGCCAAACACTGGTGAAAAATGAATTTTATTAAATGTTAAAGGGTTTGCCGAAACATCGAATGCTCCTAAATAATGATAAGAAAGAATAAGGATTTTTCGAAAAAAAAAAGTTGAGCGGGAAAGTTTAAAATAATTTGTTATGTATGTCCAGACAGAGCTAAGCTTAAGAACTAGTTAGATTATAATATTCCCGCTTTAATAGTTATCCTGCAGCATGGTGTGCTGTTGCATTGTCACGTGGATGAGAATCGCACGCCGCAGGGCACGAGGCTTGTACACCCATGATTATCAGGCGAATTAAAATACATATAGTATTGTAATTATATTTAATTACAAATTGAAGTGCAATCAGAGTTATTGTTGTTATACTCGGATGCCTGATTGCAAAACAAACTACTGACGCCGCGAAAACATCATACTAAAAATTTAATTGTGAAATAAAATTACCTTTTTTGTTACTACGGAAGTAGAAGTTCAATCATTACAATAACTGTTTGCTTTCCCCTATTCTTGGAATGAAATAATGTAATCGGTGTCAGCCAAGGTAGGTTTGTAACTAAGGTACATAGGTACGTCTGTTTAGTTATAGGTGCTATGTGAGATGTGCTTGTGTCGCACGACGTACGACACCGATTCCAAAAATTTATTTTATTTTTATTTTAATATAATATATAATGATCTATACATACATATGACTTAATAATTAATAACGCTATTTATATAAAAAATAATAAAATAAAACTGAAATATTCTAACAAAATTAATTAATTACAAATAGAAAATATCATTAAGAACGCTATCGGCAGGTAAGGTGCCCATGAAGCTGGCAACGTTACCTCTTTGTATAGCCAAACTTATCCTTTGACAGAGGTACGTACCAGATCTTGGGTCACCTGTTAAATCGGTTAGACGCCTGGATAGCTCTTTTACGAGTTTTTGTGCCGATGAACCCTAAGGACCCATCGTCTCCACCCCAAAGAGAACAAATATGTATCCATCACCGAGTGATGCATATTTCCTCCGCTTAAGGTTTCCGGCAGATTCCGCCGCTGCACCTCCCGCTCTAGATGAATGTTCAATATGAGAGGGGGCTAGCGTGTCCGTGTGTTTTAATATAATCGTAACAACATTATAATATTATCGTAGTAACTTGATTGTCTTTTAGTACTCGTACTAGTATATATTCTTTGCTTTTAGGTAGTCTATTTTTATTCAGTTAATTTTACTTAAAGACTGACTGAAAAATAAGTTGATTATTAAGTTGTAGTAAATACGGAATATTTTTTTAACTTTTTATTGCATATTATATTGTTTTGTTAAACTATAAACACTATTATTAAGCTGGTTGTTTTTTGTTATTTTTTTTAGGACAACAAACAATCATTCAGTGTTACTTATAGCTAGTTGTAGCTGAAGCTGCCACCTTCTCAGGAAACGCTACAAATTAGGGTATCATCCCCACCATCTAGATGTGTGCCGTTTCTCCACAGTGCAGTATTCAAGGTACTTTCACGAGCAACCAAGCTGTGGAATAAGTTTCCTTGAGTGATGTTTCCAGGACGATAGGGCATGACTGTATTGCTGAGTGTTCCTTCAAAAATGGCCTACACTTTTCTAAGCTGGCAACGCTCCTGTGATCCCTCGGGTGTTGCAAGAGAATGTCGGCGGCGGTAATCACATACAATCAGAGGAACTACTTGTCATCCCTTCGTTTCTCATAAAAAGTAAGTTCGCAAGTTGATTATTGCCTTAAAACTCAAAATTTAATTGTTTTCAAAGTTAAATAATTACTCTGTTACGTAATAATCCAGCTTAAATATTATGTCGAATTATTACAACCGTAGCCAAGTTTTCAAAATTCACATATTAATTTAGTCGTGTCTGCTATTTTTAAAAAGAACCTGATTGGTTGACTTCGATTCAGGCACACTGAACGGCAAATTTTACAAACAGACGTAACTGTATTTTAGTTAGTGTTAAAACAGACTTTAATAGTTAATTGATACGGTATTAATTTAAATGCATGATGTGGTCATACGTGAATTGTGGGCATGTATTTTGCAACTATTATATTGCAATGCTTCACAAAACACATGACGTCAGTATATTAATATATGTAAATCCAATGTTTATTAACACGCAAATTGTCTAGATTTTAATACCTAAGTAACATTTAAGGTCAAGGTCACTAAAAATAATCGTCTGAATGTTAAACCTGACCAGAAACGCCATTTTGCGCCGCGAAACAAAATTAATTGAATGGCGATTTGATATGGACAAATTTCTTAGATAATAATTAAAATAAGTCTATGCTCTAGATAGAGCCTCCTGCTAGACAACCGATGAAAATAGGCCAGGTTTATTACTTTAGTATGCGTGTTTCTTACACTCGCGATTTGTACGTTACTTTGTGTTAGTCTGCGGGCATTGCTCAAACTAGAGGTTAACTATCAACCTCGATTTTTTCGACGTTTTCACAGATGTCACAGTCTATATTCTTCGTTGTTATACTCTTGACAGAGCGGTCGTGGTCATCACGAAATGAAATCTTTTGGGACAGATGTGATTCGCGTTCGCCCCACGAGCATTTGCCACTTTAATCTGCCGCCAGTCTGGTACAATCGTTTAATAGACCGCCCACAGCAGGCTTAATTTGGTCGTTGGAGGGCACCAGAGGGTGCTTTTTGAGTTTGCACTGCACGACAGGCGCTCAATGGACACACTCTCGCGCCGGGAGACGTGTCCAAAGAACTTAAGAATGCGACTCTGTATTAACACCGAAAGGCATTGTTTTATGCCAAGTTCTTGGAGAATGGAGACGTTGGTGTGTCTATCATGTCTCATGTCACAGACTATCTAGTCATATTGATTTAGTCAGGTGACCTACGTACTGGCTAATGGGACAAATTGAAATTCTAGCATTACTTTTTAGTAAAATTTACAAAAAGTGAGGAAATTACTTACTTATTAGTCTCCACACTATACCTACCAAGGTGTATGCCAAATAAGACAAAAATGTAATAGGTATCTACGATATTCTATATATTTGTAAGTATAGCTCATTTGATGTTTTTTTTTTTAAATATGAGTATATTGTAATAAATAAAACAAAATTTTATGAACAATGCGGGACTCGAACCCACGACCTCCGGCGTTCCGTGCCGGTGCTCTAACCAAATGAGCTAACCGTTCGACTACCGCCTTGTTATAAAATTCTGTTTGCTTTGTTCAACTCTCAGATTGTGGCTTCATCTACAATTCAATTTTCAAATAAGTCTGTACTATGGGTGCAAGACAACAATATATTTAATATAACATACATGAAAACGTATAAACATCCATGACTCGGTAACAAAGATTAAGTTCAAGAAGCATCCTTACACAAACAATGAATTCAAACTTTAGAGGTTGATGCATCCATTATACGATGATTTATTTATTATTTATACAGCTTATTCTTTATTACTTTTTATGAAATATTTGATATTATCTAAACACGATTCGTGTATTGGATGCAGCACCTTACAAACTATTTGGTATGTATATTACAGCTATTGTAAAATACTCAAAAATATTAAAGCCCGGCAACGCTCTTGTGATTTCTCTGGTATTGCAAGAGAATTAGGGCGGTGGTGATCACTTAACACCAGGTGACCCGTACGCTCGTTTGTCCTCCTATTCCATAAAAAAAAACTCTATTTGATTGAAAAGAATGGCCGTTGAGTTTGTATGTTCTTCTCACGCGCTCTACTTTTTCCGATCATATGGTAAATTGAGTGCTAATTTAAAAGAAATATTTATAGTAAGTATTCAAAAGCTCTTAGTTTAAGCCCAATTCAATAAAGTTTATTTGACTTTGACTTTGATATTGAAGTCATAAATGTTGTCAAATAATTTGAAGTAATCAATCACCTTACATTTGGCGTATGCAAAAATGCCGACTAGTCGGCATCTTTATAACCGACTTATCGGTTATAGACTAGGGTCGATAATTTTTGAAATCAAAAAAAATTATAGGAGTATGAAACCCATTAGAAATGGAAGAGAATATAACAAAAATTAAAGAAAAAATAAATTACGGGTGATCTGAGGTCGGGAAGTGGAAAATCTATTTATAAATGTAAAAAGAATAATGATTCAGTTATGATTATTGATTATTTGTAATCCATATTTTTGCTGCTATGAAATGACTGGTATGAATTTTCTATGATGGGCTTTTGATGGGCTTAAATTTACGATTGTAATATAAATTTTTTACATCATCGGAAAGTAGAGATTTCAACGAACCGAAAGCACACCAACCTTTTGAAAAGAGCTGTTATTTTGACTGGTGATCAGGGTTCCTGACTTCAGATCACCCGTATTTTTTTTTCCTTTCATTATTATTATATTCTCTTCCTTTTCCAATTGGTACTATTATGTCTTTCACTTTTGTTTCATTTTCATAGCATCAGCACTGGTCTAGTCGGCTAGTCGGTCAAAGTCATAATCGGCACATCTCTAATATAAATTGAAATTTATTTAATTCTCGTTTATTGGTAATGGTTCAGTACCTAGTATGAGTTACAAAAGGCTTGGTAGCTGAAGTATGCTACAAATGATCTAGTTGACCAGCTAACGTTAAGGTGTCGAATTTGCGTCACGTCTACATCATCAGCAGACAGACACCTGATAATGCCATTCTTACACGTATCAACCCTGGACATGAACGATTATAGAGCCCTTATGGAATCGAAAAATGTTATTGTAGGCTACTCGTATGCCATCATGCCACTTTTTTTATGTCAATAAGGGACGAGTCGAGCAGGACGTTCAGCTGAAGGTAATTGAAACGCCCTGCCCATTACAATGCAATGCCGCCAAGGATTCTTGGAAACCCAAAAATTCTGAGCAGCACTACAATTGCGCTCGTCACATTGAGACATAGGATGTTAAGTCTCATTTGTCCAGTAATTTAACTAGCGCTTAGCTACGGCGCCCTTCAGACCGAAATACAGTAATGCTTAAACATTACTGCTTCACGGTAGAAATAGGCGCCCCTGTGGTACCCATAATCTAGCCGGCATCCTGTGCAAAGGAGCCTCCCACTGATGAACTTTAGAATAGTTAGTTCAGAGCCGACACATGTAAAACGACTGGCAGAAATATTTGAACAGAGTAATTCTCACGTCTCCCAATCATATAAGTGCCCACCACTCATAGAGCCCTATGTTGATCCTTAAGACAGGAAGTTACGATGTAGCCTTCCTGTCTTAAGGATCAGCGGACAACGGACAGCCTTCCATGGCTGTCCGTTAATACGAAATAAGGGGATATTCTGTTTCACCTCTCCCGATCTGAATTACCATTTCTGTTTTCTTTACGAGTAGGGCAATAATCGATGGGCTAAGCAATACCATATCATCAGCCCATGTTGTTGACGTATCTGCCATCCAACCTTAGCCCCACTGGAGTCGTGCCCAATTCCCCGATTAAATCATTCAAATAAATATTAAACAGATCTAGAGAAATAAATGGGTTAACTGTTATAATATTCTAAGCAGGCAAATACGTCGGCGCCCGCTTGCATAGAATATGTATGTGTAGTGAATGAAATAATAATAAACCCAAACATTATACCTACGTTCCAGCTTTATCATTGGATTATTTTCTGGTCGGTTGACACCCTTTTCTTCGAAATCCGTTATATATTTATCATTAAAAATATAAAATAGTTTGGAAAGGGCATGTCTCATAATCTCATTTCCCACAATATTCTAAGGTGAGGAAAAAAATTATATAGTAAAATGTATAGATTATAAACTTAGTTTACTAGCCGACTAGCGTAATAGACAAAAACTCTCCTCATTGCGGCGAGACTAAATTTAAAATGTGCATGTGCTAAAACACAGAACAATAATGATAAAAACACAAAAATTAAAACGCGTACCAATTTGACAGGAGACTAATGGACACTAAATTGGTTCAGAACGGTTTCATGGTGTTCATCTGTTCCGTCTCTTTCTCACACCTAGTTTTAAGGATAATTATCTCAATTTCACACGAATAATATACAATAAAGAATATACAGTCGTAGCTACTTTCAACTTAGTTTTTTATTAATAATATTAATTGAGAAAGCCGCAGTTTGTTACTTTGGATAATAAAAAAAAATATTCCGGTACGATAATGTTTTCCACGAATTTCCTTGCCGAAACTATACACCTATCTTTATACACATACACACGGTCGTCCAGAAAATAATATTTTTTATTGTTATTATTTACTATGTTAAACAGAATAATTGTTATTTAAATATATTTTTTTCTCCACCTCGATGAAAATCTATATTTTAATCTCTAGTTCGAGGGAAATTCGTATACACACCACGTGAGATAAGTAGGACATTGCCACTCGCGATTGTCAATATTCCGCGGGTAAGAATGACCTACTTTTCTCCAGGTGCGTAATATATTATTATGTATCTGATAGATTATTTGACTTGATACACTCATATTATTAAATAAAAAATAATTTCAGTTTCGAGAAAACAGCTTTTTTGACATGTCGAGAGTAGAGCACTACCTACACTTTGCTTGCAATAAATAGTCAAATTATTATTCTAATATAGAACAACAGTAAAAGCGATGTATATACACGGACTAGTAAAAAAATAAGGACTCCGTGTCACCTTACATAACAGTTTAGCACTAAAACAAATACATAGCCCCACGCACACACTTACACTCCTACAGGCCGATAGGCAGCCATTATGAGAATTGTCATCATCTGTGACAGATCAGTTTGCGTCTCAATAAAATATTTTAAAAATGACGTCATGCGTTGTGAAAAAGTGTAAAAACTATACTATATAAGTATTTGTGGCCATATATGATTATTATATATTGAAGGGAGAAAAAATTGTAACTAGTATCCCCCGTAACCGCACACACACTAGCATAACGGTGCTTCACTTGCTAATATCACGCAAACTGCAAACGGGTATTTCAAAAGACATTATAATTAGTATAGATGTAATTTACAAACTTAGATTAACGATTGGTCTCCGCTGCGCTCCAACTATATACCGCACGACCTAAGAATAATATTTTTTAAAGTTTTTATTTCAGATACTATTAGATGCATTCTTTCAAATTTTATAACATACGCTTCATGTTATTTTAGATTGAAATTAATAAAATACAAAATATTTACTGATGATATGTGATCACAGTGTCTTACTTATTTCTTGTAGTATTATTTTTACAATGCTTAACAGAACATGTGGCACGTCAACGTCATAGTTTCTTCGAGACTGGCTCAAGTACGCCCACTTGGGCGTCGTATTATTTGCCGCACTTTGCGACTACGCCTGTGGTATCTAGTTGGAGCGCAGCAGATACCAATCCTTAATCTAAGATTGTAGGTATATTATATTATGGTCAATTTGATCTAACAGAGATGTAACTTCTTTTCAAAAATAGTTCTTTGCAGCATTTTATGAATAATCGTTTTTAGATTTATTTTATGTTAAAGGTTATGTTGTTGGTTTTTAAGAGTTAAAGTTCTGGCAATTTGTCCTCCTTATGTTGCAAAATTTAATGTATTACAAAGTTTTACCATATTAAAACGGTTGAATTGGAAAAAAAATTAAAGTGATATGTGATAATTTCAAGGCGAGGTTAATTTATTGTAATTCAGTAGTTTTTGCGTTTTCCTCGGGCATACATATAAGCCCACAGATATACAAACAAGAATTCTATTAACTACTTTCTCGGCTTCGGTATTGCTTGTGAAACATACAGCAAACATAATTTACTTATAATATATAATACTATGTATTTAATATATAATTACTCTGTTACCATTTTAATTAACGTAAGTACATATACAGGGTGTAAAACAACTACATCCTAAAAGTGGGGGGTTGCAATTGAACCATGATTCTGTATACTAATTTGGCTCTGAAAATTTCCAAAATAAATAAAATTGTGGTGCGGATTTTTTTTATATAAAAATGGAATGCAATCCATTTTTAATCATAACCAGATAGTTATTTATCATTACTAATTTACTAGTTAATTATTTTTAGTAATAGTCCATCAAATAAAAAAATAAAAACAGAAATGTATTTCGTCAGAACTGATGTACAAGTAATGCAATTGACCATTATCACGTAGGTACAATGTACTATAACGCTGCATTACCAATGCTAGCTAAAAAAGTTTACGATAAGCTTTGAAAATTTTGTTTGTGTAAGTACAGAACTCTCTCCCTAAAATGACAATAGCAATTTTGTTAGGATCTCTCCGGAGCCCTTACGATTCGGAGGTTGTCTGGTTACATAGTACATACACCCTGTATAGATAGAATATAACAAAAACTTACCAGCGCCTATATCTTCATGTTATACTTAAAATCCCATTTATTTAACTTTTCAATTGAAAACATACTAATTTCAGAATAACACAGTAATCTTCAAACCTCATAGAGTCTCTGTGAAATTGTTAGTATATCTCGGACCACCAGTAATTGGAGAAGACACATTGTAAATTCTTGTTTTGCTTAACCAGTTTATATATGGCACGTGTAAAGATTTAACGATTAAAACCTGCAAACACCCAAAAAGTTCAAGGTCCTAGTTGAGGTCAATTATTTATTAAGAAAAGGATTAAATCGACAGTAACTATTAGTAATACAAATCTTATAACTATATTTACAATACTATGACTACATAAAATTAAAACTATCATTACGTGGATGCGTACCAAGAATACTGGCAGCATTTCCGTGTTGGATAGCAAGGCTGATCCGTTGACCGAAATAGCTGCCAGCTATTGGATTTCCAGTAACCTTATTGAGGCGCGAAGGTAGTATTTTGGACATTCTCTGCGCCTCTCCAAACGATACAAAGATGTATGACTCACTGAGACCAACATATTTGCGACGCTTGCTGACTTTGGCAGTCGAAGCTGTAGCCCCAGCACCAACTGACGTGGACTATTAGTGGATGTCGGATTCTTATTTTGTTGATGTTTCTCGCTAGATTCAGTATTCCTATCAACGTTACTACACGCCTTTCGTAGCCCTCTCTCGTTCCCCTTTCACCCCTTCGCGCTCTTCTTGTAGCGTCAGTACGGTTTGCAGTTTCATTACTGTTAGGTACATGTCGTGATATTTTCATGCTATCACTTGCTTTGTTTTTTAAGTTTCAATTTTTACATTTTGACTTGTGTTGTTAATAGTTCTGTAGTTTCTGTTGTTCTGTTTTGCTATAATTGTTCATCAAGAAAAATAAAATCTTTTTTTTACTTAACCCAGATTCTTTCATAATAATAATCAGCAACACAAAACAACACCTGTACATCAATCTATAAAACTGACAAAGTAAATATTTTTATTTATTTATTTGTAATAATAATATCCTAGTGATACTTGTTTTGCACACCGTAACAAAGCGACGATGTGACGTCATCGACGTCAGGTCAGAGATAATATAACCGGGTAGTAAATGATATTGTTGAACTGACGGCATCATCATCATCATACCAGTGGGAGGCTCCTTTGCACAGGATGCCGGCTAGATAGTGGGTACCACAACGGCGCCTATTTCTGCCGTGAAGCAGTAATGTGTAAACATTATTGTATTTCGTTGTGAAGGGAGCCGTAGTTAGTGAAATTACTGGGCAAATGAGACTTATGATCATCTTATGTCTCTAGGTGACTAGCGCAATTTTAGTGTCGCTCAGAGATTTTTTGATTTTTCAAGAATCCTGAACGGCACTGCCTTGTAATGGGCAGGGCGTATCAATTACCATCAGTTGAACGTCCTGCTCGGCTCGTCCCGTATTTTCATTAAAAAAAAAACCATGTGACTCACTACATTCAAGTACCTAATACTATTATTGCTATCAGCGTTATATGATATTGTTGGAGTGACGAGATCCAAACCTGGCAAAAAATAAAAAAAAAGGCACACACTCATCCTTAAAGGCCGGCAACGCTCCTGTGATTCCTCTGGTGTTGCAAGAGATTGTGGGCGGCGGTGATCACTTAACACCAGGTGACCCGTACGCTCGTTCGTCCTCCTATTCCATAAAAAAAAAGTATTTTTTAAGACTTACTCACTGGCACTTATTGTAAATTAGACTTTCACTGATGTCTTGATTTTTATATCAAACATTAATTTACGAGCAAACCCTATTATTACTTGAGAGCAGTTTTTTTTCACATCACTATCTATTGGGAGTTTCCTAAACTGAGTCCAAAACGAAACACCCACATTATGGTAATTGAAAATTAAATTTATTAATCGTGCATATTATTAATAATTAATAGTGAATACGCAAATATTCTCAGATGAAGATATACAACAAAAAATTAAACTCGTGTAAGTTGTAGTAATAATGTATGTGTAGGACTCGACCTTGAGATAGAAACACGCCTTGACCAAAAAAACCATATAAGATATTATCCTAATGTCTAATACGTGGTTGACGATTATCACCGATATAGTTAAATGTTTCTAGTAAACGGTACATATATTTCACGGACGAATAAAAAAGCAGGACTCGTGATATTAGCAAGTGAAGCACCGTTATGCTAGTGTGTGTGTACGGGGGATACACAATTTTTTCTCCCTTAAATAATCATATATGGCCACAAATACTTATAAAGTATCGTTTTTACACTTTTACACAACGCACGACGGCATTTTTAAAATATTTTATTGAGACGCAAACTGATCTGTCACAGACGATGACAATTCTCATAATAGCCGCCTATCGGCCTGTAGTATTGTAAGTGTGTGGGTGGGGCTATGTATTTACACGTTAATCGGCTTGTTTTGATGCTACGCTGTTTTGTAAGGAGATACGGTTTCCTTATTTATTTTACTAGTCCGTGATATATGTACGTTTACCTACGTGCAGCGTAAAAAAATTTTTTGGGAAAAATAGCCAAAATTATTGAAGATGTTGGACTCGAACCCGCGATCTCTCCGGTTCCGTCCGAGCGCTCGTCCACTGAGTCAACCGTTTGAGTGACGTACCGTTCGTTAATCTTAGTATGTCTATTTCAACTCTCAGGTTGTGGTAAGCCACAACCTGAGAGTTGTGGCTTACTTATTGGGTTTAAGCAGGTTATCTACTTTACAGTTGATAACCTGCTTAAACCCAATAATTTCATATCGGACAATTGACTTGTGATGTCGCTCTTTCAAATATAAACAATTTGTTATTTTTAAAGTGATATCCCTCACTTCTGGGATTAACAAAATTAAATTTTTGTAACCAAAATATATGATCGATGCGGGACTCGAACTCGCAACCTCTCGGGTTCCGTCCGAGCGTCCTTACACTGTGCCAGCTGATCGAGTGACGTATTGTTCGTATATATTGGTATGTCTTGTTCAACTTTCAACGAGTCCCGCATCGTTCATAAATTTTGGTTACAATTTTAATTAAATTTATCCCAGAAGTTGAACGTTGCGTGTTTAAGATCAATAGTAATGAAAACGTTATCAAATCAACTCGAACAGCTACTCTGAGCACTCCCCCATAAATGCGGTAGAAGATGCAGAGAGAACCCACATCTCTACGCAACGTCAAAGAATCAAGCCGATCGGAGATGATTCGAGCCAGTAATCCATGTGAGGTCGAATTAGCGCCTTATATAGTTGTATGCGGTGGCTTATAGTGAAGTACTGTCTCGTCTTACTGAGTACACCAAGCTTTTTAGAGGCCAGTTTGGCCTTCTCTTCCAAGTGACAACAGAACTGAACGTCACTCGATATATCGACGCCAAGTATGCCCATTCAGGCTGTGGCAGTTAGAGTATAAAATTAACTCCTGTTTGGTTGTATCCGCACTTAAAAGAAGACCGTACGAAAGATTTACCACATTTTGTTATTCATTCTGAGGCGCACGCAGAGCCGACATAACGCTCATTGGCTCACAGTCGACGCTGGTCATATATTGGATCTGCAAAAATTTTTTAAATTAGTCTTAAAATTCTCCATCAAATTTCTATTTGTGCTCACTAGCTTGTGCTGCGAACTGTATGTACGATTAGGTTAATTAGTGATTACAGTCCCTTTGTTCAAATTATATGTAAAATACAATAATAATTGATGGTTTTCCTGGTAATTGGATCAAAATAGTAACAAGTTCTCTTATCAGCCACATGTTCCTACATATGTTGGTCTTTAATTAATTACCTTAAATATATTATGGAGTACAAGTCACTACCCGTCAATCGCGTTAAATTGCTAACGTGCCCCAGCCAGAAAATTTTACGAATTTCAGCATAAAATGTGCTAGGTTAAGGTAGGGCGAGCGAGGGTTGGTACATACAAAAATTTTGACGACGCGGAAGGCGCGGACAGCGACCAGTCTCGGCTGCGTACGACGTCGCGCTTAATAGTTTTGTCTTCCCAAGATTGCTTAGCAGCCGTGTATATCATGTGTTTGTATGCGTGCGTCTGTTCGAACGCTCTAGTATGAAGTTAAAGTACTGTTCTATTACTGTATTGTGGCTCGGTCGAGTAATTAAGAGGTAGCATAAGCTGCGACTTTTCTGTGCTGGAAGAATTGTAAATCAATATTTTTGTCGCGTTTACAACACTTAAATCAGTGCGATAATTACAGCTGCAGCTCCGACTAAAAATCATGTGTGAAAAAGCAATACTTGTGTGGTTTTTTTTAACGTTTAACTTTTTTTTTCACAAAATAACCTATAAATATCAGCATAATAATCGAGAAAAAATAAACAAATTTTTATATGTCGGAGAACCCGCTCGGAAACTAGCGGACGCTAGCCGACGACGTTACGAGTCAACCTGGGACATGGTTGTAGGAGCGAGCTGGCAGTCTTATACTGGGGCTCGTACTGAGTGGACGTGTTTATTCGAGCCACAAAATTAATTTAACCAGTGTGTGTTGCAAGTGATGACATATGGAACGCACACGTAAACGTCGCTTACTATGAGCCTTATGAGGAAGATCATTGTGGCTCAGAGGGCAGTGGAGAAGTATACTCGGAGTTTCCCTGCGAGATCGAATCAGAAATGAGGAGATCCGTAGGAGAACCAAAGTCGCCGAAATAGCAGATAGTTGCGAAACTGGAGTGGGCAGGGCTTGAAGGACAGACGGCCACTGGGGTTGTAAAGTCCTCGATTGGCGACCACGTACCGGAAGACGTAGTGTTGGTAGGCCCTCCACAATATGTACCGATGATCTGGTCAAGATGAATGAGGGATGAGGGTAGCGCAGAACCGATCGTCTTGATGATCTTTGGGGGCCTTTGTACAGCAGTAGACGTCTTCCGGTTGAAATGAAAAATGAATGATGATGATATATTTTTGTTAACGCCAATCATCGTTACATGTCTACAGCAACCTTTTGCGAATACCAGTCTCTATCCGTACGTATACAAATATTTGGGCACGTCATTGGCCACCAGTTTGCGTCATCTTCAACTTATATTTGACGTCAGTCAGAACCGGTTGGTGAAAAGTGTAACGATGTAGGAATGACTACTGCATATCGTAAGATTGAGGAAAATATATTATGTTATTACATTGAATTGATTCATTCAATAAGGAAAAAAATCAAGTTCACAATATATTATGATTTTTATATAGGAGGGCAAAAGGTCAAGAGGCTAACGTGATGGAGAAAGGTAAAGCAGCCACCCATGGACATCCCTAAAACCCGGGGTTAGGAGATGCTTTACCGGCCTTTAAGTTGGTAAATGCTTTAAGGTCTCTAAGTCGTATCGGTTCAGGAAAACCGGTAATGGATTCCACCGAGTGGCTGTGGCTAAGGCAAGCAATTTCTCGCGAAACCCGCGGCTGTAGAAAGCTGCGGCTTGGTATGACCCAGCAGCTTTTTTGACGCAGACGTGAACATGATACGGGTGGAATTTCGCATTTTGACGGGCCCGGTGGTGGAATTCGGCTGCTGCCATCAAGCCGAACAAATCCTCTGAGATAAATGCGGTAGAAAGTGCAGAGATAACCCACATCTTTATGCAACGACACAGAATCAAGCCGATCTGAGAAGACTTTCTCGTTGATGATTCGAGCCGCTCTTCTTTGTAAGCGGTCAAATGGAAGAAGCTCAGGGAGCGCCCGCGCAGCCGTGAGAATAGTAGGAGTACTATTCCACATGGAGATGTGAGGCCGAATTTGCGTCTTATATAGTCGCATTCGCTGGCTTGTACTGAAGTACTGTCTCGCCTTACTGAGTACATCACGCTGTTTACAGACCAATTTAGCCTTCCAAGTGACCTTGTAACTGAACATGCGGTCAAATTATCGAGCGGTTAATAGGAAGTACGTTCAGACATATGAGGAATACCCCATATATATTTCCATCAAAGATATTATGTCTACTTGCTTAGATTTTCACACAGTGTGATCTTCATGGCAAGGTAACTTGGCTGAGTCCACCAATCTTTCAATATGTAGAGAAATGTTAAAGAATTATGAGAAAAATGGAAAATATTTAAATTTAATTGTTGCCTATCAATATATTTCTGATAATGCTATATTCATACGCACAGTAGCTACAACAGCAGTAATTTTCTAGAAACCGTGATAAACATTTTTAAACATTTTTTGGTGTTAACATTAACACCAAAAACACATACTTATATTGCCTACCGCTCGGTTAAAAGGGTTTAGTAAGTCCTTTGTGGGACGATGTATGAACTTTTGTAATCATATTGACCAGAAAATTAACAAAATATATGTCTTACACTTATGCCCGTAGGAGCCTAGACTGAACAACGTAGTATCAAAGCGCCTCAATTGGCCCACTGTAAACCCAAGCGCTGTCAGCTATTTCGGTCAACGGATCAGCCTATCCATCGCAGAATGCTGCCAGTATTCTGCCTATCCATCGCAGAATGCTGCCAGTATTCTTGGTAAACTTCCCTGTACCGATAGTTTTAATTTAATGTAGTCATAGTATTGTAAATATAGTCGTAAGATTTCTTTTGTTCGGATAAATATTATAAATTAATTTGGAAATAATTAAAATACATAAAAATTATATCATTTTCAGCTAATTACAAACAATATATGCATCATACAAAACATTCGATAGTTGAACACGCTAATTAACATTATCTCACCTCTGGGCCGAATGTCGGCTGATAATTAACACGACACTTAAAACCGGCATAAACCATTATCAAGGGTTTTTAGACATTTTAAAATGATTATACACAATTCTAACCATTAACAATAAAAAAATAGGACGATATAAATTAGTTTGTTAATTATAAACATAATTTAATTGCACGTGGCGATGCCGGCCAGGTTATGGGTGCCACAACGGCACATTTTTCTGCCGTGAAGTAGTAATCTGTAAGCATTTATTATATTTCGGTCTGAAGGGCAAATGAGACTTTACATATTTTGTCTCAAGGTGACGAGCGCAATTGTAGGGGGTCTCAAAATTTTTGGGTTTTTCAAGAATCCTGAGCGTGCTGCATTGTAATAGGCAAGGTGTATAAACTACCATCAGTTGAACATCCTGCTCGTCTCGTCTTTTATTGTTATAATAAAACATGTGTGCAATTCACACGTGGTAGAAGTGAAACGGGGAAGCACTTGTATAATAATTTTAAGATGTGCATTGTGCATAAAACACTAAACTACATATGAAGTCCTGGTACATGTTTGCTAGGATGTACATGATTTCAACTGCTATGAAAGACATTACTATCACTACTACCTTATATAAGTTCTCGTGGTGTCTACGTCGTGCGCATGTCATCTGAATTTATTACGGTATACGCGTCGCGTCTTATGTGCCTATGCATAAGACAATCTATTCTTCTACTATGATCGCCTGGTACCTGGTATCTCATTTTCTCTTTAAATCTTTTGAATTTATGTGTTTGCTCTTTTTATTGTCGCATTTTAGTTTCATCGACTTTCAAATCACAACTATGCCAAATAAATATTTCACTTAAAAAAAAACAAGTCTTAAGCAAGTTTTATTCTTCGTCTGTGCAGTGCTGCCACATATTTCTACCGCGAATATGTGGTAGAAATTATATATGTATAATAAATATAAAATAAATATATAATATAAAATTAAAATATGTATAATATATTTGGTTGCGATAAATGTAAGAGACAATTCTTCTGTAGTCTCAGGGTTACTGGAAATTTTTCTACTATGATTCAATTAAATGTCTGCTTTTACAGTAATTTATTTTTTTGAAACAGGAAAATTCCTGGGCAAATGAGACAGCATCTAATATCTCAAGGTGACGAGCGCAATTGTAGTGCCGCTCAGAATTTCTGGGTTTTTCAAGTCGGCTTAGTACATTTTCCCCAATGCACATTAAATTCCACCACAGTAATTATGGCTTAAACTCTCCTCTACAGCTAATGTTACAATGATATAATTGTGTTTTTAATATAGATGAAAACATTGATATCTTTTCAAACTTTCTTAATTTAAAAAAAAAGAAATTTATATTGCTCTCCAAAATTTATAGATTTTAGATTTTAAAATATCGCATGTATTTCGTATAGTAATGTTGTGCCTACCTATAATTTAAGTACATTTAAACTATTTTATTATATTTGTTTACTTCTTAGTGCATAAGTTAATAAATTGTCTTTAGTTGGTAAGCCTTTATGAATAAATAAAATAAATAAATGACTGTCACTTATACTTCAATATACAATTTATACCAACGTAACTTTTAAATTTAACAAGATGGACCGACAAATTAAAGTCTCGTCATCCAATCTCTTGACGGTTGTCAGAGACGCGCTGGACAGAAATAGGTGGAGGCCGATCATACGCTCCAGGTGCTACCATAATGCTGACCGCGATCCTCAGTCATGACCCGACCCCAGAGAGAGAAATATATGCAAGGACTTACCACTTTTAATCATGGTTAATATTCTAAGGGTTTAATATGCAAAATACTATGGAGTCGATGTCAAGCGTGGCTGACTAGAAAGTCATTAGTCGTAGAAACGACTTGTCAATCAGAATCGGTTACAGTTACAAAAGATCCGCTCACCTTTATCTTGCTGTATCTCCGTTAGAGATGATCTTCTCTTTTGCAAGCTTTCTATGTCTATACGCTAGTGTATTGTAAGTCTATGCTAATTACCTTAGATAATTTATACGTCTAGATAGACTGTGAGAGCTGTGAAAACGTCGAAATATTGAGGTTGACTGCTAACCTTTGTTTTGAGCAATACACGGACACTAACACACTGCTGTACAAATACAATGCGAATGTATGACGTAGCTTGTCACGCACACTTAAGTAATACACCTGGCCTGTTTTCATCGGTTGTCTAGCAGCAAGAGACTCTATCTAGACGTATAAATTATCTAAGCTAACATTTCTATTACTCTCTATATTTAGGTGTCTATGGTTTGTACCTACCGAGATTCGAACCACACTGCCCTTGCTTACTAGTCAGGGCCATTATCAACTGCGATGCCTGTCAGAATTTCTGTGCACGCCAGATTTAAGTAGATAATGGTATTGTAATCAAGGTGATGCTGTGACCCAGAGCACTCGACCAGGGTCGGCAGTCACAACGCACGCGACGCCTGCGCATCTTAATTCAGTATTGTCATTGCGGTCACGAAGCCCCGACCGCCAACCAACCAACAGGGCTGCTTGCAATAACACATAAACGATTAAATAAAAGGCATAAAAGGCATTTATTTTCTCGAAATTGATTCCTTTAGAATTATTTTTGATGTCATTTCTAATATACTAGATACTACTAGTACCGCTTCGGAAATAAATGGCACCCTGAGAGAGAAGAAGTGGCGCTAGAAACTCTCCCAGCATTCTTTTTTAACTCTTTTTAATAAAAATATACAATATTGTACTGTCATTGCTTTTGCTATAAAATAATCATAATCTAGTCCCAGGCTGTCCGATCACTTAGATATTCAGCTGTGGAGTAACAGGATTTACGACACAGACATTTTTAATAAAACTTTTAAATTTATTTATAGATAACGCCTGAACAGTGGTTGGGACTTTATTATAAAAGTGTATAGATTTACCCTTAAAGCTATTATGTATCTTATGAAGCCTATTAAAATTAGTTAAAAGCAATCCCTTATTTCTAGTGTTATAATAATGAAAATCTATTGAAGTAGGCGTTACTTTGCGGAAATTCTTTAGAAAACTCAAATTATTTGGATAATAATGAAAATCACTATTAAGAGCAAATATCCTTGGAAAGGTCTTATGGTTTACCTTACTATAACCATTTTGAAAAATACATGGTGCTATAAATCATTGTTGCACAAGCGATTGATGTGTGATTACTAATTATGATAGTAATCACGACTATCATGTTCACGAAGCATCCTTACACAAACAATGAATTCAAGCTCTATAGGTTGATGCATCAAATATACGATTTTTATTTTATTTATTTTTGTATTAGGGAAGCTTACAGCTTCAAACAAAATACAGACAGTAAATTAACATAAGGCCAATTAAAGGCTATAAAATTATACTTAACAAAATTTTTTGAGAGTTTTACAATTAAATTTATAAATAAAGTTTTATCTAGCGCCAACATATAACATTTCCTAAGTGCACTAGTACTTTTTATGTTACTAGCAAATAAATCAATTTTAATACTGTCACTATTATACAATATAGCTTCAAAATAAGAAGCTATTGGAACTTAATATCGTAATACTGCGTTTGGTGGTAAGGCATCATAAAATTGTAAGACAAAATTTTATGAACGATACGGGTCTCGAACCCACGCCCTCTCGCGTTCTGTGCGAGTGCCAACTGACTGCATCGTCAATAAAATATTGCTTACAAAATTTAATTGTTTAATTCTCCAGCTGTATTTGTTTATTTATTACTTTTGTAATAAATAATTTTCAGAAAATTTCTGACTTTTGCGACATTCGTTGAATTTTTTTTTTGGTTTGTTTGCCCATTATTAGGATAGAAAAAGGGTTAAAGCCAATACAGCCATATTCGTTAATATTTTATAATTAATAGTCAAAGCCATCTTTGCAAGATTTTTAGATGACATACAATGTAAAAAATTGTTGCCAATTGTTACTTTTATAGGATAAGATGATGGTATTATAATATACATACACATAATTCTAATGTACAAGAATTGTAACCTAGAATAAACTTTATAAGAGACTAGCTGACCCGGCAAACGTTGTTTTGCCATATAACGTATAATTCACGCGATAGTTTTATTGCCTAAATTATAGCCTGTACATCATTTAGTTCTATTGTCAATAGTTTTTGCAGCGCACGCAAAAATAGGTTTTCGATTTTACACCTTGTGTTACAAAATAGCAATTTTATTACGGATCCCTAATTTTGAAAAAATAACACAGCCTTCCTCGATAAATGGACTACCCAACACTGAAAGAATCATTCAAATCGGACCAGTAGTACCAGAGATTAGCGCGTTCAAACAAACAAACAAACAAACAAACAAACACTGCAGCTTTATAATATAAGTATAGATTTAATTAATAAATAACCTTTCCTTCCATTATCATATTAATATTATACATAAAATGTAAGTAATAAGCTAAGCCAGGGGTGCTCAAGCTTGAACTGCTGGCGATCTACCTCAAAATTGTTAGACTACGATCGATCGGCTCTGAGAGGCTTCAAGTATGTGTGATGAAGGATTGTCGTCTAGGTAGAGTGTTACAATGACATAGATATTAGTTTTGCGCAAAATATGCATTTTTTTAGTCAAGATAAGTGTAGGTCTGCTCTTAAATGGCAGTGAAAAAACTCATAATAAGTATTATTCAAAATTGGAGTTTATTGGTTCTTACAAAACAAACGCGTTCTAAAGTTCTAAGCTTAACTAAATAGTGACTTTTGATGTTGATGCGTGACACTGCATGTCCTGAGCATACTTTTCATAAGATCGTACGTAATTACCGATTTTAGTTTATCATACCGGATTTTTTTCTCGAGATCGACTTAAAAAGCACTCGCGATCGACCTGTCGATCCCGATCGACCGTTTGAGCACCCCTGACCTAAGCTTACCTCGAGTTAAACAATTTCAATATTAAATAGTACATAAGATTAATATTCTGTCGGCTGTCCCGTGACGCACACTTTTCTCTTTTGACACGCTTTTTATAAGCCTGTATGTATGTTTATTTGTAACCGACTCATTTGGGTGTAAATTTGACTCACATTATACGGCCAGAATTCGTTCAAATTTTGTAGATTTATCGAGTACCGATGATAATACATAAATTCAATAAAATTTTTCCATTTTTCAATTTCTAAAATATGTTTTTTGGTTATTTATATATTTTTTTCATTTATCGTCAAGAAGGCAGGAACTGATGTGCCTTTTAAATTTCAACCATTATCTTGTTTATCAACCAAAGCGTGTTTATTGGTATTTTTTAACTACTTTTATTATTAGTTCGACTATAAAATGTTTCAATGAAATTATAAGTTGGTGTTACTAAAAAATACTCCTCAAGCATAATGTAACGAGTTATTTACTTACCAACTCATGGTACTTAAATTAAAAATTATTATATTATTTCCAAATTCGTCTGCTATTGAAACAAAGGTCACGACGAGGTTAACTAGCGACATCTAGTGAAAAAACGGATAATTAGAAAATCAGTCACGAACCACGACAAGGGGAAACTCGAGGATACTGTGACGTCAAAAGGATACAAGGCTCACTAAGTGTTACGTAAGGATGCGTAAGTGTTAGGGAAAACTGAACTTGTGATTATTATGTGTACGTGACGAGGTAAAACTGTATTGTTTACTGTTCAACTGCTTTTTATAACAACAGCTTATTTTTTATAGTAATACAGAGGTTATGACTTACGCATTCTAACCAGGACACTATGGTTATGGTTATGGTTTGTAAAGTGGCTTTGATCCAGTTCAGATCAGCCCTGTTACACTGCGACCACTGTTAAGGTTTTCAAGGAGCTTTCTTCCACGTACTACAAAGCTGTGGAATGAGCTTCCTTGTGCGGTGTTTCCGGGACGATACGACATGGGTACCTTCAAAAGAAGCGCGTACACCTTCCTTAAAGGCCGGCAACGCTCCTGTGATTCCTCTGGTGTTGCAAGAGAATTTGGGCGACGGTGATCACTTAACAACAGGTACCGTACGCTCGTTGTCCTCCTATTCCATATAAAAACTAGGTATAACTCACTGCTAAGATTGATTCTGTTCATGAATCTTATTATGTGTTTTGCAGTGAGCTGACGTATCACAAGTGGTTGAAGAATTGGACTTCCCAAAGAGATGCTACGTTTACTCATTAAAGGACCACGTTTATAGAGAATGTGTAACGGGGTTTCATCTGCACTATTACTTGTAATAACTTGTAAATACAATACAAGTAATAGAACAGTAGCGTGACTTAGCACTCTTCTTGAAATTTCACCAACGGGCGGAGCTCTAGGGTAGGTTAGCTAATTTAACTCAGACAGCGACCAGTCTCGGCGGCGTACGGCGTGGCAATCAATACCTTTGTCTCCCCAATATTGCTTAGCGGCCGTATAAATCGTGTATATGTGTGCGTGTGTCTCTTGGGATGAAGTTAAAGTACTGTTCTATTACTGTATTGTCCTAACAGAGTAGATTAAACAACCACTTCTCAATTCTAGGCTTCAGAGATTGCAGAGTGTGTAGATTCTGTAACTGTGCAGATGAAACTCCGTTACACATTCTCTCTGAATATTGTCCTGTAATGCGTAAATGTAGTATCTCTTTGGGAAGTCCAATTCTTCAACCACTTGAGAAACATCAGCTCACTGGAAAAGATATAATATCATTCATGAAAAGAATCAATCTTAACAGTGAGTTATAGTTAACAGTGGCTATCACAATAGATCACATTGGTCGCAGTAAATAGGGCTGCCCCCTGTACAAGAGCCACTTCACAAATCATAAGCATACGACACGAGTTACACGCTCACGTTAGTCGGTACTCGTTTAGTACCAATTTTACTTAGGAACAGACGAGCCCTATATAAACCCGTTGATCGCCCTTCTCTAAAAAAAGACGTGTGGCACTCGGGGACTGCCGCGGTAAAGCTATTGCATAGCATTTTTTACCAACGTATGCAATTATAATTATTTATTTATGCAGTATTTTTTTTGATAAAATGAATTTAAAAAAAAGCATACGGGAAGTGAGTAAAATTTAACTTGCAAAATTTGATTACAGACAGAAAGCGGGACATGTGAAACTAAATAAAAATACTTGTCATAATAATAAAAATTAAAAATACGTGATAAAAAAAATAAAGAAATTAAAAGAAATCAAGACGTACCCCAAGCTCGAACCTGGGACCTTCTGCACAAAAAGCATAATATGTGATAACCGCTGTTCCACGGCAACTCTAATGACCGTCGCGAAATATCTATATACATCTAGTAAGTAAGTGTTAGGTTATTTTCGTCACGGAATTTCTGGATTCGATCTCCACGCTCAAGGCCCGCGATAGAAGCTATGCAATAGCTTAAAAATCTTCATAAATTGTAATTTTTTTCCTTTCATGAAAATCTAAGGTTAGTTTTATTATTTTAATAATTATAATCTAACCTTAGGCTAATAAGCTACTTTCGTTCACATGATGGTGAGGTCTTAGCTCATGAGCTTATGCATATATTTTTATAATTTTTACGACTCAAGGGCCCGATGAAGATCGTCGTAAATTATAATATCCTGCTTATTGATGATTTAGATTTTAATTGGATTTCGGTTTTTTTTTATTGAATAGGAGGACAAACGAGCGTACGGGTCACCTGGTGTTAAGTGATCACCGCCGCCCACATTCTCTTGCAACACCAGAGGAATCACAAGAGCGTTGCCGGCCTTTAAGGATTCACCGCACAAGGATTCTCATTCCATAGCTTTGTAGTACGAGGGAGAAACCTCCTTGAAAACCGCACTGTGGAGGACCGCCACACATCCAGATGGTGGGGATGAAATCCTAACTTGTGGCGTGTCGTGCGAAGGTGGAATTCGGGTTTTAAAATGGACATTTATAAAAATCCTTAGCTATAAATATAGTAAATACAGTGTAACTTTTTTCATATAAAAACAACTTCTTACATCAACAAAAATATATAAACTTCCAGA
The DNA here is from genome assembly GCF_905404315.1 of Leptidea sinapis. NCBI lineage: Eukaryota > Metazoa > Arthropoda > Insecta > Lepidoptera > Pieridae > Leptidea > Leptidea sinapis. The sequence goes on along the minus strand of NC_066312.1, from coordinate 32,444,817 downwards.
ACGTGTGGATCTATTTTTATTCAAAATATTTAAATTTGAATTCGATACAGATAAAAACTTACATATTGAAGTCAAATCTATTACCAATACGATATAGTATGCCTCAGACCTGAGAAGAACGAGCACACTCAGTGGGCTTCTTTTTTTTCATAAATATATTGTAACAAAGTAATATCGTACAATAAAATTCATTCTTTGATAACCTGGCCGTTGTTCCATTCCTAATCTGTGGGATTAAGAAAATCATTTATGCTATAGTAACCTTTACCACGCAAACGTTTCTTTACAATTCTTTGGAGTTTCGTTTATTGTGTCTAGAGATTCAGAAAAGCCCGGAATTATCAATCAGCGGGCCGTCCACTGCTGTTCAAGGGCCTCCTCCAAAGAACTCCACTAGTATCGGTCTTGCACTGCCCTCATCGAACCTATTCTAGTGATCTCGTTCTTGTGGGGGGCCTACCAACACTGCGTCTTCCAGTTCGCCATTCAATAACTGTCCACTGTCCCAACCGCCACCTGTCCGTTGAACTATGTACCCTGCCCACTGCCACTTCAGTTTCGCAATCATTTGTTCTATGTCGGTGACCTTTGTTCTCCTACGGATCTCCTCGTTTCTGATTCGATCTCGCAGGGAAACTCCTCTAAGACCATGAGTTTTCTCATCAAGCCCATAGCTAACGACCACATCTGCGTACCGTAAGTCATCTCTGGCAACACACACTGTATTAGGGACGAGAACATTTTTCGGAATACCTGAACGCCGCCCATCCGAGTATGATGCGACGAGTGACCTCTTTCGCGAAATTGGACCTGCCTCACCGGATTGTATGTCGATGGTAGACGTACTCTTCAACAATTCCGAGAGAACAGTTACCAACTGTTACGGGAGTAGGTGCGACATGGATATTAGACATGATCTTCGTCTTGGTCATGTTCATTTTGAGACCTACTCCTTGGGAAGCGGTTAGCTTTGGGAAGTTAGTAAGGACTTTACTGCCCCAACGGCCATCTGTCAATCGAATAATGTGCCCTGCCCACTGCCACTTCAGAATCGCAATCATTTGATCTAGTTCGGTGACATTGGTTCTTCCACGGATCCCCTCATTTCCGATTCGAATCCGAAACCGGTCTGATACTGGATCTTCAACGGAGAAACATAGAAGTAAGGGTCTGATTGAATTCCCAAGACTACTCAGATCTATTTCTGAATCAGCTCACTCTTATTTTACTACATCGATATACCTTCGTCGAGACACATCCAAATTCTTTATACAAACACTTTATTCGAACTTTTTACATCAAGAGTTATAACCGTCAAGATTAGTCCGCCAAATTATTAATTGAATTTAGTAGTAATGTAAAGGTAATTTAAATTTTCTTTTTTTTTTTAAGATAACATCAAAAGGCAGGGGATTGAAGTGATAACTTCTTATGTAAGGTTTAACCGCTTCGTGACGTAACGATTGTATTGTTTTATTAAATAAATAATAGTTTCGTTAACTAAAAAATAGAAAATAAATTTTAATAAATTTAAATTGAAAATAGTTTAAAAGAAATATATTTTATTGTAAAACAAGCGTGGGGTGCTTTTCAAGATATTACTGGGACGAAACACGTGTCGAATTGTTTAAAGACAAATATTGGCGGAATTAACACTAAAGAAAACTCAAATCATTTGGACAAACAAAGAATGCTGGGAGAATTTCTTCTTCTCCGTTTCTTCTCTCTCATAGCGCCATTTGTTTCCGAAGCGGTAGTATATTAGAAATGACATCAAAAAGAATTCTAAAGGAATCAATTTTGAGAAAATAAATGCATTTTATGTCTTCTATCTGGCTTCAATTTCTCTCGAATACTGCGATAGGCAAGCTCATCCTCTCTCACTCTAACTTTAACTTTAACTTTAACTTAACTACTTTTATAGGATTAAATAATGACACTAATAATGTACATACTTACACGTAACTAATAATAAAATATATTTTATAATCAATAAAAGATTTAATTTATAAATATCCTTTCCTTACATCCTTTAAAAGTTAAGTAATAACCTAAACCTTTTCTCAAGTTACACAATTTCAATATAATTTAACTTAGTTTAAGTTTGAGACGCACACGTTTTTTTAAACAACAGCTTAGATTTCATGGGAACTATCCTTAAAACAGTCCATTGTGAGGGTTCACCATTAGAATTCTCAAAACGTTTTAGGGTTTACTTTGATTTTTTAGGACTGTATAGACTTAACTGCAAAATTAAGTAAATGTGAAATATCCTTAGATAAAGTTTTTTTAAATTTATTTATCATATTAAATATTACTGACTAGCTGACCCGGCAAACTTTGTTTAGCCATTTAAAGTATAATTCACGCGATAAATTTATAAATAATAGCCTATGTGTTATTCTGGTGTGTAAGCTATATTGTTATAAATTTTCATCAAAATCCATTCAGTAGTTTTTGCGTTAAAGAAGTTCAAACATACATCCAGACATACAAACTTTCACATTTATAATATTATTAATAGGATATACCAAACTAAACAATTTGTTACGTTTTAAAAGTGATAACCCTCACTTCTAGAATGAATACAGCCACAACCTGAGAGTTGAACAAAGCATACAAGATTTTATGACGATACGTCACTCAAACAGTTAGCTCAGTTGGTTAGAGCACCGGCGCGGAACGCCGCAGGTCGTGGTTCGAGACCCGCATCGTTCATAAAATTTTGTTTTTCAAATTTTATTTATGTATTTATAATAGAAGTGGGGGTTATCACTTTAAAAACATAATAAATTGTTTAGATTCACAAGAGCGACATCTCAAGTCAATTTCTTAATATGCAAATATACCATGCAAAAATCCTGGACTGGCTTTTTTAATGTTAGCAGTAAGCTGTTTCAGAATCTTTTATAGAGGATTCATACTATGGGTTGTAGATAGTCTTGTAAGCAACTGTTGATAATTAGGTATTAAAACACTCATGTGATACTATTATCACAAACCCCTTAAAACCGTTTTTATACCGCTTATTACACAACAGTTGCATAAATAACCATTAACACACGAGTTTATCAATGAATATCCATATTATAATACTAACAATTATCACTGTGGAACATTTTTTGTGCTTTGCAACCCCGGCGACTGTAAAAGCATAAACACATGGTCGAATGGATCTCTGGGATTCAACAATGGGAGGCTCCTTTTCACAGTATCCCGTTAGATTATGGGGACCACATCGGTGCCTATTTCTGCCGCGAAGCAGTAATGTGTAAGCATTACTGCGTTTCGGTCTGAAGGGCGCCGTAGCTGGTGAAATTACTGGGCAAATGAGACTTAACATCTTTTGTCTCAAGGTGACGAGCGCAATTGTAGTGGCGCTCAGAATATTTGGGTCTTTCAAGAATGGAATTGAATTGAATATATGGGCAGGGAATATCAATTACCATTCGATGAAAGTCCTGCTCGTCTCGTCCCTTATTTTCATAAAAAAAAGAATAGGTAACGGCTTATATACGTAAGTCGTTATGTCCATCGCACAAAATTATTATTATTACCGACCGAACCATACCGAGTACGACGCATGATGAATTGGAGCGAGGCACCCACCGGACCGGCTGTTGTTGCGGCCGTACCAAATCCGACCATGTGTTTAGGCTATAAGGCATGCAATATGAGTACCTATTACTTTTCCGCAATAAAATTTTATTTTAAGATTAGATATCGTAATTAGTACAGTTATCTCACGTTAATCAAATTAAATATTTAATTCGGATGAAACCCAGCATAACTTTAAATAGCATTGTTTAATTTCTCACACAAAAACATATAGTTTGTACCGCAAACGTATAATATATCGAATTACATATTATAATAATGAAATATGACGTGTGGGTTTGACCGCGGGGTTTGTCCCTGACGATATGATAAATGTAGAGTTATTATAATTAGATATATTATAGTTATATTAAATATTTGAACAGAATAGCAGTAAGTTTTAAATATTATTATAATATGACTAATCATAAACATATACCCATCATATTAGGTACTATCAATGATTTAAAAGAAAGAACAAGAACTAACTATACTTATAACTAAATTAATAATAACATAATATTAATACCTATAAGTAAAGACTGGCAACGCTCCTGTGATTCCTCTGGTGTTGCAAGAGAATGTGGGCAGCGGTGATCACTTAACACCAGTCGACCCATACGATCGTTTGTCCTCCTTTTCCATAATTCGTCCATTCTGGGGTTCCGGTCGATTAAATAAAATTTAAGTAACTGTAAATACTATGATATACACATAAAATTATATTAAGTAAGAGACATACCAGAGGGAGGCTCCTTTGCACAGGATGCCGGCTAGAGTATGGGTACCACAACGTTGTCTATTTCTGACGTGAAGTACACTTATTTGTCCTCTTTTTCCATAAAAAAAGAATTGAGTGATTCTTAGAAAATTTATAAGTACTCAAAAGGTATAAACCAGTAGCAGTAGGAGTATCTAAAACTTACTTGATTATTAGTTATATTGAAATAAGTGGAAATCGATGAATGTGGACTTCTTAACTTATATGAGAAAAGGAACGCATTTTTATGCGTGACAGCAGACAGTGTGCTATACGGGAATTTGAAAACACCGGACAACAATAATAAAATTATTGTGATGACGCATGGATTGATCTCTTTTTGTGCGGATTTATATAGTCTGAGTTTTTCGTAAGTCGTCGTTATGGTAGACTTAAGTGTTACGTTTAAGTTTACTCCAAAGTCCAAGCTATCAATACGGGCCGAGGCCTTTGAGTCTTGACTCAACTTACTAGATAAGTCTGAGCAAAGTTTAAAGTTCTTTCTATAGATCAACAATTCCTTGCATCTTTATCAAAGCAGTAGAAGAATTAATTCTACTTATATACTTTTTATAAGCGACATCTACTGATGTGAATCGAAACTTTGATAACGTATCTATAACTTGGTAAGCTTATAATATACGACTCTTGTTATAGATGGCGGTATAATACTATTAAAAAGAAGAATAATTGAAATGAAATTTCTTTGTTCACTTAGGTACAATTTTTTGATTGTGAAAGTCAAGATTGATGCCAAAAACTCTTTATCAATTATTAAATTTGGTTACATAGCTATTTTTAAATAAGGTAAAATAAATTGATGATATATGACCATCGACTGCACGACTTAAGTTTGTGTGGTGACACAGGACACTAACTACAATCTGAAAACAGTTTTAGTGTATATCAGTTTCAACAGATGGCGTTACTAAAGAAATGTTAAATATGAACGGAAAAACCTTTCAACTGCAAAGGTTTTTTATTTTATTTATTATTGAAACTTATTAATAATTGTTAATAACGATTTACGGTATTATTATAAGTTGTTTGAATTTATAGGTGTGATATGGAATGGTAATGACAACATACTTACGTTAAATTATTATTCACATGAAGGTAGGTATAACTAATACGACCTCTATTATTATAATAATATACCTAATCACCGTCAAACAAAATACAAAATGCTAAAGCATCTTGCAATACCTCGTTTCAACATTAACTAACATCCGGAAAAAGGGTGGTAAACAGACATTGTTACAATTCTAACAACGTAGCACCATTCAATCTAATATTACGGAAACCAATTTTATATATTTAGCCATTATTCAAACATTATGTATTGTATCAAATTGACAATCGTCCGTGAATCCTGGGGTGCCAATTGTAGTTTTTGCGTTGCACGGAAGGCACAAGGTCATACTTCCGTATCGGCTTCAGATAAATTACCCGTGAACTAGTTAACCGGCGTAACGAACTGACCAACTGCTGTTACATCTTCATATACAATTGGGAGCAGTGCCGGATTGACAACGTAGCGAAAGAAGCAACAGCTACAGGGCCCGCATTAACGGAGCCCCTTATATCCACTTCCTTCTGAGCGTTCTTCGAGTGTTTTTAGTACCTCTGTCTCTCTGTAGTAACTTTTTTAGTACGTAGTGCATACTATATACTGATAATTACATATATATATATATATATATTTGTGATAATAAGGGATGAGACGAGAGGGACATTCAGTTGATGGTAACTGATACGCCTTGCCTACCAACTAGCAACCATCAACATGGTTACCATCAACATACAATTGTAATGACAATGCAGTGCCGCTCAGGATTCTTGAAAAACTTCAAAATTCTGAGCGGCACTACAATTACGACTTACGACAAAAGATGTTAATACATTACATTACATTAGGTACTGATTCACGGCAGAAAAATTACCTTGAGACATAAGGTGTTAAGTCTCATTTGCCCAGTTATTTCAAGAGCTCCGGCGCCCGGAGTTTCAAACCGAAACACAATAATGTTTACGCATTACTGCTTCACTGCAGATATAGTCGCCGTTGTGGTACCCATCATCTAGCCGGTATCCTGTGCAAAGGAGCCTCGCACTGGTACTTATAGCTACCTACCGCGTTAATTAGACGTCCAAGTTGTAATTATAACGATATAAGTATCGTATTTTAGCTAGGGCTTCCAATCGCGCAGCTCATCTCCAATCTCGGTATTTATGGGAGTGAAAATTGTCGATCGATGGTCGAATACGCGGAAGCCCCCACTTAGAAATCAATATAATAATTGTAGCCATTTTTAGATGAAAGATGTGGTCTTTGCCTACCACGTAATGATATTGTACGTATTCGAACGTAAATTACACAAAAAAATAATTAAGTAATAAAAAAAACTTAATTTTGTATTGTAAAGTTATTATGGGAGCAAGTTACAAAGAGATCAAATCAAATTAATGCAAGATAATAGAGTTGAATTAAAAAACTTAGTTGAATCACCAACATGCGACTTAAAATATTTACATGGTTTCATCCTCATACCTGTAGCCTTCTCGGACTCCACACTACTAAGGTGGTATAGCTTTTAACGCATTATAATATTATGCAAATATAAAAAAAAATGTGAGCCGTCACGGGACGCCTGGCAGATGTGAAACATCGACATTATTTTGTAAAAGTAATATGCAGAAAAGAACATATTGTGATATGAACTAAATATGTCATAATGATAGAATAAAATATTACGATTTTTTTCCAGATAACGATGACTATTTATTGAATAAACATTTATTTTCATTAAATACAAAAATTTACGAATTTATTTCAAATCGTGACTACTTAATTCGTTTAATCAGTGACTTCGGTAATAGTTATATTCGATGTTGCCTCTGAGGACGGTATTACTGTGACAAGGCGACGCGTCGCCACGGCATGCGTCGCCACGCCAGAAATCGGTTTTACGTGCGGCTATAGATGTTTCACATCAATACCGCATTGTACCCCCAGATTCAGCTTCGATGGAGATGCGCAAACTATGTAGTTGATGACGATATAGTTAACTCCAACTCCTGCTGCAATGTAAGATCTGAAAGCGAAACCACTTCACTACCATTGCCTATTCTAATTCCAAGTCAGCAAGAGGTAGATCGTAATCTTTGTCATCTAGACTGGAACTACTCAACTGTTTTTCTCATGACAAACTCTTTGATTTCCTTACGCAGTACACTTTTTGCCGGTAAATAAAACGTTTCATCATCACACGACGATTGGTAAATGCAGGGATTTTGCAGATAAATGAACAGTGCAGTTATTGCAGTGCTCGCACACAGACATTACAAATGTGTGAACTGCTAGCGATCGCACTCGGGAATGGTCATGCATATGCTTCCCTGTAATCCCGCAAATCCCGTGGATCCCGCACTCGTAATACCGCATAACGCGGGACTTGGAAATGTCGCGGGATCTCGGAATACCGAGACCCCGCAATACCGAGATTGGAAGCCCTAATTTAAGCCTAAGAGAAGTTGGGAGATCAAGTAAGCCCTCTCAACTAAAAGTCGTCTTTCTTTAAAATTCAAAAGAAAGTTTAAAAAAAAATTATGAAAACCTCAACAAAAATTGCTACGGGCCCCGCGCTTGCTAAATCCGGCCCTGATTGGGTGCTCTGTAATTCGGTATGAAGAATACTTTTCGTAACAGCGTCACAACGGGTGACTAGTCGAATTATTATTGCTAGCATTTAACAGCGTAATATCTTTTATTTATTTATTAGGTTTATTTACAATCACTTACAATAATAATAAAGTAGAATTAAAAACTAGGAACTAAATGTAGTGATTACATACAAATGAACACAGCAAGCACAGCAATAAGAGATTTTCATCATTTTTATAATAAAATTCCTCAAATATACGAAAACGAATGCAGAATATTGTCGCGATTATCGAAAAGTAAATTTTGCATCGGATACTGCGATTCCGTTTATTGAGTTTTTGGACGCCATAATTTGAAAATGTGCAGCATTCGCACTGTATCAGCAACAAGATCAAAAACAGTAATTGGCGCTGTATTTCAATGATATATTGACCATATTAAGACCAAAGTGTTTATTTCATACTTTAGTTACCATAAGCCTCTTGTATCATTCATCGAAAATGTTAGCTCTGAGTGTGAATAAATATTCCAATAAATTATAAATTATCAAACATTGTATCACTATGATCATTACTAAAACCTACAATTATCCTCTTCCCAAAATTTTACGTTACATTCGTCTCATTATCTTAAAGCCAAAATTTTTGAAGGTTTTATTTACTTCTACCACATGTGAATTGCACTGATGTGTTTTGCGAATTAGAATCACTTAGAGAAAAATTAAAAGAAATGAACATTTTGACTGTTGCTTCTCATTATATTCTTGATAATGTTTTGTATGTTCATAAGCACTTAAGGAATTTGCTAGAAACTGCGATAATCATAATGTTAAAATGAGGAACAAACATAAATCTCATGCATACTCGGTTATGTAATAAAGTTAAGTAAGTCTTATATTAGGCGATGTTATATGCTTTTATCTACACCCATGCTTTAAATCCTCTATTAAAGATTCTGTAACAGTTAGCTTATTGCCAACATTAAAACACCCAATGTTCTAATAACCATTACATCACCCAAAAGAGTGTTGTAATGTTGTACTGATTTTTTTTTTTTATATTAATTCGTTCTTTCGAACAGGCTATAGCCAGGGGCCTTACTGCCTTGTCGTTAGTATTTTCATTTCTTTGGTATTTATTATTTTCACTATTTTGTTTTACAAAAAGTCCAATCCAGTTTTCTCATTTCATCTTACATTATTTCCATTTTCCTTTTCCAATTATGTATATTCGATAGCGAATATTTATAGTAGTTTCTTTCATCAAATCCAATCCAGTCTTAAAGTCATCAGTTATTTTACCATTTCCGTTAATGTATAATTCTCTAAAGAATATTTTCCATATTTTCCTTTTAGTAAGTCCAAATCCAGTAATATAGTCTCTAATAATTTTCCCCTTTTCTTAAAGTCAAATCCAGTGTAATTTGCATAACTTTTTAGAATAATACCTACCTATTTACATTATCTGTTCAGTTCGCGAATTGCGCTATGCTATTACTAGTTGTATATGTACAAGTTATAACGTATTTACATAATTATAAACAAATTTACAACGTATTTATCTACAAATTACAATGTATTTACAGTACTACATACAAATTTATACAAGGACATATAAGTTGATGTGTCCTTTAATAGATCTATTACTGAGAGCGGGATTATATTGGGTGCACCATATATTTCCAGTAGCTCATCCATCAGCACAAGGCGCTGTATGCCAAAGGACGAACAATCAAAAAAGATGTGATCCAGAGACTGATCTTGTTGCTTATTACAATGGTCACAAAAAGGAGAGGAGACAATTTTTTTGCGATGAAGATGAAAATTCAATCGATAGTGACCAATACGCATTCGTGTTATTGTAGTATAGAACTTTCTGTGAGCGTTATTTTTAAACTTACAAAACCAGGGTGTGCTATTAACGGGATTATCTAACAAAGTATACGAATGAGCCTTATTTTCAACTTCTGTACAATTGTACCAATATCTTCCCCAAAGAAGAGTCATACGCTGTTTTAGATTACTTATTATATCTGTATATGGTATGTTAATGTCTAGATCTTTGCAATCAGGATATAGGGATAGATCGGATATATTAATGATAGTTCTAGCTAGAAAATCAGCGCTTTCGTTTCCTGCTACTCCTATATGGGACGGGACCCAAACGAAATCCACTTTAATATCGATTAAACATAGTTCGAACCACAATTCCTTTATAGCAAAAATGATGTAATCGATGTTAGCACTCATTTTGTTATTTGACAAACTTTTTAACACACTCATACTATCACTAACTATTACCCACTTCTTATTAAGTTGATTTTGTTTCTTAATATGCTTTAAAGCAAAAAGAATAGCGACGGCTTCAGCAGTAAAAATACTGGCATATCTATTAATCTTAAAGCCAATACCCTTCCTAATTTCAGGAAGGTAGATTGCAAAAGAAACATTATTATTGTTTTTTGCGCCATCCGTATAAACAAATTTACAATGAGACCATTCTGACAATAATACATGAACCTCCTCTTTTGAAGTTAAATTTGGATCTATTACAACATTAATTGCAGAATATTTACATCGAAAAGAACCTGCATGGCAGGGAAGTATATCATTATTCCGATGAATATTTAAATCTTGTAGAAATTTAAAAAATGAAGAAAAATCTTGCAAGATAAACAACTGTCTCGGAAATGAGGACGATTGATAAGCAATAAGATTCTTAAGAAGATTGTTCGTCGGCAAGCTATAGAGCTTTAAAATAAATCTTTCTTTAAGATAACTAAATCTAATACACAAAGGAGGAAGGTTGGCCTCGATTTGCATAGCAGCTATTGGGCTAGTTTTAAGTGCACCCAATATTGTACGCATACATTTATTTTGTATTTTATCCAGACTATTAACAATTTTGCTGTCTGCGGCGAAACAATGAAAGCCATATTCAAAATGACTACGAATAAGCGATTTATACAAAATTAACAATATTTTAGGGTCCGCTCCCCACGACGTTGCACACAAAGATTTTAATACATTATAAGCTTTATTCGCTTTAATTATAACACTATCTGTATATTTTTTCCAAGAAAGTTTTGGAGTAAATGTTACACCTAGAAATTTTATGTCACATGAAATAGGCAGTGGAATGCCATTGTATAAAATGGGAGGCAATATGATGCGTTTACGACCAATCACAAAGACTTTTGATTTGGTTGGATTTACATTTAAATTAAGATAAGAAAAGTATTGATATAAATTTACAAGTGCTTTATTAATAGTAGCGGCTAAATTAATCAGATCAACTCCCGATACATAGACGACTAAGTCATCTGCATACTGTAGGTTTACTATATTTGGCCCCAAAATAAGGTTCAATCGTCTTATGTACATAATAAAAATTAAAGGAGACAATATTCCCCCCTGACAAACACCTAGAGAAGAAAGTCGTGGTCCATACAAATGTTTATTAAATTTTACATATACTTTTCTGTCAGTCAAAAAGGATTGCATCCAATTTATTATTTTACCTGGTATCCCTAACATTGATAACTCGTCACAAAGCACGGCAATATTTACACTATTGAAGGCACCTGAGATGTCAAAAAATACAGACAAAAGATATTGATTACTTGCTAAACATTGATGCGCATCAAGCTGTAACTGCGCTATACTCTCCCTAGAAGACCGACCTTTGCGAAAACCAAACTGATTATTAGGCAAAAGACAATTTTGTTCTATAAAGAACTCGAGACGTTGTTTTAGAAGCTGCTCAAATATCTTCCCAACACAAGACGTGAGAGCTATAGGTCTATAAGAGTCAGGTAACATTTTATTTTTGTCTGGCTTTAAAACTGGGATTAAACAGTCTGTTTTCCATTCTGCAGGAATAGTATTCTCCTTCCATAGGCGATTAAGATTATTTAAAAAGATGTTGAGACTGTGGCAATTAAGTTTTTTGAGTAAAATATATGGAATGGTATCAAGACCGAAAGATGTATCTCTTCTAGTAAATAAAGCGGATTTTAGTTCTTGTAAAGAAAAAGGCTCTATCAAATATTTATTACTATCATTAACAACATTTACATAGTTAGTTAACTCATTTGATACAAAGTCAGAAGTATACTTTTGTAGAAAATCTGGAATCCAACTATCATTCAACACACTGTCAGGAATGTAAGTTTTGTTAAATTTGCGCATGTATTTCCAAATTGAAGACAAAGGAGTACAACGATTAAATGAATTGCACAAGCCTATCCAGCTATTTCTTCTTTCACTTTTTAAGATAAGTTTTTTTAAAGCCCGCAATCTCTTAAACTCCACATAATTTTCATCAGTGGAGTTGTTTTTAAAATTAATGTAACCATTTTTAGCATTTAAAACTGCTTCTGTACACCTCTGATTCCACCAAGGCGACCAAGGATATTTAAAAGATTTTTGTGAACAAGAACTAGTAGCATTATTACTATTAGAACTTTTGGAAAACAGACAGCTAGGGATTGACTGCTTGGCAGCAGAAAGTAAAATATTACAAAAGGAATTAAAAGCATCTATTGAAGATAAAGTGTCAAATTTAACATCATCCAAATAAGAAACAACTAAGTTACTATACATATTCCAATTCACCTGCTTATAATTAGGGTGAGTGGGCAAATGTAGATTATTACATAATGTGTTTTGCAAACTAATACTATCACTACTTACTGCCATTTTTATTATTACAGGGAGATGATAACTACTGCCCAGAGGACTGTCAATAACTGACCAGTCACATAAAAGAGCCAAAGATGGAGTTACCAAAGTCAAGTCAAGAGCATTAGGACGCCAAGATGGAGATCCTATTGTGGTAGCTTGACCATTATTCAGAATAACAAGACCATTCTCATCTATAACCTCTAAAACATCTTTACCTCGAGGCAATGTATCAACACATCCCCACAACATGTGATGAGCATTGAAATCACCTGCAAATATCATTGGCTCTGGAATGGACTTAATTATACTGTTTAAATTGTTTTTATTAAATGGAGGATTTGAATTGGAAGGACTGTAAAAACTCACAATACTCAGTTCTTTGTTATTAATTTTAATTTTAATGCAAACATTTTGTAGAGCACTATCATAATATGTATTTATGTTAGAAAATGTGATATTATTATGAATAAAAATTGCTACACCATTGTGTTTATTACCACAATCATTCCTTATTGTGTTATAGCCTTTTATTAAAAAATACTGATGTGGTTTTAACCAAGTTTCCGAAATTATAGCAATATGGATATGATTTTCATATAAAAACCTTGTAAAAATAAGCCTATTACTAATAATACTTTGAGCGTTCCACTGCACTATATTCAATGTATCCATAATAACAATTAACTAGGTGTCTTTTTTCTAAAAGTGTTATTCAGAATTTCCTTAATACTATTTGAATTTATAGTTAACTTATCTTTATTTGTACAAATTTGTAAAACTGCTTCAACCAAGAGGTTCATAAATTTGTCAGATTTTATAAGATTGCTCAGGTGTGTGTCAATATACTTTGAGTTTAATTGAGGGAAAGCAGATTCATTGAAGAGATCTGAGTATCTAACACTACGGGACTTCACTTTGTTTTCTTCAATTTTTTGTTTTTTCAGAGGACAGGTAGATGAGATAGCTATGTGATCTCCACCACAGTTGGCACATTTTGTTAAAGTTTTTGGACACATTTTAAAATTGTGATTGTCAGAACATATGGAACAAACTTCATTGTTTCTACAAAATTTAGCAATATGGCCAAATTTCATACAGCGTAGACACTGTTTAATAGGGGGTACATATACATTAACCTCATGCCTCCAGTGATCAAGTGTTACATACTCAGGTAACAACGTTGATGCAAATGTGACTGCAACAGTTTGCGTTGGAACAAAGGAGACAACACCCTGTGGGTCCTTTACTCGCCGCATGAACCTTCTCACAGCAATAACTTTTTTACTCGATGCAATTAATTGATGAATTTTTTTGTTGGAGTAATCAGTGGGAACAGAAGTAAGAACTCCAGTGACCTCCGTTTCAGAAGCCGGAATTGAGGCAACCATCTCCAACTCGCTAAGTAACTTTTCATTTTTTAAAAATACATTCGCATTGTTAGGCAGGTCAAAGGTAACACCAACTTTAAAAGCATTAACGGACCTCAGGTGCAACACACCCGATACGCAATGCCTCCTGATTCCATTTGACAGACCCAACCTGTCCTTGTCTGATATTTTGACTTCACCCTGCTTGCGATTGAGAAATACAATAAATTCCTTCTTATTTGAATTTTCGTCGTATAACCTATAATAATTTGTCGCTCTATAAGGGGTATACTTCTCTTTATCCTTTCTTCTTACAATGAGACGTTCAGTCACCTCCGCGTCAGATACCGAGGATTCGGATAGGGGAAGTTCGTCTGGTGGTTCTGCGTCGCTCTGGCCGTTCTTCGGCCTTTTACCTGTACGCTTCCCCATGGCGATGGGGAAGCGCACTTAACAATTTATATATACAAAAATCGAATATTTATAAACCAGGATAAACAATTTACAAGTATGAAAAATATATGCACTATGAACAATAATTTAAACAATTTTTTTTTGTATAAGCGCGCCTTCCTTCGTTCACTCGTTCCCGCCCCAAACTCAAATCCTGTTGTACTGAATTTCATAACAACACTCCCCTGTTTTTTTTTATCCCTTCATGCGCAAAGAGTTTCAACATACAGCCACATTCTTATTGCTCGATGCGTGGTATCTGTATGAATTTCAAAAAAAGAACATTTTCGTTTACGCGCGCAACCACACTCCCAGAATGTCGCACGCCGTAAAAAAAAGTAGGTTATTCGAATCCCCACCATTTTTCTTTGATATTTTTATTGTTTTGTTTACAAAAAATAAGCGATTCATTTTAAACGCTGCAAAAGAACATTATATACGAGTGAATTTTAATTATTTCACTATACAAAATGTAAATTACTACTAAAATAAATAATTGTTTCATTAATACTTATTTTATTGGAATATAATCAGTAATGAATGATATTAGGTTACTACTGGGACTGGTGTTTTTAGGTTTTTTTTTAATGTTAGCAGTAAGCTAACTGTTCCAGAATCTTTTAGAGGATTCATATTCTGGGTGTAGATAAAGTCTTGTATGCAACTGTTGATAATTAGGTATTAAAACACTCATGTGATACTATTATCACATTCGTGTTATAATACCCCTTATTATACAACAGTTGCATAAGTAACTATTACAACATGATATGAATGATACCAGAAAGTGTACAAAACACTGCTAGTTAAAGTTCATGCAAAATTTAAATTAAATATATTTCAATTTATTTTTCAGTTTGCGTTTTACCCGGACATGTGTACATACAAACAAAAATTCTATGAAGCTTTTTTTTGGAATCAGTATTGTTTGTAGAGCGCAGAGCAAATAATCTTTAAAAATTATTCAATGTACATTTTTGAACTAAGTATAGCTCTTAGTATAATAATATGTTTAAAGATAAAACACATCATAATAGGGAAATGAGTAAAGGCTGGTTAAATGCATATAATTAAAACAACATACATAAAAAAAATATCAAATGAAAGGTTCACGTCCGACCGAGCAGCCGTCGATAGGTTTCTTTATTTAATGACGTTAGCCATTTTTTTAGAATAATTGTTGGTGATCGTATCGAAAGCACAGCGGTTGTAGCGGGAAATTTGGAACTCTTCTTTTTCTTCGTCTTGCGCCAACAAGGTCTGCGACAGGACTGAGGAAGTGACGACGGGGAGTGCACGTTGTGACGTATTTTTGTTATTTAAAATTACATAAAAATACCATGTTATATTTGGTTTTTCTTTGTATATTCTCTAGGTACATTTGTAAATAATTCCTTAGTAAATGTTCCAAAAATTAAAACATGCAAGGAGCAAGCGTGAAATTAGATATTTATTTAAAAAGGGGGGTATTTTAGATATTTTTCATCGAGTAATGTATTTCGAATTGTGTATTTATTTATGATTACACTAGATAAAAAGCTCAAGAGTACCGTTTATTTTGTTCTTTTCGATTACTTTGAGAAATGTTATAGAAAATTGTAGATCTTGATACAGGTATTTCACGAATGTATAGCATCTAGATACTCTCTCCCGTATCATCAAAAAATAACTAAAGAGGAAAGAATAGTAGTAATAATAAAAGTCAGCTAATATTATATATTAACTTTAGCACTGTATAAAATTTGTACTAGATCAATAACGAACAATTTTGTTTTAAATAGGAAACCGGCTTTGGCTCACTTACACATAACTACTAAAAATATGAACAGATTTTATGTTTTAATGAGTAATGTATGACCCAATAATACCTTTTCTTTCTTTTTTAAAGAAGTAGGTTTGCCCTAAATACAGTAAACAAAACCATTTAAAAATAAAGTGGCAGTAGAGACTGTCCATAGAAATTAAGAATTGAAATTTCATGTTTTAAAACAATTAAATTTAAATTTATTTTAAAAACCTATTTCCAGCAATTTACTTATCAAACAAAACAATTACTATTTTAGCCTTTTACGAAATCTATTCAATTTTACAAGATATACACAGCACTAATGTTGCACAATGCGTCAGCTGTATAGCTACAGATGACGCATTGTCACAAGATTTTATGACGATACGTCACTCGAACGGTTAGCTCAGTTGGTTAGAGCACTGGCACGGAACGCTCTGGCGTCCGTGGGTTCGAGTCTCGTATCGTTCATAAAATTTTGTTTTTCAAATTTTATTTGTGTATTAATCCTAGAAGTGAGGGTTATCACTTTTAAAAAACAGAACAAATAATAGATATATTGTTAACTTTCATCTCCTACGGATCTCCTCATTTCTGATTCGATCTCGCAGGGAAACTCCGAGCAAAGACCTCTCCATTGCCCTCTGAGCGACTATGAGCTTTCTCATAGGGCCCATAGTTAGCGACCACGTCTGCGTACCGTAAGTCATCACTGGCAACACACACTGGTTGAAAACCTTCGCCTTCAGACACTGTCGCATTTGGGACGAGAAGATTTTTCGGAGCTTCCCGAACGCTGCCCATCCGAGTTGGATTCCACGAGTGACCTCTTTCGAGAAATTGGACCTGTCTAACTGGATTTTTTGTCCGAGGTAGACGTACTAGTTGACAATATCGAGAGTACAGTTCCCAATTGTTATGGGAGTAGGTGCGACTTAGACATTTAAAATGATCTTCGTCTTGTCCATGTTCATTTTCAGACCTACTCCTTGGGAAGCTGTATTGAGGCCATCAAGCATAAGTCTTCCATGGTCTCTGCCATGATTACGATATCGTCTGCGAAGGTGTGTGATTTATTCACCGTTGATGTTGATGCCCAGTCCATTCCAGTCCAGAAGCCTAAAGACATCCTCCAACGCGGAGGTGAACAGCTTGGGCGATATGAAATCACCTTGTCTGACTCCCGGCTGTAGTCGGATAGGCTTCAAGTTCTGATCCTGAAGTCGGACTGACATGGTGGCGTTTCCATACAAACACTTCAACGCTTCGATGTATCGGTAATAAATGTGGCACCTCTGGAGAGACTTAAGCACCGCCCATGTCTCGGCTTTCTCACGCCAAGAATGGTGGCTGGTTATACTCCTCTGTCTTCTGTATAACCTGTCGCAACGTATGTATGTGGTCTATGGTGCTAAAGCCTTTTCGGAAACCGGCTTGTTCGGGAGGCTGGAATTCGTGAAGCCTGCGCATGAGACGATTCATGATATCACTTGTAGAGAGTTCTGTACTTGAAGAAAAAATATTGCAAAGTTCTTTGTAGACTTTGTAAGCCAGCATTGTAATGCAGTTTACATGTAACGTAACATGGTACCGAGGCATCTGTTCCTCTCGTGTTACAAGGTGCATTGAATGCGGTATACAAAATGTAGGTACTTATTACAGTCCATTTTGCAATTCTACCGAAATAATTTTTTGCAAATGTTTAGTAGTAATATCTCTGTACATAAAAATACTCATGTGATATTTGATAAGGGTCAAAGCCTCAGAATGTTCTGGAGTAGTAAAACCAAAAGATGAACGCCCCCAGAAGATGAACAATCGTAATAAATGTAGAAAAATAAAAACACTCATTTAAATTAGCACACAACACATCGTCTCTAAAGAATGCGAAGGGATCAATAATTAAATTCGATCCAAATGTCTTAAGTTTTCTTGAGTGCTAATTCCGCCAATATTCATTTGGATAATTATGGATTTCCGCAAAATAGCGACTTAAAAGTCGACAATTAATTTCTCAACAATATTCTCAAGTTTTTGCCAAAAAATAAAAACTACGACATTCTATATTTATAGTAATATTATGTTTACGTTCATTTATCAGTTTCACTTTTCCAAGTGGTATTTTGATAAGTTCGGGTTTCACGATCATCGATTCAATTCGATTCTTAGTCGATTGCTATTGTTGCTCGATTGCTAAGAGAAAATGATGTAAGTTACTTATAACAAACATGAAAAATAAACGTGACTAATCATTGAATGAATATTGAACATGTACTTAATGAATAACTTGCGCTTTTTTTAAGTCCCTATAGTCTGTCTAGAGTCTAGACTCTCATTTACGAACACATTTTAATATACATATATAAATTACGGATTCGACACATTTTAATATATATAATGAACGATTTTAATGGGGATTACTTCATGGATTGCAGTTTAGTCCAACTTGAGATATAGGATAATTTTTATTTCGATTTGGGACCCGTAATTTTATTTTCAATATTTGTTTTGTATGGACATATTTTCTATGAGAGAATTTTGTCACGGTTTAACAGTTACACTGAAACAATTTCATTAAAACAACAGGGAGCATTTTTACGAAATAATTCTTGATGTTTTGCAATATTATTGACAAATTCCTATAAAACAGTTTTTTTTATTATCTACAGAACAACGTCTGCCGGGTCAGGTAGTAATCTTATATAATAATAATAATTAATAACATATAATCTTATTTAATATAATATAAATATTGGACTACCGACTCCTTTCTCGCAACATATAAGTACTTACTTACCTACCTATTAACAAACGGGTTTACGAACAAACATTTATCAAGTGAGGTCAACACAACGAAATTCTTCAGCACCTAATTACTGTATATTTTCGTCACGAAGCATAATAGAAGTAAAAAACCAGGAAGTCTAGAATGTTCTGTACCCTAACTACAGTCGGAAGTATCAAGGTGTATCTGTTGTGTATCCGTACTATTTCCGATCTTATTCCGGGTTTAAACTTGTCACAATACAAAATTCTCGCTTGCATGAGTAGCCGGTTAATTAAGTTTCATTACCTACATTTTATACGTAAATATAATATATATCTGTAGTTTGTGTTTATTTTATGTAATAATATAATCACAGAGTAGTTACAACTATTAATTGTATATCTATGTGTTTTTATTATACAACAATTTCACCACAGAGTAGTTATTTAACTATTTAAATAAATCACTTTTTAAAGGATTAAAACGATTTTGCGTAAAAGTTATATTTTTACTATTAACTTTTTCTCAAAAGTCTCGCCTTTCCAGATCCCGATTTCAGGGGGACTCATCATCAGTTAATCAAAGAAAATAGTTAAAACTATTTGTTTATTCTATTCCGAGGGTTTATTATGTTGTGTTTGAAGTACCTATGTTGCAACGTTTCACAAGATGGCGCTAGTTAGCTTAAAACATCGAATTGATAAAATACACAAAATGCTTTACATTCATGTTTAATTTTACACTTACATGAGGTTACAAAATAGTTTTAGCCTCCAAGTTAGTATTACAGCGTATAATTTTGTTTATACACTTAAGAGTCCACTCAACAATTACTTTCGTACCCGTGCCACCGGGTGTTGACTATTGGAAAAAACGTTATGCCTGGATAGGTTCCGTCCGGCAGAGCAAATCCACTAAAAAACTGCAACTACACTGCAACACCTGTTAAAAAGATCAAATTTTGACAACGGTACGAATACCGTACCGTTGTAAAAATTTTAAATTTCATAATGTTTTAAAACAATTAAATTTAAATTTATTTTAAAAACTTATTTCCAGCAATTTACTTCAAACAAAACAATTACTATTTTAGCCTTTTACGAAATCTATTCAATTTTACGAGATATACACAGCACTAATGTTGCACAATGCGTCAGCTGTATAGCTACAGATATATTCAAATAAAATTTGTAAAACAAAATTTTATGAACGATGTGGGACTAAGCAGGCCTGTTGCAGTTATTTGCAGGAACGTTGCGGTGCAGGAATATCAATTCCACTAATAAAACTGCAGAACTGCAACTGCACGCCTACTGCTAAATAATGATATTCTGTTAAATTATTTTGACATTTCACTAATCAGTCATTTGTTTTCGTGCAGTTATATTTTGCATGCTTAATGAAGTAGATCGTAAGCAATTTTTGTAGTTACTAAATATTGAAGTGTGAAGTAAATCAAATTAATGCTTGGATTGATATGCCGATAGATAATGCACAAATTTTAATTATATTGCATGTTAATTAGAATAATTTTTAAGGAATTTAACAGTAAGAAATTAAATATATGTAATACTAATCTTAAACATTTTCAAGAAATATTTTCACAACAAACTTAATCATAATGAAATTACCATATTTAAAAATATTGATTGACTTAAATGGGTAGATATTGTAATTAGTTATGTAGACGTTTTACTTACGCAAAGTATGAACTTTAAATATCCCAACACACTTGTTATTAAATTCTAGAGTAAGTGTTATACTTATCACCAAAATACTTGTTAAAAAGAACTCTTAGATTCCGTCTCACGAAAGAAGTATCGCGTATATTTTTTATTCTAAAATGTGTATCAAATTTATAATGACAATTAAAAGAATGGTTAAAACTTAGAATACTGACACTAATTCATAGGATTAAAATGATCGCATATTGAAATTTGAGGGCATTCATATTACGTAGAGACGGAAGAGTATGGTATTTAATCAAGAGGCTAGCAATATTTCTTCGCATGACTGCGCCCCGGTTTGCAATAGGTACTTGTCTCTTTATTACGTAATATCACCTCATTAGTATTGCATTTTATTATTCTTATTATTGACAATTTTAACAGCGTTTTAAGTATATTAACTTTATTTTCACTGTATTTAATTTTAGTATACTTACCTATACATATACTTTGGTCCATCAGCTTACATCAAGTTTCTTATTGTATATTATATTCTTTGGCACTTAATTTAAATTGTTTTTTTATATTTTATTTAATCAAACATATTTTCAGTCAAGAATATCTTAAAACAAATATTTTTCCATATACACTGTTACTACATTACAAGAATAAACACTTTTCAAGATTTTTCAGTTTTTAGTAACCAACTGTATTAATTCAAATCTCTTTTCATGCATTCATTCCTTGATAGAAATTAATTTTGATTATATTATGGTTACATTACTTGTAATATTTTTATTGCAGTAGCAGTGCAGTTGCAGCGAAGATACAGTGAAGATTAATGGAATACGTCAACAAACACTGCACTGCAACTGCACGACTCAAATGACAAGAGGAGCAGTGCAGTTGCAGTTTTTTAATAGAATTGCCCTGCGGTATAGTTCGTATTTTAGTGTCAGGCTTTGTTGTTTTTATTCCTATAATATTTGTTAAGCTTACCTATGTACTAACTATTTCTATAAAGCACAAAGACACAAAATATTATTACTCGGCAATCAACCAGCCGTCCCTGCCGCCGCTGCACATAAAGAATGACCCCCTGACCCATACGGCAAAAGAGAAAGCCGATCTTACGTACTCTTTGCCTCCAACTCGACTCTTGACGACAACGGAAAAACACCGCCGACCATCCCGCGGTGTCAGATCTCTATGCCTGAAGTACAGTTCAGATAGAAAACTGATCGGCGAGCTCTGTTTTCGTTGGACGTTTCGTTAGGAGTCGAGCGGGCCGAATGGCATTTCTCATACAATTGACTAAATTAACTTGTGCTAACGCGCTTATTCCGGCACTCTTACTCAAAAGGCGAAGTCCCTGAATCATGGAAGTCAGCCCTTTTCAATCCGAACCAAAAATAGGAGACAGTTCAGATCCTGGCAAACTACAAGTCTATAGCTATTATCTTCCTGCTATCCAAAATAATGGAGAGCATAATTAACCGCCAGCTTTTGGTAAACCTATATGGTCACCAGTTGATCAACGACTGACAGTAGCACTTTCGCCATGGTCGGTCGTCAGGAGATCTTCTGGTATACCTCACACATAGATGCGCTGCGGCTATCGAAAGCAAGGGAGAAATGACATCAAAAAGAATTCTAAAGGAATCAATTTTGAGAAAATAAATGCGTTTTTTGCCTTTAGAGCTTTTTGTTGTGTTTTATAATTAGAAATATTTATTATACGTATATAGATATACGTATGTAGGTATGCACTGTATTCGATGGCGTGCCTTTGCAATAATTACTTAGCTTATCTTCACGCGCCACCAGCATGAACTTAACCTTGGCCGCACAATTAGTAGCCACATACTGTAATTTTGTTCTTGGATTATAATCGCATACGTCCGCGGTAACCGTGAATTAATACTCTAACTAGGCGATACTTATGGACACATTTACTTGTATGTAATTAACACATGCATACAAAGTTATCTATTATCTTTTAACGTGACACTTTTATTACATCGCCTCAAATTTTTTCGTCTGTCTATCGCATGGCGCATTACAACCGGTTGGGTGTACGGCTGGCCGTGGGGAAGGGGTGAAGTTCAATCATTAATGTAAAATACTGCATATCTACTGTGATACTGCCTTCAAGTCAGGTTTGCTGGGTCACATGAGTAAATAAAACGGATCAGAGACTAAGCTTCAAAAGAGTGGGCGAAACTGTTATTTTGGAAGGTTATCATAAAAAGTTAAGATAAATTAAACAAAACATTGTTTATTAGCTTTTTATTGGATTTGATCTTCGATATTAAATAAACCTATATACAAGATTTTATACAAAAGTTACAGTTAAAGGTGTCCGCATTAACATTATAAGCCCATAATCCCAATACCTTTTGATATTACAGTGGCCGATATTATAAATAAAATGCAGGGTATGGATATTTTTATACCTGCCTCTGAAGAAATATAAGAATCATTACAACAATAATAGCACGCGTGTTGAAATGGGGACTGGAATCCAAAGGACTGTGCCATCGTAATGACTTAATAGTGACGTCATCTAAATCTGGCTAGAAAACTTAAAAATCACCAGTCAATAGACCCGTTTGCAAATTGACAGTTATTATTGTAGCTGACGACCGCTGTTAAGCGTAGATATAATATATCAATAACACTTTGTAAATTGTACCGTTCGATGTAAAGATGACTGAATTATGTATGGACACATCAAAGGAAAAACAAATTTGTTGTTTTTATTTAATTAAGCAGCATTTTCCTATTTATTCACCTTTTAAACCTTCTCTGGACTTCCACAAATAATTCAAGACCTAAATTTGCCAAATCGGTCCAGCCGTTCTCGAGTTTTAGCGAGACTAATGAACAGCAATTCATTTTTATATATATAGATAGATTACTATGATTTTGTTCTAATTGTTGTAATTAATTGTAATTACTTTAAATAAGCTGTATGTTTTGTTATAGTTTTTAAGTTTAGTAGTAATTGTTTTTTATGTTTAATTAGTAGAGTCAATTTATTTTAGGGTAGGTGTCTCCCTTGAAGTCATGTGTCATGCGGGGGCCACAGAAGATCAGCGTTGCAACATATTTGTGTTGGAACACATGCTGAGTGGCTCCTTTTATAACCTTACGTTTTTATATTTTTAATTTGTTTTATTCTTGTTATTTGTGTGTGTGTATAAATAAATGTTATTCTATCTTTCTTTCTTTGTTAAAATCAATTTATTTACTAGTACAACTACTTCTGCCCGTACAGAATTGGTTATGTCAAAAGTTAATAGTAAAAGTTAAATAAATATCCAAGTGATCCCGTTATTTATATCTCAACAACAAAAAAGATAACATTCAAAAATATGTTTTCTCTTTCGTAGACTACAATTCTTTATAAATCTTGATGAGACTCGTTCTAATAGCCTAAACAAATGATCGGATTTGGTATGGCCGAACCATCGGACGCGGTTTGATAGCGGACTATATTTGATGGTACGACATACGTATCGTCCATCGCACAAAATTATTATTATTAGCGTACGGGCCGTACCGAGTACGACATCGGACGCCCACCGGACCGTCCGATAGTTCGACCGTGTGTTAAGGCTATAACACGACACATGAGCATCATTTTTTTTTCTACTATATATTTTCTAATTCTGTATTATTTCTCGTCAAAATTAATGGATAATAAATGGTTATTGTGGGTTATCCCTAAGAAATAGACTTAATATACCATCGCGGATTTATTTATTTATTATTAAAATATCTTTTTCATTGTGATAGTCAAAGATAGCATGTGATATAATGAAATATTAACTCTAAGGATGCTTTCTGACACTAGCGGTATGACAGCTGTGAAAACGTCGAAAAAAATTGAGTTTAGAGTTAACTTCTATTTTGAGCAATGCACGCACACTATCACAAAGTGTCATACTAATCGCGAGTGTAAGACTTAGCTTGTCACGCACACTAAAGTATTAAACCTGGCTTGTTATTGTCGGTTGTCTAGCAACAAGAAACGGGATGAAAAATATATGTCGTCCGATTCTCAGACCTACCCAATATGGACTCAAAATTTCATGAGAATCGGTCAAGCCGTTTCGGAGGAGTTCAATGTTTAACACCATGACACGAGAATTGTATATATTAGTGATTGAACATGAGCTAAGTAGGTAAAGTATATTTCATTGATATTGCTGTTAATGATTCACTGGTAACACTAGCATGCATAAATTTATAATTGTGTGATTAATTAGAGAAATAAGAAGTTGTAAACCAATAAAATACTTAACTAAATCTACTCTATAACTATTTCACTCACCGTACCATCAGCCCGGATAGCTCAGTCGGTAGAGCATTGGACTTTTAATCCAAGGGTCCAGGGTTCAAGTCCCTGTTCGGGCGGCCAATTTTTTATTATAATTCACTCATCGCAAGTATTTTTTTCTGAATTATTTTAGACAAGCTGTTTGTTGTCTGCGTCTTTAATTGTATGGAAACTTTTGATGTGTTGAAAAAATCATGTTTACTTTTGCTCTGTGTCAAAATTAAACTATCCCTAGGGAAACTTATCTTCCGGTATGAAATGTATTCCATGTTTCTCCCCATACTATTATACAGCTATATTCCAAATTTAGTTGAAATCCATTCAGAAATTCTGACCTGATTTAGTAACAAGCATCGAAACACACAAACAATTCTAAATTTTGTATCTAGGAGATATTCTGAGAATCTATATAAATATTAATTACTAGCTGACCCGACAGACGTTATTCTGTTCATATAAAAAAAAAACTCTTGCGGGTGGAATTTCGTAAAATCCGTCAATTCTTAGCTGACCTCTACTCGGCAAAAGGAATATTCCTACCAAAGTCTCTACGACTCATGGTTCCAGAGATATCGTGATGAATCTATCGGTGGACATCTCTTATATATATATAGAATAAAATATTTATAGTAAAACCTAGGCAGAATTCACTTCTATTTCAAAACCAAAGTGAACTTCGATCGAAAAAAAAAATAACGTCGTTTGAAAAATAGTCTAAAACGATATGAACAAAACAGCAACGCTTAGCAAAATACCAATGCGGAGCCGTAATAAAAACCATAGACAAAGCATGCAAGAGAAAAGAACATCTCTAACAGAGATACAGCGAGATAAAAAAATGGAGATTGACAAGTCGTAAACAGTCAGCCACCCTTTGCTCTCGATTACTTCTTTAAAATTCTGAATCTTAGATAATTTATACGTCTAAAGACTCTACATCAGTGGTTGCCAATCTTTTCTTGGCCATAGACCACTTCAATTTTTTTTTATTGTTAGCAGGGACCACCATAAGATTTTCCCCGTGACCAAAACGGCAACGCGACTAAAGAAGTATTCACTTTAAAAAAACGCATTATCGAGTTGTCAGGTCGTTTATACGCTAGTATATTCTCAGTCTATGATAAAAACATTCACTCCACAATACGGTGACTAAATTACTTAACTCTCTTGACGACCTCAGTCGTCATACGAAAGTATGAGTTACCGTAAAGTGTGAAGCCTGAACAAGAGTCATTCATTCGCGATCAGTCACTCATACAAGTCGCTGCGAACTGACGTCACGCTGTTATAGTTCACCAGTCGCGACATGAACTCAACTCAATAAAATATATGCGAAATGTCTCGCGCGTCCGCTTTCAAAACAATCTTCTGAACGAAAATGACGAAATACAAACTTAACAATACAGTCCGGTCGTCTTCTGAAGTGACATTAACATCATACATGACCGGCAATATGGAAAGAAAGGACAATGTATACCAAATACCACTGGAAGATGCGAACTCGGACAGATGTAATATATGCCCGAACTGTGAATATATAGACGAGAACCAACTTGCCGCGTCTTTGCAGAAATCGTGCGATAAGTTTGGACTCAATGAACTCAAGGTTGAGGGTCTGGAAGATGGGTGTTTGTGTGAGAAATACAATGGTGGTTGTAAGTTGTGTCCTCGCTCCAGTCCTGCGCCGACCCTCACCATAAACCTGGAGAGTAGTCAGGGGAAACAGTGCCTCTCATGTCATGCTACCACTCTCTACCCCAGTAAGTATTGATGCATTTATTACTAAACCTATTATTACCTTATACGCACTAAAAATTTAACAAATATAATAAAATAGTTTAAATGTACTTAAATTATTATTATTATTGTAATTCTTGCGCTGCGAAAAGTATTAATAATAGAATTAATTAATGTACTTCAAAAATTGTCGCGACAGCATATGTTATGTGTTATTTTATTTTAAAAATTTAATTGTAATGTCGCCTTTACGTGCTCAGCCTGCGTGTCCGCGGACGAAGTCGTGGGATATCAGCTGTACTACAGTCTCAGCATTTACAAAATTTAAAAAACAAATATTTAAAAAAGACATATATTATATAAATACTAGCTTTTACCCGTGACTTCGTCCGCGTTGAATAGTTACATTGGGCAATTTTTCTTATTTTTTAGGACACTTTTCAAATAATACACATACAAACTCCTCTTTTCGGTGCTGGCGGCGCCCTGACACAGCGCATAATATCCCTTGTCATTGTAGACAGTCTCTTTAATAGTATTTCCATGTGAACCAGTGCCTAAATACAAAGTTTCGTGGTTTTATCTTTGATAAAGACGAATTTCAAAACAAACTCCAAGCCATTTCAACCGCTAAATCATTTTGCAATAAAAGGTATTTAAATTTTTCAAGCTCTAGTCTATCTCTGTATTAAATTGTATCAAAATCGGTTCAGTTGTTTAGGCGTGAAAGCGTAACAAACAAACTCACATTCATATTTATAATATTAGTAGGGATGAATATAAGATAGATAGATAATCTAATAAACGGCCAAGTGCAAGTTGAACTCACGTGGAGAGGGTTCCGTACAATGCCAAAATCAATTGTTTTTACTGTTTATTCAATTGTGGTTTGTTTTATAATAGGAACTCTTACTGAATGTGAATTTTCATTCTACCTTACGGGTATTTATTTTACCACTTTATTTTCTATTGTTAGAAATCTTATGGGTATTAATCTATAAGCAATGATATGAATGAAGATATTTTAGGAAAAAAATTTAACCTTTAGAATGTATCGAGTTTCCGTGATCAGGGAGGGATATGGTTAATTTTCTTTCATGAATAAAAGAAAAACTATTTACTTTACAATAATAACATAATATTTGAGATCCTTAAAACATGCCCCTTCATTTGATATATGACACAGTATTGTTTGCAAGACTTTTTGTTTAATTTAATAATATTGTACCCCAAAAAAGGCTGTGATCTGTCGGGACGGAAAATATGGGAAGGTAAACCACTTCGTAACGTAACGCGTTACGGCGCCAAACTGTTTAGCTTCCCTTTCTCTCACGCATACGGCAGCGATAGGCAGACTCCTCCGCTCTCACTCTAACCAATTGTTACTTTTATTAAATAATATACATACACAAAATTCTTATGTACATCTTAGTCAAGATTTGTAACTAAATATAAAATATATTTTATCTATATATATAAAAATGAATTGCTGTTCGTTAGTCTCGCTAAAACTCGAGAACGGCTTGGCTAATATTGGTCTTGAATTATTTGTGGAAGTGTTAAAAGGTGAATAAATATGAAAGTGTTCGGAATTAAATAAAAACAACAATTTGTTTTTCCTTTGATGTGCCCCCCGTCGTCCGATATTTGTTTTGTATGGACATATTTTCTATGAGAGAATTTATTGACGCACGGTTCGACAGTTCTGTTGTGAAACAATTTCATTACAACAACAGGGAGCATATTTTACGAAATAATTCTTGATGTTATGATATATTACTGACAAATTCATAAAAAACATTATTTTATTTATTACATACAGAACAACGTCTGTCGGGTAAACTAATAATCAGTAAAATATTTTATTTATTAAATTACCTTTCCTAACATTATCATATTATATAACATAAGGTGTAGAGACTTGAAATTTGGTAGGAATACTCCTTTCGTCGAGTAGAGGTCAGCTAAGAACGGATTTTACGATAATCTACCCACAAGATTTTTTTTTTATTATGAACAGAACAACGTCTGTCGGGTCAGCTAGTATATTATATAAGAGATTTCCACATATATAGTCACTCATCACGATATCTCTGGAACCATAAGGCGTAGAGACTTGAAATTTGGTAGGAATACTCCTTTCGTTGAGTAGAGGTCAGCTAAGAACGGATTTTACGATAATCCACCCACAAGATTATTTTTTTATTATGTACAGAACAACGTCTGTCCGGTCAGCTAGTATTTAATAATATAGATGTAGTCGTTAGTATGTAACAATCCTTACTTATATAGAAAATACTGCATATATAAAATATATAGATGATTTACAATTATTAATCTTCTAATATATAAAATTCTCGTGTCCCGGTGTTTATTACCAAACTCCTCCGAAAAGGCTGAACCGATTTCTATGAGAGTTTGAGTGCATATCGGGTAGATCTGAGAATCGGCCAACATCTATTTATCATACCACTAAATGATAAGGTTGACCCACCCCTAAATATATATTTTTTAATTTTTTGATAATTTTTTTTTAATTTTATTATGATTCTGCATTGAAAAATACATACAACTTCAAATTTTAATAAAGCGATTTTTATATTATTCTGTTCCATCCACAAATCCGCTATAGGGTTGCAAGATGGCAATTGAATATAATAATTGTAGTACGATATATTTGGTAGGTGTGAGAATCGGTTGCATCTATTTTTTATACCCCAAAAATTTTAATTATTGAATTATTTTAAATTACTTTATATGGCAATACAGCGTTAGACCCAATTGTAGAGTAAACAAATACATTTTAAAATT
This sequence comes from Leptidea sinapis, assembly GCF_905404315.1. Classification (NCBI taxonomy): domain Eukaryota; kingdom Metazoa; phylum Arthropoda; class Insecta; order Lepidoptera; family Pieridae; genus Leptidea; species Leptidea sinapis. The sequence continues at coordinate 32,415,179 of NC_066312.1, read as the reverse complement.
ATTTCTAAATATACAAATACTATTTCGACTTGTCAATCAAAATCGGTCAAATAATCATACTTAGATTCGCTTTCCTTTTCTACCTTGCTTGCTGCAACTCTATCTTCTCACTCGCACACTGTGACCCTACGGTATTATATTGCAATTAAAGTATTTGAACTAAAATGTGTTTTTTCGCCTTAATTTGAAGTATTACATTATATTTTTCACGTTATCAACAGATTCAAAGTATTTTCGGTGTTTGTAACGATACACGCGTGGAATTAATTAACATACAAAAATACGTACGGTGATAATGTATTCTTTTAATACTCTGTTACAACTTAGCCCACAGTCTAAATATTGAAATGAAAACAGATTTAAAATTGCGGAATTGTTTGTTGGTAATATCCTATCTAACATTACTTAAGCTAGGTTGCACCAGCTAACTTACAAGTACCATCAAAGTTTATAAGTCCTTTTTGAATAATAAATCAAATTAAATTAAAATCAAATCAAAATCACTTTATTCATGCAGGTCACGGAAATGACACTTATGAATGTCAAAAAAAAATTCTTATTGTATCTACTAAATTAATAATATTTGAATTTGAATTAAGATTACATTAATTCATAAAAAAAATGCATTTTTATTTGAAACAAAAATGATGTACAATACTTTCTACCTCAATTATTGTCTATGTATTTTTATAGTTATTTCGTATAATATTAATTCGTACATATTCAACATAAAATAAGTTTTACAAAGGCCACATTTAGTCATTTTTATTTGTAACACTGAACTTATTGCCAATGTATAATGTACGTAACTTTGCAATAATATCCCTCACCGTTCAAGCTCTATAAATCGCTTATGAGTGACGGAGGTATTTTATTAGGAAAAATATTTGCTACTAAGGCAAATTGATTGTCAAATTTGTTCATATATCTGTCGAGCTTTCTATTTTAGCACCGCTTATGTTTTGTGTGGCGTATAAGGTATTTTAGATGTGAAAGTAAATTTGTTATTTATCGCGCTTTCACACAAAACAAAATTGTTTTCAATGTGCATTTGAAGATGTAATTCTTAGATAATTTATACGTCTCAATAGAGCCGCCTGCTGTTAGACAACCGATGATAACAGGGCAGGTTTATAACTTTAGTGTACGTTCTAAGCTACGTCTTACACGCGCGATTTGTATGTCACTTTGTGTAAGTGTGTCACTTCAAATAGAGGTTAACAGTGTACCTCAATTTTCAAAAACGACTGCACCTATTTTCATGCTGTTTTTATGAATGGACAGCTTGTTTCTCGACCAAGGTTTAAGTAATTAATTTGTTAAGTATTTGTATACATTTTTGTATATATTAAAGATATTTGTTGGAGGTGTCGGAAATAATAAGTCGTCTGGGAGCTAAAAACGAATACTTTGCGTAAAACCTTTGAGATATAACAAAATAACGTATGATGTAATTATGAGTCTTATATATGTCTACAGAAAAGTCCGGGATAGCATATTTCTATCTCTATAACGATAACATACTACTATATTCATTTTATTTCTTTAAAAATAGGCAATTTTAAAGCAGTTATAGAAAAGCTGTTTACACAAATACGATATTAATCCTTATCATTTTATTACTACATATATACTAAATGTATATAAATAAATCATTTAGAAATACGTTTTTGTTTCATTTTTAACTCAATAACTTTGATCATACACTTCCGGTATCTTTAGACTACATTATTCCCAAATACATCTTTTTTTCTATTGAAAGAACAGCGTCTGTCGGGTCAGTTAGTTTATAGTAAAGTCCTAGTTGCCGTTCAAGCCGTTTCTATGAATAAATTTAAATGTTTTATTACAACATGTCTCCGTCGTAAATCCTACTACTCCACAGCTAAATATCTTAAGCTTTGTATATGATTCTAAGCGATCGGACAGCCTGGGATTTAGATTATGATTATTTTATAGCAATTAAATGACAGTACAATATTGTATATTTTATTAAAAAGAGCCCAAAAAAATTATGCTGGGAGAGTTTCTTGCGGCACTTCTTCTGTCTCAGAGCGCAATTTTTTTTCGAAGTGGTGGAAGTGGTTAACTTAACATCAAAGCTGCGATGTCGCAAAGAAGTTTAGGTTCAATCATGCGAAGTGGGATGAATCACTAACCATCACAAAACAGGTGAACGTCTTTTACTAATAAGTGTGCAAGAGAGAATGGTTAACGTCTGTTATAGCCTAAACACATGATCGGATTTGGTACGGCCGGATCATCGGGCAGTCCGGCGGGCGGCTCGAGCCAATTGGTCCGCTGTCGTATCCGGTACGGTACTGACGGTAATTATAATAAAAAATAAAATCTTGTGCGATGGACATTGCGACATACCAGTCGGAGGCTCCTTAACACAGGATGCCGGCTAGATTATGGGTACCACAACGGCTCCTATTTCTGTCGTGTAGCAGTAATGTGTAAGCATTAATGTGTTTCGGTCTGAAGGGTGCCGTAGCTAGTGAAATTACTGGGCAAATGAGACTTAATCTTATGTCTCAAGGTGACGAGCGCAGTTGTAGTGCCGCTCAGAATGTTTGGGGTTTTTCTAGAATCCTGAGCGGCACCTCCTTGTCATGGGCAGGGCATATCAATTACCATCAGCTGAACGTCCTGCTCGTCTCATCCCTTATTTTCGTAAAAAAAATACCATTGAATATGAATATATATATCATATATATACCACCGCTACCAGACCCGTCCGATGGTTCGGCCGGACCAAATCCGATCATTTATTAATAATAGTTATTGTTAAAATTGAAGTAATAATCCTGAGAACTATACAATCGTTGTTGAACACGAACAAGACACTATATTAGTCAACACGGAAAAGCGATAACGGTGACCCTTTAATCATAATGTCAAGCTATTTGATAAAGTAGCAAAAAATTTATGTAAATATTTTTATACAGTTCGTTTTTATTAGCTTTATAAATTGTGTGAGAAATATTTTTGAATTATATTTGAATGACGTTCTATATGTATAGAACGCCATTGAACGTTCTATATGTATAAAACGAAATTACCTTTTGTCAAAGTCAAAGTCAATTAAACTTTAATCAATTATGCTAAAAGTAAGCGTATTTAAATCGTCATTACAAATATTTCTTATAAAATACTGATTCTACCATATTATGTTTGGAAAAAGTAGAGCTCGTGAGAAGAACATGCAAGAAACTAAAATATGGCGTATCCCCTTAGTTCAACTTTTATGGTCCCGAACTCGACGGGTAAACACCTGGAACCCCATTACTAAGACCGTTCTGTCCGTCCGACCTTCCATCTGTCAGCAGGCTCTCACACACCGCATAATAAGACTTCTGAAATTTTAAAAAATTACCAAAAAGACCAAGATAAGCAAAGGCCAAAGGACCGCCTTGAAAATAAATATATAAAAAAACAAACATAATATTTGATAGGATATTCTATTTTATAGTATAATTTGCATGTTAAAGTCGTTAATAGTCTTGTAAACAAATTATTTTACACCTTTAAGATGCCTGTTACGGAAATTGAATAACTATTATCGAATCCACAAAATATATAAACATTTGCTTATACGGGTACCAATAGGGTTGGCAACCGTACTCTAAAATAGAGTATTACACTCTATATCAGAATCAAATCAAATCAAAATCAGTTTATTCACGTAGGTCACGAAAATGACACTTATGAATGTCAAAAAATTTTTTTTTTTCTTATTGAATATACCGCTACTTCGTAAAGGGTTGAGCTAATGAGAAGAAGTAGCAAGAAACTCATTGCCACTCTTTTATATCAAGATTTACATTTACATCGATTTACAAATCATTTCAATTACAATATAATATGTAAAATATAAAATGATGCAACAAACACACTCAAACGTCAAATAGTCAATGTCTTACACGAGTAAGTCAAAAAAGTAAATGTAAATTAATACAAAAGTTATTGAGTACAGTAGCTGCATCATCCACATACACCGTAAGTAAATAAATGAAGGTATTCTGTGAGCATTTTATAAGCGATTATAAATAAATAAATATGTATATATCCATACATATATATACACACAATAACTTAAGAATCTGAAACCGAGTCTCCGGCAACAGGATCATCCTGCCACCACAAGCAGCGCCCGTTCACTAGCATAACGCATGAGCCAGCCATCGCCTCAGTCAACCATATTTTAGGGAAGGGGACGACCCGTCCCATGTCGCCGCCACAAGCAGTATCATTTAAGCGATCATGACGAAACCTGTTACGAAAACTCAGCAGAAAATAATCCTATTCTACATATCATGCAATACTCACCAAATACCTCTACTTACAATTTGACAATTCTGCTTAAACTTGTAATTAATATTATATTTTTACTAACAATAATCAAAAGCTCAATCCTTTAGGGTAATCAAATCAAAATCACCTTATTCAAGCGGGTCAAGGAAATAAATTTTCTTTTTGTATCGACCTTCTTTGTCCACTATATCATGTACTCTATAATCTATGACACTAATAGTATGCTAAAATACTCTTTTTTAAATAATGTTCACTATACTTTTGCCAGTCATGTTATAACATAATATATTATGCAAACCAATTTTATTTTTATAATTATATTATTACATTACCGTGTTTCGGTGTGAAGGGCACCGTAACTAGTACTGGGCAAGTGAGACTTAACATCTTATGTCTCGAGGTGACGAGTGCAATTGTAGTGCTAAAAAGAATATTTGAGGTTTTCAAGAATCTATTTTACGTTTATAGGTTTTGCGTTTTAGAACCTTCGATTAAGGATTTGTCTCCGCTGCGCTCCAACTGGACATCGCACTACTTAGGAACAATAGCTTTTTTTATTACGGCAACTATTAGATGCTGGTGTGCGTGGCATCTTGAAACTCAATTGCATTTTTAAAATTCTGTAACATATGCTTCGTATTATTTTACTTTTAAATTAATAAAATACAAAACACTTACTACTGACGACATATATCTTTCTTATTTCTTGTAGTAATTACAAAGTACAAATTAGTATTTACAAACTATTATATATAGGCAATCCGGCATTTAAGTTTCAGTTATTAGCAAAGTTTGACAGACCATGTGGCACGTCAACGTCACACATTGTTCGAGACTGGCTCGAGTACGCCCACATGGGCGTAGTATTAGTTGCCGCACTGTGCGACTACGCCTGCGGTATCTATCGCGACCAAGCTACCAAGGGGTAGAATAATATATATGAACGAAAAATAATAATATCACTCCAATTGTATAAAAATAATTTAATGATATTTAATTACACGTTATTTAACTAAATTATGTGGTATAATAATATTTTCATTAGTTATATTTAATCACTTCTTTATTCCATAATGTTTTTATTTACAAACGTAATAGAGCACGAGGAATATATTTTTAAGGATTTCTGTTATTACGCCAAAGAAGAATAGCTTCATGTTTGTGCAAAAAAATACATTACAATGTCAAAGTTATAAAGCGAATAATCGTAATTTTACCTGATACTGAAATTGAATCTACGGGTATATATAGAATATAGGGGTATATATAGGGTACCTATAAGGTCGCCAACCGTACCCTAAATAGAGTATTGCACTCTATATCATGTACTCTATAATCTATGACACTAATAGAGTATGCTAAAATACTCTTTTTTACACATTCATGTTATATTATGCAAAACAATTTTAATTTAATAATTATATTATTACATTACTGTGTTTCGGTGTTAAGGGTACCGTAGCTAGTGAAATTACTGGGCAAATGAGACTAAACATCTTAGGTCTCTAGGTGACGAGTGCAATTGTAGTGCTAACAAGAATATTTGAGCTTTTCAAGAATCCTGAGCGCTGCATTGAATGCGCAGGGCGTATCAACTACCATCAGCCGAACGACTTTTCATCTCGTCCCATATTTTCATAAAAAGAATCTTTTTAAATATGGAAATCTAGTTAATATAAATTCCTTAATTAGTTTAAATTATTAAAGAAACTCTTAATATGCCTTAGCCTTAAGTATTCACGTCTATTTATCCAAATATATATTTGATCTCTCTTTTTCTTTCGTTTTAATATGCTATGTTCACACCCTCACGGAGTTACATCTTTTGGTATTTCGCTGATAGATTTTCTTATAAGTTATGTATTTATATTATTCTGCTGTGTGTATATTATTAAGATAAATAAATAAAAATGGATTTGCAATGCATTTGAAAAAAAAATGTATGCGTCGAACTGCACCAATGTGGAATAAACTGCAGTGACGTGGTCGCTGGAATATTCCCGATCCAATTAGAATCTGGACCTTGCAAGTTAGAGCATTGTGCCACTTTGAAGACCGACAACGCATCTCGACCTCTAGTATTGCGGATGTCCATTAGCGATTAGTTATTTACTTTCCATCGCGTACCATGCCTGTATGCCCCTTCTTACATAAAAAACTAAGATAATTTATGCGTATCGATAGAGTCTCTTGATGTTAGACAACCGATGAAACAGGCCAGGAATATTAGTTTAGTGTGCGTGACAAGCTACGTCATGCATTCGCGCGATTTGTATAACACTGTGATAGTTTGCGTGCATTGCTCAAAATAGAGTTCTACACTAAATTTTTTAGACGTTTTCACAGCTGCCAATCATAGTCTATCTAGAGGTATAAAATTAATTATCTAAGATAACAACATGCTCGTCTCGGGACAGAAGTCCAATCCGAGTTGAACTATTTAATATTTTAATAGTTCTCATTATAGTTATTACTTTTATTTTATGTATATTAATATGATAATATAAGGAAAGGTTATTTATTAAGTAATATTTTAATGATTATAAAATATATATTATTCTTAGTTTCAATCCATGAAAATATACATAAGAATTTTGTGTATGTGCATTATAAGTATCATTATATTTTAATCCTATTAAAGTAACAATTGGTTAGAGTGAGAGAGGAGAAGCCTGCCTATCGCTGCCGTATGCGTCAGAGAAAGGGACACAGACTTGCGCCGTAACGCGTTACGTTACAAAGCGGTTTACATTCTTCGTCATAAATAGAAAACTATGCATCATAATAACAATTAACAATTTTTAAGCTTGTGCCAATGCTTTTATACGAAACCGGACATGGCACGGTTAACTTAATTCAAAATTTGGACCACCATTCGTTGCTTAAAGACCCTGTTTTTTATGATTTAAATACAAATGTATAGTTTTCAGAGTTATCCGTATATATATTTGTAATAACTTACACAAATAAAATTTGAAAACAAAATTATATGAACGATGTAAGACTCGAACCCGCGACCCCTCGCATTCCGGGTCGCGCTCTTCCAACTGAGACAATCGTACGAGTGACTTATCGTTGATAAGATCGTGTATGCTTTGTTCAACTCTCAGGTTGTGGCTTTATCTACAGGATCTACTTTACGTTGATAACCTGCTCAACCCCAATATTTGCATATTAAGAAATTGACTTGAGATGTCGCTCTTGCTAAATCTAAACAATTTGATGGGTTGTAAAGTTGTACTATTTCACCCAATTTGCCTCTTTTATTTTTGGGTCATGTCACCTGCCCATCCCTCCTGTTAACAGCATAATTTACACTCACACCTGTATGGAGATTTCGAACCTATATTCGCCATCATCCTTATATTTGTCTGGCTTCATCCACAAGTAACAATGTCACTACCTCTTCTTTAACTCCACATTCCTCTCGAATGTCAAATTTGAGAACAATTTCGTATAGTGCACCTTACAAACTATTGTATTCATTTTGAAAATCTCGCATGAAAATATTGTTCTGTAATAATTTCCTTACTTGTTCGAACGTTTTCCGAACACATACCCTTTTAGTTTAAGACATTAACCTTCCGAAATCGGAAAGTGCCATAGATCGGGACGATTTTCAAAGCGTATTATTTTACATGTACTAAAAGATTGCTTATAATTATGATGATTTGAGTGAATGTATTAGAAAGCTATTGAAACAAACTATAAGACCATGGATAAAAAACAATCTTATAAACCAAATGAGGATCAGAACTTGGGCATGGCATAGTGTGCCATACGGCACTTACGATTTTGGTGTATCTGAAACATCTAACTACACTCGACTAACACACACTACTGTGCTATCTAGTTTCGGAAGGTTCAAAGATAATAATGATGACATTGTGTTTTTTTTTTGTCAGCTTTCTTGTTAGGTGATAAATTCTAGAAATTGTTAAAAATAATAAACCGTTTCATGAGATTTCCAATTCGCTTCGAACAATTTGTTTCGAAGGATTTTTATTGTTGCCAATCTCATCATATGGTAACGTAACGCTTTGAAAACAATAACTAGTACTTATTGTATCAAACAATGCGTAGTTAATAATTGAAGTCACACCTGTTCATGCTAGGAAAACTTATGTAATGGACAGATTGATAATATGAATGCTATTACAATATTAAAATGTGCCTATATACTAAAATATTGGCGCTATCTGAAATTCGGAGTTAACGTAATATTAAGATCATTAATATCGTGTAAGATCACTCAATAGGCAGTTATGTTTACCAATTGAGTAACGGCCAAATGTTGTTCCAAAGTTAAATAAAACTGTATCACATCACGTAGGAAACTATATATGTAGGTATTTATCCTATTCTAGGTGCACAAAATTAATTGATGGGATGGATAATGAAAATAGATGGATGTTGGGGTAGTAAAGTCCTCGAATGGCGACCACGTACCAGAAGACGTAGTGTTGGTAGGCCCCCCACAAGATGGACCGACAATCTGGTCAAGATCTCCGGAGTAGGTTGGATGAGGGCAGCGCAGGACCGATCGTCATGGCGATCTTTGGGGCAAGCCTTTGTCTGGCAGTGGAGGTCTTCTGGCTGAATTGATGATGTATAGTAAAAAAAGTGTGCGAGAAAGAAGAATATCTATTTTAAAACAAGATAGCAAAAGTAAGCGAATCTATTGATATTGTGACCGATTTTGATTGACAAATCGTAAAGATTCAGCCACGCTTTGCATTAGCTCCATATTATTTGGAATTTAAAACTAGCTATCCTCTAGCTAACGCACACATTGCCAAATCGAAATTGGGCATGCTTATCGCGTTGTCAGGCCGTCTCTACGCTAGTATATACATAGTCATTTAACCACGACATGTTTGAGAAACAGGAAACTAATATTTAAAAAAATTCAGTAGAATATACTGATGAATTTCACCACAAGACATTACGTACAAAATGCTAAATACCATCCGCATCATGTAGACGTCCATTCCCCAACCGCGCGTTTTGCAAGAAATTTCTTCCTGCTCCTCCTTTCCTCGGACAGCCACTCTGTGGAATCATTTACTGGCTGCTGTCTTTACGAACCTATTTGACTTAGGAACCTTAAGAAAAGACTATATTCTTGACCGCACGGTGTTGCAGATGCCTCTCATTAAAAAACTATAAAGGACTTATTCCACACGAGTACATCTTAATATTTATGTCTGCGAAAAGTTTCCTTGAATTTACGATATATTTTTGTAATTTTATACACAGGATCTAGAACGCTATTGAATTAAATTTTAAATAGGTATCAACTTTTCATCTTTATATAAGCTATCCAAGTCTACCCATGACATCTGGAACAACTCATTTATTACTAGATATTATTGCATTGATCCTTGCATAAAGGAAATATTTTTTTAATTTTCACTTCATTTCAAAGAATATTTTTTTCGATATTGCAATCTGTCTCAGTCTATATAACGTGATATATTAAATTCTACACTAATAATTAATGAAGAGCCGGTTTTATAACAATTATTGAATATTACGAATAGTACTTATACTTCTTGTTATTGTTTCGGAGAAGGTTTTAGTACATGATATGTTGGTGTATCTATATTTGTTTGACTTAGAAATACTTATTTCTGCTGTGAAGCTGTAATGTGTAAGCATTATTGTATTTCGGTCTGAATGGCGCCGTAGCTAGTGAAATTACTGGGCAAATGAGACTTAACATCGTATGCGCTATTGTATGTATGTTTATATGAAAATATGTATGTTTAAGTAAGTATATTGTCCTACTAATATTATAAATGTGAAAGTTTGTATGTCTGGATGTATGTTTGAACTTTTTTAACGCAAAATCTACTGAATAGATTTTGATGAAACTTTACAATAATATAGCTTACACACCAGAATAACAAATAGGCTATAATTTATAAAACTATAGTATGAATTATACAAAATATAAAAGAAGTGTGATTGTTACTAATGAATACAACTAGCGCCATCTCTTATCAACTAGCAAGGAAAAGATCAATACAATTTATATGGCAAAACAACGTTTGCCGGGTCAGCTAGAGTTAAATATATCATTGTCTTGTAACCCATAACACAGGCTATATATGCTTAACTTGGGGCAAGATAATTTGTGTAAAAAGTGTGTCAATACATTGAGCGCGGGATACTTAATTTATATTACACTATAATATTTGCCTGGTCAGCACTTGTATTAAAATATAAGGAGCAACTGCCAAGCGTGGCTGACCGCTTACAACTCGTCAACCAAAATAAGTTACAGTAACAAAGAAATTCCCTTTCTGCTGCATCTTCGTGTGTGATGTTCTTCCCTCTTGCAGGCATTGTTCGTCTAGTACAGTGTTCGGCAGAGTGCGGCTCCAGCACCGCATGTGGCTTTTTCTCCTTAAGTACGGCTCAGGCACGAATATCCACTGAAGGCGCAGTAATATTTTCATTAAAAAAAAACTTGGTTGGAAAAAAATTAAATCTTATTTTGATAAATTATATTCGCCCAAACTTTCCAAGGAGATGCAAACACATTGTTCACTTAAAAATTGTTTATTAAGTTTACCAAACAAGCAGATTTGGCTCCCAATTTATTTTTAATTGTTGTATTGTTGATATATGGATCTTTGGGTAATAAGTTTGGCGACTGGTCTAGTATATTAAATAAATAAATGACACACTTTTTACACAAATTATCTTGCCCCAAATTAAGCATATATAGCCTGTGTTATGGGTTACAAGACAACGATATATTTAATACAATATACTTACTTAAACATACATAAATTCATAAAAACATACATAAATACATTTAAACATCCATGACTCAGAAACAAACATCCATATTCATCATATAAATGCTTGCACCTACCGGGGTTCGAACCCGGGAGCTCTAGCACTAAGCTAGAGGTCCCAGGTAGGATCCCTAACCACTCGGCTATACAGGTCGTATATTGTAAGTTATAACCAGCCAGTGCTTCTATTTATAATCATATATTTATGTCGTTTTAACATTTAAATTAAATAGTGTGATATAAAACAAAAACGTAATAGTTGGAGCTGTAAACAGACGGCGTATAGAGGAAGGTTCAGTCGAATAACTGCCTTGAGGTTGCAATTAGCCAATAAAAACGTAATTAGCCTTTCCAATGAGCTCAGGAAATCGAACGAACGGCAAAAACGCACCCAGTCTTCGTGTAGAAGATAGTCGTTTTTATTAACTGATCTTGTTCTGTGAGTTACTAACAGTTGGCCGCGATGCAAATTCAAATTATTTCTTATATTTTCAGTGATAGGATAACACTTATGGTAATTGATACGCCCTACCAATGGGTAGGTTGTAATGACAATGCAGTGCCGTTCAGGATTTTTGAAAAAAAAAAACAAATTTTCTGAGCAGCACTACAATTGCGCTAGTCGCCTTGAGACATAAGATGCTAAGTCTCATTTGCCCAGTAATTTTACTAGCTATAGCGCTATTCAGACCGAAACACAGTACTTAATGTTTGCACATTACTGCTTCAAGGCAGAAATAGGCGCCGTTGTGGTACCTGTGAGCCTCCCACTGTTATATATTAAAATTAATTATTAAAAATATTAAAATTTTACTGAAATAATGCCGATATTAATGCAATCTTTGTGCTGCACATGAGGGCTATTTATAACCTAGGTCCTAAAGAATCATTGAGAGCAAAATTTAAAGTTATAAACATCCAAACTGTTGCTCTTCAATATATTCTCGGTAATGTTAGGTATGTACATAGGCACATAAGTGAATTGACTAGAAATTATTGTAGCAATAATGTTAACATCAGGAACAGACATAAACTTATAACGCCTACTTGGCTAAGTTGAGTTAGTAAGCCTTTTGTGGGGCAATGTATATGCCTTTACAACAAGATCCCAGAAAATGTTCAAAACAAATGTATAACGAAATTCAAAGGAATTGTTAAAAAACGTTTCTGTTGTAGCTAAAGTAAGCTTATTATAACATAAATTACTTTCTTAATGATAGGTACCACGAGATGTAAGAAAAAAAGCCCGCTGAGTTCTTGCGCGCGTTCTTCTTAGATCTGAGACATACATTTTCGCATGAATAGGTGGTAGTTTTTGACTTGCAAAAAGTGATGTCATATCCTATTTCAAATTAAAATATTTGAATCTGAATTTAAGTTTCAATTTGAAAGCATTAAAGGTTACAAATGGATAATATTATTAAATATCGCAGTTAGCAGCTAACATAAATGCTCACGAAACTGGCAACCACTACCTCTTTGTATAGCCAAACTTATCCTCTGACAAAGGTACGTACTAGACCCCGGGTCACCTGTCTAATCGATTAGATTCCTGAAGAATTGTGTAATGTCTTCACCCCAAAAGGAACATGTACGTATCCATCACAGAGTGATATTTTCGTCAGTTTCCCGCAACTGCACCTGCCTCCCTAGATGTATTTGTAATATGAGATTTTGATTTATTTCATATGAGATTTAATATACGGAATTACAATGATTATATTAAAAGATCTTAAAAGAGAGGAATTACGATGGGACGTAACTTCTTCTGCAAGACATCCTTACTTACTAATATTATATAGTATGTTAATGTATGTTTGTCTGTTATTCTTTCACGCCTAAACCACTAAAAAGATATTGATGAAATTAAGTAAAGAGAGATACAAACAACGGAGGAAGGGCAGCAGCATCCTTCATTAAGAGCCCACCACTTACTGCGATCGTGAACCCGCCTGCCAAGCATGGCGATTACAAAAAAACCCCCAAAAATATGATAGACACAATAAGGCCCCGGCCCCTAGTCCCCGGCGGCCCCGCTCGTGGTGGCCACGGTAGCAGCCACATAAGCGACGGGGGCAGGGGGTGCTAAGAATCCTCGGGTGTGGCAGGGCTACCACAAACAAAGACCATTGGCCCTGGCAACATACAATGTTAAGACACTGTGAACCAACGAGAAGTTGGGGGAACTGGAGGAAGTTGTGAGCCGATTACGATAGGATGTCGTGGGGTTATCTGAGGTCTGAAGACAGGGTGAGGACTCGATAATCCTAAATTCCGGACACATGCTCTACTTCCGGGATGGCGACTAACTGTCTCAGGGTGGTGTCGGGTTCCTCGTTCACAAGTCTCTCGTCAACAACGTAACTGAGGTGGGGAACGCGTAGGGTAGCGCACGTAATACTCAGAATTACTGAACAGTATTCGTGGAAGGTCATTCAGGTTTACGCTCTGACTTCGATATACTCAGATGACGAGGTGGAGGCCATGTATGAGGACATCTCAACAGCCATTCACACTCCGAAGACCCACTTCAACGTTGTCATGGTAGACTTCAATGCAAAATTGGGCAAACGTAGCGGCGATGAGTTGAGAGTGGGGAAATTTTGTTATGGAAATCAGAACGCCTGAGGCCAGATGCTGGCTGACTTCATGGAGAAGGAGGCCAGAACAACGCAAATGGACTTGGATCAGCCCCGATGGTACCACCAAAAATGAATCGACTTCATTATGTTGACCAAAAGACATTTATTCAATGATGTCTCTGTGATCAACTCTGTGAAAACTGGGATTGATCACCGCATAGTAAGAGGCACATTGAATATCAATCCAAAACTGGAGCGGTCTCCACTGGTGAAGTCTACGCTCCAGCACGCACCCATCCAGATACAAAACACCGAAAACTTTCAACTCGAATTGCAAAACTTCTTCGAATGCCTCGGTGACGTGGACGAATATAACAACAGGTTCGTGGCAACTGTTCAAACGGCTGGGTCTAAGTTCGTCTAGGCCAGCCTTTCAAAAAGGACCGTGAAATCTCAGACTATACACACAACTTGATGGATGTAAGACGTCAAATGACCCTTCAGTCCCCCGACGATGCTTCCCAGTATAGGCAGCTAAATAGACAGATTTCCAAGTCATTGACTCGCAATATACGCCGCCACAATACAGATTATATGAAGGCGGCCATAGAGCGTAACAAAGGCTCAAAAGTATTCGCACCAGATTTGTCTATCGGGCAGGGTCGTTTCGTCTAACTTTTGAAGGAAGTCGAGAAGTTCTACGGACAGTTATACACGACCGCACGGGCACCTTATACCAATAAGGCTGAAGACCCAAGAGCCAAATTAACCCGACACTATACCGAAGATCTCCAAGACGTTAGCTTTTACTAGCATGAGATTAGCATGGCCCTAAAACAGCTTAAAAACAACAAGGCGCTGGGTGATGATGGAATTACAGCTGAGCTTCTGAGAGCTGGTGGTACCGCTGTACTTAAGACCCTCCAGAAACTATTCAATTCCGTCATCCTCGAGGGCTAAACGCCGCAAGCATGGCACAGAAGTATAGTGGTGCTGTTCTTCAAAAGGGGGGATAAAATGCTTTTGAAGATCTATAGGCCCATATAACTTCTGAGCCATGTATATAAGCTGTTTTCTAAGGTTATCACGAATCGTCTCGTGCGCAGGCTCGACGGCTTCCAGCCTCCCGAACAAGCCGGATTCCGAAAAGGCTTCAGCGCCATAGACCACATACATACGCTGCGGCGGGTTATACAGAAGACAGAGGAGTATAACCAGCCACTATGCTTGGCGTTCGTGGACCATGAGAAAGCCTTTGATTCGATCGAGACCTGGGCGGTGCTTCAGTCTCTCCAGAGGTGCCACATTGATTACCGATATATCGAAGCGTTGAAGTGTTTGTTTAGAAACGCCACCATGTCAATCCGTCTCTTCAGGATTAGATCTGGAAGCCTATCCGACTACAGCAGGGAGTCAGACAAGGCGATGTCATATCGCCCAAGCTGTTCACCGCTGCATTGGAAGATGTCTTTAAGCTTCTGGACTGGAACGGACTGGGCATCAACATCAAAGGCGAATACATCACTCACCTTCCATTCGCAGACGATATCGTAATCATGGCAGAGACCATGGAAGATTTAAGCCTCACTCGATCGCCTTCATACAGCTTCCCAAGGAGTAGGGCTCAAAATGAACATGGACAAGACGAAGATCATGTCAAATGTCCATGTCGCACCTCTCCCATAACAACTGGGAACTGTACTCTCGAAATCGTTGACGAGTATGTCTACCTCGGACAAACAATCCAGATAGGCAGGTCCAATTTCGAGAAGGAGGTCACTCGTCGAATCCAACTCGGATAGGCAGCGTTCGGGAAGCTCCGTAAAATCTTCTCGTCCCAAATACCGTAGTGTCTGAAGACGAAGGTTTTCAAGGTGTGTGTTGCCAGTGATGACTTACACGTTAACTATGGGCCCAATGAGAAAGCTCATGGTCGCTCAGTGGTCAATGGAGAGGGCTATTAACAGAGTTTCCCTGCGAGATCGAATCAGAAATGAGGAGATCCGTAGGAGAACCAAAGTAACCGACATGGTCCAAACGATTGCGAAACTGAAGTGGCAGTGGGCAGGGCACATAGTTCGACGGACAGATGTTGGGGCAGCAAAGTCCTCGAATGGCGACCACGTACCGGAAGACGCAGTGCTGGCAGGCTCCCCACAAGATGGACCGACGATATCCAAGATCGCCAGAATACGTTAGATGAGGGCAGCGCAGGACCGATCGTCGTGGAAATTTTTGGGGGAGGTCTTTGTCCAGCAGTGGATGTTTTCCGGCTGATGATGATGATGAAAATTTTTTAGCAAAGGATGGAAGAACAAAATAAAGTAGTTTATAAAAGTGTATTGAAAAAAGCGAATTTATAGTTAGCCGCAGCAGTATATGTGTATTATTGGTAAAGTATTTCAAAAATAAAAAATGCTGTTCAAAGTAAGCTAGTATGCAATATAAAAAAAACTCGTTACGTTCAAGTTTAATTTTTTTTTTCAGTACTTTATACGTTTTATCAGTACAAAGCTAACATAACTTTTAAAATAAGGTAACTCTCAAGCTCTCAAAAAAGCTCCTTTGCACAGGAAACCGGCTAAATTATGGGTACCACATTTCTGCCGTGAAGCAGAAATGTGTATACATTACTGTGTTTCGGTTTGAAGGGCGCCGCAGTGAGTGAAATTACTGGGCAAATGAGACTTAACATCTCATGTCTCAAGGTGACGAGCGCAATTTTAGTGCCGCTCAGAATTTTTGGGTTTTTCAAGAATCCTGAGCTGCATTGTAATAGGTAGGGCATATCAATTACCATCAGCTGAACGTCCTGTTCGTCTCGTCCCTCATTTTCAGAAAAAAAATCTATAACTGTTCTAATAATCTTATATTAAACATTTAATACATATGGGAGTGTTTAATACCAAAATTCTAGATACTAGATAGATGAGTTTGATTTTTAAAAAGTTATTGATGTCATTTTATATTGATGACATTATGTAACGTACTTTCGATATCAGCTTCAAGTTTTTTTATATTTGCAATAGTTACGGTATAATCGCCTGGTCACTTTTAACGATTACATCCTGTAAAAATATATAAACATACATATATTGTAGGAAATATTGAACTCAACAAGTAATGTTTGATTAATGATGATTCAGACCATCTGACCTTCCGCGAAATGATCACAATACTCTTACGATCAAAACAAACAAAATGGCTGCGAGTTACGGTAGTTGGCAAATTGTAGGATGTTAGGATGATAGCCATACGGGAAATCGGTTCTAACCGGCAGGATGCGGCGCTTATTAACCAACCCTTGGACATAACGTGACGTCATCCAGTCAAAGAGCTACGAAACAATGTTATCGCAATAAAATATTATCGACGATCGGAAAGTTATGGAAGAAGGAATACTTCATTAGAATAACTCGGAAAATTATTTTTATTTGAAGCACTTATAATGATAATATGTATGAGTTAAAATTTAAATAGATTGAGGTTTTTTGATAAGAGTTTGAATGAAAATAGATTCACTGTACTATTTTGAGCAAATATAAAGGCATGTGTTGATAAAGCTTTTCACTTTCTCAAATACATACTAACATACAGGCTAACCTCTTGGCAACTTTGGCTATTTAAATCCGTGTGGTTTCTTCTTACAACAGTATATTAAAAAAAATCTATACTATTAAATGGAGAGTTTTTTCTTTCGGCTATACAACGTAAACTACTGTACCTATTGATATAAAACTTATACCATACGATACAGCATGTTTCGGAGAGGGTTTTAGTATATTTTATGGTGATTACTTTTCCAAAATATATATTTTTTTGACTTAGAAATTCCTATATATTCGCAATACAAATAATTCAGTCAATAAATTTAATTATATATGATAATAATTCATATAATGACCGGACGCGGGGTACTTAATTTATATGGCAAAACAACGTTTGCCGGGTCATATACTAGTGATTTATAAGTTGTCAGGACTAGTATTGATTTCGTCTAGTATACATATTATGTAGACAACAGGCCAGGCTTATTACTTTAGTGAGCGTGACTAGCTACGTCTTACACTAGCGGTTTGTATGTCACTTTGTGTTAGTGTGCGTGCATTGCTCAAAATAGAGGTGAACTGTCATTCTCAATTTTATTAGAAGTTTTCAAAGCTGTCACAGTCTATCTAGACGTATAAATGATCTAAGGTTTAAATTTTCAATGGCCAAAGAAATTAAGAAAACTTTAAAAATGGATTTTCATGCTTTTCTTCCCGGCATAATGAAATAGTTGTCTACCGTCATAATTGTACGAAATAAATGTCGCAGTTTCGACCCAGTTATCACTACACTAAAGCCCTTTCCAAGAATCAATTTGTTTGAAATCGGTTTAGTTTCTATTTTTTTACGCTTTATATTAGCTTCACCTGTTTGTTTGTATGTTTGTAACCGACTTCTTTGGGCGCGATTTTGACCCACTTTAAACGGCTAGATTTCGTTCAAACTTTGTAGATTTATCGAGGACCGATGACATTACACTAATTTGACTAAAAAATGAAAAATAAATTATAGTTAAAAAAAACTAAAAAGCACGCTTTAAGTATATGAAATTGAACTAAAAATAGAAAATAAATTTAAATTGAAAATAGTGTAAATAAAATATATTTTATTTAAAAAAAAAAGGGTGGGGTGTAGAAGAATTATTATTTTAATAATATCTTAAAAAGCACCCTACGCTTTTTTTACAATAAAATATATTTTTTTTTACACTATTTTCAATTTAAATTTATTTTCTATTTTTTAGTTGAATTTTATATAAAGCGTGCTTTTTAGTTTTTTTTTTAACTATTATTTATTAAAACATATCGTTAGCGTATCTTGTATCAGTGCCATATTCAAATAGAGATTGATGAGTCGCCAAGTTTCCGTTACTCACACAAACCTTGCGCTGCGCTCCCCTCTGTTTCTTCTGCGATATATTACATAGGGTATACTGTACTTCTTGATTTAATCAACCAGCCAATGAAATAATAGTCACGAACTAACTTTTGCATCTTAAATAGTAAGTATCTGGATTACCGTGCCTTGCTCGGATTTTTAAGTAGGTTCAAAGTTTGAACAAAAAAAACCTAATAAGACAACTGGATTCGCACCGGGGTCTGCTGCTTTCCGGATCACCCAATGTCCCATCTGAGCTATTTTAGCAGTTCCTCATTAAAACACGGATAAAACTACATTTTTTTTTAAATTGATAGCTAGCTAGATCGATTTTTTGTCCCCGAAACTAACTGTATACTAAATTTCATTAAAATTGTTGGAGCTGCTTCTGATATTCATATTATATCTAATATATAAAATTCTCGTGTCATGGTGTTAAACTTTGAACTCCTCCGAAACGGCTTGACCGATTCTCATGAAATTTTGAGTGCCTATTGGGTAGGTCTGAGAATCGGACAACATCTATTTTTCATCCCCCTAAATGTTGTGGACCATACACAACATTTATTTTTTTTAATTTTTTGATTTTTTTTTAAATTTGTTTGTTTATGAGGCAGCATTAAAAATACATATAACTTCAAATTTTCACCCATCTACGATTAACAGTTACTTTTGTATCGCGATTTTAATATCGGCAATACAACGTTTGCTGCGTCAGCTAGTTGTATATATATTTATATACAAGAATTGCTCGTTTAAAGATATAAGATAAATTAAAAAAATACAAAGACTTTAGCGATATAAAGGCAGAAATTACAAATTTCTCAGGGTCACCTTCTGCTCAGCTTGATGATGCAGTGAATGTATTGATATACGATCCAGGCTTCTATTGTTCCTGTTAACATAATTCAAATCCTTCCATGATAACATCACAGTATATATATATGACCAGTACAGAGTACAGAACATATATTTTACTAGTAGGAGGCTCCTTTGTTCCTTTCCAGGATGCCGGCTAGATTATGGGTACTACAATAGGGCCTATTTCTGTCGTGAAGCAGTAATGTGTAAACATTATTTTGTATCGGTCTGAAGGGCGCTGTAGCTAGTGAAATTATTGGGCAATTGAGACTTAACATCTTGTCTCAAACTAACGAGCGCATTTGTAGATTTTTCAGAATTTTTGGGTTTTTCAAGAATCCCGAGTGACACCATATTGTAATGGGAAGGCGTATCGGTTCCCATCAACTGAACATCCTGCTCGTCTAGTCCCTTATTTTCCAAAAATATAGACATAAGCTATAGCAGTAAGGACGCACATACAAACGTTAGATATAACGCACGCACACATAAGCAGGTGTCATGTCTCAACGCGACAGACAAAGGGTTCGCGCGACTAACAACACTGCAATGTTCGCTTATTGGCCTTGTTAAGACCTGCGTCTGTGTGCGTGCGTCCTTACGTGCGTAGTTTCTTTACTGCTGTAGCGTATTATATATACTGTGGTAATATTATGTTGTAAGGCATTCGTTTTTGAAGAAGTTCAGTCTTGTTTACACTGTTGTTAACTGTTGTTAACTTTACCTACCCATTGCGCAGGATTCTAAGCATTTATTAGCTTATAACCACCGATTAAACGTGGCTTTACCATCATTATAATATTGAAATAAAATAAGAGTCTATGATGTGGAAAAGACCAACATCACCACACCACATCAACCACTAAGAAATTGAAGGAGAAAAAATATTGCGTAACGAAATATAGAGAAACGGCGAAACAAACAAGGCGAAAGAATTGTTATTTTCAAACACTGACAATTATGTGACAGTTAGGAGCTATATGATAATTCATTTGATTGTAAAAGTTCAAACTTCTAGATGCTATTCTCGACTTCATGCGAATTTACCAGTGTAACTATATATGCTGCTGTTCCAATGCTGTCACAAGCATAACAATATTTTTTTATATAAGAGCAGGCAAACGGGCAATGGGTTCACGTGATGGGTACTCATACCAGGGGTGAAGAAGTCTTCAAGGTCCCTAATTCGTATTAGATCGCAAAAACTACTGCCGGAAATTGCAAGGAGTTTCTCGCAAAACGCGCAGTTGTAGAATGCCAAAGGTCGACATGATGAGGGTGGAGTCGCATTTTGATGAGAATATCCATAACTCCTTAGCAGACCAAAGATGGACTTTAAAAGCCACAAGATGGAGATATACCCAATAGATACACCCGAAACGAGGTACAGTGATGACCTTCTTATAGTGGCAGGTAAAAACTGGCTGGAGAAAACAATAAATAGGCAGTTTTGGTCTTCCAAAACTGGAAATGAAGAGGCATATACCCGGATTGGATATATTATAAATCTTGATAATTTTTTAAGTTGATTATGAAAGTCTGCTGCTGGTGTCAGCCCGAACAACCCCTTTGAGGACTACTCGTGATGTATGCGGCCGAATATGCAGAGAAAACCCACATCTCTACGAAACGCCAAAGAATCAAGCCGGAGATGATTAAATCTCTTCGTTGTTTGCGTTCGAATGGAAGAAGCTAGTAATGAGCGCCCGCCCAGAGGTGAGAACATACTCCATATGAGGCCGAATTTGCGTCTTACTTGTTATAGGTACAGGCGCTGCCTTGTAGTGCTGTCTCGCCTTACTGAGTACACTAAGCTTTTTAGAAGCTAGTTTATCCATTTCTTCCAAATGATCAGGACGTCTTGATCGTCGATCATTCGAACTCCTATGGAGTTTTGTATTTAAAATTATTTGTAATATTATTAGTTGTAATGCAATGTATTATTGATCTATAAGTGGCAAAAAAATTCTAGCCAGTTAATATTCTCTTTAATAGTCATTGTTACCGAAGTAGAGGTTAATTGTAAAATGTATAACTTAAGGCGACACTAAATGCCAGCGACCTTGAGCGATATGAGTTCACGGCTGCCGGCCCTCCATCTATGTAACAAAGCCAATATTTTCAATATTCTTGGGTGGGAAACAGTTTATATGCTTACAATCCTCGTTATTCACTACTACACAAAAAAGTACAAGCTATAAGAACAACTTTTCTGAGAGAAGTACCAAAAAAATGCGTCACGTCATGCCAAAAAACTTGTTTAACTTCAAAGAAAAGTGATAGTTCAAAAAGGCTCGACAGCGTTAACTAAAACCAACAGCAAGCATTAGCAACCTACAAATAAGACTTAAGGATATGTGTAACAGGATTAAGTAGTGTTCATAGCTCGAAATGCTATACTTTCACCACAAAACTTGTCTAAAACACCATGTTTGCGTGTTTTTTGCTTACTCTTCGCCTTAAAGGTTCATACTCGTAGGTGTCATGTTTTGACCTAAATGGGTTTTGATTGATTGATTGTGCTGTAATGCTACAATGTGACTGATGGTCCATGGAGCCTCACTCAAACACGAACACAATATCATTGTTTGCACATAACCATTTGTATAAACTGCGGATATGTTGACCTATATTTACTAGCATTGCGCCGCGGCTTTTTCCACGCATACATAATATAACAACTATGGGGTTGATTCGATAGGCACATACGTATGTTTCAAAGATATACCGCGAACAAAGTAGCACTTCACCAGTGGGAGGCTCCTTTGCACGGGTTGCTGGCTAGATTATGGGTACCACCGGGTGTTTCGGCCTGAAGGGCGCCGTAGCTAGTGAAATTCCTGGGCAAATGAGACTTAACTTACATCTTACGTCTCATGGTGACGAGCGCAATTGTATTGGCACTGCATTGTAAGCGGCAGGGCGTATAAATTACCATCAGCTGAACGTCCTGCTCGTCCCGTCCCTTATTTTCATTAAAAAACTGATTTCAGTTTAGCGCGATTTACGTGTAGAAATGCCGATAAGTAAACAAATTTTCCATCGATCTTTTTTGTTTGTAGCTCCGCTTTGGCTGGGTTGCACCAACTAACTTTGGCAATAACAAACATGTTAAGGTACCGGTTAAGCAAAAAATGAGTTGCACCATTTGACACTTTTTAGATGACATCTTTAATTGTTTACCGTAACCGTCCAATCTTCGCCGGTTAGAAGCTATTATTGTTAATGTTAAATAGCTAAACAGCGACCTGTCAAAAGTTTGCAATTAATTTTCGATATTGACTTGATATTTCTTTTTTTAACTGTAACTTTAACTATGTTAAGGAATACGATGGTGGAACTATGTCTATGTTAAAGTCAGCGTCACTGTTACCATTAAATTTGACATAAACCTTAACTATAATAACTAATATGATGAAACCCAGCTCTAATCTATACAACATACGTAAACTTTTGTGAATTTTTAATACCTTTTTATCGCAAAGTCACTAACCTGCTAAATTTAAACCCACCTGACCCACAACAGACACTGTTGACATTTAAAAATAAATTTGACATTTGACGTTGCAGCAAGGTTCTTTGGTTATGCTCTGTTTTTATCCTGGAAGCAACTGGAACTGGTCCGTTTGATTGTTATCGTATTTTATACGCAGACTTCTTAACCATCTAATAAATTTCTTTGTTTTGGTTACATTTTATTTAGCACCTTATCTCAATCGGCATAACGGACTGCATGTAATTCTGGAATGTGCAGTAGCCAACCATCGTGCAAACCAGTGGGAGCCAGATTATGGGTACCACAACAGCGCCCATTTCTGCCGTGAAGCAGTAATCTGTAAACATTACTGTGTTTCGGTATGAAGTGCGCCGTAGCTAGTGATATTACTAGGCAAATGAGACTTAACATCTTATGTCTCAAGGTGACGAGCGCAATTGTAGTGCCGCTCAGAATTTTCGGGTTTTTCAAGAATCCTGAGCGGCACTGAATTGTCATGGGTAGGGAGTATCAATTACCATTAGCTGAACGTCCTGATCGTCTCGTACCTTATTTTCATAAAAAAAAACCTTAGTGAATACGAGGTCGCTCCGAGAGGTCTGCGAACACTCCAGGAGTGTTCTGAACTTATGGAACGAGCCGGGCTGGTTGGAACGACTGGCTCGACACACTTGCGTGTAAATTTGATCCAAATGAGTGGTTTAATTGCGGGAACAGAAGGCCTTTTGCCATGCTATACATTTTATTATTTACCAATGGCGAATTTATAATGTGCTATATATATACATATAAGGATATATCATTCACAGTCTAAGACTGAGTCTCAGACAATGGAAGCACGCTTTTTTCCTTAGTCGTGTGTCAACTGTACAAATAAAAAACATACATACATAAATACAAATCAAACCTGACCTGAATAGATGTTTTACATTGCTGCTTATTTACCTAGAATTCAAATTCAAATATTTTTATTCGAAATAGGAAATCACTTATTGAAAGTCAAAAAATTACCACCCATTCCAAAATGAATGCCTCAGACCTGAGAAGAATGGGCGCAACAAACTCAGCGGGCTTTTTTTTCATCGAATAAATATGTTTACAAAGTAATATTGTACAATTAAACTTATTATTTAATAGCCTAAGGGCGGTCACTCCATTCCCAATCTGTGGTATCATTAAGAAAGTCATTTATGTTATAGTAACCTTTACCACACAAACGTTTTTTAACAATTCTTTTGAATAACGTAATACTTTTCTTTTGAACATTTTCTGGGATCTTGTTGTAAAAGCATATACATCGCCCCACAAAAGACTTACTAACTCGACTTAGCAGAGTAGTAGGCAATATTTTAAGCAACTGGAGCAAATGAGGCAATGTATAGATGTAGAAGATTTATATAAATTAATAGCTGACTCAGCAGACGTATTGCCATATACACAAATTAAAAAAAAAATTGTCAAATCAAATCTACCACATATGTCGTGCTACAATTATTGTATCCAATTGCCATCTTGCAACCCTATAGCGGATTTGCGGATGGAACAGAATAATATAAAAATCGTGATACAAAAATTGTAGTCGATCGTAGAAGGGCGAAAATTAGAATTTAGAAAATTAAAAAATATATATTTAGGGGTGGGTCACCGTGTGCTCATTTAGGTTTATTATTTATTCATTTAGGGGTATGAAAAATAGATGTAGGCCGATTCTCAGCCCTACCCGATATTCGCACAAAATTTCATACAAATCGGTTCAGCCACTTCGGACGAGTTTGGTTTTTTTACAAGAATTTTAAATATTAGATTGAATTTGTTCCAATGTTTTCGGCTTTGTTTTCCAAAATTTCTGGTATCGTAGTGTTACATCGCATATGATTTTGTAAGGCACCTTAAAAATATATTTTTTGGGGTGTTTTGTATGTTGATTATAGTCTCCAGTCAAGGCCAAATTATATTAGGTCAAAATTATAGAAGTGTCCCATAAAATTTAGACCTACGGAATTTGTATAAATGCATGTCAAGTGGAAAAATGTGTTTGTTTTTGTAATAAAGATCCCCGACGGTGTAAATCGTAGTTTTGCTCATGAGCTTCGATCAATAATCAGCTTGTACATTTCGTAATTAAGAATGTTTAAGCATTAGATAATTTAGACGTCTAGATAGAGCCTTTTGCTGTTAGGCATCACATGACAACATGCCATGTTTAACTTTTTAACTACGTATTATATTAGATCGTTAGTAATCTTCTTTCCAGTCGGTCCAAGGTTCGAGTTTCGTTACGAGACGCCCCGCTCCGGTGTGCTACATTTTAAGTCCGACATATGCGCTCCGTTTAAGAGACTTCAATATGAAAATGTATTTTCCTCCTCTCGAAAAATAGTGGGCATGACAGGTACATCTTACGTTCGCGATATGACAGTTAGTTTATTTTAGTGTGCGTGTGTTTGCTGAAAATAGAGGCTAACAGTTCGCCACTATTTCGTTCGACGCGCTTACAGCTGTTACACAGGTTGAAGTTGGTGCCTAAAATTTTCTGACGTTTGCGACATTCGTATTTTTTTTTTGGTTCAAGGGTTCAAGCCCATACAGCCGTATTCTTTATTTAATAATTAATTGACAAAGCCATCTTTGCAAGATTTTTACAAAATTGTTCTTTCTACAAACGTAAAATAGCACGAGGAATAAATCATTAAAATAATATATAAAATTTTGTATGCTGTCCGTACAAAACATGTTGTAAAACACATAAATTACTACCCGGGGCGAATAAATAACAAAAAGTGGGGCAAAACAAGAATAAAATAATAAATTATTCATTATTCTTATTTTCGAGACGAAACAGGAATAAAATCTGGGTCGAAACAGGAATTTTTTGTGTGGGGCGAAACTTCGCGGGGCGAAACAGGAACAAACCCATTTGAATGATTTTTGCTTCGTTAGGTTAAAGAAGTATGACTTCTTGCGTGCATGTATAAGTACACACACACACTTTTTACTATTAGCACGACAATGTCTACGTTGTGTCCGATACACTGCACTTATTAGATCATAAAACTCACGACCTCGGACACCCCTGTCTGGGAGTTATAAAGTTAAACGCGATAATATGGTCGAAATTACCGTGTCAAGTTGACAATTGTCAACTTGGTGTCAAGTGATATAAGTAGGATTATGTTTTGGAAATAAACCGCAATTGTTATTGAAATGGTGCACCTCGATCATTGTTTACCATGACACAGAACAGATACAGGAAACTTGTTTTGTTATTCGAGCATTGAGTTCGAGAAACTGCTTCTAACTGCCACTGTAGTGGGAGGCTCCTTTGCACAGGATGCCGGCTAGATTATGGATACCACAACCGCGCCTTTTTCTGCCGGGAAGCAGTAATGTGTAAGCATTACTGTGCTTCGGTTGAAAGGCGCCCGTAGCAAGGGAAATTACTGGGCAAATGAGACTCAACATCTTACTCGTATGTCTCAACCTGACGAGCTTAGTATATTATATAAATTGGTAAAGTTCTAGGTTAAGATTAGGCGATAATAATACGTTATTTTGTAAAAAACAACATGAATCATGCAAAAATGCTAACAACATATCAAAATTCACTTAGAAAGTGACATTTTGTTGGTAGCTCCTTACATAACTGGTGACCCGCAATGATGAAAAAGCCAGTTGTATATGCCTCAAATAATTTCCCAACTACATTATGACATCAATAAGATATATGTGGGTGCAGCTGAGAGCAATTAGGCTTTATATTATTGCTACGAGGGGTGCAGGAATTACAAAAAAATATATATAACACAAACAATAAATTTAATAAAGTGTAGTTTTATCCTTAGATGTTACAATGTCTAAAAGTTTAATATGATGCCGGAAGAGGTGCGTGGCTTATCAAAAGACAATGCAAGAGCATGTAACGAAGAAATGCATTTACTGTACTCATTGTCCCTCCAAAATAAGGCGATAGGCAGATGCATCATGCAAAAATATAAAAGAGTTATTTGCTGAGATCATAATACTATTGATATTAACCAAAGTTGTTTCAGGCTGACTTTTATCTAACTTTTATGTCCCTCATAACACATTATGTAAGATATATAATATTTTTTTGAAGTGTAAACTTCTTAAGCCGTGTTAGCCATTTTTTGGTAGAGGAAAATGTTATGGATTCGCGTCAACGACATGCTCTAACTGATACTCGCGATAAATGAATAATTAAAAAATAAAAATTAATATATTAAATAAATATAAAAATACTAGTGGACCCAACAGACGTTGTCCTGTACACACGTCTTAAATTTGAAAAATCGGTCCAGCCGTTTAGGAGGTAGTTGAATTGTGAATCTAAACGATCCTTGAATCCCCTTGAACTCACACAAAAAATTTCATCAAAATCGGTCCAGCCGTCTAGTAGGAGTTCAGTGACATACACGAAATATATATATAAAGATTAAATCTCGTGAGTTCGCGTCACCGAAATGCTTACAGCTGACGTATTGTTTAAATGGCGTTATTGTTAGATTACTATCTTCTTGAAAATAAGTTTTTAAAAACAATTGATATTTATAATTTAACTAGCTGACCCGACCGACGTTGTTCTGTATATAATAAATAAAATAATGTTTTTATATGAATTTGTCAATACTCGTAATATATCATAACATCAACAATTACTTCGTAAAACATGCACCCTGCTGTCGTAATGAAATTGTTTCACAGCAGAACTGTCAAACCGTGCGTCAATAAATTCTCTCATAGAAATTATGTACTATGGACACATCAAAGGAAAAACAAATTTGTTGTTTTTATTTAATTTAGCAGCATTTTCCTATTCACCTTTTAAACCTTCCTTCCACAAATAATTCAAGACCAAAATTAGCCAAATCAGTCCAGCCGTTCTCGAGTTTTAGCGAAACTAACGAACAGCAATTCATTTTTATATATATAGATTATTTTTAAGCACTATGAAATTTCAAATTTAATTATTTATGTCAATATTAGGCATAATTATCTTTTACGCACATCAAAATATGATTATGTTTCTAGTAGAATCTTGATTCGTTATCCGTCATCAAATGTTTTTTGTCACTGTACATAACTGTGCATAAAATGGACAAATACTTTTGATCACTCATAATAGGAATCTTCTAAATAATTAACGGATATAAATCTCGGCCAATAACTGGGAAATTGATTGGAGGTTTGCTCTCGTTGTACCATTATGCAATTTTTTCCCGCGCGTAAAACTTTGCCTACATAGCCATGTAGACTGACTATAACTGACTATAAAGATATGTAATAATAATTCATTGTTTATATCTGTTTCTGCGAAGGCTTCCTTAAATTGTATAATATTATATTCAATAGGCTAAGAAATTTCTATACTTTTTATCAAGTGGGAATTACTTATAAGTTCTTCTCAAAACAACATGTCAAAATATCTTTACGAACTTATGTACCAAGTGTTGTTGCAATATGTTATGTTATTGTGCCTCACTTCGGTAAAAAAAAATATTTCTATTTCTAGTTAATCTACCATTGTTCATAACTTTGTGAGTTTTATAAAAAACGAAGTAAAATAAAGCATATGCTTAAAAAATCGATAATGAACAGTTTTGCTGGTATAAGTCCCGTATAAACATTTACATGTATGTACTGTCTTATTAATAAACGCAGTGTAAAGTAATTCCAAGGTTAAAATTATCCCTTTATCTCCCTGTCATATAATTGATGAACCCGAAATAAGGAGACGCATAGGAATGGCCAGGACAGCAATGACCGAACTGAATAAGGTGTGGAAAGACCGAATTATAACAAATCTAACAAAAATGCACCGTGTTCGCACACTTGTCTTTCCCATCGCTCTCTATGGTGTGGAAACGTGGAAAATAGAGGCCGCCCTTAGGCAGAAAATTGACGCCTTCGAAATGTGGTGCTGGCGCTGGATGCCTTGGACAGCATACCGCTCAAATCTTTCTGTACTGAAGGAGCTGAAAATAGAGAAAACTAAGCGCTTGTCCACAATCTTCCTGCAAAGAATAGTGTGATACTTTGGTCACATTGCTCGCAGAAATACCAATAATTTGGAGCGTCTTATGGTGACAGGGATGGTAGAAGGAATGAGAACGAGAGGCCGGAGTCCCATACGATGGTCTGACCAAATTTCCTAAGAGCTGGAGGTGCAAATGAATGTTGCAATACATCAGGCGATGGCGATAATGCCGACAACTAGTGGACAAGATCAGAAGGAGTCACGATCCTCAGCAGTGAGGGAAACGACTGAGAAAAGTCATGTTATTAGTGAAAAACTTGAGATAAAGGCAAAAAGTTTTAAACATGGAGTAGCTTTACACTACGTTCACTTATAGAACAGTTATTATGAGATAAAAACAGACAATTCGATTACATTTATATGACAAACAAAATGACAAAAAATTTTATGATACAAACGGAAATGGCCTTATCGTTATTCTTGAGGCTGGCATTTAGGCAGATAATACAACATTTTAGGTGTAAAATAAATTAAACTGGTAATGTTCTGTTAAATATTTAAATCGCTAACAAGGACATTATATAAATAGGAACCGTTCGTACCTAATAGTTCCCGCATATCAATACTGCACAAGTATTTCCTTATAATATAAGGCTTTTTCGCAGCTTCACTTGGATAGATTTTTTTTATGCGCGGAAACCTATCTTTTTTTCTAAAGTAAAAGTAGTCGAATTTCTTTGAAACTACCATCAGATTAATTTTTGTTGTATTGCTTCAAATAAATCGTAATAAAAATAATTTGTAAGACAATGAAGCTGTAAATGTTGAATTTGAAAACAAAATATATGAGCGATGCGCGACTTAAGCCCGCGACCTCTCGCGTTGCCTGCGAACACTCTTCCAACTGAGCCACCCGTTCGAATGACGTAAAGTTCATAAGTATTTATATGTCTTTGTTCAACTCTCAGGTTGTGGCTTCATCTACAGGACAGTTCATCTACTTTACAGTTTCCTGCATACATAACCTGCTCAACCCCAATATTTGCATAATAGGAAATTGACTTGAGCTGTCGCTCTTTTAAATCTAAACAATTTGTTATATATTTTAATTTAATAAAAAAAATAATGACGACGCGCTTTTGGCGGGTAGCGATGTGATTGGTTAATTTTGATCTCGCCTTGGACGCCACGCCCATATCCCCGCAAAAACTGGTTGAAGTGGAATTCATAGTAACAGTTTATATTGTCGGTCTAATCCCTTCATATGTCTTTGGGTTGGGGTATTTCCGATACCACAGCCGACAGATGATATCATTATGCTTCCTATGCGAGGCTAAAAGTGTTTTTGCGAACCACGGGAAATGCCAGACATCAACAGTTGGTTGGTGGCAACAGGCTGATGTAATTTCGCATTTTGACGTGATGTTCGGAGGTGAAATTCGGATGGGGGTATTAATCTTAACAGCTCTTCTGAACTTTCTCCGTGATATATGTGGTTTAAGAGGCAGCGAAAAATTTCTTGCCTCGCACAGCCTCTTTGTAGAATCAATTACCGGCTGCTGTTTTCTCTAACCGATACGACCTAGGAACCTTCGAGGTTACAGCATATTTTTAAGCCTCGTGTGGCGGTTGTCTATGGGCGGTTGCCTCACTACTTCCTACACGTGAGCCTCTGGCCAGTTTGCCTCCTTTTATATTAAAAAAAAAGTTGACACCACGTACTTAAGGTCAAAGAATCAAGCCGATCAGGGAAGACTTGATTGTCTATGATTCAAGCCAATCTTTGTTGTTTGTGCTCAAATGGAAGGAGCTGATAATGAGGAAACCTGAGAGCAGTAATCACTGGTTTAAGTTCACCAAGCTTTTAAGGTGCCAATTTGGAAACAAAACGTCACGTCGCTCGATATGTCGCCGCCAAGTATACCAATGATTCTATGGAGGATGGTGCTCTCACATCGAAGGGATGTTATTTTGATATTCAAAAAGGGCACTTAAATTTTATTTATATATAAAGTTTCAATTATCTTAATTATAATTTATTAATAAATAATGTTTATGTAGTATTATTACTTCGAGAATGGCCAGTATTAATTCAATAATGATGTAATGTAAAGCAAATATTTCATAACGAAAAGTTGAAGTCCTTGCAAACCGTATAACAAAGCCGGAATTAAGAGTTAACAAAGTGTTTTGAACGAGTACAAGACTCACTCGATAATATTGATATTAAGATAATCTTTTGAACTGAAAATTACCCTACGATTCTACAAATGTTCTGTCATTACATAGCATAGAAGATACAGATACATATTTACGTAAAATCGTGATATTACATAGTTTACACCACCACAGAACAGATGTCTTTTACCTGTTCTCTGGTTTACACATACTTTCTTGGTAGCTACCAAAGTTTCTATGGATTCACCATGGTACATATAAATCCGAACATTGTCCGAGACTTGTGGAACCTATTTGCAATGTACATGAGCTTACCTACTACCTACACCACAATACAAGTAATAGAACAGTAGCATAACACAGCGGTGTCCTGAGTGCTAGGGTTGATACATGCAAAAAGATTGACTGCGCGGCTAATTTAACTCAGACAGCGACCAGCGTACGGTGTGGCAATAGTTTAGTTTCCCCAAGATTAGTTAGCGGCCGTGAATATCGTGTGTATGTGTGCGTGCGTCGATTCGGGTGCTCTTGTATGAAGTTCAAGTACTGTTATGTTACTGTATTGTGCCTACACTACTTGTATTGTTTTTCCTGCCTCGCTAAGTATGTTAAGTACATAAGTAAACGTTCAACATAGGTTATCTGGCTACACACGGAATACACACACAAAATTTTGTCTTTCATCTGTCCTAAATCATACGTATGCATGTACTTTTAAATTACTATATAAACAAGAGTGAATGCAAATTTATATCTGCGGAACGTGTGAAAAAGCTCATGGTCGCTCAGAGGGCAAAGGAGAAAGAAGGCTATACCTACTCGAAGTTTCCCTGCTTGAACAAACTATCCCGGAGGATTGTCAAACTGAAAAAAAGGGAAAAAACGGAAGTGGCAGTGGGCATATCACAGCTCGAAAGACGGATAGTGGTTGGGGCACTAAAGTACCCAAATGGCGACCACATACCGGAAGACGTTGTGTTGGAACTTGGAAGGCCCCCACAAGATGTACCGGTTTGGTCAAAATCTCAGGAATAGGTTGGACAAGGCAGGGCAGTACCTATCGCCCTGGAGATCTTTGGGAGAGGTCTTTGTTCAGGACCTCTTTCGCCTGAAGTGATGAATGCAGATTTAACCTTAACGCCTTAACGTAAAGTTCAATTTACAAGCCTATCTAATCAACAACGAATAAAATGTACATTCAAATTGCGTCGTATAAAACACGTCAAAATATTCATAATAACAATTAATATAGCAAGAAAAAAAAATTATTATTTGCCTAAAATAAGAAACTCCGACCTTTTTGTGTCCTTGAAGATTTTCAGTACATTGGAAGCTAGCATGTATACTGACTGTGATTTGACTCATAGACTTATAGACAAACAACAGTGTGTTAAAAATGCTCATCTCTAGCAGAGACATATCATTAGTGTTGCTAAAATAGGTATATATTAACGAAGTCGTTTTAAATATAAGGCCCGCTCCACACACGCAAGATCCTGCCTATAATATCAGCGACATTCTCGGCGCGGGCATCTTTGGGTACACACTCGCTAGATTCTC
This sequence comes from Leptidea sinapis, assembly GCF_905404315.1. Lineage (NCBI taxonomy): Eukaryota > Metazoa > Arthropoda > Insecta > Lepidoptera > Pieridae > Leptidea > Leptidea sinapis. The sequence goes on along the minus strand of NC_066312.1, from coordinate 32,382,455 downwards.
AATACAGTTCTCACGCTCAATGACGGTTCACATAGAGGTAATTGCTGCGACAAGCTTATTATTATTGTTATTTTATACATCATTGGGTAACCAGTATCTGGTAGATACTGGTTACCTTGGGAGGTACCTTTGCACAGGATGCCAGCTAGATGCATTACTGTGTTTCGGTCTAAAGGGCAAATGAGACTTAACATCTTATGTCTCGAGGTGACGAACGCAGTTGTAGTGTCTCTCAGAATTTTCAGGTTTTTCAAGAATCCTAAGCGGCAATGCATTGTTAAGAATTAATAATATAATTTGGAACTATTTGTAACTTGTAACTACTAACTAATATTAATTATTGTAATGTTATTATTATTATTCTCTTTAATACAATTTCATCTTATTTTCTACATTTATATATATAACATATTTATAAAAACAATATTACAAATATAAATATAAGAAATAGAGTCCCGCCGGCGTTGGTTCACGACAATTCCGCCGGTGGTTAGGGCGACAGACTGAGGAACTTCCGCACGATGCGTTCCCAAAACAGCTGCTTTCTGTAACTGACCCTTTATCCAGTTATTAAGTGAGAGCCTCTTGAGATGATGATCGAGGCTCTTTGCTATAAGACCGTTAACGAAAACGACTATTGGGACAATTATTGTTGAATCAACATCCCACATGTCAGTAACCTCGTGTGCTAAGTCTAGGTACTTCGATAATTTGTCGTCTTCAGCTTTCACAAGGTTATCATCACACGGGATGGTGATATCAACAATAAATGCCCAACAAATTACAATAATTATTATTATTATTATTGTAATGAGTAGGGCGTATCAATAGCTATCGTATCGTAGCGTATCATCAGCTGAACGACCGTTCTTATTGTCATAAAAAAAACCATGAAGGTGCTATTACGTTTCCACGCATCGTGAATTTTAAGTTTATTTTTATAATATTTTAAATTTATATTCCACCTAAATCGCTTCTGCTTGAAAATATTTTATGAATGTTAATTTTAGCTCGGTCGTCCAAATCCGGCTTGAAGCTTGTACACACCTTGCGAGTGTGTACCCAAAGAAGCTCTCGCCAAAAATGTCGCTGGAAATCTTGCGTGAATGTGGACAGAGCTTTAAAATCGACGAGTTGCTCGCTACAGACAATGAAACATGCGAATTCTTGTCTTTCTCGTGTTCTTAGGTCTTGGTGTTCTCACACCAAAATAAAACCGACAAAAATCGGAGAGCAACGCGAGAATCTGCGAATATTATGTGGATCGATTCCACATTCGCGTTTCTCATGTTCTTCTCACGTTCCCGCGAGATTCTCACGTGAATGTGGAGCGGGCTTTACAATCTTGAAGTCATATGCAGCTGATCGGATTAATTACTTAATTGTTAACAATGGACCATGCTTAAATGAATGCATTATAACGCTTATTAACAGTGGATCACAGTATGCCTAGTGATTTGGAAAATTATACGCTGAAGACATGCCTAAGGTACCTATGTCATAACTGTCAATTATTAACATGACTCTTAATATTGATTAATCGCTCGCCCTGGCTTTGTTTAGACAGAAATTGATAGTATTAGAACTCAAAATTTCTTGAAACCAACATACTTTGTGTGTGGATTTCTAATTTTAGCCCATCTTACACAATAATAATAAAAAATTGTAGCGGTGAATGAATTTTTTACATTTCATTCAAGAGTTTATTATAATACTAGATGATACCCGTGACTTCGTTTGCGTACAAACATGACTGATCATCATATAACACTTTTATAAAAAATACACAGTCTTTTTTCGAAAACGTAACAATTAAAATGTGAAATAGTACTTCGATACTTGCGGAGTAACAAATGACGAAAGAACAGAACGTACCTATGTCATTTCGTGAACGACGATTTATAAGACATTTGCGTAAAAAATACAATAAGGAAAGCATTCTCCGGCAGCAAATTGACTTTATTTTTGCTCTTCCAATCCATAAATTGGATGTATTTTATTCATCAGCGTTCCTATTCAGTGCGGATTTCAAGGATCAAAATAGCGCGAAAATATATTCTTATTAATGGTCGGCAACACTCCTGTGATTCTTCTGGTGCAGCAGGACTATGTGTGCGGCGGTGATCACTTAACATCAGATGACCATACGCTGATTTGTCATCTTAAATAAAAAAAAAATTTATAATGTATCTCGCGGTGTTAATTCAATATTATACTCATCACACTCACTTTTAGGTTTATTTTTATCAAATTTCTTTCAAAAGTATAGACGTGGGGGAAATAATCTATTTTTAGAGGATATGGCAGAGCAACGGTTTCTATTCAGCCAATTCGATGAAAATAATTTACCTAAATTCAAAATAATTTTATATTTAAATACAATATAAGTTATTATAAGTTTCTTAATTTTAATTCAAGTATTTATAGTATTTACGCTGTTATACTCATTTTAAACAAAATAATTGCATAGAAGAATTTTGATTAAAAACCTCCTTAATGCATTTGGAGGTTATATGCATAAACAAAAAGCACTTTTGCGTAAAAAATAACTTTCCGCTCGTTAAGTTTACTTTTTGGGTAGATATATAAAGAATATGTATATTATATTCATTTCATTTAATCATTATGCATTTTCTCCAAATGTGGACAAAATTTTAAATAATCCCGTGACTAATTACGATTAAAATGTCAATGTATAATAATAACTAACCGCTTATGAAATGTCTAAATAATTATATATTCATGTGATTTGTGACGTCAATGTTACATACTCATACTGCGCGGTATGTGGGTATTTTAAAACAATTGAATTAACCATAAACAACATTTAAATAACCATAAGCCTTTGTAACGAAAATGATGTAGATACTTATTTAGTTCCGTCGTATATTTTAGTTTGGGTTAGAAGTTTTAACATCACCAAAATGCCAAAATATATTGATTTAAACAAAACAATTCTCTTAACTATATTTACGTTACTATTACATTTAATTAAAATAATCATTTCTGCCGCATTTATCACGGGGAGTGTTCCGAAGAGCTGTTCAACCTGGTTCCTGCCGCCGAATTCCATCTTCGCACGACACGCCACAAATTAGGATATCATCCCCACCATCTGGATGTGTGGCGGTCCTCCACAGTGCGGTTTTCAAGGAGCTTTCTTCCTCGTACTACAAAACTGTGGAATGAGCCTCCTTGTGCGGTGTTTCCGGGACGATACGACATGGGTACCTTCAAAAATAGCGCGTACACCTTCCTTTAAGGCCGGCAACGCTGTTGTGATTCCTCTGGTGTTGCAAGAGAATGTGGGCGGCGGTGATCACTTAACACCAGGTGACCCGTACGCTCGTTTGTCCTCCTATTCCATAAAAAAAACATTACGGGGAAGTGTACCACGAATACTGGCAGCATATCCTCGTTGGATAGCTATGATGATCCGCTGACCGAAATAGCTGCCAGTGCTTGGGTTTCCAGTAAGGGCTACTGGAAACTCAGGCGCGTAGATAGTACTTTGTACATTCTCCGCGCCTCTGGGCCTCAAGGGCCAAGTGTCTCGACACCAAACGGCACAAAGATGAGGCCACAGTAGACATATTTCTACTGTGCTGAGACCGACATATTTGCGACGCTTGCTATCTTCGGCAGTCGAAGCAGCAGCCCCAGCACCAACTGACGTAACTTGGACATGATAAGGAGCCAGGGTGTCGACGAAAGTCACGTCCCACATCAGCGACCTTCCCCGTGCCAAGCCACCAGGGTCATTACCAAAATAGATCAAGTTACTTTAGCATATCCCTTTCTTTCAGGTCATGTAAGATTTTATTAGTAGAACATACCCAAACACTTACTTTTCTGAATTCTACATGATGACTATTTAAAAATTTTTACCTAGATCAGATACAGAAAATGTGATCTATAAATTTTTGATGTTTTCTCGTTAGATCATTAATGTCTAGATATAGCCTCTAGCTGCTAGACAACCGTGAAAAGCTATGTCTTACACTCGCGTTTTTGTATGTCACTTTGTGATAGTGTGCGTACATTGCTCAAAATAGAGGTTAACTATAAACCTAAATTTTTTCGAAGTTTTAACTGCTGTCACAGTCGATCTAGACGTATAAATGATCTAAAGTTTTCTCATAAACCATAAATATGAGTGAGAAAATGGACTTTAAACAACTTGGACTTTAAAAATATAAAACTTGCTTTGGTATTTGCTATTCATAGAATCCCTCAGAAATTCCATCTTTTTAATCGATCGCACAGGTATGTGCGTCAACTCAAAGAAATTTATTTATTTAAATTTCAAAGCGTTACAAATTCAGTAAAACAATGCCAGCTTTGTGGTTAAAATTTGTTTGAGTTGCAAGATGGCAATCGAATACGATAATAATTGTAGGTACGATATTTTTGGAAGATCTGAGACTCGGTTGCATCTATTTTTATACCCCATTAATTTTAATTTTTGATTATTTTTATTACTTTGTATGGCAATACAACGTTTACTGGGTCAGCTAGTAAAGAGATAATAATTTATCGGTTTGTATCTATTAAAATTAAATACAGAGAGTTTTTAGTAAAAAGTGTAGGACTGTGGTTTTTGCTCATAAAATTCACACAAACATTCCTCCATTTTGTGGTTTGTAAATGACATTTCGCAAGAGTAGCGGGGAACAAGTTGCCCAATCGGGTTAAAGCGTCTTAAAATGTTATTGTAACGATACTCAATATATTATTTTTGGCTACAGGTTCTAATGGCCCCTATCCGAATCCCGATTATCCAGAGAAGAAAAACCAAAGATGGAAGAGCAACTTGTCTAAACGCGCAAGGTCATGTTGCTCCAAGAAGACGATACTCCGACGGCTGCCCATCCTGAGTTGGCTGCCAAACTACAGCTTCAGAAGCGGCTTAGCCGATGCCATTGCAGGTAACGTATATATTTATTAAAATTCCTGTTGGCACTTTGTGGTCTTTTAAATAAAGCATATTGTGTATATATGAGGGGTTACACGGTCGGCTTCGTGGTTGTCCATTGTTGTAGGCCTTTAACACTACAGCAAGTAAAATACAGTCATAGAAACACACAGTATCATTATAAGCAATAAACGTTATAATTTTAATGGTACGTACACTTCACAAAGCCTTATGCTTATGTAATAAGAACATGGTGTTCACGGCTTGCGCGTGCGACACAACCGCCTCGCTCGATAGTTCTTCCCTGACTGGCTGCTCGGCGCTCGCCCAGCGCCCGCTCTCGCCCGCACTTGCACCGCATGACGATCACACCCGAGCCAAGATCAATACCCTGATACATTTTCGTACTCGCTTTTTGGCTCGACGTTCTTGACTATGACATGTGTATAGATTATGGTTCATTGATATCACTGAACAGGTAAAATATTAACATAATTAAAACAAAAAAACTTAACAGAATTCCGACTGGGCACAGTAGCCTAAACAAACACATAAGTCAGGTTGGAATCAACGACGAGATAATTTATAGACTTTGCCTTGATGCCGATGAAACGTTTGCGGCCAACTAATAAACGTAACACCACCCTTGAAACAGGAAGTTTTCATACAAATCAGACACAGACGTACATACAAATACATTTTATATTTGTTTCCAATAAAATGGATTGCAATGCAATTAAATAATTACTTAAGAAGCCACTCTTAAGTGGGGGGACTTGTTTCCCAAAGTAGTTTAACATTCTAAGAAATAATTATTGCTGAACTATTTTAACTGTACTTCCTACTTATTGGGAGAAATAAACATATTATGTAAGTGTATTTTTACTACCAAGATGTTTTTAACGTTTGCAAGAAGAACCAGTGCAGTGATGTTTGTTAAGAAGAACCTGCAGTTCGTACCTATATGCTACCAGGGTTTGACGACGAGCTTATGGTATGAGTGGCGTAAAGAAAAGTTCAATCTTAGATGCAGTTCTTATATTTATGTACATTGACAAACTTTTACACTGGGTATGGGTGCAAGACAAGAAAAATATATCTACCTTATGTTCGATCTTATAAAATAACTTCGAAACCCGTTTGTTTTTACAAAACGAAATTCTGTAGGTGTTAATATTATATGTGTAGTCTCTAAAAGCAATGTTTGAATTTGATGCAACATGCGACGGAGTTCCATACAATAATTGGCATTGTCCTTAGGTAAATTCTTGGGCGAGTTTTTGTGTTTTAGTTCGAAGGGCACCGTGAATTCAAATTCAAATTCAAATATTTTTATTCAAAATAGGATTTAAAATCACTTATTGAACGTCAAAAACTACCACCCATTCAAAAGAGACTGCCTCAGACCTGAGAAGAATGGGCGCAAGAAACTCAGCGGGCTTTTTTAATGTAAAATATGGATTACAATTTGATATTGTACAATAAACATTTATAATTAAAGAGCCTGAGGGTGTTCGCTTTATTCCCAGTCTGTGGTGTCATTAAGAAAATCGTTTATGCTATGCTCGTGTCTTCTTCGGCATCTATCACGGGGAGTGTTCCGAAGCGCTGTTTGAACTGATACCTGCCGCCGAATTCGTATTCATTCAATATCATCCCCACCATCTGGAGATGAGGAGTTACTTCACAGTGCGGTTTTCTACCACGTACAACCAAGCTTTATAATAACCTTCCTTGTTCGGTGTTTCCGGGGCGATACGAGAGGTGACGTTCACTCATCACTTTGTTTCGGTATGAAAAACAAGCATGACTTGGATATTAGTATTAATTAATAAAAAATGAGTTTGTTTTGTGATGCTGATTATTATTATTATTATAATGATGAAAAATGAATGGCAACATCTGGTTTAAGTAAAAAAAAGCATTTATTTTTAGAACAAGATAAACTACAGAACTATTTACAAAGTCAAAACGTAACAATCAGAACTTTAAAAACAAAACAGTGATAGCACGAAAATATCTCGACATGTAGTAACGGTAATGAAACTGCAAACCGTACTGACGCAACAGTAAGAGCGCGAGGGGGTGAAAGGGAAATGGGAGGGGGGTTCACGTTCCAGTGAGGTCATCTAAGATTTAAGTTTAAATATTTTTTTTTCCACCGTTACGGTCACCAGTCGATGAGTTCATGCGAATAAGATATTCATGTTAAATATTATGTTCCGGATTTAATAGAAAAATTATATTTAAGCCTAGGTGTAAATGATCCATGATAATTTCAAACCTCTGATGATCAAACACAACATAATACATCTATCAAATGTAAAGTCGCAGTACAACAATGACAGGCCAAGCGAAGCGTGAAATGAACGATTTCCTATTGCACCTACCTTGTAAATTGTGTAAACACATAAATAGTTACATTGTTTTGCCACAGATCTTTTGCCCTGTGCTTCCCCGGGTAACTAAGCGGTAACAGGGTAATTGACGGTAATGTAAGCATCCTTCTGTTGTGCAACGCTTAGGTGTGCTCTTAGCAGACTCAAAATTGTTTCTCTTTTTTTTAATTTATGCACATGAATCTGAAAAAACTAATGGACTTGACAAAGGGGCCACTACATCTAGATGTAGTAAAGGTATTTAAATTAACTTTATTTTGGTGGGACAAAACTATCCCAACTTTATAAGACACAATTCATACTTGTTAATTGTGTAATAATTTTAATCACAAGTTTTTAGTAATCAATGTATTAGTTTCTATTTAATCTCAATTCTTAATTGGGCATCCATAACTTAATAATTTAGTCCATTTTAAATAATGGATAATCATATCATGATTCATTTTGGTGCTCTCTTTTTCAATCTATGGTATTTTACTTTGGGGTGATGCTGCTGACATAAACACAATCTTTGTGCTGAGGAAATTGGCAGTTTTAGCTATTTACCATGTCGGTCCCAGGTTGTCGGTGTGTGGTCGTTGTCGGGTTTTTGACGTTCAATAAATAATATACAATAAAATTAAGCCTTTATTGCTGTTCAAAAATATTATTACTAATTATAAACTTAAATCTAAATTATCCACATTCAGATAAACAGATAGTCTTTCGATAAAGGCTTCCTTTAAAGATTTCCACGCCTTTCACTATTTGGATCCTTTAAGGCCCGATCGACTCTTTTTACTTCATCATCCCAACGTTTAGTTTATCGCTCTTTTATTCTACTACCATCACCATCATTATTTTAATCCAATTTTCTGGTTTTTTTCTTAACATGTATCCATCGCCATTAGAGTTTTCTGCATAGTCGTTTTTCGTGTTTGAATTTAATCATCCTGTTTATATCTTTTAAGTTTATCTTTATCTCTTCTTTATCTTCTTAATCCAATTACGCTTATATTTATCTAGGACAGCTAATTTAAGGAACTAATACTATGCATAAAGAAATAGCAGGATAGCCAATACTTGGAAAAGATATTGGTTGGTGAAAAAGAAAGCTTTAATATATATGTATCTTACCTTACTTGTCGTTCAAAAAGTGATTTTAAATCGTATTTTGAATATAAATATTTGAATTTGATACTCTATTTACACATTATATATAGGAGATGGAAGGACGCTATTATAAAAGTTGGAGAAGATACGGTAAGAGACTGGGAGAAGTAAGAAAACTCTCAATGCTCTCTGGTTTGGTACTCATTTCCATATTAAGCCTGTAAAGACGAGAGGTATGAGATCCAACAGAGTTACTAGCAGATTCCGAACCCGTTAGATTACAGTAAAGAAAAAAATGTTTGTTTTAAATTATATTGTAAGCTAAATGAGTTATGCATTCCAATTGTATATTATTATCATATTATTGAGATGACTTGACTATTTAAGGAAAAAATATGAAGCGGAGATGTGATGTGATGGACATTTGCATGAGCTGGATTTAGGAAGCCTATATCTTGAGTTGATGTTCCATTATGATGTTCCCTATATAGTCAAGTCATCTCAATAATATGATAATAAAATACAATTGGAATGCATAACTCATTTAGTTTACAATATCATTTAAAACAAACACTTACATTCTTTACATACATTTCCCAAACTCTTTGTCAATGCGGAAAAAACCGGCTAGGTGTGAGTCGGAGTCGCAAACGAAGGGTTCCGTTCCGTCGTAGAAGATTATTAAGTATTAATATCATAATATGTACCTACTATTTATTTCTTGGTTTTTAATTTAGTAAGTAGGTAAATATTTTCTTACGACTTCAGAAAGATATATAGTTATCCTATTTTGAGAAATAAACTATTTGAATTTGAATGACGATCCATACAGCCCTCCATACAGTGACCCTACCTACTTGTGGTCCAGGGTTCCAACCCCGGTAGGTGCAAACATTTATAATATGATGAATATGGATGTTTGTTTCCTAGTCACGGATGTTTATATGTATTTATGTATGTTAAAATAAGTATATCGTTTTAAATATATGGTTGTCTGGAAACCAAGCACCGGCTATGCCTAGTTTGAGGCTAAATAATTTGTGTAAAAGTGTATCAATAGAATATTATAAAAATTTTATTCTTATTACATCGGCAATAGTATTACCATACCTTACAATATACAAGCGTATCGACAATCAAAGCGTGCGAGAGAGTAGAATATCTCTAACGAAGAACAGTAAGATAGAAAATAAATGCAAATCTATTATTACTGTAACCGATTTTGATTGGCAAGTCGTAAACAGTCAGCCACGCTTGACACTTGACGCACACATTGACGAATCAAAACTGGTGACACATTATCGGGCTGTCACGTAGTCTAAGTCTTATGATTTTTGAAAAAAGAAATTGGTGTCTTATGAGATACATTCCGGTTACAGTCAGATGGACCTACAGCGGAGTATTATCGGAGTATATCGGTGATTTTCGTAGATTATCATTTGGATAGGGAACCCTAAAATTACCCAGTATTGATGAAAATATTGGGATTAATAACATATTCAAATAATTTAAATTCTCTATAATAATAGTTATCGCCCGTGATAGGATTGTACTCAAAGAAGATTTTCGGTTTCCATATAGGATAATTGTCTTAAATATTTATTATAATAATGTATTTCTTTTTTAAATAAGGAAACCTACACACAGTTTTAGTGTTCCTCGCAATGCTTTCCCGTTCAGTATAAGTGCCATGTAAACGTACTTATTAATCAAGTATATTCGAAAAACCGAAAACACATTGGTTGTTCGGAAAGGGATCAAATCGGCGTTTCCCGGCTTTAAGGCAGTGGCTTTGGACTAATCACTAGCGTTCCTCTAATGATTGATATGAGATACTGAGGCTGGGTTGCATCATAATATTAGCTGTTATAGTTAATGTTAGCAGTAACGCTGACTGCAACATAGACTGCGGAATGTGTTGCATCATTGTATACCTTGGCATAGTTAAAGTTAAAAAGTGAAATATCAAGTCGATATCGAATTTTTGGAAAGTTAGGACAGGTCACTATTAGCTAGTTAACATTAACAATAGCTATAACAGTTAAAGTTATAACGTCATCTAGAAATTGTCAAATGGTGCAACAAATTTTTTGCTTAACCGATACTTTAACATGTTTGTTATTGCTAAAGTTAGTTGATGCAACTCAGCCTAAACTTAAAATAATCATTTGCAGGTTTAACAGTGGGGCTCACAGTGATCCCACAAGCCATCGCCTACGCGGGGGTTGCTGGTCTACCTCCGCAGTACGGCCTCTACTCCTCGTTCATGGCCTGCTTCGTCTACACGGTCTTCGGCTCCGTGAAGGATTCTGCAATAGGACCGACCGCGATAGCCGCCATACTGACTAGGGAAAACCTGCACGGCCTTGGACCGGAGTTCGCAGTTCTGTTGGCTTTTCTGTCCGGATGCGTCGAACTCATCATGGGCATATTGCAATTGGGTATGTAAAAACAAACATCTATATTATATAATATATAAATAAGACCAAAACGTATGTTGCCCATCATCCTATGCTAGGTTTGGTAGCTTTTCTTTAATAAGGTGATAAAATGACATACTCTTAACTATCAAAATAATAAAAAACTTATATATGAATGTCTGAAACTCTTGGACTACACTGAAACTGAAAACTTACTAAATATTATAAGATAAAAATTTTCAACAGTACATACTCCAAGTCACTACACACACAAACACACACAAAAATACAAACACATGCGCGCACGCTCACACATCACTACCATCCACACTATCGTGCGAACCATGTCTAAATATAATAAAAGTGTATCGTGTGATTGTGAGAGAAAATAAATACATTTTGAATTTGAATTAACGTACAATTACATAAGGGTTGAAAATTTTCCTGAGTTTCCTCTGTAGCTACTATAGGCAGTGTGATCATATACTATCACACTCGATTCTCCTTCTCCATAAAAAAATCTGAAAGTAATAGTTTTCAGAAAGGCAAATAAATAATTTGCAATACAAAAGAACTTTATTATATAAGTAGCAAGCCGGTACCACAATTTCGCTCGCTTTTCGCTCGTTCTGTGCGATGGGAAAATAAAAAATGGGACGAGCAATGACAATAACTAGTAATACTAGGTCTTGCATTAAATCAAGATAAAGATCCAGAATGAGTTTAAAGATATAAATAAAATGAAAAGAATAAGCGATTACAAAAACGTTAAAGGTTCTTACAATTTTATCCCAAGACTTTATTTACCACCAGTATCATTTACCAAGTACCAAGTATATGCTTTTTCTTTCTTATGTCGGAATTAAACTGTATCAGAATAATTAGACACAGTCGTCATATTTAGACAGATCAAATAATTCAACAAAGGGTTTGCACGCGACCATCGTACACCGACCTTCCTTGTAATGATATCATCTATATCAACTTATTATGTCTCGTTATTTACCAATCATTTACAATTTAGATGAATAAAGACTTGAAAAACACATGTGTTACTTTTGTAAACAATACAACAACAGAACAAAGAGTTAAGTTGACAAAGTAGGTAGCTAAAAATATATCTACAGGCGTTAGGTTTCCTACGCATCGTCGCGCCTTCATTTCATTGACTTCAACCATCTAAAATATTGTCCCGAAGCCTAGTCCCTAAAAATATGCAATTGTTGTCATAAAAACTTGTTAAAAGATATTAATGAACAGTACAGTAGGATTATTTAAGTATTAAAATGCACAAAGTAACTGATAACAAAATTTTATGAACGATGTGTTTTGAATAAACAAATGCATATTATTATCTGTCAACTTTTACTGCAAATAATGTTTTATCTCGTACAGGCTTCCTCATTGATTTCATCAGCGGCCCGGTGTCCGTCGGTTTCACATCAGCAGCTGCGATCATTATAGCCACCACACAAGTGAAGGACATCCTCGGCCTCAGCTTTCCTGGTGGAAAGTTTCTTCAGGTAAACTAAACTTTAACAATTCCCACTGCAAAATATACTTGTTATTCTTTCGTATTTTCGTATTTGGTTTTGGGGTCCTGTTGTATAAGCATATATTTCACCCAAAGACACAAGCTTAGCCGAGTAGTTAGAAGATACTTTCTTCGTACAATCAAACTGTGTAATGAGTTTCTGTGCGCAACTTTTCCAAGACGAAACAACATGGGTAGCTACAAAAAAGTGCGTACCTACCTAAAAGGCCAGCATCGCTCCTGTGATTCCTCCGGTGTTGCAGACGAATGTGAGCAACCTGACTCGTCATTGTTTTACAAAAAAATAAGTAAATATATGGAAATTCAAAATGTATTGGATGTAGATATTATTTACCCACATATTATTTACACAGGTATTTAAATATTTAATAGGCCCCAACCAAAATAATAATATGTAAAGTAATTTTTAAAACTAGAGGAAAATTGCTATGTCCGCTTTTTAAATATAATAGTGTACAAGGGCTACGAGTTAGTTAGTATCGATGAGTATTGTTTATTCACAGGTCAAATGGCTTTTTGCATAAACTAATTCAGTTTTTGCCGCAACAATTTAGTTTTTGTGAAATCTATTCAAGACTTTCTACTAGTGACCTTCACCGCTCTATATTATTAACATAATGATTTTTTATTCAAAGCGGTCGAGATTGCATTGTATATAAAATAAATTTAAATTTGTAACTAATTTAAAAGCCTTACAAATGAAGGCGAGCAATTGATTGTATTTAAAAAACATGTTAATACTATATACATAACTACGACTGTTTTTAGTATTATCGAGTAATATAAGTAATAATAGCTGGTGCCCGCGACTTCGTCCGCGTGGACGCTATGAAGCAGCAAATATATATATGTCTGTCTGTAGCGTGACAATATGTAGACTATACGTCGTACTGACTTCTTGTCAAAAATGCAAAATTTTTACTAAATCAAGTCAGTAGATCGCCCGCCATCGGACCGCACCATAGTATCACGCACTCGGTTGGTCATCGTCGTAACTATTAAAATATATTTTGTATAACGATGTATATTATGCAAGACAAAGTTCATTCAATTTGAATAGCGGAATCAATCAATTTTATTTATTTTGATATAAGTATCAATTGTGCGGTAAATAAATTATCAATTTTTATTCTTGTTATGGTTCATTATTTTGGCGATAATGGTTTACTCAATAAAGATACGCGAATACACGAATACTTTTGGCGCGTTGGCTAAAAATTACCAGAGTGAATTTTTACGATGACGTTGACACCCAAATTCGATTGGTCCAGTTGGTCAACTAGACCATTTTGTATCATACTACAGCTACCATAAGCCTCTTGTTACTTATATTTAGTTGTGTCTACTGAACCACAACCTATGGACGAGAATTGGATAACATTTGTATTTTTTGTATTGAGCACCTTCTTTATTCCAATATTGTTCTTTGTACAATAGAAAGGAATAACAAAATTTAAGGATTATTGTTTTGTTACGCCAAAAAAGTAGCAATTCTTGCTTTTCTATCTTGCTTCTTAATGCTTATTTCTTAATAGATACTTTTTTATAGGTGTGGACTGGTATTTACGAGCACATAGGAGAGACAAGACTTTGGGATACAGTTCTAGGACTTTTATGTATCATCGTGTTGCTATTGCTAAGGGTAAGTTATTTTTGCTATTATTTAGAAAACCTGTGACTCACATCATATTTTTCTTTATTTGGTCTGGTCTAGTTTTGGTTTAGGGTTGAAAATGAAAATATAGAAGGGCTCTGGAAATACCAGAAGTCTGAAATAATGTTTCATCCCGCGTCACCTATATTTATCACCTATGTTTTTCCTATAATCTGCATTGAATGTGCGAGTTTTTATATCTGGAGCCAACCGGAACTGGATAATTATAGACTTATAGCAAATCTGTCAGTTTAGGTGATTGTTATAATGATAATTAAAACGTTTGAAATAAACAAGAGATACTTTCATAGAAATGAAAACAGGGCCATACAGCAGTCGTATTGGTCTGAAATTGTCTAGTAACAGATGGTTCAACAGGTATTGGAACTCGCTCCATCAATGCAGATTACATGAAATATAATTTGCATCGGTGTGGAGATGGAATTGTTCAGACTAATATACCAGCGGCCCGTTTTCACCATCGGATATTTATCAAAATGCGAAATTCCACCCATATGATGTTGTATTCCCGAACCGACAATAATAATAACAACAATAATCTGAAACATCGTTTTCTGCACTTTTCCCGTCTTTAATTGGGGTCGGCTCTCCTGATCAGTTTTCTCCAGACATGTCCTTCCTGGGTCGTCCTTGGATCAACATTTTGTTTTCCATGTCTTCCTCAATACGTAAGTTAGTCAATATGTAAGTTGGTTGGGGACTTCGGCGCTGATTGGGACAGACCTTCGAGTGTTGAGCATATTCCCATCTGAAATGGCAGCAAAATAGGACAGATATTAGGGTTGGTTACGACTTAGGGTACTAAGTCGTCTTTAATAATGATCTAGTAGAGAATACAGGGCTAAGTTTATTTATTACAGAAAGTGAAAGACATAAAATTGGGTGACTCTTCCGACGACATCAGCGAAGTAGCTGGTCTATCGGAGACTGTTAGCACAAGCAGTAGAATCCGAGCTGGGGTCTCCCAGGCGCTCTGGTTCCTGTCCACCACCAGGAACATCCTCGTAGTCCTGTTGTGCTCAGGACTTGCCTACTACTTCGATACTAAGAACAAGACGCCATTTGTGTTAACTGGTATGTTTTTTTTGTGACAATAAGGGACGAGACGAGCAGGATGTTCAGCTGATGATAACTGATACGCCCTGCCAATTACAATGCAGTGCCGCTTAAGATTCTTGAAAAATCCAAAAATTTTGAGTGGCACTATATTTGCGCTCGTCTCCTTGAGACATAAGATGTTAAGTCTCGTTTGCCCAGTAATTTTACTAGGTACGGCGCCCATCAAATCAAATCAAAATCACTTTATTCACGTAGGTCAAGGAAATGATACTTATGAATGTCAAAAAAATATTTTTTCTTATTGAATCTACCGCTACTTCGTAAAGAGTTGAGCTAATGAGAAGAAGTAGCAAGAAACTCATTGCCACTCTTTTAAATTCAGATTTACATTTTCATTGTTTTACAAATAATTTAATCACAATATAATATGTAAAGTGATGAAACATCAGACCGATACACAATAATGCTTACACACTACTGCTTCACGGCAGAAATAGGCGGCGTTGTCAATTTCATATGATTATTTTATTCAAATCCCGCATTATATATCCCCCATAATAAATAAAATAAAGAAGCCTTATATTTCCAAAACTACAAACTATTACAAAAGAATAAACACTCCATCTATCTTTAGAAAAAGCAACGACATTAATTAATTTTATGTATCATGATTGTTTTAAAAATATTAAAATAATAAACATTTACTTTTTAAGTCCTTAAGTATTAATTTATTATTATACTGGAACCCCTCTCAGTTAAAGGCCTTCTCCAAAACTTTTCATGTCCCTCGGTCATGGGCTATTTTTGCCCCTGTGGGCCAGCAATTATTTTAAATTTCATCTTCCCATCTAGTTAATGGTCTGCCTCTATAGCGCTTTCCCAATGGGTCTTTCCATAAAGTAACTATATTTTCCATCTACGATTTTCAAGACGTGCTATATGACAAGCCTATTTTCATTTCAACTTTTGACAATGGCTATGTCCCCGGTATGTTATATTATATTTAAAATTTAAAAAAGCTGCCCGCTACGTGATCCTCGCATCTACCGTGATACTAGGTAGCCTATATATTGTCCCAACCTCTTCTTAATATTATTTTTTTCCTCTAGGGAACATAGTAATATAGTTATTATTATAGCAATTGTTATACTACAATCTTTATTAAGTTATAATACTACTTAAACTTACACTGCTAGATAGAATAAACTAAGAATGTGTCCATTAACAGTTTTCTTAATGTCTCTATTGAGGAGAAGTCACTTTATTCATGTGTCTTTTATAATATCACTATTTTTATACTGTTGTACACTAAATTAAATGGATTTGTTTCTTTTAGTCTTCTTATCTGCATCAGAGTTGTGTCATTGTTGATATTCATGCAATCCATGTATACTTATGCACAGGCAAACGGACAAACAGAAAAATTCTACAACGTAATTTTATGGGATTCAGTATTGTTTGTAGAACACACAGACTTTCATTAAAAAGTAATTCAATGTACAGTTTTTACTTTGTTACGGTCTTAAATAATTAGTGTAACAGATACCTACACCTTATTTTATTATAAGCACAACATCAATTCTTAATTTAGTTTTACAAAGTTATGTGAAATAGTGTAATGAATGACGGATATCCTTTCATTTCTGGGATTAAACATAAGTACTCGGATGGTTATCGTAGTTGGTAAGTGCGCTCGGAGTGAACCCGAGAGGCGTGGATTCAAGTCCCGCATCGTTCATAAATTTTGGTTACTAATTTAATTTGTATAATTATTAAAATTTAATAATTGTTCGTATCAACAGGGACTGTGAAACCAGGGTTGCCAGAGTTCTCCCCGCCACCGTTCTCGGCAACCGTCGGCAACCACACTTACACCTTCACGGAGATGACGTCAACCCTCGGGTCCGCCATCTTTGTGGTCCCGTTACTTTCAATATTGGAGAACATTGCCCTGGCCAAGGTCTTCTGTGAGTATTTTATATAATATGTGAGTTTATTGTTGTAGGTACGGTTGACAACCCTGATATATAATAGTATTCTACTATTTAAGGTGTCTACTCAGTATTATTTTAAAAATATAATATAGTAGGCAAAACTACTATATTTTATCAGCATACAAAGCGCATAATTTCTGTGATGAATAAAGTGGAAAGGTGAGCGCATTATAGCCAATATCCGTCTGATAAAAGCAGAGTTAATGGTGTTTTTTAACTTAAAATTAGATTGTAATGATAGTTATAAAGCGTTCCTTAAAAACTGTAAAACATATTTATAGAAACGATTAATGTTTTTTTATTACTAACCCGTGTACCACATTTATTGGGTACTGAATCCAAAAATACTATGTTCGGTTTAATAAAAGGTGGCAGCCCTAGTTATAGGGCATAACTCAGCGTGAGATAACAGTTGCAATATTGAACTTTCAAATAAATTGCATATTGCCACAGTTAATGTAAACACGAGGCGCCGACAATCTTACAAGCCACAAACTAAAAAAATACGTAAAAATCAATGTATGTGTTTTAAGTGAAAAACAAGGCGACAAATAATTTATATGATCTTAAAAACTTGGTATAAAGTTATACCTGAGAATAAACGAAGAATAAGCAAAATATTGAGTAGGTAGGTATATCGCTGACAACACTACAATGACAATTCTGAATTTTCCGAATGTCAGGCAGCCTTGAAAATAAATGCGGGAAACGATATACGTCCGAATAAACCAATTTTATGCAAAATATCTATTTGTAAACTTTTTGCACATTCGTGGTTTATTCTCAGGTATATAACCTTATACCAAGTTTATTTGTAAGGCCGTTAACTGTTGAACTTTAGTGAGGATCGTAAGTTTTTTTCTTTGTTATCAAAGCACGTGCTGAACTAGATGGATAGCTTAAGTGGCAGAGCAACTACTGGGCTAACAGATCCACTGTTTACAATCCTATTTGTTTTCGAACCGGTTAGGCGCTGTTTAAGCGATGGGTTTGCTCTTTATTATTTCGTTGATAAAAATACAATCCAAAAATAAAGTTATTACGTATGCACGAAACATTCCATTTTTTTGTTGCATTATGTATTCAGCAGTGAAATAATTGTTAAATATTAATACATAATTTTTTACGATTCGAGTTAGTTTTTTATTTACAATACAGAAATAGCCTAAACACATGATCGAACGTGGTCTGGTAGCGGACTATATCCAACGGTACGACATATTGTCCATCGCACAACTTTATTATTATTACCGTACGGACCTTAGGTACTGAGTACGACGCCAGACCATATGGTGCAAGGTGTCCACCGGACCGTACGATAGTCCAGCCGTACCAAATCTGACCATGTGTTTAGGTTATTATAACACGACACATGAGCAGTAATTTTTCCACTTAGACATTCTTGACTGTTTTCTCTGTTTAACTTTTATTTATATTTTTCTTTTAGTAAGTTTAATTTACTTGCTTGATACAGCTTAATCATATAGGCAAACAGACGCCATGTATACAAATCCGACAACAATAAGCGAAAGCGTGTGCTTAAAGACAATGTAGGGACACATTTCTTCTTAGTCTTGTGTCAACTGTCACTGTCCGGATTGGGTTATCTAAATAAATATTCTACATTGATGCTTATTCACCGAGAATATTTTAAACAACTGGACTAAATGCGGCAATGTATAGATATAGCAGTCGTATGTATAGAATTATTATGGTGTAATTTATGACATGTTCCATATTTCGGTTTTTTTTATACGACATGATTATTTTTTGGCAATATGGGACAATACGGGCAGGACGTTCAGCTGATGGTTATTCATACACCTTGTCCATTACAATAAAGTGCCGTTCAGGATTCATGAAAAACCCAAAAAGTGTGAGAGGCACTACTACTATTGCGCTCGTCACCTTGAGACATAAGTCTTATTATCCCAGTAATTTCACTAGCTACGGCGCACTTCAGACCGAAACAAAATAATGCTTACACATTACTGCTTCACGTAATAAAAAGGTGCCCTTGTGGTACCCATAATCTGGCCGGCATCCTATGACCACTGGTAAATATATGATTGCCTATACGTATAAAACGTCATTGACTATAAGTTATTTTTCATGTACCTTTTACTATTCAATATTTATAATAATTGACGTTACAGCGGAAGGTAAATATGTCGACGCAACTCAAGAGATGGTGGCGCTAGGAGTGTGTAATATCGTGTCGTCCGTCGTGGATTCTATGCCAGTGTCGGGCGCGCTCTCCCGGGGCGCTGTCAACCACGCTTCTGGGGTCGCCACACCAGCTGGTGGGATATACACTGGAGTACTAGTCTTGTTGGCCTTACAGGTAATTCCAAATCAGTCCAGCAATGACAGACAAGAAATAAGAAAATATCCGCTTTAAAATAAATGGCTCTATAGTAAATCCTATTACTCCACAGCTGATCTATCTATCTAAGTGATCGGACAGTCTGGGACTAGATTATGATTATTTTACAGCTATAACAATGACAATTCAAAATTGTATATTTTATTAAATAGAGCTATCTCCTAGCGTTATTTGTTTCCGAAGCGGTAGTGTATCTAGTATATTAGAAATGACTTCAATAATAATTCTAAAGGAATCAATTTTCAGAAAATAATTAATGCCTTTTATGCTTTTTTATCAATCTATCTCAAAGATATCTCTGTGTAATAAAACTACTTATTTTCGTATTTATAACGTAGCTTATATTATGGTGAGTACAAATATTGTTAAGTCAGATGTTCTTTTCCTATTTTTTATTTAAAGAAAATGACGACATTTCAGTTTGTTAATTGTACGGTTATTCTCAACCGTTTCAGTATTTCACGCCCTACTTCTACTACATCCCGAAGGCCTCACTGGCCGCTGTCATCATTGCAGCGGTTGTCTTCATGATGGAGTTACACGTTTTCAAGCCTATATGGAGAACCAAGAGTAAGTCGTAGCTGTTAATTATTAAATCTTCTGCTTCATGTGCTGTCTCCTCAGCTCAGGTTGCCTTTTTTCATTATCCATCCAGACTGAGTGTGTTTTTCAACCATAATATCCGCCTTCTACATTCTCGTTTTTTTTTAATCTTTGGTGTAGTACCTTACGTACGTGTTAGATATTAAGCTGTTAGCCAGGTCTTGTAAAATCATTTACTCTTGGCAAATGATTGGACTTATTATCTCCAATTTAATTAAAAAGATGATCCCAACAGTTCTAATAAAAATTAACTTTATTATTAACAATTTATAACCATGAATGCTTATAAATCTACCTTCGATTGTTAGATTCTCAAGGAAGAAGAAATCAATTCCATCGTATTACAATCTCAGTACTACAACTTTGCTTAAACTTAGTGAAATAAAGGATCTTGGGGTTATATTGGACAGAGAACTTCGCTTTACATCTCACGTTGATCATATTGTGACTAAATCTGCACGAATGCATGGTTTCATAGCGCTCTACAAAGCGCAGGTCCGGCCACACATGGAGTATTGCTGTCATCTCTGGTCTGGCGCACCCCAGTATCAGCTCGATCCATTTCACCGCGTGCAACGCAGAGCAGCTCGAATTGTCGGGGACCCAGTGCTCTGTGAACGGCTGGATCACTTGGCGTAGCGTAGAGACGTCGCTTCATTGTGTGTCTTCTACCGCATTTATCACGGGGAGTGTTTTGAAGAGCTGTTTAACCTGATTCCTGCCGCCGAATTCCACCTTCGCACGACACGCCACAAGTTAGGATATCCTCACCATCTGGATGTGTGGCGGTCCTCCACAGTGCGGTTTTCAAGGAGCTTTCTTCCACGTACTACAAAGCTGTGGAATGAGCTTCCTTGTGCGGTGTTTCAGGGACGATACGACATGGGTACCTTCAAAAAAAGCGCGTACACCTTCCTTAAAGGCCGGCAACGCTCCTGTGATTCCTCTGGTGTTGCAAGAGATTGTGTGCGGCGGTGATCACTTAACAACAGGTGACCCGTACGCTCGTTTGTCCTCCTATTACATTAAAAAAAAAAAGTCATTTGACGGCTGAAATTTTTGTGAGCTCACGATAAGCAACCCAATGCAATTCTGAATTCGCGTCTTATCAAACTCTACTAAGTTTTACGTAAGTGAAGTCTGAGTGTGCTACCTAATTGGGAATTGGGATTAATGACATCCGAAGGATGATCACAAACAGGAGAAGAGTCTTACGTAAGAATAAGTACGTAGTAAAGAGAAGGAGGAAGGGGGGGGGTATATAATCCGGGTATAGTCTCCTTAACCAATGGATAAATAGACATCTTCACCTTCACCTGCCACTGTCTACAATATAGATTATGGTAGAATTACGACTTAGAAAGGAATAATAAACACATGTTAACATGTTCTATAAATTTTTCAGAACTAGATATAATTCCCGCCGTGGTCACCTTCGCAACCTGTCTCCTCGTTCGCCTGGAGCTGGGCATCGTGTGCGGTATTGCCGTCAACCTGCTGTTTCTACTCTACGCCTCCGCCAGACCTTCTGTCAGGGTCACCAGGGCAGTGGTAAGAAGAGAAGTTTGCCCTGTGCTTCCCCGGGGCAATAAAATAATAGGAAAGTCCCAGGCGCAAGGGTGTCGTAAGAGACGACTCAGGGCATTTACCAGCGAGAGGCTTCTTTGCGCAGGATGCCGGCTAGTTTATGGCGCCTTTTCCGTCGTGAAGCAATAATGTGCAAGCACAATTGTGTTTCGGTCTGAAGGGCGCCGTAGCTAGTGAAATCACTGGGCAAATGAGACTTAACATATTATGTCTCAAGTTGACGAGCGCAGTTGTAGTGCCGCTCATAATATTTCGGTTTTACAAAAATCCTGAGCAGCAGTGCATTATAATGGGCAAGGTGTATCAATTACTATCAGCTGAACGTCCTGCTCGTCTCATCTCGTATTGTTATAAAAAAAAAGGATTAAATTTCAAGGATACCGATGAGTTACGCTACTGTTCTATTACTAGTGTTGTGCTTATACTGTGTCTCTACTCCAGTCGAGCGATGGCGTACCGTACGTCCTGGCGACGGTAGATCGCGCGCTGTCGTTCCCGTCGGCCGAGTACGTGCGGCGCGCTATCCGCAAGGCGCCCGCAGACGCTCCCCTCGTACTTGACGCGCACCACGTGCAGGGCGCAGACTTCACCGCAGCCAAGGTAAATTTAAAATAAAAAAATGGCGGTTTTAGAGACTGCTGATAGAAATGAAACTAGGAACTCTTAGTATTAAAATTGAAATTTTTCGTAATGTTTCAAAAACAATGCAAATATTAATCTCAATATATTTTTTGGTTATACGTGGAAAAAGTTCCTTTAAAACCGCAGTGTAGAGGAAACCAGACAGAATCCAGATGGTGGGAATGATATCTTAATTTGTGGTGTATCATGCGAAGGTTGAATTTGGCTTTAGGAATCAGGTCAAATAGCTCTTCGGGACACACCCGAGATAAATGCGGTAGAAGACACAATGAAGCTACGACCCTACGCAACGTCATCATGTCAAGTGATCTAGCCGTTCACAGAGCACTGGATGATTCCCAGCTATTCACAAAATCATATGTTTCAGGGTATCAAATCATTGATAGACGACTTCCATGCCAGAGACCAGACGATAATATTTTACAACGTGAAGCCTTCCATAGCCGAGGTCTTCCGAGGGGTGAGGCCTCGTGAGTTTCTGCATTGTGCACACAGAGCCGAACTCGACAGGATACTACTTAATATATCTAGAGGCATTAAGCAGCCGTAACTTGAAACAATCGAGAGGAGAAATTAAGTTCCTGTGTTTAGACAAATTATTTTAAGTAAATTAAAATATACTAAAGCTGTAGCCCTATAAATGTATTCCATTTGAGTGTTCAACATGTTCGCGGTATATAGTCTACAGTTAACATTGCGTTGTCTACATTTCCGCCATTGTATGAGCGAGATGGATAGATAATTCCAAGTGCGCAAAAAGGATTAGTAGTACGGGGTCATCGACCGAAATTTCATGTAGCGCGGCCGTTATTTAGCAGAAAATTTTGAATTATTTCTAAGACATATTTATTGGTACAAAATATTGTATGTGATAGTACGTCATATTGTGATTTAGAAATAAAATGTATAGAAAAATATGAATAAGGTGCTAATCGACTTACTGCCTAATAAGTAGCTAATTAGTAAATTGATAACTCGTCCAGGAGTAATTTTTTTCATTGATTACTACGTACTACTATTATATGTTATTCAAATATGACGTTATTTTATTATTCAGATTAGAATGTTAAAAATATGTAGTAGAATGGAACTGTTTTTATGATGTGAATTTAAAGATGGCATATAGCTTTTGGATAGCCTTGGACACAAATATGGTATAAAAAATATATTATGTATAACAGCGTGTATATTTAACGCATGATCTTTTTATGAATAATATACAATATTCAAACAGTATTACACCATAGATTATGAATTAAATCATTTAAAAAAAATGGTTTTGTTATTTATCTCCATATTCTAAGATGTAACCAAACTTGTAGTATTTGTACTACTATCTTGAATATGGACAAGAGCAAAATTTAAGTTTTTGATGGCAAAAACCAACAAGAAATACGTTTTTCAGGTAGGTACCATGATAACGATTTGAGTGGAAGAATGTGGACGGCGGTGATCACTTAACACCAGGTGACCCATACGCTCGTTTGTCCTCCTTTTCCATAAAACAAAAGTTTTGATACAATAGAAGCTTGGGATGCGCGGCTTCGAGTAAGTAGAACATACACATTACTAGTTTTGATTAACGGAAGTTAAGGATGAGATGCGTGTAAGTTTGTGCGATTGAGTCCTGATGATCGATTATTGTTTCGTAGCATCATCAACATCAAATCTATAAAACACACGTCAACTTCTGTGACTTTTAAATACTGTTTTATTAATAATAATAAATCATTTACTTCACCTATAGAACTACAACCAATTAATGACTTACTAAATCACTAACCTATAAAAAAATTCTACTTCTCTACTTTTATCTGTCATTAATTTATACAGCCGCAATCACTAATATAATTACCTTAGAATAATGACAATAATATTCGAAGATGAGTACATACTATGTCGAGTCTTTCAAACAGTCTATACTCTATGGCCTAAAAGAGCATTGTTTAGCGTTAGTATCTTATAAATATTAAAGTAATGCCGCCATAAAAGCAGTTTTATGGTGCCACAGACTAACTAGTGCCACAACTAAATCTAGATTAGGTATGGTAGGTTCATAGAAATAACATGTATGTAGTACATGTTATATTACGTACATAATATTTCCATGTTTAAATCAGTAGACATTTAATGTTAACTTTAGAATAAAATTTGTAAATATAAATTGATGCTGTAAGGTATTCTGTAGTTTTCATATATCCCGCGTTGGCTGTATGGGTTTGTACCTTCGCCATTCCTTGGAGTAACAATAAAACCACGCACTTGTCTGCGGCACGTTGTATAACTAAGTCAAAACAACCTCGTGGCGTCATTCATTGCTATGTTTGCCTGCGGCTCACATCTCAATGACCTAACCACGACACTCGCGTTTTTTGACAGTTCTTATACAACTGTTGTATAAAATAATATAACACCACCTACCTTAACCACACAACAGAAAACAAAGGCACTTAAAAATAAGTTTGGCATTTGACTTACCTGTTGGAAAATAAATTATAATTAATTAATTGACAGATTGAAACACAAGTATTTTATTATTACATTATTTTGACGTAATACCCGACTGCTCTTCCGAAACTCAACTAGTGATAGCCAGATATCTTAAACTGCTCTCACCGCACCGCCTCATTCAATTTGTGTCGCCTATTTATCGTGAAGATGTTCTACTGTTATCGCGCGAGTTAAATGCAGTCGGGGCCTGTGGAGCGAGAGCATCTCCACCCGCTGTCCGCAAGCCTCGCCTCGCGCGCCGGCATTGTAGTGTCAAAGTCAAAAAATCTTTATTCACTGTAAAACTTTATAAGTTATTTAGTGCAAGTCAGGATGAAGTACAAAAGTTACAATAGCATTCAAATGAGTATAACAATATTCATTAACAAAATTTAGCACATTAATTCCAACTATCTTTATCATTCAAATAATCTTTCACGCTATAATAGGCCTTAGATGTTAATTTATTTTTTACGATACATTTAAATTTTTTAATAGGTAACATTTTAATTTCATTTGGGAGTTTATTATAAAATACAACACAATCCACTTTAAAAGATTTAGCAATTTTACGGAGCCTAGTAGATGGAATTGCGAGTTTATGTTTGTTTCGAGTATTGACACTATGTACATCACTATTCTTTTTAAATTGGCTAATATTTTTATGGGCGTTTAGGAGGTTCTCGTATATGTTCTGGCAGTGTACTGTCATAAAATTTATTTCACTAAACTTCTCTCTCAATGAATCCCTAGTGCTGTGTCGTAGTCGTTTTATCGTTACATCGCGTTAATACTAAAGTTGCAATCCCATGTTATTTTTTTATTTTAATAATTACAGATCCAAGTCCGTAAGGTCCCGTTTAAAAATAAAGAGTTTTTATTCATCACACTCCACGAAAATTGGAAAAATAATGTTTTAGGCATGGTGTGTTGAAGAAAGACACAACAACAATTTTAGATTTAATTTATAGGGTAAAGTAATGAAAGAAGAAATAAAATAATTTTTCATCATTTGAACCTAGTGATAAATGGTTAACTTGTAGCATTGTTTAAATTTATCGACACACTCATTATTATGTTCATCAAGTATAATTAGGTCACATCACTATCGCATTCCTGAACTCTGCATTCAACTCGCGAGTTATCCGTACTTACCTATAGATATTTACTTTGGTTTGAGTATCATTACAAATATACAGACCAAGTAATCAGTTCTTGTCTCAAATCATGAACATAGGTCACTTTCGAGTACATAATATGTAAATAAAACAATAATATGAAGACAGTAAGATTTATTAAACATTTCTCATTACAAACCAGTCCGGCAGATCATACAGCCTCATCATATGGACGATCGTACAAACCTTTTTGGATACTACATACATGTAAACAATATTTTTACATATATCTCAAATTACATTGATCTAAATAAACTTAGGGATAATATAGTATGTATGATAAAAGGTTTAATTATCCAACATAATTATACACTATTTTTATCCAGAAATACAACTTTCGACTAGCGAAAACAATCATTGATGGTCTCTTTATAGAAATGCCATCATATGTATCACTAAAACCTGACATTACTAAACAGTAATAACACACACCTTCAAAACCTAAATGTAAGTGCACATGTATAAATAAGATCCATTTTTGCTTACACAAATCCAACACTAAACGCATTTTCACGACTACCCTCTCCGTTACTATAACGCTAAATTAATATCTACGATGCTTCTTAGCACCATAATTTAAAACATATTATTGAGCAGAAGTTAAATTCAATAACATACAATATGATGTTTCTACTAAAAGTGAGCTTTATATAGTAGAGGAAGACAACGTCTACAGAGATCGATCAATAAACTCACTTTGAGGGTACATTGAAAACCACCAAACCGTCTCTAAAAAGACAAAAGAATTAAACTTACTATACAACATGACTGGTGAAGCACAATGATACTTAAGGAGACTCTCGGTCTAATTTTCTTCCATATAAATAAATAAGTAGATACTCACAGCAGTAAACGACTTATTCTTTAGTTAGCGCAAGCAGCGACAGGTCCGTTTTGCCACGTCCACGTGGCCCTTACATTGCGCGGTCCGCGATTAGTTTATAATCCGTGATATTACTAAACTTTCGACTGTTCACCAAGTACTCAATTAATATTATATTAAAGTTACACTTCTTGTGGCGCGTAAGGGAATAATTATCAGAGTGAATTTTAACCGTCACGCAAATTCTACACCCTAACGTTAACTGGTTAACTAGACCATTTGTATCATATTTCAGCTACCAAGCTTCTTGTAACTCATGTGTCTGTCGACTGAACCACATCCAATGGACGAAGATTAAATAAATTTAAATATTTAACTTAAAAAATTAAAAAAAATATTTTCTCATTCTGTTTTAATATCTTCTTCATTATAATATTTTATTCTACAAACGTAAAATAGCACATTATTTTAAGGATTTTTGTTTTATTACGCCAAAGAAGAATAAATTCTTGCGTGCGTACATAGGTACACGCATTTTTAATGTTTTTTTTTTCATATATGATCGCCTCGAGTTTTGTCAATGGGTCACCAGTCACGCTGTATAGTTGTAGACTACAACTATTGCACCTCAAAGGCCAAAATAATTTAGAATATTCTTTTGGCATTCATAGCGAACCTAACTATATACGAGTACAATATGACACATTTAATATTTGAACTATCATATATCATAATATATGTATGTGGGCTTAAATAATAACTATAAGATATAAAATATTGTTATCCATTTTGAAAGCATCCCTCGAGATAAACCAATGAATGACGTTAAGAGAGTATTTTTAGGAATACCCGCAATGGGAAGATAAATTTTTACTTAAAATTAACGAAACTAAATCAATTACACTTGGTAGCTAGAGCTAAATTAGGTTTGCGAATGGTATTGGTGATAATTTTCTTTCAGCAAAGTGTATAAAGAGAAATAATACAAGAACAAATCTTTTCACATTTTTCTCTCATAATTCAAGTTGTAAGAACACATTTTGGTATGTAAAAGGGTAGGAAAAAATTATCATTGACTCGTTAGCGTATAAAATTAAATCTATAATATATAAGATTCGTTATTTAGAAAAGTTTAAAGACAACTTTAACGCAACAAAAATATATACGATTCGTTTTGTTAGGAGTTACTCAAATAATTTTTTCCAAAAAAATCAAGAGAAATCGGGCCCGATATTGTTTTTACAACATGGTTTTTAATATAACATACCAATTATTATTATTCATAATAACACCAATTGCTCATTAAACCTTTTCCCCTATTGAATTGTTTTGTACCTTTCTATCCAATAACCTTGATACTAAGTGACAAAACAGTTCGTTAAGCCTAAGAACCTAAGACTTTAAAACGCGATTGTGCAATCAACTTAAAACCTACGTCAATATACGTTCAAAGTCATTTATTTAATCAATTAAAATTACAATTTGCTTTAGTTTTAAAGGATATTAAATTAATAGTATACAAAACACAGAAGGGTTTAAAAGAGTATTCAAACACAATAACCGAACTAAATAAAGTTTGGCATGGCATACTTTACCCGCTCCTATATAAAAGTCTAAATAAGGTACATTACCAAGTAAACTAACCTATATTAAATGCTTTTTCTAATCTCGTCATCGTGATGTTCACTAATACTCGATTCTAACCTCTCAGTATGACTATCAAAAAGATCAATTTTGTGTGAAAACACTAAATCAACATTAAAAACAAAAATTATGCGTCATTGTATGATAGTTAGCAACCATTTCTAACTAACCTCGTACAAACACAACTGGAATAGTGCATAAATCGTGCGACGTACGTTTCATTTCAATTACTTACAAATGTCCAGGGATATAACATTGACGTACAAAGAACTGGACTCAAAGTCACGAGTCTATTAGGCAGAGTTTTCGTTCAGTTGCGTTTCGACCGCGCTTTGAATATAACGCTACGCAATGAGAGTGTTCAGAAAAAAACCGTCCAAGCCAGCAAATCCAAGCTTAAAAAGAATGTAGTGTTATAGTTCAGGTAAGTGCCCCTTTAAAATAATTTAATTGTGAAACTGACATTTTTAATCATTTTGCTAAATATTTCTTTTTTTTACTATTTTTTTTTATGAAAATAAGGGTCGAAACGAGCAGGACGTTCAGCTGATGGTAATTGATACGCCCTACCCATTACAATGCAAAATAATTACATTTCAATTGCTAAAACAAAATATTCTTATCTAGTGTTCGCGTCCGAGCTTCTAAAGAGCGTATACAATAGACTTTGAACATTACTGCCAGGAAATAAGGAGTTAATTTGAGTGAATGTTTGTAATGTTATCTGTATAATTATTAATGTATATGTATATACAACACCGCTCGGCCTTTCTTGGACGACCTTTAGGCAATTTGGAGTCTAACTGTTTCTTTGTACGTCAATGGAATATACATTATAATCGATAATACATCAGTGGTCGGAGCAATAAGGTGTTTGTCGCACTAATAGTGTGAAATACACACAACCACCTCTTTTACGATAAAAAATCACACCAGCCAGGGTTATGTTAGACGTTCACCAGATCATGCCGCTAAGGATTGTTGAAAAACCCAAAAATTCCCAATTGCGCTCTGCATCTAAAGACTTTCGCCTTTCACACTACACAGAAATAGTGTTTGCACAATATTATTTGGCTTTTGTGATACCCATTCTACCTAGGATACTGTGCATAGTATCCTGCACTCATACAACATAGTCATCAGTATACCTTTGTTACACACAGCAAAAAATATACACGCATACACGTAACCAATTTTAATCCTAATAAAACCAGCCACGTCAGTAAGTGATGGTCTTAACCTGAGACAGGAGTTTGTGCGGAGAACCGTGCCGTTACTGACGAACCCGAAATACGATCACAAAACCCGGAGCGTAATTGGCTACGTTTTGCAGACAAATATAATATTATTTGCTTTGTATAAGGACGTTCATTGCAAATCAGTTTTTAACAGTCTCATATAAACACTTTAAGGCTGGGCTGCACCAACGAACTTAAGCAATAAAAAACATGTTAAGGTACCGGTTAAGCAAAAAACGTTTTGCAACGTCATAACTCTAACCGTTCAATCTTCGCCGCGCCGGTTAAAGCAATAAATAGCGACCGGTCAAAAGTTTCAAATAATCATTCGATATTGACTTGATATTTCACTTTTTAAGTTTAACAATACCATGCGTTATTCTGTCGTATTCCAAGGAATACGTTACATTTCGCAGTCTATGTTTAAATCAGCGTTACTGTCAACGTTAAATTTGACTTAAACCTTAACTATAACAGCTAATTTGATGCAACCCAGTTAATTATTGTAAAACACACGAGCCAATTGCAAAACTAATACAAATATATAATAAGACAATTTTATATTGTATTTTGGACAACAGGATTGATCCATTTGGCACTAGAGGTAAACCGGAGAGCGGTTAATTGTCAAAATCAGTCAACTGCATAAAAATGAAACGCATTACGGTATATCTGAGTCTGCAAAACGTATTGAACTACAATAAAAATATAAAAAGCGCTACACAATAAAATATAATAGTCATAATATGGCAGTTGCAGACATTGACAGTGCGAAGAGTACGAACGTCGACAAATCCACAGATATACAATATACTAGCGTATAGACAGGGCGTGCGAGAGAAGTCCATCTCTCACGGAGATATAACAACATAGAAAACACGAATTAAGCCGTGAGATGTCAGCCACGTTTGGCAAACAGTAGCTAACGCAACCTTTGACAAATCAAAAGTGGCTAGGTCAGCTATACGCATATATATTATAAATCTACGGGTATATCAACATTACTGATAATATTATAATTTATTTTTTAAAAAGTGGACAGCTTACTTCGCTTGGATGGATAGCTTTCGAATTCTAACATGTATAAGTAGCTCCAAATATATAAGGAGTTTATTTTTTTCCGGATTACCAGAACATAGGTATTATATCATACTATCCATTTTCATCAATACTTCAGTTATTAATAGTAGTGTATGTGACTGTACATAATTAAGGCCATTAGACACGAGTGTTTTAATGCATAATTCTGTACAGTTACATACACTACTTAATCTACCCACATATCATAAGCTTCTATGATGCATTCAGGACCCGCATATTATGACCAACATTTATAATAACCGGTAATGGCAGCAACGAAAAGTTTTCTGGCAGCTGTTATGTTTTTTTAATTCAGAGACAAACTAGAGTTGGCCCCAACCTAACTATATAATGTACCTATCTTGATAATGTACAAATTTCAAATTGACATTTCGTTTCTAACTGAACGTCATCTCGACTGATATTAGAATGAAGGTCAAATACAATTTCATTGTTTCAGATGTTCGAAATTTGAATGAAATAATATTGTCGAAATAGATGTAATTAGACGTCGTTATTTAGCAATAGTAACATTGTCACAGATGAGAAATTTGTTCTGCCAATACAGTTTATTTTAATGGTAGTAATAATGTGGGGATCGTAAACGCATCAGATTACAACAATTTCTTTAAAGCAAAAACTCCGTAATGCCACAATAAGCCACCCACTATTCAATACTTACTTAAGTTACAGGAATGATAAGTAGTTAACCTAGAATAATACACTTACGAAGCCCTTTCCTAGTGGACTTGCTTTGCCGAGAAACATTTGAAAGTGAGACATTTTAGCTTATCCCCTAAAACTTCAACCATCATCGTAAATGATGCGGTG
The DNA here is from genome assembly GCF_905404315.1 of Leptidea sinapis. Classification (NCBI taxonomy): domain Eukaryota; kingdom Metazoa; phylum Arthropoda; class Insecta; order Lepidoptera; family Pieridae; genus Leptidea; species Leptidea sinapis. Next base: position 32,350,844 of record NC_066312.1, on the reverse strand, counting down.
AGTTAAAAATTGAATTACATTAAAAGAGCATTATAATAGATTATAAATCTTATCTCTAAATTATTAATTTAATTCATTCCTGCAACCAAAATTTCTATACGTTAGTGTAAATAAAAATTACTAGACCACTGACAAAAAGTTTCTTAAGCATAAAGTTTTTGAATTTTTTTTGATCAAAATTTCTTTAGCCGCGTTGGGCACTTTTTGGTACAGTCTGATGGGGTTCGCGTCGCCGACATGATCATGACAGGCGCAGGCGATAAATAAATATCTAAAAGTTTTAAGTAGTTCGCATCACCGAAATACTTAATATAGCAGTATACCTATAGCTATACAGCTGACGTATTGTGCTATATTAGTGCTGTGTATATCTTATAAGTGAAATTGAATGGATTTAGTGAAAAGTTCAGTGTGTATTAGGTATATACTGCGTATTGTTGAAATTGTGTATTTGTTTTATTAATAATTAAAATAAGTTCGAAAAATAAATTGAAATTTGTAATTTTATTGTTTCAAACATAATTAGATTTAAAATTTGGTTTCTAAAAGTTCTAAATTTCCACTTCTATCGGCAGTCTCTACAACGCCTAATTTATTTATGTTTTACGACCATTGAAAAGCCAATAATTTTTATTCACATGACGTATAAATTCAATACTTTAATATACAATGGAAAAATACTATGGTATACTTAGTATTTAGGCTGTAACGTTGTACATTTCGTTTCGGATCATCAGTTTAGGAGTTGGGACGAGTTAGTACTTCAGCGTATCATCGTCGAGTTCCGTTAGCGGCGATTTACTGTCCATCGCTGAAAATAAATAGTTTTTTTTAACAATGTATGCGTAGAGCGTATTCGCTCTCTATAAGGTTCCGAGTATAATGGCTATAAGGTTCTGCAGTTAGAGTAAAAAAGCATGTTTAGGCCAAATATGCCTAAACGGTTTTTATAAATAGTGAAACAGTCACCGCATTAATTAATTAATTTACTAATGAATTAAATATTGTGGGTGCACAAAGAGTTGCACTAATTCCTTCTCTTTCCTACCTGCACCCTATCCCTCCCACTTACGGAGTAGCGCGAGCGCAGCGGATCGATGCGTTCCGCGAGGAGTAATTACTTAGTTAGTATTGAATTAGTATTGAACTTGTATTGAGCAAATATTGAACTTGTCAACGCCGTGATAACTCATTAATTCGTCAACATACCTGTAATCTCGCGATCAAGTGTCTTGTGAGCCCTAGTTTTATAATTATCGAACTCGGGAAGAAAGAGTGGCCACTCAAAGAAAACGTCTACAAAATAAAGAGGGAAATTCGCGACCCGGCACGTGGTGGAAGAATCGCTGCTGCTCTGGTAAGTCCTCCTGTCTTATTTCATTACACCGGCTTCCTAATTAAAATTTTCACCTAGATCCAGTGCATACAAAGCATAAAAAGGCATTTATTTTCTCAAAACTGATTCCTTTAGAATTCTTTTTGATGTCATTTCTAATAACTACTAGATACTACTACCCATTCGGAAACAAATGGCGTTCTGAGGAAGAAGAAGCGGCGCAAGAAACTCTCCCAGCATTCTTTTTTTTTGCGCTCTTTTCAATAAAAATATACAATATTGTACAGTCATTTCTATCGCTATAAAATAATCACAATCTATTTCCAGGCTGTCCGATCATTTAGATATTCAGCAGTGGAGTAATAGGATTTACAACAGAGCCATTTTTTTATAAAACATTTAAATTTATTTATAGATAATGCAGTAACACAAAGGTAAAATTTCTTCCGCAAAACCTTGCGGTAGGAAGAGACATTTCATTTTCACTTAGTGGAATCCATTACCGACTGCTGTTTTACAGAATCGATCCGATTAAGGGATCTTCAAGGATAAAGCATACTCTCAACTTATAGGCCGGCAACGCATCTCTTGACTCCTGGTGTTGCAGATATCCATGAGCTCTGGTCGTGAGCCTCTGGTCGTTTGTCCCGTCTTATATAAAAAAAAAGCCTCGTAAAAATAGTAGGTAGTTTGAGAGAGTATAGCTGAAAAATACGAAAAGACTGACAAAAATTTCAAAAGTTATTTTTCGGATATAATTAAAAAACAATTTTTATTTATATAATGCAGACTTCCATCATTAATCGAACAATGCTGGAGATGTTAGATAATTTATACGACTAGAAAGAGCCTCTTGCTGCTAGACAAGCGATGAAAACAGGCCAAGGTTTATTACGTTAGTGTGCGTGACTAGCACAATCTCGTGTTGGCTCAGTTTGTAAGAGGACTCGGAATGTGAAGAGAACAAGAGACGCGCGGGTTCGAGTCCCGCATCGTTCATAAATATTGGTAACAAATTTAATTTAAAAAAATCTACAAAAAATATTGAGTAAACTGACTTTGGCCCTGGATAGTAGTATGGTGGGGGTCGCTCGTACTCAGTAGGTCCGTGGTAACGCGGCAGTCCCTCCTCCCAGTGTCTGAAACGTTGCAAAATTATATCATTTTACACACAAGGAAATATAGTTTGCTTGACTCCGAAAATGCGAATAATAATGCACAACATACAGAGCACGTGGATACAAAGGTGAACAGTGAGAGGCACCTTTGCACAGGATGCCGGTAATGTGTAAGCATTACTGTGTTTGCGTCTGAAGGGCGCCGTAGCTAGTGAAATTACAAGGCAAATGTGACGAGATGACGAGCCCAGTTGTAGTGCAGCTAAGAGATTTTGGGTTTTTTAAGAATCCTATGTAGCACTGTATTGTAATGGTCAGGACGTATCAATTTATCCATCCATAACATCCTGCTCGCCTCTTATTATCATAAAATAAAGTGTAGTGAGTGTAGAGACCGAGTAGATTTATGGTGTAGACTGGACTGCATATAGTATTTGGTGAAATAAGTTCGACTTGAAATAGCGTCTATTCAAATTGAGTAAGGATTAATAAAGGACTCTGTAGCGTCGTTTCCTGTGTCTGTTTTTATTGTTTATTTATTTTGGAATATCTTTACTTTGAAATATCATCGTAAAATATATTTCAGTAGTTATTTTGTCACAATATAGAATAGTTACATTTTGTATCATACAAAAGTATCGGCGCAAGTAGTTTTCAATTACTTGTTGTATAATTTTTTGTTCTATGATGCACATGATTGAGACATTGATGGTGTTAAATGGTAGGTATAGAGACTGAGCATTTTAGGTGCGGTTGATGCTGTTCAATATCAGCGGGCTTCCATGAACTGTTATTGCGATTCAATTGACGACCTAAACTGAACTTCATTGCTATGTCATACCACGAAGTAATTAGAGCTATCCAATTTAGGTTGACGTCAAATCAAGCCGGAAATTCAATTGCAACCTGTTTTAGTTCGTTCAATATGTGTCAAAGTAAGAAATTCAAAAAAAGTTGCTACTTTCTTAGCGGAAAGTGAATTGCGTTGTCAGTAGTAAGGCCCCTGGCCTGCCATAGCCTGTTCGCAAGACTAAACATGAATGGAGGTGCGTTCACAACACGCTATAAAGCCCAAATTTCAAATATATTTGTAGTAATTTCTACGCAAAAAAACCGCTATAATCATATCACTATAAGTTTCGAAACGCAACGCATATGGTACGAGTAAGAGAGACAGACTTATGCAACGACTGTACAGCGTCATCTCTTTCTCTCACCGCGGACCACAGACAAATTCTTTCGTTCATTCTTCCTTAAGCCATTCAGTTACAGCCACTTCATGGTACAAATATTAGCTTAGAATTGAATCGCTAATTAAAAGTTGATGGTAGGCCTTCAGGGAAGCCAATTTTTTATCAGTAAGGCCCAGAACACACGGTGAAACGCAAATGCGACGAAACTGCAACTACTAGTCACTTTTGAGTTGCATTTAAGTTTCTGCTATATTCCGTTGAGAGACCACACATGACGCGACCAGTTTGAAACCAGTTTGAAACGCGTTGTAAATCAGTCGCGTTGAAACCGGCGTGCAGGAAACTCGCGTTGCGTTTCATTAATTCTTTGTCTTGGTGTCTTTTTTACGAAATGGCTGACGACGAATAAAACAACATTAAACTTGTGTTAGAAGTGCAAAAATATCCTTGCTTGTATAATATCACACTATGAAGCTACTCTCGCAAGACTGAGACTGATAAAGCATTCTATCTGTTTCTTGTAATTCGTTGGCAGCCACAAACATACGACAGTTGATATTCTTCTCAATGTAGGGTTGTATCCACATAGTTCTTCTTTTGCGCCTTCTTCTTTGTCGAAGATACAAATACATAACCACAATTTCTTCGTCACTTGAAGAACTCATTATGCACACGTATTTCTCAACCAAAACCGAAATGATTGTGGTTGCAGCGTGTGTGGAAAATGGTTGAAAGTGGTTTCAAATCAATAATTTCAAAAGGGTTTTGTTGCATTTGCGTTTCACCGTGTGTTCTGGGCCTAAGTAGTAGAGGGACTCACTTTGGCGCCATATCATTATATCTGCGCGCGTGGTGGACATCAGCGGGCGGTGCCAAGGCGAGCGCGCCTGTCTCCTCCCGGCCGCGCGCCTCCCTCGCCTCCCGCACATCACGCCCCTCACAACGCTCACGCCCCTCGCGTCGGCTGCGTCCTGCGCGCTTCTCAGCCTTGTAGGAGCTGCAACACATCGCAATCAGACACCACTCTACGATCTATCTTCCGACTGCATAGATCATTAACAAAATCTAGATAATAGTTACTTATGCAAATGTTGTGTAATAAAGGGAATTAAAATTTTAATACCTAATTATCAACAGTTGCATTCAAGACTTTATCTACACCCTTAATATGAATCCTCTATACAAGATTCTGAAAGAATTAGCTTACTGCTAACATTAAAAATCCAGTCCTATAACCATTACATCACCCAAACGAGTGTTGTACTGAATTTCATTACAACACTCGTTTGGATGATGTAATGGTTATAAAGGCATTGGATGTTTTAATGTTGGCAATAAGCTAACTGCTTTTAGAATCTTTAATAGAGGTTTTAAAGCATGGGTGTAGATAAAAATAATTAATTTATAGTCTCAAACAGCTAAGCTGACTTTATCACCCGAAACCAATTATTCATGTAACTATTGTGTAGTGTCTATCTCTCAACGGATTAATAAGTTAAAAACCTACTGCAGTCAAAAGTTACAATATTTGTAAAATACAAAAGAAATCCAGAAAACAAAAGATGAAAACCACACGCATCAAGTTGTATGCACAGAAAAAGACAGAAAACATGCAAGAAAATATGCTGAATACTGAGATTTAAATACAAGCATAATAATTAAGTGTTAAAACAAACGTAAAAACGAAACAAAAATAAAGAAATAAACGCCCAGAGCCCAATAAATTTTTAACTAGATATACCATTTGTAATTTTATGTTAATAATCGATTGTCTACAATCTCTACAATATATTTGTTTATATTTAAATTTAAATGATTTTTTCACGCCCTACACGTATTAATTTTGATGATGAAAGCCATATATCAGTGTAATACAACCGCTATTTCTTTTTATTACAGTTACCAGATTAAAACAATATAAACTTATAGATTATTAAATTTAAATTCTTTGTCCTTATACTTTTGTCTTTATTAACCTATTATAGAGTTATGCATGAATCGTTGAATGAATAAAAGACTAAATTTCAATGAAGTAATGGCACGTGAATAATGATCATTTAGAAACAATCCTTAAGAATTAGTTGTAACCAATTGAAGAATACATTTCGTAGGTAATCTTAATAGAATTTCCACATGCTATGCTGTAACATAATACCTATCCTATAACTACTGGATAAAAAAAATTATTTCACAGGAACAAGAGTGTTGTAGATAACACTGAACAATTATTAAAATTCATTACATTAGAAACTTAACGTCAGCCAAATCGTTAACTCCTTTATAGACACAGTAATAAGGTTAAAGGTGTAATTGTGTAATTTATCTTTTAATGCATTCAATACTTGGATACGATGTTTTAACACTCATATTCACAAACAATATTTTGATCACATCTTTCAACTAAGCACTAGCTTAGTAAGATTTTTTCAATTTATGGTTTCCCAGCTGAATTCTAATCGTGTTAGCATACACTTCGACGCGTAGCAGAAAAATTTCGTACATTGACCTGTAAAAGGATAAACGTAGAATGGGCTACTAGTGTAAGAACGATTCCAAAGTAGATAAGTACAAGTATTGTTTGTGAATAATGGCGTAAATATACTACACATCCAACCCGCGTGTTATAACCACTACACATGCAAGGTGAAGGTAAACAGAAAAATAAAACCACAAATAACAATGTTAGTTACCACGTTGAATACGACCGAAGTCCAGTCCTCAGGGGCTTGAAATAACTTCTTTATAACCTTACAACTAAAGCCTATTTTCGATTTAACCTATGATATGGAATGAGTATTATCAATAATCCAATAATAGACACAAAGAAGTTAAAAGAAGACTTTATACATGGAACAATCAATTATCAATTCACTGCAGTGCCAAAATCTTTATACAAACCTACTAGCTATAAAACGAAAAGATTATATATTATAATATATATTACTACACACAATAGTACAATCTAGAAGATATTTCTTAGTCACATATAGATACCTTAGTTCCAAATAGTAACAATTCAGAAAAGGGTTACAAAACAAAATTTATAAAACAATTCGACTTGTTCCTGTATGACACGAAAATATTCTAGACTAATGAAGAACTATTGGAAGTAACAAGTAAACTGTATAACCTTATTGTCTTGTTTCTCTTTGCTAATGGTGGGTTTTCGTTTATTGATCAATTTTTTATACTTATCTCAAAGATGTTTTTTGCGACAATAAGGGGCGAGGCGAGTAGGACGTTCAGCTGATGGTAATTGAGACGCACAATTACAATGCAGTGCCGTTCAGGATTCTTGAAAAACCCAAAAACTCTGAACGGAACTACACGTTCATTTGAGACATAAGATGTTAAGTCTCATTTCTCCATTGCCCAGTAATTTCACTAACTACGGCGCCCTTCAGACCGAAACACAGTAATGCTTACACATTACTGCTTCACGGCAGAAAAGAGCGCCGTTGTGGTACCCATAATCTAGCCGGCATCCTGTACAAAGGAGGCTGCAATTCAGACTTAATACACTTTAGAACTGAGGTATCGATATAACACATTAGATACAAAATATGTGACTGACGTTTTTTGTTCTAAAACGGTCACACAACATTACATATACTTTTCTTTCAGCGTTTTCCTTTACTATATTATTACATAAGTTATATATTTAACACAAATAGTCTCGCATGATTATTAATTCTAACATAGAAAACCACAACTTATGTTCAATGTCAACCATTTTCAGAGTATTTTGTAACATCCTTTTGCACTAGCGCAGTCTTTGCAGCTATTGTACAGTCCATTTAGAGTACTCAATTTCTTATATTACAAAAGGAAAAGTTGTCACAGAAATAATTGTTGTTTTTTATGTTAGCTATCTTGCGAAAAATCATCAAACATGTATAATTTACGATTAAGCTGTAGTTTTACCTTAAAAAAGATTTATTATTATTAATCCTATAACTTTACACGTACCACTAATGTGGTATAAGCAAACAATGGCCTATAAGTATCAAAATCTATTGTAACATATACTACGCAGTAGAAAATATTCCAAAAAGCCGCGGATTAAAATGGTTATAAAAATAAATAGCATTTAAATATTTACGCTCAAAACATACTACAGTATATAAGCTAAATGCAAGTATTGGAAATTTTACAATTCGGATTACCGGACGCTCTCATCAATCAGCTATTCTCTGGTCTAGAAGAAGAGGAGATTTCAGACATTAAAGTAAGAGTAACTTCCCTTCTCACACGAATACACCTCTCAGTCTAGCTAAAGAGCAATGAACTCGGTAGTAGGCTCTAAGGTCAATGCCCGAAATTCACTCTACGCGACCAGAGTAAAACACGTTGAAATACAATCTAACCTAACCTAAACGTGTAATAATTAATATTTATAATTACTAATTACTAAATTCCAATAATCAGTTATATTTATTCAAAAGTTTTCTTCCTTTGTACATACGCTTATAATATCATCCGCATACGCCTATTCGTTTTTGACGCAAAATAATATAAGAATCGGTATATTAGACTCTATCGAATCATGTTATGAGTAAATATTATATTAGATACTATTTGTGCGAATTATTTTCAAGTATCATTAAGAGGCTTTATTATACGTCGCAAAACTAAAACATGTCTTTTTTTTTTCATAACACCTACGAAAAATTGGTCGTCATAAACAAAATCAACTACTTGCATGGGTATTTGTAAAGCGTCAGTAAAATGGGCAGTGTATACATGAAGTGCTCTTTGCCTCTGTAGGCTATCAACGGGTATCTATTTTCAATTTGATAACCATCTAAATTACAACAAACTTTTAAAATTTTGAAACAATAAATTTTAACTTCTTAACTCTAAATAAGAGACGCTACACAACAGATATAATACCGTTTAGAACGGCGACGAAGTAAATAAGAATAAATGTTAAATTTAGAATTTAATAATTACAAATGAATCCAAAATAATCGTAAAGTACGCAAATTATTCAGACTCGTGAATGCCAGATTCATTGTCCTCGTCTTTTGCGTCAAGCCGTGTCTTCAGATCGTCAATGAGACCTGCAGGCGGTGGAAGCAAAGCGCATATGACCTCTCCTCTTTCGTCAACTACCAGCTGAGTCCGTGATTGAGGGGATGTGCCTCCTTCGTTCTCTACCAGCGGTCCTTCACCGTCGGCAACGCGATTTCTGCCCCTCCATTCAGCGATCTTCCCTTCGATGTCCAGCGTGCTCCTCTTCGATCCTCTGCGTGAACCCCCACCCAAAAAACATACGTCAAAATCGTAGCCAACTTTCTGTGGTTACGTAAGGTACAATTGACAATGGACCTCGTTTCAGAATTGGCTGATTTCGACATTGTTCTCTTAATCATCATCGACCATCTATCATAATTATTTTTGATGGTATTTGGTCGCTACATTTCAAAATTATTGTTAGTCCCTATCAAAATAACGTAAAAAATAAAATGAACGAACAAAATATTAAATCCTCTTGTCTTCATGCGGGTTCGGTTTCATGCAATATTACGCATTTGTCTTCATGCTTCATACCATATTAGTTTATGTTTAGTCGTAAACTTATATTAAACTTATAATCATAAAACCAATAGCCATCACACCAACCTACATGCTCCTTTAAGATATGCGACCTAGAGATTCCACAAAGTCATAACATACAATCATCAGGTCAGTTATTGTACTATCTATATATGCATAGTTTTGGTCGCTTAGCTCAAAGTGTGCAATAAGAAAACCTAAGATTGTAATCGACTCGAATTAGAAATACTTTATTACATTAATAGGATTAAATTTTGAATCAGATACTCAGGCAATCATTACACACAATGAGTCGATTACAAACGTGTAAAGCGAAACTATCTGCGCATGCGCTGAGGTGAAGGAGAAGGTTTGTGAAGAGGTAAATCTCTGCATACATGAAGACACAATCATGTACAGAACACCAATCAACTGGTATGTACATAAAATCTGACGAACTATTTTTTCCAATGACCCATTTTAATAAAAAGTTGCTACAATGCAGTAAGGAATATAATGGAAGGAGACCATTTACTGAAGCTAAATGCGCACATTAAAGTTATCTGCACCAAAGTACACAATAACGTCAAGGCCGTAATCCCTTAAGACAATATTCATAGATTTGGACGCGCCGCCGTTGACATTAACAAGTTTTTATTATTTAGATTAAAGGGATGAAGCTTTTTCATGGACTGAGAGGATGACAATGCTGCCAGCGATTAAATAGATCTGTTTGCTTCTCCCCAAGCCAATTATAAATTCAACTAACTCCACAAAGCAATTTGACTTATTGAGAATAAATTTATACAACATAAAAGTCAACCACTTAATTTCCCAGTGATCTGTAACACAGGTTTTCATTTACTATTTAGGTCACGGGTCTATAAAATCCTAATTGTAATTTTGATTCTAATTGGATTTCGATCTTAACAATTAAAAAAAATGAATTCTATACAATAGGTGCTTGGGACTATTTTCGAGAAGGTATTAATGTTGTTTACTAGAAAGTGGTGTTTCTACCGAAATCTATTTAAGGCTACAAACATGTTATAAAACATTAAAATACTCGTGGCATTCAAAACAATATCTTATTCTAAAACTAGGGTCAAAAAGTCTACGAAACATAAATGTGTCTTCATAAAATGCAGGGAAAAACGCTAGTGTAGGGTGTCACTTACTTGGCAAGGGGTATGTTATCACGGTCGACGTACGCGTCATACAAATACTCGCTGCAACAAACAGACAGACAAACTGTGGGATATGTCACCACTATGCGAACTCATCCAAAGCGAACCAAACTTAAAATCAACTGTAACATGTATAATAAAGCATCTGGTCGTTTCACATAAATAACTACGAAATACGAATGAAACTTTAGGTAAAATGAAAAATTATAGACACAACATTCAGCAAAATATTGCCATATTCAAAACCGTTATTGCTTTCTATTTTCTGTAATTCAAAATTGAGTTCCATAGTGCGTGTCTATACTTATGCATAGATTTTCTTAGTAACTTTACACTTACTTTAAAATATAATATTCATCAAACCTAGCCAATACAAATAACGCTAACTACAAAAATTACAAAATATCATGATTGAAATGACTAACAGTATATTTTTTATCGAGTATTACACCATAAAATTATTGACTTAAAAATGTATGTCACACATGAAAAACAAAACTAAAAAAACTCTTATCAAAGGATCCTACTATTTACAATTTCAAATACACTGCGGGAGTTGTATAGTCACGCAATGAAATACAATAGTGAGGACAAGCAATGTAATGTAGCGATACATGCCTATATATTATCTAGTTAGGATTATTACATCAACCTCGGGGTAAATTATAACACGTTCGGCCCACTGGAAGATCCATGCAATGATAAACAACAGCAAAGGACTAGGTTTTGTTTCAAACTCTACATGGATTGAGAACTACGTAGAAAAATTATTTCTTTACGATATAATTTTATAAAAAAGAATATTACTTTTCCAATGAGCCCGAAGGTTGGGTAGGGTAAACTGCAAGCATTGTACGGTCAAAGAGCACACCACACGATCTACGACAAACATTTTGACCCGACAACAGTTAAAAACAATTGAATCTGGAGGTATGTCTCAACAAGTGTTGGTCCGTCGAGCCGGATGATAATAAAAAATGCATATGCATTTTTTTGTAGTGTGAAAATGTAACTTTGTCGGGCCAGATAACAACTTGTATGACTGGTGGTAAGTGGCAAATATCAGACGTTTACCCGAGTTTGCGCTGCGTCACCGCCACCATCCGCGATTACGGCACATCGGCTCGTACTCGCTATAACATCATTGCGAATGTAAACAAATATACCATTGAACTACCGGCACATTACTATGCGGAAAAATTAATTAGTGATGTGTCTTTATTTTTAATAAAATTTGATGATGTATCCTTTTTAATATCGCTATGGAGCTACTTCCTGCGTATAATGAAACTATTTGACCAATATACAAAAATAATCCTTGAAAATGGCGGTGAGAAAACATAAAATAAGTAAAGAAAATAACCAATCCACTACACACATTTTCTATATCTTAGAATAAACAAAAAATTTGATATAAATTTTGTCTGTGAATGTAATTGAAACATTTTATAAAGACCTGAAAAATATTCATTTCTCGTCCTCAACAGCCACGTGTAATTTATCATATTACATTATACAAAATGTTACAAAATGCTCTTTAACCACACATTGCCATGCCCACAAAATATATAAATTGTCATTCTAATAAATAGAGCAATAAACACGAGAGAGCGGGACAACGACATATAAAATAAACGAATTAATTTCGCTTTGACATTCCCCCTCTCTCGATGATATAAATCCGATGTTAAACTTCCATTCACTACAAGGATGAAAGGTGCACAGCAATTAATAAAAACATTGACGAACTCAACTAAGGGTATGTTAACACAGACTCAAATTATAGAACTCAAAGAAATAACTGAAAATCTTAATCAAGAATAAAACAAACGACTCTTTTGTAGTAATCTGTCGAATGCTTACTACAAAAGTGCCGGTAAACAATAACGATGATGATGGCAGATGAATGAATCTTACACTAACACATAAGAAAGGCTCATCGAGGTGTTCATTGGTTAGCAGCGATGGAAGTTATAGTGACACGCCTAATAACAAAACGTGTGAGCGGTATTGTTGATATACCTCGCCTGTTCACACTAAGCGGTCCTTTGTCGCTGCCGCCTTTGTCGATATTTAAATAAAACAATTCACAGTTCAATGCGAACCGATGAACCTCTCTGTAGAGCATAATGAATGACTTTATTAAAAAATTAATGTATTACTAGATATTTTATGGAATATCGAGTGTTAGTTAGGTTTTTGTAGGGTTTTACAAATTTAGAAGTAACAAGTATTGGTGGTGGTCATAATAAGAATCTACCACTTTCTGACATCATGATACCCCAGGTGTCCATGGTATGCGGTTCTCAGTTTCCATAAGATGTGCTACTTGCCAGTTATCCCCTCTACTATAAAAAGAAGTTATCCATATTATTGTGTTTGCATTTCCCGCTACATTTTTTTTGAAGTTATACTTCTTTTGGCGCGTTAGGGAAATATATCAGATTGAATTTAACAATACGCGCGCACCGGTCACGCAAATTCGACACTCTGACGTTAGTTGGTCGACTAGACCAATTGTATTATATTTCAGACTAAATTACGCGGTATTATAATATTTTTTGACAAAACAATACAATAATTTGAAATTATTTTATTACGTAAAATACCGAAGTTGTTCAATAACTTTAATTATTTTATAGATTTCATTTTGGAAATGATAAAGACATTTAGGTTAATAGCGACATATATAGTGTGATTTACTTAAAGAGCATTTTGATGATGTAGGTTCCCGGTAGATGGCACTTCATCTGAACTGCAAAAGTGTGAGGAGGTATTGTCAAGTATTGCGAATGTCATAAATTGCGATGCTACATATTTGTATAAAAATAATATAATGATATTTAATTACACGTTATTTAACCAAATAATGCGGCATAATATTAAGTTGACTGGTTGTATTAATACCTTCTTTATTACAATATTGTTCTTTCTACAAACGTAAACAGCATGAGGAATAAATTTTGTTTTGTTACGCCAAAGAAGTATAACTTATTGCGTGCGTACATAAGGATATGCGCACTTTTTTTAATTGTAAGCTCATTTAAGAGCGCGAGGGAACGGTATAAAATTTGATGACAATTGGGGAAACCTACTATGGTGTATGGTGTGCGTGTGTGTGTGCGTGTGTGTGTGCGTGTGTGTGTGTGTGTGTGTGTGTGTGTGTGTGTGTGTGTGTGTGTGTGCGTAAGGTACTATGTTATACGTACGCCTCCACGAGCGGTCCGGGATAGGGATCCGGGTGTCGGTAGAGACGAGCCAGTCGCTGTGCTAACACGAGCATCGGCACGAAGAGGAACATGCACCACGTCAGGGATATCCAATAGCCGTTCTGGAAATATAATTGGTACCACACATGTATTAACTCATCATTATTCACTATATTATTTATTCTTTCTATAACGCGACTACATTAAAATCAAATAATATGTACGATCTTGTACTTAAATCGAACATTGTACTTGTCAGGTTTACGTGTACTCATGTTATCATTAGTTAGTAGAGGTGTTCGCAATAGTTATGTATTAAAATCTCGTTATAACGATACGCTACTTTTTAAACGTTCGCTTCGTAGAACTATGCGTTTTGAATATCGTGCGCTGTTAACTGTTATCCTAAATATTATTGCTTTGTGATCGTTTTAATCATTGGTAATTACTAAATTTGGAAAATTGAATCTATCTTTATTACTTTTTATACGTTAAGAACTGACTAAATCTTTTATAATTGCAATATAAACAATATATTGTTCCAGTTTATGTACTCTATTTAACTTTAATCCATTTACACTTAACTTTTATTCACAAAAAATCAATTACCAAATCAAAATCACTCATAAACGCGCTTAATACTACTAATACTTAAGCATTGAAACAAAATACGTCATAGCAAAAAACAATTAATATATTCTTTGGTTATAACCGCACTGATATACTTATTCGAACAAAAAATATTCTAACGCGTTGCATAGCCGAACAAAATATATTCGATTGCCTATTACCTAGTCTTGCCCTAAATACTGAAACAAAGAAAAATAATTTTCTACTGCATATATTACTTTTAAAGTGTGTTAGTTTAATACATAAATATAAAACAATTTAAATATAAAAGGCTAATTCGAAGTGGTCTCCATTGTCTGCAATACAGGCCTTTAAACGTTGAGGCCAGTTATCGAGGTTATTGAGGCCAATAGAAGCACGCGCTCTTTCCATGGGAAAATTCTTCATTGCCGATTGGCAATGAAGAATCGGTACGATTGTACCGATTGTTTTAGGTACTCCAAATTATCATGGCGTTTAGATTAAGCCGTACTCTCCAAAACTGACCATAAATCAGAATCCATCGGATTAAGATCGGGACTAGACGAGGGCCAGTCTTCAGGTCTGATGAAGTTTCGTTTTCAACCAAGACAACTAGTTCCGGTGAAGTATAAGTCTTAGGATTGAGGTATAGCAGCGATAGAAGGCACCTTAACATGTCTGATCATCCGCGACCGCCACTTTATCAAACAATATACAATGCAAGGCCGCGACACGTACTCTTGTGGATGCAGCCTTACCTCGCAGGATATAGTATGTGTACGTACCACAGGGATGAGTGTGGCGCGACAAAAGGCATCTCGAGTCGCGTTGATCGCGTTGGAAAGCGGCTCGCACGTTCCAACGTCGTTTCGCGCTGCGTACACCAGCCGTGTCATATACTCTTGTAGACGCAGCCTTACAACTTCCGCGAACTCACGTGTGAACTGACAAAAATAGAGATAAATTATTTAACAGAATAACTATACATCTAAATTCACTGGATCATGTATACACAGAGCTTTAAGATGGAGCTTTATAACAAAATAAGAATTAATGTCTCTAAAAACTCGCTTACTGACCCAAGCTACCATGAAGATATTCTTGGGCTAAGTTTGTTGCAGTATAACTAAAGTTCTTTAATATATATCATAGATATCTTTAAATATTTAAAGATATAATACAAAGGTTACCAGGGCTTCCAGGTATTTTAATTGTGAATGAACTTGATCGTAGAAAGCGGACCAAATGTTGATAAAATCGGTACTGACTGCATTTCTGTACCACGAAACTTCGGTACTGACGCTATTTATGCTCACGAGTGATAGGGATAGAGATAATAATCGCTCGCTATCACAATATAACTCAGTAACGGTCCATTTGTTTACATTCTTTATCACGTCTCGCTGGCCTAAGTATATATAATATACATTTAAAAAGGTGGATCTGTATATGTCTGAAACTCACATTCTGCACAAGATCAGGCCCCTGCGTGTTCAAGAAGAGTTCCACTTCGGTCGCATCTCGGATCCTGTATTGTATGGCCTCCTTTAGCGAAGATTGGTTGAAACGAAGCACGTCGCGGAGCTCTGATGCTGTTTTCTGCAGAAATAGGGCATATGAAATGAAAAAAACAATTATCGCCTGTGGTTTGCTTACGATAATTTGCGCTGTGCTTCCCCGCGGCATAAAAAGACTAGGGAAGTCACTGGCCCAAGGTTGTCGTAAGAGGATACTAAGGGCATTTACCAGAGGGAGACCTCGTTGCACAGGATGCCACCTAGATTATGGGTACCATAACGGCGCCTTATACTGCCGTCAAGCAGTAATGTGTAAGTATTATTTTGTTCCGGTCTGAAGGGCGCCGCGAAGCTTGTAAATTACTGGGCAAATGTGACTTAATATCTTATGTCTTCAGATGACAAACGCAATTGAAGTGACACTCATAATTTTTGAATTTATCAAGAATCAACTGAATTACCATCAGCTGAACATCGTGCAGTGTCGTCCCTTATTGTCATAAAATAAATTACATCGGTATTTGTAAGAATGAGACCGAAGCGTGTTCTTTACAATGTTCGAATGAATTTGGAAACTTAAGATGATGCAAGATGAATGAAACGCACATTGAGCTTCCTTGTGTTGTCGACGAGCGGCGCGACCACGTTGAGCTGCAGTTCGTCGATTTGGTCGGCAGCCTTCTGCAGGTCACGCGCCACACTGTCGAAGCCGCGACGGCCGGCTAGTGCACGCGACGTGCTCCGCAGGTCCTCGGAAAGCGACTGCAGCGGCAGCGATGTCAGGTTCGTCTCCAACTGGATACACATATATACATATCAATAAATAATTTGTTTTACCGTCCCCCTTGAAAATCAATTATTTTTAGGCGCCCCCAATTTTTTATATACCCGTAGTATAAGTATTCCTAGTTTTATACAATCATACTGGGCAGAAATATCAACTAAGTAAAGCGTCTCTGCACTCATACGTTTTAAATTCTTATCCGTGATTCTTCAAAGAGGCCGTGATACAAAATTGATATTTTTTTCATGAATCCGTAAAATCACAGATGAGTAGGTACTCGGATGTACACTCGTACAAACACCCTTATTCGAAATTTTGAATATAAAGTATCTAAATCACATTACAAATCAACTATCGCTCTCCTAAACCACGCTAATACCCCCATTTATTTCGGGGCCCTTTAACGCCCCCCTAAAGTCTCTAACGTCCATAAGGGAGGGTTATCGCCCAGTTTGAGACGGACAGGTCTAAACCATAAACTTTGTATAGTAGCGTAATAGACAATCTTTGTGTGAAAGTGAGATAACTATCCTTACACCAAAAGTGAGAAATAGATGGAGACGGAATAGATGAACCGTGAAACCGTTTTAAACAACTTAGTGTCCATTAGTCTCCTGTCAAATTGGACCGCGTTTTAATTCTAGTGGTTTTATCGTTATTATATTGTTTTTTAACGGATAATATTTACAAATATATCAACAATCTAAATAAATAAACATTTCACAGTTAAATACTGGTTTTCAATACTACTTTCGTGGCGTTTATTTTCGTAGAACATATTTACTTAAATATTTTGAATTACATTTTAAATACGCAGTAAACACTCTATTTTCAAAAGATTTTATTAATTTTTAAAAATATCTGATAGATAATAAAATATTGAATACGTTAATATGATGCCGTTTACAGATATTTGTCATAGGGATTGATCAAAAGCAAAATGTGACACTCCTAAGTGTTAGTTCAACTCCAGACGTCACACAATAGTGTGACTGAAAATCAGTGTTGTGCTCATTAAAGTATGGACAGACAGATCATTAATCATAGATCCTTGTGTACCCCCATACTGAGAGGAGACTCGGGAGATCTCGTGCCACTCACGTGGACCTTATGAATTCTATTGTTTAGATATGAAATCAGAAGATCGAGATTTTATGCCATAGTGACATAGATTCCTGAATATAAATAAAATAATTGAAAATGAAAACTATTGTCACTAACCGCATCTAGTATCCTATCGAAGTTGAACTCTGACAGTCCAGTCTGCGCCAGTCTGTCCAGTTTGTCCTTGGCGGCCGGTGTCAGTATCCGCAGCGGTTGTCCCCGCGGGGGGTACACGGTACGGAGCTCGTCGATACGCCGCTGTATCTCCTTCTCTATATCACGCTTTATCGCCTCCAGGTCGTACAGATGTTGTAGTTGGAATACCTGAGGATACAATAATAAAAACAATCTGGATGTGTGGCTGTCCTCCACAGTGCAGTTTTCAAGGAACTTTCTCCTACGCACTACTGTGTAGCTGTGGAATGTGCATCTTTGTGCGGTGTTTCCGCGACGATACGACACGGGTACTTAAAAAAAAAGCGCGTATACCATCCTTAAAAGCCAGCAACGCTCCTGTAATTCCTCTGCTGTTGCAAGAGAACGTGGGCGGCGGTGATCACTTAACACCAGGTGACCCGTACGCTCGTGTGTCCTCCTTTTCCATACAAAAAATTAATTCACTTGCAAATTGCTAGCGGCGGAGTCGTCTCTTTCCCTCAGATATAATAATGACTTATGAACAAGTGCGCCTTGCAGGTCCCGGTCAACCTGTTATAGTTAATAATTCATTGAACCAGTTGGATGCGATTACTAAAAATGTATTACATTGCTGGTTATTGACCAAGAATATTTTAAACAACTGGAGTAAATGCGGCAATGTATTGTTAAAGCAATCGAAGCTTATTACGGTGTAATTTGACACACTTATAATTACGTCACACCACTATTGTATTGCTTAACTCTGCATTCAACTCGCGAGGTATCTGTAGTGTCTAATACATACCTCGTAAACAGTATCGTTGCTATTGCACGCGATAAGTGCCCCACTGACGGTAATGTTGACAACATGTCTGCTCTTAAACAGGTAGTACTCCAGGTCGACAAACTCGTCAAAGTCTCCGACCAGACGATTGTTGCGAGGCTCACTGTAAATTAAAAGAATATATATCTATCCATAGCATACATAACTTAGATAATTTATACGTCTAGATAGAGCTTCATGCTGCTAGACAACCGATGAAAAGAGCCCAGTTTTATAACTTTAGTGTGTGTGAGAAGCTACGTCTTACATTCGCGATTTGTATGTCTCTTTGTGTTAGTGTGCGTGCGTTGCCAAAAATAGAGGTTGACTGTCAACCTAAATCTTTTTCAACGTGTTCACAGCTGTCACGGTCTTTCTGGACGTATAAAGATACATAATTATTAATATTAATGCTTCAAAAGTGCGAAGGTAGTTTTGTAGTGTTTTTTTAATCACAAAGAATACTTTCAAAATTTAAGGGCATAGCAAATTTTTTTTTGTACAGCTAAATGGTACATAGAAATAGCTAACTGCCGCTAACTTCGGATTTTTTTAAATAGTTACACTAAAATATATCACACAATCAATTACTGTTGATCTAAGCAGATATATTTCTATATTTCACAAAACAGTTTTTATGATTATATTAGAACGAATTCGCTGCAGATTCTTGAGACAAATCAGCTTTTTGTGTGCCTGTGCATCCCCGGGGCATAAAGATGAAAGGGAAGTCCCGGGAGGAAGGGTGTCGTAAGAGGCGACTAAGGTGATTTACTAGAGAGAGGTTTCTTTGCACAGGTGGCCGGCTAGATTATGGCTACCACACGGCGCCTGCCGTGAAGCAGTAATGTGTAACCATTATTGTGTTTCGGTCTGAAGGGCGCCGTAGCTAGTGAAATTACTGGGCAAATGACTCATAACATCTTATGTCTCAAGGTGACAAGCGCAATTATAGTGCCGCTCAGAGTTTTTGGGTTTTTCAAGAATCCTGAGTGGCACTGCATTGTAATGCAGGGCGTATTATTTACCATCAGCCGAAAGTCCTAGACAGTGCGACCAGTTTTAATAGTTTATATTTTGAGCTTGTTATACTCACGTGGCTGGATCACAGACGAATCTCTGTAGAGTGACTCCGCTCACAAAGTATATTAGTAACATCAGCGCGATCACTCCACCGGAGAATAACGTCACGGCTGTACCACTGTTGTTAAAATTTCATCATTTATTACTAATTATTTTTTAAAGTTAAACTTATATTACATCGCCTCAAATTGTTTCGTCCGGCTATAGCAAAAGTCTGATTAAAAAAAGAAAATTTAATTTTTTTATTTATTTTTTTATAAGTACGGTTACCCGTGTATTTATTTAATGTTGCCATTGTAGCGCCAAGCTAAATAAATATAATAAGGTTATTGAGATACCGACCAGAGCAGGCAGGATGCCCCAGCGCCCTTGTTGCAACAGTCGACGCTGCCGTACACGTCGGGTCGCTTGCCGCACACGCCGCACATAATACCCCACGACATTAACACCACTATCTGTTACACAAACGACCATAACTCAGAGTAATATAAACTTTATTCAGTTAGGCTTAAACTAAGCGCTTTTGAATCGTCACTATTAATATGACGACCTGTATAGCCGAGTGGTTAGCGATCCTACCTACTAAGCTAGAGGTCCCGGGTTCGAACCCTGGTACGTGCAAGCATTTATATGATGAATATGGATGTTTGTTTCCGAGTCATGGATGTTTAAATGTATTTATGTATGTTTATATGAATTTATGTATGTTTAAGTAAGTATATTGTATTAAATATATCATTGTCTTGTAACCCATAGCACAAGCAACATATGCTTAACTTGGGGCAAGATAATTTGTGTAAAAAGTGTGTCAATATTATATCTCTGAAATTACTGAATCAACCATATGTTCGGAAAAAGTTTGAGCTCGTGACAAGAAACTCAACGGCCACTCTTTTCAATCAAATAGAGCACCTTACAAACTAATTTGTTTGTTGTTTAATATACATAAATTATCGTATATTGGTGCATCAACCTTTAGGGCTTGAATTCATTGTTTGTGTAAGGGTGTTTGTGTAACCTCGGCTACGGATGACTAAGGTTAAAGTAAAGGAGGAAGTATAAAATGCACCTTTTTTTCTCAAAATGTTATTCCTTTCTAATTCTTTTTGATGTGATTTCTAACACTAACACCGCTTCGGAAACAAATGGCGCTCTGAGAGAGATGTAGCGCCACAAGAAAGTCTTCCAGTATTCTTTTTTTGCGCTCATTTTAACAAAATATACAATATTGTACTGACATTGCTATTGCTATACAAAATCATAATCTAGCCCCAGGCTATCCAATCACTAAGACAATCAGTTGTGGAGTAGTAGGATTGTAAAGAGCCATTTTTTAAATATAGTAGTATCCTTACCAAAACCAGTAGGCAGCAAGCGACGAGAGTGACAGATCTCCTATAAGGCCCATACTTCTCGTAGAACGTCTGCACATTGTCTACACTGGGCTTCATCTTGTCTAACTCCAGGCTGTATTTTTCTGTCTGTTCTGTGATCTGTTCTGCCACCCGCAACAACTGTGCCCCTGTAATTACCATCAATAACTAACAAAATGTTTCTATATTATTTATACCTATAAAATGACTAGCAGACCCGGCTGGTTTAGAAAGAAAGAAAAATAATTTAGTCTCCAACTTAAACCTAGTATACAAGAAGACTTATTTATTAAATGTAGAACATACAGAATTGGAGTTCACCTCAGCATAATACTGATCTTACCCACAGGTGATATGATCAACGCTGGTCTTCCGGAGACTTCCTTCTTTCCTTATTGGTTTAATCCAATTAAAAAAACCGGCCAAGTGCGAGTTGAACTCGCGTCTAGAGTATATTCATCCAATGCCAATTTTTGTTTTGTTTCATGAATAAAATCAAAACTATTATTTTACAGTAATAACAAATCTGACTAATAACAACATCTGAGATTCTCGTGATGAGCCTTTTCATATGACATATCTTAATATATATAAATTACGTGACACGCTGTTTGTCCGCGATGGACTCCTAAACTAATGAATGGATTTAAATGGGGATTACTTCATGGAGTGCAGTTTGGTCCAAGTTGAGAGATAGGATAGTTTTTATTTCGATTTTGGACCCATAATTGTTTTTATTTCCAATATTTGTTTTGTATGGACATATTTGCTACGAGAGAATTTATTGACGCACAGTTTGACAGTTCTGCTGTGAAACAATTTAATTATAGTTGACAACAGGGAGCAATGACGTTCTATACATAATATAGAAACCATACTTTATTATGTACAGAACAACGTCTGTCGGGCCAGCTAGTTGTAGATATGACACAATAAGGTTTATAAAACTTTTTTTAAATACCCTAATTAATAGTACCCTAAAAATGACCCTTATTTAAAAAAATATTTTTATTTTACACATCTGTCTTTGAGTCATAGGATTACACCATTCTACCAAATTTTACCTGATTTGGTTCAGTAGAATAGAAGCAAATTGGACAGACGGACGAGCAGAGAGACAGACGCACGAGAGATGCTATAAGGGTTCCGTTTTATTTTTCATTTTTTTTTACGCGCCACTAAAAATGGTTTCATGAATTTGTCAAAAGCAATGAGAAGTGTAAAAGTAAAGAAGTTAAAAATTAGGAATTCATATTGTGTTGTGATATGAGGAACTTTGAAAGAAAAGAGTTATTCAAGAGATTATTTTACAATTTTTTAGTTATTACGGACTTTGGCTTTCTTTTAAACATATGTTTTTGATGGAATTTTATACGGCAGTATCGATTTTAATATTCAATAACAAGTAGGCTAGGGCAAAGGCAAAAAAGTCAAACAGTCATTTGACGATACTCCCACGGCTTCGGAAATTAATGGCGGTCTGAGAGAGAAGCGGCGCGAGACACTGTCTGTAGTATTGTTTTTTTTACTTTAATTTTTAAATAAAAAACAGTGTAAGACCAAGAAACCATTTTGCGAGGCCAACACTAGGGCAATTATGGCTTCAATAATCATACGGGATGGCTAAACTTGCGATCCCGTGTGATTATTTTGATTTTAATAATGACTGTTCTGTTCCAAATGAAAAGAGTTTTTATTCATCGCAAAGCATAGCGAAAAATGTGTTAGACATGTGTGTTGAAGAAAGTGTGAACAAAGATTTGAGATTTAATTATTATGTTAAAATGGTAAACTTGAAGCATTGTTTAAATTTATCGATACACTCATGATTATGGTCATCAATTATATTTAGGTCACAGCACTGTTGTATTCCTGATTTCTGCATTCAACTCGTGCGATATCTGTAGATTGGTGAACAACGGTCTTGTGAGTACTTACCGGTGGAATTGATGGCATCCTGTACGGTTGGGATATGCTGCTCAACCGTTCTCTTGATCCCGCTGAAAACCTCGAGCCCCGCAGACACGTCCTTCTTGATGTCGCTCTGCAGCAACTGGGTCACGTTTGACAGCAGCTCAGACACATCCGGTATCTATTTTGAAATTAATATTATTTCCACTGAACCAGTGCAGCTTTATCATTATTTTTTAGTAATAATATTGATAAATTGAAATTGAATATATATTTATTAAGAGTCCTGTTAGCACTCTTTTAAACCCTCCGTAACGATTTCGAAAATGCGGGTACCGGTAAATTTGCAAGCCCAAGAGACACTCCCTCTTTATGTCTCAGGGTGACGCCCTACATTGGGAACAGGGCCGTATCGCATCGGAACAGGAGGAATAACGAGCAAACGGGTCATCTGATGGTAAGTGATCAACGCCACCAATACTTATTGTAACATCAGAGGAATCACAATAGCGTTGCTGTGCTTTTAAGGCGTCAACGTACATATGAGTTCGAAAACCGAAAACACATTGGTACAAGGCAGGTTCAAGGATCGAACCGAGGGCCCCGTAATGAGAGTCATCACGGTTCAACCTATTGAGCCACCGAGGCGTATATTTTTTTAAGGTTGAGACTCTATGTTTTTGTTATGGGCAGAAAATAATGGGTGCATGGGTGGCCGCATTCCAATACAAACAAATCTAATTTTATATATACTTATACATGTGTGTGTGATGGTGACACAAGTACATAAAAGATGGTGAAATAGTAGCTAGTGTTCTGTTATATATCACAATAAAATTAAAGCGTAATAAAATAAACTCACCGTTGGAAAATATTTGTCAATCATCTGATCCAAAGATGCGTTGCGTGAAAATAATAAGGCATATAAGTTGCAGCTCTGCTATTTCAGGTTGCTCAAAGTTGTGAAAAATATTTTGCTTGTAGTATTATAGTATTTTTTTACAATAATCGACTATTTAAAGCCCCTTGTTGCTTATACTGATGAATGCGAGAAAACCGTTGAAATTTTATATAATTCTTCACTTCTTTTTGTGGATCATCATTTAGAATTTTACTGTACCCATTTAGGTTTTTGTGTAAAATTACATAATTACCATTTATGAAGGTTCATAATCCCTTTTTTGTAGATAATCTTACTGTGCGCTATTTATAACCTTGGTCCTATTAAAATATTAACTGTTGCTTCTAAATATATTCCTGATAATGTTATATTTGTACTTAAGAATTCTTTTTGATGTCATTAATATACTTAAGAGAATTCGCTAAAAACTGTTATAACCATAATATTAACACCAGCAACAGACATAAACTTATAATGCCTACTACTCGGCTAAGTCGAGTTAGTAAGTCTTTTGTGGGGCGAGGTATATGCTTCAACAACAAGACCCCAGAAAATATTCAAAACAAATGTATTACGAAATTCAAAAGAATCGTTAGAAATCGTTTTCGTGATAAAGGTTACTATAACATTACTAATTTTCTTAATGATATCACAGATTGGAAACAGAGCAACCGCTATCAGCCCATTAAATAATAAATTTTATTGTACAATATAAAATTCCATATTGTTATGAAAAAAACGAAGCCCGCTGAGGTTCTTGCGCCAGTTATTCTCAGGCCTGAGGCATACTTTTTCGAATAGGTGGTAGATTTTGATTTTTAATAAATATCATATCCAATTTTGAATAAAAATATTTGAATGTGTAAAATAGTTGATATTCTAAAAGTCAAAGGACATAATGACTACAGATTAATAGAATAATACTTTTGGCTTTGTTTCACAACAATGTGAATATTATCTTATTTTTAACTATTAGATAAATGTAGCGATTACGATATATTCTATAATCTATTATAATTTTGCGACAGGTGGCAACTAGTGGATCACGGCACAAATATGTATTTCAAATGGTTCATCAAGACCGAACTATTTAGTACATGTTCAGTTTCAAACAAATACCAACCTTATTGTAGTGTATTTTAGTCTCAAGCTCCCCAAGTTTGTTCTTCTCTTGTAGCTGAATACACTGCTTCTCGGTACAGTCGTTCAATGTTCGTATAATAAGGTACTTCACTTTTTTCAGACCTGTGTTATGAATGTGAGATAAGTAACTGTTCATTTCAATTCTACAAAATTGTCTGGTGTTTCAAAGTTGCTGAAAGGATGAGACATGACATTCGCATAGTAAAAAGTAGAACTTGACATTGAAAGAGAATTGACATTTGACAGTGAACAAAGTTTGTTTACACTTATGAGCAAGTGGCACGCTGTTTTTATTTTATTTCAGTCATGCCATTCTTCTTTCATTGTAGAACATTTTTCGGTTGTTTAGTGAGGTGCATGTATAATATTAAGCTGGTCATCCGTGCAAATAAACGGTCATAATGTAAGAATTTATCAAAATGATAGCGCGTGAGCCTAAATTAGGTTTAAAATTGTGTTTGAATGATAAAATTTGGTGAAGAATCATAGAAGTTATGGCATTCCGACAAAAAACCATTTGAGAAATAAAAAAGATATATAAAGATATGTATTATCAATAACGAGATAAAAAGTAATTTAGTGTCACCTGAGTAAAGTTTCTCAGCGTCGCTACGCAAAGCTAACGTCGCGACTTGCACCCCGCGTAGATCATCTGGTACCCTGTCTAATTGTTGGACCATGTTGATTAACTTCTGTACGGACGTGGCACTCGTGAATTCATCCAGTTGGTGGAGTACCGTGCGTCCACTGCCTGCGAACATTCAGTTACATACTGTTTGTGTCTCTACATCTAGCAATGTGTCACATGTTACTTTTTGACGGTAATCCGTAAAAGAACAAAAACACGTTCCCCGTAGCCCACCCCGTGATGTTAAGCAGCATTACCTGTATTATCGTGCTGTAAGAAACGCAGATACAGAACTTAACCAACCAAGATTACTCAAGAGATTTATGAGAAAAAATAGAAAATGTTAAAAAATTATCCCAAGAAACAAGCAAATTATTGATAATTCGATCACTGATATAGTGTGCTCCAAAATAAGGACCATCTATAGCTGAATAATAAATTAATAGTGTCTGAATCATTGAATAAACCGTACTAATGTGTGAAATTTCGGGAAAACACGATGTCATAAATATTATCCAAATTATTGGAGCCATTTCCAAGATACGCCAAACAAATTTACAAGAATTGCACGCGCAATTAAATTATTAATAATGAATAATATAATAAGCGACAAACATTTGTTATTTTTTAAAGTGATAACCCTCACTTATGAGATTAATTACACAAAATAAATTTGAAAACAAAATTAGAAAATTAATTTAAAAACAAGAAACCGCAACCTGAGAGTTGATACGATTGATTGATGAACAAGATATACAAGATTTATCATCCATGCGTCATTCGAACGGTTAGATCAGTGGAAAGAGCGCTCCCTCGGAATGCGAGAGGTCGCGGGTTCAAGTCCCGCATCGTTCATAAATTTTGTTTCCAAATTAAATTTGTCTAAGCGATAAACATTTTAACGATAGAACCGTCACACACCGAGAGAGAATTTCTAGATAGTTTGTATTAAATATGTATTGTACTTAAATAATAAAATAAATAGTGACCTAAAAATATATCCTATGATATTACTTTTTTGCAGAAAAGCTTTTAATCATTGGCTAACTTGTCTTGCTTATGATGAAGTGGAAAATCTTCTGATCAGACTGACATGACAAGCACACGCAGTCTATAGATGAACCCAATTAAAGGTCCTACCTCAAACCCATATGCACACACTCACTCATACACACGCAGTTTTCAGACTTGTTTTAATTGTGCGATAATTGTAAAATATGGTTTAACAATCATTTATGTTTATTTCTATATTGTTTATCAAATATTATGTATCCGCTAAGGAAGTTGCGAGATATTCCCAATACAAGTGTCCTAAGACAACTAACTGGGAATTATGTGCAATCTTAGAAATAAACGAAATTTAATTTAATTGTATTTTAATTTAATGTTTGCGAGATAATAAAATATTTTATTCATAATGATTGACTTACTAGTAAGCATTTCATTCATTTCTTCTTCCAGCTCCTTATAGTTGTTCACGAGCAGATGTCTGAAGTGAGCCTGCACAGTGTCGAGGAAGGTCTTCGTGTCTTTAATGCTGGTGTGCGCGACGGGGGTTATGCCAGCAAATCCACTGTCAATCTGTGACTCCGTAGCGAAGGCACACACAACGCCAAGCCTGATTGCAAAAGACGAGTTCTGAATTGTTTTAATCTTATTTTTATGGAATTTGACAGTCGCAAGTGCCATGATCCAAACTCATAAACGAAAGAGGACAAACAGATGTGTCTGCTCTAAGATTATTAAAATTTTCATACACAAGTATTCGCTAGTAAGTCCGCGTTAGTAATAGTGCTGAAATATTAGCCGATCGAGAGCCCACATTCCTTTTCCGGGGCATAAAAAGAATACAGAAGTCCCAGGTCCAAGGGTGTCATAAGAGGCGCCCAAAGGCATTTACCAGTGGGAGGTTTCTTTGTACAGGATGCCGGCTAGATTATAGGTGCCGCCTTTTTCTGCCGTGAAGTAGTAATGTGTAAGCATTATTGTGTTTTGATCTGAAGGGCGCCGTAGCTCGTTAAATTACTGGACAAATGAGACTTAGCATCTTATATCTCAAGGTGACGACGACAATTGTAGTAGCAATCAGAATTTTTGGGTTTTCAGAAACCTGAGCGGCACTTGATTATTATGGGCAGGGCGTGCCAATTACCATTAGCTGCACGTCCTACTCGTCTCGTCCCTTATTATTAGTTTTTGCACAGAATAAGCCCGAATAATTTTATCCCTTTTCTTATTCTAGAATTGTCTTTACAGAAAGAGCTTTGGAATATAATTAAAATATTATGTACAGCAATAAAAGAATAAATAGATCAAGACGTGAAGTGTCTTTTTTCATTCCTGCATGAAAATTAGTCAAATTTATAAAACAAATTGTCGCCAAAAGACTTTCAAAAACTTTTCCTTAGAAAATGTTCCTTATAATCATGAACGGCCCTTGGGTCTGAGACAATATGTAGCCATGCAGGTTTTATTAGTAGGAAACAGATATTCGCGTCCTTTGTGAATCACAAATGCGCAAAAGAAATATCAACGTAGACGGCACATCATGCAACTAAACGAGATACTTAGACGAGAACTTTCTATGGTCCAAGTAATGACCCACTTAAAGGATATAGTATTTGATCAATAAAATTAAAACACTGCCAGACAAAACCCAATTTTGTTCGAATCCAGTATACGTATGGCCCACAACAAACCAATGATAGTGTGAGTCCAAGATTATTAGTGACTGCCATAAATATTGTATACTAGCTGACACGACAGACGTTGTTCTGTATATAATAAATAAAATAATGTTTTTATATGAATTTGTCGTAAAATATGCACCCTGCTGTCGTAATGAAATTGTTTCACAGCAGAACTGTCAAACCGTGCGTCAGTAAATTCTCTCATAGAAATTATGTATGGACACATCAAAGGAAAAACAAATTTGTTGTTTTTATTTAATTTAGCAGCATTTTCCTATTTATTCACCTTTTAAACCTTCTCTGGACTTCCACAAATAATTCAAGACCTAAATTTGCCAAATCGGTCCAGCCGTACTCGAGTTTTAGCGAGACTAAAGAACAGCAATTCATTTTTATATATATAGAATAGATGTCCAACAATAGACTTACAAGAATAGCGTTAGGACCGCAATGAGCAAGATAGCCAGCACTCCTTTAAGGCAGGCGTCGCACTTGCGATCGAACGGCCTGCGTCGCCGCCCAGACTTGCATAACTGACAACAGCACCAAAACAACCTGAAAATGTAATAATTAGCTCAACTGAAAAAAGTCTTCAACTTAATGGCGGAGGTGATCCAGTCAGTGTAAATCATAAATACTTTGGAGATCGAGTTCGTTATAAATTCGAGCTAGTGGTCGAAGTGAAGATCGTGAAGATGATAAACGAGCGCACGGGAAACCTGTTAAGTGATTGACGTCACCCTCACTCCCTTGCAACACCACACCAGAGGAATCACAGGAACATTATTGGCCGTATAGGTGGTTGTACTCACTTTCTTATAGGTGCCCATGTCGTATATCTCCTACGTGCGTACTACTAATACTCGTAAACTACTCCTTATTTTCATGTGGATTAAAATATAATCTAAAAACGTTGTATTTTTACGACCACACGAATTAAGTGAAAAATTTTTTGGAGACGAGGTTAACAGTAACAGTAACTATTTTTTTTGTTCTATATTCATAAAGTTATACATACAATGATCATAATTGTGTATAAATTACTCTACTGAAATTTGCTCTATCTGTAGGCGCATTTGGTAAGACCAGTCGAAGTGGGAGGCTCCTTTGTACAGGATGCCGGCTAGATGATGCCACAGATCAGGCATAAAAAGAATAGATAAGTCCCAGGCCCAAAAATAAGGGGCGATTATGGGCATTTACCAGTGGGAGGCTTCTGCCGGCGAGATTATTTATAACACAACGGCGCCTTTTTCTGCAGCGAAGCAGTAATGTGTAAGCATTATTGTGTTCGGTCTGAAGGGTGCTGTGGCTAGTGAAATTACTGGGAAAATGAGACTTAACATCCTTTGTCTCAAGGTGACGAGCACAACTGTAGTGCCGCTCAGAATTTTAGGGTTTTTCAAAGATTCTGAGCGGCACTGCATTGTAATGGGCGTATCAATTACCATCAGCTGAACGTCCTGCTCGTCTCGTCCCTTACTGTTAATAAAAAAACCATTTCGACTCTCGAAGGCGGATTCAGCCTGAGATCAAAAACGTATTCTCTAATGTCGTGCAATCGAAGAGTAGCGGCTCAATGATAGCGCGGAAATGATACGAACTGCTCTCTGCAACCATTAATCAAACATTTGACTAGAGAATGCGAAAAAGTAAACGACTTTACACATGAATATTTCCGCTTGGGCGATATTCGAACTTCGATTGATATCTTACCGAATGTTAGGTACATTCGGCAGATATCAATCGAATGCTGATAGAGCAAAATTTACTGAATCTAATTCTTCCTGAAGTCTTATTCAATTACACACAAAACTCACCCAGTAAGAGGAAGTATAACGATGAGCAGCGCGATAACAACTATGACAGCGACCGGCCCGGCGTAGAATGACAGCAGTTTCTTCCAATTCTCATTCAACTTCGCTACCTCAACATGATGGTCGGATATTTTCACCATGCCTGCAAAATATTTCTATATTTAGAATTTAGATTACTGAAAAACTTTATATAACACTTATGTTGTAGTCAAGAACGTCTTGTCTCGAGTGTAATCAGCGCGCGGTGTGTGTGCGGGCGAAAGCGGGCGCTAGGCAAGCGCCGAGCAGTCAGTCAGGGAGGAACTATCGAGCGAGGCGGTCGTGTTGCACGCGCATGTCGCATCATAATCATAAGGCTTTGTGAAGTGTACGTACCATTACGATTGCAACGTTTGTTGCTTATAATGATACCGTACGTTTTACTTGCTGTCTTGTTAAAAGCCTACAACAATAGACTACCACGAAGCTCCTGACCATATGACCGGCCTTTCCCCGTTATTTTTAGATTAAGGTTATGTTATAATTGTATTCTTAGTAAACAAAGAACATACGTCTCACTTCTTTTAAAAAGCAAAGTACAGAGAAAAGTTACCAGTGACATTCCTGAGCATTTAGTAAATAAAAAAATTAGAACGACTCATAAGTGGTTTGTCTAAAAGCCAAAATTAAAAAGATTATTTGAGTTTCCAGCTACTCGTACATTAATAATCTTATTACAATGGTAAACCATTACTTTAGACATGGCTGGCAAATACGTGCAATGACAAATAATTGTATTTGTTCGATGCGATTACTAATAATGACAACAATCATGACCATCATGTTCACGAAGCATCCTTAAACAAACAATGAATTCAAGCTCTAAAGGTTGATGCATCCAATATACGATAATTTATATTCATACAGTTTATTCTATATTACTTTTTATGGAATATTTGATATTATTTAAAGGCAATTCATATACTGGATGCAGCACCTTACAAGCCAATTTGTTATGTATATTACAGCTATTGTAAAATACTCTATTTGATTGAAAAAAATGGCCGTTGAGTTTCTTGTATGTTCTTCGCACGAGCTCTACTTTTTTAGAACATAATATGATTGATTCAGTAATTTCAGAGCAATATTTATAGCGCTGATTAAAAGCACTTAGTTTCAGCCTAATTGAATAAAGTTTATTTTACTTTGAAAATTATGATGAGAGTGAAATTGGGATATAAAAGGAAGCATTAATAACGCAGTGATACAATCCGCCTTCATGCTGCAACAGGCACTATATTCATCAGCTGCATTATCTCGGGTCCTACGTCTTCAATTGAATCATTGATCGACGTTGGCCACAGGATAATATGGCTTATTACAAAATGTAGCACGGACCGTTTCTGCGTCGCTCTGTAATTGGGACACAAGTCGCCATATTAATTCGTGCTTTATAGCTCGCGTTGAAACTAATAAAACGTTGTGTATTACATTGTTGATTGTAGACGAATTACATTTATATATAGTGTCAGAAGAATTAACCATACCTAGATACATATATTTTTTAGCAGTGTATGCAATCCCGAATGCTACTTACTTTACGATATCAGTGTATGATTGCGATAGCTTTTGTTTTGAAGTCAAAACTTATAGTTCGGCATTTCTAGTTTGTCTGCAGCAGAGAAGTAAATCTATTTCAGAATCCACATTAGTGCGTGGAAATGAAAAGCAATTTAAGCGTTTCGTATCGCAAGTCCCGATTCAAACATATTCATATTATTTTTATTTAGATATCATACATTCAGGAGACATCAGAACGCAACTGCTGATGCTTTTATTATGAATTTTATTTGAATTAGAAAAAGTTGTGGAATCTTGGTATTTCGCTCTCGGTATAAATACGGCTTTATTACACCGCGACACCACGGTGGCGCAACCAGTCATCACTACAAACAAAATGTATACAGCTGTATAGAAAGTTACTCTGGTGTCCGTTTGGTTAAGCGAACAATTTGGTGGCGCGACCAGCTTGGACGCGTCTGGAAGTCATGGAAGTCTTCTGAGTTCTGGCTGATGATAATGATGATTGAATGTATACAGCTGTATAGAAAGTTACTCTGGTGTCCGTTTGGTTGAGCGAACAATTTGGTGGCGCGACCAGCGCGGACGCGTCATTATACTCTGGTGACTGTATGGTGTTTAGTTTGGTAGCTAACGGTCAACGGGACACGATGAAATATATAGCCCTTAGAATGGATACTTTATTTTGTGTTCACCTATTTTTGCAAGATAACGGTCGACTGTTGTTGTGCTTCGAACAGTTTCCGTTATAATGACACTAATGTCAAACTTGTAAATCTAAAATCAACATTCAACACCATATTATCTGCATATAATCAATGGCTGGAATATCGCTTATTTCTTTTGCTTTACGACAAACGGGGAGTAAAACGATGTTTTAGAATTATAATGTTCTGATACAGCTTTTGATCCAACCGTCTATTCTTCAAAACAATCCTAATTAATTTAGTTGCCAATATAGACAAAGCATCTAAAGCTATTTATAAAAAAACAACATAGAATTTCAATTAAAATCTCAAGGCTAGTGTATTCAACGAAATAAATATTGTAACAAATCTTCTAGAGTATCAGAAGGTGCAGTGATAATACCCTCATCATAATACAATGTCAAAGAACTTGAAATGATGCCACACTTATCAACTATCACCTCGCCAACTATTGCAGTAACCGCAGGCATTGTTTGTACGGTAATACGCTCATGGGTTTACCTTGGCCGTGCCGCTTCGATGCTTTTAACGCATATTTGTATCTACTTCTATACAAATATGGTTTCCTGGTACTAATTAAGGTATAGTTAGAGTTTCGTGGAGAAAACTCCACATTTTAAAGTTGTAAAAGTTAAGTTATAATAAGTTGTAAAGATTATTTCATTATATTTCATGTGTCAATAACTCTGACATCATTTACAAAATGTACGTGAAACAATCATCGGTTTCCTTGTTCGTCTAAATGTTTTAATGAATAAAATCAAAATCGTTTAGATTCTTTGTTGTAAATTTAAACAATTCAAAGGAGTCAAACGCAACAATTATTACCAGCACTTTATAAAGGAGAAGTCGTATGCTCTTCAGATATACTACCTCAATTGAGATTATTGATTAGAATATGAGATATTATACGACTCCAAGTCTAATAGTGATATGTTTTAGTTTTCTAGTGAACACAAGACAAAAGAAATAGCATAATATGTGCCAAGTCTGATAGACGTATATGTACGTGACGTCACGTTGAATATATTAAAGGAAGTACTCGTGTTGGACATTGCAGAGTCGTTCTACTTATTATATTCTAACAGGAAGACGTGGATGTTGTCTAGTGCACTTGAATACTGATGAAAGCCTGTGAGCTCCACATTTTCGAGTCAATTTACTGCATCGTTAGAGGAATAGTTCAAGATCTACAGACACTTCTCGTAGCGCGATGCTTAGCAAGCGCGAAATCTGTGTTCGTTTAAAGTAACAAAAGAAATTTAAAGTGTTCCGTCAGTGTCATTTCAAAAAAACTATCAATATTGCTCATTTTCACGGCTTTTCGTAGTCACATTCGCAATTTAACGATATACTAGAGTGTATACACGAACAAAGCGTGTGAGAGGGAAGGCCATCGGAGCCGATTTTGATTGACAAGTCGTAAACAGTCAGCCACGCTTGTCATAAGCTCCTCAGTGTTTTGAATATTATATTACCACTAGGACACATTGACGAATCAAAAAAATCTCGCTCCGGCTTGTTAATAACAATTCGTTTGCAATAAACCTTCCGCAATAATACCTTCTTTCCACCCTTGTATTACAAAATAGTTTTAAAAAACACGCTTTGAAAAATGACCATCAATTACTGACTATAGATGAAAAAATTATATAAATTAACAAAAATCTTATTTTGCAAATTAAAAAATCGAATAATTTTATCAAATTAATGTATTGAAATCGGTCCTCGATGAATCGACGAAGTTTTAACGAAAAAATGAGTTAAAATCGCGCCCAAATGAGTCGGTTACAAACAAATATAGGTACATACAGGTGAAGCTAATAAAAAGAGTGTAAAATATAATATATTAGCTGTACAATATATTATCACGGCAATTAGTGCAAGAATTTGCTAAACGATGAAGAGGAAAATGCGGTTTAGGAAAACAAAACGGGCTTATTTGAAAAACTAAAATTTTTCTAGACCATCATGATATTTTTCGACATAAAGTGAGCCTTATTACATCGGTCTTAGGTTCATAAACTGAACTATAACACATACGTGGATAGTAATATTACACACTAGTGCTTAAAATAATTATGCCTACAAACTTAATTAAGTACCAAACTGCAAATTATGTGAGAGTTAACAGAGCATTTTCACTTTTACCGGCTTATTCAGGTGTTATACCGCTGAAAATCCATTAACATTTTCTGAATAAATAAATGTGGGATACATTTAATTAAGACGAAAAATCATTTATTATTACACAATTATTTATAATTCACAATAATTTGCTATAACATATATGCATTTTATTACCTAAAATTATAATTCTAGCTGTATACGTATATGTAATCAATCACCTTACATTTGGCGCGTGCAATAAAAAAACTTGCACGTCGTTTCCCATAATTTTCATATTTTGTAAAAGTGCGTGAGCAACTTGCTCAGAAGACACTCTGATGAATTACGCCCTCGCCTACGGCTCGGGCTGCCACCCACAACCTCGTGTATAATGAGCAACTTAACTAACTCGTATTATAATATACTATAACAGTATTCAGGTGATCAAAAAACGGACATTGCATCGATGCGGCACAAGGTGAGACCAAAACTAGGACGATTCGTGAAATATCGAACACTCAACACACGCTATCCGGCCGTGATCAAACATTGGAATAATTGAACCATCCACTTACAATATACCAGCGTAGAGACAAACAAAGTGCAAGAGAGAAGAGCATCCCTAACGGAGATACAGCAAGATATGAAGGGAAAGAGAATCTATTGTTACTGTAACCGATGTTCATTGACAAGTCTTTAACAGTCAGCCACGCACGGGGTAAGATTTTTAGTATATTGAAAATTAAAACACTTGCTAAAGCACACATTGACGAATATAAATTGGTCACGCGATATCCGGCTGTCAGATCATCTATACGCCAGTATATGCTAAGTCCAAATTCAAATTCAAATATTTTTATTCAAAATAGGATATAAAATCACTTCAAGTCAAAATCAAGAACTACCACCCATTCCAAAAGGTATGAGATGAAAATGGAATGAATGGAAGGAGATCTTATTTCTTATCTTCAGAGAATTTATTTCGATCAGAACTTAGACTTAAAACAAAAGGTGTACCACAAGGAAGTATATTGGGTCCACTTCTATTCATAATCTACATAAACGACTTACCTAGCATTACTACTAATAACTGTACTCTTTTTGCTGATGACATCTCTATTGTAATTAAATGTAACAATGAATTGACATATGATATAGAAATTAATAAAACAATAAAGGACACAATTGAATGGCTTACTGAAAATAACCTGACTGTAAATATAAAAAAAACAATGTATATGCAGTATTATAATAAGAATGGGAAAGGAAAAGATATTAATGTTAATTATCATAATGAGAATATTAAAGAAGCACAACTTGTCAATTTTCTTGGTATTTCTTTAGACAGCAACTTGTCCTTCAAGTCACATGTTGACAAAATTAGCAAAAAAATTAACCAACATGTATTTGTCCTCAAACGCGTATCAAAAACAATAGGTGAAAAAACAGCGCTAATGGCATATCATGCATTCGTGGTTTCAGCTTTAAGATATGGATTGGTCATATGGGGCAACTCGGTGAGCATAGGGCATTTATTTATTGGACAGAAGAAGTGTATCAGGGCGGTTTGTGGAGCCGGCCCCCTAGATTCTTGTCGACCGCTATTTAAAAAATTGAAAATTCTATCGCTGCCATGCCTATACATTTATGAAATAAGCCTATTTGTTCAAAAACATATGTGTGATTTCTATACAAAAAAAAGCCAGAAGGTTTTAAATACAAGGTATCCAAATAAACTCATAATGCCCTTCTGTAGAACTACATCTTTTAGTAGAAATTGTTTCAGCATGTCTAAATAAAAAATAAATTGCCCAATGAATTGAAAGATTTACCTTTCAAAGTTTTTAAAAGAAGACTGCATCAGTGGTTAACAAATAAGTGCTTCTATAGTTTAAATGAATTTTTCAATACAAAATGAATTAGTCTATTTGATAATAATATATGTAAATTAATATACTTTTATGACATTGAATTTGTTAATATTATACATAGGTACTAAATGAATTATTAAGTTATTTACGTCTCATATTATAATATTATATAAGTATTAAAATTTCATTTTATAAATATTATTGATATCATTGTGAAATCCGACATGTTTCAATATAACAGTACGATTAGTGTTTAGACAATTTTGTAACATATTTTGCATGTCAATTGACGAAACATATTGGATTATCCATTATATTGTTAACACCTTAAGTACAATGTTTCCTGCAAATAAATTTCATTTCATTTCATTTCATTTCATTTCATTTCATTTCTGTTCCTAGTGTTAACATTTTATTTAGATATACTATGTCTGGCATCAAAATTTTAATATCCAATTATTGTTTTTATAAATTAATATTAATTAATTTAAGGAGTTATAATTTTTAATTATTGACATAAACATCTAGACTCCCAATCGCCTTGTAAAAGGTAGTCAAAAAAGTCCTTTTTATTTTTAGTAATACATATGTTTGCGAAGTTTAATCCTCATCAACAAAGTCCATTGGTTCAACAATACATGTATTTTTTTTGAAAAATGATACCGGTCTCTTTCCGTCAAACCGTTGTCTAAGTCTCGAAGTTACCAACTTGGATATCACCGCCCTTCTTAAAAAACCGCCCTGTATATTATGTGTCAGAAATAAAATTATATTGATTAGTTAATGTGTTTACAAGCGCTACCAACGACATGAAGTGCCATAAGATATCCCAATTAATAATTGCATTTATATATCTGATGTTATTTATTACTGTGTTAGTAATGCTATTGTTATGTAAATCTTGATTTAAAAGAGTGGCAATGAGTTCTCTTCTCGTTAGCACAATCCTTTACGAAGTAGCGGTAGATTCAATAAGAAAATATTTTTTTTTGACATTCATAAGTGTCATTTCCGTGGCCTACATGAATAAAGTGATTTTGATTTGATTTGATTTATTTAACGCTGCGGGAAACAACTATGTATATCTATTACATTTCGACCTGTTTTCTGACATGCAACATGAGCAGATTCTGTATAATAATGTCTAATTAGTCAATTATAATTTGCCGAGGGTCTTCGACAACGAGAGGTCCTCGAAACGGGGTCAACATGTGCCAAGTATGCTTATCCCAGTACGAGCAGAGGGTTTGTGATCGTCGTAACGTAAATAATATAATATTGTACACGGAAAGAACAGGCTTATAATTCGGGCATGTATCGCCGGTGGAAAGAACCCACAGTTAATTCCGCAACTCGGCGTTTGACGACGAAAACAGTTTGTATGTGCATTAAAACAAAGAATATTTGATCATTTTTAACGTTAATCGAACAATATCGAGATATAACTAAATTCGTAGTAAAGAGAGTGCATACCTACTCAACTCGGCTATCTAGCAAAAAGAAGGTAGTGGTACCTAAAATATATAATTATTACATCAAATCAAAATCAGTTTATTCAAGTAGGTCACGAAAATGACACTTATGAATGTCAAAAAAAATAAAATATTTTTCTTATTCAATCTACCGCTACTTCGTAAAGGGTTGAGCTAATGAGAAGAAGTAGCAAGAACTCATTGCCACTCTTTTATATCAAGATTTACAGATCATTTCAATTAAAATATATAATATGTAAAATGATGCAACAAACACAATCAAACGTCAAATAGTCAATGTCTTACGGTATGTAACTACCCATAAAGCGTCACAATTGTCGAATTGCTAAACAAAAAATCAGGTAAAGAACTTATGGCGAAAGTTTTTCTTAGCACAATGTCCATAATAAGTAGATATAAGAAATATTGGTAGGGACTATTAAATTGTCACACACAAAAACATATTATTTATTGGTTTGGAGATAAATATTTATAATATACGAAACACGAGAATAACTGCACACGAGACACACTGGCACTTGCCAGAATAGTATGTGTATATCGCTATGTAGGAATGTTTCTGAAATAAATTATTTAAAAAAATATTATATGTACCTCTAGATACACTGTGCTAGCACGTCACGCACACTAAAGAAAGAAACCTGGCCTATTTTCATCGGTTGTCTAGCAGCAAGAGGCTCTATTTAGATGTTTAAATTATCTAAGTTTAAAAATATAAAATTAGATGTAGAAATATAATAAAATTGTCTTAATAAAGCGCGCAGTAAATAGTTAATATTTATAAAAAAAATGTTTCCCGTACCGGGAATCGAACCCGAGCCTCCTGGGTGAAGGCCAGGTATCCTAGCCACTACACCATACGGGAGTTGTCATTCCAAGCCAAAATTACAATCTGATTTTATCATTACTACTGTAAAAATAAATGCTTTCCATAAATAACATGTACGATATTGATTCGAGTATTTATCAGGGTGGTAGTACCCGCGCAGACTGTAGATATATGCGCGCTAGTTTCATGCACGCCCGGGACTCTTGAGAGGTGTGGGGTTTGTGGGGCTCGGAGGGGCTGAATGCCGGGTGGGGGAGTTGGGGAGCCCTTTGTGAGCGGTGCAGCGGATCGATACCGTTTGTCCTGTCTAGGATACTATGTAACAAGGTAACTATATGACAGCAAAGTGCCGACGCCCGAAACTCGCTGTTTAAGAGGACTCTATAGGGATAATAAACGAAAAATTTTATATTTAGATAAAATATACTAAGCAGGTTCTTTAAATGTACAGTATCTTTTCATGGTGAAAATAATTCTGAATGTGACTCTATTTTAATTATTTATGTAGCTAGCTCCATACTGGATACTCCATACTATATTTCAAACCTAGATAATATATAATAATTACTGACGCAGGGTTTTTAAATGTACAGTATTTTTGCATGGAAAAAAAAATCTGAATGTGACTATATTTTAATAAATGTGGAGTTAGCTCCATACTTTTTTATAATTTTAGAATTAACAGAAAATTAACGTCACTGTAAAATTTATTTAAATTTCTATGCACTAAAGCAGCATTATTTGAAAACTAATTCAAATAAATTTAAACTATCAAAAACTTCAAAATACCTCAGTGCCGTGCCCTCTCTTATATGAAACTAATTGCTTTTTTGTTCCATTTTGTAATACACCTTCAAGCCTGTGCAGTTTTTGATTAAATACTCTTTGTTTTTATAAGAAAAAAACGACACGCGTGACAGTAAATTTATAATTTTTTTGTCACGCGTCATGTAAATCCAAGATGGTGGCTGCATTAAATTAATAATTTTTGCATCATGGGTGTCGTTCGTTTTCATAGTTTTTAAGGATGTTGAAACTGATAGCTTTTTTTAATGGTGCTGTCAAAATGTAAATCCAAGTTGGAGCTACATGAAATTATCAATTTTTTTATCATGGGTGTTGTTTTCATGATTCTCGAGGGTTTTGAAGCCGATAGTGCTGGACTTATAGAATAAAATTGTGTGTTCATTCACCGACACTCCACAAAAAATCTCAAAAATTATACCCATATTGATTTTATTGAAAATGTCACATCCGCCATCTTGTATCTTGAAATGGGTGTCATATTTGTAATTGACACTCCCGAAAATCTTGAAAATGTTACCCAATTTGATTTTGTTATAGAAGTGACATCCGCCATCTTGTCATATTCGTTATTGACACTCAGGAAAACAATAATGGCCCCGTATAAACATGACAGGGATAACTGCAGGGAATAGTTTCTTAAGACTGCGGTAGAAGTGAAACTTCAACGGACAAAGTTTAAAAACACATATCCCGTCAATATTTCAAATAAAATATATCACCGAAAATTAAAGAAAAAATCCAAGAAAAAACATTCAATAAAATGTTGTTTAACATTCATCATGTAGACTATAATATTGCATTATACACTGTATAGCTATCATACATACACTATACATAAAAATCTTATCGATCCTCCTTTTTTAAAGTCGGTTAGAAAAATAACCTGCAAACCCTATTGCTTCAATGGAGTGTACGCACATGTAGGTAAGTATTTTATCAAAAAGGTTCAGTTTCTATACTGATACATATGTCTACTCTGTTTATACACAATGACGTTCTATACAAATACAAGTACTGATTCAAGAGGAAGATCCAATTGAACATACACAAAAATATTAATTCAAATCGGTCCAGTCGTTTATGAGGAGTTCACTGTCAACACACGTACAGAATAATTATATATTATACTAGCTGACCCAGCAAACGTTGTATTGCCCATATTAAAATCGCGATACAAAAGTAACTGTTGATCGTAGATGGGTGAAAATTTGAAGATGTATGTATTTTTTAATGCTGACTCATAATCAAACAAATTAAAAATAAAAATTTCGACCACCCTTAACATTTAGGGGGATGAAAAATAGATGTTGTCCGATTCTCAGACTTACCCAATATCCACTCAAAATTTCATGAGAATCGGTCAAACCGTTACGGAGGAGTTCAATGTTTAAGACGATGACACGAGAATTTTATATATTAGATATAAAGATAATACATACATAGTACAGTAGAGAAACAAATCAATGTGTAGGCCATTTACAGTATGTAATTTAAATGAATATTTTCGAACATATTACAGTTTTAAAATGCAGAGACATAGCGGTTGCGGCGGTACCGGCCGAAGAAGCTTTATAATAAGTACAATCAAGTTTATAGAATTGGCAGTATACGAAATAGAAAACTTAGTTTAATAAGTTATCGTCGCTTGTTGTTGAGATATATAATAACGGGATGTCTGGGAATAACAATATATTTATCCAAATTTTTAATATTAACTTTTGACAGAACGAAGTCTGTCCGGAAGTAATAAATATATATTATTATAAAAAAACTAAAAAGAAAACAGAAGAGATCTTACACAGACCGTCATGAAATCCGGCAGTAATAATAAAATAATGACGTCACTTTTAGAAAACATTAAATATTCTGAAGGTCAGCCAATCACCAATGCAGTAATTGTTGCCTTACCGATGCACAACAAATGGATACCGTAAAACGCGATAATTGAATAAGCATTTCAACTGCTGATCTATTAGGTGATTAGTAAAATACCTATGGTTAACTAACAAGTCAATTGTCCGTCTATCTGTTTATTGTACGTACGTAACGTAACAATTGACATCTCTGGAACTATTGGACAGTCTTTCATGAAACTTTCACGGAAGCCATCAGCGTAGCCCGGCTAGCCCCAAACTAGACGCCATACAGACACCAGAGTCATGGTGCATCCCAGCTGTTCGCACCACCAAATTGATTGCGCAACTAAATTGCCACCAAGTGAGGTATTACCAGTGGGAGGCTGCTTTGCACAGGATGCTAACTAGATTATGGGTCACAACGGCGCCTATTTCTGCCGTGAAGCAGTAATGTGTAAACATTACTGTGTTTCGGTCTGAAGGGCGCCGTAGCTAGTGAAATTACTGGGCGAATGAGACTTAACATCTTATGTCTCAAGGTGACGAGCGCAATTGTAGTGGTGCTCCGAATTGTTGGGTTTTTCGAGAATCCTGAGCGGCACTGCATTGTAATGAGCAAGGCGTATCAATTACCATCAGCTGAACGTCCTGCTCTTCTCGTCCCTCATTATCATTTAAAAAAAGGTGAGTAACTCTCTATAGAGCTGTATACTGGTTGCGCCACCGCGGTGTATCCGCAAATGCAAAATGAAGCCCTAACGCTGTATTTGATTAAAGTCAGAACACGTAGATAAAGGTTATGTTTTTGTGTGCGTGGTTCACTTTTAAAGTGTAAAATTATTAATAAGCATTCATAAAAATGCACCAAAATTTATGTGAACGAAATCACGAGCACAGCAAGTGAAAAATATAATCCCAATCTGCAAAGACGAATAAGGATTATAATCGCATTATCTATCATCCAGAACTCTGTGAATGCTTCAAACTATTCATAGAGCGTTTTCTATGGTATCGCAGAGGCACTGTTCCATATTTTAGATACCAGTCTTCTGAAGCCGAATTTAAAAAGAACATATTATATATATATATATATATATATATATATATATATATATATATAATTTTTATGCAGACAAAGATTGGTTTCAGCTGACTAAAGCAAAGTGAAAGGTAATGACGTCATTCAGCAGCATTAGGCCCAGCGAACAGATGAAGGTCGCCCAATTACATGAGTGTTCATTCAAGCTGCTAATCATGTTATTGTTAACATGTTCATAATACAAGTACCTAGTGTAAAAGTGAGAATACTACTGAACGAAATGTGACCATGAGACTAGATTGCTCCATCGTGGATGGCTTGAAAACCGGATATTATAAAGGCGAAATAGAAAGGAAACAACATCACAACATATTATAAGAAAAATTACTCCGCCGTGTCTGTTTGTGATCTGAAGCCTACCATCAACTTTTAATAAGTGATTCAATTCCGATGCAGTTCAGTTTAGGTACTTAAACTGAATCGCTAAGATTCGCAACGTGAAGTGCTTATAACTGAACTGCATTTGAAACGCTTAAGGAAAAATGTACGAAAGTAATTTGTTTAGGTTGAAATATTACCTAATGGTATGAATGAATGAACGAATTAAAACAGTTTGCGATTCATTTTCCGACTTTATTTGACGTCAATCTAAATTGGACCGCTCTAATGACGTCATCGTATGAAATAGCAAAGCAGTTCATATTAGGTCGTTAATAAACTCAAAAGGTTCTCGAGGAAGGTTTTATTATATAATTTGTTGAGTTTTTGCTTACATTATTGAATACAATAACGATATTTTTTGGAGATGTCGCAAAAAAATAAGCCGTCTGGGAGCTTTTAACGAAAACGCTGTATAAACCCTTACAGATATTATTTTTAAATTAATAATATCCGATAGCCTCAGACTAACTACATTATGCCAGAATACTTAGGTATATTTCTGCCGGGTCAGCTAGTATAGAATAATTCATGGTTCTGAAAACGCCCCGAATCCGCAAAAGAAACTCACGAGCACGCGAAAATATTAATAGTTATGTATAATTTATTGCTTCATTTAAGCATCATAAATAAGGTCCTAAATAAAATGCTTGCACCCAAAATAGTACTGCAAGGGCATAATAACAACAGAGTTATTTCACAGAATTTGTAAATAATTCAGGTACGTAGTATTGTTTTTAAATAATTTAAGTAGGAAAGTAGTAACCAAGAAGTAGACAAATATATCGCACATATTATACATGTCGTAGTCAAGAAAAACGAGCCAAGAAGCAAGAACGAAGGTGATTCAGAATTCGTCTTAGCTCGGGTGTGATCGTCGTCCGGAACGAGTGCAGGCGAGAGCGGGTGCTGAGCAGCCAGATAAACTGTATGGATACCAACTGTGATTTATAAACTTCTTGCCTTTAAAGTATTTCAAAATCGTTATAATATATAAAACTAACGCTCTAAGAAACAAATAACAATGCAAGAGATTTCAAATAGATTTATCAGGCAATTTACCAGTGGGAGGTCCATTAGCACAGGATGCCGGCTATTTTTTTCGTTAAAGGTTTCGATCTGAAGGGCGGCGTAGCTAGTGAAATTACTGGGCAAATGAGACTTAACATCTTATGTCACAAGGTGACAAGCGCAATTGTAGTGTCAGAATTTTTTGGGGTTTTCAATTTCTACTTGTAATGGGCAGGGTGTATCAATTACCATCAACTGAACGTTTTGCTCTTCGCGTCTCTTATTTTCATAAAAAACAATAGTTTGTTTCTATCGCGAAACCAAAACTAAACAAGAGACATGAAAAACTTCCTATTTGCTAAAATACTACTATAGACTTTTACATTACTACTAACATTATATAAATAAAAGAAACAGAACTTGTTATGAATAATGATAAGCTGATCTTATCTCTAAAGTAGTAATGTATGTGTAAACAAACCAAAATGTTGCTTAGACAGTGATAACATTAAACATGGAATTATCAAATTTACTGAAACGAGAAGAATGGGTCAAATTTACTGAGTTGAAAAAAAACAAACTTCAGTTAAAGACAGCAAATTATTATCGAGGATAGTGATGTTATGTGGCGTACGTAGGTATTTAAACTGGTTGCTGGTGTTTGTACAATGTAAAATTAACACAGTAAATTCTATTGAAGTAGGCGTTACTTTGCGGAAATCCATAACTATACAAATGTTTTGAGTTTTCTTTAGTGTTAATTCCGCCAATATTTGTCTTTAAACAATTCGACACGTGTTTCGCCTCTACACGAGGCATCCTCAGGACGGGTTGTCTCGCCAAAATCTGGCACGAGACTGAATCAAATGAGCCGGAAGCCGCTCTTTTATACCCTCGTCCCTTGAACAGACGCGCTGTGATTGGTCGGCTGTTGTGACGTATTACCCCCGGAAGAGATACGTAACAGAGGTGATGGGACTAAATTTGTTTGTTCATAGAACAAACAAATTGTTTAAAGACAAATATTGGCGGAATTAACACTAAAGAAAACTCAAATCATTTGTACAGTAAATTCTATTAAAATCTACAAGGAAACGTTGTAATGAAGTCGTTAAGTTTAGTAGTAGTAGATTTTCGGT
Source organism: Leptidea sinapis (assembly GCF_905404315.1). NCBI lineage: Eukaryota > Metazoa > Arthropoda > Insecta > Lepidoptera > Pieridae > Leptidea > Leptidea sinapis. The sequence continues at coordinate 32,305,901 of NC_066312.1, read as the reverse complement.
GTACTTACGGGAGTTTTGGTTTCGAAGTCAGTGTCAGGGATTATAAGTGGTTGTTAGAACGAGCGACGGGGAGCAGTTTATTTACATTTCTAAATAGGCTTATTTATTAATGTACATAATTAATAATGTGATAAAGGTTATAAAAGATATGTAATATTCGATAATTACTACTAATTACAAGATTATAGATTAGTATGTAAAATAGTGACTTGAATTTAGGTAAACAATAATAGGTGAGTAGTAAAGTCATCAAGAAGTAACCTTTGACGCCGTATATTTTTTTTTTTATTGTCTGAGACAAACCTGCGAGTCGCCGGATTGTAAGATTTCCCGCACTCCTGCTTCATGAGAAAACCAGAAAGATCACAAAAAGAAACCGCACGTTTAAGAGTATTTGCTTTTTAGAAACTATAAAGAAATGAATCATACTATTATTAATTAAAAATAAAAATTAAAACCAATGCAATTACTTAGATCTTAAGCCCAAACAAAGAAAAACTCTATAATGAATATTATATATAGTATGCATAATAAGTACACATTTCAGAAATCAACGAGTATAGGGCTCATCTAACGGAAAGTAATCACGATCGTTTTGTCATTATTAGCTCATTAAACGCCAATCAACTTTATGCGTATAAGAAAAAGGCATGCTTATTAATACTATCATAGCCCCTTTACGAACTGATGAGCAATTCGAGACGTTTACCAAGACGTGTTGATGCAATATATTATTCACGGACTAGTAAAAAAAGAAGGACTCCGCGCCGTATTAGCAAGTGAAGCACCTTTTTGCTAGTGTGTGTGCGGTTACGGGGTAAAACAGTTACACAATTTTTTCTCACTTAAATAACCATATATTACAAATACATATATTATAAATACATAAAATTATAGGTATTGTTTTTACTTTATTGCGACGCAAACTAATCAGTCACAGTCGATGACAATTCTCATAATGGCCGCCTATCGGCCTGTAGTAGTGTAAGTGTGTGCGTGCAGCTATGTATTTACACGTTAATCGGCTTGTTTTCGTGCGACACTGTTATGTAAGGTGACACGGAATCCTTATTTTTTTCCTAGTCCGTGGTTATTATTATTATATGTTACTAGCTGACCCAGCAAACGTTGTACTGCCGATATTAAAATCGCGATACAAAAGTAACTGTTGATCGTAGATGGGTGAAAATTTGAAGTTGTATGTATTTTTTAATGTTGACTCATAATCAAACAAATTAAAAAAAAAAGGTCAAAAAAATTAAAAAATTCGCCGTGGACCACCCTTAACATTTAGAGGGATGAAAAATAGATGTTGTCCAATTCTCAGACCTACCCAACATGCACTCAAAATTTCATGAGAATAGGTCAAGCCGTTTCGAACACGCCGCGACATGAGAATTTTATATATTAGACTAGCTGACCCGGCAAACGTTGTTTTGCCATATAAAGTATAATTCACGCGATAGTTTTATAAGTAATAAAATATTGCCTATATTATAGCCTGTACATCATTTTGTTCTATTGTCAATAGTTTTTGCAGCGCACGCAAAAATAGGTTTTCGATTTTACACCTTGTGTTACAAAATAGCAATTTTATTACGGATCCCTAATTTTGAAAAAAAAAACATAGCCTATAGCCTTCCTCGATAAATGGACTACCCAACACTGAAAGAGTCATTCAAATCGGACCAGTAGTACCAGAGATTAGCGCGTTCAAACAAACAAACACTGCAGCTTTATAATATTAGTATAGATTACAATTACTTAAAATATACTAATGAATGATTCGCTACCAGAGATTAGCGCGTTCAAACAAACAAACAAACAAACAAACACTGCAGCTTTATATATTAGTATAGATAAAGAATTCTAAAGGAATCAATTTTGAGAAAATACATGCCCTTTCTCTTTATTGTCACTCTCTATTGTTGTGAATCAAACAACGGCTCGCCTGAGGTATTCAAAGATACCTACATATTATTATATTTTGTAATAAACAACACATCTTTATGAGCGCTTATTTTTATAAATTAAAAATCATTTTAATTAAAATATATTTTAAAATAACAAACTAACTGAAATTATGTACACTGTGTTAAAAAGAAACCTGTACCATAATTGCATTGTACATTGCAAACGACTTGTTACTAACTGCATATTATAATAACAAATGATAACTCTCGTAGGAAAATATAAAAATAGGTCACGGATTTCCTATTCCAACTGTAAAAGCGACTAGCATTAAAAATGAAAAAAACCTTCATATTTCCATTACGAAGCGAGCATTTAGACTCCGCCCGGTTTCACAAAGACAGGGTCGCGCGAATGGCGTCGCTTGATAATTTAACGTGGATTAAATTTCCATTGAAAGACTAGTACTCTGGCAAAACTCTTTAGATAATTGATATAACGAGTGGTTCGCTTTGTGCTAATACCTCATTCAATTTATCGATGAAATGAATACCTACATAAAGGATTGAAAATGAGAACTGAAGAGAATGATGGTTTCCTTAATTGTGTCATATTAATACTTATTTTTTTGTAAACAATTGCCAATTAATTATAGCGATTGCCAATTCCGTGTTCATCTGGAGGGCAAAAGCCAAATTGGCTTCGAAGAAGCTGGGCGTCACTAATAGAGCACGGCAATTCTTCAATACGGCCCACATTCTAGCGCTCTACAAAGTACAGGTATTCGCGAACGATACAACGACGGTATACTCTATTGCAGATGTCCATAGGTAGCTGCTGTTTATTTTCCGATTGGCCCATTTAATATAAAAAAAAACTAACACATAAAAGCTTTTAATACGCGTATACATCCAAGCATAGCTTATGGGTGCAGAACGTCGTTTCTCACAAATTTAAAGTGTACAACATGGGATTGAGCGCAATAGGTATGTTGAAAATAAGAAAGCAAGATAGAGTAAGAATAAAAAACAAAAATGAAAAGTGTGGAAAAAAACAGTAAAATAGCTAATATGGCGTTGGACAGGACGTGTGAAGAAGAAAAGAAGATAAATAGACAAAAGACATAGAGGGAGACAAATGATACCATGGGAAGATGATTTAAGAAAAATATCTGGTCGAACACCTTATGACAGGAAAATGTGGAAAGATCTGAAAGATGTCGGCGGACAGGCGAGCGATGAATTACATAAGAAATGTATAGTATAATGTATATAACTTATGTTGTAGCATAAGTTAAGAATCCCTATTTAGTTTAAATTATTGAATTGAAAACTTTATTAATAAAAAAAACAAACCACACAGAATAATACTTAGTAGGTACAAGTAAAAAAGACTTACAGAGGTTAAAATAATATAATAATAGACTATAATATAAAAAAATACAAAGCAAAATAAAAATTATATATGCAAAATGTTATATTGATTTAAAAGTACTGTGTTTGCTTGCAATAAAGGCTTAATTCATTCATCATATAAAAGATAGGCTAGTATAAAAAATGGCATCTCAATCCAAAGTTAGAGTTCCCAATGCATCGATTAAAAGCATATCTCTGTATCATAGTAGCCTATCGGCGTGTACCGTTAATACAATTACACCTAATTGGGTAACAGCTGTTGAGAAATGCGTGATCAATTTTATTGCGTTTCCAAGCAAGCTTTCTCAACGTCCGACTGCAGCACTCTATTAGGAACACCGTACTGTATTTACAACTAGCACATTCATTTAACTGTTATTTATTTATTAAATGGTAAGCCAACACTGTATACAATAAATTACTTTTTATAAACATTAAAAAAAACACATAAATTAATACAACTAAAAAGTAATAAACAATTAAAATATAATATAATCTAAGTATATAATATAATATTTCTATGAGAGAATAAAAATAAAATTAAACAAAAAAAAAACAAATCATGTTAAACAATATTCAAACTAAAAGAGGCATTTCTAGGTGGTGTTTTTTTTTAAATTGTCGTTTATGTTTATGAATAATTTTGAATTTTAAGATTTTGAACAGGTCTGTTTGTCAAGCGGTGTTTATTATACGTTTAAAATTTTTAAAATTTTAATAGGCTTCATTTATTTCACCACGTTATTTGACCACCTCCAATTCGTCCATTTTAATTGTAAGGCTGTGTGTGTGTGTGTGTGGATAAGGTTACCGATATGTTAACGACTTATGACTTTCTAAATGATATACCATACCTGTGTCATAGTGATTATTTAAGACATTTTTTTTTATGATACTAAGGGACGAGACGAGCAGAACGTTCCGCTGATGGTATTTTATACGCCCTGCCTATTACAATGCAGTGCTGCTCTGGATTCTTGAAAATCCTCAAAATTCTGAGCGGCACTACAATTACGCTCGTCACATGTCTTAAAACATCAGATGTTAAGTCTCAATTGCCCAGTAATTTCACTAGCTACGGCGACTTTAAGACCGAAACCGCACCGTTGTGGTACCCATAATCTAGCCGGTATCCCGTGCAAAGAAGCCTCCCACTGGTAAATGCCTTTAATCGCCTCTTATGACACCCTTGGGCCTGGGACTTCCCTATTTTTTTAAGCCGCTAGGAAGGACAAAGCAAAATGTGTTATAGTTTTAAAAATAATAAAAAAAGATCCACATAAAGTGGCACAGAGCCAAGAAGAACAAGAGAAGGTAGATTTTGACGTCCAATAATAGTCAAAATTTTTTTTCCAAATTTAAAATGTCTGATATGCTGCCCTGACTTGTTCGACTAGAAACCTTTTTATGCATGCTTCTTCACTTTTGTGGCACCCCTAGATCAGGAAGTCCTCGAACTAATTCGGTCTTTCCCGATATTCATCCAGTCTCCCGTCATTATAACAGGAGCACTAGATATTGATGTTAATAGTTGAAAATTCCTTGCGAGATTAAGGTAACGGGGTAAACCGAAGCCTTATTAGACGATTCAACATAATGTTAAGTACTATTGTAGTCTTATACTCGTATCCTTAATATAGTAAATTTATAAAGATGCTAGGAAGTATAATAGATTTATATGTAATTATTATTAATTCTTTAAAGTACTTAAATAAGAATTTGAAATATAATATATGGGTAGGACCTTTTTTATGGAAGAGTAGGGCAAATCAGCGTCTCCTGAATCACAGGAGCGTTGCCGGCCTTTTTCGATTGTGTTGGATCCACTAAAGCAGATATTTGAAGGCAACCCATGTCGTATCATCTTGGAATCACCGTGCAAGGAAGGTCATTCGTTCATTCATGAATTTGTTGTACATACTACAACAACTTGAAAATAGAACCTGTTCCTGTTTAAATATATTTTTTGGAAAATTATCGTGTTAAGGCCGCTAAAGCGCATAATTGAAACTATTTCTTGACAGTTTGTATAAAGCTTATATTTTTACAAAAAATAATTATATATCTACAGAATATGAGAAGAAAATTCAGTTTTTCTTAACATTTAAATTTTTTATAGACAATGCGAATAAAACACAAATTCTATTTAACAGGAGATTGTTTTGTAGAGGAAATTGTATTAAGTTTTGTTATAAATTAATAATGCTTCTAATGCTGAAATAAAACTATGGCGCTCTTGTGCGAGAAAAATAAACTAGTACTGCTCGATTCCTCAAGGCCATCGGCTCCGTCCCGGCTCTTTATTTGTTACTGATAAGATTAGAAATTATTGGGAATACCCTCTTTATTTGTAGTCCATTAAGATTATATATGATTATTATCTTCAAGTATCTGCGTATGGCAAAGGTGACAGTATTAAATGAACAAGGAATGAATAGTTTAATAAATATGACGTCAGAAGAAAATACTCTAAAAAATTACTCAGTTTAGGCTAAATTTAGTGCTCGACCGACGCCACGGTCAGCGCTGACGTCGGCCGATTAAATCAAATATATTTTATTTCGTAGGTAAATAGAATTACACTTTTATTATTTATTAAATTGAATTATTCTATTGTGCGATAGATATATTCACATAGCACCTATGAAGCTATCAGGTCTCGATATACTTATACAATATGTTTATATTTACAGAACTAAAAAGCTTCCGTAAACCCGAGTTCAGAACCTGATAAAACGATTCATGTTTTATCACGGCGAGGGCCATATGTGAATACACCATAATGGTCCACTGAGTACTGTTAATTCACTACTGTCTACATTGCCTACAAACCGGTACAAACTACTTCACAAGAATGTCGATAAAATCTCGACTCGGCTCAAATGCCCAATAAAATTAATAATATCACAATACTAACGCGTAATATGATTATATTTAACAATGGGCCATAAGCTAAGAAAAGCAAAATAATAAAAAAGTGAAGGTTCTAGTAAGCCCTAATAAAATTAGAGCAACTTAGTCCCAGAAATACCAGTAAAAATTAGATTAAAGTATATAATTTTACCACGAGCAGATATATTTCTCTAAGCAGTAATAGAAATAGAGCAATTTAGTCCCAGAAATAACAGTAAAAAATTGGATTAAAGTCTGTAATGTCACCACGAGCAGATATTTTTCTCTAAGTACTAATAGAATTAGAACAATTTAGTCCCAGAAATAACAGTGAAAATTGGATTAAAGTCTGTAATTTTACCAGAGGCAGATATATTTCTCAAAGAGTTCTGGAACCATTCCGCGCAATCTCAATTCATCCAATAAATGAATTCACAATGCCAATAATACCTTAAGTGATTAACGCCGCCCACATTCCCTTGCAACGCTAGAGTAAACACAGGGGGCGCCGGCCTATAAGGAAGGTGTACGCGCTTTTTTTGTAACCATGTCGTACGTCCCGGAAACACCGCACAAGGAAGCTTATTCCACAGCGTTGTAGTACTTGGAAGAAATTTATGTTTGGTATATTCTCAATTTGATGATCTTTGGAGTAGACGGTCTTCTTTTATCTATTGTAGAATCTACGAAATTTTTTTAAAAACTTAATATATCCGACACGTTTCAAGTCGCAGCTAAAGAAAACTGAACATAATTCAACTTTCTAATAACAGCCGAGCCTAATCAGGTGTTCGCAGACGTTTTCACTACAAGCCCTTCCCACACGGTTTTATTGTGAGAAATATGATTTTTTATTACGAGATAATGAATACGAAAATCTATACTACAAGACGTCACAGCGACACCTATCGGGTCACTCTTGAATCCAGGGTAATCACACAATTAGCCAGAAATTATGAAGAGTTCAGTTGGTAATAGAAGAACTACATAATAGGCTATTCTTCGATTTTTTTGAATATATTCTAAAATGATCGTAAAGATTCAACGGCCAACTGGTATTTTCAATTCCTCAAAATAATTCCAGTTTATGCTCAATTTTTTTTTAAATTTAAAGATGATCGTGACGTCATAATAACATAAGCTAAGAAACGTCAAATGTGCAGTGCAATCCTTATTGATTTTTATAAAAATAAAAACGAATTTTCATAGTTCGTATCCGACTAAAAATTGCTAAAAACAAATAGTTTCTGTTGTAGTGACGTCACAAAATGGTGGTCGGCGTTATCGATCATATGACATACAGATAATAAAACAATGATTTGAGTTTTGAAATTATAAGTAATCCTCATATTTTTATAACAAATTAGTAGTATTGAAATTTATAGATGAAACTGGCCTATTATAAACAAAAAGTAGAAGCTAATCAAGTGTTATCAACTAGGCAAAGTTTACTTTATATGAAGCATATGTTAAGCAGTATATCGATGGCAGCGACATCAGCGTCAAAATTAATCACCGTCTGGATGATAACCAACCAACATCACATAAGCTACAATAAAGTTATAATGCCCTAGTAACTCCATTTTAACGGCATTGTGATTTGTGTTTCAATTGCCAACTTTTACGAGCACGCTTCACAAGTGTTCGTGTTTCATCTATCTGTCCGTTACTAGATTACCGGGTTACTGAAACGTTACAACATCTAAAAGGTCAACTGCTATGAGTCACAAGCGCTCGTGTTGTGAAAAGGACATTGGCCCGTGTCGCGCTGAAATTAGCAATCAAATTCGTATATCACCCAATATTATGGAATGCCGTATTACTTGTATCTCTGCAAATGGAATTTCATACGGCTTGATCGTAAACAAAGGATCGAACATTGGGCCTATAGTTTAAAGTGTTTTTCGAAACAGTGTCGCTAAGGGTTAATTTCGCCGGGACACCACGATGGCGAAACCAGTCCAGTTACTCACCTGGTGTTCCGTTTGGTAGCGCCACAAATTGGTTACGCTACCAGCTCGGAAGCATCATGATTCTAGTGTCTTTATGGTGTCTAGTTTGGTACCTTACGGAGACCACAGTGGAGGGACTGGTTGCAGCACCGCAGTGTCCCGGAAATATAGAAGAAAATTCTATTTGATGTCAGATCAAGCACTAACACCGCTTTGGAAAGAAATGACGCTCTGAGAGAAGAAATAAACAATATTTTACTACCATTGTTATTCCTTTAAATTAATCATAATCTAGTCCGATCACTTCAGACGATAGATGTTCAGCTGTGGAGTAGGTAGTAGGATTTACGCCAGAGCCATTTTTTAATAAAACCTTTAAATTTGAACAGCGACTCGGACTTTAAAGTGCATTTAAAGCTATAATGTATTTTATGAAGCCCCAAAACCGATAAACAAATTATCTATGGTAATGATGAATGTTGGTATTACGATGATGTATGGTATAAGCCATAGACTTACATAGACTAGAGAATAGACAAACAAAGCGAGTGAGAGAGAAGAATATCTCTAACGGATACAAGAGATAGTAAGAGAAAACCAATCAATTGATACGGCAACCGATTGACAAATCTGCTTTTGGCTGTCAGGTCGTCTACACGCTAGTGCGTCTTGCCATTTAACGTTAGCGTGACATCATCAAGCAACGGCACATTTGATTGGTGTATATTGAAGTGTTTACCTGGAACTGCAGTCGCAATCTTATCGCGCGGATGCTATAAACAGTAATAGGAATTAATTATCTTTTATACCTGTAGATAGTAGATACCTATCACAAAAACTTAACACTTTTATAAGGCAAAGCTTATACCTGAGTCCTACCTACTTAAGATTTACCATGAGAGGCTGTTCTGTGCACAGAATGCCGGCTGGTAGGTGGGTACGAAAGCGGCGAATTCTGGCCGTGAAGCAATGATGTGCAAGCAATATTGTGTTTCGGTCTGAAGTCTTAATACTTGATGTCTCAATCTATATATATAAAAATGAATTGTTGTTCGTTCGTTAGTCTCGCTAAAACTCGAGAACCGCTGGACCGATTTGGCTAATTTTGGTCTTGAATTATTTGTGGAAGTCCAGGGAAGGTTTAAAAGGTGAATCAATATGAAAGAAATCAAATTGAAAGAATAGTTTAAAATGAATAAGTAATAATATATTTTATCTCTTTCTAACTTTTTCAGGTAAAAAATAAACTTAATTTTAGCTAACAATGGTTGGTAGATTAACAACAATTGTTAACTATCCATCAGATTATATTTTTATGTAGACTGATAAGTCTTAAGTTTGAGTGACAATCAAGTACATAGGCTTAGAATGCAACGAGTTCGTGCAAATCAAACAGCCATAATATTGTCATTCGAGCTGACAAAACACCTACCGGTGAACACAGGTTTACTTCACCCACCATTGACGAAGTGGCTGTTGTTATTGTGGGAGAAAAATTACAATATAAAAATTACAAGAGTTGGTATTGTTAATAACTGACCGCAGTGACTAATACAGATAGAAAACAATATTAATATGGCAACTTTTGGATTTTATAAGGAAAACGGTCGTTCCAGGAAATACAACACAATGTGGTTTGGGAATGTGCGATGCGTCATCAGGCGATAATGTTCACAGTCACGTTGTCCATGCAAAAACCAATACATTTAGTACTAATCTATACATACAAGGGACAACTAATTGGCTGACATATTATGATGCTATTCTAGCAGTGTGTGGGGAGGTGATAACGTAATAAAAACAATAATAATTTACCGTCAGTTACTCAGTAGCTAAATAAGAAAATATAATTATACAAGCTGAGCCGACAGACGTTGTTCTGTAGATAATAAATAAAATACTGTTTTTTATGCATTTGTCGATAATTCTTCATAACATCAAGAGTTATTTCGTAAATATACTCCCTGTTGTTTGTTATAATGAAATTGTTTCACAGCAGAACTGTCAAACCGTGCGTCAATAAATTCTCTCACAGAAAATATGTCAATACAAACAAATATTGGAAATAAAAATAATTATGGGTGCCAAATCGAAATAAAAAGTATTCTATCTCTCAAGTTGGACCAAACTGCACTCCATGAAGTAATCCCCATTGAAATCCGTTCATTAGTTTAGGAGTCCATTGCGGACAAACAACGAGTCACGTAATTTATATATATATATTAAGATATACTCTATATATATAGGGTGTAATGGTTAAGTGTGGCCAAGCGATTATTCCATGACTATTGCAGATATCATAAAACTTTAAACTGACGTAGAAAATACGTTACCTAATCAGTGAAATGACATCAATAACTTTTTAAAAATCAAAGGTGAAGAATTCAAGAATTCGATATTAAGCCCTCCCACACATTTAGCATGAGATTAGTAGAGAGGTTTTAGTTTCTTTATTTTACACAAATAAAATTTGAAAAACAAAATTTTATGAACGAAGCGGGATTCGAACCCACGACCTCCGGCGTTCCGTGCCGGTGCTCTAACCAACTGAGCCAACCGTTCGAGTACCACCTCGTTATAAAATTCTGTTTGCTTTGTTCAACTCTCAGGTTGTGGCTTCTTTATTTTATCCGACAATTTTTATATTCAAAATATTAAGAAGTTAATGCCAGACTCACTGTGGCTGACTGTTTACGACTTGTCAATCAAATCAAAATCGGTTACGGTAAGAATAGACCCGCTTACCGTTTCTATCTTGCTGTACCTGTTAAGCTTTAAACAACCACAATCGGATTTGGTACGCCCGAAGCATCGTACGCGGTCTGGTATCGATACATATTATTCGATAGTATTTCGCATTGTCCATCGTACAAAAGTATTATTATTATTACCGTCCGGACCGTACCGAATACGACGAATTTGTGCGAGCCGCGAACAGGACCATCCGATGGTTCGGCCGACCAATTCTGACTTGTGTTTAGGCTAGTAGAGACGTTAACTATTCTCTCTTGCACACTTTGTTCGTCTATACTCTATACGCTAGTATATTGACTTTGGTATTAAGTAACAAGTGATAAGTCGCTTAAGAGAAACCCGATAAGTATGAGACGTATTAACTTGAACACCTTCATCGTCTTATCAATTGTCGTATAAATACATCTAATTCTGCTTAATTGTCAGTAATACAAAACGGTATTAGATAATTAAGACTGTACACTAGAATTCTAAGTAATATTATGAATGCTATGTCAGGGATACATTAAATGACCAGATGATACAATTTTTTTAAGTGAACAATTCTGTAGCGGCGTTGAGCACTTTTCTTGGGATGGGTATAAAAAGCTAAATTCGCGTCAGGACACGTGACCTGTTTGAAAATTCGTAAGACAGTCGTTAAAATTATCTATGAAAGTTGATGTTTCTGAGACCTTTTTTTTTCTTTTTAATATAAAATATTTGTAATAGTTCTGAAGTGTTGAATTTTTAATGTAATATAAATTGGCACTTTTGTGAACCATAGCCACATAAATGCTAGTACTTTTATACTGATAATTTAATTAATAATTAAATTTAATAGAACTAACAATAAGGATCCCTGACAACATATGATATATTTAAAGGTACATATTTCAACACAATTTCGACCGAAGAGATCGCAATTTTATCTAGTTCAACGCAGACAAATCGAGTGCGAAAGCTAGTGACTGATATATAATAATAATCATGATAATAACATAATTTAATTTTTTAATCAAGTACTTATTTTATTATTTTATTTTGTGTCGCGACGTCATCCACGTTGACGCTTTAAAAACAGCAAAAATATATATGCGTGCACCTAGCGTGACAATATGTAGCATATATGTTGTTCGGACTTCTTGTTAAAATTGCAAATTTAAATTGAATCTATTCAGTAGTTCGCCCGCCGCCGGACCGCACCATAGCATTGCGAACTCGGTTGTTTATCGTCAGTGTCATAAATATTCAAATATTTGTCCAGATGCACTACATCTTTTGTGCAGAATATCTCGCAAATGCCAGACTTAAATTATAAGAGAAAAAATATCAACTTCAAGTTATATAAAAAGCTTTTAATGTTACTGAAACAAACCTATCAGAACCTAGTGCAGATCATATTAAATCATGTACTACTGAAGAGGGTTATAGGTAGTATGCAGTGATATATACTAGTGACTAGATTATGTCAGTTTCCGAGCCGACGATGCGGAGTGTGAACCCTGAGTAATTTAGTTTGCACTATTGGATTTTAACGAGTTACTGTAGGGTCAGCACAATAAGCAGCGTTAAGTATTAATAATATATAGGTATAAATATTTGTATATAACTGGTATCCAATTGTTTTCCTTAGTGTTAATTACGCCAATAGTCGTCTTAAAACAAACTAAACCAAATACAAACCAAACTCTGAGTTTGGCGAGTCAACAAGTCATGAGGATGCATCGTATAGAGGCGAAACACGGGTCGAATTATTTAATACAAACATTGGCGGAATTAACACAAAGGAAAACTCAAAACATTTGGATAATTATGGATTATAATAGAATGAATGAATTCAAAATAAAGATATACACACTGTTAATACAAGAAATAAAATGAATTCATTCATCCAAAAACGACACTTGGTAAAATACAACTCATTTGTATGTCTCAGTGTGCAGTGGTTTAAAGTAATTACATGTGTAAGTCCTTCTAAATTCAAAAAAGGTATATTCACTTCATACCAAAACCCTACTTACTAGGTATACGGTTGGTTTGTTAGTAAGAATAAAGAATTAGTACGGAAAAGCAATAATTATAATAATTCTTCATATTGATATTGTATATTTATAGTCTATTGAGTGACATACATGAATTTATTATTTTGGTTTTTATAAAATCCACTATAATTGCATTATATAGTATCATTCTGTGTGCTTTTTTTGTGTGCATTATTTTCATAGTTTTGTAGTAACCTTGTGTATGCTATAACATAATTCGTCATGCTCTAGAGGTTGGTGCATCCAGTATAGTATATGATTATTTAGTTTTATAAATTTTTATGAAATACTAGTTGACCCGACAGACGTTGTTCTGTATATAATAAATAAAATAATGTTTTTTATGAATTTGTCAATAATATATCATAACATCAAGAATTATTTCGTAAAATATGCTCCCTGTTGTTGTAATGAAATTGTTTCACAGCAGAACTGTCAAACCGTACGTCAATAAATTCTCTCATAGAAATTATGTATGGACAGATCAAAGGAAAAACAAATTTGTTGTTTTTATTTGATTTAGCAGCATTTTCCTATTTATTCACCTTTTAAACCTTCCCTGGACTTCCACAAATAATTCAAGACCAAAATTAGCCAATTCGGTCCAGCCGCTCTCGAGTTTTAGCGAGACTAACGAACAGCAATTCATTTTTATATATATAGATAGATTTGATATTTAAAACGATTTTTAACTTTGAAACTGCTTCATATTATATAGGATGCAGCACCATATGAACTAATTATTTATGTATATTTAATTATTGAGAGTTTCTTATCAACTTTCATCTCTCCCTATCAAAGCACCTGTACGAACTGATGTAGCTTCATGACGTATATGGTAAATAAATATAATTCTTTTCTATTCTAGTACAGCTAATGTAAAATGCTCATTGTTATAAAGTTGAGTTTCTTGTATGTTCTTCTCGCAAACTCTACTTTTTCCGAATATATGGTAGATTCAATGATTTTAACAAAATATTTATAATAAAAATTTAAGTGTTTAGCTTAATCCTATTTGTTAAATTAATTTTTGAAGAAAAAGTTGTTCAGCAATAAGACGGCAGTAATCTGAAGCCGAAAAGAATAATCAGCACATCTTTTTTTTTATGGAATAGGAGGACAAACGAGCGTACGGGTCACCTGGTGTTAAGTGATCACCACCGCCCACATTCTCTTGCAACACCGGAGAAATCACAAGAGCGTTGCTGGCCTTTAAGGAAGGTGTACGCGCTTTTTTGAAGGCATGTCGTATCGTCCCGGAAACACCGCACAAGGAAGCTCATTCCACAGCTTTGTAGTACAAGGAAGAAAGCTCCTTGAAAACCGCACTGTGGAGGACCGCCACACATCCAGATGGTGGGGATGAAATCCTAACTTGTGGCGTGTCGTGCGAAGGTGGAATTCGGCGGCAGGAATCAGGTTAAACAGCTCTTCGGAACACTCCCCGTGATAAATGCGGTCGAAGACACACAATGAAGCGACGTCTCTACGCAACGCTAAGAGATCAAACCAAATGGATCGAGCAGATACTAGGGTGCGCCAGACCAGAGATGACAGCGATACTCCATGTGTGGCCGGACCTGCGCTTTGTAGAGGGCTAGAATGTGGGCCGGCTTGAAGTATTGCCGTGCTCGCACGCAGACATCTGCGTCATCAATAGAGCACGGCAAGTCTGGATCCGATTATTTATTAACACAGTTGTCGATGATAAAAAACTCGACGATAATTTTTTATTTTTTTATTTTAATAATTATTTACGCCCGTCATGGATAAATTTAAACTATATTATATGTAAATGTCCTTAGTTTAATCAATGGAAATAGAAACTCAACCTGAAGCTCCAAACAAGCTGAAACGGGCGTGGGTGGTCACCTATGCTCATCCGATGATGACTTACATAGAAATAAAAAGAAGACCATTCAAATCGATCAAAAAAATAATCTGATTTTTTTGTTCCTATACTATGTTTTACACTAACATTATAATTACTTGTACCAAATACTTTTATAAAAGGATGTAACGATTCATTGAACTGCAACTTATAGAGAAATAAATAAATTAATCTGGCCTTCTTGTGTTGCTGTCGGTACTAGTATCCGATACTCCAGAGCAATTGATTCGACCTCCACACTCCCTCTGTGTACGCAAATAAACGTCCGTGACGCATCCATTTTGTGCTACACGATGAGAGATTCACATTGTACTGCATAATAACACTTGTGCCAGGGACGCTATTCTGAGTTTCCAGCGATCAAACTCAAACAGTGATCGAGAGAAACGTCACACACGACAATAATTATTGGGTTCACGGCTTCTATACACATATAAGGACATATCATTCGCAGTCTGATAACGGAACGACAAAAGTGTGCTTAAAGACAATGTACCAGTGTGAGGCTCATTTGCACAGGATGCCGGCTAGATTATGGGTACCACAACGGCGCCTATTTCTGCCGTGAAGCAGTAAAGTAAAAACATTACTGTGCGTCGTTGTGAAGGGCGCTTAAGCTAGTGAAATTACTGGGCAAATGAGACTTAACATCGCAAGTCTCAAGGTGATGAGCGCAATTGTAGTGCCGCTCAGGTTTTTTGGGTTTTTCAAGAACGCTGAGGGGCACTGCATTAATGGGCAGGGCGTATCAATTACCATCAGCTGAACATCCTGCTTGTCTCATCCCTTATTTTCATAAAAAAAATGTAAGCACACATTTACCTTAGCCGTGTGTCCACCGTCACTGTCCCGATCAAAGCTGACCTGAATAAATATTTTACATTGCTGCTTATTGACCAAGAATTATTTAAACAACTGGAGTAAATGCGGCAATGTATAGATATAGCAGTCGAAGCTTATTATGGTGCAACTTGTGGTATGTTCCATATTTCGTTTTTGTTTTTATACAACGTGATTTGTCTATATGTATAGAACGTCGTTAGGTTCACACGAAATACTCGTGACAATAATTCTCGAGCACACGTCTGAGTTCGAGCGCGATTGTAGCACGTAACTCCTTGACTTATGAACGAGTTTTGCAGGCGTGGTTGCGTCGTGGCGAACTATAAATCAAGTTTTGGTGGCATTTAAGAAATTGGTAATATTTCAAACGAAACCAATGAAATCCTATTTGTATTGTTAAAGACTTATATAATCTACGTCTAGACTCTACATTCTATTGCTGTTAGGCTAAGTATGACATCGGACAAGATAACTTAATAAAGATTTAACTTAATACACCTCTTCTGCAAATTGAATATTAATAAAATACTATTATTTGTATGTGCTACTTTTTGAAGTCTGTTAAAAAGCCAAAATCACTTTAATCAAGTCGGTCAAAAGCAAATGACACTTATGAATGTCAAACGTTTTATTTTTCATTACAATATGATGTGCTGCAACAAAATTACTCAAACGTCATCTACTCAATGACTTACGAAGTTACGAGTAAGTAAAAAAAAATACTAAGTAAAAACACAAGAGTTCTTGAGCATACTATATGCATCAATCCACATTAGGACCTCTGGTTATGATATATAAATCAAACTGAGCGATATAGGACGGCCGGTAGTAGAGGTCGAGAAGACTGCAATGCAGGTACGACCCAGATGCTATGGACTGTATTCGCAACCATGGTTTTGGCAACATTCCTAGTCGATAGTAACAAACACAACATGCGAACGATTTTGATACAAAAAATGCATGACATTATTGGTTTATTGCCTAATATGCAGCGGATTCTATTCCATAATATCGATGATTTTAATAATAAAACTAGCTGTGAATACCCGCTTCGCTGGGTCATTTTTAATTGTATAGTTATTTGTTAATGTTAATTTTTTGATATAAAAGACATAAATTTTCTTTTTTCTTATTAAATTATTCTAGATATTCAAAAAATTCCAAGATCTTTCTAAAATTTTCTAAAACATTTTCATTTGATTATAATATAGGCTTACATTTGAAAACTTTCCAAATAATTCTAGACATCACTTATATTCTATAAACAATCCAAATCATTTTAGATAAATCATACATTTTAGAAATCACATGTTTCAACCCCCGTATCTTCTACACTCTTAAAGGTATCCACCACCATAGTGCAGGGTGGGAGCCTTGTACTTATTGCGACATGCAAACACAATACGTCTGCGACGTGCAGTTTTAGCTGCAAACTGAAATATAGGGTCACACACCTCTATATTTTTCATATATATATATTTACATAAAAGTATACGGAGCCTATAAAGGTTCTTTAAAGAACTATCAGAAATACGGAATACGGTCAGAGAGAGATAGAAAGGTAAAAAGTATGCGCAGCAATGACGTTATATACATACATAAGGACATAATATCATTCGCAGTCTGATAGCGGAACAGCAAAATTGTGCTTAAAGACAATGTAAGCACACTTTTCTCCGCAGATAGAAGATGAACACTAGATTCGCAGTCAGCGTATTATATGAGATGGCGATAGCACATGAGTAAATAAACGTTACAGAGGATAAGCTTCTTAAGAGCGGTAAATTATAACCCATTTTCGTAAGGTCATAAAAAAATTAAGACAAATTAAACATAACATTCTTTTATTGGCTTTTTTAAATGGTTTGATCATCGATATTAAATAAACCTAGATGAAAGATTTTAAACATTAATTAATATAAATTTATTATTTTATTAATATAAATTAATACAAATTACCTACTCTAATATTTTTTGTGTTAGTGTTTTTTAATAATTTATTGTTTCTTTTAACGGTGTGGTATATACTACGGACTCTAATATAAAGTTTTTTTTTAAAGAAATCTATCGGGAAACACTCGCATGGCATATCAAAGACACAATCTTTAATACTATTTAAGTATTTTATTGCAAACACTGAGAATATTTATTTCAAAATCGAGATAATCGCGAAACTTTTGCTCAAACAATGCAATAAATACATGAAAGTTATCTGAATAGAAAGCAAGAAATAAGAACCATGTATTGATGATAATCTTTCATTAAAAATCCTTTTGTAATTAAGTTAAATACAAAAATTTTTAAAGTTTCAATTTCATGTTACTACCTGTTGAGGAGTTCCTTAGTGAGGAGACAGTCCTATCTGCAGCTGTAGTTCTTGCTGAAGATTATGATAGAAAATTAATAGAAGTCTCGTTCAAGCCTGTGGCGAGTCAACAACTCCTGAAGATGCCTCATTTAAAGGCGAAACACGAATCGAAAAAGACTTTTTGTGAAGATTGGCAGAATTAACACTTAGATATCAAAACTAAACTTACATACAAAATGTCATGACCGTTGAAGAGTTCCCTAATGAAGAGTAAATCCTGGCTGCAGCGTCAGATTATGTATAGTATTATATTATTACATTGCAACCGAAATTATATGCAGGTGTACAAAATTTTAGCTTAATCAGATATCGGGAAGTGTTATAAACGTTACATGAAATATTTGAAACAAATGTTAGGTAAAACTTTGCAATAATAATGAAATGGCGAAAACATTAACTGCACAGCTGTGTGTCTGTAACAGTGACCCCTTGCTTTAGAAAGCCCGTCTATGATGTAGGTAGGTGTACCAGATCGCAGATGCGCAGAGGCGACGAAAGCTTGGAAAAAATAATCGTCGTTGGAAATACCTAAGAAAAAAATCGCTCGGTCTTTCTCTAACAAGATGGACAGACCAAATTAAAGACACCTCATCCAATTTCTCCACGGTTGTTAGAGACGCGCTGGACAGAGTTCGGTTGAGGTAGATCATGCACTCCATAATGCTGACCACGACCCCAGAGATAGAGAGAGGTCAGAAGATCGTCGACCATGGCGAAAGACGTAGTATATCAAGCTGACGGTTATTGATGAGATTATCTATGTTTGCGTGTAGGGAAAATGCAAAACATACAACTTAAAGCATTGCTAATTCTCACTCTGTCTTCTTCTATTGACCTGAATCAGAATGAGAAAAAACACTCATAAGCGGCTGTTTAAAGTTAGCGGACCATTATGAATAAGGGATAAGACAAAAGTGATATATCATTGAGATGCTTAAAACCAATGGAAATAAAAATGCAATACAGAAAAGATATGTGCGGTCCAAATCCATTATATATAATCTAAAGCTGAAACTAGAATTTTCGGCTCGCATACTAATAGACTACACACTACTGGCACTATTCCAGAAAACAATATGATACGATACGCCATAATGCTTGAAGAATACCGAACGAAACCTATTAGGGTTGATATTTTTATAAATTAGGAGAACAAACAATCGGTAGTCTGAAGGGTAACTATAATTTGCATTGCTTTCCTTTCTTGAGCAAGATAATCTTTTTCTGATTTAATTAAGGATTCGACATATGAAATCATTCATTAAATGCCTACATTTAAAAGATACAATCAAAGAGCATGTAAATACTACGTAAGAACTAGGCGGGACTTCCTAAGTAAAAATTTATATTTAGTTTAGTATGAAACGTGCAGTGATTTGACATAAGTTTCATATAGTAGTAATTACAGTACAATTTACGAGTGTTAGGCTCCTTTGCACAGGATCCCGGCTAGATTATAGGTAAAACAACGGCACCTACCTCTACCGTGAAGCAGTAATGTGAAAACATTATCGTGTTTGGGTCTGAAGGGCGCCGTAGCTAGTGAAATTACTGGGCAAATTAGACTTAACATCTTATGTCTCAAGGTGACGTGCGTAATTGTAGTGCCGCTCAGAATTTTTGAATTTTTCAACAATCCGGAGCGGCACTACATTCTAATGGTCAGAGCGTATCAATTACCATAAGCTGAACGTCCAGCTTTCGTTATAAAAAAAAGTTCATAAACAGGTAAGATATTTAACAAAAATGTTTGTGTGTTTGTTAATGTATACACACAAGAAGTTAAATACTTCTTTGGCATAACAAAGCAAAAATCCTTAAAATTATTTATTCCTCCTTCTATTCTACGTTTGTAGAAAGAACAATAGTGTAAAGATCTTGCAAAAATGGCTTTGACAATTAATTATTAAATAACGAATACGGCTGTACGGGCTTGAACCCTTTGCCTATTCTAATAATGGACGGAGAATCCAAAAAAAAAAGAAGGTCGCAAATGTTAGAAAATATTAGGAACAGTTACAGTTTTGTGTTACAGTGATATACGCGCATCTTAAAATTTCACTCTCATCATTTTTTCATAAGGCTCCTATAGAAGTATAACTTCAATTAATAATTGTTTATTAAATTGTTCATAGCTTATCAGTAATACCTACATTGTTAAGCAACTTTTCTACGACATAGGCCATTCTTGCCGCGGTAGTCCATGTCATTTACCAGGAAACACCGGGTAATATAAGTATTAAGGCCATGGTAAACCGGCCGTACCAAATCCGACCATGTGTTTAGGCTATAAGAGAGACAATGAGGTTGCAGGTTATTTCTAACTGAAAAAAATATAAAGGAGGGTTTAGCAGCCATATACAATCTGGCTACTTAAAAAAATCTTGTAAAATAGCTATTTTTTATAAACATTTTAAGGTGAAAATACAATAAAAACGAATTAAGTTCAATAAATTAATTTTGTAGGTATCGATCGAATGAGTTTGATTTTCAAGTTGCACGCTCGATTATGTAATGCTCCTTTAGGCAATGTCGGCTCGTGTCTACAACAGCCGAATTCTATTTTCAAACGCAATCCTAAAAATATGACGATCGGAGATTATCATTTAAATCCATTTCCTGTTTTTGTCATTTCAATAACGTTTGGAACGGTTCAGTCTTTTATCAATCCATCTATAGGATTTCATATTAGTATTTTACACATATTATTTAAGCCTTGCTCGGATTTTTAAGAATGTATAAAACTTGAACAGAAAAAAACTTATAGGACACCTGGATTCGAACAGGGGTCTTCTGCTATCCGTATCACCCTATGTCCCATCTGAGCTATTATAATCTTGTATATATGGGCGAAATTTACCTTTGTATTCTAGTGTTATTGTAGCTGTTTCTCATTAAAACACGGATAAAACTACATATATTTTTTAATTGAAATCTAGCTAGATCGATTTATCGCCCCCTAAATCCCCTGTATACTAAATTTTATGAAAATCGTTGGAGCCGTTTCCGAGATTCAGATTATATATATATATATATATATATATAAATACAAAAATCGCTCGTTTAAACATATAAGATAAATGTGACAGATTAGCTTAGTGTATAAAGATTCATTGAGTAATGATATAATTTGGGATTTTAAAAAGGCTGTAACCAGAGTAAATAATACACATATAAAAATAGGTAGTTACTATTATCTCCCCTTTTTTACCTCTCCATTTTTTCTTCTTTCTCTTCACTTCACTGGTCTTGAGTGGTCTTCTTAAATAACAACTTAAAAAGCCCCAGAAAATTAGGAAATGTCACAATTTCGTACTATTCTCTTAAACCCCAGTTGCCGTTTCGAGCCTCAATCGTCAATCCCTCGGAAGTACGTAAAAATAAATAAGAGGCTTGAAATTTTACTTACGCATCTAATCCAACGACATAAGGACTAATTTTGCGTGACATTCTATTAAATTAAACTTCACCTAGCTGTGCAATTGGGCAAATGATTCATAACTGTACCTTCAATTAGGAAAATAAATTTTCAGTCTTTCAATCCGAGAAAATAGCTTTTCCCTACGTTACCGCTGAAAAAGTACTAGGCGATCATAAGCGAACAGAAGTCGTGCATTGTTATCAGCAACGGTATCAGCGGGGCGTAGATAAATCGCCGCGGGGGAGGGGTGGCCTTCGTGACGCAGCTAGTGTCGCATCTGTGCCATTACACTGATGAATATCTTATCTTTACTATCTTTGTACTTATGTTATCCGCGTCAAAATCGGGGAAAATTCAAGTGAAAATCTGTATCTAAAGTAAGTACTAATAAATTAATTTGATAAATAATCATGAAACGATGATTATAATGCTTAAATAATTTTAATAAAATCTATTAAAATAAATAACAAGCGAACCTTACTATAGCTACATATTATCTTTATTTATATAATTTTCCTGTACGAGTGTTGACAGTGAACTCCTCCATAACGGCTGGACGATTTTGATGATATAATTCTCCTCCCCATGTGTATGTTAACTCCTCATAACTGCTGGACCGATTTTAAAAAAATAAGATGTGTGTACAGGATAACGTCTGTCGGGTCCGTCAGTACATATATGGCTGGACCAATTTTGATGATTTTTTTGTGTGTTCTAGTATATTTCAGAATGGTTTAAATTCCCAATTCTGTCCTTATATAAATCTCTTGCCCATGTGTATCTGTGTTAGTGAGCTCCTCCTAACGGCTGGACCGTTGTTTCTAATTTAAGACGTGTGTACAGGACAACGTCTGTCGGGTCCGCTATTATTATATATTGATCTCTACAGATTTATTATAAGTATTATCATTACTTATGAATTATATGCAATAGGAGTTAGGGTTTGTTTTACAATGTGCAAGTAAAGTAGCGAATTGTCATAGGTCTGAGAAGAGTAACTGTCTAGAAAACATTTTTTTTCTGAAAATAAATATGGGGTGATATATCTTTCAGTCAAGCGTGAGGTGTCCATAAAAACGAGTCATTTTGATGATTTTTTTATGCGGATCAACTCAGTTTAATGTGAGGATCATTTCAATGTAAGGGAACTTTGACGTACAATAAATAACTAGACGACTCACAATCGCCTATTAAAAAATTGTCAAAAATATCCGAGCGGTGTTGTTTAAATTGTCGCAGGGAAATGAGAATAACAGAGATTAGGTGATTTTGAGGGCTGGTTCCGTGAAATGACAATGAATGACGCGAAGTTCTTCTAACTTAGGATGTAAAAGCGAGCATCAGACTTGAGTCATACCCCGACTCGGACAGGTTGGGAGGAATGAGTTGGCGCCAACCCACTCGTGGTATTTTTTACTAATATAGGCCCCGAAGCGGGGCTTCTACTTGGCCTTTAGAGAAACTTTTATCTGTTTTGAGGTTAGTTTACATTAATTACATTAATTTTATTTTCAAGAGACTGGTGCCTTACCTTTTCATGGGAGTGGGGGAGTGAGCCAGGGGACAGAGGACATCTCAAATCTGAGCAACAGAAGTTAGTCTAATTTATTATTATTATTATTTATTCATTAAATTATTTTAAATTTCAAAGACAGTTTTTGTGTATGTATTCTGGATTAGGATTACCCCATACTGTCCCAGTAACAAACAATACAGTGTACACCTAAGAGCAAGTAATAATATTAAAAAGCCTATAATAGTCTTACCTAAGTCGTGTTAGTAAGTCTTTTGTGGGGCGATGTATATGCTTCTACAACAAGATCCCAGAAAATGTTCAAAACAAAAGTATTAAGTTAGTCAAAAGAATTGTTAAAACTTGTTAGTTTGGTAAAGGTTACTATAACATAAATAACTTTATCAATGATTCCACAGATTGGGAATGGAGCGACCAGATTCATGCAATGAATAAAAAGCCCGCTAGTTTGTAGTTTTTGACTTACAATAAGTGATGTCACATCCTATTTTGAATAAAAATATTTGAATTTGAATATAGAACTACATTTGGCAAGTGAAAAGCGTTATATAACTCAAAGTTATCGAAGTAAAGGGAGCTAAAAATCGACCTCAGCGTTTGTTGCCAACTCTATTTGAAAAACATTCACTCGTATTGAACAATGCATGATTTGCATAACACACGCCGCATTGTACGCCTTCGGAGAATTGTTCGACCCAGAGCCATTATCATGACGATAGCGAGTGGCTTTTGACACTAAACCCATGTTAATGTTCGTTTTTTTATGAAAGAGGAGGACGGATGGACGGAAACGAGTGTACGTTAACGTTACATGGTGTTAAGTGATCACCACCGCCAACATTCTCTTGCAACTACAGAGGAATCACAGAAGCATTGCCGACCTTAAAGAAAGGTGTACGCTCTACACTGAATGCGCTAGAATGCCTATAAAAACGAAATCAAAGATTATACTAAGCTTAGTTTAAATTAAGTATTACGTAAGTAAAGTCTAAGTACGCGCTCTATAGATCTCAGGCTAAATCTATTATAGTCTATAGACCACTACTATAGTAATGTCAGCGTTATTTGACATTCAAATTAGTACCGACATTCAGTTATGATTAATATTAAAAGAATACTTAGTAACCTGTCAATATCATATTGTTTTTCTTATTATATTAAGTATATTTTAAGTAATTGTAATATTAAGTATATAGTCACATGCAAAATCTAGGTGACGTCACTTCATTATGAAGTTGGTATTTTTGTATTATTAAGTTGGTAGTACGGAAACTGTTAGGAATTGCTCTCGCCAATTAGGTTCTTCTAGTTGAGGAGTCGTGGTGGACGAGCTGGTCACCCGACTGCCCTAGTGTAATATATCATTGTGGTTCTGATTATAGCCAAATTATTGAATACAGATATTTCTATTCTATTTAATATTGTTGTGTTTGTTGGTGCCTATTTCTGCCGTTAAGCAGTAATGTTTAACATTATTGTGTTTCTAGTGGCATTACTGGGCAAACGAGACATAACATCTTATATCTCATGGTCACGAGCGCAATTGTAGTGCCGCTCAGAAATTTTGGCATTTTCAAGAATACTGAGCGGCACTGCATAGTGGGCAGGGCGCATCGACTACCATCAGCTGAACGTCCTGCTCGTCTCGTCCCTGACTGTCATAAAAAAAAAATTATATTTTTTTTTTTTTGACAGATCAAAACAGTGTTTTATTATAGTAATGACTGGTTCTAAACAATTTGTTATGTTTTTTAAAGTGATAACCCACACTTCTGGGATTAATACAGAAATTAAATTTGAAAACAAAATTTTATAACAGGTTATCAACTGTAAAGTAGATCCTTAAGATGAAGCCACAACCTGAGAGTTGAACAAAGCATACAAGATTTTATGACGATACGTCACTCGAACGGTTAGCTCAGTGGGAAGAGCACTCGCACTTAACGCGAGAGGTCGTGGGTTCGAGTCCCGCATCGTCATACAATTTTGTTTTCAAATTTTATTTGTGTAATAACTGGTTCCATAACCAATAACAAGAAAGCTCTTTGTGTTGTAATTGTGTCATTCGTCGGACTAGTACGGAGGGTTGAACTGATAACTGATAACAAGTTACGGGTGCGTTGACCCCTAGCCCGCAGTTGTACGACTTTACCGCATCATCCATTTGTATTGCTGCTAATTAATGTACTTAGATCTAACTCAGCTGAATGAGTCATTATATGTTACCAGCTTAGATCATTTATACCTACGTCTAGATAGTCTGTGACAGCTGTGAAAACGTCGAAAAAAATTGAGGTTGACAGTTAAGCTCTATTTTGGACACTGACCTGTATAAGTACCACTGGACAGGCTGTTCCATATATTTAACAACAACTTTTTGTGCCTATTTGAAACGCCACTCACGAGCGTCCAGAGAACTATATTTGACGTATAATACAAATGGCTGTGAAGGAACGTATAATACTCTTGGATTTTAAATTAATTTCGTACGTTTTTCGTGTTAGTTATACTTTAAGAATCAACGTTATAAGGTACACATTTTTGACGGCTTCGACTGCTATATTTATACATTGCCGCATTTACTCCAGTTCCTTAAAATATTCTGGGCAATAAGCAGCAATGTAGAAAGCATTTAGTATAGGTTACGTATATTGAATTCAGAACCCGATTCGGACAATGACAGTTGACACATGATTAAGGAGAAAAATGTGCTTACATTGTCATTAAGCACACTTCAGCCGTTCCGCTATCAAACTGCGAATGATTTGTCCTTATATTACGTCATATATATAGATTTACTACATGATCCGACAAACGTTGTATTGCAATATAAAGTAATTTAAAAAAATCAATAGTTAATTTTTTGGGATAAAAAACATAGGTGCAACCGATTCTCAGACCTACCAAATATATCGTACTACAATTATTAATGTAATCGATTGCCATCTTGCAACACTTTAGCAGTTTTGTGGATGGAATAGAACAATATAAAAATCGCGATACAAAAATAGTTGTAGATCGTAGAAGGCCGAAAATTTGAAGTTGTATGTATTTTTCAATGCTGAATCATAATAAAATAAAAAACAAAAAAATAATAATTACGAGTGGGTCACCCTTATCATTAAGGGGTATGAAAAATAGATGTTGGCCGATTCTCAGGCCAACCCGATATACACACAAATTTTAACAAACACCGGGACACGAGAATTTTATACAGATTAATTATTTCCGTACCAATCAGCTGTGTACTTGGTATTTGATTGTCAGCTAATACGAGTATAATTTAATTTGACACCATCGCGCCTGGTACTAATGTGATATATACACAGGCGTGTTTGTACAAAGGAAGTGGCAAGACTGGCAACACTGAACACGTGCGCCATGTGTCTACCCGCTTGTTTAAACAAACTTACTAACAGCTTGCCGTAAACAACCAGTTACCTGCGACTTTGTGTACGCAACTGTATGAAAAATAATTATAATTTAAATGCTATTCATAAAAATCGGAGGTTCTGGTAAGTTTTGTTACAGCCTAAACATGATCAACAACGTGAAGACCGTATTGATGTAGGGGTGTGAGACGTGGAAGGTCACCAATACCAACTCACATCAACTGCAGGTTTTTGTTAACCGACGCCTTCGATATATCCTCGGTATTCACTGGCCCGACAAAATTTCTAACGATCACCTTTGGCAACGCTGTCATGAAGTCTCAATCGACCAACAGATAAAACGCTGCAAATGGAAGCCAGTCACTCCGGAGGGATCCCAACCATATACCGAGGCAAGCCATAGACTGGAACCCTCAAGGAAAACGCAAACGTGGCCGTGAAAAGCAAACCTGGCGGCGGACTGTCATTGTCGAAGCGAAACACATCGGAAAAACCTGGATTGAAATTAAGAGAGATGCTCAGGAACGATCGCGATGGAGATGCACTGTGGAAGCCCTCTGCTCAAGCTAGGGGAACATATACAGGAACTTGTGTCAAGTCAAACATGATTTGGTCCGGCCGAACAATCAGACGCGGTCCGGTAGCGGACTGTATTCGATAGTATGTCGCATTGTCCATCGCACACAAATTATTATTATTATTACCGTACGGACCGTACCGACTGTCCGATGACTTTTTTTATGACAGTAACGGACGAGAAGGACGTTCATCTGATGGTAATTGATACGCCCTGCCCATTACAACGCAGTGCCGTTCAGGAGTCTTGACAAACCCAAAACTTCTGAGTGGCACTATAATTGCACTCGTCACCTTGAGACGAGATGCTAAGTCTCATTTGCCCAGTAATTTCACTAGCAACGGCGCCCTTCAGACCGAAACACAATAATGCTTACACATTACTGCTTAAACCTGGCAGAAAAAGGCGCCGATGTGGTACCCATAATCTAGACGGTAGCCTGTGCAAAGGAGCCTTCCACTGGTAAAGTGTCGGGTCGTAACAAATCCGACCATGTGCTCAGGCTATTAATCTACATGCAGAATGGCTATTCTCAGAAACGCCCGAGTTTAATGGATTTTATTTGAGTTTTTTTATTTTGTGCTATATTAATGCGCATGGCAAGCATATGCGTGCATACACAAATCGTGTATATAAAGCGAGCTAATGTGAAAATAGTATTTTAGCGTACTCTACTAATGTTATGATTGAAGAACACACCTACGTAAAATAGAGTACAATACTCTATTTTAGAGTACGGTTGGCAACCCTGATCAAACTACGAAACGACACACACACACAACCCTAAGTTATATGAGGAGGCACTCTGTTATACATACATAATGCATGGTACATTGCTTACTGTCTCGATTGGCTAGAGTCTAGACCTATGTCAGCACAAAGTACTACTGTTACATATACAGATACAAATATTCAAGTACAATTATGCTATGTTATCTATATATGTTATATCAACTGTTATTTTTTAAATAAATATTTAGTGTTTAATGTTTATTTAGAATTACAACACCCATTACAATATTAGATCACTCGTAATCTATTAATTCACTCAAAACTACTACTCATTCGGTAATGTTTGTCTCAGACCTGAGAAGAACGGGAGAAGAAGCAACTCAGCTGGCTTCCTTTTTTTTTCAAGGAAAATACCGTTACAATTTAATTATACCTGAAGGCGGTCGCTCCCTTCCCAATTTGTGGTGTCATTAAGAAAGTCAATGTTATAGTAACCTTTACCACAGAAATGTAGTACACGTAGTATATGAAACTGACAACTGGCAATAAGAATTCCACAGTATTGTTTGTGTCTCATGAATCGCTAGGATTACAATGAACGTATAAACATCGGATGTTTCTACTACGGTCGCCGCCATTCATCGACCATCAACACAAACTATAATCGTCTTAATACATATAAATTACGTGACATAAAAATCTCATGTCGCGGTGTTTGTAGTTAAACTCCTTCGAAACGGCTTGACCGATTCTCATGAAATTTTGAGTGCATATTGGGTAGGTCTGAGAATCGGACAACATCTATTTTTCATCCCCCTAAATGTTAAGGATGGTCCACGCCAAAAAAATTTTTGAAATTTTGTTGACATTTTTTTTAAATTTGTCTGATTATGAGTCAGCATTAAAAAATACATACAACTTCAAATTTTCACCCATCTATCGATTTTAATATCGGCAATATAACGTTTGCTGGGTCAGCTAGTCTTAATCTTATATATAAAATTCTCGTGTCACAATGTTCGTTCCCGTACTCCTCCGAAACGGCTTGACCGATTCTCATTAAATTTTGTGAGCATATTGAGTAGGTCTGAGAATCGGCCAACATCTATTTTTCATACCCCTAAATGTAAAGGGTGGTCGACACGAATTTTTTTTTTTAATTTTTTTGACATTTTTTTTAAATTTGTTGGATTATGAGTCAGCATTAAAATTTTCACCCATCTACGATCAACAGTTACTTTTGTATCGCGATTTTAATATCGGCAATACAACGTTTGCTGGGTCAGCTAGTATATATATATAAATTACGTGACACGTTGTTTTTCCGCGATGGACTCCTAAACTAATGAACGGATTTATATGGGGATTACTTCATAGAGTGCAGTTTGGTGCAACTTGAGAGATAGGATAGTTTTTATTTCGATTTGGGACCCATAATATTTTTATTTTCAATATTTGTTTTGTATGGACATATTTTCTATGTGAGAATTTTGTGACGCACGGTTTGACAGTTCCGCTGTGAAACAATTTCATTATAACAATAGGGAGCATTAATTACGAAATAATTCTTGATGTTTTGAAATATTATTGGCAAATCCTATAAAACAGATTTTTTTTTATTATCTACAGAACAACGTCTGTCGGGGTAGCTAGTATCATATATATTAAAGAAAGTTAAATCCCTGGATGATCTATGTATACACCGTACAACGCCCACATTATCTCTGGACTTCGCTGGAACGTGAAGCCCTTCCCGTTCCCCTTTCACCCCTCGAACTCGTCCGGTTGCGTCAGTACGGTTCGCAGTTTCACTACCGTTAGGTACATGTGACATTTTCGTGCTATCACTGCTTTGTTTTTGACGTTTTCATTATTCAGTTTTGACTTTTGTTATTAATAGTTCTTTAGTTTCTGTTGTTCTGTGTCGCATTATTAGTACGGCCAGAAAAATAATTACTCTTTTTTTAGTCTCTTAAATTGATTTTTCATCATTAAAATAATAATAATCAGCATCACAACACAACACCTCTATAAATCTATAATACTGAATAAATAAATGGTATTTATTAATAATAACATGAGGGGATAGTAGAGAGTCATTAAAGACGAACAAATTTACAAATTATCTTTATACAAATGATTTAAGTTTTCTTTAGTGTTAATTCCGCCAATATTTGTTTTTAAAACAATTCGACACGTGTTTCGCCTCTCCACGAGGCATCCTCAGGACGTGTTGTCTCACCAAAATCTGGCATGAGACTCAACTCAGACTCGACTCAGACTAAACTTAAATCATTTGTATAATTATGGATTTCCGCAAAGTAACGCCTAATTCAATAAATTTTCTTAAATATAT
The DNA here is from genome assembly GCF_905404315.1 of Leptidea sinapis. NCBI lineage: Eukaryota > Metazoa > Arthropoda > Insecta > Lepidoptera > Pieridae > Leptidea > Leptidea sinapis. Next base: position 32,275,839 of record NC_066312.1, on the reverse strand, counting down.
CTTAAACTAGATCAAAATAATTGTTTTCATCAACAGCTTTACTCTATTAATGTTACTCTATTTTAAATCTTATTACGATTGCATGAAGGTGCTTTTTAAAAAAGGAACAACAGCTTTATTATCTTATTTGACCGGGCCAAACACCCACGACGAGAGGAAGCTGCTAAGTAATAGAATGAGTTAACTTCTGATAAGAGAAGTTATCTAATTGTCATAATTTATAGATAGTAGGTACCACTGACCTGTATAAATACCACTGGACAGGCTGTTCTATATGTTTGTACTTCAAGAATCAACGTAATAAAGTACACATTTATTTTTCATGTTATATTTCTTGTAGCGTGTTATGAAAAATGATGAGAGTGAAATTTAAAGATGCGCGCGCATCACTGTAACACAAAAGTAACAGGTTGAAATTGGTTCCCAAAATTTTCTGACGTTATATTTTTTGGTTGGTAATGAAATTTTTTTTTGGTTTCTTCGTCCATTATTAGGATAGGCAAAATGTTCAACCCAATATTAAAATTTATACAAAATTGTTCTTTCTAAAAACGTAGAATAAATCATTTTAATGATTTTTGCTTCGCTAGGCTAAAGAAATATAACTTCTTGCGCGCAGACATAAGTACACACACTTTTTTTGTAAATAGTTTCGTACCATCTATCGATGTTTGCTGAGGTTGTCATCACTAGTTTTAGTACAGCAGACTCTCGCTACGTGGCCAACAGCGCCAAAATGGCGAATATCAAACAGCCGCAAAAGCACTTTAACATTCCAATAGTATATAGTAGAGTGTCACTGTTAGAAGAACAAGAAAAAGTCAAACGTCAAATAAATTTCAAACGGGGTACTAGCATAGACTTAGAATATACTAGCGTATAGATGACCTGATGTGCGTGAGCTAGAAGTGGTTTGGGGTTTTGATTGGGACAGCTGTAAATACGTCAACAAACCGTTCAAGAGATGCATGGATCGTAAATCTCGGTATTCTTGTGCAACTCTCAGGTTGCGGCTCCATCTACAAGATCTACTTTGGGGGCGTCCATAAATTACGTGAGATGTTTAAGGGGGGGGGGGGGGGGGGGGGGGGGGGGTCGAGTCATATCTCATTTAATCTTATGTTGGAGAGAGGGGGGGTCTCGGCAAATATCACGCAATTTTTTTTTCTATTCATGTCCATGTAATCCAGATTGTACATGCTTAAGATTTAATCTTAAGCGTAATCTTAATACGATTAAGATCATTCACTAATTCGTACGAAATAAAATATTTTCGTTCATACTTCGACGTTATACATCTTTACAATAACAATCCAACGCGTTTATGTAAGAAACCCACATTTTGAAAAATCTCACGTGAGATTGGGCGATAGGGGAGGGGGATGAATAAACTCTCACGACACCTCACCAGGGGGGGAGGGAGGGTCAGAAAATTCAAAAAACACCTCACGTAATTTATGGACGCCCCTTTTACAGTTCTAACCTGCTTAACCCCAATAATTGCATATTAGATAATTGACTTGAGATGTCGCTCTTGCTAATCTAAACAATTTGTTGTTATATTGGAAGTGTATGGGAGGTAGGTACTACAGATATGACATCTTGAATATTGGCCGTTATAATTGTATGAGATACTAATTAATATTCAACAAGGCAATAACCATTCATAAATATTCAGTATGAAGAGCTAAAATAATTTGTCACTATATTTCACAGATATTTTCCGTAATTTATTCAAATCCCAAAACTTTTCAAGTAAGACACAAAGATTTGTGCAGTGTAGGAATGTGAAATATATATCTTTTGGTACTGTCTGCCCAAAAATGACATATTCTGTGACTAGTAATATCGGCTTAAAGTTGGTTATTCAAGATCTCTAAAGAACAGTGACACAATATTGTACTGAATTTCATTCAAGCTCTAGAAACTAAATTAATTTGTACTTGTAACACTAAAATAACAAAAGGTTTAATTCATTGACTGTTTCAAATTGATAGGCGAAAAAAAAACGATTTTGAATTGACAACATTTTTCTTCACTACATATTATAAAATAAAGTCTTCCAACGCGTCTGTCTGTCTCTTCGCCATAAACTCAAAAACTACTGCACCGTTTTTCATACTTATGATGTGATGGTGATCTTAAATTAGGGCGTAGCAGTACCTACGCTCACGATTCACGCTGCACCCGGAATATAAGACACTGCTTTATCAAATCAAATCAAAATCACTTTATTTGTGGCAAATGACACTTATTAATGTCAAAAAATAAATTTCTTATTGAATCTATCCCTGTGTTACGTAATATGCAATTACAAAACTTTGTGACTACACGAACCCCTTGGCAATAATTAAGTTCAAATAATTAACGCAACATAAAACCACCACCCTCATATAATTTGGGCGAAGTTTTACGAATCATAAATTTTTAATACCTTTGTACTAAAACACTGAACACGTAAATAGTCGAGCGTCCGCCAAAGCAGAAGTCCAATTAAAACGGCGCAGTGCGGTTCAAGTGAAGCAAGGTTTCAACAAATAAACGCTGCCCCGTGATGATCTCGGGCGAGCTAGCGACGGATCGCGACCCACATACAGACAGAACAGAACACCCACCAGTGTCAACATGCGACCGGTTACGTCAGTGCAAAAGCGAAATTGTTGCAAAAGATTGGCCAACTTGTGATAAGTTTAATGATGCACATCATATTTCTACAACTTTACATTTCTCATTCTTGTTTTAAGGAGATTAATATTTTGCAAACCCTTTATGAAATTAAGGGGGTGTTTAGTCCATGTTGGTGGCGTTAGTTACAACTTCAACATCATAATCTAAGCGCAAGTGTCTGTTTGTTTAATTATTATTAGATAAATTAGTATTCAACGCTTCTCAAGGTTCATTCCGGGGGATAGGGCTCTGAGTATAGACTCTCAGACGCATTTCGATTGGCAAAAAACAAAATTTTAATAATAAGAGCAAGATTATCGACGCACTTCATAGCCCTCATACCAGTACTCTGCATAAAACACAACCACCATTGTAATAAATGCAATGTTTTGTGCTTCAAAATACCCTTAGACTGCAATGTTAAAAATATGTAAGCATACAACGACGGAGTTAAAGGCAATGAAACTGAAGAATTAAAAATCTAGGACACTAATTACTACTGCCTGGAGCATGAAAGTAGATTGACTACTAATATGGATGAAAGTATTTGGAAAGGTCGACCCAGGCATCCATCATGATCAGGAGGACGATTTTAAAGTTCCAGCGCTCGAATTCAAAGACAAGTAACATTAATATTCCCACAATACCATTTTTGACGATTATTTTAAAACTTTCGAGACACATTTAAGGGCTATAATATATTTGAAAACCCCGCGCCCCAGCACTGTAAAGCTGTACGTTGCAAGCTTAGGCACGTAGTTTTTTTTTATATATAAGAGGGGGCAAACGGGCAAGAGGTTAACAAGATAGGAAGTAGTGAGGCAACCGCCCATGGCAATCCGCAACAACACCTCAAGAGATGCATTGCCAGCCAAGGTGCCCATGTTCTAATCTTGAAGGTGACTTATACGAATCGATTCGAATAAACTGCAGCAGATATTTTATTCCACAAAGTGGCTGTGCGATGCAAGATATTTGTCCCAAAACGCGCGGTTGTATAATACATAACGTCAGCATGATGCCGGTGGAATTTCATCTTCTTTCACACAAGCTGTTTTACTTATTCTTCGTAATGCTGGCGTGGGCCATGAGATACATTCACGATCTGACTGTTGAATGTAAGCTTAAGACGACCCTTACCAAACCAACAACTATACTTTGCTCCCTAATTTATCTCTCTCAAAAAAACTCTGTCCTTACAAATTACTAAACCGCCAAGTAATGCGATCGATACTCTTCACAAACCACAAACATCCCACAAACTATCATCATAACATTGAACCTGTCGGAACGCTGCTCTTAGCACATAGCTGTATGACTGGCCTTGTGCACTGGGAAACACTTCCGTAACTATATTAGAATCATACCTTGGAAAATGTGCGGTTATAGATATCGGCCTTCTCCCAGAGGAAAGGCAAAATACTACTATTAGCCACAGTCTTGACATACTGGCTAATTCCACTTTAATTTGGCTGATTTGTCTACAAGTGTGTCAATATCTATATAAAAAATACTTACTAGCGGTGCTATGTGCTTCATGTTACGTTCGCCCTTTTCTCAATCTCTATCCCTATTCCTATATCCTATCATTCGCTCTATCCCTCTTCTTGGACAAACACGTAGCACATTTTCGTGTCACTTTATTTCGTTAAAATTTCGTAAAAATTATACCCTCATGCGCGTTTGGTTTTACTTCAAAAGCATTTTTCTGCTTTTAAGCATTTATTTTTTCAAAAATTAATTCCATTTGAATTCGTTTTATTCATTCAATCACTAAATTATACAATACTGTACTGTGATTGTTATTGGTATAAAATAATCATAATCTAGTCTCAGGCTCTGCGATCACTTAGATATTCAGCTGTGGAGTAGTAGGATTTACGACAGCGCTATTTTTAATTAAACATTTACATTTACTACATGACTGGAACTATCATAGATGGCGTTGGAATTTTTATTCCTCAGCAACCACAATAGGTACAGATCTTCATAATATATCGTAAAAGGTCTTGATGAGAAAAGACTAAAATCTTTTAGTTTGGGTTTCTATGAGGTCGGGGTCAAAAGCTATTCAGGTTGAAACATTTCCCATAGAGTTACATTAAAAATGAGGATTGGCTTGGTGCAATATATTCTATTATCATTAGTAAATATGACAGACAAACTAGAAACGTAATACAAACACACGGACAGTAAAATCAGTTAAAAGACTATTTTGAGTACGTTCTGTAAATAAATGTTGTTTATTTATGTTTGCGTGTTTATAAACCGTCTATTAACCAGTGCTTAATGCTGTTTTAGTTAACGATTTTGGTTGTTTTCATCAATCGAAGCTAATGATTAAAAAGTTATTTCTGTTCAAATCCAATAAAATACAATAAGTATCCTTTGGGGTTATTTTGCGTTACAGATACGTAACATTGTTTAAAGACCAGGGAAAAGCTAACCAATATAAAGGTCCATCCAAAGCTGAACCATAGATAATATGTTCAATCATACTGAAGAGCGCTCAAATTGGATTGGTAATATATATATCTCGGAGATTTATTTGGATTTAAAATCGGGCGTCACGGTGTTGGTATCCTCCATGTTGTTTTAAGTCGATCAGTGCGCACAACCGGCGCGGGCGCTAGCTTGAAGACGAATGCGACTTCTGAATGAGCGCTCTACTGATGGACAATAATAACTAACTTCAATCGTGTCACAGACATTGACGTACACAATGACAACTTCAAACACACTTAGAAAAGAAAACGTTCGCCATCAGTTCAGCCCAATACACAGAGTAGAATATAATCATACAGGCCATATTACTTTTATATTCTAATTCTCCGACATATATACATTTTTGAAGTGGTAACTTCTTATAGGAGAGTAAACCGCTTCGTAACGTAACGCGTTACGGCACCAGCCCCTCTGGCTTCCGTTTCTCTTTCGCTTACGGCAGCAGGCTCCTCCTCTCTCACTCTCACCAATTGTTACTTTTATAGTATTCAATAATGATTCTAACAATTTACACATCTAAACATACACAAAATTCCAATGTACATATTCTCGAATTGTAACTAAGAATAATATAAATTTTATAATCAATAAAAGATTTCCTTAATAAATAACCTTTACTTACATTATCATAATAATAATATACATAAAATTTAAGTAATAACCTAAAAGTGAAAGTTAAACAATTGCAATATTTAATAGATTAGTTTTAGTTATCACTATTGTCGGGCGCCTCGAGACGCACACTTTTTTATTTTGATTCTAATGTAATAAATACTCAATATTATCTGCATATGAATCGGTAACACCCTTTCCGAAATATGTGGGAAGAGCGCAGAGATGAGAAGACAAACATTCCAGTAAATATTGTTACGAGGTTTATTGCCACAAGAAATATAATTACAGGCAAATACAGCTTGCGTTTAAAAAGTTCAAAATTTTGAATACAAATTACTTTTTTTTTTTAGATGTACCAACAATAACTCAACTTAACATTAACAATTGATTTGCACTTTCACAATTCACCAGTGGGAGGCTCCTTTGCACAGGATGCCAGGGTACCACAACGGCGCCTATTTCTACTGTGAAGCAGTAATGTGTAAACTGTAGATAGTGAAATTACTGGACAAATGAGACTTCACATCTTATGTCTCAAGGTGACGAGCGCAATTGTAGTGCAACTCAGAATTTTTAGGCTTTTCCAGAATCCTGAGCGGCACTGCATTTTAATGGGCACGGCGTATCAATTACCATCAGCTAAACGTCCTGCTCGTCTCGTCCCGTATTTTCATTAAAAAAAACTTACATAGGTACTAATTCCAGTTTGTTTATTCTAATTTGGTACATTCAACATTTTAAATAAGCGAAAATTAAGTTACTTTAATCTTAATTCTAGAAACAATAATTACAATGTGTAGAATATGAAATTACAAATTTAGTAAAAGACTTTAGCATAGTTACAATAACTTTGATCATACTCAATGGTAACAAAAGAGTTTTAATAATTTAAAATCGGAGCGCTTTGTGCTTTCTGTAACTGTAGTTTTTGTCGAACACTTTCGACACCACACAATAGAACAGGCCCATAGCTAATAAAGCCACTGTGATTATTAAAACGATTGCGTTATTAAAGAGAGGCTAATTCCTACTAGCCCGCGCACAGCAAAAAAATGACGATTATGAAACTTGCTAACAGATCTATACTAATAAATAGAGAACCGCAGTAAAGGTTTTGTGTGATGCCGATTATTATAATGATGAAAAATCAATGAAAGCATCTTTTTTTAATGAAAACAAGGGACGAGACGAGCAGGCCATTCAGCTGATGGTAATTGATACGCCCTGTCTATTACAATGCAGCGTCGCTCAAGATTATTGAAAAACTCAATAATTCTGTGCGACACTACAACTGCGCTCGTCACCTTAAGACATAAGATGTCAAGTATCATTTCCCCAGTAATTTCCGTGTGTGAGTGTCCTTCAAACCGAGACACAGTAATGCTGACAAATTACAGCTTCACGGCGAAAAAAAAGGTTTCGTTGTGCTACCCATAATCTAGCCGGCATCCTGTGTAAAGGAGCCTCCCACTGGTTAAGGTGATCTAGTTTAAGTACAAAGAGTATTACTTTGGTTATTATCTTGTCAATACTTCATTCTCATGATAAGATTGAATATATCAAATGAAACCTAATTTTTATTACAATTTGTATATTCTGTAGTTATCAATCAAAAGACTGATAACAATAGCTTATTAATGAAACAATATACATTCGCATTGATAAAAATGTAAACAGCTAACGAACATCTTATCGGCAATTAAATGTCGACTCATTAACACAGGAAAGTGACTTACGGTCTGTTATGGCCTTAGCCGTGCATGCTGACGTAAACTTGAATCGTTTTACTGTTATGAGAAAACGGTAAAGTCGCACGCATTTACGCAGGACCTCTGCTCGTGATGTAAATGTTTCGCGTCATTTATAATAATAATAGTGTTATCCCCTATTAATAAACACTTTCGGCATACTAAAATGGACTTCGGCCGAGCTCAACGCCCTAGATAGAAAGGTCCGTAAACTAATGACGAAATACCAGGGGCGTGCATTCATTTTCTAGCAAGGTAGTCACTGTGGATATAACTAGTCGCAGTTGAGCTTTGGAATATGCAAAGATTGCTTACCGTAGGTAAATTTTATGAGTGGGTGCAGTTCAATAGAAGCTTGGTTATAAAATAACGAAAAAAAATAAACTAAATGAACTTCAACACTAGTTCTAGGTATATTTATTTAGGTATATAACGAGTTAGGCACTGCCTACTTGCCTATATAATATGCACGCCCCTGCGAGATACCGTATCCACGCTCGTCTTTAAAGAGATTATATATCCCACGGAAACGAGAAGGCGGTGGTTTTCTAAGTGCCAAAAACTTGCATAATCGTGAGTTGTATAATTTGAGGGAATATATTTTCTTCCGTAAAGAATGGGCCTGTTGACAATGGACTTACTTCGCTCTCTTCATGTAAAGAGAACTGGCGAAAACCGGTGATACTAGTATTCAAGCTCGCTTGAATGACGTATGGAAGGGAGAAAAGCTTCATGGACGGTTTTACCAGGGTCTCTACGAGCCTGATGTACACAAAATTTCATCTGCGACCTGGTTACGATTTGGTGACCACTTTGGGGAAACTGAAGGATTTGCCTGTGCAACTGCTGATGAAGTTGTCAAGGCGAATAACTACCGGAAACACATCATGAAGGATGGCACAGTAGACATATGTCGGGCGTGCCACCATCCTGGTGAGTCTATCTATCAGACACATTATTTTCGGTTGTGCTCGTCTTGCCAATGGAGAGTATTTACACAGATACAACCAAGTAGCCAGGATTATCCATCAGCAACTTGCTCTTCGATACAATCTTGTGCATACAAGCTCTACAGGGACCGATCTATCACAACAGACAGAACTAGCATTGCTAATAAGCCTGATATTGTGTTGGTAGATCGGTTAGAGTGTCGGGCATTTATTGTTGATATCACAGTTCCGTGTGATGATAATGTCGTGAAAGCTGAGGTCACTGAGATGTAGGATGTTGATTCGACAGTAACTGTCCCAAAAGTCCGTAAACGGTCTTATAGCCAACAGCCTCGACTATTATCTCAAGACGCTTTAATAGCTAAATAACTGGATTAAGGGTCAGATACAGAAGGTAGCTATTTTGGGAACGGCACGCAGTTTAGTGAACCTACGCCGGTCGGAATCTTTTTTTGATAAGCCTGATGTAGGGAACCATGGCTTGTCCGTGCGTCAACTCGTAATCGGGTGTTGCTTGTGGTGCCTGGTTGACTTGTTATATTTGACAAATCATTGTAATTGTTGGATGCGACTACTAATTATGACAGTAATCACGAACATCGTGTTCACGAAGCATCCTTATAACAACAATGAATTCAAACTCTAAATGCGATAATTTGCAACCCCTCACTTTTGGGATGTGGTTGTTTTATTTATAAATGAGCCACGTAACTTAAAAAAAAAATACATATTAATATGATCTGACAGCCAAAAGGGGATTTACATTTTTAAGGCCTGCGGGCCTACCATGAACTCTTATTGCGATTCAATTGACAACCTAAAATGAACTGCTCTGCTATTTCCTACCACGACGTGATTAGAGCTATCTAATTTAGGTTGACGTCAAATCAACTCATTAAATCGCAATGACGTCAATTGAATGTCAAAAATGATATCAATTGAATTGCAAACAGATTTAGTTCGTTCATTCATTCGTACCATGAGGTAATATTTCAACCTAAACTGGATAGCTTATGTGTCAAAGTGAGCGATTCGAAAAAAGTTGCTACTTCCTTAGAGGAAAGTGAATCGTGTTAATAACTTTAAAAAAATAGTGAAAACATACAGAAAAGGAAAATTTTATTGATCTAAATTGAGATGAGAATCCTTTATTGGACTTTTTTGTAAAACATAATACTGAAAATAAATACCAAAAATGAAAAAATACTAAAGACGAGGCAGTAAGGGCCCGGGCCTGTAGCCTGTTCGCAAGAACGAATTAAAAAAAATGTAAAGAATTAAAAAACCGCATAAATCAAATCAATTTAGTTTTCAAAACGCAACGCATATGGTTCGAGTAAGAGAGACAAACTTATGCAACGACTGTAGAGCGTCATCTCTTTCTCACACCGCGGACCACAGACAAATTTATTTCATTCATTCTTCATAAGCTATCCAAACTCCATTCAGTAAAAGGCACTTCAAAGGTACAAATATTGGTGATTCAGTTTAGGTACCTAAACTGAACTGCATCGGAATCGCATCGCTTATTAAAAGTTGATGGTAGGCCCTCTGAATTTTAAGCAATCAACACAGCATACACGAATATATATATGTGCGTGTGTGTGTATTTGTTCTAATGTGATAAAAACACAGGATTTAAACTATGATATTATACCTATACTTATACATATAGGAGGTTAATAGAGTTCCTTATAGCTTGGATGAATAAACTGACCTCATAGAAAATGTCACCTAATTACCTTTATAAATTGTGTTACGACCTATATAATGCGGTTCATTAGATAACCCTTACTTCTTTATATTATACATACTTCATAGTTATATTAGGATACTTAGTTTTTCTAAGTGACACTTCTTTTCGCGCGTTAGGGTATAATTATCAGAGTGAATTATTAAGATGCGCGCGAACACCGTCACGCAAATTCGACACGCTGACTTGAGAGGCTTGGTAATGACGGATTAGTTAAGAATATTGTGTACAAAGAAGTTTTGTATGCCCTAATCTTTTACACACGCTAAACAAAAGTAAAGCCGCAAAAACTATACCTAATTAATAATAATACTTCTTAACGCGAGCGAAGCCGCGGGCAAAAGTGTGTGGTTTTCAGCTTTAAATTCAAATAGTTTTATAGATAATAGGATTCATCAAAACTACTTAAGTCGTGTTTCGTTAAAAAATATGATATACGTAAGTACATAATATGAAATATACAATTCCTTTGTTAAAGGTAATATCACTTTTGTATTCATCGAGTTAATTACTTTTGTGAATATTGCGTTCGAAGCCCCAATAGAGCTTTCATACAAGTTTGTATCCAAAACAAGAGCGCTGCACAACAATGAACAGATCTGGGACAATTCGGGAAGGCTGCGTAATATACAAGGCTTTGTTACTTATTTGGGGCACTCTTTATGAAACTTTCATTTGTTCGGTGCCGCATAGTAACAGGCAATGAGTTGATTATATACTGAATGCTATATACTTAGATTGAGAATTGGTCTCGCTCCAACTAGATACCGCAGGCATAGTCACAAAGTGCAGCATCTAATACTAAGCTTAAGTGGGCGTACTCAAGCCAGTCTCGATGTGTGACGTTGTCGTGCCACATGTTCTGTTAAACTTTGCTAATAATTGAAACTAAAATGCCGGGTTAATAAATAAGAGACACTAGGATCACATATCATCTGTATAGTTACAAAAAATAGTTTTTTTATTTTATTAATTTCAATGTAAAAAAAACACGAAGCGTATGTTACAAAATTAGAAAGATGCCATTGAGTGTCAAGATGCCACGCACACAAGCATCTAATAGTTGCCGTAATAAAAAAGCTATTGTTCTGAGATAGTGCGGTATCTAGTTGAAGCGTAGCAGAGACCAATCCATAATCTAAGGATATATATTACATCAAGCGTAAAATAAAATCTATACAGCATTGTATGGCAATTATCGAACTAACGATAAGCATGTCACATTGCAGCGTTAGTGCATGCTATCTGAACTTTAGAGAGCTTAGACAGAAAAGCAAAGTCGCTAATGCAATGGGGCGGTCTCGACACGAGAAAAAAGGTATCTGCAAGACGATTTTAAAGAGGCAATTTTAGGAGAAAAACACCCACGAGGAAGACCGCAAATGGGCTGATAAGATGCCAACTTACAACGGTTACAGGGGCAGCTGGAATTGTGCAGACAAAAAGAAGAACATTGTCTTAGTTTAACTTAATAAACATTACTCCAGAAACGCCACGAAATAAATCAAAATACAATTTGATCTGCAGTATGATAATATTTAATACTATGAGAGAGACTTACTGTGGGAAACTGGGTGAATGGAGCGCCTTTATAAACGGCCAGATTGTGCCAAAAGAGGCGCGAATGGCTGTCCATAATGGAGTGCTTGTCGCCACGTTAATGTACGGAAGTGAGAGTTGGAAGCATAGAAGCAGAAATGACGCAGTTGAGATGCGATCACTACGTAGTATGTGTGGGGTGAGACTGATTGATAGAATTCCGAATGCGGTATTACGAGCGCGCTGTGGTCTGAAAGAAGATGTGACAAGGACTGAGAAAGGAATGCTGAATTGGTTTGGACACGTGGAGCGAATGAGTGAAGAAAGAATGACGCACCAAATATATAAGGCAAGTGTGGGCAGGTCAGTAGCGGGAGACTTAGTAGAACATTTTCGATGGGGACGTTTTGAAAAAAGGAAAGGTCCGAAACACCCGCAACCGGCGAGCATGTATTAAAAGAGTAATGAATGTAGAGGAAGCGCGTGAGGTTTGTAAGGATAGAAGCAAGTGGCATACTGTTGTCTCTGCCTACCCCGACGGGAACAAGGCCTGAGTGTGTGTGTGTGTGACGTTACTATATGGGTAACTTCCAGCGTGTACCTACTCCTTCCTAAAAAGCTGTCATTGCATCCGTGATTCTCCTGGTGTTGCAGGAGAATGTGGACGGCGATCACATAACATGAGGAGACCCGTGAACTTGTTTGTCCATAAAAAAATACATTATCTCTATGTGTATATATATCGGGTTTGGCCCATTGCAAGTATAGTAAGATTTTCCTCAACTCCTACGCCCCAACTCTAATTTGACGCGAGATTCTTCAAAATTTATTTTGGCTGTAAACGGATGATTTGTTGTTTGAGTAAATAATGTTTTGGATTATTGAGAAAAAAGAAACAAAAACACAACTGGTTCTATTTATCATCTTTAATGAAGACCAGAAAAGACTTGTATTTGCGAATATTACCGTAATTTAAAATCACAATCATAAAATTAATTAAACAAAAATTTATAAGAGATTTATTGTAATTCAGTCCATGGAGAATCGTGCACATTTTACACCGTTTTGTGCTAGTAAATTAAAAAAAAATTACGTGATATTGACCAAGACCCCACCTCTCCCTCCTAAGTAAGATTTGGAAAGATTTACCCCGCCTAGAACACCTTACGTAATTAATCGACGCCCCCTATTGACTTATACATTTATGGCTAGGCCAGTACGGTAGCTCCCTACGTAAATTACTCCACACAATGGTGGCACAGCCAAGTACTAATTGAGCGCATTTACAAAGCGCGGTAGGCAGAGAATAATAAAATGCGTTTTTATCTCAGCAGGAGGTACGTCCGTTCAGTAATAAGGAATAGAGGACTTTCAACTCTGGAGCCGTTCAGCCGGAAATAACTGGTTTTAGAGTGCTCTTTGATCATAGAGGTGACGAAGAGCGACTAATGTGCTTAATAATAATGTTTTTAACAAAGAAAACTCAAATTTCATATGTTCAAATAAGTTTGTTGTAAATGCCGTTCCATGGGCTATACATTTACGGTTTCTCTGTATAAAATCGATTGTGCTCTTAATATTATAAAGGCGATAGTTTGTATATATTTTTAGGCTAGGTCATGCAACATATTAACTGTTAAAGTTAAGGTTTAAGTCAAATTTAAAGTTAGCAGTAACGCGGACTTTAACATAGACTGCAGAATGTGTTGCATCTCGCATTACTTGGCATAGTAAAAGTTAAAAAGTAAAATATCAAGCCAATATCGAATATTTATTTGAAACTTGGAGCAGGTCGCTATTTAACATTAACAATAGCTTTAACCGGCGAAGATTGGCCTATTAAAAGTTAAAGTTATTACGTCATCTAAAAATTGTCAAATGGTGCATTTTTTGTATAACCGGTACTTTAATGTTGCAACCCAATCTAACTCTTTCACGCAAAACCTTCTAAATGGAATTTGAATCTTAACATTTATGTAAGGTATAGCTTAGTCATTAAAAAAACATATCTAAGGCACTGTAGACAGTACATATGTCCACTGTGTCTAAGGTCATAATAATTTATAAAGACATTGTGCGAATTGTCCAAAATATAACGATAGGTGTCAGGTTCAAAACCCGTGAGAGTAACCCGTATATAATGGAAGTATTTACCACAAATAGTTCTAGGGAAAACCTCGGGACAGCATATACTATCTAATATATCACTTTTATGTGTAAGTCATTATCGCCGAAATAGTGAAACATAAATACAACGAAAACTGATAATTTATTTCTACTGCACAATTGGTAGTTTCAAATTGATACTTATATCAAAATAAAGATTCTTATCGCTTGTGTTATTTAAATAAGATAAACTTTGTCTTCCACACTACATCATTTGGACAAATATTTTAATAGTTAGGACCATCACCAACCGAGTGCGCGATGCTATGGTGCGGTCTGGCGGCGTGCGATCTACTTACTGAATAAATTAATTTAATTAACATTTTGCAATTTTAAAAAAATTACAAGATTTAGGCTACATCATGCTAGCTGAGGGCATATATATTCATCAATATAATAATATAGTAACCCTATGTTATGACGACCCATAAAGTCCAGTGGTTAGTGCCTCTGCCTACTAAGCTAGATGATTCGGGTTAGATATTAGGTATATAATAATTATGGATGTTTGTTTCCGAGTCATGAATGATTTTGAATTTGTATTTATAATATATGTTTAATGTTTATGTATATATTATATCGTATTAAATATATTGCTTTCTTGCAACCCGCAGCTCATGCTTTGCTTAGTTAGGGGCAAAATAATTTGTGTGTGTCAATAATAAAAAAAGAGAAAGAAAAGAAAAATTTACTTAGTAAAAAGCTGCTTTTGAAGTAAAAACTTCTTTAGCTGAATTGGGCACCAAAACTTCGCGTCACCAAAACGCTTATTGCAGTATATTTGTAGCTGTACAATCTTATAATTCAAATTTAATGGATTTAGTGATAAATTAAATGTGTATAATATACTGTACATTTTTGAAATAGTGATTTTGTTTGATTATTTTAAATATTCAGACACTTCATATTTTATGATGTTTTAAGTTTTCCGATAATTTGCATAAGCTCATGACGCAGGGGACGGGACGCGCCCACAGGCGACGAGTAGACTTGGTGTGCGCGACGCAAGGTCGACGGCCGGCCTGCAGCCGTGGGCGTGCACTGTGCCAGTCAAGTGAGTGAACACGCACCGAGCCATTCATACTGTATCTCCTTATTATTAGCAATTTTCTATTAAGGGATTGCATTATATCTATACTATAACAACCTGAGAGTTGAACAAAGCAAACACCGATTCGAATCCCACATCGATCATAAAGTTTTGTTTTTCAAATTTTATTTGTGTATCTATACTATTAATATTACATAAAGAAGTAAAGTTTATTGGGTATCCCTGGATCTACAGAACGGCTTTTAAAAATTCTGTTACTAATTTAGAGAGCCACATTATTTGAGAATATGGCTGTCTATATAATATATTAACCCGAAAAATTATAAGACTTTGTGGTAGTCGGATTTCCAAAATTTGTTATAATAAAAAACGTTCTTTTTTTATGAAATGGATGAGATGGCGGCATAGGAGCGTACAGGTCACCTGGTGTTAAGTGATCACCGCCACACTCGTTGCCGGCCTTTAAAGAAGTTGAACACACTTTTTTAAGGTACCCGTAAGGTAATCAGGGTTCATTCTACAGCTTTGTGGTATGTGGAAGAAAGTCCTTGAAAACTATACTGTGGAGGAATGCCACACATCGAGATGGTGGGTCAGGATATTATATGCTGCTAATTTGTGGCATGTCATGTGAAGGTGGAATGCCAAGATGATCCATTGCACATTTGCCTCTAATATAAAAAATAAAGCAAATGATGTTAGCAGTAATGACAATAATATGCATTTAATTTAACTGTAAATATCAACAGAAAAACTGCCATAAGATAATAAGTAACAATGAATACTGACTTCTTTTGTGTTGTTTTAACCAATGTTAAAACATCTTGTTTGTTAATAAGAACAGTCTGTTTCTTTTTTTAAATACATTATCTAAAGAAATTGTTTCACTTTAAGACACTATAAAAGCTAACATAACGAACAATCACACAATTTCGTAAGTGATGATCTTACACAGTTCATTCCGCTAAGTTTCACTAAAACCCTTCAACAAAGTGTTGACAAGACTGTCTACGACCCGTGGATCGAAATAGGTTACAGTAAAACTGGATTTGCTTTCCTTTTCTATCTTGCATCATATTCGTTACAAATTTTCTTCTCTCCTGCACACTTTGACTATACTAGTGTATATTGTAAGTCTATAATAAGAACCAGACACTGTTAACATTCAATAATCTATTACATACATAAAATCACGCCTCTTTCCCGTAGGCGTAAGCAGAGACCACTTGCTTCGATCCTTACAAACTTGTTTCGCTTCGTCCACTTTCATTATTCCTTTGGTACATGCTCTGCGGTTAAGGGTACTCTTGACCTGGCCTTTTTTCAAGACATCCCCTATTTGATCTTGAAACATCCGCCCAGGTCTGTACTCTGATATTGTGACTGACCAGGGGCTTATTTGTTTGCTATGTGGTTTTTACATTTCATAAGAGACCTCCTTGATTGCTTACTCCCCTACTTATATAATTTAAATAAATAAATAAATAAAAAAACCTTAAATTTTATTATTCTGGATTATATGTCCTGATCTGATTTGGATCATATGGACTAATAATGAAGTATATTAACTACTTACATGGTTGTAACGAATAATATAATTGGAGTTTAAGTTTTTTTTCATGTACTTAAAACAAAGACTGAAAAGTAAATAAAAAACAGTGACATTCGCTTGCTCATTATTAGTTTTTCTGTAATCTTAATTTCCTCTCAATAATTACTTCTTATGTTGTTACAAACAGGACCATAAATGATATATTTGAAAAAACCAATTCAAACATTTATTCATTGCTTTGCAAAGTTTCTGCTATATTTAGCAAACAATTAAATAGTGCTTAGTAGTAAAAACCTGATGAAATAAGTGTGAAAGAGTATAGTGCTCATTATACAGATAATGAAATAATAGAAAAAAAAATTGAGAAAAAAGGCATTTTTCATTCACGTTTATGGTGTATTATGGATCCCTGTCACCTGATGATAAGGAACTACATCTCTCATTGTGTTCTTAAGTTGTTATCCTTGACATGCACAGCATCTTGCTAAATTTATTTATATGTAACTTACCTTCTGGATAAGCATCCTTCTTAGCGATCAAGTCAATAATAAAGCCAGTAGAGTTGTAGAGGTGACCCATGGCGCGCATGTCGAATTCCACCTTCGCAGTATACGTAGCATTGAGCACCGGAGATGAGTAGTTAACCGCTGAAGTCTCAATCAGGTTCGACATTCCTTGCCGGAGATTATCCGTAATATTTGCCAGCCACAATTGTCCTGACACAGACCCCACCGACACAATAAACAAATACGCGCACCACATTTTGGAGTAGAATTTATTTCAATGCATCATCACAAAACTAACAGATAACGGGATAATCAATCTATTTGCAAAAACAAACATACAAAGCTATCCACTCTATAAATAAAAATAAACACAATAATATAATACTTCGATCGATATCAACTGGGTTCAGAATCTCTTAGAAATGGTGCACTTTGAATGATACCTGAGCTTTTAAACGGAATTTAAGTTAATCTAAGCACGGTTTATGTTATAATTCACATATTTGCAAGCCGGTCTTGGTTTTAATAAAAAAAAATACCCTAAGAAACAAAGCGTCCACCGCGGACGGCAAATGTTCCTGAGTGATCCGTCTTTACTCTTTATTCTTGTTTCTTTGTTAACGAATTTGTTTCGCTTTTTGACATTGAAGTTTGATTGTCACTGAGAGTTTGACATGTCGAGGTACCGTCTGTTGGAATGCTGTCAATGTCAAAATATAAGTATAGTGTAGATAGAGAACATTATGCTTTATTCCTTAATACCTAACAGATAATAATTAATAACGATAATGATAAAGTATCAAAAATTAGTTAAAGCAAAATCAATGTTAACAGCACAGTTAGTTGTTACAGTCGTCACACCGACATCGATGGTGCCATGCGCGAGGCATATCCCTCTTTCGTAGGTACCTAGCATAAATGTTTTATACTGAAGTAAAAGATTGAACACGCGAAAGTGTCAGCGTATAGTATTCTTATGCTATGTTAGAGCGAAATAGACAGACTGACAGCGTGTAGAGCCGTACTCGCTGTGGGAGTGGGAGGCTACATTGCACAGGATGCCGTTAAGATTATAGGTACCATTGTGGTACCTATTATTTCTGGAATGAAGCATTATATGTGTAAACTTTATTGTGTTTCAGTCTGAAGGGCGCCATAGCTAGTGAATGTACTGGACAAATGAGACTTAATATCTTGTCTCAAGGTGACGAGCGCAATTGTAGTACCGCTCAGAATTTTTGGGATTCGTCTGCATTGTAATGGGCAGGGCGTATCAATTACCATCAACTGAACGTTCTACTTGTCTCGTTACTTATTTTCATAAAAAAATATAATCTGTCGTTACTTTGATCGGTATCGATACATTTGCAGCATTAGTTACTTACCCAAAAATATATCCAAGCAAACTTACAATGCAATAATACATTTCACACTGACACAAGCAATCAGATTTTTGTCTCGCTCGATGATTTGCATTGCTAACTACTAAAGTCAATGTTATAATATATCTATGGTATCTTGTTAGAGCATCTTCTTATTATATATAACAGAGGGCAACCGGGCAAGAGGCTCACGGGAAGGGGAGAGGTTAGGCTACCGCCCATTGACATCCGCAACAACAGGTGTGTCAAGAAATGCGTTGCCGGCTTTTAAGGGAGTATTCTTTTTTCTTGAAGGTCCCTAAGTCGTATCTGTTCGGGAAGACCGCAGCCGGTAATTGATTCCACAAAGTGACTGTGCGAGGCAAGATATTTCTAACACAACGCACGGTTGTGGAATGCCAGACATCTACGAGATGCGGGTGGTACTTTGCACGTAATGTCCGGTGGTGGAATTCGGCCGCTGGAAAAAACCCGATCAGCTCCTCTGAGCACTCCCCGTGATAAATGCGGTAGAAGATGCAGAGAGAACCCACATCTCTACGCAATGCCAAGGAGCCAAGCCGATCGGAGTTGACTTGATCGTCGATGATTCGAATCGCTCTTCGTTGTATGCGGTCAAATGGAAGAAGCTGGTACTGGGGAGCACCCGCCCAGAGGTGAGAACAGCACTCCATGTGAGGCCGAATTTGCCTGGCGGTGGCTTTTAGTGAAGTACTGTCTCGCCGTACTTATTATCTTCGTGATGAAAAACTTCGCCAGAATACTCAAATCATTCATCCTTTGTATCCTTCATTTAAACCAGGTCGTTACTATACTATACGGTCGTAACTATTGTATCCGGTTTCTTTTTGGGATGTCTGAGAAAGATCGCTTGAAAGCATGCCCTTAAATACATCTCATCATAAAAATAAAATAATAATAATAATTAGTACGTTTTAAACAAAATTCGATTTTCTATTTTATAAAGTATCACAATATTAGGTATGTTTATTTCGAGGCTAGAACGATAACAAACAAGACACGAGAAGAACAAAAAAGTACAGTGCCTGCCACTATCATTTTATAAACGTAGAAAAAATTCTTGTTAGGAAATTATTTAAAACACATTCTCTTTTTAGTCATTTTATTATAAGAATACTATTTATACATTTTCATCGACTGTAGCCGGAACTTTCTGCAAAAGAAGACTAGTTTCATCGTGTGCTTCATTATCTGTTGCCACGGCAGCATCCAACGCCTCTTGCACGCATCTACATTTCAGAGCCCTTTTGTCTAGATTATCTATGCCCTCTAGCCAACCAATAGCTTCAGAAGACGCATTGTAGAAGACAAGCTTCTGATCCCTTTCTTTGAATTTGTTGATTAGTCGGGATATCACCTGAAAACAAGTAAACAGAAGTAACAACAATTTATTTACAGAATACAGAATGAACCAGGAACCGAAAAAACTTTGCCAGAACGGCGTAGTTCCTTAAATTCTCAATTAGCAAAGACGTCTAGGTGAATGTACGCTGTGCGATTTGAATTGCAACTTATTGAATCGACGCAAGAGTTTTCAATTTTAAATTTCTATAATTGATTTTTTAAGTTAGCCTTCGTTGTACTATTACATATTCTTTGTCCGAGTACTGTTTACAAAAATTACAACTAGTTGCAGTTGTCAGTTTTTAAAAAATTACGCCGTTGTGTAGTGTCTTACTTGCAAAAATGTTAGCAGCATATTTTTGATTCATTTTATAAAATAAGCCCTGAAAGAGGTAATGTATTAAGCGCTGGTAGTACTGAGTGGGAGTGGTGAGGCGCGGGAAGGCAGGCTATTATGACACAATGCGACGAGTAGAAACGTGATTCAACATTACGTAGGTTTGTTCTGTATTCTGAGCCTATAAATAAATTTAAAAAATTACACATATTTATAAAATACAGCGTGTTTCAGCATTTTGCGGACGAATTTCACAACAGAAAACTATTTCAGCCGCACCACGTGGCCATGTGCCGCTATAGTACCGGCTTTAGAACCGATTTTGGGACGTTTTCCGTTTTTTTTATAAATAACTAGCTGACACCTCGCGACTTTGTCTGCATACACATAGTACTGAGCACGTAGTAGCAATAATTAAATTAAATTTGTAAAATAAATGAACACTTATAACCTAATATCATATTGTGTTCTGCGAACTCGTAATACATTATTTTATTCCATTCCATCAATAATTTTCTCAATATTATTTTAGGTAATTTGTTTACACCTTGGGTTACATTATTGGGGTTTTAGTACGGATCCCTAATTTTTTTGAAAATGTTATTATATCCTATGTTAGCCGGGGATAGTGTAGCTTTCCAACTGCGAAAGAATTATTTATATCAGTTCAGTAGTTTTGGAGCCTATTCAATACAAACATACAAGCAAACTTGTATAATATAGCAAATATAATATTAGTATAGATCACAATACATACCTCTGTAGCAGTGTAGTCCATGAGAGTGATCACAGAGCAGTCAACAACGACGGGGAACGCAAGGCCGCGGGGTGCGGGGGCTGCGGGGCAGGGTACAGAGAGCACAAGTGCCGCAAACTTCTCGCAGTTTGCGTACACGAGTGCGCGGCGTACTGATATCCGGATGACATCGCCGCTGCGACACTGAAATACCCAGCAATACCCATGGACGAGTCTAACAAGGACTTATTAGGATACGAGCAAATGAAGCACTTTTATGCTAGTGTGTGTGCGGTTACGGGGGATACCAGTTACACATATTTTCTCCCTTAATTAGTCATATATGGCCACAATTACTTTTAACTCATATTTTTTAAATTCTGATAGAGTGTTTTACACTTTTTCACAACGCACGACGGCATTTTACATTACAATATATTTTATTGCGATTTGCGACGCAAACTGATCCGCCACAGACGATGGCATTTCTCATAATGGCGGCCGGTCAGCTTTGTGTGTACGTGGGGCTATGTAACGTGTAAACGTTAACCGTTAACCGGCTAGTTTTGGTGCTTCACTGTTATGTAAGCTGACACAGAGTCCTTTTTTTTACTCGTCCGTGGCATTATATTCAGTACTATTAAATTAAGGATATCAAGTGCTGTCAGGAGGCTATGTAAAGTTACTGACTCGTTTGTGGGGCGAGGTGGATATTTATTTTTATTTTTTACATAAAAAAAATTCACAAAATTTAGTGAAATGTTTACCTTTTCATGTCCCAAATACACTATAATTTATTTTAATGAAATATTTATTTTTCCACCTTATTTTGACTCAAATATAGAAAAAGAACCTTATTTTCAATCGAAAATTCACCCGTCAAAATATCAGCTATTTTAAAAAAACTGGTGTGCTTTCTGTTCGTCAAATTCTCTACTTTCTGGTAGTGTAAAAAAATATAGATTACAGTGGTAAATGTTCGGAAAATTTAAGCCCATAAAAAAGCATTTCATAGAGAATTCATACCTGTTATTTTGTAGCAGCAAAAATATGGATAACAATTATTATTTGTATTATTATATATTCTTTGGTTCTACCGTAAAGGCATAAGTGAACTTCCTGTCAAGTGACAGAAATGTAAAGGTAGCGAGGAATAAATGCTTGGTAAATACTTCGATTAAATAACTAGGGAATTTATAATTTTAACTGCTAATATTAATCTTCTGCTTATATATATAATGAATGTATGTCTGTATGTCCTTTATATAATCGTAAACTATGAATTTGATCATGTGTACAGGGTACAAAATGTTGGTATCATCATACAAACCTTTTGGATTTTAAGAGCATAAAAGATTTTAATAAGAAGATCTGGGTTTAATTCGGACCTAACGCAAAATAGAACATAGACATCACTTTTGTAGGTAAAGGTAAAGGTTGAGGACCGAAGTGATACCTTGTGCTGTGTCATCAGTATTGGCGACCTCATAACGTCACGTATCAGTAACACCAGCCCGGTCCCAACGCCGAATATCACCGACAACTCCAGGCTCTTCCACACGCCGATAGCGAATGTTAATAAGAGCAGCACCAGCTCTCGCTTACTCTTCCTCCACAGGGTTACCACGATGCGAAAGTCAACCTAAAATTACATCAACAATCCATATTTAATCGACTTATCGAGTTATCGGGGACTCAGTGCTCTGTGAACGGCTGGATCACTTGACGTTGCGTAGAGACGTCGCTTCATTGGGTGTCTTCTATCGTATTTATCACCGGGAGTGTTCCGAAGAGCTGATTCAGCTGTTTTTCACCTTTGCACGACACTCCACAAATTAGGATATCATCCCCACCATCTGGATGTGTAGCGGTCCTCCACAGTGCAGTTTTCAAGAAACTTGCAGGAAGGTACCTGGAGTACATGGGTATCTTTAAAAAAAGCGCGAACAAGGAGTACGTGCTTTTTAAAGGCTGGCAACCCTCCTGTGATTCATCTGGTGTTGCAAGAGAATGTGGGCGATGGTGATCACTTAACATCAAGTCTTTCTTTTCCATAAAAAAGACATCCAAAAAAACTGAAGCTCTTACATTCTCTATATTCATAATTCAAGACAAATCAATTGACATAGGTACATTAATACAACATATGTTATTTTATTATTTTAAGAAACCTTTATCAACGTGTATCTTTCATATTTTTTTATACTAGCAATATTTCGATTTTCTTGCGAGGATCATGGTAACGGCAAAGAATGGTAAAAATGGAAGTGGAAATGTATTTTTGAAGTGATAACTTCTTATGGGAGGGTAAGCCGCTTCGTAACGTGACGCCGATCTGTCTGGCTTCCCTTTCTCTCACGCAAACCGCAGCGCTAGGCAGGCTCCTCCTCTCTCACTCTAACCAGTTATAAAGGATTTGAAGATTAAATTATTAAATAACTAGCTGACCCAGCAAACGTTGTATTGCCATAGTTAACAGCTGTAGTAAATTTCGTTCGTTCTAATTAGTTATTCATTTTTAACTATTCTTTCAATTTGATTTCTGAACGACGGGGGCACATCAAAGTAAAATCAAAATCGTTGTTTTTATTTAATTCCGAGCATTTTCATATTTATTCATCTTTTAAACCTTCTCTGGACTTCCACAATTGATTTAAGACCAAAATTAGCCAAAACGGTCCAGTCGTTCTCGAGTTTTGGCGAGACTAACGAACAGCAATTCATTTTTATATATATATAGATGATAATAATAATGTAATGTAATACATAAAATTCTAATTTAGTATATATTCAAGAATTGTAACTAAGAATAAAATATATTTTATTATCAATAAAATATTTTATTAACAAATAATCATTCCTCACATAAAATTTAAGTAATAGCCTATTAATAATAAATTAATAAGCTTTTCTCAATATTAAATAGTTGAACTATTTAATATTGAAATTGTTATTTAAATTGGATTAGTTAAAGTTGTGAATTCGACACTTCTCAGACGCACACGTTTTCTTTATATTTATGAGAAAAGGGGACGAGACGAGTAAGATGTTCATCTGAAGGTAAGTGATACGCCCTGCCCATTACAATGTAGTGCCGCTCAAGATTCTTGAATAAACCCAAATTTTCTGAGCTGGTATCTGAGTACAGTAATTTCGCCACGGCTACGCATGGTACCGACTAGAGGACATCCTGTGGATAAAAGCCTCCCACAATAATATAAATGAGCGACCTATATTATAAATGAACTTACCATGAAAATAACAGCACAGATAAGCACAGAGGAAAGACAAGCTCTTGGTATGAAGAAGAAATACTGCGTCAAGAAATTCAAAGCCAGTAGTGTTATAACACCTGAAATAAAATCAATTAAATTGGTATAATTAATATGTATCTATACATATACATATATAATATAATATATAATATAAAAAATATAAAATAAATATTATATTTATGTAATAAACCTTTATCAACATTCGTAACGTGACGCCAGTCTGTATGGCTTCCCTTTTCTCCCGCATGCAATATTAATTTATATGTGACATATTCTAGTAATTTTTTATTAAAATACAATGAACCAAATTAAATTTTAACATTAAATATTGCGTTATTAAATAGTAAAACTGTAGAAAATGTCCGTTGGCTTTTCCTATCCAAACAAATTAATCTACTTGTATTTAAAAGGCATAAAAGGCATGTATTTTCTGCAAATTGATTCCTTTACAATTCTTCTTGATATCATTTCTAATATACTAGATACTACTACCGCTTAGAAAACAAATGGCGCTCTGAGAGGGAAGAAGCGGCGCGAGAAACTCTCCCACCATTATTCTATTGCGCTCTTTTCAATTAAAATATATAATATTGTACATCTATCTATTGCTATAAAATAATCTTATAATCTTGTCCCAGGCTGTCCCATCACTTAGATATTCAGCTGTGAAGTAATAGGATTTACGACAGAGCCATTTTTTATAACATTTAAATTTTAAATCTTAAAGCTATTATGTATCTTATTATTTAATAATCTTAATATTGATACATTTTTACACAAATAATAATTATTATTATTTCATGCCGCCAAATTCCAAATACTGAATATTTATAACCACAGTCTGAATACTTACCTACGTATTAAGTTATTACAAAATTTTACAAATACTATCAAAAATTGCTTGAAAGTTTTTTGAAAATCAGTCTTGGCATGTGTTACAAAAGATATTGTAAATTTTATTTACCAGAGTACATGCCAGCCGCTGGAGTCCTGATGCCCGATGAGTGGGATACGGCAGACCTGGTGAAGGCTCCACACGTGGGCATCGCATGGACGAACGAGCCGGCCACATTACACAAACCCAGGGTCATCATCTCTTGTGTTGCATCCACGCGACCACCGGGAGCTGAAAGCGTAAATGATATCAAAGTCAAATAATGTATATTCAAACGGATAATAATAGGAATAGCTTTTTATTCGGTAACTTAATATTTTTTCTTTTATTTTATGTCTATTTGCCAGTCGGCAAATAGCTCCTCCAACCATTCCAAAGTCAAAAAAACCTTATTCAATTAGGCTTAAACTAAGTTCTTTTGAATCGTCGCGAAATATTTAAGTAATTTGAATTACTGAATCTACTATATTCCAAATTGATCAACTTCCATTACCTTCCATTCCTGTCTTTCGTTTGCGCTTCTATTTCATATTACTCCTGCCTCTATCTTGTCTGATGTTAACAAAATAGATAAGTACCTTAAAATACTTATGAATTAAAGTATTTATCATAACCTACGTATTTTAAATTTCTTTTAAAATTCATGTCAATATAATTCAATATCTTCATCATCATCATTTAGGCCTTTTGGTTATTTATTTATTTATTTATTTAGGTTCACCAACAGATCATACACTATTACTAGCTTATAAAAATAACAAAATAAGTATAAATTATGGTGTAAATCCAATTACAGGCAAACCAGCATGCATTTTTGAGTTGCACAAGTGCGGGGTTGCAAGTTTACGATGAAAAAATATTGTATTGTACTCTTATAATGTAGAAGTAACATCCCATATTTGATACCTTTTCTCCTAAAGCTAGTAATGGTGTACCTGACTAGTATCACGCGGAGCTTACCACCAGTAGTTCAGTGTAGTAAACACATTCAAAGTTTTTTGATGTTTTTTGTCATACATGACAAAAGTCCTGGAAGCTATTTTTCTGGGAGTATCGTGAATAAATTGTTTATAAGAAAATTACAGTCAAAGACAAGCTTATAGACAATAAAAATAAAGACTTAGACAAATATAGTAACAAAGAGGCTATACAAATAATCAACGGCAAGTTGTTATATATTGTAAAGAAATTTGTTTTGACAGGGATAAAGTTGGTTCATCAGATAGAACGAAACGTAACTGGAACAAAGATAAGTGACATCTTAAGACAAATAAAAATACTAAATAAAGATAAGAACATAATGCAAATGTATCAAAGTGACCAAGAAATCTAAGTGAGAAAAAATACATGATGATGAAAAGTAAAGTGAGGATGAAAAGTAACAAATGACACGAATTAACATTTATTGATGAGGTGATTAGGACATGTCTCTACAGAAAGTCTAGTAGATGGATTCGTTAGGAAATATTATGACGTCAGTGACCCTATAGCTATTGCCAATTTTAGCAATCTATCATAATATTTCGATGAAGAAAAAACGTAAATGTTAATAATAAAGAAGATTTGATACTATTGAAAAGAGTATAATAGTTTTATGATATAAATGGGTGGATGAAAGATACTTTATAGAACTACTGTGAATGTCGATTAATACGCACATCTTACGGTTAAATGGATGATGTAGTGAGAAGGGACGACTTCAGAGAAGCAAAATAAATGCGAAAGGTGTAAGGAAAGTAATTAAAGCAAGAAGAATGAATGGAAGTTCAGGTGGGAATGGAATATCCTAATAGAGTTTTGCTAACCCGAGAGCAACTGTTATGTAGCCTTAACATTATGATGAATAACTTAATCGATAAGCAGGAGAGGGCTATTCACAACACTATTTATAACTCAGATCCTAGATAATTAATAAGAGATCTTAAATAAGTTGACTGTTGTCTCACATTATATCCCTGAGGAATTGTGCAGACTAAATGTATAACTCTCGATCCTGGGGTTAAATTCTATAATATTTTACGTATGTAAGTTATTAAGTAATAATTTACGCGGTCGTTGTCCTTTAATGCGACCTCTTTGAGAAGATCAACTGCTCAAGCATCTGAAATACGTCACGATATAGTAACATTCATGAAGTTTATCATTCTTAGCAGTTAACCTAGTTACCACAATAGATCATATTTTAGAAATTAATAATCAATATTTTCATTCGTTGATGAGTCTCTGTAAAAACTGAGATAATCTGTAAGACTTGATACAATAAGATTGTGTCATTTCCTGTTTACAAAACAATTATGGTTCAATGAAACGTTTGTGTGTCCTAAATAAATAGTAATATTTATTTTTTAATAAACATGTTCAATTTGAACTGTTATCTTAAAATACGGTTAAAATTGTTACATAAATATTTATATTTTACGAAATCTTAAAATCAACTCAAGAGATATATGAATGCTATTAAAAATAAGCTTTATTTGGCTTGCAAATGCAAACTGTTACCAACTGTAAAACAAATCTTTTAATTGCTACTTTAAAATAATTTGGTTAATTACCTTGATTAAAAGTAGGTATGTACGAGTGGTCACCTATAGCTGGTAACTCTACCATTATTTAGTCATCTTATATTTTTTAAAGTTATTTAGCGATGAACAGTAACAGAATATACCCAATGTATATGTTGTAAGGTTCGTATTTTCATATCATACTATAGATTATGACAAAGTAAACAGTATTCTATCTGATATCGTGTACTGGTTTAGCCCTAATAACCTAAAATTAAATAACAAGAAAACGAAATACATATATAAAATTTACCGTACCAAATTTCAAAAATATAGATATTTCATTTTTCAAAATTTAGAGTTTTGTTAAACGGAGAGGTGATAATACCAGTGGAATCTGCTGTATTTCTTGGCATTAATCTGGATTCCAAATTAC
Source organism: Leptidea sinapis (assembly GCF_905404315.1). NCBI lineage: Eukaryota > Metazoa > Arthropoda > Insecta > Lepidoptera > Pieridae > Leptidea > Leptidea sinapis. The sequence goes on along the minus strand of NC_066312.1, from coordinate 32,247,860 downwards.
AATGGGGCCCCATATTGAAGGATTGGCGAACAGACTTAGTTCTGCAGCATACGCGGTTAAAAGATTAGACAATTAAGTGACATAGATATGGCGCGACTAGTATACTTATTTCCATAGTATTATGTCCTGTGGTATATTGCTATGGGGCAACGCTGCCAATATTAATACAATATTTGTGCTGCAGAAAGGATCTATTCGCGCTATTTATAACCCAGGTCCTAAAGAATCATTGATATCAAAATTTTAAAAAATAAACATTTAACTATTGCTTCTCAATATATTTTTGATAATGTTATGTATGTACATTGGCACATACGTGAATTAGCTGTAAACTGTCATAACCTAAATGTAATAATAACACCAGGAACAAACATAAACTTAATGCCTACTATTTTGTGGGACGATGTGTATGCAACAAGATTCCAGAAAATGCTCAAAACGAATATGTTACAAAATTCTGAAGAATTGTTAAGAAACAATTGTGTGGTAAGGTTACTACAACACAAATGACTTTCTTAACGATCCCACAGATTGGGAATGGAGCAACCGCCTTCAGGCTATTAAATAGTAAGTTTTATTGTACGATACTACATTGTAACCATATTTTTATGAAAAAAAAGAAGCCCGCTGAGTTTACGCGCGTTCTTCTCAAGTCTAAAGCATACTGTTTCGAATGGGTGATAGTTTTTGACTTTCAATAAGTGATATCATATCCTATTTTAAATAAAAATATTTTAATTTAAATTTTTAAAATGTAGATACTTACAGAATGCTTTCGCGATCGCAATATTGGCGAGCACCATGACGACAGGGGTCATCACCACAGCGGATCCCAAAGTGTGAACCATCTCAAAGAACCCCACCGTCTCGTTTCCTATCGTTGCACTAAATGGTGGAAGACTAAATCTAGGTATTCCTGGTTCTACGCGACCTGTAAAGTGAAAAATCGTAACTGTTGATTATTTTAAACATCTAATATACTCCAGATCTGTATTTTTTTATGACATTAAGGGACGAGACGAACAGGACGTTCAGATAATGGTAATTTATACGTCCTACCCATTACAATGCATTGCCGCTGAGGATTCTTGAAAAACCCTAAAATCATGAGCGGCACTACAATTGCGCTGGTCACCTCGAGACATAAGATGTAAAGTCTCAGTTTCCCAGTGCTTTCACTAACTACGGACACTACTTCAGACCGAAACACAATAATGCTTACACATTACTGCTTCACGGTAGATAAAGGCGCCGTTGTCGTACCCATAATTTAGCTGGCATCCTGTCCTAAGGAGCCTCCCACTTGTAAATGCACTTAGTTGTCTCTTACGACACCAGTTACATATGTATTCAAGGCAGCATCTTGATACGTAAATCTGTTATCAAGTGTATATTGCAGGGGTTGTCAAAACGCGAACCGCAGGCGCGGTCCGCATCCAGCCAAACCATTTTGTGCGGACTGTGAGAAAACAGCAACTTGCAACACAAAGTAGGTACGTAAGTTAATAAAAATATCTCTCCCGCATTATCTTTGTTGACGTCAACTCGAAAACGGCCGGGCCAAGTAACGAGCTAACAGCATTTTCGAAGATGAACTTCATTAAGAATAAATTATTTCGATTATGGTATCGCTTATGGTAATTTTGCCACGAGTAAAAAACAAAGGTTCTATTAGCGCAAGCGTTTATAATTACCATAACATAAACTTGCTATGCCTACTACTCGGTTAAGTCCAGTTTGTAAGTCTTTTATTGCGCGATGTATATGCTTTTACAATATTATCCCAGAAAATGTACAAGTCAAATGTGTTACGATATTTAAAGGAATTGTTAGAAAACGTGTGTGTGGGAAAGGTTATTATAACATTTTTATGTTATTATAACATTTACTTAATGATACCACAGGCTGGGAAGTAAGCGGACTCCCTCAGGGTCTTAAATTATAAATGTTTATTGTACGATATTACATTGTTATCCATATTTTTATTTAAAAAAAGTTCTCTTTTCTTTCTTGCGCTCGTTATTCTCAGGTCTGAGGCAGTCTTTTTTGAATGGGTAGTTCAATAATTGATTTGAATCCTGTTTTGAATAAAAATATTTGAATTTGATTACATTGTACAATGTAAATTTGGCTTTAAGCATGCCGTCTGACAAGCACACGAAACGTCAATTTTGTCGATAATAGATACATATAGCATGGTGTTATGCATCGTAGGAAGGTACAGACGAATTCATTTGCGATAAGGTCTCAAAGTTGATCGTTTTTTTTTAATATAGATATTTTTTTGACGACCCATATAGCCGAAAAGCTAGTTAACCTGACTACTAAGCTAGAGGTCCCGGGTTCGAATCCCGGTAGGTGCAATCATTTATATGATGAATATGGATGTTTGTTTCCGAGTCATGGATGTTTATATATATCTATGTATGTTTAAGTAAGTATATTGTATTAAATACATCGTTGTCTTGTACCCATAGTACAGGCTATGCCTAGTTTGGGGAATGATAATTTGTGTAAAAGTGTGTCTGTCAATATTATTATTTTTAAATAATTTATTAGATAGCAAGACTTACCCGATAGTTTGAACAGCGGATTTTGGTCACTGTGCATCGTGAATGCTATAGTGGAGCAGATCCCAACTATGAGAGCATTCCGCGCAATGGAAAGTAACCACAGGACTTTCTTCAATCGATATCTCTTTGGACTCACTGGGAGGTCCTTCAGTTTCTGTAATGTACGAAATACAATTTCTTATATTGAATTCATTGATAAGTTTAACTGACTGTTTGTTTCTTATAACAATTTAATAATATACGTGTGTGTATAAGATCTACTAATCGTTTCATAAGCTTCAATACAGAATACGTTCGAAAGACACAAGTATTATTTTAGCGTTTCATTTAAGCATTATATATTGAAACAAATAAGTAACCACCATAAAACAGTGCCAGTGCTATAAGGCATAGGCTCAATAAACAAATTACAAATAAATATATTAACCTGGAAAAAAACATTACACATGGTAAAGCCAGGCCTATACCGGTACAATATATTTAAAATAAAAAAGACCATCAACGCTTCATTCATTCCTCTTATATCGCAAGCGATGCTTACGATGATGATTTTTAAGAATGTACAAAACTTGAACAAAAAAAAACTATTAGGACATCTGGATTCGAGCCGGGGTCTTCTGCTTTCCGGATCACCCAATGTCCCTCCCATCTGTGCTATTAGTCTTGTTTATAGTGGCGAAATTTACCTTTGTATCCTGATGTAATTGTAGTTTATCTTAAAATACGGATAAAACTACATTTTTTAAATTGAGACCTAGCTAGATCGATTTATCGTCCCCGAAATCCCCTGTACACTAAATTTTATGAAAAGCGTTGGAGCCATTTCCGAGATTCAGATTAAAGAGATACAAGAATAGCTCATTTAAAGTTAATATAAGATTTGTCTTCAATTTCCATAAAATAGTTGTCTTAAAATATTATTTAAAGAAAAACATTAGAAGGTTTACCCTCAATAACAAGAGAACAGTGCAGCAAACGGCGCCCAACGCGCAGTCGGTCAGTCTCACTTCACTCCACTTGGAAAATATTAAGTATAAGTTCTCTGGTATGCTCTCCGCGACGAAGCTAATGCCCAGAAGGCCTTTTAACTGTGAAGCCACTATAGTGATGGCTGTAGCCGACGTGAACCCACTTGTTACTGACGGTGATATCAAGTCGACCAGAAACCCTGTGAATAAAATAAATATGTAAAAAACCCCCAGAAAATTACAAAATATACGTACATATAACGAAATTATGACAATAATAATACTATAAAAATTTTTTGAAACAAAGCAATGCGTATTATTTACATTATTTTAAAACTATCATTAGGGGGTAATGTACCAGGAATACTGGCATCATTTCCACATTGGATAGTTAGGCTGATCCGTTGACCGAAATAGCTGTCAGCGCTTGGCTTTCCAATAGCCCTATTGAGGCCCGTAGATTGGTAGCGCATTGTACATTCTTCGCGCCTCTAGCCCTACGGGCCAAGGGTCTGGACACCACATGGCACAAAGATGACTCAGTGAGATGAGTTTATTATCTTGGACAATCGAAGCAGCAGCCCCAGCACCAGCAGAAGGGAGTGTCGACTTTTGATACTTTTATTTTGATTTTTATTTATTGTCCAATTAGCACGGCAGTGCCACTTACACTAATTAGAAGAAACAAAAAAATTGAAAAAATAATAACAAAACAAAAAGAATATTAAAGAATAATTGAATGAATTATAAAATTTTAACGCTCTTCGCGCACCTTAGAAGTTCAGAAACTAGGGAAGTCTACCCATCATTGAATGGATCCCATTGAGTATTTTTGTCCAAGAACGAGTTGAAACATGCCAATGAACGCGGTATATGTGCCATGGCTCGGACAACGGTGCGATAAAGCGGGACCACGAAAAGTTTATTTTTTCGTGGGCGTAAACATTTAGGGACACGTATATGACACAATTACTAATTAAGATCTGCAGCATATCTCCTTGTAAAATTCGACACAAAAATTTTAACTGGTTGCAAGTCCCCCTGACGTCCAAAGAAATTAAATCTTAACAACCTAAGAGAAATTTGGTTGGATACATGAAATAATAATATACATAGCAACGTTTGTACATGTATCTTAGGAAGGACTTCTGCACTCTTTCTAATAATAGTCCGCACTTTTTCTCGTTCGCATCCCAAACACAGATGCTTGTCTATTTAAATATATAACCCAAAAACATACCAAGTCGCAGAAGACCCATGACGAAGACTACACACCCCGCCAAGAAAGCTAGGAGAACCACAAACTCGATGGGCAGACCTCGGCATGTTTGTAATGTTATAAGGGCCATCAAGCTGGTGGGACCGATTGACACCTCCTTTACGGTCCCCAGGAATGTGTACAGCATTGTACCTACGGATGTAAACAAATATGATTTATTTATTGCTCTAACAGAATGAGCAGCAATACAATTTCCTAATAACTAACACAGATATATTTTTAGGTGACACCCCAATTATATATGCAAATCGAAATCAAGTAACACAACAGACATAAACAGAGAATTACATACGTTATAAAAAATAATATTGAAACATTATTCAATTAGAAAAACATTTTTGAAATAGACAAGACAAAAATTTATGGATATAACATCAACAATAAAAATTCTTTTACAGTATACAATATAAATGTAAAAAAAAATATTCGCATTTCTAAATTCTATACTTAAAATTAACTAAAAGGCAACAAAAAATATATTTACATTATACACTTCTGGACACATGTATTGGCCCACCTTGCAATTTTCAGTTTCATTCGGTCCTAGCTAAAAATTTATATTTATATTTAGGTCGAGCAAAAAGCTTTTATGCAGTTTTGAACCTGGCAGATTCATAATTTCATTCAAAAGTCTATTTTTGAATTACGAACACAGAATTTAAAGAAACAAAAGATTTGGACCCTTTCCTTGATATCGCACAATCGAATACTAAGAAAACTTTATTTTATTGGTTTATTTGGATTTAATTCTTGGAAGTATGAAATTCCTCTTTGGTTTTGCAACTAACATTACTTATTCTTAACATTAAGGTGAGGTTCTATCAATGGATACTTCGCCTGAAGTCACCGTACAAGCTGTGGCACTTATCCAGGCCGGACACATAGAGCGGTTGATAAACTCTATGCCTAATCGAATGAGAGCTGTCGTAGATACCCATGGAGGCAACACGCGTTATTAAATTAAACCTTTATTTGATAAAACATGTATCTTAGTCAAAAATCATTCAACTGCCTTCATCAAGACGCATACCTGACTTGTTAGGCGTAGCTCAATGTCGTATGGTATTCTGAATTCAAATTTAAAACAATGCGATCGAAAAAGATGGTAAAATGTGTCAGGTTTAAAACTGAAACCTAAACTCTAAGTTGGGCCAATAGATGTGTCCAGAAGTGTATAATATTATGTTTTGAGTGAGGACATAACAGCGTGCTGTATTTTTTTGTAGCTATGAAGGTGATCAGAGAAGATATGCAATAGATCGGCGTCTTATTGACAGCCCACTGACGTTGATGCTAATTATTGTTATGTTACTTTAAAATATACGAAAATATACTAGCATTAAAAATTCTCATATAAGAATGCAACTGAAAAAAATACAAGCAAAGTATATAATCAAAACCTCATCGTATTTTTTTATGTGAGGGTTTTAATGTAATTACACAATATAAATACACAAAACACAAAAAACTTAAGTAATTAAGAGTCAGTCATACATTAAAGAAATTATTTATGTGGACAGAAAAATAATAATTTAAATATTAATACTATATTAAATCAATATTTATACAACGACCCACTCGTACCTCGCGTATCAATGGTAGCCGTTAAAACTTAGAAAAAATCAGTTCAAAAACAAACGTGGAACGTTCTAGTGAACAAATTTAATTATCAACATAACTCTATGGGAAATGTTTGACTCTGATTTGCTTTTGATCCCGACTCAACCTCGATCCCCGAAACTCAAAGATTTTAAGCTTTTCTCATCAAGACCTTTCCAATGACTTTTTATTACTTAAGTATTAACTGTTTCGAAATATGTGGCAAATAGTCGGGCTGAAATGAATAAACTACTAAATGAAAAACTTAAACTAATCTAAGTTGTTTTATGCACAAAGTGTCGACCACAGATTAGGTATCCATGATACGTATGTAAAACTAAAATGTACCAAATGTTAAATTACTGTAAATTTTAAATTAATTAACAATATTTTGGTGCGTTTAATGAATTTTACAACATTTATTTGTAAGTGTTTCGTGCTCATCAGCACAAAGTTCTAAGTCTGGTATTTTACTCATTTCATAATATATTCCTTTGACATTCGCTCGAGTGGAGAATTTTAACCAGGTTACTTTCATTAGTGCAAAAACGGACGTTGGCTTCGAGATGTACATCGAGGTGCATTAATACAAAGCAAGTCTGGGCTATTAAATATATATTTATAATAGGTATTTATTGGGAGGGGCACTGGCAATCGCGCATGCGCGATGGCGGCCATATTTAGGTGAGTGCGTTTATTTTAAATATGAAGTTTGCGGCTTAGATCATTTATACGTCTTCAAAGACTGTGATAGCTATGAAAGAAACATACTGATGTTGACATTTAACCTCTATTTTCAGCAATTTTTAGCAATGCAACACTGACACAAAGTGCGTAGAAATCGAGATTGTAGCACGTAGCTTGTCACGCACACTAAAGTATTAAATCCGGCCTATTTTTATCGGTTGTCTAGCAGCAAGAGGCTCTATTAATCCAGACGTATAGATTATCTAATTAAGGTTTATGGTTTGAAAAAAAAATCGGCGTTTATCTTGCTCAAAATACACTTGCAGCCAATACCATGAAACTATGTAAAAAGATTTCATTATTAAACAGTTGACTCGTTTGCAAATGATAATTATTACCTCGTTAGAGAGAATAACTCATTCTCTGTCATTACCAAATAACTTGTAGCAACGAATACTTTTGTGTTATGGTTTAAGAAGAGTTTCTATTGCGTAAATTACGAAATACGAGTAGAAAAAAGTTATGTCTTTAAAGCAATGCGGTCATCTGTCCTGTTACAACTTGACAGGACATAATTGAGAGCCGTCATTGTTTTTGAAGTTTTACTTCTTTTGGCGCGTTAGAGCAAAATTATTAGAGTGAGTTGTTACCATGTGGGCTTACACGACACCCTGCCATTAGCTGGTCAACTAGACCATTTGTATAAATACTTCAGCTACCAAGCCTCTTGTAGCTCATTTCTGTCTAATTGTATAAAAATAATATTTATACGTTATTTATCTAAATTATGCGGTATAAGAATGTTTTCATTGGTTGTATTTAATACTTACCTTCTTCATAAAAATTTTGTTTTTCTACAAACAATAACATGAGGTATATTTTTCTAAGCATTTTTGTTTTGTTACGCCGAAGAAGTATTTCTTGGTGAGTCCCGACTTACGCTATATAATAATGTGCATTTTTTTGTTGAGAATGAATTATAATAAAAATAAAAATACATGAACTAGTTCGTAGTCCGTACTTACCCATAAATGCTGAGTACAATCCATACTGAACTGGAAGATTCGCCAGCGAAGCATACGCTATGCTCTGTGGAACTAAAGTTAGCCCTAGAGTTATGCCTGCAACTAAATCAGCTATTGCAGCAGTTTGGTTATACTTCGGAGCCCATTCCACAATCGGAAGCCTTTGCTTTAGCAGCACAATCCAACCTCCAGGTGATTTCTTTTCCAGCGGTATGCCTTCTTCGACCTCCATTAATTCTTGTTTAGATTCCGTCGTTAGTTGAATCGCAATTAAATGCGTACGCGCATCAAGTAATTAGTTGGAATACTGACATTAAGATACCTCCACGTTATCTTTAGTAGAAGCCTGACAACGGCGAGTAAACAGTGGCTAACAGTGAGTGATAACATCGCCAAATAGATGCAAGTCTTGGCGACCTTTGATCTTAATCCTTAATTATAATTACATAAGAAATTGTGATATTATGTTCTTCTTACTACGCGAGGGTTTTTTTTAATATTAGAGGGGGCACACGGGCAAGAGTCTCACGAGATGAGAAGTGGTGAGGCTACCACCCATGAACATCCGTAGCAAGGAAAAGCAGAGTCAGATAAAGGCGGCCTTAACTGGTCACGGTCCTTATAATAAACATCTATTGAAGTAAAACTTCTTCAAAAAAGAACGACGGCTGGTTCATGCGTCAACTCGTGAACGGGTCCTGCTTGTGGCGCCAGGTGGACCTGTATTAGTGAATAAGTCCTTGTATTTGTTGGATGCGATTACTAGTTATGACAGTAATTGACAGCCGTTGAGTTTCTTGTATGTTCTTCTCACGAGCTCTACTTTTTCCGAACGTACGGTAGATTCAGAACTAATTAGAAAGATTTATATTGACGATTTTAAGCCAAATTAAATAAAGACAGACTACACTTTGAAAAAAGTTTTCTCTGGTACACACAAATGTTTTTTTAATTAGGCATAACTGACAGCCCCCTGTGCAGGGCATGCATGGTGGCAGAAGAAACTACCGCGCATGTACTTCTGCATTGTCCAGGTGTAGCGACTTGCAGGGCTCAACATCATGGCCCCCACACACACTACCGGAAGTCTTTAGGAAGGAGAGAAGATTACTAAGGTTTCTGGGGGAGTTGAGGTGGCAAGAATAACAAATTATTTTTTATGACAATAAGGGACGAGACGACCAGGATGTTCAGCTGATCGTGATAGGCCCTGCCCTTAATTTTGTAGCGCCGCTCAGGATTCATGAAAAAAATTCTCATTAGCAAGCATTACTGTGTTTCGGTCTGAAGGGCGCCATAGCTAGTGAAATTACTCGGCAAATGAGACTTAACATCTTATCTCTCAAGGCGATGAGCGCAATTGTAGTGCCGCTCAACGACATTGTAATAGGTAGTGCGTATCAATTTCTATCAGCTAAACGTCGTCGTAATCCTGCTCGTCTCGTTCCTTATTGTCAATTTCGTTTTAAACTACTTTCAATGTACGCCCTTAAATAGATTAAATAAAAAAACATAATAAATAAAACCATAACAGCCAATACACTATTTATTATACAACCAATATTTAATATATCACTTGTAAATGCACCATCAGCTATCAATTAACAATAATAATTCAGGTACTACATTATAGTAATCGAATTAACAAATACATTTAAACGAAAATTAATACCAAAACCACAATATTACAATAAATTAGTTTACATTTGAGATTATCACCGCGATAAAATATACCAAAGTTGATAGATACAAATGTATGAACATACCAAAACCACTTACATGACAGTTACTTCAACTTTTTCATTATTAAATCAATTTGTTCGTCGACGCGAGCACTTGTACCCCTGAAATAAGATAAAACTAATTAGAACACTGCATCAGTTCCGAATACGGACAGTGGCGTAATATGTGTGGGGTAAGACTGACTGATAGAATTCCGAATGCGATAATACGCTGTGGTTTGAAAGAGGATGTTGTGACAAGGACTGAAAAAGGAATGCTGAAATGGTTCGGACACGTGGAGCGAATGAGTCAAGAAAGAATGACGCATCAAATATATAGGGCAAGTGTGTGTGGGCAAGTCGGTCGCGGGAGACCTCGTAGAACATTCGTCGACCAAATTGGGGACGTTTTGAGAAAAGGAGAGGTCCGAAGCACCCGCAACCGGCGAGCATGTATGAAAAGAGTAATGAATGTAGAGGAAGCGCGTGAGGTTTGTAAGGATAGAAGCAAATGGCATTCTATTGTCTCTGCCTACCCCGACGGGAACAAGGTGTGAGTGTGTATGTATCAGTTCCGGATATATCTGTCAAACATGGTAATATAAACTATACGATATATATCCCTGAAAATAAGTGTTTTGTTGGTATTTTACCATAGCAGCATGACGCTGAGTCAGTCCCTTTTGGTAGTAATGATTGCTTCACGGCACTTTTAAAGAAGACATCAGTATATATTATGCATATATATTTATAGTATGTTTTTTTTGCTAATGTAATTTTTGGTGTTATTTTTTATATCGTTTTATGATTTTTCTCTAACCTCTGTAACTGTTTTTCTCTTTTTTACTTGTATTATTGTGTGGTTTGTTATTGTTATTAATAATGTTCATTCAATCAGATATAGAGTGGAAAGCATTTTTTTGGAGAAAAAGTAAAAAGAAGAACAAGACGTTGACCTTATGCTAAGTGATATACTCTGTGATAACTCGACTTAACTGAGTAGTAGGCACAACAAGTTTATGTTTGTTCCTGGTGTTAACATTATGATTATGACAGTCTAGCAAAATCGCTGATGTGCCTATAAATATATTGCATTAAGCTAGCTAAAATGTTTATTTCTTTGAATTTTTCTCTTAATGATTTATGAAATTTATGTGTGTGTGTGGGTTGGAGCGCGTTACCTGTAGGCTGCGGGGTCTGGGCCCACGATGGCTATGAGCTGCGGGACCTCGGAGGAGTGCTGCGCCAGTCGGGCCAATGCCGTGAGGGTGCGCCACAGGTGTTCCTCAGCAGGTGCCCACTGCGTCAGCTGTAGCGCCGCCATCGCTAGCTCGACGCAAACCTCATCAAACACCTGCACAATGCATTTTCATGCTCGCGGAAGATTACTTTGCAGGTGGCGGGATAGTACTAATATAAACAATTTGTAATGTTTTTTTAAAGTGATAGCCCTCACTTATTGGATTAACACGCAAATAAAACTTGAAAACAAAATTTATTAAACGATGCGGGACTCGAACCCACCCAGGTTATCAACTGTAAAGTAGATCCTGTAGATGAATCCACAACCTGACAGTTCAACAAAGCATACGAGATTTTATGACGATACGTCACTCGAACGGTTAGCCCAGTTGGGAATCCACGCGCACGGAACGCGAGGGTCGAGGGTTTGAGTACCGCATCGTTCATAAAATTTTGTTTCCAAGTTTTTTTAGTGTAGTAATAATATTTTTTTCTTAGTACAAAATTACAAAATTTTGTATTCAAAGCAGATACAGATTACATTCTATAGATAAAAAAAGCGTGCGAGAGAGAGGACCGTCTATCTCAACGGAGACATCACAAGAGAGAAAAGGTAAGCGAATCTATTGTTACTGTAACCAATTTTAATTGACGAGTCGTAAATAGTCAACCACGCTTGCCATTAACTCCTTAGTATTTTGAATATGAACTAGTTAACGTCTTGATACTGTCAACGACAAATCAAAATTGGTATTTTGTCAATTCGTGATTGACAAATCAAAATTGATCACACATTATCGGACTGTCAGGTGCTCTGTACGCTAGAATATTCTGAGTTTGAGGTATTAACATTTAAATTTGTTTCTACTTTCATACGGGTAGATACCTAAACTGAATCGCTAACATTCGTACCAAGAAATGCCTAGAACTAACTGTCGTTTGTGGTCCGCGGTGTGAGTAAGAGATGACGCTGTACAGTCGTCGACTCTTACTCGAACTACATACGTTGCGTTTCGAAACGTAATGTTTATATTATTATTTGAGCGGTTTTCTTGCGTAAAAATAAAAACAAATATATATTAAAATTGAGCTTTATAGTCAAATTATAAACCGTTAAGCCCTTTTGTGTTAAAAAAAAACTTTATACTAGAGCGCCCGAATCGACTCACGCACACATACACGCAAATTACACGGCCGCTAAGCAATCTTGGGAAGACAAAACTATTGAGTGCCACGCCGTACGCCGCCGAGACTGGTCGCTGTCTAAATTATAATATCTGCGCCGCGTCGTCCGCGTCGTCAATCTTTTCGAATGTTATACCAACCTTAGCGCTCCGCCCAGACGAAGGTATAAATTACAAGGAGACCGCTGAGTTACGCTACTGTTCTATTACTTGTATTATGACAGAGATAACTGATTGTCTGTGTAATTAATACTTAATAGAGTTCTGATGTGTTTTTAACGGATACTTATTCATAAATATGTATCATTATTTTTCAATATCTTTTTATGCAAAAGGATATTAAACGAATAAATTATTTGTATCGCTTATTGATGTTGTGCTAGCTAATAAATTCTAATGTATCACTGTTTATTAGACTCCAATAAATAAAATAAAATAGGATTTTAAATATTAAAATAAAATGTCCATTGGCCTTCCGCGAACTAATTAAGTTTCCAAACACTGTAAGCTCTGTGTAAATGATCTATAAATATGACAGCTAGCTGTCATGCTCGTATGTTCGTCAAACAAATATAATTTACGGCGGAGTTGTATCTAACATAGATAGCGTTTGATAAGTTCTGTAAATTCACGGCCATGGGACAATGGAATGGCGCCGTGTATTGTTGACAAATAGGTCTTACTGTGACGTATCTATGAGGTGATAATATATTTTTTCAACACAATTGCTCTTAAAGTGAGCCTTATTACGTCGTTCTTAGGGCCATAAGCCGAACCATACCCCTACAATGTTAAGGTAGTACCTAACTGTAAATTATATGAGAGTAAACAGAGCATTTTCAATTTAACCGGGTAATACCCACAGTTCTTTACATCCATAAAATCCATTTACATTTTTGAAATAAATAAATGTGTCCCTAGTTAGGACGAATAAATATTTACACAGAAGTAAATGAAGGTACCTAAAGAAGTGGCAAGTACCAATGTAACTCAGTCAGTGAAATTACCAACAAAATAATCCAGTGTCGTTTTGAAAACGGTATATTCACCAATTATTACTTAATTTAAACGCTTTATGCAATACATGTTAGCTTTTATAGCTAAGAATAGTATAATACACGTAGTTAAATATACGTTTATATTGAAGTACTGGGATAGTCAAAGACATGAATAGTAAATACACGTATTCATCTACACGAATAGCCAAATACAAGAATAGTATAATACACGAATAGGAAAATACCGCGATACCTACAGATAGCCAGTTTGTGCACGACGAAATGACTACGTCAATTGAAGTGAAAACAATGCATTCAGTAGGAAATTATTCTGCTATCTATAAAACAAATATGGCTTAATCTGTACAAATATTTGGTACGGAAATAGAATTTCCCCAGTATCGACTTGTAAACAGGTTTCACCTAGGAAAATATCATTAGCTCATAATACGATTGAAGTGTAAACTTCTTTAAGACACTGAGCTGTGATGCTTATTCGGGGTAAGTCTGTTCGAGTCGACGAATGTAAACTCGCTCGGTACTCATAAAAAATAATTACTACATTTTTATTCGTTGTGGCTTGCGATTCGTTATAGCACATGCAGATACTACCTGGAAGATAAGTTGCGAAACTTATAGTTTTGGTATTATTGTTTCATACCTAGGTAACATTGAAAATAGTTTAGAAAATGAAAAACGGCTTAATGTAGAAAGTTGCCAATACTTTCATTGTTTTTCCGTTCTCCTACAATAATCCTAATCTCCGTTCCTCTCTACACATCGTCGCATTCGTTGGAACCACTGAGAAAAGCAGTGGGCCCATTCTTCCTTAAGGGTCTCTTCTATGGCATTTTCGTACGCTTTCACCGCATCTTCAAGGCTCGTAAAGCTAAATACCTCGAAAGTTACAGACTACATTGAACACATTTATTGAGAAGAATTATTTTTACACCTGTAATTCCTTTTATTTTTACACGAAGAAAGATTTAAGTTTCTTTTGAAAAGAAAACAAACCACAGTAATATGTCTACACCTTTATGAGATTACGTTTTCCTTCAGTGTGAAAACTACTGAATCGAACCGATCGGAATACCAATTATACCGTAATATGCAGCGTGTCTCGGAGAAGGTTTTAGTGTATGTTTATTAGTGATTTTTTATTCAGAACCTATATTTTTTGACGTAGAAATACAATTACGTAGATATAAATATAATAACCTGGCAAAACAACGTTTGCCGGGTTACAACTTGTGGCTTGTGCATTATTATATATTTATATGTTTTATGTAACGTTAGTGTAGTTATAACAGGCAAGCACCACAACACACACAACATCACCAAACTCTGGCGGGTCTGGGAGGGGGAAGACCTTGAACTTAGCCGAGGTGGGGAGTTGACCACGAATGTGCCCGCCAAACGCGAGCCGCTGCAACATACACAATACTCTGCAGTGGTCTGTTCTACTCGTTCTACTATAAGACACCGCTCGAATTGTCAGGGATCCAGTGCTCTGTTAACGCCTCGATCATCTGGCGTTGCGTAGAGGCGTCGCTTCTTGCTCGCATGTATCTTCTATTGCATTTATCAAGGGGAGTATTCCGACGAGTTGTTTGACTTGATTCCTGCCGCCGAATTCCAACACAGCACGATACTCTACAAATTACAATATCATTCCCACCATCTGAATGCGTGGCGTTCCTCCACAGTGCGGTTTTCAAGGAACTTTCTTCTACATACAACCAATCTGTGGGATGAGCTTCCTTGTGCGACATTTCCGGGACGATACGACATGGGTATCTTCAAACAAAAGCGCGTATTCTTTTCTAAAAGGCCGGCAACGCTCCTGTGATTCCTTTGGTGTTGCAAGAGGATGTGCGCGGTGATGATTACTTAACATCAGGAGACCTGTGCGCTTGTTTGGTACTCTTTCACAAAATATATTTACGAAACAATTTAAAAGCGATAGAAGATGAATTTTGTGTACATAAGCACCAGTAAATTTACTCTACTTATTGATTAAATAAAGAATTAGATAGTGAGTGTACTTTGCGTTATCTAATATTTGTTTTTTTTTTATAATTATATTGCGTGACAGCTTCCTCTGTACGTATTAATTAACATTGTGTATATAGTTGCTTACATAATAACATATTAAGAAGTCATTTGAAATGAAAAGTTGTTCCATTTTACGATTATTCTTTGATATTATTTTATTAAGCTTTACATCTTATTGCACCGCCGAAAATATAGTCGCCAAAACTTCGTTCAAAGAAACTTCACACTAAGGAGTGTGGCTTATTTTTTTTTCATATAAGAGGGGGCAATGTTCAAATGCCTCACGTGATAAGAAGTGTTGAGGCAACCGTCAATGGAGATTTGCAACACCAGGGGTGTTCTATACATATATGTTCGTTCAGAATATGTCCTATACATTATCAAACCTTTCCCTTCAAAATTAACCTCAGGGTGTAAATTTATTCGTCGTGTTGTTTTACTGTGATTATTACGCGCTGTATATATATATATATTTTAATTTATTTATATGATTACGGTTAAGTGGCTCCACCAGTGCGTTTATATAATATGTCGCCATTGTAGTTGCACGCTGTATAATATGTGCAAATTTAATAAATTTCAGGCTTATATATATATCTGTTATTATTTTTTGAATATCAAACAAAAAATTGTTATATTTCGTATTATTTTCCTAGATCTGATAAAGTTTTCACTCTAGACACACAAAAGAAGAAGAAGAAGAGAAGATGACGCGCAATGAAGTGACGTCTCTACACAACGCCAAGTGATTTCCCGTGAGCCGTTCACAGAGCACTGGTGGTCGATTGTAACGGAATCTTTGCACTCAATTTACATCTAGGTACTTCAAGAAGCGTGTCTGATTTTATAAGACTATTAAATCAAATTCAGTTACAGTAACAATAGATTCGCTTTCTATCTTTCTGTATCTATATTTGAGATATTCTCTCTCTTATACGCTTTGTTCGTGTATACGTAATTATAAGCATGTCTGTTATTAAACCAGTGGACTCTATATTGCTACAGAACGAACTCTACATAGGTGCGTAAAATTATATTCTTCTTTATTAAGATTATTTATTAGTTTTTTCTTTAACTATAACTTATTTGATGTATATGTACTTCTAGACATAAGGATATGTAAGAAATACCTAAGGACCGCTGAAAATCTGTTTATATTAACCCGAAAAATGAAAACTTTTCATAGTAGTCGGATTTGCAAAGTAGGTTGGAGAAAAGACGGTCGAACAAAAACGTTTCTTACGAACGCTGCCTTAACGATAAGAGATATATTATGATTGTTTTGTATATATGTATGTAGCAGCATTGGTACACCCACTAATATGGTTACACTGGTGTTTATTATTATATTCTAATACTATATTGAATTGCTTACTTCCGGTATTAAGTAGTATTTATATACTCTTTGACTTCCATCCTCGGCCATCTTTATTACAGTCACGTTATGCACTTTAATTATTAATTTGTGCAGTATATTAATCAATAAACACTGCGAAAATATTAATATATATAGTTAACCCTCTCAGTGACAATAGTGATTAGTAAATAATAAACATAAAATTGGTCCTTCGAGCCGGATATATGTAAATGCCGAAATAGTCGCGGGTAGCGGGTAATCCTGTATAAAGTAGCAGTAAGAAAGCAAAATATAAAGAATGAGATTGTATACAGACCACGGTCTTTACCTCCTTGCAGGCGATGTTGTACATGAGCGCTGTGCCGCACTCCCGCAGCTCCGTCTGAGGACTCAGCGTGCATGAGACGCATACCTACGGACAGACACGCCCACTTTTAATTACACAAAAAAAATTTGAACACAAATTTATGAACGATGCGGGACTCGAACCCGCGACCTTTCGTGTTCCGTGCGAGCGCTCTCCCATCTGAGTCAACCGTTCGAGTGACGTATCGTTGATAAATCACGTATGTCTTGTTCAACTCTCAGGTTGTGGCTTCATCTACAGGATCCACTTTACAGATGATAACCTGCTCAACGTCAGTATTTGCATATTAGGAAATTGACTTGAGATGTCGCTCTTTCAAATCTAAGCAATCTGTTATTTTTCTAAAGTGATAACCCTCATTTCTGGAATTAATTACACAATATAATTTGAAAACAAAATTTATGAACTCGAACCCGCGACCTCTCGCGTTCCGTGCGAGTGCTCTTCCTACTGAGTTGGCTCACGTATTGTTGTGATATGTTGTACAAGACATAACAAATTCAACTCTCCAATTGTGACTTGGAACGCGAAAGATCCTTCCCGTATGTAAAGGAAGTGACTTTCCCCCTTATTCATAATGGTCCGCTAACTTAAAACAGCCGCTACGGAGTGTTTTTTCTCATTCCGACTTAGGTCAATAGAAGAAGACAGAGTGTGAATTAGCAATTCTTTAAGTTAGCACACTATTACTACTTACTGTACGTGTGTGAGTGTACTACCCGGATACATTATCTCTGGACCTAACGTCGATGACGTCACATCCTCCCTTTGTTACGGTGTGCAAAATAAGCATCACTAGGATATTATTATTAATAAATAAACCAGGATATTTTTGTCAGTATTACAGATAATAATAATAATGTTACGGTGTTGTGTTCAAATCAATTATTTTAGTATTTAAAAGTAGAGTCACAACTATTATAGCGACACAGAACATCAGAAACTACAGAACTTTTAACAACAAAAATCAAAACGTTTCAATAAAAACTTCAAAATTAACGGTAATGAAACTGCAAACCGTACTGACGCAACCGAACGAGTGCGAGGGGGTGAAAGGGAAACGGGAGGGGGCTTCACGTTCTAGCGAGATCCAGAGATATTGTGATTGTATAGTAGTTGTGTACGTAAACGGTAAGGCATAATGTTTTATTTGTTCTGAGCCCTGCAGTATTAAAACTCACCTTAGTAGTAACCCTAATGTTCGATAAGGGCTGCCCACGGTACTCCCACTCGCTGATGTACAGACACCACTCTGAAGACGATGTGTTCTCGAACAGATTGCACATCTAGCAAACATAGTATACATCAATTATTATATAATTCAAACAAAAGAAATCTTATAACTATATTTACAATACTATGACTACATAAAATTAAAACTATCATTACGTGGAAGCGTACCAAGAATACTGGCAGCAAGGCTGATCCGTTGACCGAAATAGCTGCCAGCGCTTGGGTTTCCAGTAGCCTTATTGAGGCGCGAAGATAGTATTTTGAACATTCTCCGCGCCTCTGGGCCCCACGGACCAAGTGTCTCGACACCAAACGGCACAAAGATGTATGACTCACTGAGACCAACATATTTTCGACGCTTGCTATCTTCGGCAGTCGAAGCAGCAGCCCCAGCACCAACTGACGTAACTTGGACATGAGAAGGAGCCAGAGTATCGACGCAAGTAGCGTCCCACACCAGCGCCCTTCCCCGTGCCCAAGCCACCAGCGTCATTCATTCAGGACGCTTGCCATCGCGGCGGGTAATACCATTATTATATTATAATACGTATATATCGATACCTCAGTTCCAAAGAGTAAAAATTCAGAAATGATTTAAATGACTTTGATTTGATTCGCTTGTCCTCCTTTTCCATAAAAAAAAAGAAAACAACTCGAGTTGTTTGTACTTGTACTGTTTAAAACGAAAATATTCTAGACTCATGAAAAAATATTGGAATTAAGAACTTAACTGAATTCACTTATCGACTTGTTTATCTGTGGCAATGGTGGGTTATTGTTTACGGAACTATTTCTCATACTTATACTGAATTTTAGACTTGTTACAATTTGGAACTGAGATATCGATACATTTAAGAGCTATTCCGGATTGCGACTCTAATCACTTATGCTGAATCCCCAATACAATACTTCTTTTTTATTTTTTATTTTTATGGAATAGGACAAATGAGCGTACGGGTCACCTGGTGTTAAGTGATCACCGCCGCCCACATTCTCTTGCAACACCAGAGGAATCACAAGAGCGTTGCCGGCCTTTAAGGAAGGTGTACGCGCTTTTTTTGAAGGTACCCATGTCGTATCGTTCCGGAAACACCGCACAAGGAACTTCACATAATATAGAACAAAGTAGCTTTTCGTTGTCTTTCTGTATATCTGCTATGTTTTTCTAAACCAGGCAAAGGATTTAACGATATATTCAAATATTATTTCGTGCGACTGTCCCACCTCTTATTACGTAGTATTTACATCCTTTTTTCTGAATACCTCCTCAGTGCTCGCCCGGCGTAACATCTCGACTGCACTCGCATTGCGCGCCAATTACACCCGAGGAAAAAAAGTACCGAAATCGTATTCCTTTCTTCTGCTCAACATTCTTGACTAGGACGCATATTATACAAATGATTTGAGTTTTCTTTAGTGTTAATTCCGCCAATATTTGTCTTTAAACAATTCGACACGTGTTTCGCCTCTGCACGAGGCATACTCAGGACGTGTTGCCTCGCCAAAATCTGGCACGAGTCTCGTGTCTCTTTGTATAATTATGGATTTCCGCAAAGTAACGCCTACTTCAATAAATTTTCTTAGGACGCATATATAACTTACAAAGAGAGCGAGGGCGAGCTGTTCTTCTGGAGGCAGCGCATCAATGCCGTTTGCGTAACCCAGGATGGCATGTTGTCGTCTGTCCTGGTGCAGCAGCAGGGACACATCTTCACGGAGCGCGCTGGCAGCCAGACACCGCAGCGCGGCACATCGAGCCTCACTCTTTATGTCTGGGTCGGAGAGTACGCGACCTGGAATAATATTACCTTATAGAATAGAATATTTTTCAAGTTATACTTCTTTTGGCGCGTAAGGGAAAAACTATCAGAGTGAAATACACGATGCAAATTCGTCACGTGCACCGTCACGCAAATTCGACACCCTGACGTTAGCTGGTCAACTAGACCATTCATATCATACTTCAGCTACAAAGACTCTTGAAACTCATATGTCTGTCTACTCAACCACAACCAATGGACGAGAATTAAATAAATTTCAAGTCTTAATACAAAAACAATAAAATCTCTCCAATTGTATAACAATTTTTTAAACGTTATTTAACTGAAATTTGCGATATAATGATATTTTCATTGGTTGTATACAATACCTTCTTTATTACAATTTTTTTTACAAACGTAAAATACCTCGAGAAATAATATTTATTAATCATATTCATTTATTTACAATAACATTACATAATGTTGCAACACTTGGTCAACGTCATTAAGTCATCAGTTCGTAAAGGGGCTTTCACATGGAGAGAAGAACTGATAAGAAACTCCGAGCCCATCTTTTAAATCATATAACAACTTAGCATATTCAAACTTATATTATATAATTTTAAGTCTCCTGCGCAGAGCTATACAAGAACCATGCATGATTTTCCTCTATAAAATCTTCTATACTATAGTAAGCCTTCTTTTTTAAACAACATTTGATTGATTTCTTAATTTTATACTCAGTGAGTCCTAGTATAGTATCTGGTATAATGCTAAATCTTTTGAAGTGGATTGTGTTATATTTTATAATAAACTCCCAAATGAAATTAAAATATTACCTATTAAAAAATTTAAATGTATCGTAAAAAATAAATTAATATCTAAGGCCTATTATAATGTGAAAGATTATTTGAATGATAAAGATAGTTGGAATTAATGTTCTAAATTTTGTTAATAAATATTGTTATACTCATTTGAATGCTATTGTAACTTTTGTACTTCATCCTGGCTTGCACTAAATAACCTATAAAGTTTTACAGTGAATAAAGATTTTTTTGACTTTGACTTTGGTATTTTATTAACTCTAACTTATTAAACGGGACTCAGTTTATTCTTTCAAATGCTAAATTCCATTCACATCATATTTAAATCTGGACTCTTGCATTCTATACCCACACGTTTTGCATGAAATTTCTCGCTTCGTCTCATTCTTGGTTAAAGAGCAGCAATGTAAAACATTTATTCAGTTCAGTTTTGCTTCGTAGAGTGACATTTAACACATTACTAAGGTAAAAGTGTGCTTACATTGTCTTTAAGCACACTTTTGCCGTTCTGCTATCAGACTGTGAATAATATGTCCTTATATGTGTATAGAACGTCATAAAAGGCAATAATTTTGTCAAAATTGATTCCTTTAGAATTCTTTTTGATGTCATTTCTAATATACTAGACACTACTACAGCTTCAGAAACAAATGGCGCTCTGAGTCTCTCTCAGAAACGGCGCAAGAAACTCTCCCAGCATTTTTGTTGCGCTCTTTTTAATCAAATATAGAATATTGTACTGTCAATGCTATTGCTGTAAAATAATCATAATCTATCGTCATTGTACACAACAAGTAAAGCTCTCACCGATGAAGCTCAGGAAGTCATCACCAAGCACCCAGCTTCCCTCACCCTGCACCAAGTATTGTTGCAGCTCGTCAAGGCTCTGCTTCTCTTCTGCAGATAGATCTACTCCCTCGAGGGTTTTTGAGAGCGTCTCGAATTCTTGTACCCCCTGCAAATATCGTTTGATGATTGTATAGTTTTGTTTTTTTGCATATTTAAGATGGCATCGTCATATGGAAAGAATGGATAAAGTTTTGACTGCACAAATTTTTTGGGGAAATATGGATGTAAATATTGGGAAAGATCGAGAAAGGCTTTAAGTCAAGAGCGAGGGAAAAGTACCAACGATACGAGCTTTTATCCCATTCCAATATTTTTATTTGTAAAATAAGGTATTCGCGTAAAAGTAAATTTTTTTATACTTTATTTATTTAACCCGAAGTTTTGTAAGCTTTGCAGGAGCACGTTTTTAGGTAGACGTTGATGAAAAAAATACAAAAAGTAGGATTTTTTTATTACTCATTGAACGTCAAAATAGAAAACCCCATTCGAAAAGATATGCCTCAATAAAATTTATTTTTAAATAGGCTGGGGCACTCGCTTTATTCCCAAAATGTGGTATTTAATGTGTGCCACACAAACGATGTTTAACATTCTTTTGAATTTCGCAACACATATATTGGGATCCAGTTGTGAATGCATATACTTCATCCAACAGAAAGTTCTTACTAACTCGCGACTAAGCCGAGTAGTATTGCATAATTAGTGTTACCAGAACAATACAAAAACTGCAATAATTCCTAGTATATTATTGTTCGATTAGATTACGCTTAGGTGAATTTCCCATCGTACTAGTGCTAGGCTTTTATTTCCTCCCGACTATCTGTGAGTGATAACTTAACTTCCGCTGCACCACCAGCCTATTCCAGCCTCGTCATAAACCCCCCGAACTTTATCAAACTATTGAAAGTATTTCAAATATTCCCGTTAATAAATTTCATGAGGCATGGAATAAGACAGCAGTATAAATAAAATACGTAAGTAGTTAAAGTTCTAAACAAATATATTATGACTGAGCATTTGGCACATTTCATGCACTGGAGCAATTAACGCCCCCAAAGCATCTAAAAGTGAAAATGACATCATTGTGGCATAATCGTAACGATAAATAATTGATATTTCATGTTTCTAGATCAAGCAACAATCTATTCTCTACAACAGCATCACGAGTTTTAAGACGTTAGGTAACCCGGGGCATAAAAAGAATAGGAAACTCCTAAGCCCAAAGGTGTCATAAGAGGCGACTAAGGGCATTTACCAGTGGGAGACTCCTTTGCACAGGATGCCGGCTAAATTATGGGCACCAGAACGGCGCCTTTTTCTGCCGTGAAGCAGTAATGTGCAAGCATTATTGTGTTTCGGTCTGATGGGTACCGTAGCTAGTGAAATTACAGGGCAAATGAGACTTAACATTTTATTATGTCTCAATGTAACGAGTGGAATTCTAGCGCCACTTAGAATTTTTGAGTTTTCAAGAATCCTGAGCGACACTGCATTGTAAGGTATTGGGCAGGGCGTAGGTATCAATTACCATCAGCTGAACGTCCTGCTCGTCTGGTCCCTTATTGTAATAAAAAAAAATAGATTGTATTAAGAGCGCCGGTTTCGTCCGCATGCAGTTTACGGTCCAATATAACAGTTTAGTTTGAAAAATTATCAGAATTGTTTAATTTTGCTGGTCACCACTAATAACAATTGATAAATATGGGGTATTTAGATTTAACTGCAGAACTTGACGTTACAACTTTTGGCCTCTGTTATGATTGCCCCGCTACACTGGGGTTGCTATTGTCAAAGTATTAAAAAATTATAATGAAAAAACAATACGCGTAATTTTTGTTCTTTTCATAGAAAAGATTTTCAAAACATAGAAAACTCTTACTTACTTATAAAATTTAAAGCTTCATTAAAATTAGCCTCAGTCAATTTATAATCAAACTAATTACGATAGTCAACAATAATCTAGACTCTAGTCAGTAAAAAGGGATCGTGGTTTAGGAATATGTGGAACAGTCTAAATATTATTACAATGTATGTGTACTAAATAAAAAAATGTGTGAATAAGTCAGCATGACTCATAAAATGCAACACATGCTCAAACAAATGTGGCAGTTTGTTATTTCAATAACGTGTATAATGTTCATCCAATTTTACGATATAAATTTACATCCCTAGATATACAGAATCTAGATGGAACATTTTTATAACAAACAACAATATAATTCGCGTCAGAAAGTCTACTTAACCAACTACAGTCTTATAGGAATTCAAAATGCTTTACGTTCTCATTTGTAGCCATTAAACTTTTATGAAGAATAATAAACATTAAATTTTAATGAAGACCCAGAATTAGCCATGATACGTCATAAAAAGGGGTACCCGTATTATCAAAACAAAAATATGTAAACAATGCTGTGTATGTTGTAATCGTTACAAGTACCAGAGCACTACAAAAACCTGTAATAATACTAATGTGAAGTCGTGTGATTGTGGTAGTAACCAATAAATAAATTCGATATCAAGAAAATTTATCGAACTTGGCGCTACTTTGCGGAAATCCATTAATTATCCAAATGATTTGAGTTTTCTTTAGTGTTAATTCTGCCAAGTAACGAGACTCAAAACTCAAGAGTCTCGTGCCAGATTTTGGCGAGACAACACGTCCTGAGGATGCCTCGTGTAGAGGCGAAACACGTGTCGAATTGTTTAAAGAAAAATATTGGCGGAACTAACACAAAAAAAAACTCAAATCATTTGGATCAATATCAAGAGCTCTGGCACTTTGAAAGTTCCATTATTTGTCTCATTGACGTACTACAACAACAATACTCCCCTATCGCCTATTAAAGGTTCGCCAAAAAATTTCTTTAACACATACATATTAATATATATTAATAACATTCCATCAAATTAACACCTTATTTCGTAGCAATAATATTCAAAGTCTAATATGTACGCTCAATAGGAGCTCGGACGCGAACACGAGGCAAGAACATTTTGTTTTAGCAATTGAAATGTAATTATTTAGTAAAATGATTAAAAACGTCACTTTAGTTACACAATTTTGTTAATGTAAAGGGGCACTTACCTGAATGACGACACTCCGTCCTTTTTAAGTTTAGAAATGCTGTTATTTGGACAGATTTTCACTGAACACTTTGTTAATGCGTGGCGTTGTATTCAAAGCGCGGTGGAAACACAACTAAAAGAAATCTCTGCCAAATAGACGGGGTTTTGCTTCAGATCATTTTTGAGCGTGATTGTGATTGTAGTGTATTGTACGTCAATGAGTTTTCCCAATTAAAGGGGAACTATCTCAAAGGCTCTTAACGCTCTTATGATGTCTCAGCTGTTTCTTGAGCATCGGCTAAGAGCTAACTAAAAAATGACACTTATCCTCGTTTTTTCTATAAATAAAATCTCTTACACGAAGCAGTAGTTGATTAGCGACCAGTGGGAGGCTCCTTTGCACAGGATGCCGGCTAGATTATGGGTACCACAACGGCGCCTATTTCTGCCGTGAAGCAGTAATGTGTAAGCATTACTGTGTTTCGGTAGAAGGGCGCCGTAGTTAGTGAAATTACTGGGCAAATGAGACTTAACATCTTATGTCTCAAGGTGACGAGCGCAATTGTAGTGCCGCTCAGAATTTTTGAGTTTTTCAAGAATCCTGAGCGGCACTACATTTTAATGGGCATGGCGTATCAATTACCATCACTGAACGTCCTGCTCGTCTCATCCCTTATTATCATAAAAAAATAAAAAAAAAATAAAAAAAAAAAAAAAAAAAATAAGCGATAAAGTGACCTAATTGTACTACCATAATCATTTATAGTGCAATTAATACTTTGCATTCATTTATTCATAGCGAATATATAACTTACATCAATGTCTTTATAAACAACTGGAGGATCTCTGCTTCTCTTGCGTTGTTCCTCAGCTTTTCTTTCCTCATCTTCTACGTCCAAGTCTCGGGAGCTCGGACCTGCAAGGGACACTGGCTCTCTTGCCTCAACCGCCTCCACAGCTTCTGCCATTTCTGCATTCAAATTATCAACTAAAAGTTTACATTGTGATTTAAGTATATATTAATTCTTGCACATCAAGCTTGAACTTCGATGTAATTTCTCCGACTATTATGTACCTATATCCATTTCGTTATAAAATCATACAAAAAACATAAGAGAGTTTTTTGATTATTATTTTTACCCCGTAACACTAAAGTGGGAAATTCAAACTACTAACCGCTAAATTTTATAGCAATATTTAAAACCATTTTAAACCTACAAAAACTAATAAAACAAAAAATGTTATCTTCTTCTCGAGTCCTTAATTTATATAGATTTAGTACTTAGAAATTTTGAATGTATATATATATAGAGCACACAGTTTCCATTGAATGATGTGTTCATTTGTAATTGTTACATATATCAGAATTGAACCTAGCATAAGTTTATTTAAATGTGTAATTTATGTTATGTTGATGATCCAAAAATAAATAAATGAATAGTAAAACTTATAGTTTGCTTTAAGCTACCAAAATTGTGGGTATTGTGGTCATTGCTGTCATGTATATGTTTCGAGATGTAAAAAATCGACTACCAGGCAAAATAGGTAAAAATAGATGACAATTTTAACATAGAATCATAATAACGAAATCTTTATTGTATGTTTCGATTAAATTCTTTGACATGTCTACATAATATGTCTACACATAGATCTATTAAACAATTCTATTCTATTTATCAGACGATCCACCAACTAAATTGTTGAACGGTACTTTGAGCATATCTATTAATGCGTATATCTGTGTTACAATAAATAGCTCTTTGGAAAAGTTCACAGATTAAAATAGAGCGCACTAGATAAAGCTTATTAAATACTTACAGATGATTGTAAGTATCATTCACAATCTGATTCAGAGAGGCTGGTATAAATGAGGTGATCTTCATACAAATATGAAATGCAAAATTATTTTATGCTTGTATTCAAACTTTTTGCTTTTACGTAAAACATAACCAAAAAATTCATAATGTGTCTGTACGCAATGGAAATAAATACTACCCGGTTACATTATCTCTGGACCTTAAGTAGATGACGTCACTTTGTTACGGTGTGCAAAGCAAGCATCACTAGAATATTATTATTAATAAATAAGCAACGATTACTTTTTCAGTATTATAGATTGGTGTCATATTGGTTATTATTATTATAATTATATTTCATATCAAAAAAAAAATCTGAGTTCAGTAAATAAAGTATTAATTTTCTTGCAGCACTATTATATATAGCGACACGTAACGTAACAATGAAAACATCAAAAACAAAACAGTGATAGCATGAAAATATCAAGACATGTACCTAATCGCATTATTGAAACTGCAAACCGTAGTGACGCAACAGGACTAGCGCGAGCGGGTGAAAGGGGAACGGGGGGGAACTTCACTTCGAGCGAGATCCAGAGATGATGTGGTCGCATAAAAAAGTTATATAGATTGAGAAAAACTCTCACCAGAAACAATATACTAGTTCTGGACATAATCTAGAACATCAGAAAACCCAGATGAGCAGGGCACATTCACAAAAAAGATTGACTGATAACATCAGATTTGTTGGATTCAATTTCTATTTAAGATTTGATTATACAAACGACTTAGTGTTTCTTTAGTGTTTTCTTTAGTGTTAGTTTAACAAACAAATTTAGTCCCATCACCTTTGTTACGTGTCACTTCCGGGGGTAATACGTCACAACAGCCGACCAATCACAGCGCGTCATTTCATGGGACGAGGGAATAAAAGAGCGGCTTCCGGCTCATTTGATTCAGTCTCGTGCCAGATTTTGGCGAGACAACACGTCCTGAGGATGCCTCGTGTAGAGGCGAAACACGTGTTGAATTGTTTTAAAAACAAATATTGGCGGAATTAACACTTAAGAAAGCCTACGTCGTTTGTATAATTATGGATTTCCGCAAAGTAACGCCTAATTCAATAAATTTTCCTAAGATTTGATTGATTTCTCTGGAGACCTGCGACACCCACGCTTGTTACTTGGACTTTGTGTCCATAAAAATATATATATTGGGCGTACGAATTGAAACTTCCATTACTATTGTTGCGGTTTCACTTCAGCCGAAAGACGTCCACTGCTGGACAAAGGCCTCCCCCAGAGATCGCCATGACGATCGGTCCTGCGCTCCCTCATCTAACCCATCCCGGCGATCTTGACCTGGTCCTCAGAGTATCTTGTGGGTGGCCCACCAACACTACATCTTCCGGTACGTGATCGTCATTCGAGGACTTTACTGCCCCAACGGCCATCTCTCCGTCGAGCTATATGCCCTGCCCACTACCACTTCAGTTTCGCTTCATTTCTGATTCGATCTCGCAGGGACGCTCCGAGCATAACCTCTCCATTGCTCCGTGGTTTATTTTTGTTTTAAATATTTCGTTTCGCCAATACAAGCACTAAGCAGAATAATTGAATAGTTATCAGCACTTATTTAAATTAGTTTCTCTGAATAAAATATTTTTAGATTTGTATTCAACTAAAGTTCAAGAAACTTCGAGGCATCTGCGGCGGTATCGGGAGCAATGGGTTCAATTTTTACAATAGAAAGTATTTTATATGTGTGAGTTTATAACAGTAGACGAATGAAGACGAATAGATTACGACAGATCAACGGCCACCGATTTTAAATAAGAAAATACCTACTAGCGTATAGAGTACAGACGAACACAGCGAGAGATAAGAATATCTCTAACGGAGGTACAGCAAGATAGACATGGTAAGAGAATCTATTGTTACTGTAACCGATTTTGATTGATGAGTCGTAAACAGTCGGCCACGCTAAGCATTAGCTCCTTAGTATTTTGCATATTAAATCACATGCTAACGCACACATTGACAAATCAAAATTTGTCATTCATTAATGTGCTAACAGGACGGTATAATATATAGGCTGAGCTATTTATTCATTTCCACTAATCGTGTTTACTCCGTGCTTGGATCAGTGACGTCACGGATGAGATGATCAAGCACCAAACCGTGAGCCGAGATATACTTGTCCCTCGGTGAGACAAAAAAAAGTTAGAGTCAAATAACACATCTTCATTTAGGAAAATAATTGACACTAGTGAGTGACAAATTTACGCAGATTTCCATTTACCAGCACTTCGGAAGGGTTAAACTTCAATGAGAAGAAGTGGCAAGAAACTCACTATTATATAAAGCAAAATCAGAATATTACTTTTTTATAACTGTGCAAGGAGATGTAATAGAAATACCCGAACGTTTCGACTTCTTTGAGTAGATAAGATAAAACAAAGAATACCTACTCGAATAAGTCATTAAAAATCTTGAAAGAGTTATGAGTACCTTATAATAAAACTGTCAGTCTACACACTGATAATGGTATGATGAGAACACTGTATAAAAATATATATATATATTCAAGAAAAAAATATAATAGGTAATTGACCATAGTCAACCCGAGCAGAGTCCGAAGAAAAGGTAAACGCTTCGCAATCGCTTCGCTCGCCACATTTTAGGGACGGGAACGAACCGCAGCACGACACTGCCACAAGCAATTGCATTTAAGCGAGCATGCTCGTCATCCCCGAGAACTTAAACAAACTAACAAAAATAAATGTGAAATGATAATACTCACAAACTACTTAAAATAGAAATTGCAATTGCCCAAAGAGTTAAATTACAACAGGAAAGCCACTATAAAACACTTGATACCAATCGCACGTGCCTACGCGGTGTATTTATAAACCCAAAAACATTTGCCACTACCTGAAATATTCACAAGTCGTTTCAGCAGCGCTGTCGCGATCTCACTGCCGAACTTTCGTAAAGCCCTGGCCACTTGCCAATTGACCAGCGATGCCTCATCGCTATTATAAATATAAAAATAATCGCATTCATAGTGTGTGCCCGTTTAACAAGAAATTCATGGAAAACTTATGCGTTTAGTCTTTGGAAACATTCTGGACTTGAATTTGGGACTTTTTGCACTAGAGCACGTGCAAGCGCAATTCGTTTGGCGCTCGACCTATTTAAGGATCGTTCAACTGGGCAAGGAATAAATAGATGAGGTCGATCACACTTGTCTACTGTTACTAGACGGCGCTTTTGCTGTATTTTTGAATTCATGATTGAATATATCGCTTTCTAGTAGCTCACTCCGATACCCCGGATTTAATCAATGCATATGTGGGTAACACTGAAAATGTTTAGAACTGGCCAGTTAGAAACATCGCTAATGCAAACTTTTTTGAATTTCAATTTTAGAACTGTTTGGTAACCTCATGTAGTATATTACATTCATTTGTCATTTGTTTTTGTGAATTGGCAGCAAATCTAAGACTCTTGTTACACGTGAAAATGAATCTAACGCGACAATATTTTCGGTCAATGATTTATTATGACTTTCGTTGTGGGCTTATTCAACAAAGCTATGATAGGCTTCGATTAGCATTTCTTAACGAAGCCCGTGCCACTAATTACAATTGGTTTAACGAGTTAAAGCGTGGACGTAGCAATCTCAATGATGATCCGCGTGAGGGATGTCCTTTAACAGCGACTACTGAAGATAACAACAGTGCTGTGCGACGCATGATAGAGGAAGATAAGAGAGTGACCTATTAGCAGATACGGACAAGCCTAGGCATTGGTATGAGTCAAGTTCAAAAAATATAAGACGAACATTTAGGCATCAGGAAGCTTTGCACCAGATGGGTTCCCCATACTCATAATCATATCATAATCGACGTCCAGAAACACCTTCACATGGACTGGTGTCGCCAAATGTTAGATAAGTTCAACGACGGTGACTCAAATGTATTTGACATCGTCACAGGTGATGAAAGCTGTGTTTGAAGAAGAGGTCTCCTCAAAAAGACCACATTCAGAGAGGATATGTAACGGGGTTTCATCTGCACAACACTCATGCTGCTGACATTGACATAGTGTTTGCTCTGCAAAAGAGAGCTGTTCGTGCTATATATCAGCTTGGTTATAGACAGTCTCTCAAATAAAAATTTAAAGAAATAAATATTATAACTGTTCATTGTCAGTACATTTATGAAAACTTAATATACGTCCACAAAAATCGTCACCTTTTTGCTCTGAATAGTGATTTTTACTATTATAACTAATTCTAGTACGCTTCATAAGATATAATATTAGCTTTAATGGTAAATGTTTACACTTTTATAATAAAGTCCCAGCCACTATTCAGGCATTATCTATAAATAAATTTAAATGTTTTATAAAAAAAATGCCTCTGTCGTAAATCCTATTACTCCACAGCTGAATATCTAAGTGATCGGACAGCCTGGGACTAGATTATGATTATTTTACAGCAATAGCATTGACAGTACAATATTGTATATTTGATTAAATAGAGCGCAAAAAAAATGCTGGGAGAGTTTCTTGCGCCGCTTCTGAGAGAGATTCAGAGCGCCATTTGTTTCCGAAGCGGTATTATTATTATTATTATTATTATTATTATTATTTATAATAGACTAAGCAGCTTTCGCTGATGCGTCTATATCATTTTCCATGTCTATTCAAATGTTTGTCCAGTCTATTCTTAAACTGATTAACAGATTTTGATTTAACCACATCCTTGGGCAATCTATTCCATATATGAACGACTATGTTGGTCAGAAAGTGTTTCAATGGATTTGATGATGCTAATTGATATTCTAGCTTCATATTCATATTATAGTGTCTAGTATATTACAAATGACATCAAAAATAATTCTAAAAAAATCAGTTTTGAGAAAAAATATGCCTTTTATGCCTTTTTATGCCAACAAGGTAGGTATGTTGCCTTCCTTCCGCCATATATTATAATCCTGTGTAAGTCCTGTGTGTCCTTTAAGTGTATACTCTTATTTTTAACCAGCCCAGCCCATACAGTCCTAAAATTCCGCAACACCACTAAGTACAATATAGCAGGTAAGAATCAAATAAATAAATATGTATGAACAAAATGGTCTAATTCCTTTAATAGAATATTTTCTGGATACAAGCAACTAACACAATCTACAACTGTAACACAAACAAAGCATGGTTCGCTTCCTCGTAAAATGTTAGAAGTTTTTATGGAAATCCTATAATTTAAGATAAATCAAAATATAAAAATGATTTAATTTTTCTTTAGTGTTAATTCCGCCAATATAAAATCTGGCACGAGACCTCGTGCCAGATTTTGGCGAGACAACACGTCCTGAAGATGCCTCGTGTAGAGGCGAAACACGTGTCGAATTGTAACTTAAATCATTTGTATAATTATGGATTTCCGCAAAGTAACGCCTAATTCAATAAATTTTCTTAAATCAAAATATGTTAATTAAGTTACAGAGTGATGTTTGTAATTTTTTGCGTAATTTTACATAATTTATGTATATATAAGTTGATTAAAAATAAATAAAGTCGGAGTGTCCCTGCAAAATCGAATCAGAAATTAGGACAACCGACACAACCCAGACATTGCGAGACTGAAGTGGTGGTCGGCAGGGCACATAGCTCGACTGACAGATGGTTGTTGGGGCAGTAAAGTGCTCGAATATATAATAGCACTTTAGTATGAAGAACACTATAATAGCACATAACAGAGATCTTTGGTTAAATTATCTTTAATTTGATTTGTGTAGGTTAGTTGGCACTACAGCAGTGCTAAGACTAACATTTGTTAGCATAAACACAGTTGGTTTTCGTGCCCTATATAAGCTAGAGTTCTAAGTTCGAGTATTCATTACTTACTGTGAATTATAAGTGAAAACTCTGCCCACATACAGTAATTACAATAATCGTGTGTGATTTAAATAACCAAACCCCTCTTACAATTATAACGGCAGGACGTAATACTTACCATCGAGTGAGCGCCTTAGTCGTCACTTTATCATAGAACGTTTTAGTTTAAAGACAAAATTTTGAAAGTGATCAAATATTATCAAGTAAACCCCACGCTCGTTAAGGCTGTCATAGAATAGAATTAATTACTCACCATTTTCTTCAGCATCTCCAGTACCATCGTGGTCGCGTTGCTTCTTGCGTTTCTTTTCTTTCTTCCTCTCCTTCTTCGCCAACTTCTCTGCAATTGTGTTTCTTCTTGCATCGAGTTCTTGTGAGGCTATCCTATTGGTGGAGATTGTGGTCAATATTTAGCTTGGAAATGGTGAAAACTAAGTATACACTGTGTTAAAAAAAACTGTACGATAATTGACTCGGATATGAAGTAGAATGCGGAGACACCAGCAAATAAAAATATAAAACCAAAGCCCCGTAGATTAAATTCTTCAGTAAAAAGAACATTTCATAGTAAATGGTTTGATGATAATATATATGATGAAAATATCTTGGGAACCCCTGACTTATATATATACTAGCTGACCCGACATACGTTGTTCTGTGCATAGTAAATAATATACTGTTTTTTTCTGAATTTGTCAATAATAAGTCATAACTCCAAAAATTATTTTGTAAAATATGCTCCCTGTCAATGACTTTCTATATTATATATACAAAGTTATTGCTCCCTGTTGTTCACTATAATGAAATTGTTTCACAGCGGAACTGTCAAACCGTGCGTCAATAAATTATCTCATAGAATATATGTCCACACAAAATAAATTTTGAAAATTAAAATAATTATGGATCCCAAATCGAAATAAAAAGTATCCTATCACTCAAGTTGGACAAAACTGCACTCCATGAAGTAATCCCCATTAAAATCCGTTCATTAGTTTAGGAGTCCATCGCGGACAAACAACGTGTCACGTAATTTATAGATATATATTAAGATTATACTTAAGTAATAAATCTTTATTACTTATTATCTTAGTTTAATGGTAGAATAACTACCAGTAAACTAAGTCATCGCCCTGAAATGGGTGCAATGGCGTAGACAGAGGATGGCGGCAGCTGAGAGGCCGGCGCAGGTGGCTCAAACGAAAAAGGCGAGGCATCTCAGCCCACACCTTGACCTTGTCCTTTGACCGATGCCGCCAATCACGTAAATTAGAATTATTGCTTTACAACATTTAAACTCACTCAGTTACGCGGCAGCTCGGATGGATGTGCAAATTTTGCGTGATTTTTGATGTATAGTGTTAGTTAGTTATAGTTTGTTAGTTTTTAAGCGTCGTGTACTCCAATGAAGAGTATTTTAATATGTTCATGTGTCTAGGGCGCAATAATTGTAACTAAGCCGATTACGAACAAAGTTATGCACTTAACAGGTCCTCTCGGTTTGTTTGGAGTTGCCGTCTCGCAAAGCTTTCCAGCGTCTGCACATGCGACAGTACACTACGGGCAGAATTCACGCAAAATTTTTCGGGCGCCGTTCGAGAGTAAATCCAAGAAGAGTACGGCACTCGAGGGATGCGGCGAGCTGGTGTCGCCTGGCCGCCGTGGTCTCCCGTCAAATAATTTTGGGGACTAATAAGCGAATACGCGAAAATTTGTGACACTGAGGAGGAAATTAGACCCCAGATCGTAACAGTATTCGATATTAAGACTGACACGACGGTGTTACAACAATGTCCTGAAACGTTGCACTAAATGAATCGGAGTCAGTGGCAGTCACGTCAAGTAGACCATGAGGTTGAGAGACGTGGATATAATAATGAATTAAGTATTTAATAATACAAAGTATTCGTTGTTTGTCGCCAGCTGCCCGCAACCCGCGCACCCTTCGCAGGTAGCGTGAACTAAATGGGTGTGTAGGCGAGGAAGAATGTAAATGGCCTCAGGCAGAGGTTAAGCAGAGGTCCAAACATTATTACTCCCTTTTTTCACTTTTTTTTAAATGTAATTATTTCCTGAAAATCGATATTTATATGTACTCACTACTTAATGCCTTAAGATATTGCACAGGATATTTTAACACCCTGTATACATTTTTTTACGTAAGCATTTTTGTGATTTACAAACAGATTTTT
The DNA here is from genome assembly GCF_905404315.1 of Leptidea sinapis. NCBI lineage: Eukaryota > Metazoa > Arthropoda > Insecta > Lepidoptera > Pieridae > Leptidea > Leptidea sinapis. The sequence continues at coordinate 32,213,185 of NC_066312.1, read as the reverse complement.
TGAGGAAACCACCAAAAAGCACCTGCTTGTAGGCGAAACTTCAATTCAAATATTTTTATTCAAAATAGGATATGAAATCAGTTACTGAAAGTCACATACTACTACCCATTCGGTAATTAACTGAAATGAGGCGCAAGAAACTTAACAATTTAAGCTTCACATACTACTAACCATTCGGTAATTAACTGAAATGAGGCGCAAGAAACTTAACAATTTAAGCTATCTTGATGAAACTTCTCTAAGTGTTTATGTGAGGAATAGCGAATTCACTTATTCTATACCTAATACATTTTAATGTTTAATAATTATTATTCTAAAAATATAAAATTAAAGATAAAATTACATAAAAAAAGAACATGACTGAATTAAATAGCAAAGCGGAGAAAAAGCCAAATAAAAACTATAGAAATAATGAAAAAATGAGACAATGAGATACCCAGGCTACGCTTATTAGTATAAGGCATTTCCTAGAGTATGTGGCCATGATCAGCGCCACTCATTTCCAGGAAATGTCAAATTATATAATAGAAACGTTTGCCATATAAACGACTTTTAAAACTCCTTTTAATATCGTATTATATTATTACATTTGTTTAGAACATTTTTTAGAATATTGATGTAAAGCATAAACATACTATTTTCTTTGATTAACTCGAGTGTTACACATTTAAATAAAACACTTTGAAAGGATTAAACCGCGTGTATTGCAGCTGTGTTTTACATTAGATGTTTGCGTAAAAGATACATTTTTAATTTTATTTTAGTTAACCCGACTTTTTTTTCAATTGCAGTCCCCCTGAAAACGACATTTGTAAAGGTCTTGAAACGTCGGGTTAGCTAAAATAAAAATGTAACTTTTACGCAAAAATCTAATATAAAAACACAGTTAAAATTACACGTGTAGTAATCCTTTTTAAAGTGTTTTATTTAAAAGTATAAACATCACCCCACAAAAGACTTACTAACTCGACTTAGCCGAGTAGTTTATGTTTGTTCCTGGTGTAATATTATGATTATCAATTTATCAGCATCTATACAATTCGCTAAAATGCCATATATAAAACATTATTAAGAATATATTGGGGGGCAATAGTTTAAATGTTTACTGTTTTATAAAACAGCAGCAGTACCAGAGATAACATAAGTACAAATTCTATAATTTCAGTTTTTTAATACATATGTACCTACGTTATTCGACGTTTTATAAGGTCGACAACACACTTGTTATTTTAATGCCTACGGGCCCCTGGACGTAACATCATGGTACTTTTATGAATTCTCGTTTTCTTCCTTCCATTGTGTTCCTTGAATTTTGCAAATTTAAATATTATGTTTCAATCACATCCTGTGATGTTGAAAGATCACTCAGCCAGTACAAAGCTTTACTTTATCCAAACAGAAAGAGTTTTATTTTTGAAACCCTAAGGAAGTATGTGATTATTTACTACAATTCAAATGTTAACGAAGTTTAAGTTTATTCAACTTAGATTAGACTTAAAATATTGTAATTGTTATTTTTTTGCAATAATTAACAATATTCTTCTTCACAATATAGTAGTTTTGTTTTATACAAATTTTAGTTTTATAGTCCATACTAGTAGTTGCCCGTTACATTCGCAACTAAAGGTTTTATCTCAATAAAATGTGTAAGTAGGGATAGCAGAGAGAGTTGTCATAGTGAAACATGCAGGGCAAGCCTGTCAGTCATTAAGTTGGCATAGCGACATCCCATTCTGCACGGACGCACGTCAAGAATGGAAACATTGATTATATGTACATATTTAAAAAAAATTGTACTTAATATCCGTGCCCTAATTATCAGCATCTATAAAATTCGCTAAAGTGCCATACAAAACATTATTAAGAATATATTGGGAGGCAATAGTTTCAATGTTTATTTCTTTAAATACAGCAGCAATACCGGAGATAACGTAAGTACAAATTCTATAACAAGAACATATTTCCTACTAGTGTTGATTCGCCCGTTTGATGTACCAATGTGTTTTCGGTCTTCGAATTCATATGTACCTTTATTCGACATTTTATAAGGTCAGCAACGCACTTATTATTTTAATACCTATGGGCCCAGTAATCACATAACATCAGGTTACTTGTATGAATTCTCGTTTTCTTCCTTCCTTCGTGTCCTCCTCTTCGTGCGGGTATTTGAAGGTGAGAGTATATTGTATGTTGAAAAGTAAGTTGTATTTGTGCGCAAAAATATTGCTAATATAACAAGTGCGCTGCGCGTGGCAAGAAGTATTATGCAAATTTCGCAGATTGGAAGTGCCAGGGATCACTGCATTGCAGGCTAACTTCTACTCGCTGTTGCAATACGTGACGTCATGTCCGCTGGTGAAATTTCTCGAACTATCGATATACTCGGTATAAGATATAGCGATACCCCACTAACGTGTTACAACTATTTGCCATACTTAACAAGTGTCATTAATTAGTATTTGTCAATTTAATAATTAATTCGATTACAGCTTTGGGGTACCGTGGAAATGATGTCCAAACTGTGTGTACAAACAAAACACGAAATTATATTTTACGCGGCAACCATCTGGGATTTTAAAAATGGCCCGCCCTTAAATTTCCAAACCCCGGAGAACTATTAAAACGATATCCATGTTTATTAAATCATAGTTTTGTACGGCAAACTTTTTCTCAAATATCCCAATAATTGTTAATCACTATTCTGCACGGCAGCCATATTAGATAAAAAAAAAAGCAAATTCGTTCTACGCAATTCCCAAAACGTTGCAAATGATTCTTTCCAAACATATATGGTTCATTATTTGTGAACGAACCTAAAATTCGTATCACGAATTTAAAAAAAACACAACAAAAAATATCCTAAATTCTTATCTGTACCAACAATTTGAACAAAAAATTTCACCATGATGGTTGGATAGATAAAATGTGAAAAACATACAAAATGGCTTTTGCATTTATAATATAAGTATTTGTACTTTTAAATCAGTTTAATATAAAAAAATACTCTACAACTAATCTACACAAAAAACAAGTCAATATTTAATTTTGTTTATTGAGATTTTAAGAGGAATAATGAAAATAATATGATGGTAGTAGAATGTTCTAGAAAGGTCTTTCCGTACTAGGAGCAGTTGATCGCAACGTTCGATATATTTTAGCCGCACGCAGTATTACACATAGACCCGCACATGCGGCACGGAATATACGAATACGGTCGCTTCTGTCATTCCTAAAAAATACTGCTGTTATTAAAAATAGTTAGAAATTAATTATTATACTTATATATAAATATTATGCAACAGTTGAATAAGAAGGGTCAAAAAACGTGAGTGGTGTGGGTTGGTTGGTTTACATTAAAATTTTTTAACTTAATGTATGTATGTAGTCGGTTTACCTAATTTCTGTGGACCTATCATACTTAACCTAGATTTAGTTGTCTGTGCCACCAAGAAAACTGTGCTATTTTGGCGACATTAAAGTAAGATAATCAATGCTTTGAAAGGCCATAGATTATAGAATTTTCAAAGACTCAATAAAGTATGTACTTATATAAATGATCGTTGAGGGTTTAAATGTCAAGCTGTTAAGGAAGATTTCCATGCATTTTAAAAAACAACCTTGCTACAATATTTCTACAAGCATCAACTCTACCGTAAAAGGAAATGTAATGGCAAGAACATAATTACATTTACATCAAGAATTGTAGTTAAAATTACACTATAATTTATAAATAAGAAAATTATTATAATTAGTAATATTGGCTCCATAAAATAAAAACAATAAACAATTTTAAAGCTTAATTAATGTACGTACTTAGTTTTATAATTAATTACTTGATATTCAGTTTTAAAATGTAATTAGAAAGGCTTTTCTATAAATATTTTTACTCAACAACAATAAGTATATAAATTACATTCAACAAAATTATTATCTTTGAATATTCAGTTAATTGCCAATTTCAAGGTCATTTTAAAGGGTGAAGCGAAATTAGTTTCACGGAATCTGTGGGTCATTAATTCAGCTATACAATATTTCAATCGACCCACATACGTTCGGAAACATATCAAAGATTGTGTAGACATCTCTGGTCTAGTACACCCCATATAGACAAAAAATATACTGTAGACGACCTGACAGCCGATTGCCTGAATTTCTATTTGTCTTTGTGTTAGTTAGTGGTTAGCTAGTACCCGGTTGTTTACAATATCTCTGGACCTATGTCGATGACGTCACATCGTCGCTTTGTAACGGTGTGCAACACAAGCATCCATATATAATACTAATTAATATAAGTTATTTTTTTAAGTATATTTATAAATGTAAATGTGTTGTGTTATGATGCTGATTATTATTATTTGGGATCTGGGTTAAGTAAATAAGTATTTATTTTTGTGTCAGTATTATTATAGCGACACAGAACAAGAGAAACTACAGAACTATTAACATCAAAAGTCAAAACGTAACAATGAAAGCAATATAAACAAACTAATGAATATCACGACATGTACCTAACGGTAATGAAACTGCAAACCGTACTGACGAAACAACACGTGCGCGAGGGGGTGAAAGTGGAACAGGGGGAGTCTAAACGTTTCAGCGAGGTCCAGAGATAATGTGGCCTGTAGCAGTTTTATATTCAAAATACTAAGGAGCTTAAAAAGGAGAAAAATTAACGATTACAGTAGCAATACATTCGCTTTCCTTTTGATATCTTATAATACCAGCGGGAGGCTCATTTGCACAGGATGCCGGCTAGATTATGGGAACGCCAACGGCGCCTATTTCTCCCGTGAAGAAGTAATGTGTAAGCATTACTGTGTTTCGGTCTGAAGGGCGCCGTAGCTAGTGAAGGTACTGGGCAAATGAGACTTAACATCTTATGTCTCAAGGTGACGAGCGCAATAATTGTAGTGCCACTCAGAATTTTTGGGCACTACATTGTAATAGGCTTGCTCTTCTCGTGCCTTATTTGTCATAAAAAAGAGATGTTCTGTTTCACACGAATTGTTTCTATCTATTGCGTGATGTTTTTCGGTCTGTATAATTTTTAATTTATCTGATTCTATTAATTCACTTAGTAATAACAACGTAGTCACCTGGCTTCTTCTATTTGATTGTTGAGCGTGAGGTAATCGGGACTATCTTGTCGACTGTGACGAACTCCGTTCGCGTACACCGCCTGAAAATATACTTACAATAAATTATTCCAAAATATTCCTTTATATTAGGAAAAATTATATATTTTGTAATTATCTTCTATAATAATATCGGTATATTCGACTACTATTTTGTAAAAAAGTACAGCATTAAAATCAATTATTGCCAAAACTTCAACCGACGTGGCGATGACTTTTGAGCCGTGACGTCATTCAAGTTACAGTAAACATAGCTGATTGCGGTGTTCTATACACCTATAACTAAATATCTATATCAGTATTTGTATCACAATAATTGGATCATTATAAGAATGCTTTCATCATTCTTTGATTTTCAAATATTGTCAACGTACTTTTTTAAGGCATTAGGCATGTGCGTATCACGTGGTCAGGTAATGATTATCTACAACCAGGATATAAAAGAGCGATATTTCTTATATATTTTTAATATACCTAAGTCCTATCTCTTTTTTATTGCCTCAGGCAAAGCTTTCTAGTTCGTTCTTCGTGGATGTTCCCAATAGTATTGTACATCACATTGTATAGATTTTATCTTCAACACAATAAATTACAATAAGCTACGTAACTTAAGTATGTGTAGTCACCAAAAAAAGTCATTGTTTAATAATTATATAACCCGTAAACAAACGGTTGACATCAAACAGATATTAAATATTCATTTCAATACCACAATACAGTAAAATTTACGAAACAGCTTTGCATCAACAGAACACAATTTATACCAGATCGAAAAGACCAAAGCCAAGTTCTGCTTTTTCGTTTATTTACTCGTAGTATTCAAATAGTATGACTAAGATAAGTTCTGGTTATTTTTAATGGAGTGTAAATTTCTCTCACATATTATTTAGACTGTATAGAACTGATGCAAACTTACACACTTAAGGTGTTCGAGCGCTTGGACCGTCATCGTGGTTGTTTCGTTTACCCGGCCATTGCAAAGCGTTATTCTGCGAATATAGTAGCTATGGTAACTAGTAATCCATATTTGTTATGGAAAAGGAATACTAAAATCTTACGGATCGCCTGATATACAAATTTACTTTGTACCAAAATTCATGGACGATGCGGGACTCGAACCCGCGCCTCTCGTGTTTCATCCGAGCGCTTTTGCCAACTGATCCAACCCTCCGAGTGACGCATCTACCGAAATTTTGGTAGGTCTTGTTCAACTCTCAGGTTGAGGCTCCATCTTAGATTTACAAGAGCGACATCTCAAGTCATTTTCTGATATGCAATTATTCGGATTGTGCAGTTTATCGACTCTAAGGACGTGCTCTGCTGGACAAAGGCCTCGCCCAAAGATCTCCACACCGATCGGTCCTGTGCTGCCCTTATCCAATGTATTCCGGCGATCTTGACAAGATCATCGGGCCATCTTGTGGGGGCTGGCCACACATACTAGTTGATATCTTCAGATATTGTGGTATTTGGGACGAGAAGATCTTACGAATGTTCCCGAGCCGATCCGAGTTGGATTCGACGAGTGACCTCTTTCACGAAATTAGACCGCTTGTTAAAGGTAGACGTACTCCGAGGGTACAGTTCACAATTGCTACGGGAGTAGATGCGACCTACTCATTGGGAAGCTGTATTGAGGCCATCGAGCATATTGCTGAGTCTTTCATGGTCTCAGCCACGATTACGATATCGTTTGCGAATCGAAGGTAAGTGATGTAGTCGCCGTTGATATTGATGCCCAGTCCGTGCCAGTCCAGAAGCTTAAAAACATCTTCCAACGCAGCGGTGAACAGCTTCGGCGATATGGCATCGCCTTGTCTGACTCCCCGCTGCAGTCGGATAGGCTTCGAGATCTGCTCTTGACGACGGACTGATGTGGTGGCGTTTCCATACAAACACTTCACCGCTTCGATATATCGATAATCAATGTGGCCGCTCAAGAGAGACTGACGCACCACGAACGCCAAGTATATTCGCTGGTTATACTCCTCCCTCTTCTGTATAACAATTTGACTTACTTGACACTAAACTTTAATACTTCTTTAAAACTTAGGTAGAGAAGCAGCTCACCTGGGTTCCATCGGGCACCATTTGCTCCAGCATCGACGTGAGCGCGAGTCTTAGAGGCGGCGGTAAATCCCGCTCAGCCTGCGACACAATGTGCTTGGGGACCCTCGCCCCACACAGGAACTGGGCCACCTCGTCGCTGAAGTGGTTGCAGTTGTGATCCAATAGGTGGTAAGCCGAACCTCTGCGAATTTAAATAAGATCAATTTGTTCAGAACTGAGAAAGATTACTTAAATATAATTTATTGTTTAAAGGCACATTTGCTTCTCCATTGCTTATTATTATATTACTCAAGTTCCAGAATTGGGCGTGTCAACAACTCCTGAGGATGCCCCGAAACATATGTCAAACTGGTTGAAGTAGAATTTAAAGTTGCCAATTAACCCGATCGTTAGGTAGGGGTTCAGCGTGGTTTTAATTAATTTAATTATTTTAATTTGGTAATGCCTAGACCCTGGATATAGTAAGTAACATTTAGATTGCCAGATGAACTAAAAAATCGACAACATTCAACTAGTTTACTGATTGCTGTTTGGTTACAAATCCGCTCGTTGTCTGCTCTTTTATTCTATTTAAAATAAAAATACTAACACTTAATGGGGTGTAACATACGCATAAGTGGACTACCACTTCATCTTACTATTTACAGGCACTAGCCTAGAGCCTGAATATAGTAATATTTAGATTGCCAGTTGAAGTAAAAAAAGTTGACAACATTCATTTTATTTACTGTTTGCTGTTTGGTTACAAATGCGATCTTTGTATGCTGTTTTACTGTATTAAAATAATACTAAGACTTAAAGGGGTGTAACATACGCATAAGTGGTAGTGCCTAAACCCTGGATATAGTCGTTGAAGATTTGGAAGGGAACAAACGTGGTCCCGAGCTTCTCCACCTGTTGCGGTGCGCCCAGACTTGTGCTACCCTGAAACAATAAAACAATATTGTAAGTAGAAGATAAGAGACATTTGACTCAGAAATCTGTACAGATATATAATAAAAAGTGGCGCAACAATGGCAACATTAAGATAACACACGGGTAAATGAACTACGTAACCGTAAATAAAAAAAAAATAAAAAATTACTATCCATCAGTTTTCCATAACATCATTTCGGAATAAAAGAAGTAGCGCCCGTAAACGAGTATGACGCAAGGACCAGCCTTATTTAGGTAAGGGAACGACCCGCCCCATGATGCCGCCACAAACAATGGTATTATAGCGAGCATGACGAAACCTGTTACAAGAACTCAACCAAATAAGAAAAGAACACTAAATACCTCTACTTACAATTTGACCATTATGTAAGGCACAAACAATAAGTCGTTTTGAATTGTCATTATAAATATTTCTTTTAAATTACTGTATCTACCAGATGTTCGAAAACGTAGAGCTCGTGAGAAGAAAGTACAAGAAACTCAATGGCCACTCTTTTCAATCAATATAGTATTTTACCATTGGTGTAATATATTAAACAAATTAGTTTGTAAGGTGCTGCATCCAATATATGAATCGTGTTCAAAATTAGAAGCGATTGAAATATCAAAGAACTTGAACTGGATTGAGTTCTTTTATTAAGTGCTTAGGCTTATCACTAATTCAATTAATAATACTACACCTGAAGACAAAATAATTCAGATTGTTTTGATGTCATTTCTAACATTACCACCGGTTCGGACACAAATAGCGCTCTGAGAGACAAAGAGAAACATTTTTAGTTTATTTCGTACTCATTTCATTGGTTAACATTTTCACTAGCCTAGCTAGAAAAGGTGAACATAATTCAATAAGTATACAAATTACCACGTAATAGAAAAAATGTAGGCGATGTTGCAGACTGTTAGAGATATAATCAACATCATTCATGTTCGTGAAAAAAAAAAAACACAACGGCTACTTACACGCCAACATACCAAAGAGCAATGCATGAATGAGACAGAAGTTAACTAGCTTATGAATGAAAGAGAAGACGGCATGTCTAACATTGCAAATACTTGTCTATTCTGAGTCCAGGATACATATTTATACAACAAACTGTCGCGCAACTGAATGCAATCAGTTAAATGTTTTCGGGTTTGAAATGTAATCTCTAATAAACTTGAATTTTATTATAATAATATAGGTCTTTACATTTAGAAGCAATGTATTTTGTCTCATTTCCATTTCAAATCAGAACAGATAATTTAATAATGTCTCACGAAAGTTTTAATAGATTAAAATTACTTCGAGTAATTACAACATTGTTTTGGAAATAAATAGCGCTCTGAGTAAGAAAAAACAGTGAGAACTCTCCCATAAATTTCAGTAGCTACGGCGCCCAACAAACCGAAACACAATAATGTTTGCACATTACTATTTCAGCCATGTAGTACCGACCTACAATCATGTGCAAAGAAGCCTCCGACTGGTAAGAAAGTATAAAGATAGTTAATATTATAAGAAACTTATAATTCATCAATCATCATCATTATTTCAGCCGGAAGACGTCCAATGCTGGACAAAGATCGCCATGATTATTTATTATATATAGTTTATTTTTTACCTCCTGAGAAAGTCAGAAACATATAAATTCTAGTGAGTTATTCATTTTACAACGGGGGACACATCAAAGGAAAAACAAAATTGTTGTTTTTATTTAATTCCGAGTATTTTCATTTTTATTTTTTTACGTTTTAACATTCTCTGGACTTCCACGAATAATACAAGACCAAAATTAGCCAAATCGGTCCAGCCGTTCTCGAGTTTTAGCGAGACTAACGAACAGCAATTCATTTTTATATATATAGATAGATTAAGTAGATTTATACTATAACTAGTTGACCCGACCGACGTTGTTCTGTATATAATAAATAAACTAATGTTTTTTATTAATTTGTCAATATTACTTCATAACATCAAGAATTATTTCGTAAAATATGCAGCCTGTTGTTGTAATGAAATTGTTTCACAGCAGAACTGTCAAACCGTGCGTCAATAAATTCTCTCATATAAAATATGTCCATACAAAACAAATATCTGATATATTACTAACTGACCCAGCCAACGTATTGCCGATATTAAAATCGCGATACAAAAGTAACTGTTGATCGTAGATGGGCGAAAATTTGAAGTTGTATGTATTTTTTAATGCTGACTCATAATCAAACAAATTTAAAAGAATTGTCAAAAAAATAAAAAAATAAATACGTGTATCCCCTTAACATGTAGGGGTATGAAAAATAGATGTTGGCCGATTCTCAGACCTACTCAATATGCTCACAAAATTTCATGAGAATCGGTCAAGCCGTTTCGGAGGAGTACGGGAACGAACACGTTGTGACACGAGAATTTTATATATAAGATATTATTATATTTTATTTTATTCCGAACACTCTCATATTTATTCACAATTTAAACCTTCCCTGGACTTCCACGAATAATTTAAGACCAAAATTAGGCAAATCGGTCCAGCCGTTCTCGAGTTTTAGGGAGACTAACGAACAGCATTCATTTATATATATATATATATATATAGATATATCGTATGTACTACTCAAATCATGAACAAATTATAATCTTTAGAAATTGAATTCACCAACATGCCGTGGCACCTACTTTCTATATTATTGGGAGCAAATGGTGGACTATACTTGTTGAAAGTAAAAAAAAGCACACGCGTGGACATCAAAAATACCAATGATCAAGAGGTACGTTGCCTTCCTGTAAGATTATTGTTTACATATTCAAAAAACCTCAACACAATATCTCTTTCGTACGTTCTAATAATAAACACACTACGATACTCGAATAATCTACAAGATTAGCCCAAGACAAAAACGCGTGGAACCCAATTTTAAATCATAAATCTCCGAATACTAAATATAACCTGTGAGACACAATTACTACGCTATGAATCAAAAATGTACATCAACACGTCGCGTGTAACATGACCGACGTAATTTATGACTTAATAAACTATAATTAAGAATCAATTTGCTGTTTCAAAATTAGTAAGCTTACTTCTAATATGTATTAATATTAGAAGTGAATGAAAATATTTCGTTATCATATATACATTTGTTAACTCATCGCGCAGGTAAAATCCGCATTCGACCCAAAATTTGGGCAAAATCAGTCCAACCGTTTCGGAGATTAGCCGAGAAATAAAGACAGATAATAAATACCATGCTGACAATTTTATTCCTTTAACATTGTAGTATTTAGACGCAATTTTTTGTAACTGCGCAACTATTCCCATCGACGTCAGAGCGATCTAGATCGGAGAAGTTGCACGCGCACCTGTTAACTGTTTGTGTAGGTAGATTCCGAATTCGACCCTTCGATATCCATTATAACAACTAGATCCTGCACAAGTTGCAACGACTTCTTAAATGAAGAAGACTCAGGTGTATTTTCGATATCAAGCACCAAACTAAAAAGAACGTTAACTTTTAAGTTCTTCCAGGTTAAATATTTGTAGTTCATTTAGTTTAAAAGCTTAACATTATATCCTAACAATAGTTTTATATATATGTGGAAACTTTTAAGTAGGCATCAATAATTATAATTATTTCATAAGTTATCATTGTAAACTTGCTGTAAGTTTCCCAAATAATTATAAAATAAAAAATAAAAACTATTCCCAGCGACGTAGAAGCCGAAGCGATCTAGAACTGAGATGGGGGACCTCGGCAAAACAAAAATGTTGCAAAAGTAATATTTTCCACTGTTGGTCTTCCTATAACTGTCAAATTAGTTGGCTACAATCATTAGCATTAAGTTCACTTTGCACGCCCAATTGTTGGTTTTTGCCTAAACAATGACAGAAATAGGCATTCCTCAGTTGTTTAGGTATGTTTACGACACTTTATGGTAGCCAGCGTAATGATTTCACAAATATTTATACAAGAATCAGAATAGACGACGCACCGCGTGGGCATGTTATATCTAATGTACGGGACGATCGTTGAGATGGTTTAATAATAAAATAATCTTATTTATGGAATCTAGAATCAGGTGGAAAACTATTTGCAAATAAAAATAGGTAATAATTTCAACAAATTATAACTAACTGTGTATCCTCTTTCGTGTTGATCAAAATCTGACAAAATACTGGCCATAGATTTTGTTACAACTTTAACACATCACTTTTATTTATTTTTTATTGAAATTTCCTCCTGCTCCTCCAAATATATTAGTAACCAAATATTTATAGACCTAGAGCTAGCTGTATCCAGTATTCTGAAAGGAGCAGGCAGCTCTGGCAGTAATCATCTTTAGGATGCTGTTAACTGGAAGAATGCTTTGAATAATAAAATAAAGGCGCATAAAAGTGGCCGCGTATTTTAAGAAATAAAAAGGCTGTTAAATTCCCACTAGGACTCTCTAGGACCCTCTAGGACATATAGAAGACCTGAAACTTGGTGCTTATCGTCGATATACGGAAGTTGCCCAAATCAATTCCTAAAGTTAAAGACAGGGGCTCGATTAAAATGCTGTCCCTTGATATTTGGTGGGTCTACGACATGGGCCATAGTCATAGATGACGGTCGTTTCAAAAAGTTATAAATTTTCATTTTCTTAAAATGACTAGGCTTTTCTAAAATGTACCTTAGACTTTCCAGCATAATTCTGCACCTGTTCGCACATGGCACGAACTACACAAGCTTTGTTGGAACTAGGATCCGGAATTTGTAAGACCTGAAGACCTTGGAATGAAGACTTCAGCTAAAATGAATCTGTCTCAGATCGTGTTGGGAAACCTCTTAGGAATACGCTTTTTCAAAATGTATTTTGGACTACTTCCAACAACATTCTGCACCTGGTCAAAAGGCAAGAACTTCATCAAAGTGAGGATAATACGAAATTCAACAGTATGGTATTTTCTTTTATAAGAGAAGGCAAAAGGGGAAGAGGCTCACGCAATGGGTAGTAATGAGGCAACCGCCCATGAACATACGCATACTAGGAATCAAGAGACGCTCTGTTCCTAAAGCGTATCGGTTCGGGAAAACAACAGCCGGTAATTGATTTTACTAAGTAGCTGTGCGAGGCAAAAAATTACTGGCAAAACGCGCGGTTGTAGAATGGCAGACGTCAATATGATGCTAGTGGATTTATGAATTTTAGCGTTATGTTCGGTCCTATATTATATATATATATATATATATCCTAAATTACTCTGGTAAGTTCACTACAATAAATGCTGTCCCCAGCGGAGATCGAAGCTGAACCCGTCAAACGGGCCTTGTCCTAACTTACAACGTACAATATATCTCCTGGCGAGCGTATTTCGACGCGGTGCCAATGCCCTGTCCCATACGGATATAACGTGACATGTGTGTTTGTTTTGCCGTTGCATTTATAACTAACGTACAACTAGTCCGCTGTACCGTAAGAGCTATCTATCAAATTTACCGCGTGTATATTGTAGAAATAGTAGCCCGCCAGGTGGCCGCCATAGATTAGATGAGGGCAGCGCAGGACTGAGCGAGGTGGAGATGTTTGTTGTAGCAATTTGATTTAAAGCAAAAATGGCTGTGGGTTGGTAAGGATGGCTGGGTAACCAAAATGGAAGGGACCGATAAAGAAAAGACAAGCCGGGGAAGACCCACGAGACGGTGTAATGTTATTGTAGCTGTTTCTCATTAAAACATGAATAAAACTACATATTTTTAATTGTTTAATTGAAATCTAGCTAGATCCATTCATCGCCCCCGATATCCCCTGTATACTAAATTTTATGAAAATCGTTGGAGCCGTTTCCGAGATGCAGATTATAATTATATATATATATATACTAGCTGACCCCGCAAACGTTGTATTGCCGATATAAAATCGCGATACAAATGTAACTGTTGATCGTAGATGGGTGAAAATTTGAAGTTGTATGTATTTTTTAATGCTGACATAATCAAACAAATTAAAAAAAAAAGTCAAAAAAATTAAAAAAAAAGTTCGTGTGTTCATTGCAAAATTTCATGAGAATCGGTCTAGCCGTTTCTGAGGAGTTCAAAGTTTAACACCATGACACGAGAATTTTATATACTAGATATATAAGACACACAAGAATTGCTCGTTTAAAGATACAAGATATGACAATTCATACAATAAACCTCATCAGTCATTTAAAATATCGGCAATGTTATTACTTTATGCATACAGAACAAAAAATAACAATATAGGATTTAAAATAACTGGACGTCAAAAACTACCTGATCACTAATAATTGATCGGCCTTAAGGGCAGACAAATGCAAGTTCGACTTGCGCACTGATGGTTTCTTTTGATTATAGTAACTTCATTGATTAACGAGGTTATCACATTTTCAAATAAAGTTTGAAGAGGAACCATTAGTGGCTATTTTTTCCATACAAACGTTCTTGCATCTTTCCTTCTTGGTTTTTTGCCCCGGATTAAAATTATTTTCAAAGAAGATCAATTTCACCATCAATGTGTCGGTCTGTTCTGCTTTTTTGATATTTTTGATTTTGGAAGTGCTAAAGTACTCCAAAACATTTTAAAAACGGCATAATCATATAAGCTCTAAACAGAGGCCTAGTACATAAATCCGAGACCAATAAGTGAAAAAATCGCAACAGAATATTTACCGCGTTACTGCGACTGTTACTGACCTTTTAAATCACGTGTATAACTGATTTTTTTCAATAGGTTACAGTAAGTTTACAGGTGCTGAAAAGGTAGATCTGCGTAGACTTTGAAAGCAGTTTTGTGCGAGCAACTCTAGGAACTACTTGACTACATAAAAAATATAACATACCGGTGCACAGCTGGTGATTCCAGAGCCTCCATAGAAATACTCTCTTTCGTACACCACTATTGCCGTGTGCCAAACGCCTTCAATTTGCCGACCTGAAATACAAAATTAAATTCTCACATGTGCCATAACTATGCTGATGTTTTAATGGGCCTTTCTTTTGTTGTTATTATTTTTTATGAAGGATTAAGTAATGAGCCATACTCTTCTGCAAAACCAAAGACAAAACACGAGCATTGCTGGCCTTCTAGGGTGGTGTACACGCCTTTCCATATAGTCCTGACATTACTGCGCAAAGAAACTAATTCACACAGTTTGATTGTACGTATGCAGCAAAGTTGCTAGATAAACGCACTGATCTAGAATGCAGTTATCAAGCCACTTTCAGCGCAAGACGATCGAAGGCCTTCGCTATATTAAGACACCCCTGCTTTTAATGGCACCGCCCATTTATGTAAAAGGTCTAGTAGAAATGTAACAGTTTGTTATTTTTAAGTGATATACCTCACTTCTGGGATTAATTATACAAAAAATTATCTGTACCACAATTTATGGACGATGCGTGACTCAAACCCGCGCCTCTTGGGTTCCGTCCAAGCGCTCGCACCAACTGAGCCAACCGTCTAATTGACGTATCGGTGGTAAACTTGGTATGTCCTGTTCGACTCTCAGGTTGGAGTTTTGGTACAGAGTACAAATTTGTATATACTAAAAGGTCGTTTCGGAACTGATCGACCAAGGCAACAGGCGCACTGTTGGTCATTGATCAAGTGACATTCCGGAAGATATGCCAAGAGCTAGCAGTACCTGAGAATGGAAATCATATATATAACTCAATGACGTTCGAGAGCAGGGAGGTGATGGTTGTACTATACACCCGTAGCTAGTTTACCAGACGACCAGGATCCTATCTGTCGCCTTTTTTAGGGATCGGAAGGGATATGAATAAAGATGAAAAACTTAAAAATACGTTGATGCCCTACGCTCTCATATGAAATAGAGATACTAAATAAATAAATCAGTTTAAAACTAAAATTATAAAAGTTACTTTGCTGTACTTTGAAATAAATTTAGAGACCAAAAATAATGCTCTATTAATACGCATAGGGTTAGGTTAGCTTTTTCTGCAATTTTCTTTTGTGAGGTAAGTAAATATTAGGAAGTTTTAAGTTAAATTGATTAATTTTCGGTCAATGATAACTTTGGAGCCATTTCATTATATGGGATAGCATTCTAATTTAATAATGATTTCACATAAAAATCAGTTAGGTACCCATTTTTTAACGTTTTGTGGCAGTGATAAGTTAAACATAATTTAACTTTATAATTAACTTAGCATTACATTAATTTTTTGCATGTTTGTAATAAATAAACTACTGTGATCTCAGAAAGTTTTCTTAACAAATGTATTAAGAAATTCAAAAGAATTGTGAAAAACGGTTATGATGTTAAGGTTACTTTAACATGACTTTCTAAATGATACTCGCCACATATTTGACTGTAACGAAATTTTATAAAAAAAAGAGAAGGCCCGCTGAGTTCCTTGCGCCCGTTCATCTTAGGTCTGAGGCATAAATTTTCGAATGGTTGGTAGTTTTTGACTTTCAATAAGTGGTTTCATATCATATTTTGAACAAATATTTTTGAATATAAGCTTTTTTTGTTTATGGATTCTCTAATGTCAAGCAATGATGAGATATAAATTTATTACGACATCTCTTAGAGCTATGCCGCACAGCATTTCTTACCGCGCGATATTATTTTTATACTTTGTACTTTTTTATAAGTATAAGTAGGTACCTAAAAATATGTACGGAACCCTGGGTGTTTTTTTTTACTTCCATACAAACGATCTCCTTCAAAGCAATAGGTTTGTTATTCAAGTTTCTCTTTGTAACCTCATTTCGCGCGCCATTTAAATATAATAAGTAGGTCACGTGCGTTTCTTTAGTTCACCTAGTTTTATTCGGGAATTATGTAGATTTTTCGTAATAGTCGCTGAATAGGCAGTTGTATACATAGGCTGCACTAAAAGGATCGGGAATGGAATATTTCCACTGTTCCTGTCATATTAAAATCTTTTTAATTGAAAAAATAGAATACCATTTATTTATTTAAAAAAAGATTCTCGGTCTTGTCAAACTTGTTTAGTCGTTGAGAAAATGGGATTGACTCGAGAAAATTCTGGAGCGATGATTTATTATGACTTTCGAAGTGGTTTAACACAAAAACAGTGTGTGGACCGGATGATTTCTGCATTTGGTGATGAAGCCCCATCCAAAACCACGATTTATCGCTGGTTTGCTGAATTTCAACGTGGAAGTGTCAAGCTCAGTGATGATCCCCGTCAAGGTCGTCCAATAACTGCAGTCACCAAAGAAAACGTTGATGCTATGCGTAAGCTGATTGAGGAAGATCGACATGTGACATACCGCGAAATTCAGGCAACTTTAGACATTGGCATGAGTCAAATACAAATAATCTTGCATGAACAATTAGGTGTAAAAAACTTGTTTTCCCGATGGATACCGCATTTGCTCTGTGAGGAGCAAACAGCGGCTCGCGTTACTTGGTGCGTCAGAACTCTTTAAAGATTCCAAGCAGGATCCTCAAATGCTGTATACAACATCGTATCAGGCGATGAATCCTGGATATACGCGTACAAACCCGAAACAAAAAACCAGTCACGAGTTTGGGTCGGTCATTGGAAAGTCGCGGTATGGGGTAAATTGAACCTTGTCCAATTCAACCCCCAGAAGACTCAAGTTTGCGCGTTCACCACTAAAAAATCCCCATTTGCCGTATCACCGCTCTTCGACAACACTTCCCTTACAGCCTCGCCTAGTATCGGAATACTGGGTCTCGAAATCTCGAGCGATTGCTAATTCCGTGGCCACCTGGAGGGCAAAGCGAAATTGGCTTCGAAGAAGCTGGGCGCTATCAATAGAGCACGGCAATACTTCAAGCCAGCCCACATTCTAGCGCTCTACAAAGTGCAGGTCCGGCCACACATGGAGTATTGCTGTCATCTCTGGTCTGGCGCACCCCAGTATCAGCTCGATCTAATTCCACCGACGACCATTCGCACGACACGCCACAAGTTAGGATATCATCCCCACCATCTGAATGTGTGGCGGTCCTCCACAGTGCGGTTATCAAGGAGCTATCTTCCACGTACTACAAAGCTAACTACGAGCTAACTAAAATTGTTTAACAGCAGAACTGTCAAACCGTGTGTCAAAAAATTCTCCCATAGAAAATATGTCCATACAAAACAAATATTGGAAATAAAAATAATTATGGGTCCCAAATCAAAATAAAAACTAAAAGCTGCACTCCATGAAGTAATCCCAATTAAAATCCGTTTATTATTTGAGGAGTCCATCGCCTATATATATATGGTATAAAGTTATACCTGGGAATAAGCCAAAAATATGGAAAATGTTTACAAATAGACATTTAGCTTAAGATTGGTTTATTCAGACTTACGTTTCCCGTACTTATTAGCAAGCTGCTTGACATGAGGAAACCTTCATGATTATCATTGTACTGACAGTGTTGTCACCGATATTGTCAACATTTTGCATATCCTTGGTTTATTCTCAAGTATAAATTTATACCAAGTTTAGTTGTAAGGCGGATTAATTTTAATTATTTAGATGATTAGGACACCGAATGGCTAGTTTAATATGAAAATTCATCATTTACTATATATAAATTTCAGACAAATAATAAATTACAAAGAACAAAAACACAGAAATGAAACATAAAGCCCATACCTAATATTGCTGGTGATAGGAAGGAGGCCAGACCATGTGTCAGATCATAGATGTAAAGGTCGACTGGAACTCCTTCTTCGGAAGCCATTGTTGACTAATTATTCATATATCCTAAAAATATTCATTCATTATACTTATTTTAATAAATATTATAAAATATACATCATCATAATATGTTTTGAGTACTGTTCATTTATACTAAAAATATATCTTATCAACAATCAGATAAAGTTATTCCCATGAAGGATGTGGGATAAGGCCCATCTAATGAATGATGGCACATTTAAATTTTATAAATAATTGTTTATGTGTGTCTAATTCTAAACTATTAAGTTATTACTGCTAAATATTTCAAATTTAAAAAGGCTCATATCTATATATATAAAAATTCATTGCTGTTTGTTAGTCTCGCTAAAACTCCCTGGATCCCCCGTCGTTCAGAAATCAAATTAAAATAATTGTTTAAAATGAATAACTAATTAGAATTTTTATATCTTTCTAACTTTCTCAGGAAGTAAAAAATAAACTTGATTTTAGGCTCGTATATTATAATACTGTATTATCGTAGTAATTTTTTAATAACATTAATTGACAATGATTTGAAACAACGACTGCTCTAATGTTCTGTATAATTGTACACTACATTGTTACCATTTTTTTTAAATAACTAATATAATTTGAAGTAGTACTGATAGTGCCACTTGGTAATTAAATTAACATAATGTCTAATATAAAGATCCAAGTATTATAGTAGGCACTAAATATTGTATTAAGTTTTAATACCTAAGTGATAAGTATGTATACTGAATTTAATTAAAATATAGTTTTCATACTGATAAGATTACAATATAAATAATACAAATATTATTAACAATTTTAAAAAATAAAATTAATTTCAAATATTTAAAATTTGACATTTGTGTTTGACCTAGAAACACAATCAAACAGCATATTAAATAAATATTCATAAATGACACAATAAAGATAACAATATTGCATTTTCCAAAATAATCATTTAAAATAATTAAAATTCTTATTACTCTATGTACTTTATATTATATTCATAATTGAAAATAAAATAAAATTAAATATTAACTATAATTTAGTATGCATGTGAAATTCACATTATTTTGTATATATATTCACCAGAGATCAAATTAGTTTTACAATTTCAACACCAATTTATTATCACTAATTTCTTGTAAACTTATTTAACACATAATAACTATACATACTAAGTATATGAGACACTGTATTTGATTTTTTACACAGGGGTTACAAGAAGCCGAAAGTAATGCAAAACTAATAAGTGCACTGCAGTCGCAACCTACGTTTGCTTTTCATATTATGCGATGTAGCTGGCGCCGTTTCAGAACTAGGTATCTTCATTCTATCATAAAGAGAACACCTACGCTGCGTTTTCTATAAATAGGTAACGGGCCGCTGGAGTTATCTGCCCACAGTTCTCACCTACACCGAACCATGGAATTCGTTTCATTTAAGAAATCCTTATTTCAAGAACAGCTACAAAAGTTTAAACTTAAAACATGAGATATGTTCGCGTTCCTATATTTTGTGGTGTTGAAATACTACTAATTATAAAGTATTGTTTACAAACCATTTAATACAGAAATAAATTTTATATTTTCACGATATTATTAGATTTTGTTGAACCTATATTTATATCTACATTTTATTAATAAAAATAATATGCATCAGATTTCATAATATGTTAATCAGCTGTGAGCTGTCAGCTGTCCAGCTGATTATGATGACATGACACCGCATGACAAGCACTTTTGATTGTTTTTTTTTTTTAAATTTTATGACCTACTTTTTATTGCGTTTGATTTTTAACTTAGAATAGTGCGTTAATTTCAGGATTACAAATAGCAAAATATGACAATATTTAACAATGGCAACGGTCATAGTGTCATAATTCTAAGGCTCGTTCTGAAACGCGCGTGCAGTGCGTTTTCAAATTGTGCGGTGAAAACTGCATTATCTACTCTGACGTGCGCCTAGTGAGCAATTGGCATTCGCAGCAGCATTTGATGTATAGAAAAACACCTAGAAGCATCAGATGCCAACAGAATATCAGACT
Organism: Leptidea sinapis; assembly: GCF_905404315.1. Classification (NCBI taxonomy): domain Eukaryota; kingdom Metazoa; phylum Arthropoda; class Insecta; order Lepidoptera; family Pieridae; genus Leptidea; species Leptidea sinapis. The sequence continues at coordinate 32,192,343 of NC_066312.1, read as the reverse complement.
ACATCAATTAAAATATGTCAGGCAACCATGGCTACCACATCTGTGCAAATCAAATATTAGTTATCTATAAACAGTCGGTTTTTTACACTCCTGGCTCTGTCGAGCCACTCGGTTGTATCAATGTATCACTTTTAAAAGCTTGTGCTGGAGTGTTAATGCGCAACTTAGCAAACCAAAAGAGTTGATAACACAAGCAGCACAGAGAATATTACTGAGCTACGACCACATCATTAGTTCTGACACAAACCACAACCAGTAATGTTGTAGAAGAATGACATTATTGTCGCATGTCAAATTTTTTGTAGTTTCTACCATACCATAAAGTCTGTTATTGTTTAAAATTATTATTGTCCCTGTGGCAAAGAATAGAACAAGAGGTTGGCTAAATTGTGGTGCAACCCTTCCACAAAAGCCACGATAGAGAATGAAGAAAGAATAGGTTAAAATATAATATTAAGTCGAGTACAATCTACTCTATACTCGACCTGTCACTATTATAATAGGGAAAATCTTCGAAAGGATAACCCACCCTGACTTTTATACCATTTTAAGAATTTGGCGATGCGCAATTTGGTTTTCAAATCAATCTTTCATCCGAGGCTGAAAATTTTAGTTTAAAAGGACAGTGAGATACCACACTGACTGAAACACTTTAACCTACCTACGCGTGCTTCCTTGATCTAAGTCAAGTTTTCGAGTAAGTAAAGTTAACTTTAGTTCAGCGCAGATTTCAATACAGCTGTTGAAGTATTGGTACGACACAAAACTATTTGTGTGACATGGGGCGATGCAACATCTAATGAGCTTAGACAAGAATGTAGTGTTCGTCAAGAGGAGCTGTCGACCTCGCCAAATCTTTTTTATACATCTGTGAGAACGTGCTGATGGAGAAAAAACAAATGAAGTACTAGAATTAGTTAGTCGATAACAGAAAATATTTTCATACTTCTTTATGACCGGTGTTTGTCCTACGTCCATTTCTGAAACCAGGAGGTCTGAATGTAGGATGCAGCTGTGAGGACGGAAACTTTCATTTTGTTTTTAATCAAACACATTATATTTATTGCTTTACTCTGCTTTTTAGTCCGCGTTTCAAATTTAAAGGGATCGCCACTCTTCGAGTATATTATAACAAGAACTGTTTTCTTCTTCTCGATTACTTAATTGATATAAAATTACGACATAGAAAAATTTTTGACTGTATAATATACCACACTGTGTCCGTCAAATGATGTGTTCATCTTTAATTGTTATATATATTATATCAGAACTGTACCTAGTATAATTTTGTGTAATATATTAATATTGATGATCCAAATAAATAAATAAAACATTCTTTGACAGCGGTGGTTCGTTACTAGGTGGGATTTTTTATAAATGTTGCACCATCGGAAATTTAATAATTCGAATACAAAAATCTAAAATTGATGACATTCGCTATTGATTTTGTAGTGATTTCGAAGCCTATTGCTAATTGGCATACGTATATCATTTGACGAAGTACGAAATTGTCAGTTACCTTTTTAACTTAGAATATTAACTCTACAGAAGTAGCGTCGCTGCGTCGGTAACTTCATTACAAATAGAAAGGACAAGCGATATACAACTAAGGCTAAGATAGAACGGAACAAAGCTATGACTCTTGGATCTCTATAACTATCGTAACCTATTTTTTTACGCAATTGACCGCTGTTTTTGTTTATTTGTTGTGCACAATTCTTAAGACATTGACAATATTATGATTATGACCCATGTTAATCAGTAATTATGATTGCATTCATGAGTTTTTTCATTATTACGGCAACATTTTGAGTACGTGTAAAAATAGTTGCTTTTTATTTCATCAATATTGTTAATATTTGGCAAATAAAAAAAATGTTTTACAATGTTACTATAATTGAAATGCTATTATTTAAGCTAAAACTGCATTGTCACTAATTTCTTTGTTGACTACGTCGGCTGTCAATTGTCATGGTCAAGCACGTCAACGGTCAATATTCATAGTCATAGCGATGGGTACAGGATATGTCAATGTTGTGGATATCAGAATTATTGTATCGATACTAATTTAGCATTTATATTTTGAAAATGTCAGGATCTAAGAAATTGGTAAATAATGTTAATAATACATAATGATACATATCATCACACAATGTCTACTTTAAATTTCAAATATTTAAGTTTAGTTTAATCAAACTTTGAGCGTAGAACTCTTGCCAACTATTTTTCCCAATCAAGTAATATTTGATATTCATTACGTATTTTAGATTGTGTTGAGGTCTTTTTTCATATATCCTTTCTTTTATGATCGTCAGTTAATTGCAGTAGGTCACTACTAAAGTTTCTAGCACCTGTAGTCTATAGTAAAAATGATGACTCGTCATATTTTGATCACTCTGTCACGGTTTTATTGGCATGGGATTTGACTATTTAATCATACATTTTTAGACGTTACGCGTGCAGTCATCAGAGGGAACAAGCCGTATTGAAATCCTCGACACTGACAATACTGCAAAGTTATATGAGCGAGTTTATGAAACCTTAAATCTTAATACCTATACATTTGCTTTGCACAAAGATCGTTCACATAAAGAAGAGATAATATCAAGCAAGTCAGGGCTGGTCCGTGACTATGGCTTGCATCATGGTGATATGTTATACTTAAGTCCTGTTAACGGGGCTGTACTCTTTGATCAACAGTCCACAAGTACAGAGGTGAGTATAGTAATACATTTAATTAGCTGCGAATGTTCTTGTAAATAAAGAAATTGAACATTGAGGGAAAATGCTCTGCTATCACAAATTCAATTTTATTATGCAATGACAGAACTGATATTTGAAGTATGTATAATGTATATCTTCTAAGTAAATCATGTAAGTGTGTAATAATGTAAGTAATGTTAGTCTAGAGTGTACTTCCATCAGGCTGGGAGCTCATCTCTCGATTTAGGCTCAGGTGAGCCACTTGTCTGTTTTCCTCCTCCAATATAAGAAATTTATACAATATGAGTTATACTATTATTCATTTTATTCAAAAGAATACAAGAAATAGAAGCTGCAATATGACATATTTCCTAAATTAATATAATAAAATGCAGAAGCTTGCAGTAAATAAAGATGCAAACTGCAGACTGCAGTACTCGTGCAGTATATCAGTGTATTAGATTACTGAATACATTTGAAGGGCTAGAGGTGATACAAATTTAGGAGTAAGCACATGTTTCATCTTAACAGACATGCAAATATTTTATAATTAATTTGAGTTAGTGTAAAGTTGTACTAAATCAATCTTAAAATAATACTAGGGTATTCTTAAATTTATTTATTACCTCAAAATAATTCCTTTTTATGCTAAAAAAATTGTTTAAAATGAAATGATAAATAGTCTCACCAAAAAGGGAGCCAACATGATCATGACATCATTATAATATAAATAAATAAATTTCAAATGTGCAGTGTTACCTGTTGATTTTTCCAAAAATAAAAATGTCCTTTCATAGTCAGTATCATTGGTGTGTTGTGGCAAATTAATAATTTTGAAGACTCCAGAAAACTCATTTATTAATGTCCGAATGATGTTGATATGAGAATTATTTGGTTAGAACTCTCTGCACAAGATTGAGCAACCCTCTTCCCAAAATCTCTTTTACACCTGTGTGAGGATCACTTTGATGTAAGTAATTAACCTTTCTTATTCCTGAATTATTAATTTATAATTAAGAAATAATAAATAATTTATAATTAAGAACCTAAACACCATACCATCAAGTTAAGTCCACCAGGCAGTGGAGAGATCCTCAACAAGTATACACCCCAGTTCATCCACATCCTGTAAGTATCTACTGAATAAATTATGATTTGATAGAAAATGATGGATTTGTTATTGGGATGGTTATAATATCAAAATTTAAGTATATGTTACCTAGTACCTATTCTGAATTATTAATAATTGTTTTCAGATTTAAATGATGTAAATATTTCAGCTATGAAACAGACACCAGATACACAAGTCCAAGTGCTATCTGCACTTGCAGCCATTTATGCAATGAAAATCCATACAAGCAAACTTATCTGCACATCACAGGAGCAAAACAACCCAGATTTTTGTCTTCAGATTCAGTGTCAGATTGTAATATTGAAATAACCATTTTTTAGTACATATTGTGTACGAATATGTATATGGTATATATACCAAAATAACATTTTTTACCATTTTTGTCTGTCTGTTTGTTCCGGGTAATCTGTGAAATGGCTGGATCTATTTTGACGGGACTTTTATTGGCAGGTAGCAGATGTAATAAGGACTAACTTAGGCTATGTTTATTTTAGAAAAATAAAGTAATGCTGCGATGTCCAAGAAAAGGTTTAACTCAAAAATATAATTAAACACATCTGTTGCCACATCACCACATCTTATAACTAAACCAACAATATATGTGATATTATGATATGACTAGACTGGTAAAGAGGAATTTGGCTGTCCTGTTTGAAGAAAATTCTGATAGTGAGGTATCATTTAACCCATCAATAACTGGATCAACTTGTGAAGATTTCTCGCCTACTTAAGTTATAACATCAGACAGTAGTTTGCCTGAAGAAGCTCAGAGAGATGAAAAGTTCAATTTAGAAAATACCATCTCAATAATAAAGAAAAAAGGCAAGACTTTACATTGGAATCCAAAAGGAACTGTATTTTTAATAGACATTATTCAACAGCATACTAACCATTAGCAAAGTAATTATTGCTAGACCAGAGTCGATAATTTTTGAAACCAAAAAAAATTTCAGTAGGTTGAAACCCATTGGTAAAGGACGAGAATATAACAAAAATTAAGGGAAAAATAAATTACGGGCGATCTGAGGTCGGGAAGTGGAAAAGGGGGGGTGTTTTAGGGTAAAAAACGGTTTATCTTGATTTCCGGCAAAACTACAAGTCCTATGGCAAAAAGTTAATTGGCAAAGTTGTAGGTAATAAAGAGATCTACAACTTTTGTAATTAAGTAGTAGAATGATAAACATAAGATTTATAGATTTGTAAAAACATGTTCCTATTATTATTGAGAAACATAAAAAAAGAATAATGCTGACACATAGTTGTTTTAACACAGGCTTTATATGCCTAATTTGGAGCAAGATAATTTGTGTAAAAAGTGTGTCAATATTATATTATTTTTACTACCTTTTATTAAAAAATGTAATAGAGAATCAATAAAATTAAAGAACCTTTTGCATTTAGGCGCATATATCATAAAGTATATTGTATTATAGATTTTTTGGAAATAGAAATTCAGAAGCCTACAAAGCTGTTCACCAAGCACTAAGTTGGTCCGACTACAAGAAGGTGAATACAATAACATATTTACTATCTTGCACTTCAGATGGATTAATAACTTATATATCTGCTGATTATGGAGGGAGAGTAATAGATATAACTTTATTTGATTATTAAAAAATTTCGAATACTCTCCTATCTAACACATGTATATAAGCTGACAGGGGCTTCAAGCACATAGAAGTCTGTCTCAAAAGAACATCACCTTATAAGGTCCCAAGTGTTGCTAGTGCTTTAAAGCTCTCAAAAGCAGAAGTTTGGCGGACTATAGAAATAGCAAGCCCCAGGATTCATGTGGAGAGAGTAATCCGAAGAATCTGTGAGTTCGCCATTTTGAATCACATTCAGTGGTTAATATTAATTTAGTACTTGACAAATGCATTTTAATAGCATGTGCTTTGAATAATTTACATGATTCTCTAATTAAATAAATACTTGGTCAATAGTTTTATTCATTTATAGATAAAAATTTTAGCATACATTGGATTTAAATAAAAAAATCACCTGTTTGAGAATTTGTGCAAAGGTATCACCATAAATGTTTGTGTCCTAACTTGACCGGGCTAATATGCCACTATCCCTTGAAATGACATTAAGTTCAATTTCCTCTTATTAAGATTTGTTTAAAGATTAAAGTACTAGTAGTAGAATGATAAACATAAGATTTATAGATTTGTAAAAACATGTTCCTATTATTATTGAGAAACATAAAAAAAGAATAATGCTGACACATAGTTGTTTGCTGCTCTTTTCACACACAAGTCCTAGTCTATTTTCCATCCGACAAAAGGTTAAAATTATTCAATGCACTCATAAGCTATTAATTTTCATATTGTTATACTTTCATACAAATAGGATAGGTATACATTTGCAAGAATAAGGCTTTAAACACTGTTCAGGACACATTTTGCATTTGACTATTCATGTTTGATGATATGAACCCTCTTCAACTGCACATACCCAACAGCATCGTGGCATCGTTAAGTGGCAAAGTTGTAGGTAATAAAGAGATCTACAACTTTTGTAATTACACTTTTTTCACATAACCTCAAAATATAGGCTAAAATTTCAAAAAATCCAAGTTTTTGGTTTTTTATTTATATCTTATTTAAAAAAAATTTTTTTTCTACGAAATTTGGTGAAAACTTAACTTATTATGGCCCAAATACACTGTAATTTATTTGATTTAAAATATTTATTTTTTCGCCTTATTTTAACTTAATATCAAAAAAGCACCCTAATTTTCAATCAAAAATTCTGACGTCAAAATATCAGCTATTTTCAAAAAATTTGGGGTCTTTTTGTTCGTTGAAATATCTACTTTCTGATGGTGTAAAAAAAATATAAATTACACTTGTAAATGTTCGGAAAATTTAAGTCAAACAAAAGGCTTTTTTTCATAAAGAATTCATACCTGTTGTTTCGTAGCAGCAAAAATATGGATTACAATTAATCAGATCTATTTATAAATGTAAAAAGGATAATGATTCAGTGTTAAATTAACCTTTTTTTTTTTCAATGTTATTGATTTTCTAATCAATATTTTTGCTGCTACTTAATAACAGGTGATGGCCATAAGTTTTCCGAACATTTACAATTGTAATTTATATTATTTTACAAAATTGGAAAGTAAAATTTCAACGAATAGAAAGCACATGAAATTTTTGAAAAAAGCTGATATTTTGACGGGTGAATTTGTGATTGAAAATATGGGTTCTTTTCCGATATTTGAGTCAAAACAAGGTGAAAAAATAAATATTTGAATTCAAATAAATTACAGTGTATTTGGGACATAAAAAGGTAACTTTTTACAATATTTCGTGAAAAAAAAAATATTTTTTTGTAAAAGATAAAAATAAAAAACCAAAAACTTGGTTTTTTGAATTTTTCACATAAACTTTGAGGTTATGTGAAAAAAGTGTAAATACAAAAGTTATAGATCTCTTTATTACCTACAACTTTGCCACTTAACTTTTTGGCATAGGACTTGTAGTTTTGCGAAGTCGAGATAAACCATTTTTTACCCTAAAACAACCCCCCTTTTCCACTTCCCGACCTCAGATCGCCCGTAATTTATTTTTCCCTTAATTTTTGTTATATTCTCGTCATTTTCCAATGGGTTTCATCCTACTAATATTTTGTTTCACTTTTTATCATTTTCAATGGCTTCGGCACTGGTCTATACAAGTAATATAATATTAAATATATCATTCTCTTGCAACCCATAACACAGGCTTTATATGCCTAATTTGGAGCAAGATAATTTGTGTAAAAAGTGTGTCAATATTATATTATTTTTACTACCTTTTATTAAAAAATGTAATAGAGAATCAATAAAATTAAAGAACCTTTTGCATTTAGGCACATATATCATAAAGTATATTGTATTATAGATTTTTTGGAAATAGAAATTCAGAAGCCTACAAAGCTGTTCACCAAGCACTAAGTTGGTCCGACTACAAGAAGGTGAATACAATAATATATTTACTATCTTGCACTCCAGATTGATTAATAACTTATATATCTGCTGATTATGGAGGGAGAGTAATAGATATAACTTTATTTGATTATTTAAAAAATTTCGAATACTCTCCTATCTAACACGTGTATATTAGCTGACAGGGGCTTCAAGCACATAGAAGTCTGTCTCAAAAGAACATCACCTTAATAAGGTCCCAAGTGTTGCTAGTGCTTTTAAGCTCTCAAAAGCATAAGTTTGGCGGACTATAGAAATAGCAAGCCTCAGGATTCATGTGGAGAGAGTAATCCGAAGAATCTGTGAGTTCGCCATTTTGAATCGCATTCAGTGGTTAATATTAATTTAGTACTTGACAAATGCATTTTAATAGCATGTGCTTTGAATAATTTACGTGATTCTCTAATTAAATAAATACTTGGTCAATAGTTTTATTCATTTATAGATAAAAATTTTAGCATACATTGGATTTAAATAAAAAAATCACCTTTTTGAGAATTTGTGCAAAGGTATCACCATAAATGTTTGTAGGCTAACTTGACCGGGCTAATATCCCACTATCCCTTGAAATGACATTAAGTTCAATTTCCTCTTATTAAGATTTGTTTAGTTTAGGTTAGGCTGACACATAGTTGTTTGCTGCTCATTTCACACACAAATCCTAGTCTATTTTCCATCCGACAAAAGGTTAAAATTATTCAATGCACTCATAAGCTATTAATTTCCATATTATTATACTTTCATACAAATAGGATAGGTATACATTTGCAAGAATAAGGCTTTAAACACTGTTCAGGACACATTTTGTATTTGACTATGCATGTTTGATGATATGAACCCTCTTCATCTGCACATACCCAACAGCATCGTCGCCATAGGATTCTCATGCAGACCTGTAAGAAATAAAAATTTTAATGTTAATCTCAACATAATCAACTAATAAAGTAATATCAGAGCTACCAATATAATACATATATAGGGTAGGAATCAATCCATAATATTTATTGATAATTAACTAATATATATTATATAAATAAATTAATATAAATAATGTCTAATTTTAAGGTTCTCTTTTGTTATTTTTAATATGGACCTAAGCAAAGTCTTTCTAGTTTAAACTGAGGGATACGTTTTAGTTATCAAAAGAAAAAAACAATTAACATAATTAATATTTTATTAATAGTTTTGTTTTGCGTTGTAGTTTCGGTTTAGACAGTCTTTGGTATTCGTTTTTCAGATGTTGCACTAAAGTCGTAGGTGTGGGTCCTGAATCTGAAATTATAACAGAATACATATTAACAGAAGTTAGTTAACCCTAATTATTAGGCTTTAAATATTTTTATTTTCACATCATAACCACAATATAATATAATAAAAAGGATTTAAAGGTTAATAAACTTATAGACTATTTTAAGTTGAATAAACTAATTAATCAAAAATATAGATACCATAAATAAAAATTAATATAATAATAATTTAAAATAAAATATCGACAATCAATAAAAAAGTGTCAAACACTACAGATAGATATTATAATTTTTACCCTAGATGAATTAAATCAATACTCTATCACTTTTAATTACTTTAAGCATTATTTATTAGCTTATTATTTGTTCATAAGTGCTTACCTTTCTTTGTCCAAAAATAATTTAGCCATGTAAATTCTCTTACTCCCATCTGACCAGCCAGATTATAAACCACATATTACACATTTTTTTATTACATGGTATAGCTAGAAAGCATTTATTCTATAAATAATTCAGCATATTGCCCTGAATAATACACGAATAAAGTAAAAGAAAACGAAAATTCGTCACTTTTATTTTGAATGAATGACATGTCAAATGACACTTAAACCAAAACAAACAAAAGAGTATGTGTTAGAGCGAGACAGCGTTTGCCGCCATTATTTTTATTGCAATGCCAATTGCCATACATATTCGAGATTATTAGAGAGTTGCGCCAGGCTGAATTCGTCGACCAACTTGTGTGTAATATCGTAATTTATGAGTTATGAGTATCTGCAAAATATTGATTAATTGTTTCTGATAATTGCGTCACAATATGGCGGTCGACGTTTTCGGTCACGTGACATACAGATCATAAAATAACCTCTCGTCTGTTAACTGTCATCTATGGAACATCTGTGGATCCAATTACAGGACTTAGCACAGATCTGGGTTTGAGCGCTAAATTTGAGACCTAGGTTTGGAAAAACTAGATGTTCTCTTAATCTTGTTAGAAATTTGTAACACTACAGATAATTTTATAATTAAGATATATTTTTGAAATTTCTTATACTACTTACACTTAATTTTGTATTGCATTGCAACTGTTCTAGGTTAAATAATATTGGTCGCCTAAAACTTAACTTTTATTCTCTCATGTATAAAAAATAAAACGATTGCTGGATGTATTTTTTTGTTCAATCTAATATATATAATAAAATTAAAAAACAAGTGGTATATGTTCTATACAATTTTTTTCAGTACACTTGTTACATATGTTTTTAAACTTGGGACCAAAGAAGCACATCTTCAAAAGTCACTTCAGTCGGTCTCATATCTCGTTAGTTAATAATACATTCCTGGCGTCATTCCTGGTTATCATTATTAATTATTCAAGATAAACATAGAACTAGGCATTAAATATAACGAAAAAACAAACATGTTTGGAAGAGAAATATCAAAAACCATGTTCTTAAACATAGTGAAAAATTAAGATATCAGCTGTATGAAGGCTAAATAGTATGGATACAACTTATACATGTATGTTAACACGTCCCATTACAGAACACTGTAATTTGGTCGTGATCAGTAGATTTTCGGACTATTATTATTATTATTATTAACAGCCTGTACTGTCTCAATGCTGGCAAAAGGCGTCCCTCAACACTTTCTTTCTTTCAATTATCCCTGTATTTTTTTCGGACTAAAATTAAATTAAAAATTAATGTGGTATGGCTCGTAGCAAGTGAATACACACATTGCCACATTGCAAGCTTTATAATATGTTATGGTCCTCTTCTTGCAGACGCCAGAACGATGTCCGGCGTTCCGTGCCGGTGCTCTAACCAACTGAGCTAACCGTTCGAGTGACGTATCGTCATAAAATCTTGTATCAACTCTCAGGTTGTGGCTTCATCTACAGGATCTACATTACGTTGTATATTAGGAAATAGGGTATATGCATGAATTTAAAAAATACTTAAATTTGGTATTTTACATCCTAAAAATTATCAAACACATCAAATTATAGATAAAAACATTCTTATTCAATTAAAAAATAAATATTGTACCCCGGCAATACGTTTGGGCTATTCAAACGCGCCATTTTGCACGGGGTTTCTGTGACGTCAGAGTCTATCCCAAGAATCTATATTGTACTAATAAATGTATGGCCGGTTTTTTCCTTCGGTTATACTACGAAAACTACTAAACTACGTATTTAACTTAATTAAACTACTTTGTTCACAAAGCATACAAGATTTTATGACGATACTTCACTCGAACGGTAAGTTCAATAGTTAGAGCACCGGCACGGATCGCCGGAGGTCGTGGGTTCGAGTCCCGCATCGTTCATAAAATTTTGTTTTTCAAATTTTATTTGTTTTTTTTTGTATTGCTATGATAATAAAGATATTTTATAATTGAAATTGAAGTTTTGACCCGAGTTACTAACTAATTCGGGCGTAGGCAGCGTATGCAACTCGAGCTCGCCTACCGGCATCTCACCCCGCACGATTGCCCTGTTTAGACGGCTTCATCGGATGACTGTTGATATATTATACACTGTGCTAATATAGTGTACTAATTGTTTAGTTATTATGCTATTTTACTTAACGCCATGTTACACTTAACACAGATAATATATTTTTAGTGGAAACTGGTGTTAATTGTGTATTTTTATAATGAATTAAGGAAGTTATGGTGTTATATTGGTCTTGTTGTTTTGAATTGAGGCAGTTGTTAGTTTTATTACTCGATTTGCAATTTGTTAACGTAAATATACAGTTAATTTTATACAGATTGTATTTTTATTTGTGAATTTCATATTTATTTAGTAATTATATTGAAAATAAGGCTAAATATGTGTATAGTGTGTATGTATATATAGCTGGGCGACAATAATGATAATACGACAATAAGTTTGGAAGGTTTTTTCTTTTTTTTTATGTAAGAAAAAAAACTGAATCATATAGTTAATTTTTTTAGTTATAGTTTTTTGTGGTTAATTTTATGTTTTTCTTATTTATTTTAAATATGTATATCAAAATTCATTTATTTGTCTATGTTTATCGACTTCAGCGTATTTATTATTATATTTTGGTTTATACACTTTACTTTCTAGTAATTTACTTATGATTAAGTAGAAAAGCATATATTTACAGTAAATAGAAATTAAAAGTAAGAAGAGAGGCGTGCTATTTACTTTATAAGATTTTTATAAATCCGAGCTTCGAATCCGTAAATTCCCTTGGCTTGTAGGTTCTGTTTTGCTCAAATCCAACCTCAATTTCTTGATTTTTTTTTTAAAAATCATAAGATCATATTATACAGTGTCCACTATAGTAATAATAATACAAAAAAAAATTCAATTGCAAAATTATTATATTGACGCGTTTTGCAAAATAGCCACAATTTTTCGTATAACTCTGAAAGAGCTGCGTCAATCACAGCACGAATCTATCATAAATCACGTTTTTGAGAGTCATATGTTTTCATAGCTGTGGTAATGGTCTTAATGTCTGAAGTAGATTGAAAATAATTTGAAGAACAAATACTTTTTGGACAAGTATAATACTATTGTTTTTGCATTTTCAGAGCTTAAAACCGGCACTTGCAGCGGAGGCTGGACCATCTACTTCGTCCATGTCCACTCCTTCCTCGAGTGGCCTTCGTAAGAAAAATGTTCCTCAAGAAGATGAAGTTGATTTACAACTCTATCAAATGTCAGGAAATATACAGAGACAAAGAGATGATAAACTGTAAGTACACCGTGTGACATGCTATTTTCGTAATAGAACAATTTAATTTTAAAAGAGATATCTTAAGAGTATCTTAAGCCTTAACGTTATAATATAAATAAGACCGTTTAGGTCTTGTAGTTTATTACAAAAATATTTAGTTTAGTAGCGCATTGCAACTCCATCTGCTTTCAGTTAACTTTTTTTAAGCTTAGTTTTTTTGAACTTCGAAAGTAACGGCCTTACAAATAAACTTGGTATGAAGTTATAACTGAGAATAAACCAAGAATATGAGAAATGTTGACTATCGGCCGTTTTCAATAACCTATCCATCCTTAGTTTAACTTTCTAGAAGTAGACAAATCTATTCTTTTACGCTTACTTACATTTCAATAACCTATCGACATAAAGCATTGGACTATAACTATATTGGACATAACTATGGATAGATAAGATCTTGTCATTAAACGGCGACAACAATGTATCCGTAACTAGAGATACGTCATTTAAAAGGGCCGATAGTCGCTGACAACACAATTGTCAATACAATGATAATTATGAACTTTTCCGAATGTCAAGTAGCCTTGCAAATATACGCGGGAAATGTTATGCGTTCGTGTAATCGTTCTCAAGTATAACTTTATGCCAAGTTTATTTGTAATTCCGTAAATGTGTTTCCCGCTATTTTTATTTTTTATTTTATTTTCACAAATTCGATACGTGTTTCGGCTCTAATAATTAACGAGACTCATCCAGTCTCGTTTCAAAATTCGGCGAGTCAACATCTCCTGAAGATGTATAGAGGCGATAAATATGTCGAATTTGAAGAACTCAAGAAAAGCTCGTAGCAATTGGATATTTATGCATTTACAGTTTCAAATTACATAATATATATTATTGCAAAACTTATTTTAATAAGAAATATTTTAATACACAGATGTCGGCATAATTCAAAGGGATGTTGCGTACACTGTACGCCACTGGAACCTTGGGATGAGAACTATTTAAAGGAACACAATATCAAACATCTATCGTTTCACTCATATTTACGTAAAATGACATCAGGAAAATTCATTTCATTGGATGAATTGTCATGTAAAATAAAACCAGGTAAGGATAAATATTATTTTGCTTATTATAACTAAAGGTTCTATAACCTAAGAGGTAGATATCAAAACCTCAATTCAGTATTAGACTTCAACTAGACCTTAGAAATGAGGACTATACTTATGAGGAAGCTCATTGTCGTTCAGCGGGCAGTGGAGAGGGCTATCCACGGAGTTTCCCTACGAGATCGAATCAGCAACATAAAACATAGCCAACAAATGATTGCGAAACTGAAGTGGCAGTGGGCAGGGCCCATAGCTCGACGGACAGATGGCCGTTGGGGCAGTAAAGTCCTCGAATGTCGACCACGTACCGGAAGACGTAGTGTTGGTAAGATAAGATGGACCGACGATCTGGTCAAGATTGCCGGAATAGGTTGGATGAGGTCAGCGTAGGACCGATCGTCATTAGGGGGAGACCTTTGTCAAGCAGTGGACGTCTTCCGGCTGAAACTATGATGATGATGATACAAATGTATCAAATGTCATATGATATACTTATTTATTTTTATGAAAATAAGGGACGAGACGAGCAAGACGTTCAGCTGATGGTAAATGATGCGCCCTGTCCATTACAATGCAGTGCCGCTCAGGATTCTTGAAAAACCCCAAAAATTCTGAGCGGCACTACAACTGCGCTCGTCACCTTGAGACATAAGATGTTAAGTCTCATTTGCCCAGTAATTTCACTAGCTACGGTGCCTTCAGACCGAAACACAGTAATGCTTACACATTACTGTTTCACGGCAGAAATAGGCGGCGTTGTGGTACCCATAATCTAGCCGGCATCCTGCGCAAAGGAGCCTCCCACTTATCACAACTTTTTATTCATGGCTTTTCAATTTGTTTTGTATAGGATTCACCACATTACTATTATATATGTCGGCGCGCAGGTTCACGCGTTCCCTCTTCACCATGTTGTATACTTTACGTTATTTTCAAGAAATAACACGAAATATGAGTCTAACCGGCTTCTTCAATTATGATCATTTCATTAAACTCATTAATAGCACACTATAGGTACGGATGGAAATAGATAAAAAGCGCTGTGAGTTCTGCGTGCGACTCCGCCGAAGGCCAGAACATGTCATGACTGCCACGGCACCAACCTTTATACTAGTACTGTCTAGAGGTGGGCGTTATAAAACACAACACATTATATATAACAATATATTTTTACAACAGTATAACACATTATAAAATTTGCCTCTATACTATTATAATATAATTATATAAATTATTTCCGTACTATTAAAAATCGTTTGAATTTTAATTACAGCGCCATGTATGTACACGAGCGGATAGTGGTGCGTGTCTTTTATTAAAATTTTTGTAAATTTAATGTTATTTAACAGATGGCCCTTTTTCTAATTCGCTTTAGTAAGGCATAAAAAAAATATATATTTTTATGATTTTTAAAGTAAAATGTTTGTAAAAACTATATTATGAATAGTAAATGAAATGGATATGTGTAATATATAATACGTCTTGAGTTATTTTTTTTTATGTAAATAAACAAGTGTTAGTGTAAAAATAAAGGTTTTGTGAATAGTGTAAATATACGTTTAGTTAATAGTTTCTTTAACTCATTAGTCGATAAGTTTGTTCTTTATACAACACAGAAAAAATACCTTCTACCTAGTACCTACTTAGTGTTAAAGTAATTATTCCTCTTCAAATATGTTATATTATAACACTAAATAACTTCAAACCGCAACAACAACTATCAGCGTAAACAATTTCGATTAAAATTTATGACATCTAATATATAATAAAACAGTATTCATTGAAAAATTATAACAGTTTAGCCAACCTCTAGACTACTGTCATCGGTTAAGAAAGTCAGTTTAGACGTCAACAACTAAACTTCACTGTCAAACGATATTACTGAGCACAGATTCACTCAAACACCATTTCTGAAGGCAACAGCTATCGAAGCATTTTAAATAACGATATCTATCGGCTATTGTTACTATTATCTGGCCATCGATAAAACGCTGCCTCGCTGACATAAATATTTCGTATACGGCCCGAACCCGCACCTTTCGGGTTCTGTCCGAATGGTCTGCGTGTCTTACAATCGGTTGGATCAGTTGGCAAGAGCGCTCGGACGGAAACCGAGAAGTGCGGGTTCGAGTCCCGCATCTTCCATGTGTTTTGGTACAAATTTGAATTGGTATGTTTAATTTTTTTAGGGTGTAAGGAGCATCCGCCATGGCCGCGTGGAATCTGCTCGACGTGTCAGCCGGGCGCTGTCACTCTCAACCGTCAGCCGTACCGCCACGTGGACAACGTGCTATTGGAACACGCCGCACCCGTCGATCGCTTCCTGGCATACTGGCGTATCACAGAGCACCAGAGGATCGCCTTCCTTTATGGGAAGTACGAAAGACATCCCGACGTTCCTTTAGGTAAACTTATTGTAAATGAAACATTGTTATTGCTGTAGGCATAACCATGCTACTCAATTATCTTTGGCTAAATCTGCGTCGAGGATTTTTTTGCTGGTCATTCGGACGGTTTGTTTAGTTGGTTTATACCTAGCGCTTTTGCGCTAGGACGTAAACCCGGAGGCGCGGGTTGGAATCCCGAATCATCCATAAATTTTGGTACAAAATACATTTGTGTAACGAACGTATTGTAAACGAGTCAGGGAAAATAAGAATAATATTTTATTACAAATCACTATATTACAGATTTTACAATTATAACTTTTGAATTTCAAATATATACTCTACTTATTTTTTAAAGCAACTTCAACACTGCAGAAAAATTATTAATTCAATCCCGAGCAGGACATTTATATACAGTACGCCATCCCCCTCTACTTTCCTTGCCTCACAAATCACACAAAAGTCAAAGTCAAAGTTTTTATTTGCATAAACATGTTAGATTGATGTTACATAAATATTATAAAGTACATGTTTTACACACATTTATAACGTGCAAATTTTATAAAATACATTTCTAAATCATTAGTAACAATAATATAAATTTAACAAAAGATTATTAGCAGTATTATATAATATATAGTCAAGTTTTTAGTTGAAAATATTCGTCTAATGAATATAAGCAGTTTTTACTAAGGTATATTTTCAAATTAGAGAAATTCCTACTTGACGATACCTCTCTTATTATTTTTGGGATGTGATTATAGATTTTTATGCACATACAAAAACAGTTTCTCTGAAATAATGTAGTTCTACAGCAAGGTACTTGTATTTTGGTGGGGTCCCTGGATGGGAAAAGAGAAGTGAAGAGAAGCTACACTAGCGCCTCCTCTCCGACACCCGCATCTAACTTCAGCGATCTGCCGGTAGTAACACTGAACCTAAAAACTTTCCAAAATCGTTATGATCATCGCATAATCCGCTCACATCATTCTGATATAGCTCTGGAAATAATCGAATCGTAGTAGCGAATCGAATACGAGCTCTTAAATAGTTTTTCAGAACATCATACGGTTATGGTTTATCTTATTCAAACTGAGAATTGAACAGGACATACCAAAGATTTACGAACCATACGTTACCCAAACGGTTGGCTCAGGTGGAAGGAAGAGCGCTCGAACGCAACCCGAGAGGTCGCGGGTTCGAGTCCCGTTCATAAATTTTGGTTGCCAATGTAGCATTTCGTTTTTGGTTAATTATTTACAATTTGTCAGGTATCCGAGCCCGTGTGGCAGCTCTGTACGAGCCCCCGCAGCAATGTACTCGGGACAGTATCGTGCTAGCCGAGGACGAGAAGGGGCCAATACTGAACGAGATAGCGGCAAGACTGGGGCTAACTTGCGTGGGGTGGATGTTCACAGATCTGTTACCTCTAGACCTTGCTGCCGGCACAGTGAAGAAGGTCAGGTACGTGCAGTGACGTACTATAGACAATTAGACTCCAAAACGCCTATTAAAAGGTCGTCAAAAATGATGTGTCCTGCCAATATTGTGAAAGTAAGTTTATTCCAGTTTTATTTTACGTGCAAGAAAGTTGATAATTGCACTGTGGGGAATACAACACAAGATGATACAAGTGGGAGGCTCTTTTGCACAGGATGCCGGCTAGATTATGGGTACCATAACGGCGGCTATTTCTGCCGTGAAACAGTAATGTGTAAGTATTACTGTGAAGGGCGCCGTAGCTAGTGAAATTATTGGGCAAATGAGACTTATCATCTTATGTCTCAAGGGGACGAGCGCAATTGTAGTGCCGCTCAGAATTTTCGGGCTTTTCAAGAATCCTCAGTGTTGCATTGTAAAGGGCAGGGCGTATTAATTACCATCAGTTGAACGTCCTGCTCGTCTCACCCTGTATTTTCAAACTAGGCGACGTTACGACACAACGCTAAGGCTAGCTTCATCATATTAGCTGTTATAGTTTAAGTTTAAGTCAAATTAATGGTAACATGGTAACTGACTCTAACATAGACTGCGGAATTTGTTGCACCATCGCATTCCTTGCCATAGTTAATGTTAAAAAGTGAAGTGATATCAAGTCAATATCGAATAAAACATCTTAACAAAAAACTTATTTTGTGCCTAACCGGTACTTTAACATGTTTGTTATTGCTAGAGTTAGTTGGTGCCACCAAGCCTAAGTGATTGTACCGTTCAAGGATTACTGGATCCTCATCAGTTAGTTGTTCTGAATTGCAAATAACATCAATGTGTTTTACCAGGGGCATGGACACACACTTCCTCTCCGCGCAGGAGTGCATCATGGCTGCCCACTACCAGAACAAACATCCCAACGCCTGCAGGCACGCGTCTTCGGGCTATTTCGGCTCCAAATTCGTGACTGTATGTGTGACAGGTGAGTACTACTGAAGTTTTATTTCTTTTGGCGTAAGTAAGGCGCGAGTTGAGGAATGCGATAGTGCTGTAATCTAATGATAATAATTATTGATGACCATAATCATGACTGTGTCGATAAATTTAAACAATGCTCTAAGTTTACCATTTAACCAAATAATTAAATTTTGTTCTGTCTGTCTACAACACACATGTCTAAAACATTAGTCTCGCAATTTCTCGTGCTTAACGACGAATAAAAATTAGATTCTTTTTGGAGCGGACCCTGTTGGACTCGGAGAGTCATTATTAAAAACAGATAACACGGAACAGATAACAATCGCACCCATATTTACGTGATAACAAGGTAAGCGTACGATTACTGACAAGGACGTCACAGCACTACACTGCAGGCTCGCGAGGCGAGACGTGCGGAAAGCGGGGGGGAGATGCTCCCTCTCTTAGCCTCAGGCCCCAACTGTATTCAACTCGCGCGGTGTGTTGGAAGAGAGTTGTTTAAGAAAGTATATTTATTCAAACTCGTTTGTAATATTTTTGTTTATCTGCCGTTTAGTTTAGCAATTGGATCCATGAAAAAATTAAAGGCTTTTGCGATTTGTGTCACTATGCGACTACATAATATTAAGCTTAGCATAAGTACATTTTAGGCGCAGTGCGATTTAGTTCAGTTGTCGCTCAAGTTTTCCTTTTAATTGTTCTTATTTTAACATTATACTTGAGAGCTCGAATCGACACACGCATACATACACACGATTTACAGAGCCGCTAAGCAATCTTGGGAAGACAAAACTATTGAGTACCACGCCGTACGCCGCCGGGACTGGTCGCAGTCCGTCTTAAATTATCTTTTTATATGTAGCAACCCTAGCGCTCAGCCCAGACGTAGGTATAAATTTGAAGGAGACCGCTGAGTTATGCTACTGTTCTATTACTGTATTGTGGTAGGTGTCAGTGCCTACGCTAGCGCGCGGCTACTAGATTACTCACAGGGCGTTACGAAATGCTATTATTAAAAATTGTTTTATGTATTTTTTTTTATGATTACGGTTAAGTAGCTCTAACACAACACACGTGTGTTCATTTTAATGCTGCCATTATAACTTCACACTGCATATATATTTTTTTCTAATGTAGCTTATAAAAGCGTTTGCCCTTTATTATGTATCTATGTGTTATAAGGTCGATTAGACGATATTATCTGAGACATATCGCATCTATGTTTAATATCTATATTCTACTATCTATGTTTAATAGAGCGGCAATGAGTTTGTTTCTAACGTTCGTTTCAAACTATCTAGTTTCATATATATTTTTAAAGTCGCTTATAAAATGCTCGTATGATACCTTTATTTATTTACAGTGTGTGTGGATTGAAGCATCTACTGTACTCGAAAACTTGTGTTTTTATTCATTTTCATTCTTTATTCATTCATTTTTTATTCATTCTCGTGTATTGCATTGAGTATTTGTCGTTTAAGTAGTTTTGTTGCATCACTTTACATATATCGTAATTAAAACAATTCGTAAAACGATGAATCTATACATGTTGATTTAAAAATATGGCAATAACTTTCTTGCCACAACTTCTCATTAAATCTCAACCTTTTCCGAAGTAGTAATAATAATAAGCTGTGGAATGAGCTTCCTTTTGCGGTGTTTCCGGGACGATACGACATGGGTACCTTCAAAAAAATCGCGTAAACCTTCCTTAAAGGCAGGCAATGCTCCTATGATTCCAGTGTTAATATATGAAAGTGCTGGAGTGTAAATAAACGAAATAAATGAAAAATCGTGGAAGGCAACCCCTTTTTTGAATAAACCTAATATACGAAACAAACTGCGAAACAGCGCCATCTATTAGAATAGAAGCACACTACGTTCGACTTACGAACAATACCAATACGTAACACTACAATCCAGTTCTACTAGAGGGCGCATGCAGTACCAAAACAAAATAGACACTATGGAGGAAATTATGAAAGCCTTACAAAATAAAAGTGGCGAATCAGAGCAAGTAACACTTAACATAACCAACAAATTAAAAGAGAAATTCACCATATTGGAAGAAAAACATCAAACCTTGAAAGAAAATGTTGAACAACAAGAAAAAAGAATTCAATTTATGGAAAAACAAATAAGACAAAGAAACATAATTTTCTTCGGTATTGAAGAGAGTGAGATATGATATCATAACTTGGAGAACAATATATTGCAATTCATAAGTGAAAATTTGTTCTTAAAATTGAATTGTAGAGATATTCAAGAAATAAAGAGAGTGGGGAAAAAAGGTGATAAGCCGCGACCAATAATTTTAACCTATTTCTACCCTTGGTTCAAAGATCAGCATTCTTAAGCAAAAAATTATTAAAAGACACCCAATATTACTTGGACGAAGATTACCCTAAATACATATTAGAAAAAAGGAAAGAACTACAGGAAGAAGCAAATAGAGAGATCGAGAAAGGAAATAAAGCTACGATAAAATACGATAAACTTGTTATATTAAAACTAAACAACAAAAGAACACTGATGACTTCACCAGAGTCAGATACCAATTCTCAAGCACTAGTTGGTAATAGTACAACTACACGCATCAAGAAAAACAAAATAAAACAATTAAAACGCACCGAGATCAAACAGTGTCTCAGAAGGAGTTCTAAAACCAAGCATTCTAAGCTACTTAGTAAACAACAACGTCAAAACACCACGTAACCAAACCAAGGACAATACAACCAATAACTTACATTCATAGCAACCAACTCTCCCCCCTCCCCTCCATCCCCCACCCCCCTCCGTCCCTCAACAATGCAACATTCGATCAATTCATCAACTAAACAACGAAAACCATCTTCCAATCCGGCTGGTCACCGTTGGAGATCAAGACCAAAACCCTCTAAAGAAGACATCTCCAAATAACAAAGGCCGGCAACGCTCTGTAATTCCTCTGGTGTTGCAAGAGAATGTGTGCGGCGGTGATCACTTAACACCAGGCGACCCATACACTCGTTTGTCCTCCTATTCTAAAAAAAAAAACAACATCTTCAATAACAAGAAATGAATCAGAAACCCAAGAAATACATAACTTAACTAAAAAGAAGAAAGATCAGCTCTACATAGTAACTTGCAATGTAAGAAATTTGTATATACCTGCTGGTCGCACATAGCTCAAGAGACACTTTGGTATTCTTTAGAGGAGGCCTTCACCTTCACTTGAAGAGGGGTTCATGCAAACAAACTTATATATTAGTATCCAGACGTAAACAAATACGTGTAAATAACATCACAAACTTTCTTTTATTTATATATTTTGTTATGTAACTATGTATGTATCTTACTTTTTGCATGAAATAAAAGGCTTATTATTTTATTATTATTATCTCTCAAGTTGGACTAAATTGCAGTCCATGAAGTAATCCCCATTAAAATCCGTTCAATAGTTTAAGAGTCCATCGCGGACAAACAACGTGACACGTAATTTATATATATTAAGATATAAGAGATTTCCACGTATATAGTCACTCATCACGATATCTCTGGAAACATTACACCTAAAGACTTGAAATTTGGTAGGAATATTCTTTTCACCGAGTAGAGGTCAGCTAAGAACGGATTTTACGAAATTCCACCCGCAAGAGTTTTTTTTATTATGAACAGAACAACGTCTGTCGGGTCAGCTAGTATATAATAAAAACATAATATATTCAACTAACTAATCATTAAGTTCTTTTAAAAGTTATAAGAAATGACACCTATCCTAACTCATTGAATAAAATCATTAAACCTGATATTGAAGTTGTTAGTAAAAATTAGTAGCTTCTTATATAGAAATATTTGCATAAACCATAAAAACTTCTATGAATTTATTTTCGTACAACACTTCGTGGTTGGTTTTTTCTTTTTAATGGACATTGTTTTGACAGTTGGGAAAGAGAACGCACGAGTTCGGAAAAGGTAAAGAAAAAGCTCGACTATGTAATAGCCCACGTCCCCAACGCTATACGTCCCTGCAATACGCCACTTTTTGAGCAATTGTATTAAAAAAGTCATTTTGATTTAATTTGATTGTGACCCGGAAACAAACAGCCGTATTCATAATTTCAATGTTTGTACCGGGATTAAAATCCAGTACCTCTAAGTTTAGTGCGCGGGGTGCTAACCACTCTGTAATAGGTCGTCAACTTTCATATTTACATTGTTAATGACATCTTGTTTGTAATTGTGCTTGCCAGAATGGGTCTCAGTAAATCAAACCTGTACAGAGTTCAGATTCTGCTGTGAAGCCACTGATGGCCCTGTGATTACCCGGGGCATTAAAATATTAAGGAAGTCCCAGGGCCAAGGTTGCTGTAAGAGGCGACTCCGAGTATTTACCAGTGGGAGGCTTCTCTGCACAGGATGTTGAAGCAGCAATGTGTATAAGCATTATTGTGTTTCGGTCTGAAGGGCGCTTTACCTAGTGAAATTACTGGGCAAATATATGGCATTTACCATCAGCTGAAAGTCCTGCTCGTCTCGTCCCTTATTGTCATAAAAAAATGCTAATAGCCTCGACTTTCATACTTCATTCTTAGGTATAGGGAGTTGTAGGGCAGGATCTTAGGATTTAAGTGTAATTCGAACCCCAAATCAATAAAACAATTATTTTTGTATGTACAGGTGATAGCAATAACCAGATCCACTTGGAGGGGTACCAGGTGTCGGGGCAGTGCGCGGCGCTGGTGAGGGACGACATCCTGGTACCGACCCGGGACGCGCCTGATCTGGGCTACATCCGCGATTGCACGACCTCGCAGTACGTGCCCGACGTCTACTATAAGGTACGTGGTACACTGACATATACTACAGGTAAATTACTCTCGAGACGTTTTTGCATTTGTGTGTGTGTGTGTGTGATTACGGGTACGGTCAGCAAATAAATAAATAAACCAATACTTGTACATTATTAAATTTTTTATAGCCAGGTATTTCATGTGAAACTTATAATATTAAAATAGTGAATATTAATATGAAACATAACTTTAAATTTTGAATTTCTTCAATTCCAGACATTTCGCACTCATCCCCATTTTCACTTTCATCTGATGAATCATTTGTGTTAACTGTATTTTTTTGTAATATTTTAACTAAAGTCTCATCCGTGCCTTGAAATTTCTAATAACGTTACAACAATAACACCGAACAATAAATATTATAAACCACAAATAAAATCAATTTATTCATTTTAATCAAATTAGAATAGACCTTACAACAATTAGTAATGTTAATAAATATAATTATTATTCATTTAGCTTTCACCATTCAGGTGTTTGCTTGTTAATATATTATTTTCTTCTTCAACATGTAACGGAACCTCTTTTTTCTGATTGTACAAGGAAATTCAAATTTCCAGTTTAGAATTCCTTTAAATACCTATACAAATGCAAAACCGTCTCGAAAGTTATTTTAAAACCTGTACTTCTTGTTAATGATAAGATGTGATGATATGAGCTACCTTATCATTGCCTGATCGTAATTTACACGCACTGCCTATTATCATTGAAATGCCCCTCAAGATTTTTAATGTTTTCTAAGTTATTAGATGTAAGTCCTACAAAATAGTATTATTGAAACCAAATGAAAAAATTGTAATTTAAGTTCTGTGGATTTTGTGATGTTTTAAATAAATAAATAAGTTATAGTTCGTTAGGGAAAAATTATCAGAGTAATTTTTTAAGATACGTGCGCGAACCGACACCCAAGTCAACTAGACCATTTGTATCATACTTCAGCTACCAAGCCTCTTGTAACTCATATATCCTACTGAACTTCTATTGTTAAAGGTGTAAAGTAAAAAAAAATCATTTCGTTCTAATTGTATAAAAATAATTTAATGATATTTAAATAAACGTTATTTAACTAAATTATGTGGTATAATAATATTTTCAATGGTTGTATTTAATACCTTCTTTGTTACAATATTGTCCTTTTTACATTAGGACGAGAAATATTTTTTCAAGGATTTTTTTGTCATAATGTCAACATGAGGTACAAACATTAACTTGTTATGCCCACGTCTTGCTGAAGTTCAATTGTAAGTGTTATATTGGGCGATGCATATGCTTTTCCAGCAAGTGTTACAAAATGTAAAAGAATTGTTAAATAAGTTTGTGTGGTAAAGGTTAATATAACATAAATCATTTTCTTAATGTACTTGGTACTTTACTGTACTTATGGTATATTCTTTGATACTTGTACTGGAGCGAACGCCCTCAGGTTATTTAATTGTACGATATTAAATAATATATGGTAACGAGATAAATTTAAATGCTACACAAGAGAAGTGTAACTTCTTGCGTGTGCAGATAAGTACACGGAAGCTTTTTTTTTTAAATATCATATGCTGTTTCATGAGGCGACATACAGCAGATTTGGCGTAGCTATGCGATGTAGGGAAGAGTAAGATCGTCTGTCCAGAATAGTTACGCATGCTTTTATTTCCCCGAATCCTAGTCTTTTCTAAATTCCCATGGCTGGGTGTACCAATACACAACCCTTTAGAAGCTACAGCGAATTTTAAAATGAGGATGGCCTAGATATATTTTTTACTAGCTGACCCGGCAATCGTTTTTTCATATAAATTGTATTGATCTTTTCCTTGCTAGTTGATAAGAGATGGCGCTAGTTGTATTCATTAGTAACAATCACACTTCTTTTATATTTTGTATAATTCATACTATAGTTTTATAAATTATAGCCTATTTGTTATTCTGGTGTGTAAGCTATATTATTGTAAAGTTTCATTAAAATCTATTCAGTAGATTTTGCGTTAAAGAAGTTCAAACATACATCCAGACATACAAACTTTCACATTTATAATATTAGTAGGATGTAATGACAAAAAGTTCGTCCGGAATAAATAACTATAGTTAATTTTAAGCGTAATATTAGACGGTAGGTGCAAACGTTAAGTCTAATATTAAATATGTGTGTTGAATGTGTGTATTCGTTTCCGAGTCATGAATGTTAAAATGTATGTTATTTAATAATATTCAATAAATTCAACAACATTGAGGGATGGTGTCGGGTCATGTAAGCAATGTTATTCAAATATAAACAACAAACCTTGCTTTGTCTTGTGCGATGTTGGAGGTTCGAGTATTGAAATGATTATAGCCTGACTGCGATTGTATGCTCCTTTATTATGCTATGCAACTACTTATTATTATGTTATTAAAAAAACCAGTTTGTTAAAAAAACGCATTGCACATTTCCTTCCTATATGTAAAAGAAAAAAAAAATCTCATAATCGAATTCAAATAGATAGATATTTAAATAGAAATCTGTGTTATGTGTCAATATTGAAATATTCACATTTGTTTTCCTTTATATTTCAAATTAATGGCATTTCTCATTTACGTTTTATTCACTATAAAAGTTACATACATTTTTTTGGTACATATTAAACTTTCTATACAATTTCTTTAAATCTTCAATCATAATATTATACTGAAACCCTCATGGTCATAAATTATAAATTCTTGACAATCTCCATTTTCATGTATATTTTAGTATATTATGTCATTACCACATATCTCTAAACATTTCTTTACATTTGACCACACTTTTATTCCTACTCTGCTAGTAATATATATTATTTATCACTTCAATCATATTTATATTATCGGTACATTATACACATCGCATATCACCTACTTGGTACTCATAATACTATATCGTATTCCCCCGGCGCCGGCATACTCTCATTTTTATTTAATTATCCACTTTGGTACATCATAATAATATTTATTTATAGTCGACTTCATACTTCATAATATATATGGACAACTTCGTGCCATTTGATTTACACAACCTATTCTTTTTTCTTTGGGCTCATAGTTTAAGCCTCTGTTGGACTCCAACTTATCTCACGGAGGAATACTCGTTCGCTCCATTATCGAATGGAAGGATTTGACTCTCCATGTACCATTTTTATATAGGGTCATGATTTAAGACAATTTCAGTCTCCGACACAATCCAAAGGGGAATCTCGTTCACTCCTCGATATAACTGAAGGACCTGATCCCTATAGTACCACTCTCCTAATGTGTACGGTAATATCGAGCATAATTACTTTAGGAATACATTCCTATACTTTCTATATACAGGTTGTCCCAAAGTTATGGGACATGAAGGGAAAGTACCTTAAATATCGAAGATAGGCTATTTTACTGAAAGAAGACTTTATGATATTTTTAACAGTTACTACTTCTGCATTCAAAGATTTTCTAAAAATGACTTGCCTCGTCTGGGAATCGAACCGACTGAAATGTAAAAAAAACACCCCTACTTTTATGATGCCAATCGAAAAAATGGCCAAAAACTAATAACTCTTCTTAAGTATAAACTTTCGATTGGCATCATAAGAGTAGGGTGCTTTTTTTTTATATTTAAGTCGGTTTGATACCCAGACGAGGCAAGTAATTTTTAGAAAATCTTTGAATGAAGAATTACTAACTTTTAAAAATAAAATAAAGTCTTCTTTCAATAAAATAGCCTATCTTCAATATTTAAGGTACTTTCCCTTCATGTCCCATAACTTTGGGACACCCTGTATAACTATCATTCCCAAAATGAATATAGGGTAAATAATAGCTTCATCGCTCTTGGGTGATCAGTCCAATCGCATGTGAATCATTAAAAACCATATAATCTCCTATCATAAAATAAACTTTACGTCATATCAAATCCTACATTATATATTACAAACCTATACTTATACTCCAATGCTGTACCTAATTGTTATCTAACCGTAACTCTTAAACTGAATGTAGAAGATAAAGAAAAATAATACGAATATTTTTACTTTAAACGTTACTGTTAAGCCACTAGATCGAATCGAATAGATCACTACAATCAATAGAATTAGTCCAAATAAAGTGAATTAATGTATATATAGTAATATATATTTAATACTTATGTGAATAACTGGAAACTAAGTTCTTCCGCTAAAATAAAAACTGAACATTTAAAATTAGTTTATCGATTACTTATTCGTGAAATAATAATAAAGAGTGTAGAAACAAATTGTAAGCTTTATATCGTATGGATATCTAATATAAGTATCAAATTCTCGTGTCCCGGTGCGTGTTACCAAACTCCTCCGAAACGGGTGAATCGATATGTATGAAATTTTGTGTGCATATCGGGTAGGTCTGAGAATCGGTTGCATCTATTTGTTATACCCCACAAAATTTAATTACTTCATATGCAATACAACGTTTGCTGGGTCAGCTAGTATGTTTTATATTATTAAATTGGAAAACTCGGTTTCTATTATCTGTAAAACATGTTTACTTTTTCTGCATAAACACCACACGTATTGCTAGGCCAGCTAATTAAGTATGACATCATGACGTTGAATGCCATTAAGTGATTAATTATTTTTTATTTGATTTAACTAATTAAATTTTTACCTAATAACTTTATAATATAGATTTATTTTTGAACAGCAATGATATTTATATTTTATGTATAACTGAACATTGGCTAAGAGATTATGAGCAAATGTTTAATTTTAGCAATCACAGAGTTGGAAGCTCGTTTAGTAGAACCAACTTTATTCATGGTGGTTCCTTGATTATAGTCAACAAACAATTTCAGTGCAAAAATCGTAAAGATATCGAAGCATTATCTTTTGAGCGTGTAGTGGAAATATCTGCAATAGAGATAAAAAAGAATTGTATGTGTATACAGACCGCCGCTGGCAAATTTTGAAATATTTGAAAAAACTATGGAAGATGTGTTATCGAAACTATCTCAATCGAAAAAGAAATTCGTTGTATGTGGCGACTTTAATGTTAATATTATAAATAACTGCTGCTTAAGTATGCGATTGCTGATCTGTTCAAATCATTTAATCTCTCTCATTTGTTTGCGGA
The DNA here is from genome assembly GCF_905404315.1 of Leptidea sinapis. NCBI lineage: Eukaryota > Metazoa > Arthropoda > Insecta > Lepidoptera > Pieridae > Leptidea > Leptidea sinapis. The sequence goes on along the minus strand of NC_066312.1, from coordinate 32,163,741 downwards.
GCCTACTAGAATATCTGCGACTACAGTGTATTGATAATATATTCATTGACATTATTCCAATAAACAAATATATTATTAGTAAATTAGACTGGGACCATTTTGGTCAACTAATAAAAATTAAAGACATCAGATCTATTCTGAAAAAACAAGTTAAATGTACTCCTGTAACAAATTATCGTTTAAATCAATTGAAAAATTGCCTCAGTTCTAATTCTCTATTCCTACCTCAACTTAACTTAGATGCCAATGCAATGTCATATTTTTTGAATCATTTACTAAACTGTTTAACTCTATTTTCATTTCAAAATCATTTATTCCAAAAAATACTCTATCTTTTAATGACTGGGCTTCCGTCAATTTACACAAACGTAGACAAACATTATATAACTTATATGAAGAGAGGCGATTTAATACAAGTGCAAAATTTAAAAATTATGTAAGGTTATATTCTAAAGAATTCAAGAACGATTGTAAATTAGCTAAGTCTCACAACATAAGTTTAAAGATTAAATATAGCAATGACAAAATAAAAACAACTTGGAAAATTATAAGTGAGGAGATCGGTGAAACTAATAAGAGAAATATTGAATTCAAATTAAAGATTGGTAACAGAAACATAAAAACAGATTCTGAAATTGCAGATACATTTGAAGTTTTTTACTGATGTACCGGTATCTACGACAAAATATCTAAATTCCTCACCTATATCTGCAATGAAACTGCTACAGAAAAACGTATCTTTATGTAATACAAACTTTAAATTTAAGCATGTTGATCGCATAGAGATTATTAAAACGGTTAGACTAATCAGCATCAAGAAAACTAAAGATCTCTGGGGAATCTCTGTTAACGTAGTGAAATCTGTAATAGAAATTGTAGCCACAGACTTAGCTTTTATTTTCAATAAGTGTGTAGATTGCGGTATATTTCCAAACCTAATGAAACAGCAAGATCACTCCTCTATTTAAATCATAGGAGATAAAGATGACCCCACCAATTTTAGACCCATATCAGTACTACCAACCTTTAGCAAGATTTTCGTAAAAATTATGTTAACGCAATTAATTAACCATTTTTACAATATTAACCTCATGCATAATAAACAATATGGTTTTACTCAATGCTAGTATCGAGTTAACAAGAAATATTTTGGATGCTTGGGAGGATTCATGTGATGCGTTAGGAGTGTTTTGTGATCTATCCAAGGCATTCGACTGCGTCCGTCACCTTACTTCAAAAATTTCACCACTATGGGGTTAGAGATGTTTCACTAGATTTAATAAAATCGTACTTGCGTATTAAGAATCAAAGAGATTAATGGAAAAAGATCAACTGGCTCTATCATATCGATGGGTGTACCGCAGGGCTCAATCTTGGGTCCTTTTTTGTTCCTGGTTTACGTCAATGATTTACCATAGCTTATTCAAAATAAACATGATATTATACTGTTTGCGGACGATACATCTTTGTTATTTTAAATAAAACGCCAGCAAAAAAGTTCTGTCAGGTTGACGACGACATTGCTGAAGTAGTAAATTGGTTTAATGTTAATAACTTACTTTTAAACGAAAGGAAAACAAAATGTGTTTGGTTCCAAATATAAAGCACCAACCAACACTTATAAAAATTAATAATGACAAACTTGATATAGTAGAAACGAAAAAATTCCTAGGCATTACGTTAGACTTTAAGCTACAATGGGGTGCTCATATAAAAAACTTATGTAATCGACTTAGCTCTGCAGTATATGCGATAAAAAAAAATTAGGCAGCTGACAGATGTTGAAACGGCTAGACATGTATATTTATGTTTCAGCTACTTTCATAGTGTCATGTCTTACGGAATTATATTGTGGGGTAGGGCTGCAGATATTGAAAACGTATTTGTGCTGCAGAAAAGAGCAATTCGAGCAGTCTATAAAATACGTTCAAGGGATTCATTGAGAGAAAAGTTTAGTGAAATAAATATTATGACAGTACACTGCCAGTACGATACGAGAACCTCCTATACGCTCATAAAAATATTATACGCTCATAAAAATATTAGCCAATTTAAAAAGAATAGAAACAAACATAAACTCGCAATTCCATCTACTAGGCTCCGTAAAATTGCTAAATCTAGAAACAAACATAAACTCGCAATTCCATCTACTAGGCTCCATAAAATTGCTAAATCTTTTAAAGTGGATTGTATTATATTTTATAATAAACTCGTAAATGAAATTGAATAATTACCTATTAAAAAATTTAAATGTGTCGTAAAAAATAAATTAACATCTAAGGCCTATTATAATGTGAAAGATTATTTGAATGATAAAGATAGTTGGAATTAATGTTCTGAATTTTGTTAATGAATATTGTTATACTCATTTGAATGCTATTGTAACTTTTCTACTACTTCATCCTGACTTGCACTAAATAACTTATAAAGTTTTACAGTGAATAAAGATTTTTTTACTTTAACTTTGACTTTATAATAATAATAAAAACTTATTTCGTTAAGGACCATCTAAGAAAATTGAAAAAATATAACACAGTTGTACTCACACTAAAATTGAAAAAATAGAATAAACTTATCTCGTCACGAAATAGTCGTAAGTATATTATGTGCAAGATTAAATTAACCTTTTACAAACCTGGGTTTCTTGTATACTTAGAACTGTAAATATAAAAAAAAAAACAATGTTAATAAATACTAAAATACAGAAAATCTTCAAATTTAAATTACTATTCTCCCTTTGTGCAATCAACTGTATAAATCAGATATTGACTATAGATTTTTTTGAACAAAATAATGTTATCAATATAGTTTAAAATGAATTTTTACCTTTTTACTCAATTCTTTACAAATTTTAACTTATAAAATAATCGTCAGTACAATATCATTCAATCTTTTTTAGCAGTTTATATTATCTATACTTAAAAGCAGTTTAGTTAGCTAAATGCTGAGATAAAAAAATTATAAAAATAGTTAAGTTTATAGAGCTTAATATTAAACTTATATTACTCATTAAATAAATTCCTCAAAATATATTTATCCAAAAGATTATTTATTATCCTTTATATATTACATTTTCATTTCTTTTTTTGTCCTCATAATGATACTGTCAATTACATTCTGAAGAGTAAAAAAATTATCAAAACGTTAATTAATTATGCAAATTATGATACTTCAGCATTAAAGTTTTAAATGTTCACGTATGAAAAAAAAATCCAAAACAACTATGTACAATAAATTAAACCGGAAATATCCTTGGAAAAATTTCGTTGTTTCCTGTTCTTCCTTTCAAACTAATTGTATCAACCTCTGCATTTTGACTGGATCAGCTCCCTGCTGCATCCACTTCCGACACCTGCATCTCCCGGCACCCTACTAGGCACCATCACCACATCAAAGGCATCATTATCCTTAGCTTATACATTTTATACATTCTTATACTATATTGTAACTAATTCTCACACTTAGTGTAATTAAAAAATTCGTGTAAATCGTAGAAGCATTTTGAAACTAAAAAAAATTCAGATGTCTTTTAAATATCTTCTCTTTATTTTTAATATCGTTTGGGATGTGATTATAAATTTTTTATAGCCATGTGGTAAGGGCTCGATGACACTAATGACATACTTGTTTGGGTAATTTTTAATTTGTTATTTTAAATGTATATTTTATATAATTTTTAATAAAATATGGTCTATATGAATCTATCTGCTGAATATTATATACTATGTATTACATACATTTTTTCTGTTGAATAAATATATTTTTTATTTCACTACAGTTTCCCCATATTAATATTCCATATGATAATCTAGAATGTGCATGTGCATAATAAGCAGCAAGGGCAGAACTCTGTTACGCGTTATAGTTGGTAAAGAGCATAAGTAAAAGAAGACATTTTGCTTTTTAATTTCTGTAGATATGGCTTCCATTATTCCATACGGTAGTGTAGCTGTGTCAACTGTTTCAAGTTGTGAATTTATGTGAGAATAAGATATATTTAAGGGGGATTTTTGATAAGGTTTAAAAGGTATAATTTTAGTTTTATTATTAGTAAGTTCAAGATTATTATTATTTAGCCAACAAAAGATTTTTGTCCATTGTAATATTTAATTTGTCTTCTAGTTTTAAATTAGAGCTTGAGATCAAAATAGAAATATCATCAGCAAAAAGAGTACAATCATTGTCTATTAAGTTAGGAAGATCATTTATGTATATGAGAAACAATATACAACCCAACACACTGCCCTGTGGAATCGATCCTGATAAGTGAGCCTTTTAACACACCTCACTTTTATTTCATTTTTTATTTTGAACTTTTCTATATTTTATATTACTTTTATTTTGATTTGAAATGAAGTATATTGTGAAGAATTTAGGTAATTTAAACTTTATTTATTTGCTTATTATACATATTGTATTAATATCTATTTTTATATACAGCATATATGGTAGGGTCGCCATGCGATGTTGGAGGTTTGAGTATTGAAATGATTATAGTCTGACTGCGATTGAATGCTCCTTTATTATGCAATGCAACTACTTATATAGGTACTAGATGGAGCGATGAGTGTGTGCATAGGTATAGGTGTATAAAGGTGATACACACACTTCACTTGAAACTATCAATAAAACAGCGGCCAATTGCTAGTCGAACTCGTCCATGAAGGGTTCCGTAGCAGCAAGTAACATAATATAAAAGTTATATGTTTAGACCTATCCATAGATCCCCCAAACCCATACGGGGTTTGATGAAAAAACATTTTTGATTTGCAGTTCTAAGTATAGGGAAGGATTTTTTTTTCTATTTTTGCGTACATCTACTTACCAACTTTCAACAGTATATTTCTTATAGTTTTGGAAAAAAGTAGCTGTGACAGACATGGACAAGCAGACAGGAATGACGAATCTATAAGGATTGTGTTTTTTGTCATTTGGCTACGGAACCCTAAAAAGGAGAAACTTTCTAAAACTATAGAAGTCAAGAGATATAAACCAACATTAATTCTTAGATAATCTATATGTCTAGACAAACGATGAAAACAGGCCAGGTTTAGTAGAACGTAGTAATTTATCTCTATCTGTAGAAATCTGTAGATAGTATATTGGGAACGGCCGTTAGACGTATTATGATCTAAGCATTTATAATTCACTTGATTGCAATGCGACTAAATTACTTGGCAGATAAAATTAATAGATATAATAACAGAGTATAACAAAGAGAGATCAAGAAGAAAGAGGAGACCAATATCTGATACCTGAAACTTCCTTTTGCACATTTATGCATCTCTTAACGACTGCCGAAGAACTATTTATGCATAAAATTAATTTTAAATACAATTGTTAAACATAGCGTACTTTCAGAGGCTATAGTTATGATTTCAACATTAACTCTTTCCCATAGGACAAACTGACAACCTGTATAGCCGAGTGGTTAGCTATCCTACCTACTAAGAGGTCCCGGGTTCGAATCCCGGTAGGTGCAAGCATTTATATGATGAATATGGATTTTTGTTTCCGAGTCATTGATGTTTTAATGTATTTATGTATGTTTATATGAATTTATGTATGTTTAAGTAAGTATATTGTATTAAATATATCATTTTCTTGTAACCCATAACACAGGCAAGATAATTTGTGTAAATAGTTTGTCAATATTATTATTAATATAGGCATCTTTATATGATGCGGTTTTGACTTTCTTTTACGAGCTCGATCATCACTTGCAGTTTAGTTTTAAATTTATAGGACAATTTAAAAAGTTTAGCAAGGAGGTTTCATTAATAGAATAATAGGCTTCGCATTGAATTCTCGAAGTTCCTTTAAATGTTGTTGAAAAAAAATCCAGTTGAAAATCTTTAATTTGTTTTTTACTATTTCCCACAACGTACTCAACGCACTCGTGACATTAAAAACCATCCCCTTCGTCTCAGGATTGTTAATGACAGCTCGTTTGCAGTCACCAACTTCTCACATCCTTGGATCACAATGTTCCATTAATAACCAACCAATATACTGGAAAAATATCAACTTAATATGGAAAAGAGTAAGCTTAAAAGGGCAGAACGACAATTTAAACCTCTATAACTAAAATGGAAGTTGGCTTGTCGCTTAATTCGAAGTGAAGAGGTGAAGGGACCAATTATGTAATGCTGTGTTATCCTAGGGACTAGAAAGGCCAAAAAAAAGATACGAAGAACAATTCGTAGATGGAACGATGATATTAAATTAACAGTAGAAAGAACCACTGTAACACAGAGTAACAAACAGTTAGGAAGCGGACGGGCTTAGCTCTATGTGAGATGGCAGGGCAATCAATCGATGTATAATAAATGTAATGCATCAAGTTATTGTAAATTGTAAGGTTTTTTTTTTAAGTCTTTTTAAATTGAGATTCATTTATCCATATTGTTTTAGTTAGTGACAAAGGTGTTTGTAGAAATGCTTGTGAGCTTACCGCAAAAAGATGACAGCACAGTGCCAAAATGTCCCGGAAGATCGTCGAGATTAGAGCATGCTCCTTAACTTACAGGCCAGCAACGCATCTCATGGCCCCTGGTATTGCGGATGTCCATGGGCCGTTGCTTGTTTGCCCTCTGTAATATGAAAAAGGAATTATTTTTATTTAAGTTTAATAAAGAAAAATGGGGATAGCCAGCAAAATTATCGAAACTCGAGAATTAACCTCCTCCCTCGGTTTTTAATGTCGATATGACATAGACCCTCAAGAATGCATACAAGCTGGCAGTGTATGAACACCCTGTATCACCTCTGAAGTGATCACTTGACAAAAGATAAACCGCAAGCTCATTGTCTACTTTGGGTAATGTGAAATGAAACACAATATTCGACCACATATTTATTTATCACGAACGTATACACGCTACATATTAATTCATACGTACGCGCACTTATTTAATAAACACATTCTTACATCAATGCTACGTCACATAAACTATATCTTAATGCTAGAACAATTACTCCGCATATAAATTATTATATTTACGAATATAATTAACATGAAGTATAACATCAATGCTACGAGTTGGGACGGCTGACAGAACGCCGTACAACTTTGGATAAAGCAAAATAAATTGCAATTTTAGACGGTTTAATAGGAATCAGCAGCTGGTCCTAAAGACCGGTCGCGGCGACCCTGGGCCGCCGTTAGCGTAGGGTTATGAAAATCGAATCAGATTACCGGTAATCTAGCCGAAGTTTACAAATTGCCAAACATTTCTTTTAGTTCTACATCATTTAACATATACCTAGAAAAAATATTATAACTAAAACAGCTACTAAATATTTAAACAATTTTGCTTCTTATCTAAAAGAGTTGGTTATAATAAAAATAATTATTCTCGTTCAATAGATTACCGTCAATCCAAGTAAGCTTAGACGAAAGTTCGACGATATATAGTAAATATAATTTCTAGGCAGGCACTCACCCCCCCGAGGGCACTATGTGCCCTCGCAATCTACTTCCCAACCTACATTATCATCACAGCCTTTCAAACAGTCCTAAATAGAGCTCGAAGTTAAATCTTCACGTAAAACATCAATACAATTTTAAGAGGTAACACGATTGTTTGTATAATACATAATAAAACTACAATTGACGACAATATTACAACGGCGACAGATGAATTAACGTGTTCGTTTCGATCCTATTTCATAATCTCCTAACGGCAAAGATAAATTATTCTAAACATTTAACATCAATAATTCACATCAAAATATCTATCATATATTATAACGTATCTGTGAAACGCGACAGTACAAGTTACATTCAAAGCACAAATTTCCTCGTTATCTATTAACGTTTAGGCCTAAAATAGTATAATATGCGTCATTGCACGCTAAGCTTAAACCTTACTCTAAGACTAATCAAAACGGCTGCTTGCTTACCAGCGTTTTGAGCTGGTCAGTGCACAATATCCCTGTTACGTTATTCGTCATTCACAACATACGATATCACCGTGCTACAATCATGATTGTCAAAACACATTTTTCTGAACACCGAAATTATATACGTAAGCTCAAAATCAATTACATCGTAAAAATACTTTGTCTTACAAAAATAGCTTATAATATACAGTAGGGATAAAAAAATCTAGATAAAACGAGGGGGGTTGGTCCAACGATTAGAGGTGAAAAAGTTACATTAAAATATTAAAAGGATTAATGGCATTGATATGATCTGACTTGTTGAATATGTTTCATTTGTAAATTCCGAATAGTCGGGCAAAAATTTCTTAAAGAATAAGATAAATGGATACAACTGAACGTAATCAGGTGAATAATTAATACAATAATTAATATCAGGTGACCCGTACGCTAGTTTGTCCTCCTATTCCAATAAAAAAAAAAAGAATCAAACCAATACCTTCAGAACTAAAATTATAAACTAAAAAAGTGCGTAGATGAGTTACTTAGTTGATTTTCTCACAACTAGAAATAATAATTGTACTTTGAGGCTTACCGGCACTATCGCCTAACTGGCTGATACGATCTATCAATTCTAAACCTTCTACGACATACCCAAAAATGGCGGTAAAACAGCGCATCTCTTGCAATACAATTCGAAACTGTGATCCAACTTGACATGAATTGTCGTAACGTTTCTGCGCTCGTCGCATACCAACAGCTCCTCGGATAGCTACCATCTTGGTGTTGTCGGGCATAAAAAAAAATTCCTCATAGATCGACCGTCCTCCACGGCCATTGTTCATTTGATAATCTCCAGTTATTACACTCTGATTTTCCCAACATTGAAATATTTTACAACCCTTATAGCCGAAACCCAGTTCTCCCGTGCACAGGACGGCGAAGTTTTGTGCCATCAGAGGGGCCACATCATCACGCACTTCTATCACAAATCGCCCAAAAGGTGCACTGTTTACGTCGATATTAAAAACAAATAGTGGATATGTAGATGGATTGCGGAGCAACGGTGAACCAACTGCATAATACAAGGGTGCTGTTGATCGACTTTCTGTAACTGCTTCTCCGTCTAGCCCTGGGGTGTTTGAAAATTCTAGAACTTGACAACGATTTATCATGCAGTCTCGTAGAAAAAGCTGTGCCGTCAAATGATTAGCCAAAAACAATAAAGGATCGTGGCGTTCCTCCAGAGAATTCATCGAGTTTATTTCGCAGAGGTTTCGCTGGAACATATCTAAATCGAGAAGGACAGTTGAGCTAGAGATTATGTCGTATGTACGACATTGCCATGCTAGGTCGGCATGGCTTTTACGTAGCCGTTCACACTCAGCGGTAGCAGCTGCTAATGAGTGATACTCGAAATCAGCGACGGACCCGGCGTATGGAGCAGGATGCAAAGTGCAGAGTTCCGCCTCGATGCGTCCTTGGAGATCTGTAGTCGCATCTCGAACTCGCAGTAAAAAATCCCGCTTTTTGATAATGAGTTTATTTATATCGCATTGAAAGAAGCGAGTCTCTCGTTCGAGGAGGGTTTGAGCTTCGTGTAGAGATCGCATGGCGTAAGCGTGGTGAGCGTGGTCGCAAGAGAGGCAGGCTAGAACGCGGCATGCGGTGCACCAGAGTACGGGCAGGTTGTGGATGCCACAGAGGGGCGCGGGCGTGCGACCGCGAACTACACCTAGCGCGGGCGCGAGTGTGGGCAGAGCGGCTGGCCCCACGGGCAGCGCGGTGCGCGTGCAGCAGTACGAGCAGAAGACGTCTGGATCAGCCTCGCCGCGCAAACACGACAGACAGAAGTAGTGTTGACACGGCAGCACCTTCGGCAACCTCTCCGTCTCGTTGAACGCCCGATTGCACCATGAGCATTCTGCAAGGTAGTCGAATTGGTTCGCCATCTCCAAATATATGCCGTGAAGCGGTGCTCGGTGAGGTGCTCGCCTTGAAGTCTAAAGCACAAAGGATGTGATAGTTCTATTAATGCATTGGACTGTGTTGTTGCTATATCGGCACTACACCATTGATCAAATAAATATCACATTTTACAAATCGCCACACACTTTTCACTTCAGTAACAACTAAAATTGTCTAATTTTTTAAACTAGTTATAAGAGATGCGTTTAGATACTGCATTGTTCGTTTTGTGTGTTGTATCGACGCAATGCAATTTTCACTTCTGCGCAGCTGTTCACGGCGGTCGATCAACTGATTACCGGACAAGGGCTAGTAGTGGCTTTGTAATGACGTCCTGTGCTTTCTGACTACGTTTTATTTTTTACAACCGTAATTTCGTTTAACCGTAAAATTCTTTGACATTATTGCTATAGAAAATTTGGTAAGTACTACAAAATACCTAGTATTTATTGCAAGTGACAAAGCATTATAGTATTCACAATTAAAACAACACCAAGTATTCTTTTAGCAGCGAAAATGTCTACGTCAACGAACTACAGCGTCAATACTCTAGATTTTTAATGATTTACTTTAAATATATGTACAACCTATGCTTTAAATGTCTGCGTGTCATGACAATGATATCAATATAGTACCTGGAATAGTAGAAATTGATGAAAGTAACGACTTTATGTGATAATAGTAATATAACTTTTTAACTATAGTCAATATATAAATCGAATACAAAAATACAAATAAATATTTATTTTTGTTTTATTTCCATATAAATGACAGCTACAACTTACTACCTTAAACCGATACATGTGTGTAATTTATTAATATACATGCAGAAGATGTTAAATAAAGAAAAATATTATTCGTGTTCTTACAAGAAAGTGAAATGGAAATAAAAACTTTTTTGCACACTATACATAGCACCAATCGACATTTGAGCCCGGTGTCATGTTGATTCGATTGAGTTGTAATAGCAGACAGAGCTGCTGTGATTTGATTTGCATATACTTACATCAAAATTGTGCTATAGTCATCATACGGTACATTCGCCCATGTAGTTTCGTCCACGCATAGTGAAACTTTCAACCAAATTTCCTTAGGCTTGATTTCCAGGTGCATACAACTGAAAATGCTTTCACGTTTTTCGTCCAGTTCGATATAAAAATAAATATTCGATTGGCAGTTTTAGTCCTCTGTGGTCCATAACGCTAGAACGTCGCGACAAAAGTATTATTATATAAGTAGGCCGCTATTGGCCGCTATTGACCCGCAACAACTTCATAGTCAACTTAAATAGGTCACCGTATAAAAGGATAACGACTGCGCCGTGCGGACTGCGGACGTCATAGCCACACGCAGGCAGTTGTATTACAAACGCACACAGCCACAATTTGCGTTCGACACTGCATCGATCCGCGCATATCCTGTTTGAATCGATTGATATGCTCTTTACCAAGATGTAGTCTGACAACGATTTCATTTTAATTGGCATAATATTTGTACCCAAGCGTAATGAGACTAACTATTTACTAGGTGGCTGTATTATCCTGTCTTTGTCAACTCTATTTTACGTTGTTAAAATATTAAAATATTTATAGTTATAATTTTCGGTTTTCTAATTCATATGTATGTTTATTCCACGTTATATAAGATCGGCACCGCTCTTGTGATTCCTTTTGTATTTTATGACAGTATGGGCTGCGGTGATCATATACCATCAAAGTGTTCCTTATTTTCCTGCTTTCCATAAAAAATATTTTTTATAATTGTTAATATAATGTTTGCACAATATCGTTTTTTATTCAAAGTGTCTGTGGATTGATGCATCAACTAGATTTTGTAGGATTTTTTATTAACTTACATTTATTTTTTAACTTCGTCTTGAGCTTTACATTACTTATTCTTTGCTTGAGGTTAGAAGTCATTGGTTCGAATCCCGGTAGGTGCATACATTTAAATATGATGAATATGGATGTTTGTATCCGAGTCATGAATGTATTATATGTATTTATTTATGTTTATGTGTTTATATTGTATTATAATATTAGATTCTTGTCTTTAATTTTTTTTTTTTTTTATAATTACTAATAAAATGCTCGCAAAAACCTTTATTTATTTAAGGTTGAAACTCTTGTTTTTACATATTAATTTATATTTACTTTTTTTGACCATTCCCAATATTCAGTCTATCTCCGGTAGTGGCCTACTTAAGATGAAATCGTTACTATCGTTGACTTTTCTGTCCCAATAAACTTATCGACGGTAACTCACCTTATCCATACACACTGTCTGTCAATGGGACGATGTATAGCTTACCAGCGATAGAAGTTTTATAGAAATTGCAATTCACGCGTCCCAATATAAGGCGATAAGAATGACTTATGGAGTATATTGGGACAGCTTAAGATTATTAACAGCTAATTAATGACAGTAGAAGGTAGTAATTAATCTCTACCTGTAGATAGTATATTGGGAAAGACCGTTAGGCGTTAAGTATTTGACGTTTGAGTATTTTGTTCCGTCTAGGCTAACTAGGCATAGCCTTAGGCTGTAATAATTCTGAGCGGTACTACAATTGCGCTCGTCACCTTGAGACATAAGATGTTAAGTCCCATTTGACCAGTAAAGTCTCTAGCTACGGCGCCCTTCAGACCGAAACACAATTATGCTTACACATTACTGCTTCACGGCAGAAACACGCGCCATTTTGGTATCCATAATCTAGCCGACATCCCGTGTAAAGAAGCCTCTCACTGGTAAATTAACCCTTAATCGGCTCCTGCGACACCATTGGGCCTGGGACTTTCCTTTTTTTTTTATCGCCCGGGGAAGCACAGGGCATTATTATTATATTAATTAAGGTGTTCGAAACTAAGATTTCGCCTATCCTTGAGATGTAATAATTATTAACGTATATATTCAGGAACGCGACGTATATGGAAACGAAGTAGGAGTGTCTGCCAAGAGGTTGCCAGTGGCGTATTTGTTGGTGGATGTTCCTTGCGGAGTAGCGCCCAGCTCATCACAGCCCACCTTCAGCCCGGCAGCCACCTTCCCCCCAGCCAACAGGCCGCTCCAGAACCAGATCCAGAGCCTGAAGGGGTTGCACGATCACATACAGCGGTCTTCGTCGTTTTTGGAGGTCAGTTTATTGAATACAAAAGAAGCAATAAATACATTATTTTCATTTCATAATTTAAATTACAAAATTTACGGAACGAGACGTGCAGGGCGTTCATCTGATGTTAACTGATACGCCCTGCCCATTACAATTCAGTGCCGCTCAGGATTCTTGAAAAGCCCGAAAATTCTGAGTGGCAGTAATTTCACTAGTTACGGCTCCCTTCAGACCGAAACTCAGTAAAGTTTACACATTACCGCTTCACGGCAGAAATAGGCGCCGTTGTGGTACCCATAATTTAGCCGGCATCCTGTGCAAAGGAGCCGCCGCTGAAGTCCCACTGGTATTTTTTTTTATAAATTTTACTTTATCTATTATATAACACTTTTTTATTTTTATTTATTATTGTTTGAAAAACGTTTTTGCAGTGATATCCAAAAGGGTGGACCTCTGATCCCGGTATCTTCGGGGTTAGTGATTCCTCGACAAATGACAATAACAAGAGATACATAATTATAATAAATTAAAAGTGTGTTTACTTCTTAATAAGTAGATTACAGAAGTCTTTCCGTTTTTGAATATGATAATTGCTTTATATCGGCGGTGGTGATTTATTTATACGCTTTTTATTAGCTTCACCTATATGTATGTTTGTTTGTAACCGACTCATTTGGGCGCAATTTTAGCCCACTTTAAACGGCCAGATTTCGTTCAAACTTCGTAGACTTAACGAGGACCGATGACAATATATTAATTTAATAAAATTATTCCATTTTCAATTTGCAAAACAAGTTTTTTGCTAATTTCCTTATTTTTTATCTACTGTCGATAAGATAGGAATTGACTTACGATTTATCTAATATAAGGAAATTTTCGAATACTAAAGAGAATTTTGTGCTTTTTAGTGTGTTTTTTATTTTTTTTAAACTATTATATAATATTATTTACTTCAAAATTGCTTAGTGTGTAGATAAAAGTATTTTCATGAACTTTTGTGGTTTTATGAAACCACGTTGTCAATAAAACTTCTTTTCACAAAACAACATATATATCAATTGAAAAATAAAACAAGTTTATAAATATTATGCTTTGCTTATTCAAAATATAAAAAAATACTTTTGTCAGGTTTGGGGTTCGAACCCACACTCCCTTTCGAGAATCAGAGCTTAAATCAGGCGTTTTACACTACTCGGCCAATTTGACTACAATACAATGATTGAGAATAATGTTTTAACTTCACCTCTGTTCGGTTGTTATGCGATAGTTGCATGGAAAGATGTAAGACGATGTAATAAAGGTTTGAAAAATGTGGGGGCTTTAATTTTAATTCAGCTAGCTGATTTTTGAACTTTCTATGGGCTGGTTTATTTAACCCAGATTCTTTCATTTATTTTCATCATTATAATAATCTCAAACAATTTTCGGTTTTTGTTCGAGCGCTCTTCCACTGAGCCAACCTATGGTTCTAGAGTCACAACCTGAGAGTTGAACAATACATAGCAAGATTTACAAAATAGGTTATCACTTTAAAATAAAGAATTGTTTAGATTTGAATCGTGTTCAAAGATAAATGCGTTTTAAATAAAGTAATATAAAATAAACTGTATAAATATTAATTATCGTATATTGGATGCATCAATCTTTACAGCTTAAATTAATTGTTTGTGTAAGGGTGCTTGGTGAACATTATGGTCGTGATTACTATGATGTATTAACAGCATCGCGAACCGTGTTAAGGCCAGTCCTCTTGCAGGCTATGTCTGACATCCACGTGTTGCTGTACCTGGCTACAAACGAGGCTCTGCCGCTCACTCTGGAGCAGCTGGAGCCGTTACTGGACGCGGTGCGCACGCGGGATGAGCAGGCCGCCGACGCGTGCCGCGCCGACTCTCACGTGGCCACGCTGTTGCAGCTGGCGCTCGCCTGCGAGCACGACATGCAGGCCAGGTGACCACCGTATTATTATACATGCAGCTATTTTCATTATCATTTCAGCCGGAAGACGTCTACTGCTGGACAAAGGCCTCCCCCAAATATCGCCATGACGATCGGTCCTGCGCTGCGATTCATCCTATTCCGGTGATTTTGACTAGATTGTCGGTTCATCTTGTGGGGGGCCTACCAACACTACGCCTTGCGGAACGTGGTCGCAACGACCATCTGTCTGTCCAACTATGTGCCCTGCCCACTGCCACTTGAGTTTCGCAATCATTACTGCGCGCTTGTCGTGCGCGTCCTGATTTTTAAGCTTTACCTGAAAACGTTCCTGGGTTCAAGCTTTGCCTGAAAATGGTCCGGGGTTTAAGCCTTCAAGAGTTTTGAACAGACCACGCTGCCCAGTGCGTCAACTTCACACACCTATAAATTAATACCAGCTTCAAAACCTGGCATTCACCATTTTGTTGTATTTAATTTATTTTTGTATAGTTTTATTATGCATACTCTTAATTGATCTCAATTCGTAATTTATTGACGATCGATATAGTCGAATGGTTAGTGACTACTAAGCTAGAGGTCCCGGATTCAAATCCCGATAGGTGCAATCCTTTATATGATGAATATAAATGTTTGTTTCCGAGACATGGATGTTTATATGTATGTTTAAGTAAGTATATTGTATTTAATATATCGTTGTCTTGTACCCATAGTACAGGATGTGGCCTAGTTTGGGACAAAATAATTTGTGTAAGAGTGTGTCAATATTATTATTGTTTATGTTGATGAAAATGTTAGTATATTTTTGGCTGACTTATAACTTGCCTCTATATTTGCGGCAGTCAAACCACATTTTCTTTTATTGGTGGTTATCAAATTGTCCCGTTTTTGGTTCAGTTCCGTGGGCCCAGGCGACGGGTCGCAAGACGTCTGGACTTGCCAGGTGTGCACTTACCACAACGCGGCGCCGCTCGACTCCTGCGAGATGTGCGCCATGCCCAGGTGAGTTGCTGACACGGATCATGAGGCATAGACATCAACTAGTGATAAAGTCAATCATAGACGCCTTATAAAAGAAAGCTTTCAAAAACCAGATTATTGACACAGATTCATATTATACGCTTAACTTTAACGTAAGTATTGCCTTCTCTTTTAGAATCTGTCATTAAAAATAATTATATTTTTACTCTGTAGTGTTTTACTGACTGTACATTCTTACGGCCGTTCCCAATATTCAGTCTACCTCTTACTTGAGATAAAAATCGTAACTATCGTTGACCTTTCTGTCCCAATAAACATATTTACGGTAACTCACCTTATCCGTACACGCTGCCTGTCAATGGGAGGACGTATAGCTTACCAGTGATATAATGTTTGTATGGAAATTGCAATTCACGCGTCCCAATATAAGACGATAAGAATGTCTTATTAGAAGGTAGTAATTTATCTCTTATCTGTAGATATAGTATATTGTGAACGGACGTAAATGTCTCATTTTTAGTGACGTGAAAAATATTAACCGCACTAAACTTATGCATTGTTGTGTATTCCAGAAATAACGGCCTGTAATGCCAAGTGACTGCATTGTGGGAGTTAATCAGTGTAATGTCGCGGTCTTCAGAGACGCTCACGACGCCGTTAGACATTCCCTGATGGGGTCTCCGAACCCACAAGTTCCATACTCTTCACATCGTGCCGACTCTTATTTTATGAAGTATGGAAGTTTTCTATACTTCCTTGTATCAGATTATAGCTTTCAAACTGGTGAACATTACTGGATAAATATAATTTTGCATTCGAAATTTGTTTTTTTATTCTATTGGGGGCCATCCATACGTCATTACGTCATAAATAATGAATGAATTGATAATAAAATCAAAGAGCAGTGTTCCGAAATTATTATTATTTCCATTAAAATTATTTTAGAATCAAAATCGACATTAAATCAAACAAAGGCATGAAAATAAACAAAACATAAAAAATTATATTTGCAAGAAATGTAGTAATACTTCGATATAAAATATATTCTGAAAAATGTGATGTCACAATATTTGGACCCCTCCTCCGTCCTTGTCACATCCCCCCCTCTTAACGTGTGACGTAATTTATAGATAGCCCCTTATTAGTACCTAATCATAATTATTCAATGCCGATACACGCTCATGTCCAAGGTGTCAGATACATTTCACCTAAACAGAGTATCAACACAGCATCGCTTGATCCCACTTCTGGATCATCACTGCGAACAGACTGAAATATGCCACACTTGTGACTCCTGTATTCATAACTAACTCTGTGGTCATTTGTCACAAATTTGTTTCGAATTAAAATCATATTTAGAGTATTCCGTGACAGACAAAATTAGTGGTAAATTGTTCAATTTCCATATAGAGAAATATGTGATAGTTTCTAACATTGTATCCCACTAGTTGACATTAAGAATGTTATATCGATTGAGATAATTGAGCGAGGTAAACGAAGTCTGTGTACAAAAATTAGATAAAATTGAAACTTATTGTGATTTGATCAATCGGCTCAATTTTTAAATAAATATAAATAGCGCGTGCTAATTTAGAATAATTTGTAAATCATGTTTATTTTTAATTATAATAATTTAATTTAGTCTCGACAATAACCTAGAAAAATTCGAAAGCTTTCTAAGAGTTCAAAAATTTTTATAATCGGTCCAGAAATGGCAGAGAAACAATTTAACACAGAATTCAATTGGAGTCACCCGGTGGGAGCTTCGATCAATTATGTTCAACTGTTGGTTTAAATTTAAGTTCTTAAATTCTGCTAATGTGAACTCTGATTTGTGATAGATACTATATTTATGTATCATATTAAGCTTGATAGTGAAAATAATATCAATTTAAAAAATAATCACCTACATATAAAAAACGTGTGTGTACGTGAGCAAACACAACTTACCCGAGGCGAACTCCCCTTTAAAAAATAATGGTCTAAAATAAAACTCATACAATTGTTTTGTAAAAATATTTTCATATTTACAATTTTGTATTATTAGCAGCAACGGGACATGTACTGACAAAGCACAAACGTGAGGAGAAGCGACAATTTCAGTTAAATACCGCAACTTCTAAACAACAAACGCTAAGATTAATAATTCCAATGCTTCATACATACCTACTCATCAAAAATTACAATTATTATGTAATAATTATTTAACTACACTACAATCTTAGATTAAGGATTGGTCCAACTAGATACCGGAGGCGTAGTCGCAAAGTGCGGCAACCAATACTAGGACCAAATTGGCGTACTCGAGCCAGTCTCTTACAATGAGTGACATTTACGTGCCACATGTTCTGTTAAACTTTGCTAATAATAAACTAAAATGCCGGGTTATTCAGTTAAAATTTGAAAAATAATATCATAAGAAAGACACTGGGATCACATATCATCAGTAAGTATTTTGTATTTTTTTATCAATATAAAATAACACGATGCGTATGTTACAAAATTTTAAAGACGCCATTAAGTGTCAAGACTCCACACACACAAGCATCTAATAGTAGCCTTAAAAAGAAAGCTATTATTATTAGGTATTGCGGTATCTAATTGGAGCGCAGCGGAAACCTATCCTTAATCTAAGACTACAATGTTAAACACGACGATAATATATTTTTTAAGTAGAAACTATAAACCAGCTTTTTGATGAGATGATTAAAGGTAACTTGTGCTAATTTACATTTATAGAAAACACAAATTTCAATCAATTTTAAATGTATATGATATGTACAGGGAAAATAATAACAACAGCTATTAGTTATATTATATAATATACCTCACCTTTTCAATCGTCAAAACTTGTCACGGCTTTACATCTTAATACTTAAATAATGAGTTTCGTTAATAAAACATATGACACCAGTAGCAAAAGTTATATGTTATGAAACTTCAAACCTATTACTTTCTGAGACATTATGTATATAGATCATCAATAATATAATTACTCAACTCAAGATCAGTTGCTCCTATTAATATTAACGCAACTGCAAAAATGACGTATGTCAAATGTCACAGAAAAGGTAATTTTTTTTATTTATTTATATTTTTGCAAATTCTGAACATGACATTCAGTTTATGTCTCTGCATCTTAATTAAACTTCAGCGGAGCCGTTTGAGATATAAACACAGTGAAGAACATTGTAATGAAATCTATATGTCTGCCATCTTCCAAGTAATATTGGTAGGACAGCTGTCATAGACTAAAAGCACTCTATGTAAAGTAAATTATATTTGGCGACATTGGTCGTACCAAATAAATTAAAAAAGAATCGAACAAACAAAAAATTGTAAATTTCTGCATGGATAACAAATATATAAGTATATAGTTTATACAATAATATCAATAGTAGCTCGTAAACTATTATCTAAGTTGCTCCTATACAACAGAACGGACGTAAAGCCGTGTGCACACAAATAACGTTAATTTTAAACCGACTGCTAACTTTATTTACATTTTTTTGTATTTTTTTAGCAAGCAAATCTAAGGAAAGCTTCCACATAATATCTAGTTTTATTTAAGCTTTGAAAAGCAAAGCGTAAATTTAATATACATAATTGTATAGGCCAATTTTTTACCATATTACCTAATATGGTAAAAGATTTGCCTAATGTATATTGGCCAAACAAGTCCAAATATTAATTAACAATAATTATTAATGTCAATTTATTGCCTACGTGTTTTGACCTGAGTTGACCAGCTCAGTAAAATTCGTAACAACATTTCACTAAGATTCTATGTGTAACTATCCTAAGAGATGCAGTGTAAGTCCATTCATACTAATATTTCTATACCTAGAATCACACAGCGTACATGCAGCTTACTATCACAATGTACGACTATATACTATACACACAGAATAACAAAATATACTCAGATGGAGTGAACTAATAATTAAAAAAACTTGTGAATAAACAATAGTAATTTATGAAAATATGTTCCATTTCCATTTTATTTTTGGAGAAAACGGTTTTTTTTACCATGATAAAACTACAATTTTTAATTAATAGTGACGTGTAAACAACGCGGCTCTAGTGTAGTACTGACGCGAGTTTGTATTTGCTTTGGTGGCTTCACTCTTGAGTTCGGTGCGCTCCATCTGAGTATATTTAATCTAAGACGGCTCTTGTCAGGGGTCTTTGTCAAAATATTTTGACAGTAAATTGTCACTGATGACAGTGACAGGCACAATTATCACATTGAATTTGGGTCGAGCTATCCGTTTCTTATTCCTTAATATAAATAATCTTTCGCTTCAAAATAGAGAAAATAATTTATGCATTTATAGTATAATTATTGTAAGATGAAAATGATAATGTTGCGGCATGTATGGAATTTTTTTATAATTTTGAGCGATGTAAGGTAGTCTGCGGTAGAAAAAATGCATCTACCTACATTTTTCCAACCTTCAACTAATCGCACCTTAATGAACACAGACAAATTAAAAAACAAAATCCCGAATTTCAAAGTGCCTTATAGTTTTTTTTCTCATTATCTATATTAAAATGTGAGGACTAACAAATTACAATATTAACGATTCGGGTCTAATGACTTTTAGATTTGCAAACAATTCTATGATGTAAGTATATTATAAGTGTAGTACAAAAATATTTCTACTATTTATTTTAATAAAGATATTATTTTTGATAGTAACTATGTTTTAAATAGCCCGTCAGATCGTCAAATTAAATCTTAAATTCAAAATATCACTATTTGTTATAAACATATATTTTTGGGATTTATGTACTTTCATTCATTATAATACGTATATTGTAATTAAATCTAAAATATAATTGTCAATACATTATTATTATTATCTATAATGTTGGTTATAAAAGTCTATACATTAAAACTAGATGGCGCTGTTCTGCTTACATACAAAAAATGTACTGTTATGAATCCATGAATTTGACTTACTTGCCTGTTATGTTACATAAAACATTTATTATTGTCAAAAGAAAAACATGAAAATTTTATGGAAGAAGTCAGTCGGAAAATTAAAATTAAAGCAGAACAGACGCTATTATATGTTTATTATAAGTATTTTCTCTCAAATTTAATCATACTCAAGCATACAGTCAAAGAATTATGTGAACAATTCTAAGATTGTTAATGGAAACACCAAATAGCACAAAATTACATCCACCACCGTGACATCAGAATAAAAATAAAATCTGTCAAAAATATAATATATGATATCTAATATATTCTGTCAAATTTAATAATCGTTAACGTCACTTCAGAAACAGGTTTATTGCTCTTCAAAAAAAGCAGTGATGTGTATGATGAAAACCATTTTGTTTATTCTCACCGTATTTTCAAATAGATATTATTTAAGTAAACCGTGAATAATAATATTAAATATAATATTTTTCGAAAAATACACGTGTTGCTATTTAGTAGCCCGTATGTTTTGTAGGTGACATTAAATTGTACGTCGGTACTCTTTTGATAATAATACATGACATATAGAAAATAAAAATAAATTGATCTACAAGAAAAGTGATAACAGTACAAGATCAACATACGTGGTATTACAATTTTTGAGTGTAGTTAATTATTTTCGTATTTTGGAAATTTCAAATTCTTTTTGTCTATTTTATATTATATCACTGCGTTTTATGCACACTATACTTTCATTTATCTTTTACGCAAACAACTAATGTAAAAATTACAATTACACGCGTTATAACTCTTTAAAAAAATATTTTATTTAAATGTGTAACACTCGCGTTATTCAAAGAAAATACTAAACTACCTCCAATTATCTGTAAGGCCAACGAGGCGAGATAAAGAATTTAAACAAAGTTACAGGGCTTCAAAACATTTTTATTTGAATAAATTATATACAAATTATGGATTCCCTAATCTTGTCTCAATAATAATCATCTTTGTATTGTCCGTATTTATGGCAATATATTTCAGTATAATGTAACTCAGTAACGGTCTGTTTGTTTACATTCTTTATCTTGTCTCGTTGGCCTTAGTATACAAGTTTTATTATCACACGATTTAGCAGTACAGGGTTGGTTGATTATTCAGAAGTTGCGGCGTCAGCGGAGCGCATTGGTGGAAAGTGTCTTGGGTCCCGAAGGTCGTAAGCGCCACGGGGTGGTGATCCCGCCAGCGCCGTTCCTAGCTCTTGCTCCCGTTCTGATTCTAGCGACACAATTATGTTTAGACACTTTGTATTTATACCACGCCTTAGCTTCAACCCATCCCCAAACACCAGGACACCCGATATAGGCTATTTGACAATGATAACGCAAAGCAGTCAACCGTGATTAACATAAATGTCAATCCGGGACAGCTAAAGAAATGTTAACATAAATGAACGTGAGGTCCTTAAGTAACTAACTTTAGGACATCAAATTCTGTAATAATATTAAACATGTTCGTACGTTTAATATAAAAACTGATGTCAAATAGCCGATATTCATAGCAAGCATTTGACTACCTGCACTTCATCATGAAACTGACCAGTCTGACAATGAACTTTAATCCTACTTTCACTTCTCAAATTTCCACAACTATATCCATATATATAAAACAAAGTCGTCTTAGTTACACCATTTATAACTTAAGAACGGCTAGACCAATTTTTTTCTAGTTCAATTTTGTATTTATTTTCTATGAAAATTTCACATTTATAGTTTAGGGATTTTAATTTAATAATTAATTTTACTATACTTCTGTGGTTTAGTATTTTAATTAATTTATATAGTTAGTCCTACTGCTACAAAACAGTGAAGCAAAACCTAAGACATTTATGAATTAAATTTTCACATAAACATATTACTTTTGGCTCGAAATATAAAACGGCTTGAAAGTATACAGTAACTAAGAATTACCACATAAATTTATTACTTTTGGCTTGAAATACAAAACGCCTCGAGACATTAATTATCCACTAACTTAGAATTGCCACATAAATATATAACTTTTGGATTGAAGTACAAAACACCTCGAGACATTAATTATCCACGAACTTAGGATTGCCACCTAAATATACTACTTTTGGCTTGTAATCAAAAACAAAACCGCAAGCCACAAATACATTGTAAGACTGGTCAGATATTCAGAATATATGACTATTATAACTGCCATCTGGTGGTGAAATGCTGTTGTAATGGTTGGTATGAGTGAAGAGGACATTGGCGATATTCTGAATTAACTTTCACGTGACTGAATAATATGTCTTTCAAGTTTTATTGACTTTCTCTATTAAAGACGCATAGATAGTTTATAAATAAACATAATATTTTCAGTTTCTTTGTTGAAGATACTAAGGCTGTAAGGCTGTCCCGCTTAAGCAAACGTTCTTGCAGCATTTGACAATTTTTAGATGACGTCATTACTTTAACTAAAAGGCATAAAGGCATTTATTTTCTCAAAGTTGATTCCTTTAGAATTCTCTTTGATGTCATTTCTAATATACTAGATACTACTACCGCTTCGGAAGCAAATGGCGCTCTGAGAGAGAAGAAGCGGCGAAAAAAAAAGATACTGTTAACCGTAACCGTCCAATCTTCGCCGGTCAAAGCTATTGATAATGATAAATAGCTAAATAGCGACCTGCGGACAGTTTCAAATAAATATTCGGTATTCACTTGATTTTTCACATTTTAACTTTAACTATGCCAAGGAATACGATGTTGCAACACATTCCGCAGTCTATGTTAGAGTCAGCGTTACTGTTAACGTTAAATTTGACTTAAACCCTAACTATAACAGCTAATATAATAATAATAATGCAACCCAGCTTAAGAGTTCTTGCATTTAACACTTATGACTGATATTGGCATTACTGGCATTGTTAATAAATAATTTAGTAGTTAAAAACCCATAATACTATTCAAAATATACAAGCAGAATTTTTTCTTACATCAATGTTAAAAAACCTTAACGTGGATTCATAACACTAGATGGCACTCTAAGAGAGAAAAAATAACTATTTTCATGTAAAAAAAATATTTTCAAAGTTAATTCAGAATATGAAAATGATAGTTGAAGTTATAGCAATGCAATATTATGTTTAAATCATTTACAAACTAAGCGAAATAACATAGACTAATAATACTTCACTGGAAAAAATAGTATTACTTAATTACATAATATATCTAATATTCCTCCCTGAAGATATTATATACACTTATATTATAATAAACACAGACATCCATCTTTGATTTGAACAGTTGAATGATTTTTACATGAACAACGGCGGGCAGATCTACAGCGATCGATCTAAACAGACGAACGAGACCACATATTATGGGAAAAGCTAAATCAAAGTGTCAATAAATGAAGTTGTGTGTGCGGGTATTTGAGAAACAAATTAAAAACGCGTAAGCAACTAAATTATTAAAATACTCTTATGTAAACAGGCACACATCATCACGCTATTATGTGTCTTAAATACACGCACATAGTGTCGAGAGTGGAGCGTCCGATGTGCGTACTTACCTATTGCGGGCTCTCGTCATCGGGCTGCGTGTCAACCGCGCCTGCACCAAACTCACTCGCTTCAACTTCTAACCGGGACATTAAAGTCAATGTAAAGTAGACCTTATAGCTAATGTTATAAGTGTTTAAGCTTATATAAAATTATTGATTATAAGATCTATTTTACATTCGTCCCAGCCGATGAAAATGATCTCATCCTGTTATTTACACGCATATCCACTCTCTAACCGTACACCGCGCCGTTAACGGTACAAGTACAGATTACGCGCGAGTCGAATGCAGAATTCAGGAATGCGATAGTGCTGTGACCTAATTATAATTGAAGACCATAATCATGAGTGTATCGATAAATTTAAACATTGCTTCAAGTTTACCATTTTAACATAATAATTAAATCTCAAATTATTGTTCTCGTCAACACACATAATATTGTCTAAGACATATTTCGCCATTTCACTTGCTTGGCAATGATTATTATTTTTTAAACGGAGCCTGATAGACATGGATGAGTCATAAGGATCGCAACCTCAGTATTAACGCGATAACAAGGTACGGTAACTGACAAGGACGTCACAGCACTACACTGCAGAAACGCGAGGCGAGACGTGCGGGCAGCGGGTGGAGATGCTCCTGCTCTTAACGCCAGGCCCCGACTGCATTCAACTCGCGCGTTGAGTATAGGTAGATCGCAGATAAAAACTCCCAACTACCCGCAATCTTCTTTTTCGCGTAATCAGGGTAGTTTAGATTCAATCTCGCAATCACCGTCAATGATGGAAATGTTCAGCCTAAAAGTTAGTCGCTAAATAAACCTCAAACACTTAAACATAACAAAACAGTCTCGACCCGCGTCAGTCGGGCCAACACGGGCGTTGACATCGCCAATTATCATTGCAAACAAAAGACCGAACAAAGCGAAATAAAGCCGGAAAAGGTTAGGGTTATGAACGACGGGTTACTGGGTGTGGAGTTACGAAGTCTGTCCGTAACTTGTTGCATCGCCAGGACACTGTGATGGTGTTTGAGGAAAGTGGAGGGGGTTGTTTGATTGTCCTGTTATACCTGTCATATCGTCGGGATGGCGGCCTCGTAGCGCCCCGGCGTAACTGCAGCCCGTTGCGACTGCGGGGAACAACACGTCAACCATAGCCCGCTCAGAGTGTACTACTGACAATGAACATGACGAAACGATATCTCGTCTTCCAACTCGTAATATTCGACAATGGCAGACTCTACAGGGTGTAATCGTTAAGTGTGACGAGACGATTCTCTGCAACTATTACTATTACAGTACGTTACTTAATCAGTAAAATGATATCAATAAATTTTAAAAAATGAAACAAGATTAATCCAAAATATTACAAGATTAGTAGAAATGTTTTAGTTTAATTTAAAATATTATTTTAGCTCAGTACTGATATTGAAGGAAACTCTTGATTAACCTAACAAAGTTAAAATAATTTTGAATAGTCACAGATTTTCGATTTGAAGTCCTTGTTGTGCGATAATTACCTTTCTAATAATCGCATACTGAATGTATGCATTAGTTAATACCAATATTTTTGATTTTTTTTTATGGAAGAGGAGGATAAACGAGCGTAGGGGCACCTGGTGTTAAGTGATCACCGCCGCCCACATTCTCTTGCAACACCAGAGGAATCACAGGAGCGTTGTCGGCCTTAAAGGAAGGTGTACGCGTTATTTTTGAAGGTACCCATGTCGTATCGTCCAGGAAACACCGCACAAGGAAGTTCATACCTCAGCTTTGTAGTACGTGGAAGAAAGCTTCTTGAAAACCGCACTGTGGAGGACCGCTACACATCCAGATGGTGGGGATGATTTGCTAACTTATGGCGTGTCGTGCGAAGATGGAATTCGGCGGCAGGAATAAGGTGAAACAGCTCTTCGGAACACTCCCCATGATAAATGCGGTAGAGGACACACAATAAGGCGGTGTCTCTACGCAAGGTAAAGCGATCCAGCCGTTCATAGAGCACCGGGTCCCCGACAATTCGAGCTGCTCTGCGTTGCACGCGGTCAAATGGATCTAGCTGATACTGGGGTGTGCTAGACCAGAGATGACAGCAATACTCCATATGTGACCGGACCTGCGCTTTGTAAAGCGCTAGAATGTACCCTATTTATGACGCCCAGTTTCTTCGAAGCCAATTTGGCCTTGCTCTCCAGATGGCCGCGAAATTGGCAATCGCTCGAGATATCGAGACCCAGAATTACGATACTAGGCGCGGCTGTAAGGGAAGTGTTGGATGTCATTTTACTGTTTAGATAACGTACTTTCGTTAACAGTTGTTTGAGATCTGTAATATTTTCGGAGTAATTGCCTGGTCACACTTAACGATTACATCCTGCGAGAACTCTTGTGTCTTAACACAAGGATTCTCATGTTCTCCTTAGAGAACAAACAGATACAGATTGGTCAGGTCTGCGTGTAACTCTCAATGTAGGTACTACATATCCTGATTGTTGTCTGTTCTCATTTAATTGACGTACAATAAACAATTAGACTCACAACCACGATCAAAAATTGGTTGAAGCAAAATTCTGCCTACGCGTCTATTAGGCTGAGTATTCGTTCAGTTGTGTTTCGACCGCGCTTTGAATACAACGCCGCGCAATGACAAAGTGTTCAGTGAAAAACTGAACCAAATAAGAGCACATCCAAACTTAAAAGGACGGAGTGTCGTATTTCAGGTAAGTGCCCCTTTAAATTAACAAAATTATGTAACTTACGTGAAGTTTATAATTACATTTTAATTACTAAAATAACATACATTTGCCGACAAATGTGCGAAAGAAACGTCCGTCTCTTTGCGTATGCAATAGACTTTCAATATTACTGCCACGAAATAAGGTGAAAATTTGAATGAATGTTTTGATGTTATCTGTATCAGTTAATGATAATTTTTGACGACATCTAGTGAGCGATTGTGAGTCTAGTTGTTTATAGTACGTCAATACTCTTAATAAAGATTTAATAATTATGATATAATCATCTCCTTTTTTATGTATTTTAGGGAAATATATGTGAATATAATACTTGTCATAATTATATATTTCCATTTTCAATTGATATCTTTACGAATAAATGAGTGTTCGATTTATAAAACATTGCCATACAGTTGTTAAAATAATTAGACCTCCCACATCATAATTGAGCGGAAAGTGAAATATCTGAATTTGTACAACATGTTCGTTGTCAGTAGTAATATATATCTCTTAGAGGCCGACAGAATGGCTGAGTCAGGTTCGGTCAATCGTCCAATTGTCGAGACGAGAAATATTAAAATAAATACATAAATTACATATTAAAATTACCTTGTATGTATAAACATGATGTGATATCATCACATCCAGTGGGAAATGTGAATTAATATCAATATAATATATGTAAAAATTTTGCTTTTATTTCTTAAATTACTCATAACTACGTTAAAATGAGTATGAAATAAAATTAAATTTTATTGCATTTCTTTAAGATAGAATAATAAAAGATTTTATCATTACATTATTACTCTATATTAAATTTCATAATAGAAGAGAAAACTTCAAAAAAACAGAACTAAATGGCGTTGTATCCAATTGATATGGAATAAACTACACTATTGGCTGCTAAAATATATATCTTTTTTAAACTGGTAAAAGCAATATGTGTTAAACATTTTAAGAACAAACTAGAGTTAAAGATTTGGATGTAACTGTATATAGATTTTTGTTTATGCGGTCCGCAAGGATGAAATGCGATGAATTATGCTTTTAAATAGACTTGAGTCTGATCGATGACAAGCTGTGAACAAGGAACATTGGAACGGAAAGGAGTTCAAAATTAAAAAAAACTAAGTGCTTTGCGTTGCTAACTTGAAAAAAAAGTTAGAACAATGTGTGTCAGAAAGCGATATGGAGAAAGACTAAATCCTCGATCGACAACGAGAGAATTCAACTAGAAAATATGACTTGTAGGGCAATAATGCTCGATTCAAAACCGACTGCGGTAGGAATCTGCATTCAGCCACATACTGAAGGCGATTAAAAATTAAAAAATAATAAAAAACTTATAAGTTAGATATGCCACTAAGTTCATAAAAAGAATAATCACTACTATAATAAGTGGTCGGAATTGTGGATGGCTGTGTCCTTAATTAATTATTGTGTTTTGGCTTTAAATCATTTATACGTCTAGATACACAGTGACAGCTGTGAAAACGTCGAAAAAAATTGAGGTTTACAGTTAACCTCTATTTTGAGCAATACACTAACACATACATACAAATCGCAAGTGTAAGACGTAGCTTGTCACGCGCATTAAAGTAATTAACTTGCCCTGTTTCTATCGGCTCTATCTAGATGTATAAATTATCTAACGCTTTGACATATGACAGCTAATTAGTAGGAGAAATTATTCAAAGTTTACAAATGTCAGTATAATAAATGTGTCTATTCAGAAATAAAGTACAAAATTTAATGAAAATAAATGATTATTCTTCTTATTTTGCCACATGGTCTGCTGAATTAAATTATTTCGTTTATAAGTGGAATCAATACCTTTGTCTCGTGTACATTGATTATGTAAATCAGTTATTAACATGCATGAAAATTGCTGTTATTGTAATGAAGTGTAAGTTATACATTTAAAAAATATTTTAAAACTCTGAAAGTAAGAATTCTTATCTTTCTACGTAAATTCAGTACTCTATAAATCAAATTATTTAAAAACGTCTGATAATGTAATAAAAAAATATTGATTAAACAAACGGTTTATAAACTTTGTTTTTGTACCAATGGTTAGTTAGATTTTTTCTAACCTACCCTCAAAAGCATATTAGTCTCCATTTTTTTTTAATTTCAAATATGGCTTTATAAATTATGTGTAGTTTTATGGAGTTTATACTTTGGTATCGACATACCTTCAAGCTGCTGCGAATGCGGAGGCTCCAATAGATGGTGGGTCTTGAGCAGCGTACACTCTCCCCCCTCCGTCGGATCAAGCGCGTACACGTACAGTATGCCTTCAGACGTCGCCACGAGCAGACGCGGCGAACGAGGTACACTAAAATTTAGGTCACGTGTCATAACATTAGAGATATATTATATACTATGTCAGCGAGACGAGATAAATAATGTAAACAAATGAACCGTTACATTGTAATATTGGGCGATTATTATCTCTGTCTCTTTCACTCTTACGCAGTAATGGTTTCAGTTGGTCGACGACAGCTGTCGTGGAGTGTTTCGTGCAAAGCAGTCAGTACTGCAGTAAACATTTGGTACGTCGTTTTGTGAACAAGTTAATTCCTGTTTGGATTGTGTTCGAAGTGATACGTAATTTTTTTTTCCTAATTACTTAGATTTTGTTATTTTTAATCTGTCACTGTTAGTTGTTTGATGATTTTTATTGTTATTGTGAGTAATTTTTTATTTTAATTATGGAATCACAGCCTGGCAGCTCTTTGAAATATTCAATATTAAAAGATATCCGTTTGTAAAATGTTTTGAACCCCTGAAACTTTGTTTACATTATTTATCTTGTCTTGTTAGCCTTTTTTGTTTATAATGTAAAGAATTTGATATAAAACATACTTAGTAACAGCAGCGACAGCCCTGTAGCCTGCTCTTGGCAGACGCGCTGACGTGAAAGCGCGTCCCTGGCTCAAGACGTCCGTCACCTGCGCCGGCAGGTACACGAGTCCCGCCGACAAAGTCTGCGACATCCAGTCAACCCAACCTCCCTCCGCCGCGCCTGCACTTCCAGCGCTCTCATCGCCCGCGCCAGCTGCGTTCTCTTGCAAGCGGAACACGTGCACCGTCTCAGTATTGGACGTCGCTGCGAGGTAAGCGCCACAAGCGCTGAATGATAGGCACGCGATAGAGACGCACCGTTTGACGCCGCGCCTGAATTCGTAGAGGCGCGTCCGTTCAGGAACGGCGAATACGCGTATTACCGTGCCGCGTTCGGACGCGGTCGCTAACCTTCGTCCGCACATAGACCACGCGAGCGCTGCTAGCGGGCTGTCGTGCGCGCTTATTACACACTTGGCGTTCTGGAAAATATTAACAACAACTGTGATATTTATTATTCTAGGCACTCTTACACTATAGTGAAGCTTAATAAGATGTAGTGAGGCGAGGTTAATAATAAAAATACAACATGTTTAACTGCGGTCTTGTTTACTGTATGTACTCATAGATGGCGCTATACTTTCAAATATTATTGTAATATTACCTATTTCGATTATTTTTTAAGTGAGAGGCGTCAGTAGGAGTCTTCCTACCTTAACCTTAGCCCGTGAGCCGTATGCGCGAGAGAAAGGAAAGTCAGACAGACTGGCGCCGTAACGCGTTACGTTACGAAGTTGTTTATCCTCCCATAAGAAGTAATCACTTCAAAGATAAAGTTTAGCAGATTTGGTCAATTAGACAGGATGGACTGATGGGAAAGTTCGACGCTGGTCTGCATTTATCGGGTATGTAATGAATTTCCCTATCAAGAAAAAGAGAGATTACGTGGTGTAGCAAGGAGCGTGGAGAAAGCCTGTTATGAATGTTAGAGTTGCAAATGGCACATTATCTGCCTACTCGTATGGGAGATAGACTCAATAAACTAAATATATTAAGGTTTCAATGTATAAAGACAGCGAAATCTAATGGCTTTCAGTCATTTTGCGGAATTACCTTGTCCTCGATGTACTGAACGCATGCGTTATAAGTCATCTTTCTCGACAGTATATTTAAGCAGAGAACCTTCTGGTCTTAGTGCTGCTCGAATTGTTGAGGATCCAGTGGTCTGTGAACGGCTCGATCACATGGTATGCGTAGAGACGTCGCTTCATTATGTGTCTTATATTGTATGTATCACGGGAGTGATCCGAAAAGCTACCACCTGATTCCTGCCGATGTATTCCACCGTCGCACGACGCACCACAAATTTGTTGATCGTCCCCGCTATGTGAATGTGTGGGGTTTCTCTACAATGCGGTATTCAAGGATATTTCTCCATTTTCAACAAAGCTGTGGAATAGTGTGGTGTTTCCGGGACAATACGACATGGATACCTTCAAATAAGCGCGTATTTTTTTATGAAAATAAGAGACGAGATGAACAGGACGTTCAGTTGATGGTAATTGATACGCCCTGCCCATTACAATGCAGTGCCGCTCAAGAATATTGAAAATTCCAAAAATTCTGAGCGGCACTACAACTGCGCTCGTCACCTTCAAACATAAGATGCTTACACATTACTGCTTCACGGTAGAAATAGGTGCTGTGGTACCCATAATCTAGCCGGCATCCGGTGCAAAGAAGCCTCCCACTGGCACCACCTCCACCTTCCTGAAACGCCGGCACGCTCCTGTGATTCCCCTGTGTTGCAAGAGAATGTGAGCGGCAGTGATCCCTTAAGTGGACTTAAGTCTAGGTGACCCGTGCGCTGCTTTTACATAAAAAAGTGCTCAACAGAAGTTGGTAAAGGTACAGTTTTGAAGTATCTCTGGCTCCTTGTCACTCACCAAGTGCACCGCGTCAAAGATTTGCACCTCTCCGACGGCGCTGGAGCCGGGGTATGCCACGTAGCAGTGGTCGACGCATGGCGATAGCGCGCACAGTCCGCGAGGGTTGGGCGGTGTGTCGCGAATAGTGTGCAATATCTTCATATCGCGGATGTTGTGTATATGAAGCGACTCCTCGAGACATACTATCAAACGCTGAAATTTCAAACCATAACATTTTATTTTATGAAAATAAGGGACGAGACGTTCAGCTGATGGTAATTGATACGCCTTGCCCATTACAATACAGTGCCGCTTTCTTGAAAAAGCCACAAATTCTTAGTCTCATTTTCCCAGTAATTTCACTAGCTACGGCACCCTTCAGACAGAAACACAGAACCGAACATTAAGGCTTACCGAGAACCGAAACCAAGTGGGTATGCGGTAATTTTACTGTTCAGATCAAAGCGGATTTCACTATCCTATGTGGATAGAATACGACGCGGTATTACCGCGCTGCTATCGAGTTTCGCTCACGAAGATGAAGGCGAAGTTTTACTTTTATTAGCTTTAATCGACTCACCAGTTATGAAAATAATTTCGATCCATGACATCAACAGACAACACCGAACAATTACGCTCTAGCCACGGACCTTGATACTATATACCTGAGCGAATAGCTCTCATATTTGAATAGACCGTAATAATAGAGGTTGATTCATCCAATATACGATAATTTGTATGTATACAGTTTAATGTTAATTACTTTTTATCAAATATTTGATATTTAAAACGCTTTAACTAACACGATTCATATATTGGATGCAGCACCTTACAGACACACCTTATTTGATTTTTATATTACATCTATTGTAAAATACTCAATTTGATTGAAAAGAGTGGTCGTTGAGTTTATTGTATGTTCTTTTCACGAGATCTACTTTTTCCGAACGTACGGTAGATTTAGTAATTTAAAAGAAATATTTATAGTGACTATTTAAAAGCGCTTAGTTTAAGCCTAATTGAATAAAGTTTATTTAACTTTAACTTTAATAGTAATTATAACCTAGGTCCTCAGGAATCGTTAAGATTGAAAGAAATAAACATTATGACTGTCAATATCCAATTTTGACTATATTCTGTATGTCTAGAAACTGCGTCAATCATAATGTTAACACGAGGAACAAACACAAACTTGTTATGCCTACTACTCGGATTCGTCGAATTAGTCTTTTATTGAGCGATTTATATGCGTTTAACAACTTGATCCCAGAAAAAAGAAACAAATAATAAAAAAGAATAATTGTTAAAAAACGTTTCATCATCATCATCAGCCGGAAGACGTATACTGGTGGACAAAGGCCTCCCCCAAAGATTTCCACGACGATGGATCCTGCGCTACCCTCATCCAACGTATACCGGCAATCGATCTTGACCAGATCGTCGGTCCATCTTGTGGGTGGTCTACCAACACTTCCGGTACGCAGTCGCCATTCGAGGACTTCAAAAGATGTTTACTATAACATTAATTAATTTCTTAATGATACCACAGATTGGGAATGGAGCGGACCACCAATTCAATTATTATTTGATTGTATCGAAATTATATAGTACCTATAATAGAGAAGACCGCTGATTTCTTGCGCGTAGTTTTTGACATTCAAAGTGATTTCGTATAAAAAATTACCATCGTTAGTATGGCAGACATACTCACAGAACGGTTGAGCTTGACAGCGAGTATCGTGTTACTGTAGCTATAGTTGCATATCTCTGTCCCCTTCTTGTAATGGCACACAATCAGCTTCCTGCAACATGGACATCAACGAATCAACAAATTGCTCAATCAACAAATCTAAACGGCCTCATCACAGAAGTGCAATGAAAGTAGCAAAGAAATAAGACCCATACATCCTCCATTTCTATAAAAAAACAGTGTGTATATATGCACGCAAGAAGTTATACTTCTTTGGCCTAACGAAGCAAAAAACATTAAAATGATTTATACCTCGCGCTATTCTACGTTTGCAGAGAGAACATCATTGTATAAATCTTGCAACGATAGCTTTGACAATTGATTATTAAATAACGAATACGGCTGTACGAGTTTGAATCCTTTGCCTTTCCTAATAATGGACGAAGAAACCAAAACAAAAAATAGCGTATGACGCAAACGTTAGAAAATTTTAGGATCCAACTTCAACCTGCTACTTTTGTGTTACAGTGATGCGCGCGCATCTTAAAATTTCACTCCCATCATTGTTTCATAACGCGCCTAAAGAAGAATAACTTCACAAAGTTTGAAATTTCCAAAAGTGCACGCCTCTTAATCTCATTTTCCACAATATTCTAATGTTAGGAAAAGAATACCATAAAATTTATGATATAATAATTTGTCACTATAATTATGTTTGTAATTTTTAATTACTTTTTCTCAAAATTAAGTATAATTCGATTTTGACAAAAACATATAACGTATTTAAAATTCTCTATTGTAACGAGTGTAAACGACAGTGAATTGAACGCACATACACGGACTAGTAAAAAAAGAAGGACTCCGCGCCGTGATATTTAAGCACCTTTATGCTAGTGTGTGTGCGGTTATGGGGTATACCAGTTACACAATATTTTCTCCCTTAAATAATCATATATCCACAAATACTTTTATATTATTGTTTTTACACTTTTTCACATCGCACGACGGCATTTTTAAAATATTTTATTGCGACGCAAACTGATCTGTCAAAGAATGGCAAAACTCATAATGGCGGCCGATCGGCTTGTATTAGTGTAAGTGTATGCGTGGGGCTATGTATTCACACGTTTACCGGCTTGTTTTCGTGCCTCACTGTTATGTAAGGTGACACGGAGTCCTTACATTTTTACTCGTCCGTGTGCTCATATACTTAGTAATTGAAAAAGTCCGGAGTTTAGATACGATAATTTTCCCGACCAATTTCCATGCCACATATACGTCTCCACCCACACATGGATGGAAGATTATTTTTAATGTTATTATTTACTATGTTAAACAGAATAATTGTTATTGAAATATATTTATTTTATTTACTTCATAGATTATTTAACTTGAGATAAGTGAACTCATATTAACCATTATAAGTGGATTATATTGATGATATGATGTTCATGTTGATATTTTTATAATATCACTTCTATATAATATGTCTTCTGACTTTCTATATTTTGATAATGCGTAGCTTGTCTACACCAGTGTAGTCAAAACATGTGATAAAATGCCGCGTGCATACAATTACTATGTAGTAAATTATGTGCACTATCAACTTCAAACTCCATCCTAAAATGATTTATATATTCCACCAGTTTACTCTATAGTGCTACAGCGAAAATAATCTATTTATTGTGTTGTTGTATGTACTTCTGATTGTTGTGACTTGTTATTTATTTTCAGAATGAAAAAAAATCATTAATTTAAATGATAACGAATATCAGTGAATATTATTTTTACAATAAAACAATAAATTCATCGAATCCATACTAAAATAACCATTAAAATGAGAATTTTAGATATTAGTAATATTCAAATATTTTTTGGAAAAACGTTTAAAATTATTTTAATAATAAGGCTAGATTAGAAGGCCTTAATCTAAAAAACCTTTAATTACAAAGTTTAAAACATAAAAATATTAAAAGACCTCTTACGGACAAGTCTTTTTATAATTGTTTAAAAATAATTTATTTTATTAAATTCAATCTGTTTTTAAAACTTATTTTCAATAATATAATAATCAAACAAAACACTATTTCAACAAATACACATTGAACTTTTCACTAAATCAAAAATGTTTTACAATATGTCAGCTGTATAGCTACAGGTATACTGCTATAAGCATTAAGTAATAAACATGACGCGAACTCACGAGATTTCACCCATCCAAAAAGGGTCTAACAATATAATATCTTATTTTTTAATTATTTAACTGATGAGCATGTCAGTGACCCGAAACCCATAAGATTTTGCGCTACCAAATATGCCCAACGCGGCTAAAGAAATTGTCACTTAAAAAAAACAATTCAAACTGACAAGAGAAAACAGCTTTTTATGACATTTCGAGATTAGAGCACTACCTCAACGATTCGCTTATGAGGCGTCCAATATATTAATTATGCGCATTCATTAAATTTATTGTCAACTTTTTGCCTTGGCAGCGGTTATGTCAATGAACTACAATATCATACGAGTTTGGGAGAATATAAATATGAATAGATAAGTGTTAACTAGTATATTTGAATTTCAAATTAAATTTATACGGCGCGTGTATTTTATCGATGTAGTTGTAGGCCTGGGATAGAAATCGATATTATATTATGATGACCTTGTTTCTCTCAATTCAAAATAGTTAATCAAACCAATAATGACTAGCTATTAGAACTGCTCAATTATATTTGTTAACACATTTAGTCACAATAACCTAATTTTCTTTAGTTATTTAAGTTGCAAGTTTGATAATTTTTGAAGCGAAATTTTTACACGAACTTTCGGGCGGCTCGCTGTGTGTACCGTTCTAAGCGTCAGGTTTTAGCGTAACACGAGAGCGTCAGATATAGTAACGTTACACGATATTTATAGTACAGTGTATTCTATAGTATTATAGTCTATATACATGTATTTTTAACTGTTTATGTATTGTAATATGTAAATAGTTTATTTATACTTGATTGCATTAGAGCTAAACTTGCTCTACTTTAAAAAACACTGTTTATTTAAGACACCCAATATTTTTTATAGTTAAGCAAATTTTTAATAAGTGGTATTTTTTTTGGGTGAAAAAAACTTTTTTTAAACAAATAATCAAAACAGTCCCTCTTTTTGGAACAGTTTTCTCCTCCTTATATTTATTATTTCCTCGCCTCTCAAATGAACAGTTGGTTCCAAAGAGTATAATAATATATAGGGAAAAGAGAGCCCTCTTTACGCATTACGAGCTGTCTATTAGAAAACTAGCGCCATCTGGAGATTGGCCCAGAAAATAACTATATATAAGCTCGAAATTATAAAATTCATTTTTAATGTTGTGACGCAATTAAATAACTAACTCTACTTTTTAATGTAGGTATTGCAATTTTTTACCATGTTGAAATTGCGCGTAGAGTTAGTTATTTAATTTTGCCACAGCATAGAACATAAATGTTAGATTTAGTAGTGTAAATATGCAAAATGGAACACGAGAGCTACATACATGCGCAAACGCTAGAAGTAGCCATTTTATGACCAGTGGGCAGTCACAAAAATAAAGAAAATTTGAAAGGTTTCAAAGCGAGTGATAGCTGACAAGGCTTTCATTTTTGGGCCAACTAACAGATGGCACTACAGTCTTCTGAAAACGTCACTTTTAAGGCGTCTGTCCCACCTCTGGTTGGTTCTTATGATTCGCGTCACTGACAGTTCTAACTTGCCCTTGGAAGTTTTCAACACTATAGTCACTGCGACTCAAATATATGTAATTATTCTAAAAACTAAACCAAAATTCAACACAATATTTGAGTGATGACGTTTCAATTATTTGGCTTAAATCTTCACTTATGTTTCAATTAAAGTTTATTTATATTTGGAAATAGGAAAAATATATAGGGAGTGACTTCAACACAATTTTTTTTTTATTGACACAAAAGATTTATTTAATTTTATCAAATACAGGTAAACATTTACAAAATATAATATCAATATTATATACGTGCCTAATTCAATTAAAACTGAAGAACCAAAGAAAAAAACTTTAGACATTTTAGTAATGACGATCAAATTGTTTGGGTGAATCCCACTCTTATATCAAAGATTGATTGAATTTGGAAATAATGAATTTCATGAATGACACCATTGTAGTTTCACAATTAGGTACATACATGTATATTTTTATCAATAAAGTTATTACACACTGCGTACTTTCAACGGATTATGTTTCGAAAGTAAAATCTTTTGCATTGATATATTTCTTTTAGGAGCTCGATCATTACGTTTGCAGTTATATTTTAAATATATAAGTCAATTAAAAAGTTATTAGTAGCAAGGAGTTTTTATACGTAGAATAAAATCGGATGGATTTTATGCGAGAAAAAATGAATGATACCGTCCAAAGCATTGAATTCGTGCCTATAACGTTTCCCGCGTTTATTGGCAAGACTACTTGACATTCGGAAAACTTCAGAATTATAGTTGTATTGACAGTGTTGTCAAGAATATACATATTCTTGGTTTATTCTCAAGTTTAACTTTATACAAATTTTATTTGTAAGGCCGTTAGTGTATGTTTTTTTTAAATTCCTATCACCCGGAAAAGTCTCGAATAATTTTGTGCTACCTAAATACGTCGTACAAATCGAAGCCATTGTACGGCGTCGACTTATCACGAGCACAAAATTGGTCACATATTGATACACGCGCTAAGCACGAGTGACGCGCGAGTCGTTATCGCACGTGCAGCCACAAAACGGTGACGTCACTCTTAGGCTTCCGGTCCACTGCACCGAAGAATTATGAATAGAAAAAAAATGAGAATAAACCACTAACACTCAATTAAATAACTAAACAGAATGGTTAATGAAAACTTACACACAATTAAACTAATTATTTAATACAATTCACTACATAATTGTCATCACATGAAGCTAACTCAATTGTTATCAGTAGCCCCAACAATCGACTCCTGGAGTATTTTTTTTTATGGAATAGGATGACAAACGAGCGTACGGGTCACCTGGTGTTAAGTGATCACCGTCGCCCACATTCTTTTGCAACACAAGAGGAATCACAAGAGCGTTGCAGGCCTTTGAGGAAGGTACGCGCTTTTCTTGAAGGTACCCATGTCGTATCGTCCCGGAAACACCGCACAAAGAAGCTCATTCCACAGCTTCGTAGTACGAGGAAGAAAGCTCCTTGAAAACCGCACTGTGGAGGATCACACATCCAGATGGTGGGGATGATATCCTAATTTGTGGCGTGTCGTGCGAAGGTGAAAGTGAAGTGAAGTAAGTAGCAGATAATATTCATTTATGAATTAATTGTTATTATATTTAAAACTAAATAAATAAAGTTAAGTCAGTAAAAATAACGTACATATGGCAATTTAAAAAAATTCATTAATTTGTTTTAAATCTTAAAAAAAATATATGTATCTATAGAAAATAAACTCTGCACATCTTTGAGGTATACTTACTGCCCTCCACAGTATAAATATTGTAACAATTAACACGTACAAAGTGATTTATGACGGTAGATGGTATGTGGTATGTATATAGCAACTATATTTTACTTTCTAGTACACTTGCTAGAGTTAATACTGCTCTAAGTGCTAATATGGCGAACATGAAACGGATATAGTTTACTAAAGGCGATAGCTTCTCAACGTCTGAATGTTATCTATAGAGGTTATAAAAATCAAAATTTCTGCATTTTGATTTTTCTCTTGAAGTAGATAAATACTGATATTTATATTCTGTAAAAATAGTCATATAGTAATTCTATTTGACCCGTCTGTCAGATTCTTTAGTCATCTAGTATTCTCAACAAGCTCCACTTCTGCCTCCAATACTCCGCACCGATGGACACACAGCCTAAGAGTTAGAGAGGCGCATTAGAGTAGTGTCAGATAAAGTTCAATGTCGATATTTATAAATAAAAGGTGTGGCCGGCTCATACTCACAGGGTGGCTGGGCAATCTGGGAAAGCCTACTATTGTTAGGTTCAATAGACCACACTCACGTGGGGGGAGGTTCAGTCAGACTCAATTCGAAACTTCGCCTTTATTTCCAAGACATGAGCATAATGATTCAAAATCACTTATTAAACGTCAAAAACTACCACACATTCCAAATAGATTGCTTCAGACTTGAGAAGAACGGGCGCAAGAAACTCAGCGGGATTTTTTTTATAAAAATATGTATTACAATATAATATCGTACAATGAACATTTATAATTAAAGAGCCTGAGGGTGTTCGCTTTATTCCCAGTCTGTGGTATCATTAAGAAAATCGTTTATGCTATAGTAATAAATTTTCTCATACATAGGTTTTTTAACAATACTTTTAAATTTCGTAACACATTTGTTTTGTACATTTTCTGGGATCATATTGTAGAAGCATATACATCATTCACATACATTTAAACATTTCTAGAATTGGATTTCTGGTATATGAAAGAATATTGTGAAATATTATGAATAATCTTTACTGTTATTTAATAAACAAGAGGACCCTACTCTAGAATAATCCAGAGTTTGCCGTTTGGCGAAACACGCGTCGAATTGCTTTCGTCAAGGTTTCACATTACCAATTAACTTGGTCGTTTAGCCTTAAATTCAGCGGAAGTCAATTCTTTAACCCCTAAGTATAATCCGGGTTCATTCTGCATGCAGATTACAAAACTTAGCGGAATTAACATTAGATATATTTATTGATAACATTTAAATAAATATGTGTATATATACATTATCTTATATCCTTAAACGAGCAATTCTTGTATATTACTATAAATACACAATCCGAATCTCGGAAACAGCTCCAACGATTTTAATGAAATTTAGCATACAGGTAGTTGTATCGGGGCGAGAACTCGGTCTAGCTAGGTTTAAATTTTTAAAAAATGTAGTTTTATCTGTGTTTTAATGAGAAACTGCTCCAATAAAATTAGAATACATAGGTAAATTTCACCACTATATTCAAGACTACTACAGCTTAGATGGGATATTGGGTGATCCGGAAAGCAAGACCCCGGTTCGAATCCAGAATGTCCTATAAGTTTTTTTTGTTCAAGTTTTGTTCATTTATAAAAATCCGAGCAAAGGTTGGTTGTCCGGATATTATAGATATACATAACAAATATGTTTAGATTTGAAAGAGCGACATCTCAAGTCAATTTCCAAATATTCAATTATTGGGGTTGAGCAGGTTATCAACTGTGATGATCCTGCATGGAGCCACAACCTGAGAGTTTAACCAGGCATACCAAGATTTACGATCCATGCGTCACTCTAACGGTTGGCTCCGTAAGTAAAACCGCTCGGACAGAATCCCGAGAGGCGCGGTTTCGACTTCGAGTAGCGCATCGTACATTAATTTTGGGACATATTAAATTTGTATATTTAATCCCAGAAGTGAGTGACATCTGGATTCTAACCGGGGTCTTCTGCTTTCCAGATCACCCAATGTCCCATCTGAGCTATTACAGTCTCGTTTATAGTGGCGAAATTTACCTTTGTATTCTAATATTATTATAGCTGTTTCTCATTAAAACACGGATAAAACTACATTTTTTAAATTGAAACCTAGCTAGATCGATTAAATAAATTTTATGAAATTCTTATATATATATAAGAATTGCTCGTTTAAAGACATCAACAAACAACGTTAAGTATTAGTATGTATCAATTACTATGAAGAAAAATGCACATTAAAAACATTATAGCCGGCATGAAACACTTGTTATTACATTTCACTAGAGATGATAACCTCTACACTCTCAGTCACCTAGTGACCTACTTTCATATTATAGCTCTACGAACGATAAAAAATGCCTCGTCGAAATGATGGATGAAATGCAACTGCGATGAACATATCGATTCGGCGATACGTTTGAATTTTTAATCAAAACGATCCTAGATAAAGCTTCATTTACGTTTTTATCACAATAAAGGACGAGACGAGCAGAACGTTCACTTGATAGTAATTGATACGCCCTGCCCATGACAATGCAGTGCCGCTCAGGAATCTTGAAATACCCATAAATTCTGAGCGGTACTACAATTGCGCTCGTGTACCTTGACTTAATATCTTATATATTAAGTTTCATTTGCCCAGTAATTTCACTAGGTACGGTGCCCTTCAGACATAATGCTCACACATTACTGCTTCACGGCAGAAAATGCGTCGTTGTGGTACCCATAATCTAGCCGGCATCCTGTGCAAAGAAGCCTCCCACTGGTAACTGCCCTTAGTTGCCTCTTACGATACCCGTGGGCCTGGCCCTTTTTATACCCTTGGGAATCATAGGGCAAACGTCTAACAAAACTAGCCTAGTCAAGCATTTTCTGAAATAAGTGTAACAAACCCAAAAAAAGATAAAAAATTAAAAAAAATACATTATTGGTCTCGGTTACAAGCGCAACATATATAATATAATATTCAATGCCGATCAAATAAAAAGAAAAATAATCTTTATTTGATTGACTGAAATTAAAATAAATGAAAACCGAATCCAAATACATGTTTTTACCATTCGGCCGAACTTGTATTCGGTACAATACACATTCGGCCCAACACTAGTAAATAAATTAACTTGTTCCTCTCGACATTTTTTGTGTTTTGTTTATTTTATCCGCCAAAAAGGTTGAGTTCATTATACGACCTCACCTCTCCGAAAAGTTCTTTGAACTTTAATTCCACTGATCGTCAAATATTACTAAACTTAAAACGTCGAACTTAGAGATACGCTTTATTTACTTAATAACATTTCTGAGTTTGTTTTTATGAGCGTGATTGGCTGAATCCGAAACTATGGAAAATAGCAAGAAGTATTCAAAAAAAGTCTCAAATTTTATGGATATTTTAAAAATTGCTATATTGTACAGTAATGCATGCAACAATTTGCATGCATGAATGTTAATGTAAAAATTTATGAAGGCATGAATAAAAAAATTGGTAAAGTGTAAGTCAGATGCGAAGGGAGGAATTTTGGAATTGATCATCTTGATTGCTATCATTGTTGATTGCTTTTATTTGATAAGCGGCAATGAATGCTTTCTGTCTAAATTCCAGCTATTCTATTGTGGTATACAGGGTGTAACCAGACAACCTCCGAACACGGGTTCCGTAGACCTCCCTATAACTGAATCATAGCTTATTTAGTAATACGGCTTTACTCACGATTTATAGGTAGTTTATGGGTACGACTAGTTTCGGACCATTCGGTGATTCTTACTTTAAGAGACGGGACGTTATCACGAACCCACTACATTCATCCGGATTAAGGACCTCTTAAAGTAAGAGACGGGACGTTATCGTGAGCACATTACACTCACCCAGATGAAGGACCTCTTAAAGTAAGAGACGGGACGTTATCGTGAGCGCATTACACTCACCCAGATGAAGGACCTCTTAAAGTAAGAGAC
The DNA here is from genome assembly GCF_905404315.1 of Leptidea sinapis. Taxonomy (NCBI): domain Eukaryota; kingdom Metazoa; phylum Arthropoda; class Insecta; order Lepidoptera; family Pieridae; genus Leptidea; species Leptidea sinapis. Next base: position 32,120,708 of record NC_066312.1, on the reverse strand, counting down.
GGGACGTTATCGTGAGCACATTACACTCACCCAGATGAAGGACTTCTTAAAGTAAGAGACGGGACGTTATCGCGAGCACATTACACTCACCCAGATGAAGGACCTTTTAAAGTAATAGACGGGACGTTATCGCGAGCACATTACACTCACCCAGATGAAGGACCTCTTAAAGTAAGAGACGGGACGTTATCGTGAACACATTACACTCAAACAGATGAAGGACCTCTTAAAGTAAGAGACGGGACGTTATCGCGAGCACATTACACTCACCCAGATGAAGGACCTTTTAAAGTAATAGACGGGACGTTATCGCGAGCACATTACACTCACCCAGATGAAGGACCTCTTAAAGTAAGAGACGGGACTTTATCGCGAGCACATTACACTCACCCAGATGAAGGACCTCTTAAAGTAAGAGACGGGACGGGACATTATTGCGAACACATAACACTTACCCTGATGAAGGATCTCCGAATGGTTCGTAACTAGTCAGTACCCACACCGATAAATCATGAGTAAAGCCGTATTACTAAATAAGTTAAACATGTCCCACGAAAGTATTAATAATTGAATCTATTGGCATTTTGGCAATAAAGTTCTGTAGTTGCAGATTAGTTTTTGTAGACTTTTATAGCCAGCATTGTAATACAACGTACAGTACCTACGTAATAAGGGTCAATGTCACTTGTACAAGATTTCTAATGCTGTCAGCTGTTTCCTAGAAATAAATTTCAGCTTTTTGTTTTTTTTTTTATAATGTTAGGGACGGACAGAGTAAGACGGACTACAGTGAATTTATTAAATAATCTGCCTCACCTTTTTTTTATTTTGGAAATTTTCAGTGCCAATATATTCCGAACGATTCCAATTGCAACCCCGCACTAAGGATGTAGTTGTTACGAAAACGTACCCTGTATTATTCAAAATATTAGAAGAGACGAAACTAAAATAATAACGATTTTTTACTGTTACATTATAAAAGGTACAAGTTATGTAGGTTTTTAGTGCATCAAACTATTTCAAAACTAAACTTAAGATTTTGCATTTATCAAGATAGTATATACACTATTATTACGCTATTTCTTTCACTCTGCACCTTCAAAATTCAGTACTGGAACTGTATTTTAACTTCATACTCGAGCACCCGAATTGACGCACGCACACATACACACGATTTACACGACCGCTAAGCAACCTTGGGAAGACAAAATTATTGAGCGCCACTCCGTACGCCACCAAGACTAGGTATCTTTTTTTTTATGAAAATATAGGACGGGACGAGCAGGACATTCAGCTGATGGTAATTGATACACCCTGCCCATTACAATGCAGTGCCGCTCTGGATTCTTGGAAAGCCCAAAAATTCTGAGCGGCACTACAATTGCGCTCGTCACCTTGAGACTTGTTAAGTCTCATTTGTCCAGTAATTTTACTAGCTACGGCGCACTTCAGACCGAAACACAGTAGTGTTTACACATTACAGCTTCACGGCATAAATAGGGGCCGTTGTGGTACTCATAATCTAGCCGACATCCTGTGCAAAGGAGCCTCCCACTGGTGAAGTTATCTTTCAAGGAGACCGCTGAGTTACCCAACTGTTTTTTTACATGTATTCTGTTCCCTTTTTCACCACGCGGTTCAGCCGCCTCTATACCGCTTAAAGTTACTTTGTAATATGTATATATGCCCTTTATAAAAGTAATTGTAATAAAAATAAGTACAGTATAAAGTAAGTGCCCATAAAAGTATTTCAATGTGATACAATAATTAACAGCATAATTACTAATTACTCATGCAGCACAATAAAAATATTGCATCATATTGGCGTATCCGTCTGGTGTTTTATTCGTATAATACCATAGTAGCTTTTTATAATATCTGAACATTATTTAAATATAATATTTATTAATGGATGTTTTACTCCACAGATGCTAATGTAGTAACGAATATGACGTATCTCATTTACCTGTCAAATTTCTCGAGAAGGTCGCGGAATGGGTTAAATTGAACCTTGTCCAATGTAACCCCCAGAAGACTCAAGTTTGCGCGTTTACCACTAAAAAAACCCCATTTGCCGTATCACCGCTCTTCGACAACACTACCCTTAAAGCTTCGCCTAGTATCGGAATACTGGGTCTCGATATCTCGAGCGATTGCCAATTCCGTGGCCATCTGGAGGGCAAAGCCAAATTGGCTTCGAAGAAGCTGGGGGTCATTAATAGAGCACGGCAATACTTCAAGCTGGCCCACATTCTAGCACTCTACAAAGCGCAGGTCCGGCCACACATGGAGTATTGCTGTCATCTCTGGTCTGGCGCACCCCAGTATCTGCTCGATCCATTTGACCGCGTGCAACGCAGAGCAGCTCGAATTGTCGGGGACCCAGTGCTCTGTGAACGGCTGGATCACTTGGCATTACGTAGAGACGTCGCTTCATTGTGTGTCTTCTACCGCATTTATCACGGGGAGTGTTCCGAAGAGCTGATTAACCTAATTCCTGCCGCCGAATTCCACCTTCGCACGACACGCCAAAAATTAGGTTATCATCCCCACCATCTGGATGTGTGGCGGTCCTCCACAGTGCGGTTTTCAAGGAGCTTTCTCCCTCGTACTACTAAGCTGTGGAATGAGCTTCCTTGTGCGGTGTTTCCGGGACGATACGACATGGGTACCTTCAAAAAAAGCGCGTTCAACTTCCTTAAAGGCCGGCAACGCTCTTGTGATTCCTCTGGTGTTGCAAGAGAATGTGGGCGGCGGTGATCACTTAACACCAGGTGACCCGTACGCTCATTTGTCCTCGAATTCCATAAAAAAAAATATCGAACAACATACTGCGCTAAAAATACTAATCGAATTGAGAACCACCTCCTTTTTCAAGTCGGTTAAAAAAGAGTTGCGAGAGCTAAATGAACGCATTGGATAAAAAAATCCTGATGACAAAATGGTGGTGTTTCGAATAGATGAATAAATATACAAGGAAGCGAAATGTTACTCAAATAATCATTTCAATAAATGTTTACTTTTTTTTATTTGACCACAATATCGTAGACAACCGCCTATATAAGTAAGGAAAACCTACGCACAGTAACCTTGGAGCTGTGAATGTAAATTAATATTCAGTACGATAATACTAAAACGCGAATGACATTAATTAAAGGTTAGGCTTACGTAGGCTTACAGCCTGTCTATTTTTTGTTCAAAGACAAACGATCTGCGTACTATGCGAGTACTACTCGATTACGTTATCTTTGGCCCGACGTCGATGACGTCACACCGTCGCTTTGTTACGGTGTGCAAAACAAGGCATCACTAATTCATAATATTCTTATATTATTGAGCATTAATAAATAAACTACGACTTGTTGTTACGGATGTCCATGGGCGGTTGCCTCACCTCTCCCCATTCCGTGAGCCTCTTGCCCGTTTGCTCTCATATATAAAAAAAAAACACATTTTCCCGTATTATTGATCTATGTAAAGGTGTTGTGTTTTGTTAATTGTTAATAATTGCACAGAGGTTTTTTTTGAACAACTATTATAGCAACCGCGGAAGAGACAAAGAAGAGCGACACAGAATAACATAAATTACAGAACTATTAACATCAAATGTCAAAACGTAACAACGAGAACTTCAAAAACAATGCAGTAATAGCATGAAAATGTCACGACATGTAATTTAACTCGTAACGGTAATGAAACTGCAAACCGTACTCACGCAACAGGACGAGCGCAAGGGGGTGAAAGGGAAAGGGAGGGGGCATCACGTTGCAGCGATGTCCAGAGATAATGTGGTGGTTTGGTACCTACCTATACAAGCACGATCACAAAATAGATTTTTGAATACAATAATTGTTATCATCATATGTATTTTTTACGCACTCGTGATTCTCTTTTACGGACTGGATCATTACACTCACAGTTTGATTATCTATGTATAAATTACGTGACACGTTGTTTGTCCGCGATGAACTCCTAAACTAATGAACGGATTTAAATGGGGATTACTTCATGAAGTGCAGTTTAGTCCAACTAGAGAGATAGGATACTTTTTATTTCGATTTGGGACCCATAATTATTTTTATTTCCAATATTTGTTTTGTATAGACATATTTTTTGTGAGAGAATTTATTGACGCACAGGTTGACAGTTCTGTTGTGAAATTATTTACTTATAACAACAAGAAACATACGTTACGAAATAATTCTTGATGTTATGAAATATTATTGACAAATACATAAAAAACAGTATTTCATTTATTATGTACAGTACAACGTCTGTCGGGTCAGCTAGTTCTTTAATAAATTTAAGACGTGACTGTCTCTTTACGACTTGTCCGATACAGCGATTGAAAACTGTTTGGTTTTATTGGATCGATTCAGAAATACTGCATCTGATAGTCGCTTCCACAGAGCCGCTATGCAAGACAACACATTCCTATTATATCAACATACTTACTAGCCAATTGTTACTGGATATCTAGTATTAACTTACGAAGCCTAGAGTATTTGTTTACTACATTGACTACTAACATCAAACCTACACGTGTATTCATGTTTCTATTGTAAAGATAAGCCTTGCATTACGACATTATCGTATCGCGTGTCATATTGTTATCGACTTTCCATACCACCGCATTGAAAGAGGATTTAATACGCTGAAAAAAAAACATTGAAAGCCATCTACAGCCGCCTTTAAGTATTATTTTGAATCTAGATGTCTGTTTTCTATTCAAAATAGGATTTAAAATTAAATTTTCGAACGTCATAAACTACCACCTCTTCGAAAATCTATGCCAAAGACCCTAAATTGGGTGCGGAAAATACAGCGCGCTTCCTTCTTTTTAATATAATTTCGTAACAATAAAATTTATTATTTAAATAGCCTGAGGGTATTCACTCATTGCAGATCTGTTAATGACAATTTATCCGTCATCATATCACTCGGAAGACGACGTCTGCTGAACAGAAGACTCCATCAATAATTGGAGACAAAAAGGTATCATTCAAGGTCAACAAAATGACCCTTATCATTTATGAATGTAAAAGTACCATTTACCACTACTTCGTAAACGTTCAGCTTTAGTTAGAATTCGCCAGAAACGGATTACCTCTGTTTTAATCAACATTTATATTTTCAGCATATTAGAAGAAATTAACACAATCCATGCAAAGTAATGCAATATAAATTATAAAATATTTTGGCTAAGTAAATGAAAATAAAGGAAATAAATACGGGTTGCACTCCAGGAGGGCCGATCGAAGTGAAAACTTGAACATTAACGTTGTAAATTTTCGAATATTTTGGAATGGTAAGTGAATAAATTGACACGAATTGCTTTATTTATCAGTATAAAACTAGAAAAATTTTTATTTATGTGGTTAAGTACAATATTCATTCATTGCACTATTGTACACAAAAATGACAATTTTTATTACATAAAAATTATAACACTTCAGAACTATTACAATTATTTTACATTAAAAAGTTTATCTCTCAGAAAGTTCAACTTGCATCCAAAATTTCAACGGCTCTTTCACCATCTTCATTACCTACCAGCACCATTATCGCCAATCTCTAAAACTGATACAATAGGTTTCTAAAACTGATACAATAGGTAGCTGAAGTAAGAAACAAAATAATAAGTAAGAAAGAAATACCAGTATAACTATCGCCCTAGGAGAGTCTTCGCTAATGACAAAGCTTAAAAACTAAATAAATAAACTGTAAAAACTTTTCACGGCTGGAATTCTATCCCGCGCTCAAATTCTATCACGATGCTTCAACCACTGGTCAAATGACGGTATGATTATTAAGTTGAAATAACCGAATTATTTAGAAGTATATATTTCATCCCTCATTTCAACGACTGTTCTTACGAATTTTCGATCAGGCCACGTATTCTGAAGCGAGAGAGTTTAACATTTTATACCCATCCCAAGAAAAGTGCTCAACGTCGCTAAAGAAGTTTTCACTCCAAAAAAACACTATGAGTGCAGTAGATGCATCAAAACGCAAATAATGTAAAAAATATTATGCAAACATTCCAGAACATGACGCATGTACCAGTCATCGCCTCACTACGCCACCTCAAACGACATTTCAGCGAGCCTGATGAAGCCTGCCATAGGAACTCAGGAATGTAATAAAGATAAAAAAATGTATATGTCAGTTGTACCCGGGTCTATCTCAAACTGGTTGCGGATTCGACAGTACGAAACCACATAGTATGTATAGTATGCTGTTATTATTTGTATTAGAGTATTCCGGATGATAAGAATGCAAGGGCCGCTAATAATGCGTAATTCAACTTTTGAGTCTTATATTGTGACATTCATTTGAACCAACTCAATTGAAGCGCCCGTATCGACACACGCACACACACACACGATTTGCACGGCCGCTAAGCAATCTTGGGAAGACGAAACTATTGAGTGCCACGCCGTACGCCGCCGAGACTGGTCGCTGCACTGTCCGAGTTGAATTAGCCGCGCCGCGCCGTCTGCTTCATCATATATAAACGACATTCTTTGTATAAATTTCAAGGAGACCGCTGGGTTACGCTACTGTTCTATTACTTGTATTGTGGTAGAAGGTCTAATGAAAATTATTATAAGTGCATTGCCTCGGGAGCACAAAAAGTTTCGCGATAAAATGTTCCGATATCCTGTATTTTATCTACTTCTGGAAATGGTGGGTGATAAACTTCATGATAATGGGTTGAGCAGTTAAGATGTTCAAGCATGATAAACCTAACTAATCTTTATAATATTAGTGCGCGTCACACGTTGCGCGAAAGTTATAACCTATACATTATATCTAGGATGCACCTTGAAGGTGAAATATGCTTTATTTTAGCCCCTTTAAATAAAACGAAAGTTAATAAATAGAACGAATAAAGTTAGCTGCAAGCCCAAAGCAAGGGTCAGTTTTTTTTAACAGAGTTGAACTGACTGAAGTCAGAGAACGGTGATAATGACATTCCATATGGCCGTATATCCTACTATCATAGTCTTCGTAAATCGATAGAGGTCGCCTTTGTGACGTCAAGTCCAGACAGGTACTTTAAAAAAATCAGTACCGTTTGCAAAACTGTTATATGCGTTTTGTTTGAATTCTCACATTTTATTGTAATTACTTTATTTTTGATGTTGTTTTCTGATCCTATTGATTATTTCTATTGTCGCCACATTTTGCGTTAAAATGAGACGGAAAATATATTTATTCCAGCCGTGTTGAAATAAATAATAACAGAAAACCTTGTAAATTGGAAAACCATATTAGTAACATTTAAAAGTAGGTACGTAATTTTATACTCATGAACAGAAAAAATTAAAATTAATAGTTAGTTTTGAAAAAAAAACATTGTAACAAAGACTAACTTATTATTAACAAACTTTTTCTAAAAATAATAACATGACGTTTAGATGCTGACTGCACAACTGTTTGCTGACGTTTATGGCAAAATCCGTTCTTGTCTCAATCTGCGGGTATTACATTGAAAAGTACAGAGGTGTAATCTGAATTATTATAGACAAATATTGGAACACTGTATAATAATAGCCGCAGAACAGGCAACTACTAGAGTCAACCGCGACTCGGAAAACGTAGTATTGTGCGCCTTATGACAACGAGGAGCGACAACATGCAAAGAGAAGCTAAAAGTATATAAATGAGCTTGCAAGAGAATGTAGGCGCCAGTGATCACTTAATAGGTGACCCGTACTCTCATTTGTCCACTTTTTCCATAAAAAAGTGTGTGTGTAGTTATGTATGCACGCAAGAAGTTACACTTCTTTGGCCTTACGAAGCAAAAATCATTAAAATGATTTATTCCTCGTACTATTTACGTTTTTAGAAAGAACAATTTTGATAAAATCTTGAAAAGATGGCTTTGACAATTAATTATTAAATAATGAATACGGCTGTATGGGCTTGAACGAATGGACGAAGACACCAAAATAAATAACGAATGACGCACAAGTCAGAAAATTTTAGGAACCAACTGCAACCTGTTAAGTTCGTTTTAATAATAAGTAATTTCACTCTCATCATTTTTTCATAACTCGCCTAAAGAAGTTTAAATCCAAAAAGTACCTAGCAGCAGCCGGATGAGAACAGCCGAAGATCAGGTTCAGTGGCGTACATTAAGAGAGGGCTATGTCCAGGAGTGAACAAAAAAAGGGCTGATTATATGGACGATTGTTCTCTTTAGATGCCAGTCTTCATATCTTTGAACCAATCGTCGTTATAACAGAATATAAATCAACAATTAATTTGGAACATCGCTATTGGAGCACTAGATAATGTAGCCATGACCGTCTAACGTATACGAGAATATATTATATTAGGAATGTAAACCGTTGCACATTACATTACTTCCCGACAATTTTACATGCATATTTACCTTTATTGAAAATTATTAACTCAATTTGAATGTTGTCTTCAAAAACAGTGTTCTTATAGGTCAAGGAACATAGCAATAATGTCAGACAGTCAAGCCGCACTGAAGGCATTAACATCGTACACAATTACCTTAAAGCTGGTATGGGAGTGAAGGGTAAAATTAGAAAAATTATCCGAATGCAACTAGGTCACTCTGGCGTGGGTACCGGGACACAAGAACATCAAGGGTAATGAGAGAACTTCGAATATCTTCACTAGACCTGAATCCTTCTGTAGAAGAGAATTGAAAAATCAGGACACTCGCAAAGGAGGCGGGCGAAACTTTGCATAACCCTAACCAGAAGTCAGCTACGAACCCTCACTGGCTTGCTCTCTGGGATCAAAGGTCACTTGAAGCCACAAACTGAGAGTTGAACAAGACATACAACATTTATCAACGATACGTCACTCGAACGGTTGGCTCAGTAAATAGAGCGTTCATAAAATGTTCAAATTTAATTTGTGCAAAGGTCACTTGGCAAAAATAGGCCTCAGTAAATTCGCTCTATGTAGATTTTGCCAAGAGTAGGATCCTAAACATGTCCTTCGGAATGTGAGGCATTCGTCACAATGAGGGCAGGTTGCCTCAAGGCCCTCAATATCCAGGCAGAGGACCTACCCCACCTGTGTTCTCTGAGGATATTGAGTCTATTACAAATCATACGCCTGGAGGATGTGATTTAGGTATAAATTGAACTCCGAAAATGCAAGGGAAAAATTCTCTAAACGTTTCCCAACTGCCTGTCATCACAATGAGGATATTCATCGCCTGGGCGTGCGTCCATGCACACGTAGGGGGCACAAAAGATATACAGATTTAAGTGCTAATTACCCCAACAATAATCATAATACTGTCCTGTCAGGCCAGTGAAACTGAATTCTCATAGGTTATTTTAACAGAAGATAATAACTGTTTATTGCCTAGTTCAACTGTAATTAAATACGCTAGTACTGGCGATCTAAAGACAGATGAACAATTTTATATTGTGTCAAATAACAAGCCATCTCAATAAATCTTCATTTACATGACATTTCACAACTTTAACACTATTTCGTGTTTTTATGTCAATTCGTCATGAAACGATAAACATGAGTATATAATTCTGACTCGGAATATTATGAAATGATATTATTTCTAGGCCATGAAGACGGTAATTTAAATCGTGCCCGCGAACTACATCGTCAACGGATTATAATTGATGTCGGAATACCTGCAGAACAGCGTAGGTAGCCTCGTACTAATGTTTCGTGAATATGGTCACAATTCAAGTAATAGAACAGAAGTATCACTCAGCGGTCCCCTTATCATTTATTCCAGCGGCTAGGCGGAGCGCTAGGGTTGTTACATACAAAAAGATTGACGACACGAACGGCGCCGGGTAGCTAATTTAACTCGGAAAGAGACCGATCTCGGCAGCGTATGGCGTGGAGTCACAAATAATATATTATTTACTCTAACGAGGACACTCAATAGTTTTGTCTTCCCAAGATTGCGTGATTCGGGCGCTCTAGTAAGAAGTTAAAGTACTGTTCTATTGCTGTATTGTGATATGATGTTGGGCCTGTTCGTTCTCCAGGCCTTTAACGAGTAGCAATTTTTGTGAGGTTGTGTGAAGGACAATGTGTTTTCCATTTTCCAACTGTGTTCGAAATTGAGCAACGAACTATAACACAATTGTTCGAAATGCAAAACAGGCCGTATCCTGAAGAGCGAGGTTATGTATCCAGCAATAATTGTAAATATTACATAATTTATACGTCTCGAAAGAGCCTCTTGCTGCTAGACAACCGATGAAAACAGACCACGTTTATTACTTTAATGTGCGTGACAAGTTACACTCGCGATTTGTATATGTCACTCTCGCAATGCTCAAAATAGAGTTTTACTGTCAACCTCCATTTTTTTCGACGTTTTCACAGCTGTAACAGTCTATCTAGATGTATAAATAAAATCATAACTAGTCTTTAATAGTTGTTGTCATTTACCTCTCAGAGTAAATCAGGAAATGGTAATGTAGTTAAATAATTTTCTCTGTAGTCTATCTACTCTTTACGTGTCTCTTCTTTTATGCTTTCAGGGTTGCGTTTCAATGCTGATTATATTATGTATTATCCAATCACTTTTGTATCATAAATCGATCAAATAGTGCCCATAGATTATTTACAAGAGAACTTTTAACACCCTTTCGCCTTTAGCTGTATTTAACTTCCTGTATAATATTATGAACAATGTTATTTTTAGCTTTAGAACCAGTTCCAAATAACTCAATAACTTGTCATTTATATTAATTACTAGCTGACCCAGCAAACGTTGTATTGCCATATAAAGTAATAAAAAAATTCAATAATTAAAATTTTTAGGGTATAAAAATAAATGACGACCGATTCTCAGACCTAGCAAATATATCATGCATAAAATTTATCGTACTACAATAATCATTATATTCGATTGCCATATTGCAACTTTATTGCGTGTCTGTGGATAGATTAGAATAATATTAAAATCGCGATACAAAAGTAAATGTTGATCGTAGATGGGTGAAAGTTTGAAGATGTATGTATTTTTTAATGCTGAATCATAATTAAATTTATATTTAAAAAAAATGTCAAAAAAAAATTAAAAAAATAATTTTGGGGTGGACCACCCCTAAACATTTAGCGGGTTGAAAAATAGATGTTGTCCGATTCTCCATCCTAGCCGATATGCACGCTAAGATTCACGAAAAGGTCGAGCCGTTTCGGAGGAGTTCAATTACGTACACCGTGACATGAGAATTTTATATATTGATTATAAAAATGTAGGCATTCTTTGTTTGTACAGTTTTACTGTATATAACCATATTGTGTTCTGACACAAATGAGTCAAGTAAAAAAATTACGATATAATTATTATAAAATGGTGTCACTGCACCTTTTGTTTATAACCTTTGTTACTATAGCGTTGTTAAATGAATAATATTGAATAAGGAAGCGTTAAATGCTTCCATTAAAAATATCTATAGTTTTAAACTATCTGTCGAATACTGGCGCATTGTTCTGTGGCATTGGCCGGTACGACCTTGGCCATCGAATTGTTCGTATCTATTTATTTTTAAATTTGCATAATACATAGACTAAAATTTATTTGCTACTCAATGAAATTCGTCTAACTTTTCTTGGACGCTCTACGAACATTTTAACAAGAAATATAGTTAATAATAATAATAGTTATATCTTAGATAATAATTTTTAGACTCTTACTGCTAGACACCCGATGAAAACAGGCCAGGTCTATTACTTTAGCGCGTGACAAATAACTTACTCTGCAATTTGTACGTCACTCTGTGTTAGTGTGCTTGCACTCAAAATAGAGGTTAGCCGTCAACCTCAATTTTTTTTTGAAGTTTTCACAGGTCTCACAGTCTATCTAGACGTAATTATAACTAATCTAAGCAATATATAATATAATTCTGGTCGAAACCTAAAAACGCAATGCAAATATGTTGTTACTTATAAAATATTTGTAAAATAATTGCATAAATATTTCCCCTAATAAATCTAAATATACTTATAATATATCATCCTAGATGTGTAAAACGACAGTTAAATAGAATTATTCAATGTTTTTTAAAGTATGAGAAACAATCCCACGCAGATTTGCTTCAGGTCTTGAGATCACTTCTAATAGATTATGAAAACATATTATAATAGGTAAATTATGATTAAATATATGAATATCTGCCTTATTAATAAACGAAATGTGATGTTACACCAAATTTAAAATTACTTCTCCCTGTCATGGAATTCTGTAGTGACAAAGGTAGTAAGATAACGACAAACATTCTTACAAATAAGCATGGTATATAGTTATACCATGAGAATAAGCCAAGAATAGACATTTACAAATATACATTTTCTTATGATATTAATTGATTGGTTTATTCGTACAAATAACGTTTCCCGCGTTTATTTGCAAGGCTGCTTGACATTCTGAAAACTTTGGAATTGTTGTATTATCTCAGTGTTGTCAGCGATATAGTCAAAAATTTGCATATTCTTGGTTTATTCTCAGGTATAACTTTATACCAAGTTTATTAGTAAGGCCGTTAAACATACAATGTCATAAAGACTATAAAAATGTTTAATTATAGAATTGTTTTAACGCTTATATTATGCGTAAAATCCACCACTACACTTCTTCCTTCATAAATTATTATAAAGAAACAAAAACTCTCAATATTTTATATTTTTTTAATAACTATTGGCATACCTAAATAAATAAATAAGTGTTTAATGTTAATATTCTAAGTCCATGATGCGGAAAAGTATATTTGTTTAAAAAAAATTATCATTCGCGCATACTTGACCTTCGCATAGAGCCTTCACAAATAACTTGAAAGAATACGAATAAATTGTTCATAAATCAAATAAACAAAACAATAGTTTAGTTGTTACATAACAAAATATTAACAGCTGTTGTCATTTCCGTAGAAAATTGTTAAGAGTCGCCAATTTAGCAATAGTTACGGCAAAGAGCACCGAAATAGCACAAAGGTTCGTCACAAAGACTATAATTAGATGCTTCGGTTAGCGAGCATAGACAAAGGTCATGACGTCACATTAAAACATTGCGGGGACATACAGATAAAACATCGAGTATCTTTTTTGTATTCTGTATTCTATTTATTTATTTTAATTTTTTTGAATCCTCATTATTGAAGTAATTATAATTAAATATAAGAATGTACATATTAAACTCTGTTTTCTTATCAATACATATAAAAACGCAGGAAAAAATATAGTTTTTCAAGCCTTGACGTGCAGATTATTATTATTAATGGTACGTAGAGGTGATCAGCCGCCAGGAGATTAAAGGCCAACTTTTATATTCAACTGCAGTTTGAGTCAGTGATTTGAAAAGTTATTTGACATCCGCAACACCAGGTGTTAACAGATATGTTGCCGGCCTTTAAGGTGGTAGTATGCTCTTACCTTGAAGGTCCCTAAGTCGTATCGGTTCGGGAAAACAGCAGCCGGTAATTCATTCCACAAATTTCGTATCTCGTAAAAATTAAAGACTTATTTAATATTAGTTAATATATATTTTTATATATTCTATCAAATTTAAAATATAATCCGGAGAAGTTAGAAAACTGATGGTAGCCCTAATTGCAGTCTGCAACCTTATAGCCTTATATCCGTCCAGACCGTATCGAGCACCACGCCGGACCAATCGGTATGAAGCGCCCACCGGACAGTCCGATGGTCCGGCCGTTCCAAATCCGACTATGTGTTTAGGCTATTAAATTGGCGAACTGAGATTCAGATATACATCTGAGATTCAACAGATAAAGACTTACGGCCTTACAAATAAAATTGGCATAAAGTTATAACTAAGCATAAACCAAGAATAGGTATGTAAAATGTTTACAAATAGACATTTTGCTTACGAATGGTTTGTTCGGACGTATAACGTTTCCCGCGTTTATTTGCAACGCGGCTTGTCATTCGGAAAACTTCAGAATTATTATCATTGTATTGACAGTGTTGTCAACGATATTGTAAACACTTTGCATTTTCTTTATCATCAGTTATAACTTTATACCAAGTTTATTTGTAAGGCCGTAAGTCTTTATCTGTTGAATCTCAGATGTATATCTGAATCTCAGTTCGCCAATTTAATAGCCTAAACACAGTCGGATTTGGAACGGCCGGACCATCGGACTGTCCGGTGGGCGCTTCATACCGATTGGTCCGGCGTGGCCGAAGTTTTAAATTTGTTACAACTTTACTTCGCGTTTTTTAATAACTTATCACAGTATATTATTACTTGCTGGTCACCGGTGCGCTTCGCTTCATATACACATATTATAATAAATACATATACAAATTTAAATTTCAAATCTTTACCAAATTTGTAGAAGTTACAATCTTTACAATAATAATATGGTTGATTTCTGTTCTTGTAATGAAATAATGGCACGAATAAAAATTAAAGCTATCCTATTTCTCAAGGTGGATCAAACTGCACTAAGTGTTCAAATTTGATTCAAATCGGGTCAGTCGCTTAGGAGTTCATAGCGGGTAAACAACGTCACACGAAATTTTTTTTTGTTCTATCTACAGAAGATAATAATAAAAATACTGTTTTATAGGAATTGTCTCACAGTGGAACTGTCAAACCGTGCGTCACTAAATTATCTCATAGAAATAAGTCCTTAGTAAACAAATATTGAAAATAAAAATAATTATGGGTCCCAAAACTATGCTATCTCTCAAGTTATACTAAACTGCACTCCATGAAATAATCCCCATTAATATCCGTTCATTAGTTTAAGATTTCACTGGAAACAAACATCAGGACACTGGAGTTATAAATATTAAGATAAAGATATAATTTATTTTTAAAATCCTCGGATTGGCAAAAACCATTCGCAATCGTACGATACAATAGATTATAATTATTATGTACATACGTATACTATTATAATATGTACGCGTCAACTGATAATGATTATTTGCGTATTTTAACAATGTTATTGTTTTTCTTGTATATACTAATTTGCGGGTTTTAGTCGCAATAACGACAAGCTGCTATCAATTATAAGAATTAAATTACAATTATTATTATTTACTAGCTGAACATACAGACACTGTTTTGTCTGTAGAAAAAAAATGATGCAAAAATTTGGGAATAATGTTTACAAATAGACATTTTGCTTACGAATGGTTTGGTCGGACGTATACCGTTTCCCGCGTTTATTTGCAACGCGGCTTGTCATTCGGAAAACTTCAGAATTATTATCATTGTATTGACAGTGTTGTCAACGATATTGTAAACACTGCATTTTCTTTATCATCAGTTATAACTTTATACCAAGTTTATTTGTAAGGCCGAAAAAGTTTTAAATTTGTTACAACTTTACTTCGCGTTTATTAATAACTTATCACAGTATATTATTACTTGCTGGTCACCGGTGCGCTTCGCTTCATATACACATATTATAATAAATACATATACATATTTAAATTTCAAATCTTTACCAAATTTATGTCGCAGGGAAATATTATCATTTCCCTGAACAGAGATTTTGTCAATTCCCTAAGCATGTATGTTTAAAAGAACAACACGATTTTATCATTTCTCTAAACAAATCTAGTGATTTGATCAAATGCCAGGGTTGGTTCCGTGAAATATAGATAGATAAAATATAGAATTTTGATACATATATATATCTAAAAGCCATCAGAAATGTGTAATCAAAGATAATGAGTAAAAAATTAAACAAAATGTATTCTTAATATCATACTTGAGTAAACAGTTATCGCATGACCACTTTATTATTGTCATTTTCAAGTATTTAAATGGATGTGCCACCGTGTAGACTTCTCTGTTGATCTATTTAAGATATATGATTCCATCATACATTATTTTATAATATCTCATAGGGTTCAGACAGTGCTTTTATTGAAAGCTCCCAGATGGCTTATTTTTTCTGACATCTCCAACACATATTGTTAATGTACATATAAAAATGTACACAAAAACTAAACAAATTATATACTAAAACCTTTCTAGAGAACCACGCTATCAATTGGTGAAAACAACATGAAAATTGTAGTTTTCAAGTTTATGGCGAACAGACAGACGACGATGGATTGACGCGGCGAATTCTTTCCGTCTCTCTTACAGTGATTGAGTCATTTCAATGGGGAAATTAATGATATTTTATTGAAAATCATTAATTTCCCATTTAATAACGACAATTAAAAATTATGATGTTGAATAAAAATTAAACAGATACCAAACTGATGGGTAATTGCAGAAATATACATGGTATAGGGCGACCAAAACAAAATACATGGAATATTGTTAAGGCTTCAAGAAAGTTATTTGGAGTATTATTATTATACATTAGCAATTGAAATTAAATTTTTTTCCAAAATGATTTAAAACGACAAGCTATTTACTCAATTTTTCGTTGTATGGTGTTGTATTCAAAGTGTGGTCGTAACACAACTGAACGAAAACTCTGCTAATAGACGCTTATGCACAGTTTTACTTCAGACAATTTTTGAGAGTGGTTTGTGAGACTTTCTTAATAGTATGTCAATGTGGTTATCACAATAATTATAGGCAATAGGTGTATTTTTAATCTTGTGATGGCTACAGAGTGTAGTAATTAAGCAGCATTATAATAGACTTAGGTAGTTAATAGTAAGCTACCACTACTACTACTTAAAACACATAAGCAAGAAACACTTGGTTGACATCTTTTAAATAAAGGTCGCTGTGGCACAGTTTTGCAAAACAAGATTGAATAAATTGAGTTTGAATATCAATTAGTTTTTATTCACTCACCTTAAATTCCAACATGGTAAATTATAGCACTAACTATTCCCTAATTATAAAAAGCTATGATTAAACAAATTGTTAATGACATAATTACTGGATATTGACTTAGCATAAATGAATGGAATTAATTATTTTCATAATGTGTGTAGATTTTTTAGTGTAGTAAACAAAGGAGCACCTACCTGGGGGCTGAAACAGTAACAATTGCCACCAAGGAACTGCTGAAGAGACGGTCAACCAGACAAGTCTCCTGTCCTGACCGGCTTGCGTAGATCTCTTCAATGCCATCATCATGTGTAAGAGCAAATAAATGATATCCACTGGTGCTGCCTGCTACTAATGACCTATAGGATTAATAAATTTAATAATAAAAATACTCTTAAATAATTTATGTCTAGATAGAGTCTCTTGCTGTAAGATAACTTAAAATGGCCAGATTTGATCCTTTAGTGTGTGTGACAAGCTACATCTTACACTCGGGATTTGTATGACACTTTATGTTAGTGTGTGTTCCTTGTTCAAAATACAGGTTATCTCTAAACTCATTTTTTTTCGATGTTTTCACAGCTGTCATAGTCAATCTAGACATATAAATGATCTAAGCAAATACTAATGAACTGAAGATTGTGATTCCTCTAGTGTTACAAGAGAATGTGGGTGGTGGTGATCACTTAACAACTGGTGACCCATATGCTTGTTTGTCCTCCTCTTCCATTAAAAAAAAAAGAAAATAGAGGCATCATAACAAAACTTGACAAATTGTAATAATCATAATTATATAAAAGTGAGATAAGGGGTAAGCCGTATGAAAAGAATAAGAGACAATGTTTAAGCCCAGAATATATTTAAAAAAGATAGTAATAAATATTTTTTTACCCAACCCCATAAAGTTAAGATCATTTTTGTCTTATAGACAATCAAAAATTTTCCTAAAACTGAAAATATATTCAAGTTGAACATAATTAACCATACAAACAAAGGATTTCAGTTCATATTAACTAATATAGGGATCAAAATTATCCAGTTCAATTTTAAAATAAGAACGAAAAACATAGGGTTTCAATTACATATTATATTGGGAAAAGTGTAATGGTTGTATTGTAATTAATATTGCATTAAACCTATAAATATATCAAATAATAGATATTATGGGTCCTTTATTATGCTTGACATAAGAATTTAGTTCAAGTGCTTTGTTATAATAACATCTGCCCAATAAATACCAGCTGTTTATCAAACAGGAAAATAGATAACATCGAAGGAAATCAACAAAAGTAGTAAGGCAGACTTTGGAGGCCATGATAGACAAGCTAAAGTTTATTGTTATTAATTACTGTATGTACGTTTGTATTTGTAAATGTTACGAAAACATTGGCATTGACATATTGCATCACGAAACTAACTACGTTTTAACTGCAGCTAGAGAAGAGATAAACCTTTCGTAGTTTAGCAACAACAGTCCGAGCGAAGGCTTTAGCCTTGATTAATACGCACTTTTTTCGCACATCTGATTGTTGTAAACAAAAGCCATACAACGTACAGTGTCTTAAAATGATAGCATAATTCTTCGATTGATTTGATTTACTTACGTGCAATCCTGATTAAACTGTACAAATATTCCTCCTGCATTTGTTCCCTCTATAATGTGACCTCCTCCCAAACTCATTGGACCGTCCTTAGGTACGTTTAGGTTTCTCTAGAAACGAATTACTAGTAACGACATATGCGTACACTGCGACCTTTGTTACCACACACAAACAATCAGATAATTGTTGTAAATAGTAAAACCGTTTACAATCTTCACGAAAATATTTTTGACACAAAGAACGACCTTGCTGAATTGCTTGCTTAATACGAGCCTTCTCGCTCACTTCTCTCCGCACCTTTATAGCACTGGATCAAAACAAGACAAGTGGTATCGTACAAACTACGAAGTTAAACTATAACGCCAGCCGCTCCCTCTATATTACCACCAATATCGAAAAGTCAATATTTTTTATTCACTGTCAGCTGATGTCGTTATGACAACAAGATTTTTTTTTCGAGAACGTTTTTGGAGACCAGATTTATTTAGCCAAAGCAATATGATTTCAAGAAAGAACAAGACAGCAGTAGAATAGTTATAGAGTCTGGCTTGTGAAAGCTGGCCCTGAGTAATAGTGGCTACTCGGAAATATTTTATTCCAAATTTCAATGTTGCGAATTTCAAAAGTCGAATTTTTATAAGAATTATAATTTCTAAAACAGTGATGGCTATAAAAAATGAAAGCATTTCTGACGCTTTGAAATAGCACAACTAAAACTATACCGTTAGTCAGCAAGGCTTACGAACTATACCGGCAAGCGGATCAGTTCGGATACGCGAGTGAGTACGATCGGATCCTGGTCAGACGGAATTTTAAAAACAGATAAAACAAGCATTTGAAATACATTCATGTGTTATAAAATGCTGCAGAAACTATACGGATCGTCGTACCTACTACAACTAATAATGATTATATTAAATTGTATTATTATTATATCAAACGGGCCTGACGGGATGGTGAGGCAACTGCCCATGGACTTCTGAAACAAAAGGTGTTAAGAGATGCGTTGCCGGCATTTAAGGTGGGTATGCTCTTTTCTTGAAGGTCCCTAAGTCATATCGGTTCAGGAAAACAGCAGCCGGTAATTGATTCCACACAGTGGCTAAGCGTAGCAAGAAATTTCTTGAAAAACGCGTGGTTGTGGAATACCAGATGTCAATATGATGCGGGTGGTATTTTGCATTTTGACGTAAAGTCCGGTGGTGTAATTCGGCTGGAATCAACGCGAACAGTTCCTCTAAGCACTCCCCGTGATAAAAGCGGTAGAAGATGCAGAGAGAGCCCAAATTTTTACTCAACGACAACGGTCAAGCCGATCGGGGATGACTCTAGCGTCGATGATTCGAGCCGCTCTTCATTGTGTGCGGTCAAATGGAAGAAGATGGCACTAGGGAACGCCCGCCCAGAGGTGAGAATAGTACTCCATGTGAGGCCGAATTTCCACCTTATACAGTTGCTGGTGGTGGCTTATAGTGAAGTCTCGCCTGAGTACAAAAAGATTTTTAGAGGCCAGTTTGGCCCTCTCTTCCAGTGACCACCAAACTGAACATCCCTCAATATATCGACGCCAAGTATGCCGATACAGGCTAATAATGCGCATACTGTGTGCATTGGCAAAGAAAAAAAATATTTTTAACTAGAGTCTTACAATATTAACACACAACACAAAAGTAGCGTCGTAACTTCATTACAAACAGAAAAGACAAGCTATAAATAATTTAGGCTGAGATAGAATGACAAAGGCCATATTTTATCTTAGATCTCTATCGCGTAACCCATTGTATTGTTTGCCACAGTGTCAACTTTGAGGCAAGCAATCAAAATTTGTCATGTCATCGAGCTTGTGAATAGTAGGTATTTTTGTGATTTTATTGTCCACCAAAATATTTTCATATATTGTCAATGCTTTTGTTTTAAACGTTATTTTATTTATTTTACTAAAATTACGTACAGCAGGTATTTATTATTAGTATTAAAATTTTACAATATTCTAAAGAATTTAGAGTATAGCAAGAGTTTAATTTTAACTTTTATACGAAAGACTAGGCCACAGAGTACATTTTATAATATAGGGTAGACTAGGCGGTAGGTCGAAAGACTTATAGCCCGACCTAAATGGGCGAATTAAAAAAAATAATACTTCTGTTCTGTACAGTTCTTACAATAATTGGCATGCTTTCTGTTTGTTTAGATATTATTTGATATTTTCTTCACTCATTAATACAATAAATTTAAAATTAGCCACGTACCTTTTGAAATAACGTAAAGCATGGGTCGAAAAATTCCAGCCAAAAAACACCGTGGTGTTAAAGATCCTTTGCTTCAACATGCTCGTCGAATGCAAGGGTTAGAATTTATATTTTTATTTGAACTTTTTATACAGTTACAAGAATATGTGAACTTGAAACACAATTCTTTTTATAATGTTTCAGTTTAAAAAATAAAATAAATGCACCACCTAAAGATCCTGATGACCAACCTGTTCCCCATTCTCTGACTCGGCTGTTTGCATTTCAAAATAAGGATAAAGAAACTAGAATTAAGGATGTAAAGAAGATCCAAAAAAGGAAGTTGAAAGGTAAATGTTATTCTGTAGCCACACACACCACTTTTCTATAATCCATTCAACTTCATTGAAATAATAAGTATTATAAGTCATGTAAACATTGTGGTAGTCTTAAGTGTGAGTAAATAATGAAATACAGTTATCATTAGGTGTTAAATCATATTGTGGTGTTATGGAATAAATATTTTAAGTACTGACAAATATCCTTGCACATTATTACTGAGACTTAGGTATATAGACTGACAATTTTATTGGGTTTCTTCTACATGCTTTGAGGGAGTTAAGAGACCTTAGGGTAGTTGTGGTCTCCAGCCTGTTTGTCCTACTATTGTAAAAAGATAAACACAGAAGATGTAAAGTTGTCAACTAATCCAGATTCTACTGTATGGGGATGAAGATGATTAAACTTGTGTCATTTAAACTGCAGACAATATTTACCTTCAAATAAGGAGAATGTTAAAAGAAAGAGAGGCAGACAGATACTAAGGTGGGAAGATGACTTAAAGAAGGTTGCTGGACCAGTTTGGAGTAGAGAAGCGCGGGAGAGAGAGCACTGGAAGGTCCTAGAGGAGGTCTATGTCAGTGGAAAAGCTAGATATATTGTTAAAAAATAGAGGAAATAAAAAAATAAACATGTTACTACATAACTAATATGTAGAAATAAAGGCTATCTTTATCTAAGGGGAATGTGCACCTTTATAAAATATTTGCTTCTACATAGACTGAAGAGTAAAATGGTTAATTATATGAATCTATAGAAAGAATTGTCGCCAATATTATACTAAATTTACATGGGTTGACTACTGGGATGCAAAATACAACTAAATATAACAGCACTCTGCATGAACTTATTGCATAGAACTATGAGGCCAGAGTCAAATAAACAGGACTTATTGAGATATGAGGAAAGACTTCTTGCTTCTTGGACAACCCAGTGAGTTTCCTAAGAAACTCAAAAATAACCACATCATAACCCCCCACCTAAAAAGTTGGGCATTTGCCAAATTCTGGCCTCTTAATTCTTTATAACAATATATGTTTAAATTAATGAATAAATAAAATCCATGTGTTAATTCCGTTAAGTTTTGTCATTAATCAAGTCAACATGTGTTTCACCTGTACATATAGTATCCTCGAGACTGTCTCATGCCAGAATTTGGCAAGTCAACATCCCCTGAGGTTTGAGATAGCTTGTGTTGAGAAAAACACATGTTGAATTCATTAAAGACAAATTTAGCAGAATTTACACTCAATAAATATCACAACATTTGGATAATTATGGATTTCATAAAGATTAAATAATTTTAATAAATTAAATAAAAGTTTTAAAGAATTAAAATCTGTTAAATTTTAATTGAATATTGGTATTAATTATCACAGAATATTAGGATGTTTTTATCTGTTGTTATCATATCTATTTATTTTTATTACTTAGATCATTTATATGTCTAGATAGACCATGATAGCTGTGAATACAATGAAAACATAAATTGAGGTTGACTGTTAACCTCTATTTTGAGCAAAGCAGGTACACTAACACAAAGTGATATACAAATCGCGAGTGTAAGACATAGCTTGTCATACTAAAGTAATAAACCGGGCCTGTTTTCATCAGATAACTAGCAGCAGAGGTTCTATCTAACCGTTTAAATCGTGTAAAGTTTATTGATGTTATACCTGCTCTAATGCCCATGGCATGGATGATATAATGCTGGTCAAAATACAGTTTGCTTATACTGATATGAAAAGAAAGATTGGCTTTACAATCAACATGGTCTCAAGCTTCATTTGTTTATGTGTGTGTATCAACCATCATTTGTTTTCAATTCTTTGGATTAAGAGGCTTTGGATAGCATTTAGTCAACTTATTAGTTTTTTTTATATATGTTGCAGTACTAAAAAACACATGGGAAACTTTATTTAAAGCTCATTACCCAATACTTAATATCTATATATATAAAAATGAATTGCTGTTCGTTAGTCTCGCTAAAATTCGAGAACGGCTGGACCGATTAAGCTAATTTCGGTCTTGAATTATTTGTGGAAATCTAGAGGAGGTTTAAAAGGTGAATAAATATGAAAATGCGCAGAATTTAATAAAAACGACAATTTTGTTTTTCCTTTGATGGGACATCAATGTCGTCATTCAGAAATTAAATTGAAAGAATAGCTTAAAATGAATATCTAATTTGAATTTTTATATATTTGTAACTTTCCTATATATATATACTTAATTATATTAAATTTAAACCCTATCAATACATAGTACATACAAACAATAGTATTTTATTAATATTAAAGGTATAAGATTTGCATAAAAGGTGTATTAAATTAAATCTCTATTATTTTATTCTTTTGAGCTTTTGAAGGCGGTTGTTTTTAACTTAGTGTTTTTTTAAATATTTATTATGTATAGTGTTCTATATGTCTGTGGGGTCAGCTAGTATATAATAATAATACCAGTAATTTTAAGTTTTTACAATAAGGTATGATCATTTTCATAGGATAAAATTTGGTGTACCTTGTGTGGTTATAAACGGTAACATATTTGTTACAAAACTTCGTAATGTTGCCCACATTAACACTACAAATAATTTAAATTTTTGATGTTATGTTTATTAGGTGTCTATTTGTTATTCAACCAATTCAAATAATTATTAATAATATACCTTTCAAAATGTATACTTTTTATATTTTCAGATGAATATAGTGGGTCAGGTAAAGATAAAAACCCCATAACTCAGCTAAAGAAACTTCCGGGTGAGAGTGGCAGAGGGTTCTCTCTTCGAATAAACAGTGCAATCCGAGCTCTACACGACCCAATAAATCAAGATGACTACCCCGTAAGTCTTTTGACTCAATAAAATATTGCAAGTACCTAAGCAAGAACTATCAAGAGAACCTAGTATAGGACTCAATTTGGCTCAAGTGGACCAGTGCTTGTCAAAGTTGCAGCAACTTCAGAAAATAATCCAAACATTGTTTGGATATGTCATCCATACAATTCTACTGTTACAATATTATACACATTCAGTCAACTGTCAAATAATTATTGTCGTCACTTATTGCCATAAAAAAAAATTGCATCTTATTTTTTACCTGGTTCTGAGATATCTGAGCATCCGATACCACACACCACAGATTGGATACTTGGTATAAATTTTCATAAATATTTCAATTCAAATGTCATAAATGGATATTTTGGTTGGACAATATTATAATAAGATAGTTAGTTGTGTGTGGTAATCTGTTCATTACATAAGTACAAGGCTGAATCTATATTTTTATTCATAAGAGCTATATACATACAAGTGCCAACCTAGCAAATATTGTTTTGCTAAAATCATTATACTAAAATCAGTAATAACAAAAAAATGGCTAAATAGTTTAATTATGCTATTAACTATAGATTACTTACTATATATTATGATACTACCATATGGTAGTATCATAATTATATAAATGTTTTGAGTCTCTCTTTAGTCTCGTGCCAGATTTTGGCGAGACAACACGTCCTGAGGATGCCTCGTGTAGAGGCGAAACACGTGTCGAATTGTTTTAAGACAAATATTGGCGGAATTAAACTAAAGAAAACTCAAAACATTTGTATAATTATGGATTTCCGCAAAGTAACGCCTACATCAATAAATTTTCTAGTATCATAATATCGGGTAGTAAATATAAAAAAAAAATTATACAAATTTACTTCTTTTTCAAGCAAGATTTGGAAGAAGATGATTCCAAAGGCGAACGAATGATGGCATTGCGGGAACGCAGGCAGCGGAAACATAGAAAGAAAAACGCTAAAACAGATGATGAAGAGCCTAAACTGACTCGCGGACAAAAACTATCATTGAAGAAAAAGACAAAGTTACTGAAAGCTAAGGAGGTATGGTTCAGCAAAATAATGTATATTGACACACTTTGACACAAATTATCTTGCCTAAAACTAAGCATAGCCTGTACTATGGGTACAAGACAATGATATATTTAATATAATATACTTACTAAAACATACTTAATACATATAAACATCCATGACTCGGAAACAATGATCCATATTAATCATATAAATGTTTGCACCTACCGTGATTCGAAACCGGGACCTATAGCTGATGTTTGTTTATGTTTCTGATGCGTTTTTTGATTAGACATTAAATTCATTTTTTTTTATTCAAAATAGGAAATATTTACTTCATGCATGTCAAAATGTACTACCCTTTCAAAGTAGACACAACATCTGTATATATAAAAATGAATTGCTGTTCGTTAGTCTCGCAAAAACTCGAGAACGGCTGGACCAATTTGGCTTATTTTGGTGTTAAATTATTTGTGGGAGTCCAGGGAAGGTTTAAAAGGTGAATAAATATGAAAATTCTCGGAAAAAAATGAATAGAAACAAAAATTTTGTTTTTCCTTTGATGTGTCCTCATCGTTCAGAAATCAAATTGAAAGAGTAATCTAAAATAAATAACTAATTACATTTTATATATCTTTCTTTCTAAATAATACTAAGCACTTTTTGGCCAACATTCAGAAATATAACAGCTGTTTCCTGATGACATCTATTTTGCACACCCGTAAATGATTAGCCTAGATAATTATAAAATAACTATATAACCTAAATATTATATAGTCTGAGAATCGGTCGTCATCTATTTTTTATACCTCAAAAATTTTAATTAAGTATTAATTTTCTTATTACTTTATTTGGCAATACAACATTTGCTGGGTCAACTAGTCATTAATAATTATTCCTCTGGTTAAGGTGATCTCTTGCCAAGAGCATTTGTCTGTAATTTTATGCTACTGATTTGAGCCTCAGTGAGATATGTGAGCCAAACATTAACCACAACCTGTAATTATTATACAATACTAGCTGACCCAGCAAATGTTGTATTGCCGATATTTAAATCGCGATACAATAGTAACTATTGATCGTAGATGGGTGAAAATTTGAAGTTGTATGTATTTTTTAATGCTGACTCATAATCAAACAAATTTAAAAAAAAAATGTAAAAAAAATAAAAAATCGTGTGGACCACCCTTAACATTTAGGGGGATGAAAAATAGATGTTGTCCAATTCTCAGACCTACCCAATATGCACTCAAAATTTCATGAGAATCAGTCAAGCCGTTTCGGAGGAATTCAAAAACACCATGACATGAGAATTTTATATATTAGATGTAGCATCAATATGCATCAGTTTGTGCTGCTAAAAATTGAGTCTGAAATTGCTTATTTACATATTAATTATATTACAAGCTTATGAGGGGCACCTTTACTCAGTGCCAGATTAGCCCCATAGCAAGAGTAGCAACTCCTACAGGCCAGTGTAAAGTCCCCTCAAATCCACCTACACCTGAGCACTCTTTCATTCTATGAAATATTAAATTTTTTATACAGTGCTTATAACAATTCCAATGAAAATAAGTATAATTGTCTACAAACAATTAACTAAAAAGAAGTATTGAGTAGGTATTATGTTTTTAACACAAACCTCATTGCAGATCAAGGGACAAAGTCGAACAGAATTGCTATGGGCCCGTGCTTGCTTAATACTTTAAATAGACTTTATGAATTCATTATATGCAACCTATTTAACTTCAACCTCCTTCAACCAAAATTTATTTATGTTCTCTTGGAATTTTCCATGTAGTGTTTATACCAATTGTATTATAACACATATCGATGGTGCTCCTCACATTAATCCATATGTTCTGTTTAGCTTGACTATATTGATGATAATGATATGATTTCAGGAAGAAGCTATAAAAGAAGTGACATATGATAAAGTGGAGTTTGGTGAAGTGACTCACGCGCCACCAACATTTACAGTTCGACCTAAAATGAGAGGACAGAACTTGATGCAGGATGGAGCGCCAAGGGTAAGTTATCTTCTAATAATAATGCCTTTTATTCAACAGTTTATAATACAATTTTTTATATATAAGTTATATAAAATTAAGGTTGACTTCTCCTGATTGGCAAAGGCCTCCTTCAACCTTTTCCACTCATTTTCAAACGTGGCTCCAGGTCACTCCTATGAATTTGGCTAGACTGTCCTCCCATCTTTGGCGGGGTATTCCCCTGTTTCTTATGTCATTCGTAGGGTACCTTTCTGTGAACTTTTTGTTTCACATCTCCTTCCCTGTACGCATATGTGGAGCCCATTTCCATTTTAGTTTCCTGATATTTGCAATGTCTTGAATTTTTGTGCTTTTCCTAATATCTTCTAACCTGACTCAGTCTTTTTGAAGAACACCATTAAGCTTTCTTCTAATAAAATTAATTTTTTGTACTTCTACTGCAGTCATAATGGGGAGTGTTATACCAAAGAGCTGTTTGACCAAATACCTGGCAACTGAATCATACACAGTCCAAACACAAAGTTAAATAACATCCCGGGTCCATCGCTCAAATTGCACGCTGGTATTGCAAGATATAACGTTAATGGTGATCAATTACCATAATGTGGCTTGAACTTATGCCTAGAACTAGATTATATTGTGTTTATACGACTAAGACGGAGAACGAAAAGATGATATATTAAATCCAAAATAAGGTCTACTGGCATAGCCTATCAAAAACAGTGTTGTAAGACAATACAAAACTACCTAAGGTATAATATATTATGAAATGACCGTGATAACGTAATACTGCGCCCGTCACCATAAAAACTACATAATAATAGAATCACATAAAATCAGACACATACACCAATATAAATGTAATATTAGAGTAGATGAGATTTGTATATATTATGTATCTCGTCATTAGGTAGGTATCTACTGTTAAAATTATTATAGTTCAATACTTTCTCGGTGACCAATACGCACTACGCACATAAAACCGGTACTGTACAATCGCTTAAAGGTTCGCATATTTCTATTTATAAGGGCGTCCCTAGACGTCATCGTTTTTTATACTTAGTATATATCGCATATTTCTATTTATAAGGGCGTCCCTAGACGTCATCGTTTTTTATACTTAGTATATAGTCAGCTTATTAAAATTCTCACATTTAGATGCTTTCATAATTTCTTATTGGCCCTTTGTTGATAACACGTCATGTATACCTTAAAGATCCATCTTCAATTTCTACGTCATTCCTCTGGTGTTTCATGTTTTCCTAAGATGTCATTGAAATATCTAAAACAAATTACATATCAAATATTAGTATATTGGACATGTTAATATTAGGGGTTAAAGTATGTCATTACCGATTTTTACTGAAAAATTTAAATTGTTTTTTTAAATTTAACACCATTATTATTTATACATTGCTGCCATCCAAAAGGAAGGTCATTTATGCCTTTGCGATAGAACTTTGGTGATCTAGATTCGATAAACTGTGTGAAAGCATTTTGTATTGCTTCCTGAAGAAAATTATTTATAACGTACAAAATTCTCCAAATCACGAAAAAGTGGGAACGAATACTGACGAATGGTTTCTAATTTCAGTTCCTTTAGAGATAAAACACGGTATCATGGAGCAATAATGGTGAAGATCGATTTATGAGTCGGGGCTAGTTTTGCTATCAGTGTTCGGAGTTCGGCGCATTAGACATCTGCCGGTATTGCTTGACCAGATTGTGAAAGCTATAGTGAATAACACTATGCTGAGACCACTAAACAGTTACTATTACATTTTTATTGGTAAGCTTTGCTTTAGGACAATGTTGCGGAGTTTGACCTCAGGTTAGCCATTGCATTTTTCGCTTATGGTTATCCGTACAGAATCCACTTTTCATCGCATAACACAATTCGATGCAGTATTCCTTTATTTCTGTATCGATTCAACAAGGCAACGCAATTTTATTTCTGTAGATCAGTCAAATTATGAGGCACCCATATTGTTGGTAAGGTAACGTTAAAAACCATGCCGCTAATTCCTGGGTATTTTGCTTGGATCTGCTTCCACCATCTCTTTCAATTCATTGTTATTCACCTGTGTGGGCGTGGTTCGTTCTTCAAATCAACACTTTCATCAAGAAAGCGTTTAAACCAAAATCGCACGGTGCGTTCATAAGCAGTCCCCTCTCCAAACGCAACATTGATATTGCGAGCTTGCATTAGTTCCGCGTTGGAACTCGTATTCAAATATCACCCGAATTTTCGAATTATCCATCTTTCTTGTCTAAGCTGAATAAAAAAACATCTGAAAGTCGATAAACGAATATCCCATTATTTACCAAAAGAAGAACTACATAGGTACCGTTGTGAAAAAAGTTACACTCAAAAATCTCAAACCATGAAGGTTCTATGTCAATTCGAAGTACCTATTACAATAAAACGGCAATTTCATACTTTAACCCCTGTGTTATATTGTTACATTTTTACACAAATTATATTTTGCCCCAAACTTGGCATAGCCTGTACTATGAGTACAAGACAACGATTTATTTAATACAAAATACTACACGGCCACATTATCTCTGGACCTCACTGGTACGTGAAGTCCCTCCCGATCCCCTTTCAGCCCCTCGCGCTCTTCCTGTTGCGTCAGTACGGCCTGCAGTTTCATTACCTGCTGTTACGTCATGTCATGATGTTTTAGTGCTATTTTACCATTAAGTTTCTATTGATACGTTTTGACTTTTGTTGTTAATAATTCTGTAGTTTCTGTTGTTCTGTGTGGCTATAATAGTTTTGTCAGAAAAATGAATGCTTTTTGTACCTAAACCTACCTGTACTACAAAATCATAAAAGGATTAAAATTAACGAAAAATCAATTAAAGGATCTTCATTCATTGATTTTTGATCATTATTATAATAATAATCAGTATCACAACACTACAATCCTTAAATCAATCTATAATACTGAAAAAATAAATAGTTGTTTATTTCTAAATAATATATCATATCAAAAATATCCTAGTAATGCTTGTTTTGCACACCGTAACAAAGAGACGATGTGACGTCATCGACGTCAAGTCCAGAGATAATTTATCCGGGTAGTACTTATAAACATTCATGACTCGGATTTCCTTTTATATTTTATTTACTGTCTTTAGAAAGCAAAGTTTACTGTTAGTAAAAATTTCAATAGATCAGTTTACAGAATTACGAAATTTCATTGTTAAAAAACCAATAATGTCTTCAATACAGCCTGGGCGAAAGGATTTACTGTTGACTTCCATGTTGAGTGGCAAGACAAGTAAGAAGGATGCAAATATCAATGCAGCGGATTTGGCAAGAAGAGAACGCGCTAGGTTGGATGTAGTTGCTGCCTACAGAGAACTGAAGAAACAGAAGAGAGAAGAAAGTAAAAATAAAATGAAATAATACGTTTATAATATTGTTAATCTAAGTATAAATAAATATTATTGTGTATTCGTTGTTTTACTTTTAACAATAAATACCAATAAATGATATTTTACTAATAAACGCGAAGTAAACCTATTTCCAAATTTGAAAACTTTTTGTCTCAATCTCACATTTGTCACTACAGAATTGCATGACAGGGAGAAGTAATGTTAAACTTGGTGTAACTTTACATTGCGTCTACCAATAAGACAATTATGGTTTTGAATATTTGTATTCTCTGTTGCCAGTGAATCAAGGACTTTTGAATAAAGTTAAACTCTGATAAAGTGTAAGATTTATATGAGGTGCAAGAGGGTAAGATTGGATAGAGGGTAAGTCCAGATAACTCAAACTTAATTTTCTTGGTGAAAACGTCATTTTGTTCTGCCCCTCGATTTTTTCCCCGCGTCTAACGATGCGTTGCGCTGGATATGTTTGGTGTGCATTGACGTACAATAACAACAACTAGACTCGCAATCATGTCTATTATGCTGAGTTTTCGTTCAGTTGAGTTTCTACCGCGCTTTGAATACAACGCCCCGCAATGACAAAGTGTTCTGTGAAAAACTGTCCAAATAACAGCATATCCAAATTTAAAAAGGATGGAGGACATTTCAATTGCTAAAACAAAATGTTATTGTCTCGAGTTTGCATACGAGCTTCTAATGAGCGTATACAATAGACTTTGAACATTACTGCCACGAAATAAGGTATTAATTTGAATAAATATTTTAGTGTTACCTGTACGCACGCAAAATTTTTGACGACATTTTAATAGGCGATTGAGAGTCTAGACTTATCTGGTCGTACCCTGTATACGAACTTACCCTGATGCACCTTATATAAATCTAACTGCGCATTGTGAGCACCTGGTGAAGGTTGTAGTTTAACAGTCCAAATCATGGAAGATCCGAGATAAGCCGTTCGAAGGCCTTCGCTATATCCAGACTTTACATCATTTATACGTCTGGATAGACCATGACAACTGTGAAGATATCGAAAAAATTGAGTTAACCCCTATTTTCAGCAATGCACACACACTAACACAAAGTGTCATACAAATCGCTAATGTATGACGTAGCTTGTAACGCACACTAAAGTATTAAACCTGGTCTGATTTTATCGGTTGTCTACCAGCAATGGAATATATATAGACGTATAAAATTATCTTAGATCCAGACTAACTGACAGGCCTTCTCTCTTGCCTTCGAATATTATCATCTGGAATACGAATTTTACGTAACGAAGACTTGAGATAACATTTTGCCTTCCTGGTAATTTCTGAGACATAAAGAGATTTATTGCACCTTGTTAAAAACAATAGCATCTATGTAAGTCGTTATTATGAACCCACATAAATTACGGTCCTTAGATTTTATTTGCAGATTATGAAAACAATATAAAATAAGTAATAATAATGGTCTGTGCAAATTGCTTTATTACATAGCATCCGCTGAGTGCATTATGGCGTTGATTTTCATAACAAGGCTTAAAATCCACGTTTATAACAAAAGAGTAATTATGCAGGATGAATAGAAATAAAATTAACATTAGGTACAGATGGCGCGCGAGTTGAATGCAGTCAGGGCCTGAGGTAAACAACGGGACATCTTCCCCCGCTATCCGCACCCCTCACCTCGCGCGTCTAAAATATAGTGATGTGCCTTAGTCGACGCTTATCGTGTTATCGCCTTAATACTGAGGTTGTGAGCCCGTGTTATTTTTTTCTTTTTAATAATAACTAATCCGAGTCTATCAGGTTCCGATCCACAAAAAACGAGTTTTAGTTTATCGCCATACACGAGAAATGGCGAAAGATTCTGTAGACATTTATGTGTTAAAGAAAGGCAGAACAAAAATTTAATTATGAGGTTAAAATGAAAACGTACTTGAAGCATTGTTTCAATTTACTTTTTTGGCTTACTCTTGTGAGGCATTGACTATTTGACGTTTGAGTATGTGTGTTTCATCACTTAACGTATTATTTTATATTGTAATTGTATTGATTTGTAAATCGAAAAAAATGTAAATATTGATATAAAAGAGTGGCAATGAGTTTCTTGATACTTCTTCTCATTAGCTCAACCCTTTACGAAGTAGCGGTAGATTCAATAAGAAAAAATATTTTTGACATTCTTAAGTGTCATTTCCGTGACCTACATTAATAAAGTGACTTTGATTTGATTTATCGATACAATCATGATTATGGTCATCAATTATTATAATGAGGTCACATCACTGAATTTCCATTCAACTCGCGCGATATCTGTACCTACCTAACCTACCTATAGTGCCTACTCGATCTCAATCAACTAAAATCGTGTTATTGAATAATAATAAATGTCACAAATGTCAGAATAAACAAGATGGCGCGTAATCGAAAATCGTGACGATATTGCTATAAAATTTCTCTCATACGTTGATAAAGAAGTTTAACTTCAAAATCATTCACTGAAACTGTATGAGTGTTATGTTTTTTGATGTGTTAGAAATACACCTAATAATAACTACGTAATTTCGATAGTCACCGAACCATCGTTAACAAAATATTTAATTAAAATGTTGTTGCCTATTAATCTCGGGAAGCTAAAAGAAGATACCTACTCAGATAAATATCAAGTAGGTATACGACGTCGGGCGCAGATTATTAATAGGTTTATTACATCTGAGCCTAAAGTCTACCTAACAGACTTCGAGTCTAGCTCGAGTTCAAATACTGAAATAGAATGTCTCTACAAATTGATTTTGATTGCATTTTCGAGCTCCAATGAAGGTACGTCGTAAGCCACGTGTCGGGCGCTGTCACCATTAAATGATATGTTCGATGAGCCATCGAATTCCATTCAATTGTTATTAATCAATTCAATCATCTGAACAAGTCGGTCGCGCCCATTTTCATTTACTTAGTATACGAAAATGGGCGCGACGTACTTGTTGTTGACATTAAAGTAAGTAGGTAAATAATAACTCAGACGTTAAGTCAGGTGGTCAACCGTCAAATGGTCGTACCATCTCTCTTAATACAGTGGTAATTCAATAACCTCCTACTTTGACATAGTTACCAATATCTCGGAGGGTAGAAAGATTTAAGAAATATTAAGTCGGCTTTAAATTTAAACCAAGCCACGAAAATTTTTTTTAGCAAATGAAGTGTAATTATTAAGCATAATGATTAAAAACGTCAAGTCAGTTACACAATTTTGTTAATTTAAAGGGGCACTTACCTGAAATACGACACTCCCATCCTTTTAAGTTTGGATGTGCTCTTAATTGGACTGTTTTTCACTGAACACTTTACCATTGCGTGGCGTTGTATTCAAATCGCGGCCAAAACACAACCGAACTTAAACTCTGCTTATAGACGCGTAGGCAGAGTTTTCCTTCGTAAAAGTTTTGAGCGTGATTGTGAGTCTAGTTGTTTATTGTAAGTCAATGATCGAATGAGAGAACAGAAAAGCACGCGGGTCGGGGTCTGGTAACCTGGTGGTAAATTTTGCAACATTAGAGCCTGTGAGATACGCTTTTTTAGGGAAGCATGGTGTACCGACTTTGAAACCCTCGTGAGGACGTTTTATTTATGGCAATAAGTGACGCGACAATGAAGTGTCGCTCATGTTTCTTGATTAACCCTAAATTCACGTCATGCGTCTCTTTAGCCCCGTAAATTCACTTAATCCCCACGTCAAGAAATCACCGTCCGCTTAATGCTAGTATTCGTTGGTAAATCTCTCGTCGCGCAATCACCAGCTTATTCCCCAAGTCAAGCGAGCGTAAAGAAGCTTTAGCAGTTTAACTTCAATAATTATTTTAGGTATTTGGGTAAAACAGGGAAAACATAATACTTAATATTATGTACTACCTATGTGGCAACCAAAGTTGCTATCATATATTGTTATAGTTATTTATCCATTTATGTTGCGGTTTGCATTATGATAATAATGACGAATATGTTATTTATTGCCTTAGAGTTATTATTATACAAGCTATTTCTTGAATAGTTATACAGTTTACATATTTTGTTCGGCTATTACGAGACTTGCCCGCGGATTTTTCTGCGATTCCGTTATGTTTTATGGTCGCTAGCAACCTAGTCAAAATTTCCGAATAATAATATGCTATGCTATTATTTAAGCAAGGAATCCATCATTGCTTATGCAAGTTATGCTAGTTATGGCGTCAAATAAAAACAGTTAATTTCGTGTCAGGCTCGCCCACAAAGGGTTTCGTAGCATCATGCAAGATAATATCTGTGGCCTAGTGCTAAAAGGGCCAAAGTACGTTTTTGTATGAAACGAGATTGTAATGCCAGTTTATTGTAAAAGTATAATATTTTTTTGTGCCAAAAGGGCGTTAGTGTATTAACAATCTTTCAAGTGTTACTATGTAAAAAAGGTCAATGTAGTATGCACTTTCATACAGTTAAGTAATAACAAAATGATAAAAGGGCTGCAGTATACTTAAGGCGCTAAGAAAATAATGATTATTGATATTGGCCCTATTAGCACCAGGCCACAGATATAATACTATGTATTTTTTATATATGATTGTTAACTATTAAAGAATTTACTTCTCACTAGCTGACTCGACAGACGTTGTTCTGTACATAATAAATTTAATACTGTTTTATATAAATTTGTCAATAATATTTCATAAGATCAAGATTTTTTCGTAAAATATGCTCCTTGTTGTAACAAAGTGAACGCACTTATATGCGTTCACTGGTTTCACCCTTTTTCCAGATTTCAGAATATTACTGAAGTTATACAATATAAAAACAAGACACATTTTATTTTTATAATGATGAGTTAGGATGAATCAAATAAGATGCAATTTTTCTTGTAGTTCCCAAATGTGAATTTAAATAGGTTAACCAAGACTTAAGAAGAAAGAATAGAAATCATAATAATTAAGACAACAGACAAGAACGACTCGTTCGTAATTTAAGTATTCGGTCTTAACTTTCGTATCAGCTTTCCTTTGACGTGTCTTGCTTGGGAATTAGTATTGAAGACCTCGAAACGGGGCCCTGTGCCCATATGTCGGGCTCGGGTGTTAACACCCCACTACAACTTTTTTCGTCTCTAGCCGAGGCGGTTCGATATGATGTCGATAGTCCAAAGCGACATCTCTAACTTCAGTAGGTGAGATGTCAGGTGCTGGCAAGGTTGGCAATATAGCATTACTTGTTATACGAGCAAAGATCAGTTAAAGAACATTGTTAAGACTTAGGCAGAGACACCTACTAGGTACTACAGTTATCGCGCGAGTTAAATGCAGTAAACAAACCAAATCTATTGTTTCTGGCACGATTGGCATTAGCTACTAACCATTTTGGATATTAAACCACTAGGTAATCCACAGATTGACAAATTGAAATTTGGTTTTCAGGTTGTCTATACTCTATAAATAAGTATATGTAGATAACGGAATACTTATTGAGATTCCTTTTAGAATATGTAGTTAGTTTCAACGCGATCGCTATAATTATTGGCAGGAAATGCGTTGATGTAGGTACACTATGATAACCAAACTTTAGTGAAAATCTTGTCCTACAGGACAGACTTACTGCGATCGCTTTAATAGATATCACGTGACGCTTTTCTAGTCACTGTGACGTCCTAAGAGACAACATATGGTATGTTGTATGAAACAGAACGCCGAAATAGTATTTTGACGTGATAAAGTCTTAAGCCTCATCTCCACTATCGGCGATGATCGTTAATTGTATGATCGTCTGTCATCAGCAAGTTAATCGTTGATCGTCTGACCATTCATTGAGCGGCAGTCATTCAAGATGGAAGTGGAGTTTATAGCTGCTGCTCCATTCATTTGATTTCAGTATACAATATTTATGTTTGGAATACCATATTTATGGGTAGTTCAGTAGTCATTCTATATAGTACTTCTTACTCGCGCTATGTAAATAAATGGAATACAAAACAACGCCGCGACGAAGTGAAGTACGTACCTACGGCTTCGCTTACTGTCCAGTTTCCTCCAGTGAATGAATGACCGGCGAACGTGTGGGCACGCGTACGCAACTGTATGCGAATTCCCTCTAATGTGTGTCTGAAAAACCGACAAGTGACCGATCACCGCGATTATCATGACGACTATAGACGATGATCGGTGACTAGAAGCGAATAAGCCCCCCACACGATCGTGCTCCCGTCTAATCGCCGATTGTGAAGAGGCGCCACTATAAATCGATAAACAACGGCTGTATGCACGAAAAAGTGTCACGTTCTGGCTGAGCCGAGCGTGCAAGCGAGAGAGAGGAACAAGAGATAGAGAGGCACGACGGCATAAGGTGTGGAAAAAATATTTGAGTTAATGAGTCAAATAAATGTGCATTTATCGAAAAAAATTTAATTTTCGATAATTGTATTGTATTATAATAGCTTATGGCATATGGTGCGGTTGTGGATTTCAGCGGTAGGTATCCCAATTATAGGCAAAACAGTTTCCCGAAAAAATTTACTGTTTAAGAAATATTCAATTGAAAATGTTGGCTATCCTACTCGCGTGTTTCTACACCATCAGTGAACTTAAAATGCTTTTAACTTTAACGATGAAAATTGTGTTTCGCCTGAAACTTCACAGTTAACTTTGTTAGTACACACAAGTTGGCCAGGATATCCTAGAAAATAATAATTAACTGTTCGGCATTGGTAAATTGATTTCAACGAACATTGTGGGAGCGAATAGCATAATTTAACATCATTATTAATTTATGTGGCAATATAAATTATTAAACATTTAAGTGAAAGTCTTAATTTTAAGTTCAAATAATGCATTGTCTAGTAGTGACACGGTAACTTACTTAGATACTAGTTTCTATTGAAAAATCATGTTTCATCTCCTGTAATATTTGAAATAATATAGTTAAAAATAACACCAATCACCCAATTAAAATATCACTTTTAAGCAGACCAAAATACCTAATAATAGATCATTGAACATAGAAAGTACGCAGCATTTTTTAAAGTAAATTAATTAATAATATATTAATTTTAGAAATTAAATTAAAATAAAAGTAAGTTAATAAATATTTATTGATAAGTATTTTTATTTGTTATTTTATTCTACTTCTCGAATACTGGGTACCTTCTTAATTTAACCAAAGTCACCGACGTCTAGCAGTCCTGATTTTTGAGTTTTTAAAGTGCGATTTTTAGTCGCAGCTGCAGCAATTGTCTTAACGCACCGATGTTTATTTCACCCGATAAAGCGCGACGGAATATAGTTTTAGAATTCTTAAATCTGAAAAAGGCCTCAATAAATATTTTGTTTTAATCTTATTTCCTTAAAATACAAAAAAAAAACTAGAATATCAACTAAGCAATATGTTTTAATAAACTTGCCCTTGACTAATAGTAACCCATGTGCCTTAGAATAACCAATCGAGCCATTTGCATATAGATTCGATTACGCACTCGTTGGCAGTTTGTATCGAAATCGTAATTAATTACGGACGTATGACCGACCGCCCCTGACTAGTAATTTTGGCAAAACTTGATCCAAACAATTTTTACACCCACACTTGGTTTGATTGACGAACAAGATGTTGATTTTGATAGGATATATCTTCATCTAAACTAATATTATAAAGAGGAATCATTTGTGTGTATGTTTGTAATGTTTTTACTCAAAAACTACTGGACCGATTTCAAAAATTCTTTTACCATTAGAAAATTAATTATGGTTTATATGTATTAGTTATAGTTAAATATTATTATTGTGTTACTGTTTATTGGTCCTAATAAAGTAGTTAAATAAATAGAAAGCCGTATTTTTATTGAGTGACATATATATATATATATATATATATGCGATATGACATTTTTAAAACAATAGAAATCCTTAAACAAATGAAAAAATATAACCCAAAGTGTGAAAAAGTTAGTCATAAAAATCTGTCATCGCTATCGCTGCGAATTTTTTTTAATGAAAATCAGGGACGAGACGAGCAGGATGTTCAGCTGGTGGTAATTGAACCGCCCTACCCATTACAAGTAGTAGTGCCGCTTAGGATTCTTGAAAAACCCAAAAACAGCTATAATTTATAATACTATAGTGTGAATTATACAAAATATAAAAGAAGTGTGGTTGTTACTAATGAATACAACTAGCGCCATCTCTTATCAACTAGCAAGCACAAGATCAATACAATTTATATGGCAAAACAATGTTTGCCGGGTCAGCTAGTATCTACATATACGTCTGCTATACCATATGTTCAACTACTGTAGTTACGCCACTATAACTACTTTTTTACATTTTAAAAGTTATTAAAGGGTCGACAATAATCATAAAACTTATTATTTATCCCTTTTATTTATTAAAGAACGTTTCAATATATATAAGTAATCCTTTTTCAATACAATACATGTAAATTATTAAAATCGTACATTCCCTTCAAAAGATATAATGAATTTAAAATTGTCGAATCTAAAGAAAATAATGCAATATTAAAATAGAGGCCACCCACCCGCTAGGGTGACGCTGTGGGAGTAGGGGGAAAGGGCATCGATATCTGTGATATAGATCTGAATAGATTATGAATGTAAGTGTGTATCTGAATACTAAGTCAAATAAAACTTTTATGTTAACAATATAAATCTATATTTCGACTACTTTCCACAACCACGAGATCGGAATCTAAGCGATTGAAACCGCGGTGCATTGCTTACTAGCACGGATATGGAGTACTCTCCATAAAGATAGGAAATGTATATTGACATATATGTGTCAATTAATAAGTGTAAGATTTTACTACCCAGTTACAATATTATCTCTGGTTCTATCGAAAATGACTTTACATCGTGGCTATGTAACGGTGTGCAGAAATAAGATATTATTATGAATAAAAAAACAACTATTTATTTATTTTTTCAGTATTATAGATTGATGTAAAGGTGTGGTCTTGTGATACTGATTATTATTTTTAAAATGATGAAAAAACAACCAAAGAAATTGGGTTCAGTAAAAAAAGGTTTTAATTTCTCTGGCAGTACTATTTATAGCGACACAAAACAACAGAAACTACAGCACTATCTTCTATATATATAAAAATGAATTGCTGTTCGTTAGTCTCGCTAAAACTCGAGAACAGCTGGACCGATTTGGCCAATTTTGGTCTTGAATTATTCCAGTAATAAGTCCAGAGAAGGTTTAAAAGGTGAATAAATATGAAAATGCTCGGAATTAAATAAAAACAAAAATGTTGTTTTTCCTGTGTTTGATGTGTCCCCTGTCGTTCAGAAATCAAATTGAAAGAATAGTTTAAAATGAATAACTAATTAGAATTTATTAATAAATATGTTTCTGACTTTCTCAGGAGGTAAAAAACAAACTTAATTTTGTATACAGAACAACGTCTGTCGGGTCAGCTAGTTAACAATAAAAATCAAAACGTAACAGTGAAAATATGTGACAATAGTGTGACATACGTGCCTGACGGTAATGAAACTGCAAAACCGTACTGACGCAACAGGACAAGCGTGAAAGGGTAACGGCCCTCCCATTACCCGGCTTCACGTTCCAGCGAGGTCCAGAGATAATGTGGCCGAGTAGTAATAATAAAGAAAAGCTTGCCATTCCCGACCGCTCCAACAAGCCAAATGAAGTGTTGGCTCCAAATCCAAAACATATTATATAATATACATTTCATTCGACCCGCGAATGACGTAATAGTGTTTGGCATGTCTTGGATATCCTAACAGATAGAAAACTAACGCAACGCAACGAAAGAAACGATCGTGAAGTAAAAGCCAACGCCAGTCGTCAAGCCAAATGGCATCGTCGTCATGCCTCCGCTGGGCCATGGCCGCCAACTGAGCCATTTTGTGTTTCTGCTCCGTGAAGTCACTACTCAAATTCAAAAACAATCTATTATATACTATTAAATTGTTAGTAATAATTATTAAAATATAATGATTTATTCGATTAATTATATTGCAATCGAAATTCATTCATCGAAACAAACTCACGAACGGAAAGATGCAATTAACACGCGACTTGGCTTTTGTATTGGGCTGTCTTAGCTAAAGCTCAGTATAATTTCAGCTGTCAAATGACTATAAAATCAAAATCAATAACTATGCTATGCTTACACTAAGCTACGTTTTACGTAAGTGGAATCTCTCAAACCACTTCTTGCTACGCGAATCACTTGTTACTTTCAAACCACTTCTTACTTCTCGAACCACTTTTTACTTTTCAAATCACTTCTTACTTTTTAAACCACTGCGCACTGCTTGCTACGCGAATCATTTGTAAGTTTCAAATCACTTCTTACTACGTGAATCACTTTTTTATGGAATAGAGAAAGATGAAAGTACGGGTAACCTGATATTAAGTGATCACCGCCACCCACATTCTCTTGTAACACCAGAGGAATCACAAGAGCTTCTAAAATCTTTGAAAAAGTGTACGCGCTTTTTTTTAAAGTACCCATGTCGTATTGTCCCGGAAACACCGGACAAGGAAGCTCATTCCACTTCTTGGTCGCATGTGGAAGAAAGTTCCTTAAAAACCGTACTGTTGTTACATCTCGAATAATTTCTTATTTCTCAAACCACTTCTTGCTACGCGAATCACTTGTTTCTTTCAAATCACTTCTTACTTCTCAAACCACTTCTTGCTACGCGAATCATTTGCTACTTTCAAATCACTTATTACTTCTCAAACTACTTCTTGCTACGCGAATCACTTGCTACTTTCAAATCACTTCTTACTTCTCAAACCACTACTTGCTACGCGAATCACTTGCTACTTTCAAATCGCTTATTACTTCTCAAACTACTTCTTGCTACGCGAATCACTTGTTACTTTCAAATCACTTGTTACTTCTCAAACCACTTCTTGCTACGCGAATCACTTGTTACTTTCAAATCACTTGTTACTTCTCAAACCACTTCTTGCTACGGGAATCACTTGTTACTTTTCAAATCACTTCTTACTTCTCAAAACCACTTCTTGCTAAGCGAATCACCTGTTTCTTTCAAATCAAGTCTTACTCCCCAAACTACTTCTTGCTACGCGAATTACTTGTTACTTTTAAATCACTTCTTACTTCTCAAATCACTTCTTGCTACGGGAATCACTTGTTCCTTTTCAAATCACTTCTTACTTCTCAAACCACTTCTTTCTACGGGAATCACTTGTTCCTTTTCAAATCACTTCTTACGTCTCAAACCACTTCTTGCTACGGGAATCACTTGTTCCTCTTCAAATCACTTCTTACTTCTCAAACCACTTCTTGCTACGCGAATCACTTGTTACTTTCAAATCACTACTTACTTCTCGAACCACTTATTACTTCGAATTATGAGAACAGTATGCATCATTAGCATACGCCGTTAGAAAGATTAGAGAGTACACGAATGTTGCGACCGCTAGATTAGTGTACTTCAGTTATTTTCACAGCATCATGACGTACGGTATTTTACTGTGGGGTTATGCTGCTGACATTGATATAGTGTTTGCTCTGCGAAAGAGAGCTGTTCCTGCTATATATTAGCTTGGTTATAGACAGTCTCTCAAAGAAAAATTTAAAGAAATAAATATTATGACTGTTCATTGTCAGTTCATTTATGAAAATTCACTATACGCTCACAAAAATCGTCACCTTTTTGCTCTTAATGTTGATTTTCATTATTATAACACTATAAATAAGGGATTGCTTGTAACTAATTCTAGTTCATAAGATACATAATAGCTTGAAGGGTAAATGTAAACACTTTTATGATAAATTCCCAGCCACTGTTCAGGCATTATAATAAATATATATTATTATAATAAACATTATAATAATAATATATATAAATAAATTTAAATGTTTTATTAATGAATGGCTTTGTCGTAAATCTTACTACTCTACTAGACTCGACTAGAGTATGATAATTTTATAGCAATAGCAATGACAGTTTAATATTGAATATTTTATTAAAAAGAGCGCAAAAAAAGAATGCTGGGAGAGTTTCTTGC
This sequence comes from Leptidea sinapis, assembly GCF_905404315.1. Taxonomy (NCBI): domain Eukaryota; kingdom Metazoa; phylum Arthropoda; class Insecta; order Lepidoptera; family Pieridae; genus Leptidea; species Leptidea sinapis. Next base: position 32,078,478 of record NC_066312.1, on the reverse strand, counting down.
GCCGCTTCTCTCTCAGAGCGCCATTTGTTTCCGAATCGGTAGTACTATCTAGTACATTAGAAATGACATTAAAAGGAATCAATTTTGAGAAAATAAATGCCTTTTTATCGTTAATCTGATATTCATTGAGCTAAATTTTCACACTGGACTGGTTACTGGACAGAAAATAAATTATAATAGTTCTTTAAATAGTAATCGTTTTCTACGCGCACTTTAAGTAAGTTCTTATTCAACAGGTATTGGTAAAGAGGCACTAATAAACTGCCACTACAGGCAACAGGTCCATTTAGTTGAATGTATATACTTATTTGGCATGCTTGATGTTCATATAACAAATATTTGGCCGAATACAGCGAGGCCGCATAAGAAAATAACACGTAACGAAGTATGGTGACGCTACCAGAGTGAGAGTCATTAAAAAAAAGGATTGTAATTTGTATATAGGATGCCTTCATCATATCAGCTGAAAGGCGTCGACTGCTGGACAAAGAATCTGGAGAAAGATCTCCATGACGATCGGTCCTGCGCTGCCCTCATCCAAACTATTCCGGCGATCTTTAGTCGATTATTTTATTCGACCAGATCGTTGGTGCATCTTGTGGCTTACCGACACTGTGTCTTCCGGTACGTGGTCGCTATTCGAGGACTTTACTGCCCCAACGGCAATCTGTCCGTCGAGCTATGCGCCATGTCCACTGCCACTTCAGTTTTGCTATCATTTGGGCTATAACGGTAACTTTTGTTCTCCTACAGATCTCCTCATTTCTGATTCGATCTCGCAGGGAAACACCGAGCATAGCCCTCTCCATTGCTCTCTGATCGACCGTGAGCTTTCTCATCAGGCCCATAGTCATATAGATAGAGGGTGCTTTAGCAATTTTCAAATTATTTTTCTCTTTGGTCTCTCTGATTTACTCTACAACATTCTCAAGGTATTTGGCAAACAATCTTAATAAGTTCATAGGAAAATAAACCATTCTACAAACAAAATATGGATCAAAACTTTGTAAGGGAAACATGTGCGGATTGTCACATCCGAATTAGAAAGGTTATAGCGTTGAAACAAGCGCAATTTAATGGCTTTTTGCCAATTTCAAAATATATTTAATGAATATAGGACGTCCATTAATAATTCTGTTAACAATATAACATTGTTTTGAGTCGGAAAGAATACGAGGTCGCAATTTATCAACGCATTACTTAAGGAGTTGACCCAGTCATCAAGTCGCATGGACGATTAATAAAGGAATAGACATGGCTTAACAAGGCCAGATTACCTTATTGAGCTGGGAGATTTGGGACAATATTAATTACAATTACGAAAATTGTTGTATAAGATATTGCGATATGATAATTTATTAAGTGTGAAGACGTGTTGCTTTCAAAGTGTTGCTTGTTAGCATAACAAAATTTGTAAACCTTTTTATGTAGGTAATATTTTATGCAATTTACGTATCTAGAACTCAATTACTAATAGCCATTCAAATTGTAAATAATATAATTCAAAATAGGATTTAAAATAACTTATTTATTTATTTTACTTTAAAAAGTACGGTCGTAGACCAGTTACACTAATTAAAGATATACATATTATAAATTAAACAAATTTACTACACTCCACCTAACTTGGAATAAATCGCAGTTAGGATTGGGTAACAAGTAATGCATTTAACAGGAAGAGGATGCGCGATATTGGCAACTTACTTCGCGCAACAGTGCGAGACAAAGGAACAACAAAAAGTTTATGATTTCTGTACACGACGGTGATGATAAACTTAAGTCAAATTCGTGTGTTAAATTTGTACTTTCAAGAAAGAAAGAAGGAAAGAAAGGCGTTTTACTTTCAAGAACCCTGCGCCCGCAGGCTCTACGGCTCTCCGCTCCGTTCAACAATCCCCGGGTCAGGCGGGATTAATTTAGGTTACGGAACTAGTTTCACAAATTCGAAAATGTATGCCTCAGACCTGAGAAGAACGAGCGCAATATTACCTAACCTCAACGGGCTTCTTTTTTTTATAAAATTTAGTTACATTAAAATTGATCATTTAAATATAGCCTGAGGGTGGCTGTTTCCTTCGCATTTCTTTAAATAAAAAAATCATTCACGTAAACCCCTTTAACAATTCTTGTGAATTTCGTAATACATTTGTTTTGAGCATTTTTAGGGTTCGTGTTGCAAAATCATGTACATCGCTTAACAATAGATCTAACTAACTCGACTTACGGCCGTTCCCAATATTCAGTCTCTTACTTGAGATAAAAATCGTAACTGTCGTTGACTTTTCCGTCCCAATAAACTTATCGACGGTAATGACGGACCTTATCCGTACACGCTGTCTGTCAATGGGATGACGTATTACTCGGTCGCTTACCAGCGATAGAAGTTTGAATGGAAATTGCAATACACGCGTCCCAATATAAGGCGATAAGAATGACTTATCGGGTATATTGGGACAGCTACAGATTACAGACAGTAGAAGGTAGTAATTTATCTCTATCTGTAGATAGTATATTGTGAGCGGCCGTTAATCGAGTAGTAGCTATAACAGCTTTGTTTGTGTCATTGACTGAGACACACTATGTTAAAGTAGCACAACCACTATGTCTTGATACTTGATGTGGATAAGAAAACCATTTATGTTAATATTTTTTATAACGGTATTTTGCATTGCCGACATTCTTACATTATATTGTATAGTATGGATCCCGTAAGTACGTTTAAAAAAATAAATAATACAAAAAAAAACTAAAAAGCACGCTTTATATAAAATTCAACTAAAAAATAGAAAATAAATTTAAATTGAAAATAGTGTAAAAAAATATATTTTATTGTAAAAAGAAGCGTGAGGTGTAGAAGAATTATTATTTGAATAATATCTTAAAAAGCACCCCACGCTTTTTAGTTTTTTTTTTAACTATTATTTATTTTTCATTCTTTAGTCAAATTAGTGTCCTCGATAAATCTACAAAGTTTGAACGAAATCTAGCCGTTTAAAGTGGGTCAAAATCGCGCCCAAAGAAGTCGGTTACAAACATACAAACATACAGGTGAACCTAATATAAAGCGTATAAATAAAAAGAAAGAAGTTGACCTGGTGGATCACTTGGTGACCATATAGACGTTCTGTCAAGGCTTTTCCCTGAGCTTGTAGTTGTCAGGTTTAAATAAACATAATTTATGTTTAATATATTATTATTTATAAGGTTCTGCCACATTACACTTACTTTTTAGGGTACCGTACATCAAAAGAAAAAAACGGAACGATCATCGGATCATTTTGATGTTCCGTCCGTCTGTCTGTCAAGACCCTTTATCTCGGGAACGCGTGGAGGTATCGAGTTGAAATTAAAACGATATACTCAAGTCTACAATCTTTGAAGCTGCAAAAATCCGCTTCTAACTTCTAAGTTAACGTAAAAAAAAATATGGGCGTTTATGCCAACGTATCTTTGCCAAAAAACGTATATTACGACACTCTCACTGGATTCAAAATTATAGACCTAGAAATTTTAGTGTTATCTCTATACTTTTACTGCCTTATTCATATTAAAACGCTTTTCGATGTTAGCTATATTAAAAGCTATATTAGTTAAAACGTGTTATAAGCCTATCGAACGTTCGATAAAATTCCTTATTCATATTCGTTAGATAAATCTCCCATAACTAATGTATATATCCCATCTCTATAGTACGCAATGTTGCCATTTAGTACAAAAAAACATGATTTTAACTAATTTAATGAGGAACTGTCAATGGAAACAAAACTTTTCAATGTCAAAGGTTTGTCAGTTATCAAAAGTCGATGTCAAAATACTTTCAAACTTCAAAAATCAAAGTTTTGAAGTCTGCCGGTTGTCAATCTATGATGGATCTCCAGCAACTTTGAGCGGGAAGCTATTTATCTCATTATTTATGGAACAGCTGATCGATGTCAGCCATGTTTTTTTGCGTTCGAGTGCTTAAAATAGGCTTATAGGAGGGTCCTTGCTACTATAAGTCACGTCAGCTTTATCGAAGAGATAATGAGCGTTTTAACTCTAATATGCGATTATGAATACCATTTTTTAACAAGCGTATATTAGCGATGTTTTAAATCTCCGCTAAGTCATTATGAATAAGGCAGTTAATGTATACGTATACACAACGCCGCTCGAACAATTAATAAAAGAAAGAAAGAACAACAAATTAATAAAAGGCATGGCATTTTAACACTGTTGCCATATGAAAATAATCTATGCGTCCACACCCAAAGTTTTTATACTAATACTAAAGAAACCAGGAATCAATATAGTTGCTTACTGCTCGCTTACATTATCTCCTTACCTAACGTCAATGACGTCACATCGTCGCTTCGATACGGTGTGCAAAACAAGCATCACTAGAATATTATTAATTAATAAATAAACAACGATGTATTTTTTCTTTATTATTAATGGATATAAAGGTGATGTGTTGTGATGCTGATTATTATTATTATTATAATGATCAAAAAAATAAATAAAAAAAATGTGAGCCGTCACGGGACGCCTGGCAGATGTCAGAAACATCGACATTGTTTTGTAAAAGTAATATGCAGAAAAGAACATATTGTGATATGAACTAAATATGTCATAATGATAACATAAAATATTACGATTTTTTTCCAGATAACGATGACTATTTATTGAATAAACATTTATTTTCATTAAATACAACAATTTACGAATTAATTTCAAATCATGACTACTTAATTCGTTTAATCAGTGACATCGGTAATAGTTATATTCGATGTTGCCTCTGAGGACGGTATTAGTGTGGCAAGGCGACGCGTCGCCACGGCATGCGTCGCCACGCCACGCCAGAAATCGGTTTTACGTGCGGCTATAGATGTTTCACATCAAAAGCATCTAGGCTAGGTACTAAGAGTGTCTATTTACTGACAGAATTATTATAGAACTACAGAAACTACATATTTATTAACAACTATATCAAAACGTATAAGTGAAAACTTCAAACACAAAGCAGTGTAAGCAGGAAAATAACACGATATGTACATAACCGTACTGTCGCAACAGGACGAGCGTGAAGGGGTAGAAGGGAAACGGGAAGAGGCTTTAAGATCCACCGATGTTCAAGATAATGTGGTCGTGTGGTAAGTAACTACTACCACTAACTGGTTTGATTGACCGTATCAGTATTGTGAAGAGTACTGTTAGCGTCATTTAAATAAATATCTATTTATAATTTGTCATCTATGGCTGATGAGCAAACGAGATGATTGATGTACTGATAACATTATTTATTTGAAAATTATTGAAGAGATATAGATATTGTCTTGTAAATAGATAATTGTGCGACCGAAGTACCAAAAATACTGATAAGTATAAGCTTTGGTATTCTGTTGATAAATTTTTTAATATTATTATTATTTTTTTTTATATGAGAGGGGGCAAACGGGCAAGAGGCTCACGGGATGGGGAGAGGTGAGGCAACCGCCCATGGACATCCGCAACAACAGGTGTGTCAAGAAATGCGTTGCCGGCCTTTATGTATGCTTTTTTCTTGAAGGTCCCTAAGTCGTATCTGTTCGGGAAGACCGCTGCCGGTAGTTGATTCCACAAAGTGGCTGTAAATATTAATAATTCTTGTACTTATTTTTTCATATGAAAAACCGTAAGAATCTAATTAAGTATATTCATATGAAAACGCACCTTTAAGAAATCATACTTTTCAATATTTTTTTTAATGAAAATAAGGGACGAGACGAGCCGATACGCCCTACCCATTACAATGCAGTGCCGCTCAGGATTCTTGAAAAACCCAAAAATTCTGAGCGGTACTACAATTGCGCTCGTCACCTTGAGACTTAAATGTTAAGTCTCATTTGCCCAGTGATTTCACTAGCTACGGCGCCCTTCAGACCTTACACATTACTGGTTCACGGGAGAAAAAGACCGAAACACAGTATGTTTACACATAACTGCTTCACGGCAGAATAGGCCCCGTTTTGGTACCCATAATCTAGTCGGCTTCCTGTGCAAAGGAGCCTCCCACTGGTACAACATACTGCAGTTGGTGTTAGAGTAATGAAAATTACTATCCGAGACTATAATTTAACTAATGTATCGCGCTATCATTGTAACTAGGCTGGCTTTTTGTTATGAACACTTCGAAATTTTTGTGTTAAGATGGTTGATGTATCATACGATAATTTATATTGTTACACTATATTCTTTATTACTTTTAATGAAATACTTGTTATTATTTAAACACAATTCATATATTGGATACAGCACCTTACAAACTAATTTATTATGTATATTAGGTACAGCTACTCTAAAGTACTCCATTTGATTGAAAGAGTGGCTGTTGAGTGTCTCGTACGTTATTCTCACGAGCGCTTTTTTTTGTATTTATATTGACGATTCAAAAGCGCTTAGTTTAATCTAATTGAATAAAGCTACAGTTTAAATTTGACTTTAATACGAATTTAATACAATCCTATACGTCACAGATCTCTCATTGCCATGGATTCTTCTCTATCTACAGATAGAGATAAATTACTACCTTCTACTGTCAGTAATTAGCTGTCAATAATCTGAAGCTGTCCAATATACCCGATAAGTCATTCTTATCTCCTTATATTGGGACGCGTGATTTGAAATTTCCATACAAAGTTCTATCGCTGGTAAGCTATACGTCGTCCCATTGAGAGACAGCGTGTACGGATAAGGTGAGTTACCGTCGATAAGTTTATTGGGACAGAAAAGTCAACGATAGTTACGATTTTTATCTCAAGTACTAGATAGACTAAATATTGGGAACGACCGCTAGTTTATACAATACTACGTTTTCAAACCAAATCAACATCACTTTATTAATTAAGGTCAAATAACTTATAAATCTCAAACTCAGAATGTCAAAAGTTATATATTTTTACATTAGATTAACGATTGGCTTCCGCTGCGCTCCAATTAGATACCGCAGGCGTAGTCGCAAAGTGCAGCAACTAAACGCCCAAGGGGGCGTACTTGAGCCAGTCCCGACCAATGTGTGACGTTGACGTTCCACATGTTCAGTTAAACTTTGGTACAAAAATGCGCAGTAAAACTTTATAAAAATAATACTACTAGAAATAAGAGAGACATTGAGATCACATCTCATCAGTAATTATTTTATATTTTATTAATTTCAACATAGATTAACGCGATGCGTATGTTACAAAATTTAAAAGATGTCACTGAGTGTCAAGATGCCACGCACACAAGCATCTAATAGTTGTCGCAATAAAGAAGCTATTGTTCTCAGGTAGTGTGGTATCTAATTGGAGCGCAGCGGAGACCAATCCCTTATCTAAGATTTAACCTTTACATCGGAGTTCTAACTTTGAGTTTGCCTACGCCTATGGCCTTATACGTGAACAATATCGCAGAGTATTAAATAAGAACAAACGCACATATTTTCTATAACATGAAGGCATAATAAAATATTCTCTCACTGTTGGTAACTTGGAACTAATAATGTTTGCCTTATTGTTCAATAGTGTAGGTAGGTACCTCCCTTATCTAAGTTATAATCAGTTATACTTAATTTTATTCGGTTCAAGTTATTCCCCGCTACCAACTTAAAAACGTACATTTTCCTTATATTTGCAACCAAATGTGTCACAGGGTTTTTTTATATTCTACAATAAAAGTAGGCATTACATAACATTGGCAATATTTGAGAATTTATTCAAAGCAAAATCGAAAGGTGTTAATAACTAAATTGATAAAAGTTAATATATCATCATCAGCCGGAAAACGTCCACTGCTCGACAAATGCCTCCCCCAAAGATCTCCACGACGATCGGTCTTTCGCTGCCCTCATCCAACGTATTCCGGCGATCTTGACCAGATCGTCGGTCCATTTGTTCAGCGTGCTTTTTTGTAAGAGAGGGGAAAAGGGCAGGAGGCCCACGAGGTGGAAGTGGTGAGGAGGGGCAAGAGTTGCGTTGCCAGACATTAAGTTGGGATTATGCTCTAAGTATGAAATTCTCTAACAACGAGGCCACCGCTGTGCTAAAACAAAAAAATTAATACTTAAAACAACTTCATAATTTATGACATCAAGTCTATACTCAGTTATTCAATAAAAATAAACTGTTGAATGAATATATTAATGAATACAAGTAAGATACAGTAATAAATCTTAATAACTTCATCTAACTGACGCGATATTTACGATAGTTCCTGCTTGTGTAAATTCTTATTTATTCAATTTCCTTCTTCCGATTCGGAACTAAACAACTGCTAATATTATTTTTACAAACATTACCAAGATAATATATTATATTGATGTCAGTAATTATTATAAATATTTAATTAAATTTCGACATTTGTTTTTGTTATCTCTAGAATATTCCTATTAGGTACGTGGTGCTTAGGTGAACGTTGCTTAGAATTTCCCACTTACAATGAACTTATTTGTACGATTTTTATATTTAATAGATAGTTGTAGTCATAAAAATATCAGTGTCCTATTTGAAAACTTAGCCAAGATTTGGTTAAATTTAATAAAATAGGTATTTTAGATCTAATTATTTGTATCATACTTCGACCACCGATAATTTATAATCTTATTATTATAAACTGACGACCGATGTGGCGCGGTGGTTGAAGGTCTGACTGTTACGCAGAAGGTCAAGGGTTCCCGCCTGGGACAAATGTTTGGACGATCTGCAGATATTTATTCCGGAGGTCTGCATGTATCCTATATGTAAGTAATAAAAATATGTATGTTTTCCATATATAATAATAACTAATATATTATATGTCTTCTGGTACCCATAACATAAACTCTATTTACTTCAGGGCTAGATGATGCTGTGTGAAATGTCCATCGATATTTATTAATTTTTATCTATCTTTGTAAAGCTCTCAAAAACTCTGGAAGTCCATGACCTTGGTAAAATCTAACCAGCTCTGGCTCCATTTTATTTTCCCAAAAGTTGTCATCTTTTTGATTGTATAAAATTCAATTTTTCCATCTTCTCCTGCCGATAAATCGAAAAAAAGTCTCTGTTTGCCCTTTACTCGTAGTTGTTCCTGAGCCTGATAGTACCAGTCACTATATATCTTTATTGTAACTTATCGATTATATTTTTTGGGTCTTAGAATTCGTACCGTATTTTGCTTGATTAAATTTTCCATGCCAGTTTTAAAAGCAGTGACAAGGCATTTTATTTTGACAGTGAAATTTTCTCCAACGACTCCGTCTGGTGTGGCTGCGTAAAGTTAAAGTGCTACCTGGTAACAGTTTGTGAGAAGTATTAAATGTAATATCTCCTTTTCGTAACATATTAGTTAATCGCTTTCCTTATTGAAGATTTAGGAATATGTTCTATTAAGTTATATAATTCCAGACTCTGCAAGAAAACAGGATAAAATAAACAGGATATATACTCTCATAACACGTGGATTACAATGGCTTCGAGAATGTTTAAAAGGCATAAAAGGCATTTATTTTCTCAAAATTGATTCCTTTAGAATTCTTTTTGATGTCATTTCTTATACTACTAGATACTACTACCAAAGGTTTTATAATAAAACCTTTATTGAAAAGAAAACTTTAATTTATATTGCTTGTGGGGGATGTTTTGGGAGAAGCCGTTGCTCATAACACGTCATGCTCATGAACAAGCGCTGTTTCCGGTGACTGATCCTGTCATCAGAATTATCACATAAATTTGTCTGTACATCTCTTAAAACTCCATAACTATTAAATAACATTCATTAAAATTTTGCATAAAATAATATCGTAACAAGAGGTCATATTATAGGCATACATAATGCATGCACAGTATTTTTAATGTTTAAAGCGTCCAAGCGGGCGACGTCCGCGTCGCTGACAGCAGCAATAGTGAAAATATTTTTTTGGTAGATACAGAGCAATTTTTTTACATTTTAACATAATACGCCATTTCACACCAGTAGCCCTATTCTCGTAACAAAACGAGAATAGGATCGACGCGACCTTATGTCAAAAAGTTTAACTTTTCGTATTCTTGTAACAGAAATTGACGGTTCAGTACCAATTTAGGAAAATTGTATGATACGTCTTATTCCCGTAACAATATCGAACGTCAATTGTTGGGAGATGCGTATTCTGCAAAATTTCGACGTTTGGTTAAGTTGGCAACTTAAAATATCATTAATTATAACAGAGCATAGATAACCATTTTAACAGTAGTAGAAATATTATAGAACAATATCTATTGTTCTTTTAGAGGGTTTTTGCCGTAACCGCCACGCTTGGCAGGCGGGTTGGCAAAAACCCCGTTTAACGCCGTAGATGATGATGCTTCTCGAAAAAATGCTGCTGCCCATTATCCGTTCTATGTACCCCTTAGTCGCCTCTTACAACACCCTAGGGAGGAGATGGGGTGGTGCTACTCCAGAGTGGTGTGACACCACACGCGCGTAGGTTGGATGAGGGCAGCGCATGACCGATCGTCATGGCGATCTTTGAGGGAGGCTTTAGTCCAGCAATGGACATCTTCTGGCTGATGAAATGATGATGAACAATATTGCTAACTTCATGTGAGCTTGTCTTTCAGTGGCGTTGACACGCAAATCTGTCTCAATTAACGTTCTAGAATCTAGGGCAATGATAGGAGAGAACTAAACTAGAGAAAAACGTGTATAGGAAAGATGCATCTTGTACAAAGATTAGTTGATGTTACCTACATTATAATAATTTCTCCATGCAAATTATATAGAGGGTATGTCCTAGATATACTTACTCAGCATGTTTCTGAGTAATCTATCATCACGTTTATCATGTAAGAGTTATTAGATGTATCGTCGTTTGCATATTATTGCCAAATGATTGATACTACCCACATCAGATACCACAGCATACATCAATTACGTTCACCTCAAGGATAGGCAATATCTAAATGTTTTTATTTACACTGATATTAAATTCAAAAACGTTTTTTATTCTTTTTTTTTGGGAAGTTATACTTTTGTTAATGTAAGTTAACAAGTGAACCTTTACGATGCGCGCGCACACCGACACCCAAATTCGACACTCCGAAGTTAGTTAATGAACTTAACTATTTGTTCTTCATACCGATTTCAGACAAAATTATGCGGTATAATAATATTTTCATTGCTTGTATTTAAGATTAAATACCTTTATATTTGTAATATTTAAGACCTTCATTATTACAATATTGTTCTTTCTACAAAAGTAATATTATAAGCACGAATTTTTCTTAAGTTTTATATTTCTTAAGAATTTTTGTTATGTTAGGTACGCCAAACAAGTAACACTACTTGCGTGCGTACATACAATATGTATATAAGCGGTTTTGTATGTTTTTAACCGACTTCGATAAAAGAAAGAGGTTGTTAAGTTGTGTGTAGAATCAAAAAATGGTTTTGATAGGATTAAAAAATGGCCCGATTTTGATATAATCATTGAGATTAAAAAGATATCCAATAAAATTAAAGTAAGTATGAAATACTTACGGCAGATGGCCACTTTAACTGAAACATGAAAGAAGTAATGAATGGCACAGTAATGAAAATGAAAAAATTTTTATTTACGTAAACTTAAAATACCATTTGTAAATATTCATAAACGGCCTTACAAATGAACTTGACATAAAGTTATACCTGAGAATAAATCAAAAAATATATGCAAAATGTTGTTTTATCGCTGACAAAATGGTCAGAAACTAAGTCTAGGTCTAGTCTATTTAGTTTAACTATTTCTTCAGTAAATGTAACATTAATTGATAGAGAGAATTTAATACATTTTGTTGTTCTTGCATTCCACAAAAGATTATTTGCGGAAAATCAGTTAGAAATAACGTTGACCTCTTTATAATTTCTATTTACTTTAAATATAATTGATGTATTATCAGCAAATAAGATTATATCTGACATTTTATCTACTAGATAAGGAAGATGATTGATATAAATTAGAAATAGGAAAGGACCTAGCATAGAACCTTGAGTCACTCCAATTTTTATTGAACTTGAACTTGCAGACAATACACCGTCTATGGACACTATTTGCCCTCCGGACATATAGGATATTATTGGATCCATAATATTCCAGAGACTCCATAAAATTTTGAGCTTTATAATTAGCGTACGATAGTGGGGATGTTAATCTAATTGGTGGCGTGTCGTGCGAAGGTGGAATTCGGCGGTAAGAATCAGATCAAACAGCTATTCGGAACACTTCCCTATTTCTTTTGCGAACATGTGACCGAATAAAATGGGGGATTATCATAGACGGTGTTGTCTCGTCGCTAAGATTCAGGATTCATAATCAAGGTCGTTTAATTGCAAGGAGTTAGACCAAGTTGTTAAATAACAATACAGTACCGAGGTACATTATCTTGTGCAATTACCTGTTACAATATATATGATCGCGCATTGTTTTAAGTTTTCCTCTTCCTTATTATGAAATTAATTGGACAAAATACCTTTGAGTATTTAGAACAATGGAGACGGCAAATGTTTCTACACTCTTTTGTATCGTTCAACACAATGTTCACAACTAAAGATCGATTTACTTAGAAAATTTTTAGCCCATTTAAAGGACGAAGTACAATAAAGTATTTGTAACTTTACTGTTTATCCAGGCCAGTAAAAGTACCGACACATACGATTTAAAGAATTTGAGTTTATATATTATATATATAACTATAAGAACAATTTTAAAATTAAAATGCTCGTTTAGAATATTTTTTAAAACATAATATACATATCTTATCTAATATATAAAATTCTCGTGTCATCGTTAAACTTTAAACTCCTCCGAAACGGCTTTACCGATTCTCATGAAATTTTGAGTGCATATTGAATTTTGAGTGCATATTAGAGAATAATAATCTGAGAATCGGACAACATTTATTTTTCATCCCCCTAAATGTTAAGGTTGTTCCCCCCAATTAATTTTTTAATTTTTTTTACATTTTTTTTAATTTGTTTGATTTTGAGTCAGCATTAAAAAATACATACAAATTTAACCCATATTATAAATTTTCACCCATCTACGATCAACAGTTACTTTTGTATCGCGATTTTAATATCGGCAATACAACGTTTGCTGGGTCAGCTAGTATATTAATATAATTACAACTAATATTGATTTAGAATATTTAAAAATTATTGTCTACTTTTTAGTACAGTTTGCTATTAAAGCGTTATTTTCTAGATTTTAAACAATAATTTTGTATCGAGTGCTAACATAAATACATTTCATAAATTTACTTCGTGTAAAGGTCAAATTGAAGTGGCTTTTTACTTTAATTGAGTGAAGTACAAGTTGAGAGGTCAACGTATAACCTTAACCCTATAAGTGACACAACGTTCGCGCAATAATACTACCACAGCAGTATTGAAAGTCCGGGTGAATATATTATTTTGCGTTTGTAGGGTCAGCAATACAGTCATGTTTTTAAATAAATAATTTTTGTTATTACTAGACTTAGATATGAATTCAACTGAAAAATATATCGCGATTTGTCCGAAATACTTCTGTCAAGAAATAAATTTATTAAAAACTCAATCGGAAATCAAAACAATAATTTTCTTCAAGTCAAAAAAAGACCCAGTGTTTATAATTAAATTATTTTGTTTCTCGACGGAATAATTAAGACAAGTGGAACTGGATTTAAATTTCCTTTGTATGAGAACCAATGTCGTTATTGTTCAAAATTAAGTGTTATTACAACCCATGAATGCAGCCTATTGTTTTATACTTTATTTTTCCTATTTAACAATCCAATGCGAGCACCAAGGGCACTGAACGCTAGAGAACGCTGTACCCAGATTCCCATATTTAGCGCTCTAATAGCTTTGAAATAGATGCTACTTTGATACTATGGCTTAAAAGATGGGCTGGGAGCTTTCTATCAGTTCTTCTCTCCATGTTAAAGTCCCTTTAATAACTGAAAAATATTTCAATTCTTTCATAGAATTCAATGCTATTGTTATATGTTATTAAATTCTCGAACACTAAACAATCAGTTTCACTATTTAACGCTAGAGGGTTTGGTAACCAAATTATTTTACAATTAGCAGACTTCAAGTCTTTGATATAGATGTCATATCCGCATGCGACTGTTATCTATTTTTAATAATAGTTGAAATATGTTTCGTTACGATCGAGACGTCCTGTCCCAGAGAGTAGCTATTTGTTACGAAGCCAATGTTGCGGACGTACGCATAATTGATCACACGTGGGAAATACCATGATACTTCCACTTGTGAGTTATTTTTTATATTCCGTGGGTTTTATCTGTCAAACAGATGAGGTCAAATCACTAGTATTGATCTACTTGTTTTAATACCTACTAAGCCAATAGTTTTTATGGGATAAATATAGTCATCCTAACGTTTGTATATTCTTTGAGCTTAATAAATTTAGTAAGTCATTTATTTCCCTTTTAAATGCAATGCTTAGAAAAACTTTTGGAATTTTATTAATTATAATATAACACTATGTTTTTAAGACAACCCATACACGTTTGTGGCAAAAAAATAAATTTCGGATGCCGTTAAGACCTTGTTTCGCCCCTAAATTCATTCTTGGCTAAGAAAATAAGCCTTATTGCATAACCGTATGTATTTAGTTGATTTGAAAGATAGATTTCTTTAGGCTTTTTTCTGGATCTGAAGTCATTCCCCATAAGGGCTCCGTTTTTTATAAATGATGAAACCCTACGTGTAAGGTTGGTTATGCTTTCATAAAAAAAATGAAATTCTAAGATTTGTTTTTATAAATTATTGAAGTGTGTTAACTTCAAAAAAGCACACGAATAATATTCGTAACTGATAACTGTTGCAAATATGTATTTGGTTTCTCTTTTCCAATATTTCATAATGATATAGGTACTTTACAAGATTCCGGAAAATGTATCGGAATATAACGCACACCATTTTTATTGTGATTGTTGATTTTGATAATAAAATTTTAAATAAATATAACTGCATTGACTTATAAGGATAAAACGTACATATCCTAAAGTGTAACATTTATACGACCTGAGGCACTTATATGTTATATTTCAGGTAATAAAAAGTAACTTCCTGCTAAATGACATCTATGGCCTCGGTGCTGTATCTTAAGTTATATAATGTATCTGTGTGTGACATCATTTATATCATTGGTGGGACGCCACAAGGTAGTCTTGTAGGTCCTATACTGTACAAAATTGCTTACATCTCCTTTTTAGATATCTTACAATGATAAAAACTTTTTCTGAATAGGTATGTATAGTAATTTAAAATCGTAAAATTCGTTTAAAGAATTGCAATTTTTGTGGTAATAGTAACCAAAGATATTATTATATTATGATAACTGCTTATTCGTTTTCAAAAAATACCTACTCTAACAACATATTCTCGAAAAGCATATTATTATTAATGTTTAAACCTGAATGAGCATGTGTTATTTACTTTGTACTAATTAAAAGGCAGAAACATTGCTTGACTATCCATTTCTAACGTACTTTTCATCTGGTTTTAGTTAGTTTTAGTTGGATATATTGACATTTTCATTTAAATAAAGTTACCTTTTTGTCCACTTCCGCGGAAAGACCCTTTGTACCAAGAAAAGAAAATTTCAACAGAGCTCTTATGATACTTGTTGTTTCGCTAAACAGAGGCGGAAGTGGTGATAATTCATCATCATGTGACGTTTACCTCACAGTACCCGAATATCATCAAATTTTCTCTGATTCAAATTTCTGTGGTATGAATATAATTGGGAAAACCCAGGGCCAAGGGTGACGTAAGAGCCGAATAAGGATTTTTTTATGTAAGAGAGTCACGAACGTTACGACGATAGCACGTACGGGCCATACCATTTTTAATCCGGTGGTGGTCCTGGACATAAAGTAACTGAACTGAAAAGTTATAAAGGCGAAAAAAGTCCGTTGTTCTAGATACTTTAAATTTCTAATCGCAAGCGTGGATTCTAATTTGCACGTCTTGAAAATCGGGGAATGACACCCTAGCCCATAAGAGAAATCCGATTTTCTGGGGCACTGAAAATTTTACGGCGAGCTCTAGTTTTTTGGACGCTAAAAAGTCAATGAACGGTCTCACATTGTGCTCAGAACGTGTTCAAGCCCCTGAAAGTTCAGGAGCCAATGCGCCAGTGCTATCGCATTTATTGCATCTTCAAAAGGCGTTCCGGAAGTCCTCGGCTGTCCATCTGATTGCTAAAAACTCGTGAGAGCTCTGATCCGGCTAACTACAGGCCTATTGCTGTATCTTCGTATCACTAGAGATAACTTTTACTTTTTACTTAACGAGGCCTATAATGGAATCCACTAGACTTAAGTGGATTAACAATAAGAATTCACATCCGTGTTCAAACAGATTTGCACAGAGAAAGTTATTGGAAATTCATTTACATTTTACATT
This sequence comes from Leptidea sinapis, assembly GCF_905404315.1. NCBI lineage: Eukaryota > Metazoa > Arthropoda > Insecta > Lepidoptera > Pieridae > Leptidea > Leptidea sinapis. The sequence goes on along the minus strand of NC_066312.1, from coordinate 32,062,062 downwards.
TACATTAGATAATTAGCGATCAGGAAAAGTACAATGATATCCTTTAAATGGAATGTCGATGCTGTCAACAAATTACTAACTTATGTTACTGTTATACTCGAAGTAGAACAAAACTTTTCTATTTGTCAGTTATAAAAAAAATATTGTACCTATGCAATGTATTTTATCATACAATTTGTTGTTCATACAATTCAATTAAAAATGATCTCTGATCTGTTCAATGAGAATTTTGTGGGTCTCCGACATCTCAGACTTCCCCCACATACAACAAACAACGTCATACGAAAGATATTTTTCTTCTGGTTTTCTTTCATTCATATGTTTTTCGCGGAATTCGTTATTTTATGTTGAATTGGCCTCAGACATAAACAAATACTTAATAGTTACTTTAAAAAAAATGCAAGTCTTGTCATACACGCCTCATGGAAATTATCTACTATAAAATGGTGTGTGTGCTTTAACTTAATAGTATACATTAAATAGATTAAACATTTTAAAATAACCATAAAAAATATAAACAATGTCAAAAAATTATCCCACGAAAATCCTTGACAGTTTTTTTGTTCAATTTAAATTTTTTTTCATAGTTCCTCGCCCCTCGCTATTAACTCATCGACATCGACCTTGATACACTTTCGTATGTATTATTTCTATAATATTACACATATTTCATTATTTTATTTCCAGTACCAAAATAATAATGCATAATATTTACCTCTTTGGGTATATAATTTAAATGTAATGGTATATATTAGTTGTTATATATAGTATCTATTGTTTGTGTTTCAATAAAATAAATAAATCATTCAAGTTCAATAAATCAGCGAATCGATGCTAGATGATTACTATTGCAAATTAGATCAACAACCGAAGCATAGAAATAAATCTATTTTGTGTTATTTCTGTGTTATGAAGGTTATTTTTAGAGAAAATTTTAGAATTAGGCTTTAAATAGCGGAAATACATAATAACCTAAATGTTATCAGTGTTTTATTAATTCGGCGAGTCAAAGACAATAATTAATTTTAACACTGAAGCAAAAACTCATAAGTTTAGTATAGATATTTTTAGATCTCATATTCAAGAAGTCGGGTTTTAGGAATATACTTGTATCAATAAGGCTTGTGAGTATTCTTATTTTTATTTTAAACTGTAACTCATATAGAGTTACTTGTCTCCATTTGAACGCATACAACGAACAGCGGCTCGAATACTTGACTATCAAGTCATTTCCGATTGGCTTGATTGGAATGATCGATGGTAATCTGTAGAGATGTGGGCTTACAGAGAAATTATTCCGGTTAAAGGTTAATGCCGATTTTCAACACCCATTATTACTACGAAATCACATTACGTTGGTGTCCAGCATTTTGTTGCCTCATACAGCCATTTTGTAGAATCATCTACCGGCTATACCCGAATCGATACGACCATCGGAACATCGAAGGGATCTTCAATTCTGAACATTGAAATGAAATTCCGGTAACACATCCCTTGACCATGATTGATATCTACGGGCACCTGGATTTTAACTTTCCATTAGGTGAATCAATTGTTCGTTTGATATAAAAACTAAAATCAGATGGAATTAAATCCATAATTAGAACGTTTGGCAGAATGACACTTATACTTTACAAACTAGCTCATTCCTTGTTCTTTTTAAATGTGAATCCGGATATTGAATGTATTTTAACCCTTCTAAACACAGCATTTATTTGTACATTGTCGAGCCCTTTAAATTCCGATGTACCCTCAGTTACGGTAATTAATAGTGAATACTTGGTGACGTCACTAACTGATTGTGACATCTGCGCAACCGGTTTTATTTTGTCAAAGGGTTCTTCAAACAACCCTTAAAATTGCAGTTATATAAGCTGTATTGTTAGCGAAACTTTCCAAAGCATATTATGATGGCGATTAGCACTTTTGGTAAAGATGTTGTGATGCTGATTATTATTATTATACTAATGAAAAGTAATGAAAGAATCTGGGTTAATTAAAAAAGGTTTTTTTTTCCGGTCAGAACTTATAGCGACACAGAATAACAGAAACTGCAGAACTATTTACAACAAAAGTGAAAACGTAATAATGAAAACTTCAAAAACAAAACAGTGCTAGCACGAAAATATCACGATATGTAACGGTAATGAAACTTCAAACCGTACTGACGTAACAAGACGAGGGCGAGGGAGTGTAGTAAGTTTAAAATACAAAATAGAACTCTATTCACTATTTATAATGTTGTCACGGGCTAGCCAGTTCAATCAACAATCAGTCTAGGCTTTTAAGCCGGCATTCAATCAAAGGGCTTTCAATTGACTGGCTGATTTAATCAAATGGCTGAGACATTAGAATAGATTGAGAAAAGTGTTTCTTCGCGTTCTATTTGAAATTCTAACTCACTCTTTAAAACTCTGCAGTATTGTACTCAATAACTCTTAATTTTACGTATTAGTTTACATTTTAATTTGGTTCAATACTAGTGTAAGGCATTCAGTATTTTTATTGCATCACTTTTCATATATTGTAATTGAAATTATTTGTAATAAGATGAAGCTGTAAATGTTAATAAATGAGTTTCTTGCATCTTCTTCTCATTAAATTAAAGCTCAACCTTTTGCGAAGTGGCGGTAAATTTAAAGAGAAAAGAAAACTTGTGACATTTACAAGTGTCATTTCCTTGACCTTCATAAATAAAGTAATTTTTCATTTGATTTGATTTATATATATGCCATTTTGTCCGATGACTTTTACCATCATTTAGACATTTTTGGGACTTCTGATCAATAAACGCGATAAAAAGTTTTGATGTTATATTCTGACACAGCCTACAGAATTCTGAAGGGACTGAGACAGTTTAAATCTGAAGGTGCAAAATAAGGGTTTTATGGCGGATTTATAAACACCTCTAAACTCAGCTCTAAATAGTGATTTTCATTATTATAACACTAGAAATAAGGGATTCATCATTATTTCAGCCGGAAGACGTCCACTGCTGGACAAAGGCCTCCCCCTAACAAAGAGATATTAACACTACGTTCAGCCCCAAAGATCGCCATGACTGACTAAAATAAATACAAATGAGAAATTGCTCCAAACTTGAAAAAAAAATTTTAATGTCATCAAAAACAGCCAGATGCAAATAATACAATCAAAGAGATTTCCGGCCACCGACTTCAAACCTAAATTTAATCTCTGAAGTCATTTGACATACTTTTGAGTTTTTGAAGTCGGTTTTTTTAAACGTAGTCTTCTTTTATATTTTACTTTTTAGTGTCATTAATCAGCTAAACTATAAGATTTCGTTGCTTTTTATTGTCATATATATTAAATAGCATTTTTTTAAGTAGCTATGGGTAGGCCTACGATAGGTTCCGGCAAACGGGTTAATAATAATAAAATACATTAAACAAAATGAAAACCCCTAAAAAAGAAGTAGACAAACTATCATAACACAAACCCGGAAAAAAAATATTCATACAAAAATTTTCATCAAATGAAAACTACTCGGACAAACTATGTCAAATTTTTATGGGACCAAATGGCAAACATTCCGAATCAAACTAAAGAAGAATCACGAAATTCGGATCTTAAATGTCACCGTGATTGGTGTACATACATAAAAAATACCAATCGAATTGGAAACCCATTATCGAAGTATGTTTGAGAGAAACATTTGCATAGAGAAACAGCAAACACGATCCAATTTTTATCACAGCGACACATCATTTAAACTTAAAGACACTTTATGATACCTGACATTGTACCTCAAGGTTTTCAGTGCCCATAAACATTACAAACAACGGATTGAGATTTTGACTGCAGAGCATGACTCGTTGTTGAGTCCTAATGATAAGACTGGATAAATATTACTTACCAGCTTAATTCAATTATAGTATTAGCCGTGCAAACATTGCGGCGAGAATACCGCGTCAATCTTATACAATGCGGGGCTTTTAATAGGTGTATATAATATATTGTTTAATATTACTCTTATCTTGTTATTAATATTTTAATTTTTTATCGTGATATTTTGAGAATGCAAATAAATTTGAATTTAGTCATTGAGTTAACACTTAAATGTCAAAATTGATATTATATTAAGGCTTACCCCCTTATTCATAATGGTCCGCTAACTTTCAGATATATAACAACCTGCCCTCAGAAATAAGAAATGCCAAAACATTGACTTCTTTTAAAGCGAGCCTTCAAAGGCACATACTCAATGATTATGAAATGTTTCAATAACATATGTAGGTTGTTTTATGTCTTATCTGTTTGCCTGTTCTGTACCTACCAAAATCATTGTTGTTAAGTACCTACTTTCATTTGTAAAATATTAATTTCTCATGTAAGTGACAATAGGTCTTAATGAGAATAAAGTTATTTAAACCTAACTTTAAACAGCCGCTAAGGAGTGTTTTTTCTCATTCTGACTTAGGTCAATAGAAGAAGAATGAGTGCCAATTAGCAATGCTTTAAGTTAGCAGACTATTATGAATAAGGGGGTTAGAAAATAATTGACACTATAGAAGTCGTGCCCCTTTTAGACAGCAATAGTTTTGACTAAAATTACTCCTCATGGAATTAAATCGTATGACATAATGTCACATACTCAACAGATGATTGGGGATGCAGGATCAATAATAGCTTTGTCTCGTTCTATCTCAGCCTTAGTTCTATATCGCTTGTCCTTTCTATTTGTGATGAATTTACTGACACTACTTCTGTTGCGTTAATATTCATAAGTGTTAAGGTAATAACTTACCTGAGCATTATATCAATTTGACATTGTCAATTATTTCATTGAATCCCTTTGATATTGGCTAAACTCTGGTGTATCTTCCAAAGATACACCAGAGTTTAGCCAATATAAGAAGAAGAATAGAATGTAAAACAATATTTATAAATATATTTATAAACACAAAACAATATTTTCTAAGTCGAACAAAGTATGATTTTATATGCCGAATACTCTAATGAATAATAAATCTGTATTATGGATATATAAAATAAAGTGTAAAAACCAATAATTGGGTGAACCGGAAGAAACGTGCAAACACCACCTTAAAGCATTTAGCACGACGAAAATGTGTGGTTAGAAAACACTCTGACGTTTAATTCAGGCTAGCGATAGTCTCTAAGAAAAAAGTGAGTCACGCGATGGTATGAAACGTGCAGTCATTGATAGATTGACAGATGACGACTATAATCTTGGAAAAACGGAGATAGCCGAAATCCACTACGTTTTAGGCAACTGTTCACTTTCAAACTTGTCCGGATTATACTTCGTAGCCAATCACTATATTATGTACTGTAATTTCAACTATTTCCAGCTTATGTCAAATGACTGCACGTTTCATACTAAACTAAATTTCAATTTTAACTTAGGCAGTCCCGCCTTTTATTAAGTGTTATTTATACCCACTTTAGTTTATTGACATTTGTGATCAATATCATGTTAAAAAAGTGTGTGTACTTATGTACACACGCAAGAAAATATATTCTTCTTCGTCGTAAAAAATTAAAAATACTTAAACGTTAAATACTTTTACGTTAAATGTTCTACGTACGAAGAGAAGACGTTTCACTTTGATCGAACTCACTTAGTCTATGCTGAGCGTTCATAGCAGTTACACGCACTTGAGAATTTAGTTTAAACTATTCAATATGCCATCGTGTGTGTATTTTCTATTTATTTAGGCCATCCAAACAGATTACAATAATTTTTTACCTAAAGTCTTAATTAAATTGTATTCAAATCTTATTGCAATCCTACATAGTCGCACAGGTTGAATACGATTTGAAAATCAGGCCCGCGAATTATTTATCATATATAAACTACAAAATTCCTAATCGATTTAATTATTTTACTTAGTTTATTAAAAAAACAACGAAAATCTCGAATCGAAAACATCTATGTCTAATTTGGCTATTTCATTATAAGAGCGACACATTCTTGTGATTGGGTTATAATACGAAGTGTTATTTGAACAAAAGTCTAGACTCTAGAGTAAAGGATTTTGATCTTCGGCCCATTCGTCTAATATTTGTATTAAAGTTAAAGTCAAGAACTGGAATTCGCTATTAAGTTCAACTTATTATCTTTTAAACGATTCGACATGGGTACCTTCAATAAAAGCACGTACACTTTTAAACGGCAGGCAACGCTCTTATAATTCCTCTGGTGTTAGAAGAGAAAGTGGGCGGTGGTGATCACTTAACATCAGATGACCAGTACGCTTGCTTGTCCTCTTTTCCATAAAAATACATGGTTAGATTGATTGTATATAGTCGATTTAACTGGTTGCGACATGCCCTGGTGGTGAGAATTAACAAATTATTTATACAGCTAACAGCAAAAATGACGCGTACTAAAAACTGCTAGTTGAAAAAAAAAGAATAACACTAAGGTATTAAATAATTTGGGAATAAAAAAATTAATAGTTTTTAAAATAAATAAATTCTGAAACTGTTATTCCATACCGAAATTCCATTCTGTATACCTATATATCATGCAGTATAACGGTCCTAAATCTGACGCTGTCGTGTAACGCTAAAATTTGACGCTAAGCTCGGTTAGAGAGCCCGCGCAGCGAGCTGCTCGACCGTCCGTATAAAAGCTTCGCGAATGAATGAAAAGGACTTGGCCTGCTTTAAGCAAGTTGTGCCTTATGACAAATAATATGTAATAGTACCATATTATTTCTTTGTCAGTTTCCTGTTTTTGTAATGAAGTCATGTGAAAGAGAGAACAGTCTAGTTGGCGTCAAACAATTATTTGTTCAAGATATTTTCATACTATGAAATCAGAATACAGAACAAACCAGAAGAAGTGTTCAATCTCATTTCTCATTATTTTCCCCCCACTCTGTGCTAGCAATGTTCCGTACATTGCCGCTTGTAGATAGGGCTTATTTAATAAATTCAATTTTTTTGTAAAATGAATTGAAAATGTACTATTTACAGATGAAATGCAATCACATTTGATTTCTTCGCATGCCTAGTAGCATTTTGTAAGTGAAAAAAACACTCAACGGCGTAATTATTTAAAAGTTGAAAACTGCAATTCGGTAGTTGTAAACAGTACGCGGGTCGGCCATTGCTAAAATTTGACAATTTAACGAACTTCACTCTACAGCTAACACTGACTCAGTATTGAGTTGTGTAGCTTTGTATTCTGAGACTATGTATGAACGATGTAAGTAGGTACCTAAACTATAATTTAGAGTCACAATTTAATATATTCCCCTGGCGCATTCCCTTTATTTGGGGTCGGCCCGCCTGATTCTAGATCGCCACTGTTTGCGACTTGGATCATTTCTAGCGTGAGGCCTAGCATCATGTAGCAGTCATGTCTTTGAATCTCTCTACTTTTATATTGTATTTTCATTTTTGTATCAGGAAATTGTGTTTTGGCTGTGTATTTAACGGCCAGTTGCCACCTGACGCCAAGATTGTCACCTATACTCAGGGTGCGAGTCCCACTGTTGTCACACTAGGGGTTTATCTACCGCCAACTCTTTTGCATGCCCCAGTCTAGAGATGCAGCACTGCTTACGACCTCTACTTCGAATACGTGGGAGAAGCCGGGGATTGTTGACAGTGTCCTTCTCTGGCCCTGCGCTCCGCGGGAGGTATTTTATTTCCCTCCTACCTTATGAAGGTTCGGCCCTCCATCTAGCATTCCGATGACGTCCCCTCTAGGGAATCAGGCTACCCCGAGAATATAATATAGATTCACAAATCGATATTATAATTATTCTATCTTTAAGTTGTAAATAATATAATGAATGATATAACTTATTAAAACTGATGTTAATTTGGCAAGAATTGCTAATCTCCGAAAGATCTTTACCGATCTGTTTTTTTTTTAATTTTTAACTAAACTGCAATATCCATAGCGTTAGGTATACATATGTAGTGCCATAACTAAATAATACACAATACAAATAGGAAACAATAAGATTTGCTAATTAAGACCGTTACAACATAGAGCAATAACATCAAACAAGACCATAAACCATTATTTAATCAATACATCTTATCACAATAATGTAACATTACAAGTCTTCCATGACGCAGCGGGCTTAAGCCTTGATAATCCAAAAAACAAATGCTACAACTGTAAACAGGTCTTGATTCTTGAGTCATGTGACTGCGGAAAGCCGTCCATGGAACCGGTACGTACAACAGAGGTAGGGTTGACACCCCTACTATATAATATAGTATCCCACTAATTACTATTATTTCAAAATAAAATATAAGTGAAACTACTTTATTTATTCAGCATACAGAGGCTGTGGAATGGACAAAGTGGAAAGATGAACGCAATAGAGCCAAAATCGGCGAATGTATTGGTCTTATAAAAGCTTTAAAATTAAAACCTATCTGAAGGCTTAAAGCAGTAAAAACATTCATTTGAGACATGTAATAAAAATTATATGTATTTCTTTAAACAAAAAGTGTGTGCGTGTAATATTAATACGCACGATAAAAGTAAAACTTAATAATTATAAATAACTTTAGAAATAATTAACATATATATACTTGTTTTGCTTATCTGAAAGCTCATAGACTAAATATGTTATTTTCGTTTGCCCTTGTTTGTCCCACCTATTCTAGGACATCCAGTATATAACAAATATTATTAAAAAGTTAAAAGACAAGAAGATTTAATTTATACCATTAAATTTATACTTACATTAATTAAACCCGTGTAACTAATAAATAGTTGAATAAAAATAATTAAATTATTAACATTACACCTGTCAATATAACGTTGTTATTGAATATTAACGAATATGGCTCTATAGGCTCGGACCTTTTGTCTGTCCGATGGACGAAGAAAATTTAACAAATGTCGTAAACGTCAGACTAGGAACTTTTGTTGATTAGTTTAGATTAGATTAGATTAGGGCTAGTAAAAAAAGAAGGACTCCGCGCCGCGATATTAACAAGTGAAGCACCTTTATGCTAGTGTGTGTGCGGTTACGGGGTATACCAGTTACACAATTTTTTCTCCCTTAAAATTATTTAATAAAAATATTTGTGGATATATGTAATCACATATTTTTATAGTATTGTTTTTACACTTTTACACAACGCACGACGGCATTTTTAAAATATTTTATTGCGACCCAAACTGATCTGTCACAGACGATGGCAAATCTCATAATGGCGGCAGATCGGCTTGTATTAGTGTAAGTGTATACGTGGGGCTGTGTATTAACACGTTTACCGGCTTGTCTTGGTGCCTCACTGTTATGTAAGGTGACACGGAGTCCTTATTTTTTTACTTGTCTGTGATCAATTATTAGAAATATAAATGAACAAATACACTTGGAGATTTTCAGAAAATATTAGTGAGCAATTTGAAACAATTTTTTAAACCATTAAATCATAATGGTTAACAATTGTTTCAATTGACTTTTTTCTTCCGAAAGTACTAACGTTACTTCCGTCAGAAAAATATTCTGAGCTACCCCCAAGTCACGCCTAAAGAAGTTTTACTTCAAAATTACTATATTAGGCCTAAAACAAGTTGGTAGCCCTAATCAGGGGAGTCGTTCCTCGCGGTACGAGGGGAGCGGCGGGTGCATTGAGAACCAAGAGAAACGAAAGAATGACTTTCTAAACAGGCTTATGGCTCACGTGCTCTGGCTGAATGGCGCGCAAATGTCTGTGACGTCAAAGTGACTCAAGCAAACGACGGTTCCCCCTTGTACTCGCAATCACGTGACTCGTCGTCCTTGTTTACGGACTATATTATCACCTCCATTCGATCCACTGCTATGGGTCGATAACCTAAGTTATAAATATTATTTAATGGCGTATATCTATATAGCGTACTAAGACTTTGCTCAGAATTTACATACGCAGAACTCAGCTGTGTTGATTATATTATTAATCATTTGACAATTTGTTATTTTTTAAAGTGATAACCTTCACTTGTGGGATTAATTACACAAATAATATTTAAAAACATGTGTTATTGTGACTTCATAAATTAACGATGCATTTATGAAGTCACAACCTGGAACCTGAGAGTTAAACAGGACAAGACGTATGAACCTCACGTAACTCGAACTGTTGGCTTGGTGGAAGAGCACTCTCACGGAATGCGAGAGTTCGTGGGTTCGAGTCTCCCATAAAACCTAAGTGCCTGCCCACTTAACACCACCTGAGGATGGCTTTGGGCAAGTGCTCTTTAAGCCTTCATCGGAGGCAACCTTCTCTTGGGGAGAAAGAGGCTCAAACGGCACTCCCTTGGGAGTATCCGCTGGGAACACACAAAGTGCTATCTAATTGGGACTAGTGACATCAGAAGGATGATCACAAACGGGAGGTGAGTCAACATGTTTCTGATTATTCCCGGATGCCAAGATGTGATCCAGGTCAGAAGAGAGTATTTTAGCGGGATCGGTGAGGGCGTTTCTAGGCCTCTGGACTCAGTAACGTGAAGGAGGGAGGGTATAATCCGTTGCCTTCTTAAGCAGGGGATTGGTGTGATTGTCTTAGGACTTGAAAAAAGTTTAATGTGTTGTTGAATGGTGGGGAGGTATAAGTACCGATGAAGATCTGCGTTCCTGACGCACCAGTGAGCGTTTAAAGTCTTACGGCAGAAACTGGATTGTAGCGTTTGGAGCTTATAAAGGATGTAATGTTTCTCACGAGCGAAGACTAGAGCGGCGTAAGTCATTACCGGTCGAATACCAACATTAAAAAGAGTATACTGTTAGTCCACTATCGCCGGTTATATTGCGTAACATCTAAGTTTATGCCGGATTAAATGCATGACGTATGCAATTAATCATATTATGTAAGAGTTTCTTCTGGGTTAAAAGAATAATTATTATCAAATATAATATTAGTAGGATTTGACTATTTTGGTAGGGGAACCTTGAGCTTCATCGATTCATAAACAGACCATCTAAAATAGATACAAACTGCAATTGAAATGCATGTCGTTTGACGGCCTTAAATAAGAGATGTTTAGTCTGGTTCGATAAAATAGCTGAGATCTTAAAATATCGTTGATAGTTTGACATAGCATGGTGTATACTTGTTTCACAATAGATGGACAAACGAGTGTACGGGTCACCTTATGTTAAATGACCACCGGCGCATTCTCTTGCAAAACGAGAGAATTCACAGGAGCGTTGCGAGGTCTAAGCGTCTTTTTTGAAGCTTATTCCACAGCTTGTAGGTTGTACGTGGAAGTAAGTTCCTTGAAAACCGCACAGTGGAGGAACGCCACACTTCCATATTGTGGTGATAATATCGTAATTTGTGGCGTGTTGTTCGAAGGTGGAATTCGGCGGCAGGAATCAGGTCAAAAATCTCTTCGGAACACTCCCCGTGATGAATACGGTTGAAGACACAAAGAAGCGACATAGCTACGGAACGCCAAGTGATCCAGCCGTTCACAGAGCACTGAATCCTCGACAAATCCAGCAGTTTTGCGGGTAGGCGGTCAAATAGTTCGACCTGATACTGCATATCTTAATATTATAAAACTTATTAGCGATACTCCCAAATGGTGTAACAATACGGACAGTCCGTAAATCAACGGGTTTGATTCCTGGCTAAAAATGTTGACTTTTATAAACCGATGAAGCAGTCTTAGTTTTTATTAATATACTTAACAGACTCCTTTAAGTGATTACTTTTAGCTATTCCTTGTAGTATTTAAAAAAAATAAAATAGTTATAAGTAAAAAGTTAAAATTATTGTAGTGAAGTTTTATAATTTTTTGTGATAGTTTATATTAAATAGACAGTTATGCATTAAAATTACATTTTTACCACATTAATAATAATTGTCATTCACTGAGTTTGACGGTTCGGGGCCTCAGCATTATATAATGTTCACACCATAGTTAAGTCCAAAATTGTATCTTATTTGTGATTTTGTCGAATAAAGAATGTCTATGTTTCTAGTTTCGGATTTGCCCTTTCACGCCCACTTGAAAAATTCGTCCTGTACATCGCATGTTAAAGTAAGTAAAAAAAAATACAATGTATTTGAAAACTATCAGTAAACATATTTTAAAATAAAGTTTAACACAAAAAATGATTTTTAGAATTATTGGCTATTAAGGTTTACGAGACCGTTTATTTTACAATGTATCTCTAAATGTACAAGTTATCGACATGTAGGTCGACCTAAATGTTCTGGTATCACACAAGGCTCAGTTTTAGGCCTGCTGATCTACCTATATGCTAATAAATATTCAACTTCGAAAATCATCCTAAAGAAAAAGTTCTGCTACATTACGATTTTATAAGGCGTAGCTAGCTTTATATAGCTAAATATTTCCAATCAAATTTAATATTTCCAAATGCTGTCTCATCCCTATTTTACGAAAACATAATATATCCCAGAAGGTATTATAATATTTTAGTATACTCGTAATATTATAATATATATGCCAGAAAACTTTTAAAACTAAAGTATTACGATATTCAAAAGAATCATTAAAAACGGTAAAGGTTACTATAACATAAATGACTTTCTTAATGATTCCTCAGGCTATAAAATAATAAGTTAAACATATTTTTGATGAAAAAAAAAGCCTGCTGAGTTTGCTGCGCCCATTCTTCTCAGGTCTTAGACATTCTCTTTGGAATGGGTGGTAGTTTTTGACTTTCAATAAGTGATGTCACTATTTTGAATAAAAATGAATTTCAATTTATCCCGCTGGGGTATATATACATAAAGCGAGCAGAGTTGATGTGTGATCTAAGTGTTATCCACGATTCTAAATTAATTTCGAGAAGCAGAGTTGACCTTAGTCGCGATACAAAGGCGATACAAATGGAAGACACGGTGCGGAGGGTGCAGGGGTCTCTTGCTGGTGATCACTACGTACATATTTAAAGCGCGGTCGAAAAAAAATTTACTTGTGTTTCTAGGCGCGACTTTAAAGTAACTCAGATTATTTTTCTGACAGAAGTAACTTTTCCTGGTCAGTTAATGCTGTTTCCGCCATTTAAAAACAGAAACTGTGGAATGTTATGAGTATATTCATGTGATGCATATTTTTAGTACCGTTTTTACAAGATTATTTTGACATGATTACAAGCTTCAAAGTTCAATATTATTTGTCATTTAATTGATAAAATAATGAATGAAAGTCGCAAGATAATCAATAAGTGATGTCACATCCTATTTTGAATAAAATATTTGAATTTGATGCTGTGAAAATACCTGAAATACAATTTAGTGTGCGTGGCAAGCACCGTCTTACACTCACAATTTGGAAGTCACTTTGTGTTAGTGTGCGTGCATTGCTCAAAATAGAGGGTAACTCTAAGCTCAATTTCTTGTCGACGTTTTCACAACTGTCTTAGTCTATCTAGACGTATAAATGATGTAAAGATTACGAGATAAAATAAAAATAGTGCATCAAAAATTTTTACTTCAATCGTAAAGATTGAAAACACGTTTTTTTGTTAATATCTTCAGACCTGACGGGCATGATATTGGAGAAAATATAATGAAATATTCTTAAATCACAACATAGAAGCTATTATATTCCGTATTCGTCACCAAGTCCTTGGACTTGGGGAGTAGATGTCAAATAGTCGTACATTGGACTTATTGATGCCAACGTATCGATCGAGATACCGTAAATAGAATCAATCAGTGACTGTTCATAGTCATGTGACATATTATTATGATTGAGTCACTCATAACGGGTCTCCACTCTATGCTAAAACTTAAGAGTGGCCAACCGGCCATATTTTTAACCGACTTCAATATAGGAGGATGTTCTCAATTCGTCGGTTTTTTTTATGTTTGTTACCTCAAAACTTGCGACTGGGTGAACAGATATTGATAATTTTTATTTTTATTTGAAAGCTGGTGCTTCCCGTGTGGTCCCATTGAAATTTGGTCCAGATCTGATATTCACTGATAAATTATATAAAATAATAATAATTATATAATATATTAAATCTGGTCTTAAATTTGCTATACGTACGGGCCAACCGATTTCGATGATTCTTTTTTTTTATGGTAAAGGATATACTTCAATAGGTCATTGTCGACAGATATTGCTCGAACTCGAAGCCCGTGAATGCTGGAGTGCCCCAAGGCTGTGTGCTGTCTCCCACGCTGTTTCCTCTGCATATCAATGATACGTTGGACACCTCCAACATTCATTGCTATGCAGACGACAGCACTGGTGATGCCGTATACATGGGCCATGCAGGTCTCTCTCGGGAAATCGTCGAACAGTGCCGGGAGAAACTTGTGTCTTCTATCGAGTCACGGAATGGGCTACATTGAACCTTGTCCAATTTAACCTCCAGAAGACTTAAGTTTGCGCGTTTACCACTAAAAAACCCCATTTATCAACGCTCATCGACAACACTTCCCTTAAAGCCTCGCCTAGTATCGGAAAACTGGGTCTCGAAATCTCGAGCGATTGCCAATTTCACGGTCATCAGGAAGGCAAAGTCAAATTAGCTTCGAAGAAGCTGGGCGCCATACTAGAGCACGGCAATACTGCAAACCGACCACCTTCTAGCGCTCTACAAAGCGCAGGTCCGGCCACATTTGGAGTATTCCTGTCATCTCTGGTCTGGCGCACCCCAGTATCAGCTCTAACCATTTGACTGCAACACAGCTTAAATTGTCCGGGACCCAGTGCTCTGTGAACGGCTGGATAACTTAGCGTTGCGTATAGACTTCGCATCATTGTGTGTCTTTTACCGCATGTATCACGGGCGGGTGATTAGAAAGCTGAAAATTCCGAAAAACTGTTTGATCTCATTCCTACCGCTGAATTCTACCTTCCCACGACACGCCACAAATCATAATATCATCCCCACCATCTTGATGTGTGGCGTTCCTCCACAGTGCGGTTTTCAAGGAACTTTCTTCCACTTTCAACTAAGCTATGGAATGAGCCTCCTTGTGCGGTGTTTAACGGGCGACACGACATGGATACCTTCAAAAAAAGAGCGTACACCTTACTGCAATGCAAATGGTATTGCAAGAGTGTGGGCGGCGGTGATCACTTAACATCAGGTGACCCTTATGCTTCTTTGTCCTTCTCTTCTATAAATAAATAATATATACAAATATATTTATGCAAGTAGGTATATAATATAATGATTGAATCTAATTAAGAATATATACATAAACGATTATACATATTATATTATAAAAGGGGTTTTACATGTCGTTTTGCGTTTTGTTTTTTATTGTTATAAACTTGTGCAAAATAATCTTACGAAGCAGCTTGCATGTGTGTTAAAAGGTTAATTATGTTAGGGTTAGAAGCAATTACTGTACCCGCGAGACCCTCCGTCTAATGTGTTGGGATTACCCGTTTATTACCTTGAACTTTATAACAACTTACTACACAGAGTACTACTCACCTCCAAGATAATACGATAATTTTTGTGCAGAAGCCTAGAAATGTAATCTCAAATGTAATTATTTTATTTTATTTATTTATTTAGATTCACCAGTGGTAATTACAATAATACATTTATAATTATTATTATTATGCTAATTTACAAGGGTCTTATTACTAAATGCATTACCTTTTAAGGTGAATACCGCATGCTAAATTATATTGTGTGAAATAGTTACATAAAATAAATATAAGTTATAAAACAACCATTCTATAATGTAATGAAATTAAGAAATTAACAAAATCTACTAAATAAGTCAAGATAAACGTATTAAACAAATCAAGAATACTTATAATTTATTTATTTACAATTTTTTACATTTTTGCGAAACCTTGGCAATGAATCACTGAATGGGTCCAAGCATTTATAATCGTTTATAATTTTGCATAATCGCGACACAGGTGAATTGATCCCCAAAATAGTTCTGCGAGATGGTTTTTCAAATAAGTTCACAGGTTTACGTGGGCATCTAGGCACTCTAAAATTAAACATAGACACCAGAAAGGAGTTGTCATAAATATTGTTAATACTTTTGTATAAGAAAAGTAAATCCAATATGTCCCTACGTTGTTTCAGAGTTAGTATATTAAAATATGTAAATCTTTCAGAGTATGTTGCGAGTGATCTAGATTTCCCAATTGAGAAAGCCAAGTGATAAAGAAAACGCTTCTGAATTCTTTCGATTCTGAGACAATGGCTAGTGTAATGTGGTCTCCAGACGGTACTACCGTATTCCAAAATACTCACAACGAGACTTTTATATAGGATCATCTTCGTGCGCCAGTTCCTAAAAACTTTGCCATTGCGAATTACAAATCCCAGCATTTTAGAGGCTCTGCTTACAATAGAGTCTATGTGCGGTATAAACGTAAGTTTGCTATCAAATATAACACCCAAATCCTTAATTGTATCTACTGTACTGAGAAGAATATTATCTAAATAGTATTTAGTTGTAATATTATTTTTGCATTTTGTAAACGTTATATGAAAGCATTTATTTTTATTCAGTATCATACCGTTAAGCTCGGACCATCTAAATAAACTATTTAGGTCTGACTGCAATGCGCTAACGTCATCGGGACCATTGATTATCCTAAGAATTTTTAGGTCATCAGCAAACATAAATGGTGTGCAGTATTTAAAGCAGTTGGGAAGGTCGTTGATAAATATGTTAAATAGGAGAGGACCTAAATGCGACCCTTGTGGTACTCCTGATGTTATTTCGTATTTTACAGATTCAAATCCATTAGCCACTACGTAAAAACATCTGTCAGTAAGGTATGAATTTAACAAATTTAAAATTGATCCAGCAATGCCATATACAGATAACTTCAAGAGTAAGATGGAAATTGGCACTAGATCGAATGCTTTACTTAGATCAGTGTAGATAACATCTACTCTTTTCCTCTTATCAACCGCGTCTATTAATAATTCTGAAAAATTTACCAAGTTTGTGCAAGTCGACCTTCCATTTATAAAGCCATGCTGGTAAACACTAAACGTATTTTTCAAGTAGCCATAAAGTCGTAAATAAATTAAGGCCTCAAATACCTTACCAAGCAAAGAAAGTATGGAAATTGGTCTGTAATTCGTAACACTTTTTTTATCGCCACTTTTGTATACTGGTACCAGCTTGGCAATTTTCCACTTTTTAGGAAATACTCCCGTTTTTAATGAATTATTAAATAATACTTGTAGTGGTAGAGCAAGTGTCTCAGCACAGTTGATTAGGTACACAGGTGATATTTGATCAGGTCCAGCACCCTTATTACGATCGAGATGTTTAAGTTTCTGAATTATCTCATCTCGATCAAACTGTATAGACGATAGACACTGACAATTGAATTTAATATTGTTTAGGTTATTTAGAATTTCATTTTTTTCATATGGATTGTAATTCCGCTGCACGTATATGGATGAAAAGTGTGATGCAAATACCTTGACCATCAAATACACAAGTATTATCTTTTGTCATTTCAGCAGGATATGAATTAGAAGCATTTTGTTTTTTACGTTTTGTGAAGGTCCAAAAAAATTTTGAGTTAGAAGCGATTGCTTCTTCAGTAAATTCAATATAAGCGTTATAGCATTGTGTTGATAGTCTTTCACATCTTTTCTCCAATACTGATAATATTATCGCGTCCATCGGATTTTTGTACTTTTTATACCTTTTTCTTACTATTTCTTTTTCTTTTACTCTTTTGATTAAAGTTTTGTTGAACCACGGAGGAAATTTTTTACTATTATGAATTGTGATCTTAGGTATGTAAAGATCCATTGATGTTAGGATGTGGTCATATAAGACATCCACCATCTCATCAGTGCTGTCACAAGCTGAAAACTTACCGTTCCAATTTAAATTACTAAGGTATTCGTTAAATTAGCTCTTGCATAATTGTATTTAACCATAGATTTATTCGTGCCTAACTTTTTTTCTACTTGTTTAGTATAGCTAACGTTTATAAGCAGAGGTGGATGAAGTGGATCAATTTTGCTTAGTACTGTAATTGCACTATCCACTGAAATCTTCGGTGTCTCACTGTTAAACAAAACAAGATTTATTATTTTATTTTGACTATTTTTGATTCGATTATATTGGTGAAAATTGTTGACATGACAAAAGTCTATTAAGGTTTTAGATATACCAGATGTGTGATATTGAGTAGAAACGTAGTCAGCCAAGTCCCAATCTACACAGCTTAAATTAAAGTCTCCTACAATAAGAGAACAAACCGTATTAATTTCGGAGAGATGATTATAATTATCTAGGAAATTGTCTAGAACTATTTTACTTACAGGTGGAGGAATATAAGCAGCACAAATAGCTATTTTTTCACTTTTGTTTAATTCTAATATAACCCACAAGTCTTCACACCTACTTTCCCAGTTTTTCATTCGCTTAGAATTTAATTTATTGGAAACGGCAACTATTACTCCCCCACCTCCTTTTTTTATTGAATTAAACTGATCCCTGTCTCTCCTATAAACATTATAATTATTATTAAATATTTCTGAATTATAAATGCCTGTACATAGCCAAGTTTCGGTAAGAATTATAATATCATAGTTATTACAACAAATGTTATTATATAAGTTATGAGTTTTGGTACGCAGACCTCTCACATTTTGGTAGTAAATATTTAAAGTATCGAATTTAGAAGAACTTTTGTCATATTTACATGCACTTGTACAATATTAATTAAGTTAATTGGCTAAGGTAATTCATATTTGTGATCACTTTATAGTCAGAGTTATCGGTTTTTCTCATAAATATTTTGCCGCTGCGCACCCAAACATACTTGTAGTTCAATTCTGTAGCCTTGCGTCGAGCAGCCCCGTGTAGTAACTTGTTTGAAGTTGATAAATGTTCACAAACATATACTGGACATTTAGCCCCTTGTATACCCAGATGAGAAGCATTTAATTTTTCAGTTGTATGTCCCTTATTGAACTTTATCTCAGCAGCTAGGAGATGATCACGTACCAAAGGACTATTGAGTTGGACTATGATAGACCGTGGGCGTGTTGATTTCGGATTCATTTTAGCTATACGAGTACAATGAGAAATATTACTTTCAGTTATATCGTATCCCACTGTCTTTGATAGCTGTTTTGTGATAGAAATTAAATTTTCGTTTTTTGCCTCAGGAACACATTGAATTTCAATATTGTTAGAACGGGCTTGCTGTTCCATTAAGTTAATTTTGTTCGTTAGATCTGTAACAGTGCTTTGAAGTGATTCATTTTCAAGTCTTTGTTTTTCAAATATATCAGAGTATTTATCAATTTCCTTTTTTATATCATCATATTGGCTGCTAATAAATGATACTGAACGTTGGAGCTCTTCAATTTTGCTATCAATACTTTTTAAGCAAGTGCTGACAGTCAAGGTTATAGTTTTGTTTATATTAGCCATTAAGTTTGACATTTCTTTTTCAAAAACTTCATTAACGATGTTTCGTACTTCTTCCAACATGGCGGTGGAAGGTACACTTGGTGAAGTTGGAGAACCGAGAGCTTGTCTTTTGTGTGATCTTTTCGTACCATTAGATTCTTGTGTATTTGAACTGGACCAGCAGGCATTTGAACGTATAGGTGTTTCGTCATGATATCTATATCATATATATTGTAAGTATTTCGGTGTCATGCTCATCGAAAATCTGTATTATAGACGTTATTTTTGGATTACGGATTGGTCTCCGCTGCGCTCCAACTAGATAGATACCGCAGGCGTAGTCGCATGTGCGGCATCTAATACTACGCGCAAGTGGGGGTACTCCAGCCTCAAACAATGTGTGACGTTCACGTGCTACATGTTCTGTTAATCGTTGCTAATAATTGAAACTAAAATGCAGGGTTGCGTAGTAAAACATTGTAAAAATAATACTAAAAAATTTTTAACAAAAAAGCAACCTACTTCAAAAGCACTATTCCAAAACAATAGATATAATATGTATATATACTTTTATACAATCTAATTCTAGTTACGATTATTGTAATTTTTTGGAATCGGTGTCCAATGCAGCAATGCGCTTAGCTAAGAGTTCCGTTACTTTGCCATGGATTCCGTAATCAGAACCTAACCAAACTCTCACCAAACTATCTTTCAAGTATATCTTTTCCAATAAAAAAAGAATCATCGAAATCGGTTGGCGCGATATTGAGTTATTCGTAAATTTATCATTCAATTTGCTATACGTATATATAGCAAATTTAAGACTTTTATGATTTTTCTCATGGATGCCACTGTCAGATCTGGACTAAATTACAATGGTACCACATGGGAAGCACCAGCTTTCAAATAAAATAAGAAATATAAAAATCGGTTCACCTAGTCGAAAGTTTTGAGGTAACAAACATAAAAAAAATATACCGACGAATTGAGAAAAGTGAGAAGTGGCGGCGACATGGGACGGGTCGTCTCCTTCCCTAAAATATGGTTGAGGGAGGCGATGGCTGGCTCATGCGTCATGCTCGTGAACGGGCGCTGCTTGTGTGGCAGGATGATCCTGTTGCCGGAGACTCAGTTTCAGATTCTTTAAAGTTATTGTGTATACATATATATGTATGGATATATACATGTTTATTTATTTATAATCGCTTATAAAATGCTCACAGAATACCTTTATTGATTTATGGTGTATGTGGATGATGCAGCTACTGTAATCAATAACTTTTGTATTAATTTACATTTATTTTTTTTGACTTACTCGTGTAAGACATTGTGACATGTATTTGACGTTTGAGTGTATTTGTTGCATCATTTTACATTTTACATATTATATTGTAATTGAAATGATCTGTAAATCTTGATATAAAAGAGTGGCAATGAGTTTCTTGCTACTTCTTCTCATTAGCTCAATCCTTTACGAAGTAGCGGTAGATTCAATAAGAAAAATATTTTATTTCTTTTGACATTCATAGGTGTCATTTTCATGACCTACTTGAATAAACTGATTTTGATTTGATTTGATTTGAGAACCTCCTCCTTTTTGAAGTCGGTTAACAAGAAATAAGAAAGACAAAAAATAACACTAAGCCTATACGAGTTACAAAATTTTTCAAAGATGCCATTGAGTGTCAAGATGTCACGCACACATACATCTTTACAAATAGCCAATACACACAACAATATAAATTATTTTCTTAATGATACCACAGACTTGGGAAAGGGCTCAGGCTCTTTAATTATAAATTTTTATTATACGATATTTTATTTTAATCCATATTTTTATAAAAGTACCCGTTGAGTTTCTTGCGCCCGTTCTGCTCAGGGTCGAGGCAGTCTATTTTGAATGGGATGTAGTTTTTGACACTCGATAAGTGATTTTAAATCCTATTTTGAATAAAAATATTTGAATATGAACATATACCACAAGCTTATATTATTACCAAAAAAAAGGTATAGGGCTCTACCTACTTATTAGTTAAGTAATAAAAATAATGTTGGAAACATATTAGGGGCAGAAGTAAGTAGCGAGGGGGGAGGAACTATACTAAAGTAACACCATAAATTATTTACAAAAATTTTCTTCGACAAAAATTGTACCTATACTTATGTATATGCAGTATATGTTACTTCCCAAGGCTTTCCTTTTAGAAGTTTTTATAGGCATGTTTAATTTTACGATGGTAGCTTATATGAAAGAAATAAGGCAATAATATCATAGTGTACCAAATACATCAGTTTTTTTGCGGCTATAAAAACACTACGCCAGAAAAAGGTCTTTCCAGGTATTGGTTCCGTAAATCCTCTGTTATCGCCTCAAATCACCTCAGATGCAAATTAAAAATAATAAATAAATATATTGTTACATTTTATAACAACAGGGTTCGGAAAACATCAGTACAATACCTCAAATAATTTATTATAAGGCGCAGTAACACAGTACAAGTATCAGAACAGTAGTGTAACTCAGCGATGTCCTCGAAATTCGAGGCGAGACGAGACGAGCAGGACGTTCAGCTGATGATATTTGATACGCCCTGTCTATTACAATGCAGTGCCGCTCAGGATTCTTAAAAAACCTAACCTAAAGTTCTGAGTGGCACTACTACTACGCTCGTCACCTTGAGACATAAGATGTTAAGTCTTATTTGCCCAGTAATTTTACTAGCTACGGCGCCCTTCAGACCGAAACACAGTAATGCTTACACATTACTGCTTCACGGCAGAAATAGGCGCCGTTGTGTTACCCATAATCTAGCCGGCATCCTGTGCAAAGTAGCCTCCCACTATACCTACCGGTACCAATGTCTGAGCCAAGCGCTAGGGTTGGTACATGCTAAAAGATCAACTAATTTAACTCGGACAGCAACCAGTCTCGGTGGGGGACGGCGTGGCGTTCAATAGTTTTGTCTCCACAAGATTGCTTAGCGGTCGAGTAAATCGTGTGTATGTCTGCGTGCGTCCATTCGGACGTTCTAGTATGAAGTTATAATACTATTCTAGTACTGTATTGTGGCCGTAGTCAGTAATATACTTCTTACTAGCAGTTACTCAGTATCAGTACAAAAATCTTGGACAATGGACCCCGCACTAGGTCAACTTGAATCGCGGGCTTCTTAAGCTTACTTAACAAAAATTAATTTTGGCCATACATAAATACAAAGCTCCTCACCGCACCTCTATATTTTATGCCTGTGTGAGGATTTTTCTCTAATGTTCTCGAACAGTGCTGTAATGCAGCAAGAACGCCGGAGCGTATCGTTCGATGTTCTGGACGTACCAAATCCGATCATGTGTTTAGGCTATCAGACTGCTACGAGTATATCGCCGAGGAACATACTCTACTCTTTGTACCAACAAGTTAAAAGTACAGGTTTATTTTAATGTTTCATGTACAATTTCATTCAGTCCATAGAGCCTGAATTTAATTCAGTACTTACAATAATATTATTTCACTCCATTTTGTTTTATGTCGATATATATATAATTCTTGTGTGCGTGTGTATGTCACTGAACTCCTCCTAGACGGCTGGACCGAGTTTGATGAAATTTTTGGTGTGAGTTCAAGGGGATTCGAGGATGGTTTAGATTCACAATTGAACTACCTCCTAAACGGCTGGACCGATTTTGATGATATTTTTGTGTGTTCCAGTGAATTTGAGATTGGTGTGTGTCTTCAGGTGGATTCGAGAATGGTTTAGATTCACAATTAAACTACCTATTAAACGGCTGGACCGATTTTGATGAGTTATTCGTTTGTTTCAGTGAATTTGAGATTGGTTTAGATTCTCAATTCCGTCCATATAATATAATTCTCCTGCTCATGTGTATGTTAGTGAACTCCTCCTAACAGCTGGACCGATTTTTCAAATTTAAGACGTATGTACAGGACAACGTCTGTTGGGTCCACTAGTGTCGATATAAATAGTCACAGAATATGTCATTTTTGAGCACGCGGTAACATATTTTACGTTAGCACTCTTTAACCATTAACACTTGTCATAGAAACTAATCTATCGTACATTGTGTATATTAGGTCCCTTACACAAACTAATATAATACTTAAATTGCAAAATCATCAAATTTGAGGTTTGGAATATTGTTTAAATTACGACATAAGATAGTGATTATATTATATTCATTCAAATTCATACCAGGGCATTGTCTGATTAATGCAGATATCCTAAGGCGCATTAAACTTTGTCATTGTTCAAGTCGCACAGTCAATGATCTTTAGTATAAAGGAGTGTACTCACTACCTCATACTATGATCGCATTATCAAGGTATCACACAACTATGGAGGATATCACCTAGTCCGTCAGATCACATGAAACGTACAGTACGTTGTGTAATGATGTCACAGCGTCCAGCGACCAGCGACCGCTTTGCAGATTCTAGCTAAACATATAGGTCGGATTCCACCAAACTGGAGTAAGTTTTTACTCGCGAATAACTACTGCTATTCAAAGATTATTGGGAATTTTGCATTTTACCAACCACTAACCCAAAGAATAATGTAACTAACTATACGCGAGTAAATATTGACACGTACGATAATGGCGGTATAAAAGGTTAAACGTAGATTAACAGTTGTCAGAGCAGAGATCATCGAGATTCGAGATTAAGAATCCGTCCTTAGTAACTTATAAAGTTACACAGTGAAAAAAGTTTTTTTAATTTGAATTTTGTAAGTTTGGATTTTGGAGGTAATCCAAATCCCTCTTCAAAAATATTATAAAACATTTTTGAAATGATAAGTTATTATGGCACTTCGTAACGTAACGCGTTACGGCGCCAGTCTGTCTGGGTTCCCTCTCTCTCAAGCATACGACAGCGGTAGGCACGCTCCTCCTCTCTCACTCTAACCTATTGTTACTTATATATATATAGCATTAGATATTAATGATACTAATAATGCCCACAAATAAACATACTCAAAATTCTAATCTATATATTATTCAAGAATTGTAACTAAGAATAAAATTAATGTATTTTATAATCAATTAAAGATTTTATTAATAAAAAACCTTTCCTTTCATTATCATAAGAATATACATAAAATTTAAGTAATCACCTAAACTTTTCTCAAGATAAACAATTTCAATATTAAATAGTTCAAATTAGATAAGCTTAAATTATGACTTCTGTCAAGCGTCCCTATTTTTTTTTTGCGCCCACACAAGGGAAAGGGCTAGAAAGGGGAGGTGGTGAATGCTCATGCATACCATCGCAGCCTAAGTCTACGTTGGTTAAGTGGGACTCACGTGAAAACCTAGGTGCCTACCCACTAAACACCACCTGCACTTGGCTTTGGGCAGGTGCCCTCTAAGCCTACATCGAAGGCGACCTTCTCTTGAGAGGCGCAAGCGGCACTCCCTATGGAGTTTCCGCTGGGATAAAGCGTCCCGAAACTCACATTATTTTTATGATAATTTACTAGTGTCTTAGAAAAGGTGCGATTAGACAGATGGAAACGCCGAATTTTATAGCGGTCCTTTGTTTCCATAGCGCTATAAACTTCAATGAAAAAATATTAAAATTTATCTTTTCCAGGAACACAATTATTAACATAGTATAATGATTATTTCGTTACAAGCTAAGGGTTGTTTCGTCTGATGATACAGCAGGCTGCATTGTTTCAAATCCGCTTGTGTTGCCAGTTGCCACTACAGTAAAGTGCCTCTTTGTACAACTTTTGTGAAAGCTTAATAATTTCCTGGAAAAAAAACGTGTGCATCTCGGGACGCCCGACACAAGTGATAGCTTTAATTAACTTAAGTTGAATCTTTAATTTTATTTTTATTATTTTATTTTCATTTTAATAAGGGACGAGACGAGGAGGACGTTCAGCTGATGGTAGTTGATACGCCATGCCCATTACAATGCAGTGCCATTCAGGATTCTCAAAACACCCAAAAATTCTGAGCGGCACTACAATTGCGCTCGTCACCTTGAGACATAAGATGTTAAGACTCATTTACCCTGTAATTTCACTAGCTACGGCGCCCTTCAGACCGAAACACAGTAATGCTTACACATTACTACTTCACGGCAGAAATAGGCGCCGTTGTGGTACCCATAATCTAGCCGGCTTCCTGTGCAAAGGAGCCTCCCACTGGTATATACATAGTTGAATAAAATCTTTAATTGATTATAAAAAATATTTTATTCTTAGTAACAATTCTTGAATATGTACATTAGAATTTTGTATATGTACATATTAGTATTATTATTTAATCCTATAAAAGTAACAATTGGATAGAGTGAGAAAGGAGGAGCCTGCTTACCGCTGCAGTATGCGTGTGAGAAAGGGAAGTCACACAGACTGGTGCCGTAACGCGTTACGTTACGAAGCGGTTTAAGCTCACATAAGAAGTTATCACTTCAAAAATTTTCATTATCAAATAAAAGTAATGATGCTGAGACGATTTTTATAATTTTGTCAAATGTTGGTATGAATTATTGGCAGAAAAATAATATTTAAACCTTATGAGTATTTTCCATTTTTTTTTTACAAATTTATGGTGAATAAACTAATTGTAACTTTTATTTCCTTATTGTATTTCCATCCGCTAAACGACTTGTGAGAATTGAATAATTTTTATATTGTTACGTAGAATCATTCATTATTCATTTAAAATACGATAAACATATTTAAATCCTGATTAACGATGAATAATTCATGTTCTGATGAAGACCACTATAGGAGATTTTTATATTTTAGTAGAGCATTAGATAATTTTATTCACAGAGTATCAAGTTCAGTTGTACCTTTTTTGCGAAGTATGAGGAATGAAAGAAAATTTATTTTATTTATTTATTTAATTTATTGTACCAACAAGAACTTAACCTAACATTAACAATTGATTTGCACTAATATACTAGATGTAGATTGTTTATTCTAATTAGGTAAACATTAAAAAAAAGTAAAAGTTTAAATAACTTGAATCTTTATTATAATACTAGCTGACCCGACAAACGTTGTTCTGTATATAATAAATAAAATAATGTTTTTATATGAATTTGTCAATAATATATCATAACATCAAAAATTACTTCGTAAAATATGCACCTTGCTGTCGTAATGAAATTGTTTCACAGCAGAACTGTCAAACCGTGCGTCAATAAATTCTTTCATAGAAATTATGTATGGACACATCAAAGGAAAAACGAATTTGTTGTTTTTATTTAATTTAGCAGCATTTTTCACCATTTATTTTAAACCTTCCCTGGACTTCCACAAATAATTCAAGACCTAAATTTGCCAAATCGGTCCAGCCGTTCTCGAGTTTTAGCGAGACTAACGAACTGCAATTCATTTATATATATATATATAAATATATATAGAATATAGATGTATATATATTGTACAATGTGAATAACGTTTCACGCGGGTATTTGCAAGGCTACTTGACATTCGGAAAACTTCAAAATTATCATTGTATTGTCAGCGATATACGGCCGTTTCCAATATTCACTTCCTCCGGATGTGGCCTACTTGAGATAAAAATCTTAAATATCGTTGACTTTTCTGTCCCAATAAACTTATCGACGGTAGGTAACTCACCTTATCCGTACACGCTGCAGCTGTCTGTCAATGGGAGGACGTGTAGCTTACCAGCGATAGAAGTTTGTATGGAAATTGCATTTCACGCGTCCCAATATAAGGCGATAAGGATGACTTATCGGGTATATTGGGGCAGCTTCAGATTATTGACAGTAGAAGGTAGTAAGTTATCTCTATCTGTAGATAGTATATTGGGATCGGCCGTAATTCAACATTTCGCATACTCTTGGTTTATTCTCAGTTATAACTTAATACCGAGTTTATTTGTAGGGTCGTATATGTTTATATATATTAAATTTACATTGTCAGTAGATATCAATAAAGCTCTAAACAAACATATTATATAATAATAAACATAAAGAAAACATAATATATCCATGCATGCGCTAACCAAACTTAATAAAACAGAATTGAAAACAATAAAAATAAGGAAATCATATTACAAATGCGGTTTATTTTAGTTTTCCAAGTCATATAATATTTCATGTGATAATACAACCTACGTTTCAACAACTTAAGCTACTTAAAGCAAGTTTTTATTATGTACTAATTCAACTTTACATGACAAATACTTTATAAATATTTACTGACGTAATTGTGAGTTTATCAATTTTTTATTAGTATTATAAACGAGCAAACGTCACTTAATCAGAGGTGATCACCATTTGTTATTTTTTAAAGCGATATCCCTAACTTCTGGGATAGATTATTATACAATTTATTGGGGTTTAGCAGGTTATCAATTGTAAAGTAGATCTTATAGATGGAGCCACAAACTGAGAGTTGAGAGAACAGTTGACATGTCAAGATTTACGATCCATGCGTCACTCGAACTGTGGACTCAGTAAGAGCGTTCGGCAGGAACCCGCGAGGTCGCGGCCCGCATTGTTCATAAATTTTGGTTATAAATTTAATTTTTATAAGAAGTGATTATCGCATGTCACTGTCTTACAATACCTGAGGAATAACATGAACGTTGTCAGCCCTGTAGTGCGAGTGTTTGAACTAAATAACTTACGTGACGCTGTTTTTAGGGTTTCGTAACTACCTCAAAAGGAAAAAACAATACCTACCCGATTTTATTTTATGAATTTAAATCTCCTGGCTACAAAACTTTTGAAATTGACTAATACCACCGAGTAAAACAAAGATGTCTGTGCGAAAGACTTAATTTTCGAATCATACTTATTAATTATTATATTAGAGTGTCTGAAAGTACGTCATGTTTTACAACTGTATTGAAAATATTATTTTTATACATATTATCAAAGAAACTGGTTTTTTAGTAAACGAACTAAATAAACAACTCTAGTTATTACCTAAATACCGACACAATATTAATGCGAGGTAATCACCTACCAATAATTATGAATTGTATGAAAAGGCAGAGAGAGAGTAACGGTATATATATGATGACTCATACATTGCTTTACAAAGTCTTAATTAAAATTAGGGTAAATAAACCAATACAGGCCCATCGTACATAATGATAAAACACGTCATGACATTCTCCATAACTGACACACTTTTGTTTTTTATTTAGGATTTATAACACGGTCATAACTGTTTTGATTTAAGGTTGTCTACATCTAGCCGATATTATTTATCTACTTAAAGAATGTTGTGTGTCGGAAGGCAGGTTCAATTTGAAGGTATTATGACTTGATGACATAACAACTTTTCTTCAGGCCTGTAAGTTCTTAATATTAATCAAGCATTTTCGGGTGTTAAATTTCGATTTTAGTACATAAATCATTCTCTCGTCTTAGTCTTAATGATTTAAATGAACAAAAGTGACACAAGCAGAAAAATTAGATAGATCATTGATTAAATTAATTGATCTATAGATGCAACATAAATAGATTTTACTTTGATTAACGCGAGTGTTACACGTTTAAATAAATCACTTTTAAATGTAACTTTTACGCAAAAGTCTAACGTAAAAACACAGTTACAATTACACGCGTTTTAATCCTTTAAAAGTGTTTTATTTAAACATAAATAAAGTTTTCTCACAAACAGGATGCGATGCACGCTTGCCTAAGAAAATCTCTTCTACACTTTACTAAGCATTCAACGAATGTCTTTGAGAAGCGTTGCAATTTGACAAGAAAACGAAAATCCCTTCTTGAAGACCTACTTGTGATTAAAAATTCGTATGAGGAGCTGTTATGCTCGTCTAGCCATTAAAAATTACATAAAAAGACCACTGCCATAAACAGTAACCTAACGGTTCTATCCATAATTTATACAGTTAGCCGTGGAGAGATAAAGCTAAGGTTCAAATCTTTAAGTAAATGATAAATGGTTATTGTGTTATAATTAGCATTTACCTACGAACTATAATATAGTCATAATTATCAAATAACATACGTATCTATTTAATCATAAATTCACCGTATGATAAGCATTGCAATACACATATCGTTGCAAAATCAATAACCTACATACGAACAAAGACTTAATTGAAACTGTCAAATGAAAATAAATATCCTTGTTCGTTTACTAACAAATTATATTACATGGAATCGGGGGCTGCTTTCATCATGAAGTGGCCACCTGGGGCAAGCCGCAAGATCAGAGTTGGAGTTTGCTAGGGGTGGGGATACTAGCCCGGCTACAGTGATGACGCGAGACTGCGGGGCGAGGGTAGCGCCGCGCGCAGCCTCCGTGGCGCATCTTCGAACTAAAAGGCACTGATAGGACAGTATAGCAGCTTCTACCCGGCACGTTAGCGGTTTGATTTCAGTCGCTCCTTGGTCGCGCTAGAAACAACACGTCCCGCGCATAGTTTCTTCAAACGGCCTGTACGCAACGCCAAAACGTCGCCTACTACAGCAGCACAGTTCCGTTCAAGTCGTGACATGTGTACCTGACCCGAGTCCCGGTACCGGCTCCAATACGACCCTCACAACAAAAACAAGTGAGTGACATATCCTCTAGGATAAACATTTTGTGAAAGTTTTAAATCCAGTTTTTTTTACGTGTTACATTCAACACCATATATACTCGTTACGTGATTTTTATTACTTAGCTAGGCTACTTTTTTTTAAGTTTGAACACGAAGAAACAATTCAGACCACAACGCTCCGGTTCCAAGTGCGTATTTTTTATTATTTTATTTACTTTATGTTATTTTTTTAATTGGTTTTTATTGATTTAATATACAATTTGCTTGCGAATGTCTTGCGAATTTCTTTTGTTATTTATTTTTTTAGAAAATTTAACAGTCAAAAAATTTACTTGTTATTTATTCAACAAGTATTTTTATTACGCAAAGTATTTAAAATTATTAAAGAATTTAAAAGTGACATAAATATAAAGTATTGTCTATACTAACACATTTACTCAATTTTCGTATCGATTTGATGAAGGTAGGTATTTCAAAAAATTATAACTGCCTGAAGTAGGTACTAAGCAAATAATTAGGCGTAACTTTTGGTCCTGAAATATTCTCACAAACCTATTATTTTGCGTCAAATCAACCAATAAAAGCAAAGAAATATTATTTAATGTAATATTTTATAAACACTCCAAACTTAACTAATGACAACTGAATTAGTGCCTGGTAATGATCACAATAGTACTTCACAAACGCTTAGCTTATTATATTACTAAAAAACAAAATAGTTTTGATACTAATTAATACTAGGTAGTTACTAAATTCAATATTAGCTAAATAGTTCACAATGTAGTATAGTGAGAACAGACCGATACGGCACCATCGCAACTTTTGAAATTCAATTAATATTCTCGATCCGGCTGTTATTGAGCGATATAATAATATAAGCCAAAGTCAAAGTCAAATAAACTTTAGTCAATCGGGCATAAAAGAAGCGCTTTTGAATCGTCACTACAAACATTTCTTTTAAATTTCTGAATTTACCTTATTATTTGCGTAAATAGTTGAGCTCGTGAGAAGAACATTTATACGAGACTCACTCTTTTCAATCAAATAGAGTATATTACAATGGCTGTAATATACATAATAAATTAGTTTGTAAGGTGCTGCATCCAACATACGAGTCGTGTTTTAATAATATAAACCACTTCATAAAAAGAAATAAAGAATAAACTGATATTATATAAATCATCCTATATTGGACCTTTAGAGCTTGAATTCATTGTTAGTGTAAGGATGCTTCGTGAACATGATGGTCGTGATTACTGTCACAATCAGTAATTTCATTTAACAAATACAATGATTTATTAACTATAACAGGTCGACCTGGCACGGCCCTACCCAATCCCTAAGCGCATTGTTTCTTGGCTCACAAAAATAAATAATCTACAAAATACATACCTACTTTGTTTCCATTCTTTTTAGCGTTTAGAAGGTAATGAGTTTATATATAATCTTATGAAGTGTAGGTTTCCTAAGGCACCACTTGCTACACAAACTTCAAAACTTAAATTTTGACTGTAACATTACCGTTACAATTAAAAAGCATAATTGCTATAGAAGAAATTCTAAACTACCACCACGCATATTAAAAAAGTACATTTTTATATTATTATTATCAACACAGTCCGATTATCCTGATTTTTACCTTAAAAGTACTAGCTGAAACGTAACCTGAGAAGTGAGGGCTGGTACACATTAAATTTGTTTTTTTTTTTAAATCCCAGAACAAATTGTTTAGGTTTGCAAGAGCAACATCTCAAGTCAGTTTTCTAATTATTGGGGCTGAACAGGTTATCAACTGTAATGTAGATCCTGTAGATGGAGCCACAACCTGAGAGTTGAACATACATACCAAACTTAAGTATCATATTGAGTCATGTGGACGGTTGGCTTAGTTAATCCGCTTTGTCCATAATTATTGGTACAAATTAAAAGTACAACGTGATAAAATAGTTTTGATACGTATAATTTTTACACGTTTAAATTCTTCTTAGTATTATCCAAACGATAATTTGCTAAGTAGATTATGCCTGCCGATAAGGCATTAAAGTTAATTAATTTTAATGACAGAAAGCAATTTCTAAACAAGCTATATTTACCTGAGAGCCATTACCTTTGTTCTACATAATTTATGAGTTAATAATTTGAACAGCATTAAGTTTTAATTAGGTTTAAATTAAATTAATTTAAATTCTTAGGCATTTTAAACATGCCTTATCTAATTTCAGGCTGTAAAAATAGCGGATATAAAATTAAATGCAAAATGTATGTATTACTTAGAACAAAATTATTTCATACTAGCTGACCCGACAGACGTTGTTCTGTATATAATATATAAAATAATGTTTTTATATGAATTTGTCAATAATATATCATAACATCAAAAATTACTTCGTAAAATATGCACCCTGCTGTCGTAATGAAATTGTTTCACAGCAGAACTGTCAAACCGTGCGTCAGTAAATTCTCTCATAGAAATTATGTATGGACACATCAAAGGAAAAACAAATTTATTCTTTTTATTTAATTTAGCAGCATTTTCCTATTTATTCACCTTTTAAACCTTCTCTGGACTTCCACAAATAATTCAAGACCTAAATTTGCCAAGTCGGGTCCAGCTGTTCTCGAGTCTTAGCGAGACTAATGAACAGCAATTCATTTTTATATATATAAACAATTCATTTATATATATATAAACAATTCATTTTTATATATATAGATTACAGAAACACAAAAAGTTTCTAGTTTACTTGTTCCGCTGATTTTAAACAGCTTGCGTTATCAGTTATCACGTTATAATTAAGTGCAATTTAATCCACCGCGTAAAAAAGGGATCGTTATATCTTTTTTTTATATGTATTAATAATAAATTGTTTTTTAATAAATAAAGTCATGGAGTCATATCCTCTCTCTCTCTATTTTGTGTACAAAAATAAGAACACTTTTTCGTAAGGTAAAATATATTTATATCGGAATATTAACCCTCGTTACTTTTAAATTCACACAGGAAAATAATTTATGCCTTTGCGGTAGACCTGTGCGGACTAGTTGACAAAACACTTTAGGAAGGCATTTTTATTGATTCTTGAAAAGAAAATTGTGTTCAGGTAGAGATTATACAGGAGTTAAACATCAGTATATTCAGGATAATTTATTAATCGGCACACCTTAATTTAAATATTTAATCCGATCAAACACTCACATTCACTTACACCATACCAAGTTACTCAATATGGATACGATTTTTTCTTTTCTTTATATTTAATATTTTCTTGTAATTTTTTCTTTATTTCTATTTAGTATTCCTTTTAATTGGCGTATCTATTCTGTTTTTTTTACATACTTTCTACATTTTGTTAGCTGTAAGGAATCATAAATATATAAAAAAATATCGAAATGGCGGGAATAAGCTTGGTCGATGTCCGGCTAGTACGGAAGATGTGGGCGGGTTTTAAAAAACAATTTCAGCTTCGACTAAAAATCATTCCTTCTCCAAGTTAACCAATAATAATGAAACTTTAGAAAGCAAAACAGAGTGACGCAGATAATAATAATAGTGATCTTATTTGTGTGGGTTGAGACTGATTGATAGAATTCACGTGCACGCGACGGTCTGATGTAGAAAGAGTGACGAATATATAAGGCAAGTGTGTGTGGGCTAGTCGGTCGCTGGAGACTTCGTAAGACATTCGTCGACCAAATTGGGGACGTTTTCAAAAAAGGAAAGGTCCGAAACACCCGCAATCGGCGAGCATGTATGAAAAGAGTAATAAATGTAGAGGAAGCGCGTGAGGTTTGTAAGGATAGAAGCAAGTGGTCTTCTGTTGTCTCTGCCTACCCCGACGGGAAAAAGGTCTGTGAAAAATCAAGGGGAATACACTCGCAAACGTTTGTATGCAAGAGTAAATTACTCTTATGTGAGCAAGATTCAGAAGTGTCAGTTGAGTTGATTGCTCGGGTTATATAGCGTGATGAGAAAAAAAAACACACACGGAATTGGAAACACACAAAATTAATTCATATTTTATGATGTATTTATGTAAATATATACATATTCAATAGTTTCCTTATTCGTTTTACCTGGAAATGGTTAATCTATTTGGGTAGCAACACGATTCGACTAAAATTTATGAGTTATTAATATTCAGGCAAGTCTTGCCTGCTTTGGCCTGTAGTTAATTTTAAAAGTCTTATTGCATTTATACGCGGTATATAGCGCTTTCGGAACTAAATGGTAGTTGTAGAGACTGCAGATAGATGTGAAAACTTAGAACTTCTAGTATTAAAATTTGAAATTTCATAATGTTTTAAACAATTTAATTATTTATTTATACTTAATTTCAATAATATATTAATTAAACAAAAACACTATTACAACAGTGCACAGTATATATATATCACTATTTATTTATTATCGCCAGTCATGCATGTCGGTGACGTGAATCCATAAGATTTTCCCCAACCAAATAACGCAGCTAAAGACATTTTCACTTCAATTATACGAGAACTATTTGCGATTCGCTTGATAAAGACACTATCAAATAAGTCATCGTATAATCACCCTAGTATAGTGTGATTTGGTGTTTTGATATCTATATATATATTAACTATAGTAATAACGACCACGATCAACCCTTGCTTAGTTCGACTCGACGAAGACTTATTAGAATCACCAAAAATGACTGAAGTTTATGCTGTGAAAAACGTATATTTCAACACTCAAATAATTACCAGTGGCTCAGGATCAGGATGGTGAAGCGGTAATGTGTAAACTTTACTATGTTTCGGTATGAATGGCGCCGTAGCTAGTGAAATTACTAGTCAAATGAGACTGAACATCTTATGTCTCAAGGTGACAAGCGCAATTGTAGAACCGCTCAGAATTTTGGGCTTTTCAAGAATCCTGAACGACACTGCGTTGTAATTGGCAGGGCGTATCAATTACCATCATCTGAACGTCCTGCTCACCTCGTCCCGTATTTTCATAAAAATAACAAAATAAATAATAAAAATCAAAATTCATACGGTCTTATTTTATGCGTCATTACTTTTATAATATCATTTTCTACAATACACCTATTTTATATTTATAACAGACCTCAAGACATACGAGCAAAAATAATTTGAAAAACATTAGTATTCCAGAAGGCTTCTTTAAAGCGAATGCGTAATGACGGAATAAATTCCATTCATGTGGATATAAAGACAACACATTATGATGAATATCGTATTTGTGGAGTGTGGACTGGCCGCTTTGATTCTAATAAACTTTCCGACACATATATCATTCATCCACCTGGATAAATATATTGGATGGAAATATTTAAAGTTTCAGAGAATTGTTATTGACATTAAATGTACTTAAAGATGATCAATGAAGGAGATGAATATTTCACCACTTAATACATTTCTGCCACTCGGAACTTGCTCGAATATTGAAAATTTGAATGTTCCCGGGATTCACAATTGTATCATTACATGTTCGACAGTCCCGTTTATTACTAGATAAATAACTCGTTGCGCCCGTTACAAATATGAGAAAATGTGCTAAGATTTTTTTTATGACAATAAGGAACGAGATGGGCAGACGTTCAGCTAATGCTAATTGATAAGCCCTGCCCATTACACCACCACTCAACACATTACTGCTTACACATTACTGCTTCACGGTAGAAAAAGGCGCCGTTGTGGTACCCCTAATCTAGCCGGCATCCTGTGCAAAGAAGCCTCCCACTGGTAAATGGTCATAATCTAAGAAAAAATTTAAATGATTGAGAAAAGTTAAATATTTTAATTAGGCCTTCGAATATAAAATTAAATTCAAATATATTTTATTATAAGAGGACATGAAATCACTTATTGGATTTCAATAACTTCCACCCATGCGAAAATTCATGCCCCAGATCTGAGAAGATCAGGCGCAAGAAACTCAGTGTTTTTTTTTATCAAATTTTGTTTATATCAAATATACGATTTAAATAGCCTGACGGCGGGCGGTCACCCCATCCCATATCTATTGGTATAATAATTAAGAAAGTCATTAATGTTATAGTAACCTTTACCACATAAACTTCTTAAAACAATTCTTTTGAATTTCGTAATTTTATATATTTTATTTTGTACATTTCTGGGATTATGTTGTAAACACGTAAACATCGCCCCAAAAGACTTACTAATTCGACTTAGCCGTAAGTATCACATTTTGTATGAAATCCATCCCAAAAGAAGTTTCACTTCAAGGAGTACAAAAAACATAACTAGTTTGAATTTAAGTGTTTTTGATCATTTCGAAATAAAAATTATTAATTCCAAATAAACAATGGTAGGTGACTATATTTTCGATAACATAACTTATGAGTGACGCATGCCAAACCGGGTCACAACAGGTATATTGATAAGAAACAACTAGGAAATACAATAAAGTAGGTGTTCTATTTGAAAATACTATTAAGATTCAAGGTTACTTAATGTATCGCAATAATATAAATGGTGATTAATAAACACACGACTAGTTTAAAAGCAGCTCGGTCGCTGATAAAAAAAAATAATTAAAATGAAGGCATAGCAAATTAATATGAAGCGAAGGCACTGCGTTCCATACTAAAATGACACTTAATTAATTTATATTATGTCTAGAGATAGCCTCTTGCTGTTAGGCATCGCATGACAACAGTCCAAGCTTATTACTTTAGTGTGCATGACAAGTTACGTCGCGATACGTATGTTACTTTGTTTTAGTGTGCGTGCGTTGCTGAAAATAGGGGATACAGTTCATTCCTTTTTTTTAATGAAAATGAGGGACGACATGAACAGAACGTTCAGCTGTTTGTAATTGATACGCTCTGCCGATTACAATGCAGTGCCGTTCAGGATTATTGAAAAACCCAAAAATTCTGAGCGGCAGTACAACTGCGCTCGTCACCTTGAGACATAAGTTGTGAAGTCTTATTTGCTCATTAATTTCACTAGCTTCGGCGCCCTTCAAACCGAATTACAGTAATGTTCACACATGACTGCTTCACGGCAGAGAGGAGCCTCCCACTGGTGAAAAGGTAAAAGTTCGCTGTTTTTCTGCGTGTTGTTTTGTTTGTTCTTTTTTATTTAGAGCATTGCTAACAATACCATCAGCTCAAACCAAAATACAAAAAAGAAAAATATTTAAATATTTTTTTCAACATACTCGAATACAAGACAAACCCCAGTCTTTAAATTTGTTGAAGTGTCTTTTCGGCGTGTTCACAGCTGTCATATTCCATCTAGAATGATCTATAAGTATTTAAATATAAGTGTATCAGAAAATAATACAATAATTAAATTGAGATAAATGTGGCAAAATCAGAAAATTAATAATTTCAGTTTGTAAAATAATAGAATATAAATTTTGTATTAATGCATTTGAAAGTCTTGCACTATTTATTTACTCAGCTAACGGCCGCCATGATATTACGTCATAGCTCATAACGTCAGTGTAATCGTAAACAAAGATCTGTCAACTGATCAACTTCTGTTGCTTTTGGTCGTTCTTGTATTATTTTAATTACCTAACTAGCGGGATTTTTTATTTCCGTCTTATAAAAGAAGTGCCGCGGCTTAAACTTTATGTATCAGTTGATTAAAACAATAAAAATAAATGTGAAATTTTATCACATATTGTATTTTTTTTTTGGAAAAGATTATTTTAACGCACTTTATTAGTGTTTACATGGCGAATGTCATGACAATAGAACAACAGCCGCGGCGGCCCGCGTTTTTGTCAATTAGGCGCGAAAATTTAAAATTCCATATTTAAATGACACAAAGTCGTTAATGCTATAGGTACCTTTACCACATAAAAGCTTCTAACAATTCTTTTAAATTATTTAACAATACGGCTTTACTCACGTTTTTGTCGGTGTCGGTACCGACTAGTTTCGGACCACTGATACTGAACTTCAGTAAGAGGTGGGACGTTATCGCGAACCCTCCACACTCACCCTGATGAAGGACCTCCGAATGGTCTGAAACTAGTCGGTATCGACACTGACTAAAACGTGAGTAAAGCCGTATTAATAAATCATTTAATAATGACGGACGAAAGTTTTAATAATTTAATTCTTTTAAATTCCTTTATACAATTGCTTTGTATATATTCTGGGATCATGTTGTAAAAGCATATACATCGCTAAACAAATCTTATTCTAACTAACTAACTCGACTCAACCGAGTTATAGGCAAAACAACATAATTCAGTTTGTTCCTGGTGTTACGAGTAACATAATAATTATCACAGTTTCTAGCGAAATCACTTATGTGTCTATAAACATACATAACACTAGCAAGGATATAATATTAAGTTGAGAAAGTGTTTATGGAAAAATAGCTGCCAATATTTGTTCATAATACCACCTCACATGACACATGTTTTATTGAAATGAATGAATGACATGCAAGATACAAGATATTGCGTAGTTAGTTGGTAGGATCTATGAATTTTCTTGTCGATAAAGTGTTCATTTGAGTAAAATCTTTTTAATTTAGTATTATTACTGTTATTACGGCAATGCAATAGTACTCCCGTATTCCATTATCTCTGGATCAGACGTCAATGACGTCACATCGTCGCTTTGTTACGGTGTGCAAAACAAGCACCACTATGAAATTATTGTTAATAAATAAACAACGATTTATTTTTAACTGTTATAATGATTAGAAATCAATGAAAGATTTTTACTTTTACTTACTTTTAAGTAAAAAAGGTATATATTTTTCTGGCAGTACTTATTATAGCGCTAAAGAATAACAGAAACTACAGAAGTATTAACAACAAAAGTCAAAACGTAACAATGAAATCTTCAAACAAAGCAGTGATAATACAAAAACACACACACGACATGTAACGGCAATGAAACTGCAAACTGTACTGACACAATAGGACGAGCGTGAGGGGCTGGAAGGGGTACGGGAGGGGGCTTCACGTTCCAGCGAAGGTCCAAAGATAATGTGGCCGTGTTAGAAAGAAAGTAATATTAATAAAAACTTGTGATAGAAAGTAAGAGTAGACATTTAAAGCTATAGACCAACACAACTAGGCCGGTAAGCTTTCTCCTTGAACCGCACAATGTCAAATGACCTATAGTCCTGTACTAACAAAACGTAAGTGCGCGTTCAGTCGGTATTCAGACACAGAACGTGCAACGCGAGCCGAAAAACTACAAAAATGACGAATTGTTCCGTTTTGTGGTGTAAGCATCGAACAGAAGCTCCAACCAAAGCTCACTGTAACATTACGTATGACCGGTGAGTACAATTGACTTACTTTACTTATGAAATAATACATATTATTAAAACGTATGTTATTGTGTATAATGCAACCAAATCATAAGAGTTACTGCAACAACACACCTATCATTGAACTTGGTCGTATAATGTTCAATGCAAGGACACGATGACGTGTTATACCGCTTTTGGCGGAAAGCGATGTGATTGGTTAATTTTGACCGCGTCATGGACGCCATGCCCATATGCCCGCAATAATTGGTTGACGAAGCCTCTGTAATGATAGTTTGTGTTGTATTGTTTTTAATAAATAGTAAAAGCCGCTAACATTCTTTATTTTCTCTGATAAGAAATGTGTATTTACCAGTAGAAGGCTTCTTAGCAGAGAATACCGGCTAGGTTGAACAACATTCTGTGAACGTCATAAAGCTACATCAGTTCTTATTAATGCCGTTAAGCAGTAATGTGTAGGCACACCTTCGGTCTGAAGAGCGCCCTAACTAGTGTAATTAGCTGCTCAGAATCTTTGAGTCTTTCAAGAATCCTGAGCGGCACTTCATTGTAATAGGCAGG
Organism: Leptidea sinapis; assembly: GCF_905404315.1. Classification (NCBI taxonomy): domain Eukaryota; kingdom Metazoa; phylum Arthropoda; class Insecta; order Lepidoptera; family Pieridae; genus Leptidea; species Leptidea sinapis. The sequence continues at coordinate 32,022,381 of NC_066312.1, read as the reverse complement.
GCGTATCAATTACCATCAGCTGAACGTCCTGCTCGTCTTGTCCCTTATTGTCATAACAAAAAAAAAACTCGTAAAGGGCCTTTGAAAAGGGGAAGAAGAACTGATAATAAACTCCCAGCCAAATATCATATTATTTCGTCTCAAAATTACTAGTGCAATTGCAATTTAGCTCAGAATTTTCAATAATCCTGAGCGTAATTTAAACGGGCTCGTTGTATAAATTACCAATAGGTGAACGCTTTTCTCGACACTTATGGCATATGTAGAAAACAGTTTAATAATTTTAAACATTAATTAATTATTTGGGGTCGAAAATCACATAAATCTTAGGCTCTAATTGTGCCCTCAACGTGGGAACGTGGGAACGATCCTCAGAGGGTTCAGGCAGCTCACATCTTCTGCCGTAAGTAAAGGTACTTTAAGACACTCAAACCTGATACTGGCAATGGCTTCGCAGACCAGTAGGATGTGTTTGGGGTCTTCAGTGGCTTCACAGCAAAATATGCTCATGTTTGATTCACTGAGACCCATTTGGGCTATATGCCCATTCAGCTGACTATATATACCCTGAGAAGAACCCGTAAGGGTTCTCAGTTATCTCCTGTCCAGAATTCAGCATTGTTTAGCCCGCTTACGTTGATAGGTGGCCAGGAGCAGCTTAGCTTTCTGATAGCCTGGTAACGAGAACCATTGACTGGCTGCTTCAAGCATTTCTTGATTCCTTGACTCACGGTTTTATACATTTATTTTAAACATAAAAGCAATTCCTTATCATTCAAGAAAGCGGAAACATGTGATCTCATGAATAATTCATAGATAATTAGAAATAATAAACGGTAATACAATGTCAACGTTAACTATTTACAACTTGTTTGTAAACTTGTCTTCTTGTTCCGCAAGCTAACAAGTTTCACACGAACTGACAAGCGACAATACTCATACACAACCTAATCAAAATTTCAGCTTTCCTGATTTCAATGCACCACACACTTCGCAGGAATCGCTACACAGTTTGAAAACGTCTAGTATATATTGTAAGACTCGTTTTGCGAACTACTGTCTGGCTTCTCGGGTTTGGCACACAATCCATACCAGGAAAGAAGGAAGTGTTATAGTTTTAGCTCATGAATGATAATAAAAAGGTTAACAACATAATTCCATATGCTAGGATGTGGATTAGTGTTAGGCATACTTCACAAAGCTTTTTGATTATGTAATAAGAACGCGGTGCTCCCGGCATGCGCGTGCAACACAACCGCTTCGCTCGATAGATCATCCCCGACTGCTTGCTCTGCGCTCGCCCGGCGCCTGCTCTCGCCCGCACTCGCACCGACATATAAGATAATATTATAGACCAATGTTTCCCAAATGTTGTTCTGCCGTGGTGCCGGTAATTTTCACATTTCCACTTGGTGACCCACGTAGTACCTACTTTTAGATAAAATAATACATATTTAGTAACCGTAAAAATTACCTATTTATATACCTTAGATACGTATAGATATTTACGATGCGTCCATCATTATAGTAGGTATTATTTTAACACAAGGAGCCGGTATTTTATTTTCATGACCCGCTACCGGGTCGAGACCAGGCAAATTGGAATCCCTCATATAGACTATTGTGTAAAAAACTAATTACCTTTACGATTGTGTTAAAAACACTGTTTTATAATGAGCGTTAATTGTAACGAATTGGACGTGAATTACAACCAATGAAGTCAATAATCAATGATGACTATCAATAAATATAAATACTATTCTTCATTCTTGATGAAATAATTTGGAAACAATTTGGTTGTATTCTGCTGTACCTCTCTGTGTGTTTGCTGCTGAGGTCTGTAGAGCGTACTAAGACTTTGCTCAGACTTTACTTACGTAAAACTTAGCTTTGTTCAAGCTTAGTGCAATCTATGATTTGGTATTAAGGCGACACTAAATGCCAGCGACCTTGAGCGATATGAGTTCACGACTGCCGGCCCGCCTATCTATCTATGTAACAAAGGCAATATTTTCAAAATTGTTGCGTGGAAAACAGTTTATATGCTTACACTCCTCGTTACTAATTTGAATAAATGAACCTACACAAAAAAGTACAAGCTATAAGAATAACGTTTCTGAGAGAAGTACCAAAAAAATGCGTCACGCCATGCCAAAAAACTTGTTTAACTTCAAAGAAATGTGGTTGTTCAAAAAGGCTCGGCAGTGTTAACTATAACCAACAGCAAGCATTAGCACCTACAAATAAGACTTAAGGATATGTGTAACAGGATTAAGTAGTGTTCATAGCTCGAAATGCTATATTTTCACCACAAAACTTGTCTAAAAACACCATGTTTGCGTGTTTTCTGCTTAATCCTCGCCTTAAATCATATAACAACTTAGCCTCATAAGCACCAGTGTTAGGCTCCTTTGCACAGGATACCGGCTTGATTATGGGTACCACAACGACGCCTATTTCTGCCGTGAAGCAGTAATGTGTAATCATTATTGTGTTTTGGTCTGAAGGGCGCCGTAGATAGTGAAATTACTGGGCAAATGAGACTTAACATCTTATGTCTCTAGGTGACGAACGTAGTAGTAGTGCCACTCAGAATTTTAGGTTAGGTTTTTTAAGAATCCTGAGCGGCACTGCATTGTAATAGATAGGGCTTATCAAATATCATCAGCTGAACGTCCTGCGTCGTCTCGTCTCGCCTCGAATTTCGATCGATTCGAAGATGCTAAAATCTTATGTCGACGAGCGCAATAATTGTAGTGCCGTTCAGCGTTATTGGGTTTTACAAGAATCCTGAGAGGCAATGTAGTGGCAGGGCGTAATCCCCATTAAAATCCGTTCATTAGTTTAGGAGTCGATCGCGGACAAACAACGTGTCATGTAATTTATATATATTAAGATTATACAATTTTATGTAGCCCGCGCAGAACCAACCAAGAACCATGCTTCACTATCCTCTATATATTTTAATCTACCACACTAAAATAGGCTTTCTTTGTCAAAGAAGCTTAAATATACTTCTCGAATTTGTGCATGAATATTATTGTGGTAGAGTATTATTTCGTGCAAGCCTTTGGTTTTGTATTTTAATATCCATTAAATAGGTCTTGCGTGCATGAATCGTGACATAATTTCAATTAAAATGGTCGATTAGAGATGCGTATTGTTCGAAAATTTTTGAATGGATACTAATAAAACAATGGCTCATTCTTGTCATTAACTGTTTCATTTTGTGTTATGTCAATAAGGAAAAAGTTAGTTTTGTATTATTTTTAAAAAAACTTCCTGAGTTGACGCAATAATTGCATACATACAGTCATGCAGCCGATATTAATACCATATTTATGCTGCAGAGGGCTATTTATAACTTAGGTGATAAAACAATATTAGTAAAATTTTAAGAAATAAAATTAAACCGTTGTTTCTCAATATATAATTCTTGACAATATTATGTCCATATACATAAGTAAATTTTCTAGAGACTGTCACAATCATAATGTTAGCACCGGGAACAAACATAAACTTAGTATGCCTACTACTCGACTAGGTCGAGTTAGTAAGTCTTTTGTGGGGCGGGTGTAAGGTCTTTTGTATGCTTTAAAAATCCCAGCATAATCCCAAAATTTTCAAAAAATTCTCCGCTGAGCTCCAACTAGATACTATTATGTATGTAGTTAAAACCTACCTTGGCTGATACCGACTTAACCTCTTTAATAAACCTCCTCTTTTTGTGAAGTCGATTAAAAAGACGTCTATGTGGTAAAGGTATATATAAATTACTATAGCATAAATTACTTTCTTAATGATACCACGGATTGGGAATAGAGACTCCACCGTCAGGCTATTTAAATTATAAATTTGATTGTATCAAAATCTTATTTAAAAAAAAAGAAGCCCGCTGAATATCATGCGCTCGTTCTTGTCAGGTCTGAGTCATTTCCGAATGGGTGGCAGTTTTTGACATTCAGTGACATCATATCCATCATATTTAAAAAAAAATATTAAAACGATAATATTAATTTCGTTCCTACTCAAGTTGTCATTGTGATATATTTTTATCTAAACGTGCAAAAATATTGACGTCAGGAAGTACAAAATCCCCTATGTGTGATAATTCTATCAAAATATAAGTATCTAAACTAACCACTTGAGATTATCTCGCACTTGATGTCAATCTGATACAAGACGAAAGATAACTTATTCTAACAAGATAACCGGTCTCCCGTTACTGTGATATCTCTAAATTCGTATTTGTATAAACTCAACCTACTTTGACTAATGGATCAAGGATTCCGTATATAAAGGTCATAGCTCATTAGACCAACCCAGCACAAGATACGCACCGCACCGACTCGCTTCGAGCGGTTACTAATGTTTATTATCAAGTTTTATTGACATACGCGCACAGTCACTGAAACGCCTTTCGTCGGCAAGTCGGCAAGTTGATAGCTCGGTGATAAAGCTAGGCTAGAAACCGGTTGATAATTATTTCGGTTTAAAGAAATTTATTCTCAAAAGGTTTAACATAAAATCACATACATGAGAATTTAACATAATTTAACGATTTTAAACCGTTAAGATTGGTTTGTATGATATATTATTTCGTGTAGAAAGTAAAAAGTTGTTGTACGACCCTTATCAACAGACTATTTCTGCAAAATTATAAACTTCTTGCAAAAGATCCGCTGATTTCGTCCAGTCATCGCAAAAATTACAACTGTCTAATTCCTACCGCTGAATTTCACCTTCGCATGACACACCACTAATTCGGATATCATCTCCATCATCTGGATGTGTAGCATTGCTCCATAGTGCGGTTTCAAAGAATTTTTTCCACGGCAACCAAGCTGTAGAATGAGCTTAACTTTGCGGTGTTTCTAGAACAAAACGACTGGGTTCTTTCGACAAAAGCGCGTATCTCGTCTTAAAACGCCGGCAACGCTCCTTTAATTCCTCTGGTGTTGCAAGATAATATGGGCGGGCAGTGATCACTTAAGATCAGATAACGCTCGTATGTCCTGCCCGTTCATAAAAAAACTGTGCTCTGACAAATGACTAGGGTAATGGAAATACGGTTCTCAATCGGCTCATTCAACAAATCCTTTATAATTGAACTTAAAAAAGCAAGAACCATAAAATTTTGGTAAAAGATGGAACAAAACCTAATAAAAAGTTCTCCTTCTACTTAAAAGTTAATCAGTTCTATTTATTCGGTCTCTTTTATCCTCTTATCTTATCCACCAAGTAGACCAATACTAAGTAGTCGAACGACCAGGCGGTGTGTGTCGGGTGGCGGTTGTCTCTAATGAGCTATGACCTTTAAATGCGTATTTTACTAAGCCATGTTTAACCCTGAAAACCTCTAAGACGACAACAGAAATACAGCCACTTATAAACATTGTCACTGTTTACATGAAACATAATAACAATTCTGGAACACAAAAATAATAGTTTCAAAAACAATTCAAAAACAAGAAAACCAAACTACAAAGTAGAATATAATTTTTAAGAAGCATAAATTATGAAAAGTTGTTTCTGTTTCCTGGGAAAATTCCAATTAATACTTACTTAAAAGTTTTAGTTCCTTACTTTTAATTTCAGTGTGTCACACAATATCACTTTATAATTTATTGCTATCTATGAAACTATAAACTTATGGTCTTATTCATAATGCCGTATCGGAGGTTTAAAGGGTCGTTATAAGCCAACAAGTCCTCGATACCGAAAAAATGGCCGACCTGACGGTCGGTCAGTTATTTCGTATTTGACGTTGGATCTTTGACGTCAGTCAGTTAATCCTATTAGGCTGGTGTCACAAAATTTGAATTTATTGAATTATTCAATTATTGTTTCTACTTCAACAAAAATCAAATCATGTGGACTAAACGAATAAAACCACATAACGCGTTCCTAACATCGGCGATAATACCCTCATTGTTGCATTGCATAATTGAAACTTTCCCGCGTTAATCTAACTTAGTTGTTTTGTTGACATTTATGACAGCTTATCTCCTTGACAAAATTTTGACATGACGTTTTTTTGTCCGTAATGTGAACATTGTATACTATAGATTACATAATAGTTGTCGGAGGTGTAACAAACGATAATGAGTTAAGAATTTTATCGAACATTCGATAGACTTAAAACACGTTTGAATAAATAGAAAGAAAATAATTTATTCTGAAACTTTAATAGACAAGTAGACTTATTTATAAATTTATATTAAAATGCAGAATTGGAATTCACCTCAGCATAATACTGATCATACCCACAGGTGATATGATCAGCGCTGGTCTTCCGGAGAACCCCAGATAGCCTAGCGGTTGTTACCATACTAAAATAATAACATCCTAATAAAAAAGTAATAAAAACAAAACAAAAATTACATAAAAATTTCGTGAACTGCAATTCAACATTTTAGTAATATAATTAGGAACAATAAAATAGAAAAAAATAATTGCGTGATGAATAAGAATATCTGTAAAAAGAACTCATGAACTCTAAAAAGAATTACTGGTCGTATAATTTATTTTTAAATAGCACTAGTGTGAAGTAAAAGATTTCCCGTACTTTTTGATGAGTATTAAGGAACATTTTAGTTTACTACGAAAACCTTGTTTATAGAAGGTTCCTTATTGGAGAGGGGATATTATTCCATATTTTGAAACTTCCTGTGAAAGCAAGAAATATTATGTGTTTGCACAAATATGTGTGTTTTTATCGTTCTAATAAATAACTATAAACAAAAAGATTTACTTTCAATAGTCACGGAACTATACCATGGTACAATACAACACGAATGTAATTTTTATTAAGATGGCGGCCATATTGGTTATTTTAATTGTAAATATATCTGTCGTCATACGAAACTTCTAGTACAGACTCTGCTACCATTTAAGTTGTTTAACTACTTAATGTGCGTACCACAGCTGTTTAACTAATGAAGTACGGACGTCGGATACGAAATTGTTTTTCCTGACCGGTTGTATAAGAGCATATAAGACTGGACTTCGAAAGAAAACCAAAAGCTTTCAAAATGTGGTCCTCCCACAAAATGCCCTACATCAGTGGGATCCAGATTTTTTCTAATGTCGAGGTAAGGAGCTCGTCGGCTCTATATCTTGGCCAAGACCCACAGCATGAGAGGCGAAGGTTTGAAAAAAGAAATCGTGGCTGCGATACTGAATGGACAAATATTTTAGAGAGTTTGAGTTTGCGAGATTTATAGAGTATTTCATGCGCCTCTTCTTCATTCTCACAGCGCCATTTGTTTCCGAAGCGATGGTAGTGTTAGAAACAAACAGAATTCTAAAGTAATAAATTTTGAGAAAAGCATGAGGCATAAAAGGCGTGTTTCGAATGGCACAAAACAGACGAAGAGAGCTATCAAATGAATGAATGAATATTTTTATTACAGTATTAATTCAAGATCTTAAATTTATAGTAGTCTGTTTTATTCAGCTAATTTAAAACAGCACGCGAAAAGAGTTCTTATAATAAAAAAATCCTTAACACTATTTTTTTTTTGCAAATAGCCATTTAAACGGAAGTATAAGTTTAAGATTTCTCTATTTAATAGTTTTGAATGACAAGCCCTGTGACAGACAGACGGTCCGTTGTTTTCCTTTTGTGTGCAGATTCCTAATAATCACTAATAGCCTAAACACATGATCGGATTTGGTTCGGCCAAAGAGGGCCTTTAATTTAGATTATCTGTGGGTTCGGCCTTCGGACGCAGTCAGGTAGCGGACCATATTCGATTGTATGTCGCATCGTCCATCGGAAAACATCATTATTACAATCCAGACCGAGTACGACGGCGGACCTATTGATGCGAGGCCATACCAAATCCGACCATGTGTCTACCCTCTTAGTTTATCTATATAAAGATAGATTTCCACCTATGTATTGACTCATCCCGATGTCTCCGGAACGATAAAGCCCAGACTTGACACTTGGTAGAACTACTCCTTTTGGTGGAGTAGAGGTCAGCTGAGGACGGAATTTTCGAAATTTATTAGAGTTTTTTTTTATTATAACAACAACATCTGTCGGGTCTTTAAGTAATGTTATAAAGGCTTACACATGGTCTGCTAGTCCCACAATGTCGATCTAAAAGTATAATACTTACGACACATAAATGGCAATTATAAAGTCAAATGATATCATGTGATTGAACAGAAACTTCGTAACGATTGCAGGATAATCATTCGAGAATTTGCGTTTAGTTAACATAAGTTTTATTATAAATTATAACAACCTACTATTATAGATACACCTATATTCCTAGGTACATGAGGTACATACCGGTGGGCCGTGGGAGACTCCTTTGCACAGGGTGCCGGCTAGATAATTATAGGCGCCTATTTCTGCCGTGAAGCAGTAATGTGTAAGCATTATTGTGTTTCAGTCAGGTTTTCAAGAATCCTGAGCGGCACTACAGCTTAACGTGCTGCTCGACTCGTCCCTTACTGTAATAAAGAAATCGACTTGGACAGATTTTGATATAATGTTCAAGCAGTTTTTAATTATTAATAAGTAACATAACTTTATCAATAAATCATAACTTCGCTTTGATTAAGTTTTTACTTGTGTCGTGTTAACTCATGGTTTATTTAAACGAAAAATCGCGGATAAGAGCAGATCGGATTTTTTTTAATTGCAAGGCGACCGTTATAGAAACAATTGTCTGTGGTGATGATGACAAACGGACTGAAAGACGAAAAGCGGAAACCTTAATAATAGGTTAGGTATGTTGATATCCTTCATTGTTAGTATAGAACTAAATATTTAAAATCAAAAGTAGTTACTATATTACAATAATATATCAATTAAAATTAATCAATAAACATAAATTATTATAATCCACTATTTACAATATATTTGCACGAGTATTTTATAAATCGCAATTATCAAGTACTTAACATAAGTGCAACTCGTTTCTTACGGGTTACGGAAACGTCTAGAAGTATCCAGAATCGTCTAGACGCCCACATGAGTTTGTTTACGATTTTGTCAACGTTACATTTTAAAACATGTGCAGATGATTGAACTAATAAAGGAGAGAATACACAATTGCTTTAATTGCTTAACATTGTTCTGTGTTGACGTTGAAGTTGACAGGTCAAATGTCAATTAACAAAACTGAAATACCATGTTTATCATTGGCTACCGATCATGTCAAGAATCAAGGAATTTGATTTAAATCATCGCTCAATTACTACACGGCAACATTATCTCTGGACCTCTCTGGAAGGTGAAGCCCCCTCTCTTTCTCCTTTCACCCCCTCACGCTCGTTCTGTTGCGTCAGTACGGTTTGCAGTTACGTACATGTCGTGATATTTGAATAATAATAATATTATAATAAAAAGGTTAATTTGGTTCAATAAGTTTACAGAAATCTAATAACTAATAACAATATGGACATTAAATAACCAAAATGGTGTCTAGTCAGCATTATATTGGGAATTTTACTTCTCAACGCTGGTATTCTAGACACCGAGACACATACTTGGAGAATTAAATATTTATGAATTAAAATTTATATTTTAATATCAATTTGGGGGGATTAGTCCCCCAAGTCTACTGCTCCCATAAACATTGGCAATTTTCGTGCTATCGCTGTTTTGTTATTGACGTTTTCATTATTAAATTTGACTTTTGTTGTTATAGTTAAGTATGTAGTTTCAGTTATTGCCAGAAAAAAAAATACATTATTTTTTTGTTTTTTCAACTTCACAACACAACACCTTTAAACCTTCCGACTGCAAAAATAAATAGTTGTTTATTTATTAATAATATCGAAGTGAAACTTGTATTGCATCCGGTAACAAAGCGACCATGTGACGTCATTACCATACTTTCAGATACCACCTTACAAACACAGATCTTATATTAATTCATAGTATCATGTTGTCAACATTGGTCTACCTAGGATGAAATATCAACTGGATTTACCTAACAAGAATTTGGTCCTAGTCATAAGGCACCAACTAACCAACTTGTATGAAAATCAACGTTCCGGGGTTTATAAGACCTGAAGACTGGCCTACTAGAAGTATCAGTTTTCAGTCTATCAGTTTTAGAAGACAAGGGCTACCCTAAACGACACACCCAACGTAGTGTTTAAATTCTCTTTGGACACACCGACATCGAGTCGTTTAAGAAACCTCTAGAACAAAATGTAGTATTTTTAAACGCATTTGAGTGTCGGATTTTGTTTGTAACGCATAATATATAACTAAACTTTGAGATTTTTAATATCACACAAAACACAGTAAAAGTCAAGGAGTGATCTGTCATCAGTTAGTTCAACTTATTATTTTTAAAACACGCTCATTATACTTTGCGGATTTATCTGACGGCGATATGTCATTGCGGTGACACTGACAACTTGCAACTTATATAAAAATATTGATTGAACGTAAATGTCAACGTATTTGGTCCTCTGCGCTGTCATCTATTTGTGCCTTATAAGTTGCTTGGAATTTATTATTGAAGTTATACTACTTTAGGCGGGTTATTAAAAATGATGAGAGTGAAATTTTAACATGCGTGCGCATCACTGTAACACAAAAGTAACGTTGACGTTGCATCCTAAAATTTTCTGACGTTTCCATCATTCGTTATGTTGTTTTGGTATCTTCGTCCATTATTAGGACAGGCAAAGGGTTCAAGTCCATACAGCCATATTCTGTATATTTAATAATTAGCGAGAATAAAACTCACAATATTTTTGGATAATTATGGATTACCGCAAAACGCCTAATTCAACAAATTTTCTTATTGATTGATGTAAAGGTGCTGGGTTACTGATTATTTTTATTATTATGATTAAAATTTATGAAATAATCTAGGTTAGGTACAAAGAGCTTATATTTCTGAGAGAACTTTTAAAGTGACGCATAACAATAGAAACTACAGAACTATTAACAATAAAAGTCAAAACGTAGTAATGAATACTATAAAACAAAGCATTAAAAACACGAAAATATCATGACATGTACCTATCGCTAATGAAACTGCAAACCGTACTTACACAATAGGACGATCGTGAGGGGGTAAAAGGGAAACGGGAGGGGGCATTATATTCCAGCGAGGTCCAGTGTAATACATATTACTTCAATGCTATGAATAAATTAGTTTTATAATTCGTATTTAAATGACAGGCATAAGACTTGGTCGTAGATGATGAATTTCATTAATCATATCATTAATAACGCGTGTCTGATCGAGATTGATTTTATTCTTGAGTGTGAGTAGTCAATAGAGAAATTTCTTGTAATTACAGCAGTACAGTTAGCAACAGAAGTAATATTAGCTTTCACCTGCTATAGGTACCGCTCTCCGATTAAGATAAAGATTTTATTATTAATTTACTTCTTTGCACGCAGTTCTACCGTGTGTGTGTTAAGTTAGAAGAAGTGAGTAATAATGATAAAATTGGCTTCGAAGAAGCTGGACGTCATCAATAGAGCACGGCAATACTTCAAGCCGGCGTACATTCTAGCGCTCTACAAAGCGCAGGTGCGGCAACATTTGGAGTATTGATGTCATCTCTGGTCTTGCACACCCCAGTATAAGCTCGGACCATTTGACCGCGTGCAACGCAGAGCTGCTCGAATTGTCGGGAACCCATTGCGCTTTGAAAGGCTATATCACTTGGCGTTGCGTAGGAACGTCGGTGTCTTCTACCGCATTTATCACGGGGAGTGTTGCGAAGACCTGTTTGACCTTATTCCTGCCGCCAAATTCCACCTTTGCACGACACGCCACAACTTTGAGTAACATCCCCACCATCTGGATGTGTGGCGTTCCTCCACAGTGCGGTTTTCAAGGAAATTTCTTCAATGTACTACAAAGCTGTGGAGTGTGCTTCCTTGTGCGGTGTTTCCAGCACGATACGACACGATTACCTACAAAAAAAGCTCGTACACTTTCCGTAAAGGCCGGCAAAGCTCCTGTGATTCCTCTGGTGTTGCAAGACAATGTGAGCGGAGGTTATCACTTAAAATCAGGTCTCGTTTATCGTCCTCTTCCATAAAAAAAGGACGACACGTTATTACAAATGTACTAGGATATCAGAAGTATATAAGAGTTTATAAAATATTATGTAACCAAATAAAACTCGCCGCTATGAGCGGGTGCCGAATGCCGAGTACTCGACGTATTATGGATTCAGCGGCGCAATTCTCGGTCAAGGTCGCGTTAAGCCTCGAACTTCGACAATCGATCTTTTACGTCGACACTCAGCTTATACCAATTAAAAGTTGTTTTTCATGTCATTCCACTTAATTATTTAAAATACTGAAAATCATTCTATTTAATGATAGCTACTGAAATTTTTTCTGATGATTTTTAATTGTTATGATAATTGATTGAGTCATTGCCCAACCATGTATGTTACAGAGTCATACATTACGCATCTTTTGTTAAATTATTTCAAATTCCACCTCGAATGACTCACTTACAAAAAATCTAACAAAAAGTAACGATAACGGTTAATTTCCAATACAAGGTTAAATTCCAGTGCAAGAGGATATTTTTTTTTAATTTATTATGCAATAAACTAGGTAATTGCATAGTGCTATATAGCCTTAAACTTGAAAATCCTTCTAACATTCCTTAATGCTTAACAATTAAGCAGCATTTTTTTTATCGATTCTCAATATTAACGATTGTTTAGAAGTGGTAACTTCTATTATCCCAAAGTGTAAGTGAAAACTTATTTTACTGCTTAATCATTATTAAAGGTGGAATTGCATTGCGGCTCGAATCATCGACGATCAAGTCACTCCGATCGGCTAGGTTCTTTGGTGTTTCGTAGAGATGTGGGTTCTCTCAGATGCAGAGCTCTCTACCGCATTTATCACGGGGATTGCTCATAGGAGTGGTTCGCTGTAAGTCAACTGAATCGATAATAAAAAGTATGTTATTTTCATTTCGGATACCATAATCAAATTTTCATAAATAAATCATTTTAATATGTTGATAGTTCGTTATATTTTTACCGATCAAACCTACCTAGGTGGGCAAAAAAACGTTACCAGGCTTTAATAGTAAACAGAAACGATTATTGTTAAAAAATACTCAAACAATGTAGTGATTTGCACTTTTGTTAATAATTACATTTGATTCGATACACCTTTTTGTGTTTAAAGTACAATCAGATCTATATAAAGAATTTATTGTAAGAAACAATTGAATGTTACAAAAACCCAGTGGAGTAATAGCTGGAGAGAAAACCTATCCATCGATATCCGTACTTCGGTGTTTTATATCGATGTGATTCTACCCCCCTCCCACAAGCTCACAGTACAGACAGCATGTTTATTATGGTTTCGTATATATGTATTTGTTAAGTTAAATCTAGTAATTGTTTTGTTTGTCAAAGTTGGAAGGGTTTTTTTTCTCGACTAGCCTAATTGTACCAACATTATAATAAGAAATACTATGCATAGTGAATCAGTTATAATGAGGTATTATACTTTATTTGGCAATTTGGAAGCAAATACTTAATTGATTTCTCATTCCTAACAATCGTTAGGAACAAATTTTGTGTTTAATTTAAATTTACTTTTTTTAATACCACTCATTTTGAAAAATAAAAACATAAAATGAAAATATTTTTAAGAATTTATGTAACCTTTCATGTATTTGCAAACTGTACCGCCTCGTCCGAGTGACGTCACAATGCACAGATGCACAGTTAACTCATACGGGCTGTAGTTATCTATATTATCATGTTTAATCTAAAGCCTCGGTCACATACAGTATGTACTCGCTGCGATCACAGTAGAAATAACAAAAGCAAAAATAAACTTTGCGAGGGCTTAATCCCAGCGAGGTTTCGCATTGTGTGCCCGAGGTTAGCAACAACCTTTTCCATACAAACTTTCCTCGACTGTTTTCTACTTTTGTTTGAATCCTATATCAAAATATTTTTCGAAGAATGTCAATGTCAGCATTATTTGTGTAAATAAGTCCTTATCGCACTTATTTTTGACTCGCCCGCTACAGTTATATTGATCGAGTCTTTAGAATTCTAAAATCTGAGAAAACTATTATCTTAATTTGAGTTCCAAAGGAGACAAATATCTTTTTATGAATAAAAAAACAGTACCTTTCAGAGAAAACTTGAAGCAGCGAATCTTTGCAGTTTTAAGCTCTATTCAAACTGAGGCAAATAACACGCGGAATTCGAGACAGAAGTCGTTCGCGCCGTTGTGTCAGCTAACTTGTATGGACGTGTTAAAGTTGACGCGACTAGTCGCTCAAGTTAAAGCGAAACAAGAGCGGCACGCCCGGCGCGATTGTTTGATATCACAATGCATGATGTTTCTCCACTGTAGAACCAAAGATGACACGCGGGAAGTTTCGTCAGTTTTAGAGGCTAAGCGAGCGAGCGAATTGCTCTAAAACGCGTCCCACGTCCCGCGCGTTATTCGCCTCAGTTTGAACAGAGCTTAAAGCGGAGGAGCTCCTAAATTTTTTATATAGATAGTGTAGATATCTCATATGAATTACATATGTCGGTAGGAATGTTTAAATAAAAAACTATGTCGCGACAGCAAAGTATAATTTTCATGAATACCAATTTTTAGTTAATAATAATTAGTCACTTTCACAGCTTCGGGAAAAATAAGAATAACTTGTTAAATAAGAATTTTTAAAATAAATCGTTTTTGAAACCGTCATTCCATAAACTGTTAACGTTTTAGTTTTCGGGAGCGCGTCGCAGCTGCCACTCTGTATACTTATATATCGTGTAACGGTCGTAAATCTGACGCTCTCGTGTAACGTAAAATCTGACTATTCCGCGTGGCGTCCATACATATGCTTCTTCTTATATAGTTAAATATATTACTTAGATAATTTATACGAAAATATCGTAAGTTTGTTTTATTATATACCTCGAGTCCTTGAAAACAGCTGCATATCGACATTTTTCCATAACAGGTGTGACTATTATCAAAACAGGGAAGGATGTGTAAAGCTCTACATCATATATTGTATTGTTCGTGGGTACATGAATAGGTGAGTCAGACATTCTTGGGGCCATGGGAAGTCCAAAATAAAAACTAATAAATGTATTCACCCTATTTGTGAGGGTTGAGAAATTTGTTGTAATAAATCATTTCATGTTCTTTTATGTTGTATTTCTTTACAAATACTACCTCAGGTGGGCAGTAACTTACATTTGTCTGCGTTCCATTATTTAAGCACATTACAATAAAAAAAACATATTATTATTTGTCTTTTTGGTATGCTTAAAGGTACCTGAGTCGTATCGGTTGGGTAATATTGCAGCCGGCAAATAGTTACAAAAAGTGGCTGTACAAGGTAAAAGTACTTGCGAAAATTACGGCGAGATATACAGCTGCTACTAGATGTTTTAACGGTTCTGTACTTCAAAAGGAAAAAACGAAGGTTCACTTTGTTGTGTGTCCTCACATATGCATCAAGTTGAAATTAACTATAGGTAACGATATACTCAGTTGTACAGTACTGTACAACTCCTAAGTGAACATAAAAAAAAAACCGTCTATGCTGCAAAATATACGTTTGGGTATTTTGACCCTCTCAAGTGAATCAAAATTTATGGGATATTTTCCGTTGAGTTAGAACTATGAAATTTTACAAGTAATACCGTTTAAGTGTAGGAAAAAAATTGAAACTTAACATTTATTATCAAAGAAAATTTATTGAAGTAGGCGTTATTTTGCGGAAATCCATAATCATCCAAATGTTTTGAGTTTTATTGAATGTTAATTCCGCCGACTCAAGAGAGACTAGTGTCTCGCGCCAGAGTTTGACGAGTCAACATCTCCTGAGGATGCCGCGTGTAAAGGCGAAACACGTCTCCAATTGTTTGAAGTCGAATATTGGCGGAATTAACACTCGAGAAAACTCAAAACATTTGGATTTGAATTAGATGAAAAATTGTACGGAATCGTCGATGGGAGAGTTCGAATCGCTCTTAACCTTTTTTTTTATTAGAGGGGCAACGGTTAAGAGGCTCACGTGATTTAAAGTGGAAAAACAACCGCCCAATCGACATCCGTAATACAAAGGTCAGGAGATATGCTACCAGCCGTTGACATGGGAGTAGATATCTGTATAAGAATGAATGTTTATGTCAATATTATTATGAGTCGGAACTACAGTGTTTGGAAAAAACAACAGTTTGATATACCTAGACTCCCAATCGCCTATTAAAAGATCGTCAAAAAATGTCCGAGCGGCGTTGCATTTACTTATGCAGATAACATTAAAACATTCATTCAAATGAACGCCTTATTTCGTGGCAGTAATGTTCAAAGTCTAGTATACGCTCATTAGAAGCCCGGACGCGAACACGAGGCAAGAACATGTTGTTTTAATAATTGCAATATACTTATTTAGCAAAATGATTAAAAACGTCAAGTTAGCTACACAATGAAATGAAATACGACACTCAACGCTTTTTAAGATTAACACTTTGTCATTGCGTGGCGTTGTATTCAAAGCGCGGTCAAAATAAACGAAAACTGTCTAATAGACGCGTAGGTAGAGTTTTGCGTTACACAATTTGAGCGCGATTGTGAGTCTATTTGTCTATTGTACGTCAATGATCTTATTAAATCGATTTTACTCCCATAATCCAAGGTATTAAGCTCGCGCCTTTACTGCCTACGCGTCTATGAGGCAGAGTTTTTGTTCAGTTGTGTTTCGACCGCGCTTTGAATACAACGCTACGCAATGACGTTATGTTCAGTGAAAAACGATCCAAATAACAGCATAAGCAAACTTAAAAAGGATGGGGTGTCGTAAATTTCAGTTAATTGCCCCTTTAAATTAACAGAATGATCTTGCCTCGTGTTCGCGTCCAAGCTTCTAATATGCGTATAAAATAGACTTTGAACATTACTGAAACGAAATAAGGTGTTCAATTGAATGAATCTTTTAATGTTATCGGAAATTTTTGGATGACCTTTTAATAGGCGAATGCGCAATTTGTTTATTGTACTTGAATGAATAAGATGGAAGTTACACGCGCAAGTGTAATGGAAGGATCATATTTCAGTCAAGCAAATTCATATGAGCTGATATTATAAAGACATATTATTATGTGCATTCTCAAAGTCAAAACAATAATACAAGTACGCGTTGAAATGTTAATGATAAAATTAAATATACATTTTCTGGGAATCGTTGGCAGCTGTTAATTGTTAACAAATTATGTGTGTTAAGTGCAGGTAAGTAAGATAAGCCAAAGGTATACCGTAGGGCTGTCAATAACCTAACATTGACAATGTCAATTCTATTTTTGACATTAGCTTTCTCACGACATCGTAGTATAAAGATATAAATTCAGTTTTTTTAAGGAAACCTTGACCCAAACCAAAACTATAAAAAAATTAACAAAAAAACAACCGACTTCAAAAAAGCTTTTCCAAAACATTATATGCACTTAAAGTAAAAAAATAATTGCATGGGTATTCTACTACAGCTTAATAATCAATATAATGTATATAGTAACAATTTTTATTATTGCCAACCTAACCACACGGGAGGCACCGGCTTTCAAATAAAAAAGAATCATCAAAATCGGTTCACCCAGTCAAAAGTTCTGAGGTAACAAACATAAAAAAATACATAGTTGAACAAAGCATACAAGATTTTATCAACGATACGTCACTCGAATGGTTAGCTCAGTTGGAAGAGCGCTCGCACGGAACGCGAGAGGTCGCGGGTTCCAGTCTCGCATCGTTAATAAAATTTTGTTTTATTTATGTAATTGATCCCAGAAATAAGGGTTATCACTTTTAAACATAACAAATTGTTTAAAAAATACAGTCGAATTGTGGACCTCCATTTTTGAGCTCGGTTAAAAAACCCCCTGTTGCAATTCGTAAATTGAAATTGTATCAAGGCTACCCATTTTAACCTTCAGTTTGAAAGTGTTTTCTGTTTGATTTTCGTCGATCAACTACTAAATCCCCTACGATTTAAACTTTCTGAAGTCTGAACAGACTAGCAATGAAATCTAAGCGATGAAAATCTGTTCTACTGAAATTAGAAACCTCCCCACATTGATGGCTTCAATTCACTTGTTGAATGTCATCATAACATATTTGAACTTGTCAACTTCAATCTATTTATAACAATGACGTTCTATATTTTATTTATATTATAAAATTCTCTTGTCACAATGTTAGTTGTCAAAACTATTTTGTGAATGCGTTGATGTTTTTATGAAAGTTTATATATATTATCAGTAGGTCTTAAAATCTCTCGTAGTAATCTATTTTCACGCCAACTTATTTTTATTGCATTTTTTTATTTATTTACATGTCAGTACAAAGTTTGCCGGGTCAGCTAGTCCATTTTTAATAATTTACGGTTTGTGCTTAAACTTTTACAACTCAAAACACACGAATCTAAGTATCCATAATAAAGCTTAAATAAGATATAGAAAAACAGTACAACTTAATATCATATTAAACTAATATAAAAAATAATGTTGATTACCAATATTATATACAAATAAATGTGTGTGTGAGTTGTTTCTTCGTCTCCTATATAACCAATCAAGAGTTATGCAGATACTTTGTTAAGAAATTAATGGGAAAACTATGATGTATTCAGATTAAAAAAATTATGATGTATTCAGATTTGACAGGAAACACAAGAGAAGGGGCGGGGGCGTTTTGATATGTATTAAGAAATTACTTGCTGCGTTTATTTCACAGGACTCAAACTGCGAGCAAGTAGAATGTATATGGCTAACTATTCCGAAGGGTATATATTTAAGCAATCGCTCGCTACGTAGTGACAAGGATTTACATATTATAGCGGCATACATCCCCCCTAACTCGGATGCGAATAATTTATTACGTAACTTTAATAAGACCCTAATATCATTTTACGATAAACATTCGAATGATAATTTTCTCATAATAGGAGATTTTAATTTTTCTTTCATTTCATGGTATGGTAATGATAATAGTTACAGCATTACAAAATACTGTAACTCAGAATTATTAGAATCGGCATTGAGTTTACTAAATACTTACAATCTGATGGGATTAAAACAATATAATTTCAACAAAAATAGCTGTGGTAACATTCTTGATCTTGTCTTATCAAATATTTACTTACAGTGTAACATATGTAGCGATTCACTTGTAAATATTGACCACTTTCATAGTCCCCTGGTTATCGTCGTAAAAGACCTTTTTATGAAAGCCCTACAACCACATTTTTGCGTGATAAAGAAATTTTTTAAGGGTGACTATGAGACGATAAATTTAAAATTAAAAAATACAAACTGGTCCGACATCCTAAATGGCTCCGTTGAAGAGGCCGTGGATAATTTTTACAGAATTATTCATTCGCTCATAGAATCTCATATACCTGTTATAAAAATCTCCTCACGTCATCAATACCCGAAATGGTATACTCCAGCTCTAATTAATTCAATAAAAGAGAAGTACAAAGTTCACACTAGGTGGAAAAAGTTTAAAAATCCAGGAGACTATGCCATGTTCTCCTTGCTGAGAGCCCGAG
This sequence comes from Leptidea sinapis, assembly GCF_905404315.1. Taxonomy (NCBI): domain Eukaryota; kingdom Metazoa; phylum Arthropoda; class Insecta; order Lepidoptera; family Pieridae; genus Leptidea; species Leptidea sinapis. The sequence goes on along the minus strand of NC_066312.1, from coordinate 32,002,831 downwards.
TAAAGAGGTTGCAAATCGAATCATATACAAAATATATGAATCGTTGTCAGAGTAATATCAAAACTTCGCCTAAAGAATTCTGGAAATTTATTAAAAATAAACGCACTGATTCTGGTATTCCTCACAACATGTACTACGGAAGTAGTTTACTTACGAATGGACATGATATCTGCAATGCATTTAATGAATACTTTCAAAGTGTATTCCAACCTAGTGACCTAAATGATGAGACCCTGAACGAGGAATCAAATATTTCCGAAAATCTTCACACAATTGAGATCGATGAAAGAATACTTAGGAGGTTGTTTAGTAAATTGGATATCCGAAAGGGCGCCGGTACTGACGGTATACCAGCTATTTTTATAAAGAAATGTGAATCGGGCCTATTACCTCCGCTACTAACACTCTTTAAGCGCTCCATTAATGAAGGGACCTTCCCTAGATGTTGGAAGGAAGCCCGAATAGTACCAATACATAAAAAGGAATCAAAAACAAATATTAGTAACTATAGAGGTATCTCCATTTTGAATATATTTTGTAAAATGTTAGAAAAAATTGTATATGATCATATTTATAGAAATTGCCTACAATGCATCCCTATCAACCAACACGGTTTTATTAAATCTCGTAGTGTCCTTACTAACTTGCTTGAGTTCACTCATACCGTTAAGTGCGACATGAATGATAGATCACAAATAGATGTAATATACACAGATTTTGAAAAGGCTTTTGATAGAGTCAACCACAGTATACTATTAAAGAAGCTTTACGCAGTTGGAATCAGAGGGAACCTTCTTAGATGGACAGAATCGTATATAAGAAATCGCTGTCAGGCCGTCGTCCTCGGTGGTTTTAGATCAGACTTTGTTGAGGTGACTTCTGGTGTACCTCAGGGATCGCACCTGGGTCCTTTGTTATACAATATATATTTATATGACATCAGTAATTGTTTTGCTAGTTCAAACTTCTTGCTGTATGCTGACGACAAAAAGATTTATAAAAAGATTTCACAAATAGACGATTGCTTTATGTTACAAGATGACTTAAATAGACTGTCACAATATTATAAAATAAATAAAATAACAGTTAATATTGCTAAATGTCAAATTATTACATTTTCACGAAAGCATAATAACATAAAATTTGATTATACTTTAAATAACGAAATTATTCCAAAAATTACTCAAATAAGGGATTTAGGTGTGATCCATGATAGCAAACTAACCCATAATAACCACATCGAAATAATAACACAGAAGGCTTATAAAAATCTAGGGTTTATTCTTCGCACTTGCGAACCTTTCAATGACATCTTGTGCCTAAAAGTGCTATATTATGCTTACGTGCGAAGCATCCTTGAATTCGCAAGTCCTATCTGGAGGCCTACATATCAATGTTATATTGACCGCCTTGAAAAAATACAAAAGATATTTATAAAAAAATTGAATTTTAAATCTCAATTCATTCCTATAGACTACAAAGAAGCCTGTAATTATCATAAAATCGATACCTTGGAAGATAGAAGAGATGTAATTGATATGTTACTCCTTTATGATATATTACATAATAAATTTGACTGTCCAGATATCTTAAATAAAATATCATTCCAGGTACCAACATTACGTACTAGGCATACTAATTTATTTAACATTCCCTTTGCCTCTACTAAGTATCTTAAATATTCACCTCTATTTCGAATTCCTGACATATATAATAAGAAATTTTCTTCCGTCGACATTTTCAACTTATCACGTCTGAGGTTCAAAAAACTGATATTAAACTGTTTAAATTGCAGGAGTTAATCATCAGTATATTCAGGATAAATTATTAGTCTCACATCGTAATTTAAACATTATATTCGAACACTCACATTCACTCACACCACTCACATTCACTCACACCAATCACATTCACTCACACCAATCACATTCACTCACACTACTCACATTCACTCACACTACTCACACCACACAACCTACTCACCGTTTCAGTTACTCAATATGGATACGATTTCTTCTTTTCTTTCTATGTAATTTTTTCTTGTAAGTTTTTCTAGTATTTTTCGTTTTTGTCTTAAACTACTTTGTCACATACTTATTGTACTGTTAATAGTATTCCTTTTAATTGGCGTATCTATTCTGTATAATTTTTAATATACTCTTTTCATTTTGTTAGCTGTAAGGAATCATAAATAAATAAATAAATAAATAAATAAATAAAAACGAGACTTAAGATCTTATGTCTCAAGGAGACGAGCGCAATTGTAGTGGTACCCAGAGTTTTTGAATTTTTCAAGAATCCTGAGTGGCACTGAATTGTAAAGGGCAGGGCGTATCAATTAGTATTAGCTGAACCTGCCCGTCTTGTGCCTCATTGTAATTACAATAATTCTCGCAACTCAGTTCTTCTACCGTAAAAAGTTGTGGGATCCATGTAATACTAAAGAATATGTATTTCGTCATTAAATCCTTCTTAAGTTATAACCGTGTAATAAATAACAGCACCGATAGTGACCATATCAATATTAAAAAAATATATATTTAACTTGGCTATCGCATGAAAACACAGCCTATCTGACATGTAATAATTATTAATATATTAAATTAGATTATTAAGTGATTTTAAGGTGAATTTCTTAGGGCAGAAACAAATAACAAGTAGACATATAGTTGGTATTAAATTACTCAATGTAAGAACTGCAAACCCTCAAGTTATCAAAAGAGATATTTCAGTTGTCTATTCACGTGTGGCGTGGTATATGATTCATGAAGGCATGTGGGCTGTATTGAAATTATACACGCGTAGGAAAATTGCTTTGTATAATGTAAACAAAATAATATCGTACGTAGACACATAGGTGCATTTTCTAGAAACTGTCATTATAATAATCCTAACACCAGGAACTAACATAATCTTATTATGCGTACTCGGCTAAGTCGAGTTAGTAAGTCTTTTGTGGGGCGATGTATATCTTTTTACAACAAGATCCCAGATAATGGTTAAAACAATTGTTTTACAAAATGCAAAAGAATTGCTAAAATACTTTTATGTGGTAAGGGTTATTTATAACATAAGTAAACACTCAGGCTATTCATATTATAAATTTGTTTCTATCGAAATTTATTAGAGAACAGAAGAAGCCCGCTTAGTTTTTTGCACCCGTTCTTCTCAGGTCTACGGCATTCTTTTTCGAATGGTTAGTAGTTAGATAGTGAATTTACTGGCCTGATGGGACAGAACAGAAAAAAACTAGTAGAAGTGGCATCATGTCATTTTACTATGGAAACCGATGTCAACAAACTCACACATTAATCCATCAGATATGTGCACACACTTAATTTCGGCTTTATAATAGGCCTAAATTCACAATCACGAAAAGTCGTAACTACAAATGTATTTACATCAAATTCGAACTTAAATTATAATAATTATAATATATAATTAATTCTTAAAGTGATTGTGAAAACCTCAGAACTTTTTCTTTAATTAAGAAAAATATCATATAAAAATTTGAAGTAATAGGAACTCTATAACCATAGATTTGACTTCTGTCAAAATACCTAGTGTTGTACAAAAATGAATTAACATATCGATAGGTTGGTGAAAACTAGAAATGATCTAATCAGTCGTAAGGTAAAGTCTTACGTCGTAAGCTAAAATAATAAAAGACCAATATTTTTTCTTAGGGATAGTTTAATTTAAAAGGATGGACAATATTTAGCTCAATTCAAATAAAATCAAGACAGCGTACACGAAAAGTCTTGGAAAGTTACATAATCAATATTATATTTACCTGGGAAGCAATACACGCTTAAAACATAGCTTTTTTATAAGTATTCATCGTTATTCTGTATAAACTCAAGGGGCCAGTAAGACATGAGATTCTATAAACCGTACTTTATACCGTGCGGAAAGAAACTTTTCAAAACAAGCAGTAACGAATGATTAATAAAAAGAGAAGCTATAAGTACTGATGAAGTATTAATAATCTTGTTAGTTTTATGATATGTGATATTTTATAATATGATGAACATATGCTACAATGATGGCAAATATTCCCAGATTCATGGTTTTCGATCTAAGTTTTACAAATCTATGACGTATTTCCGCTACTCCATGATGTGATATATTTACCAGTGGGAAGCAGGAAGCCGGCGCCTCGTCCCTTATTTTCATTTAAAAAAATGTGATGAGGTTTTTCTTGTACTCCAACATAAACATCAAAATATGCCAAATATTAATATTTAATTTAAAAAAAAATTGTCTATATTTAAAAATAAACACTTTTTTAGTTAAACTAGAATCTTACACATATTTGTTATGTAATTATCAGCTGTACCTAAGAGACAGTTACAATTATTAATTTGAATTCATCGTAGTCTCTCTTGTACACAATTACCACAACCATAACGATTACTGACACCCTTATTGCATGATGCATGGAAAAGAGCAAACCTTGAATACAATTTATACAGATAAAATTTATTTCGATAAAATTATATCGATATGTACATGCATGCACTTGTTGAGTAGCAAGATATTTTTATTGTTTACATTAATTATTCTAGCATAAGTTACATCAATTAAACGTAAAGGTAAATGAATCATACGTCGTAATATTATGGTTAATTTATAATTGTATATTTTTCACAACACATACAAAATATTAATTGAATTTAAATCGAAAACTTATGATAACCGATGATAGGAAATCCATTGGTTGGATTGGTTGGACATATTTTTATTGCGGCTATGATTTCTACAGTAAAAAGGGCACAATAAGACATATTTGTATTTTTTTAAAAGATAATTATCACTTCACTTCACTTGACATCAAACAACCAGTCTCACTTGAGCCTCGAAAAGGTACACAATAGTGGCGACATGGTAACGCCCACATGCCACTTCCACTAGTTTTTTCTGTTCCGTGTGGGCCATCTTATATCTGATAGACAGATCAAGCATCACATCTTATATCTCAAAAGGGCGACCACAATTACAATGGGTTTTCCGAACAAACCTTTGTGGCACTGAATTGTACTGTACCATCGACAAAATTGATTCATGACCAGCTTTTCGGACAATTCTTTTAAAACCATAAAAACAGTTTTAAATATTTGCACGAAAACGATTGTATGAAATGTATGTACAAGCGAATTACGATATAATTCTTTATTATGGCTTTAGGAAAATAATATTAAGTTGGGTCACGATTCAATATTTACGATAGTACCATCAGGTGAAAGTGTTCGTCTCGTGATCTCTTATAGTCATCATCATGATCATCAGCCGGAAGACGTCCACTGCTGGGCAAAGGCCAGCGATCTCCACGACGGTCGGTCCTACGCTACCCTCATCTAAGCTATTCCGGCGATCTTGACCAGATCATCGGTCTATCTTGTGCCTACCAACACTGCGTCTTCCGGTACGTGGTTGCCATTCGAGGACTTACATTTAGGCTATGTCGGTAACTTAGGTTCTCTTATCACAAAAAATGTTATCAAGACATGTGTATTTATTATTATGAAGTCTTAGTCCCGAGTAGCAGTTCGGCAGATAAATAGAAACATATTTCTTACTTCAATGTTTATCTAAAATTCGCTAAGATAATGTCACCTGAAGCCTTTGTCACAATAATCCTCTACGTCTTTCATAAACAGATTGTTTATATTTGCTTAAGATAAGCTCTTAAAAATATTTTAACTTTAGCTCGTCCCATTTCAACCCGCCATATATATATATATATCGAGAAGGGAAGTTTCTCGATCGATTCGATCTATGCGATCGAATAACAAATCCCTCCTTGAGTTGGTTGAACAGGAGCGCTAACAATCTCTGACTCTCTATTTGTCAAATAAATTGTTGCGGGCTATTGATGTATAATAAGCAATACACAGGCATACGCATTCAAATTCAAATAATATATGATACCATATCACTTATTGAAAATCAAAAACTACCACCCATTCGAAAAAGTATTCTTGAGACCTGAGAAGAACGGGCGCCAGAAACTCAGCGGGCTTCTTTTTTTCATAAAAGTATGGTTAAAATATACAATAAAACTTATTATTTAATAGACGGAGGTCGGATCATTCCAAATCTTTGGTATCAGAACGCCATCATCTATATAAATAAAGAAGAGGGACGGTCCTAGAATAGGCCCTTGTGGTACCCTAATACTAAGGGGAGTCCTAGGAAATCTTCTGACATTCACGTCGATCCTCTAAATTCGCATTAAATCAGAAGATTTAGCGCAATTCTTTTTATGCGTAGTGACATAGCTTCCTGACCAGCGTTGAATGTTGAACACAATCGAAACTCTTATATAAATCACAGAAGATACCAAATGCATTCTGCGATTCCTCCATGGCATCGGAAATATTCTTGATAAGTTCAACACATACATCGGTTGTCGAACGTCAGTTAAAGTATGCTTATTGCATTGGGCTTAAAATATTTTTTTCCAAAATGTTTCTAAGGGTCGTAATAATTATGTGGATATATACAACGCCACTTAGATATTTTTGGAGTCCTTTTAATAGGCGATTGTGAGTCTAGTTGTTTATTGTATGTCAATGTTACGAGCATAGAAATCTCAATAAGGAAGTGATAGGGATATTGTATGTGTTGATGTCTTACGGGGCATCATTTCATTAATTAACATTACATACATTAGGCACATTGCTATGTATGCTTGCAACGCTCCGGATATTTAGGTGCTTTGTAATGGTGTACACGGCAATACGATGAAAATATTTTGAATGTCATAATTAAAATCGACCACACATTTTATTAAAAGGCGCAGCAGTTTATTTAATAAAAAATTAAAAAAAAAAAACAATTGACTTAAATAAAATAATCCAAAACAATATGCTGACTTATTATGTACTAAATAATAAAAAATCTACAGCGTACAACTTAACAATCAACTTATTTTTAGAGGTCTCCTAACTAAAATGAAATGAAAAATATTAGACTACCTAAAGGTGGAGATTGCCTTGTAATATTTTGTTGTAATCGTTGTAGTTGTCGCGTTGTGGCGAGAGTAAGTCGCAAGCGCAGTCCATTTCGTTTTTCCATCAATAATTAAAATTCAGTGGAACATCTAAAAACCCTTTTATGAAACCAATTTAAAACAAATGATGCTTGGGTAGACGTCTGACATATGAAGAATGATATATGAAGAAATAGGGCACACTTGAGTCTAGAGCTCGAATTATACATTACAAACATACGTTACAAGTCAATCTGTGTCGCCGAATTGGCCTCGATTGATACATTACAAATAAGCGGTACAAGACAGTCTCCACCTTTAAAGTAAATTAAATTATTACAACAATATAATGTAGTTACTATTATTGTTATTATTTGAATCCACCGATTGCAGTACTCCTCCCGCCGCGGCCCCGCTCTTGCTTCTCGCCTCGTCATGTCGCACGTGCGACGTAAGCACAGCTAACCTATAACTATATATGTAGTCACAAACCTACCTTGGCTGACAGCGACTCCAAAAATAACAATAATTGTAATTACATTACATTGTCGTAATAACTTGTCGTATTGAAAACGAAGAATGGTAATATTGATAGTCATATTGAGTTTGATAAACTTTAAAGTGGCAACACGATCTTTGGGTATTCCATGCCTATTTTCGATCGAATCCTCAAATAATAATGTTTCGATAACAATTAACAAATCCATTATTATAATGTGTAGAGAATTTAATGAAGTTATGTGCTATTTTTCTTATATATTGATATTTTTCTTAAGTTAGTTACTATATAAATATAGATTTGCTGAAAAATACTCTTTATAAAATTAGGTAGTTTACGTTCCATAATTTAAAGTTAAGTTTAAAGACGCTGTCCCACCACGCGGCGTATTTTAGCTGCGTCATTTCATTTGTCTGACAACGTAGGTCTACGTTTCCACTGCAGCGCACACTATACAGAAATAGGAACCCTATGTGCAACTATAGCGTAGCTCACTACCACGATGAAAGCATTGAGCTATGTAAGCGCTTATTCGAGCATGCCACGCTTGTATCCATAGAAATCATTATTAAGATTTCTATGCTTGTATCAATGACGTCTATTGATGCTTAGCGTGCCCGTGGGCTGCAGTGGACTCAATCACATACATTTTCTTGTAAAGCAAAGCTAAACAACACACGTGCGGCTATACTTGTTTTTATATTATAGTTTTATACTGTTTTCTGTTATTGTGAAGGAATGAATGAATGAATGAGGCCTTTATTGCAAGCAAACTAAAAGGTACATTTTTAACTTATGCTGCAACTTAATATACTAAATGGTTATAATTATATTTCACCTAATATATGTTTTATCTTATGTAAATTATTGCTCGTTTGTCCGCCGGCCTCCTCCAGATCTTTCCACATTTTCCTGTCGTAAGTTGTTCTTCTCCATGTTGGTCCAGCAATCTTTTTGACATCATCTTCCCATCGTATCGTTTGTCTCCCTCTATTTCTTTTTCTGTCTCTAAGATACCACTCTATAATGTCTTTTGTCCATTTATCTTGTTTACTTCTTATCACATGTCCTGTCCAACGCCATTTTAGCTGCTTAATTGTTTTTTCAACACTTTCCATTTTTCTTTTCTTCCTTATGTTTGTAATTCTTATTTTATCTTCTTTCTTATTTTCAACATGCTGCGCTCGATTCCATGTTGGCACACTTTTAATTTGTTTAAATTTTTATTTTTGAGAGACCAAGTTTGGCACCCATAAGTCATGCAAGGACGTATACACGTATTAAAAACTTTTGTCTTAATTGATTGGGATATGTGACCGCTTTTCATTATTGGTTTGAGTGACTTACTTTACTCCTCAACAAGTCCGTGTCTTTTATTATGTAAGACAATTTTATAGAATTTTATGCTACAATGTGAAGTATTCGATTGCTTCATTTATGATTCCAAGTTTCTTCGAAGCCAAATTGGCTTTGATTTCCAGATGACCTATTTTTATCTCATTTTCTTTCTTTATTTATTTCAAGACTCAGTATTCCGTTACTAGGCGAGGCATTAAGGCGATATAATTACATGATAATCCTATTAATATTATCATTAGGATCTATGTTTGAACTTCTTTAACGCAAACACTACTGAATGGATTTTGATGAAACTTCGCAATAATATAGCTTACACACCAGAATAACATATAGGCTGTAATTTATAAAAATATTGTGTGAATTATCGATACATTGAAATAAAATTGGAGTGTCTGTTTGTAATATTGAAATAACCGGTTTTTTACTAAATGTATATTATGAATACATATACGGTGCATACACCAAAATAATATTTTGTACAATTTTTGTCTGTCTGTTTGTTCCGTCTAATCCGGCGACTTTTATTGGCAGGTAGCTGATGTAATAAGGAGTAACTTAGGCTACGTTTATTTTAGAAAAATAAAGCAATGTCCAAGAAACGGTCTAACTCTAAAAATAATTTATATAGCAAAACAACGTTTGCCGGGTCAGCTAGTTATGTATATTAGTGAAAACTTTATTAGTGTATTCTTTATTCGTGTACATATTTTATATATTTTCTGTAAGTATTTTAAATACTGTGTGTTTTCCAAAAATATATTAAAAAAATTGTCGACGTGCAGTGATACGAGAAATTAGGTTTTATTTAGTGCGTACACGCAAACTTGAGTCTTGGTCGGTTCAATTAAAGAAAAATTACCACCCATTTGAAATAGTCTGCCTCAGACCTGAGAAGAACGAATGCAAGAAACTCAACGGGCTATCTTTTAATTTTTGTTACAATACAATATGAAATTTCGTACATCAAACATTTATAATCTGTGGTATCAGTAAGAAAATCATTTATGTTATAGTAACCCTTATCACACAAACGTTTTTTAAAAAAGTCCTTTAAATTCTTAACACGTTTGTTTTGTACATTTTCAGGAATCATGCTGTAAAAGTATATACATCGCCGAATAAAAAACTTATTAACTTGACTTAACCCAATAGTAGGCATAACAAGTTTATGTTTGTTCTTCGTTTTAATATTATAATTGACGCAGTTTCTAGGAAATTCCTTAATGTGCTTATTATATAACATACACAACATTATCAAGAATATATTGAGATGCAACAGTCAAAATGTTTTTTCCTTTAAATTTTTCTTCTTCTTCTTTAAAATGTTCGTTTAAATGTGTCCAGTTAATATTTTCCCCCGCTTTTAATATTGCAATTATTTCTGCACAAAGGAACTACGCCACTGATAACGCATATTGCACGTAATCAACGTATTTACCGTGCCAGTAATTTATACGGCGAATTAAGATTAGTAGCCTATTAGCTGGCAAGCAGCCATTAGTTTGCAGCTATTTTTCTATAAAAACGTTCTACACCAGGGGTGTTCAAACGGTCGAGCGCGAGTGCTTTTTGAGTCGATTTCGAGAAAAAATCTGATATAAAACTATTCACAGATTTTGTTTTAGGTAACTAAAATCGGTAATTACGTACCATCATATGAAAATTATGCTAAGGACATGCAGTGTCATGCTTTAACATCCAAAGTCACTATTTAGTTCAGTTTAGAACTTAGACACTAGAACGCGTTTGTTTTGTAAGAACCAATAAACCCGCAAATTTGAATAATTATGAGTTTTTTCATTCACATTTTAGAGCAGACCTACACTTACCTTGACTAAAAAAATGCATACTATTGTGCGCAAAACCAATATCTATATCATCGTGACACGCTCCCTAGACGACAATCCTTCATCACACATACCTCTCGGTCGATCGATCGTAGTCTAACAATTTTTAGGTAGATCGCCAGCAGTTCTAGCTTGAGCACCCCTGCTCGAGACCTTTTTCTCCTGAACTCTGAATCTATATATGGATCTATATTTTTCAAATGAGATCAATATTATTATAATCTGTCACTCTCATTTTTGAAGTAAAACTTCTTTACACACGCTTGACTTGGAGAGCAGCGGTGAATGCGTGACGAGTGCGTTGCGAACTAACGTTAGCTAACAAATAAAAAACATAATGACTTACGGTATTTTACTGTGGGGTCATGCTGTTGACAATAATGTAGTGTTTGCTCTGCAAAAGAGAGCTGTTCGTGCTATATATCAGCTTGATTATAGATAGTCTCTCTAAGAAAAATTTAAAGAAATTAATAATATGACTGTTCATTGATAGTACATTTATGATTATTTAAATACGTCCACAGAAATCGTCATCTTTATGCTCTAAATAGTGATTTTTATTGCTATACTATAACATAAGAACTTGTAACTAATTCTGTTAGGCTTCATAAGACACATAATTTATACATTTTTTTACATAGCTTTAAGGGTAAATGTATACACTTTTATAATAAGGTCCCAGTCGCTGTTCAGCCATTACCTACAAATAAATTTAAATATGTTATTAAAAATGGCTCTGTCGTAAATCCTGCTACTCCACGGCATGCAATGAATGAAAAGCATATATGAATTCAAATCACAATTTTGCTCGAATTCAGTAATGTTCTTTCTAACATACATTATATTTATAGATATTTTCGTAAGTTCTCTGTAAAACGTTAACCCTTTCGAATTGTTATTCAAATCAAATCGTGAAGAAGTCACTTTTTAATGTCAAAAGTTTTCTTTTCTTTTTATATTAACCACGACTCCGGAAAAGGTTGAGCTTTTATGAGAAGAAGTGGCAGAAACTCATTAATTAACTCTCTTTTAAAAATCAATATTTACAGCTTCATCGTTTTACAAATAATTTCAATCACAATATATGAACCCGTAAAGTGATGCAACAAAAATACTCAAACGTCAAATACTTAACGCCTTACGGCCGTTTTCAATTACCTATCTATCATTAGTTTAACTTATTAGAGGTTGTCAAATCTATCCTTGTACGCTTACTTACATTTCAAAAACCTATCGACAGATAGCATTGGACTTTAACTATGGATATATAAGATCTTGTAAATTAATACGTAAAAACAATAATTACTGAGAACCTACAATATGCATCAAGACACACACACCGTAAATAAATAAAGGTATTTCGCGATCATTTTATTAGCGATTATAAAAAATATAATAACTTTAATGTTAAAAACATTAACCAGAGTTTCTGGCAACAGAATCATCGAGCCACCATTCGGTTTTCAAACCTTACTTAATATGTTGTGATGGTGCTACGACAGAGGCGCCTTCCCCTGTTAATAAAATGAAGTTGATGTATTTACTTCATCATCTTCATATCAGCCGGAAGATGTCCACTGCTGGACAGAAACCTCACCAAAGATCGCAATGACTATCGGTCCTGCGCTGCCCTCATCCAACGTGTTCTCTTGACCAGATATCATCGGTCCAAATTGTGGTGCTCCGTCGATCTTGACCAGATCATCGGTCCATCTTGGCCTACCAACACTGCGTCTTCCGGTAGCGAATATTAAATTGTATTTTAATTCTTAAAATTGTTGTCTGCAGAATGATTCCTCGGAGAAAGCACAACGCGTCTTCTGGTTCCCTACCACCACCCGATGATAAGAACGCCAGCAACGATTATATATGTAAGTAGCTCATCAACAAAACATAGTTATAAACGCAATTTATCAGCCACATTTCCTCTGGACCTTGCTGGAAAGTGAAGCCTCTTCCGTTTCTCTTTCACCCCCTCGCGCTCGTCCTGCTGTGTACGGTGTTACAGGTTCATTACAATTAGATACATGTCGTGATATTTTCGTGTTATCACTGCTTTGTTTTTGAAGTTTGCATTGTTACGTTTTGACTTTTGTTGTAAATAGTTCTGTAGTTTCTGTTGTTCTTTGTGGTACATAAGTACGTACGTATAATAGTACTGCCAGAAAAATGTATTTTTTTAGTTAACCCAGATTGTTTCATTGATTTTTAATGATCACAACACAACACTTTTACATCAATCTAAAATACTGAAAAAAAGCGTTTCATTTATTAGTAATAATATCCTAGTGATGCTTGTTTTGCACACCGCAACAAAGCGATGATGTGACGTCATCTAAGTCAGATTATGTAACCGGGTAGGGCCTATGTGATGCTTGAAATTCTAAGATCGAAAAGAAAATTATTTTTACGTTTTGTTTCTTCCAGTAGAATTTCTTAGTATTAAACACTTACCCCCTTATGCCTAATGATCCGCTAACTTAAAACAGCTACAGAGTGTTATTTTTCATTCTGACTTAGGTCAATAGAAGAGGATAGAGTGAGAATTAGCAATGTTTAAGTTAGGAGAATATTATAAATAAGGGGTTTAAAGTAGAGATGTAAGATTTAAAATCCAACATTACAACGTATCGGCTAGTCCGTATGTTTTGAATAAAATGTTTAACAAGATTAGTTCCTAAACAATATGATATATAAATATCTTAATTTATTATCAAAATATAATGTAATTCGATTTATTTGTTTTATGCATTAAAGCAAAAACCATTGGATAAATATTTATTAAACTTTTACAATCCAAATCATAATTAAAGTTTCAAAGTTTTAGTATATGGCTTTAATTCATATTGTATTTAATAAATAGAGGTGGATTATTAGGCTTCATAAGATACATAATAGCTTTAAGGGTAAATGTATACACTTCTACAATAAAGTCCCAGCCACTGTACAGGCATTATCTATAAATAAATTTAAATGTTTTATAAAAAAATGGCTCTGTCGTAAATCCTATTACTCCACTGCTGAATATCTAAATGATCGGACAGCCTGGGACTAGATTGTGATTATTTTATAGCAACTGTACAATATTGTATATTTTTATTGAAAAGAGCGCAAAAAAAAGAATGCTGGGAGAGTTTCTTGCGCCGCTTCTTCTCTCTCAGAGCGCCATTTGTTTCCGAAGCGGTAGTAGTATCTAGTAGTATAAGAAATGACATCAAAAAGAATTCTAAAGGAATCAATTTTGAGAAAATAAATGCCTTTTATGCCTTTTATGCCTTTTATTACAATGGAGAAAAATTGAGAGGGAGATGGGCGGCAGTGAATTGCTGACCACTGTCACAGGTAGACACGCTAATGATCCGTGGAAAAACAACGCGAAATCGTTCGCTTTTAAGTTTCCAGCACAAAATGGTTGGTAAACCCAAATCACAAAAAAAGAAACGCATTACACTGGCAAAAATAGATTATGAACTAAGAGTTTTCACGAACCGATATGACTTAGGGTCCTTCAAGAAAAGAGCATACTCCTACCTCAAAGGCCGGCAACGCATCTCTTGACTGATATTGCGGATATCAATGTGCGCTTGCCTCAACTCTCTTCCCCATCACGTGAGATTTTATCCTTTTGCCCCCTGTTAAAAAAAGTAACATATTTTTATCACCGTAATATTATAAAATCCACATCGAAAATGTAATTAAGATATTAGGATTAAAATAAATTTGTGTATTGCGAGAGTTCGTTGTGCGATCGCGAGGAGTGACCTTCTCAATCAAGATCGCTGGCGTTTAAGCTAAGATCTTTTATAGACCATACTCTGTTTTTTCTCAGACTGTACTCACTTATTTATTTATAAGAGGGGGCAAGCAGGCAAGAGGCTCACGGGGTGGGGAGTGGAGAGGCAACCGCCCATGAACATCCGCAACAACAGGTGTCAAGAGATGCGTTGCCGGCCTTTAAGGTGGGAGTATGTTCTTTGTTCGAAGTCCCTAAGTCGTATTTATTGCGGTAAACGTACAGACAGATATATGGTACCCTTTTTATTTAATAATAAAGACATATTAAGACAGACCCCCAAGATAAACATTGGATTACTTAAGAAAAAGCTTAAAAATGTATTATTAGATAATATTAGGTAATAAGTATAGAAATATAATAAATCATAATAATATAGTTATACGTAGCTTACATGCTTTAATTTTAGAACCATTTTATGTTTTGTTTGTATACCATTAGTTTATTAGTAGGTTATTTGTAAAATTAATGAGCGCATCTCGCCGATAAACGTTACGTTTGGCGAGTAAATAAATGTAAGTAGATATATGTAAATAATAAATAAAAAAAAAGTATCATCAGTTCGGGAAAACTGCAGCTCGAAATTTATTCTACAAAATGGCTGTCCGAGGCAAGAAATTTCTTGCAAAACGCGCGGTTGCAGAATGCCAGGCGTCAGTATGGCGGGTGGAATTTATTATTTTGACGTAATGTCCGGTGGTAGAATCCGGCCGCTGGAATCAACTTAAAACTCAGCTGAGTGTTATCTTAGCATAATGTTTGATTTAGTTTTTGTAGTCATCATCTGAAATTATACTGAGCTTAAGCTAAGACATCCCAATGCAAATGTCAAGTTCGCGTATCACACTCAACTAAGTTTTACGTAAGTAAAGCCATAGCAAAGTCTAAGTACGTAAGTAAAGTCTAGTCTCTACGCTCTATAATATCAACCTTAGCATAGCCTTAAGTTAACAATTTTAACTGAAGGTAGATTTTCCCCGGAACTTTTAACTGTAGGTTGATTTTCCCCGCAACTTCGTCTACGTGGATCTCAGTGTTAGTTTTATTTTATTTTATTTATAAACATACAGTTTCTTCTTAAAATAATACAAAGTCCTGTAAAACAGTTTACACAGAGTTCCATGGGTATTACAAGTATCCGATGACGTATTGATTATGACGAGTTATAATTTAAAAAAAAAAATTTAATTGCCCAATAAAGTACTCCCTTTCCGTAGATACATTCTTTGTTCATTTTCGAAGAACTACACTAGCAATTAGTCTAGCAAAAGCCTCTTCCATACAAAAAAGGTACCTACTACGTACCCAGCCAAAGTGTTTATCATTAAAAATGTACAATGAATCGTCAATGGCTGATGGTATATTGTTCTTTTAATAACATGTCAATAAACAGACAAGAGATGAAGGTCGGAGATGATTAGGGTTGACAACCGTACTCTAAAACGCGTATACCTTTCACCGCGGCAACGCTCCTGAGATTCCTCTGGTATTGGAAGAGAATGTAGGCGTCGGTGATCCCTTAACACCAGTGTTCACTGGTATACTGGTCCCATACGCTCGTTTGATGTCCTCTTCCATAAAAGAAGGGTATTACTTATATTTCAGTAAAAGTGTGCTAAATTCTAAATACATATAAATATATACATACTCATTAACATAAAACAAATAAAATAACAAAAAAATAATATGTATACTCGTTGGTGGTATTCTAAACCATAAAACTCGGGCGTTTCTGAACGAAGCCACAATTGGTCAAATTAAAATATAATGGGACAGTTGCAAGTTGTTGCAGGAAAAAATTGTTTATAAAAAATATATATACACAAATATCATAAATCCCCATGATGCGTTCAAGAACCGCATATTATGACCACCATAAAAATAGACTGTTTTATTAGAACAAAATCTTATCTGTTAAAATCAGCCTAGCGAAAATCTAAGAAAAAAGCAATTCACTCGATTGTATGAAACGTGCGTCATTGATAGATTGACAGATGACGGCTACAATCTTGTACCACCTTAGAGTCAATAAATTCCCTAAACTTCATAATGACACCCATGATAAATACTATCTTGATGCATTTCATCTGCATTCACTCCGAAAACGAGATCTGGAAAGGTCTTGAAACGTCGGGGTAACTTAAATATATACTATTATACAAAAATATAAATTTTACGCAAAAATCTAATGTGTAATTCTAACACAGTTACAATTACACGCGTTTTCATTCTTTAAAACTGTTTTATTTAAAGTAGTGATCATGAACACACGTGTTTAATTAATGCCTTTCGTTATGTACAGTCACTTATAAAAATAAAATACATATATATATATATATATATATATAATATAGTTTTTTTATTACAATGTACTCTTTATCCGCCCTGAAATCATAATTTAAACGCAACTTCTTCCTTATTGGCAGCCCTAGAGACGATAAACAGTTCAATTGCGAACAATGTTTATGATAGCCATATCAAACTGTGTACAATATTGCATGTTACATGTAATTAATGTTATTTTCTTTTCAACTACATACTTAAACTGTTCTAGTTTATGTCCACTTATGATAAGTACATAACATAATAACGCAGTTTACAATAATCTTTGTACCACATTTATATAAAATTGAAGTCATTACTTCAGCTGAAAGATGTCCACTGTTGTACAAAAGCCTCCCATAGAGATCTCCACAACGATCGGTCTTGCGCTGCCTACATCCAACATATTCCGGCGATTATTGGTCCACTGGGTAGTCTACCAACACTGCGTCTTCCAGTACGTGGTTTGCCATTAAGGGACTTTTCTGCCCCTACCTCTACCAAAAAGTGGCTTCCGAACATCTTAATAGAACCGTGGATTCTGGCCGTGTTGTTGGCTCATTAGAATTGTAATATGACGCACTCTTTCTATATATAAATACTCTTTTTTTAAATGGCAGATATAGATTCAATTTTCCTCAAAAAATACCTATTTGTAGTATTACACGGGTTACAGAACAGTAAATCGAGCGGTTGCATGCTTTACGGTCATTTGAAAAAAATATTACAAAAATATACGACTTTAAGCATCCATATAAAAATAATTCATAAAACAAGGTAAGTAGCTTAAAAGTAGCATCAAATCATTCCCATGTACGCTAGATCTCCCACTTCTACCTCAATTATTAAAGTTTCCAAAATTATTGAATTACATTATGAAATTATCATGGCTTCCATATTGAATTTTTCTGGAATTTGAGTACCTATATCTTGATACTTGGCAATAGTTTCAAATCAAAACTTTTTAATTGATAATTGATTTAACGATTTTATCTTAAAATTATTTTATTTTATCTTGTACGATTAATAATAGTTGAAATATATTTTCAGTGTCGGATAAGGACTCAAGCGAGGGATGGCGTGCATTGATAAAACGTCGTCTCAACCGGAAAACTCTGCACAAAAGATTGCCAGTAACAGCTTGGCTGCCACAGTAAGTTTTTACAATAATGATCCTATGTGAAGTGATTTTAAGTCAAGTGTTAATGAGTGGGTCGCTGACTATTGGCCTTATGAGAAATCTCATGGTCGCTCAGAGGGCAATGGGAACATGCTCGGAGTTTTCCTGCGAGACCGAATCAGAATGAGAAGATCCAAAGTGACCGACATTGCCCGAATGATTGTAAAACTAAAAAAGGCAGTGGGCATGGCACATAACTTGAAGGACAGTTGGCCGTTGGGGCAGTAAAGTACTCGAATGGCGAATGGTAGACGTAAAGCTGGTTGGCAAGATGAACCGATGATCTAGTCAAGATAGCAGGGATAGGTTGAAAGAGGACAGTCAAACTATTTTTTTATTTTTTTACTATTTATTAGTGTCAACAAACAATGTCCACAATAGGTGCTTATAATATAGTATTAATATAGCCATTGAAGCTCCAGTGTTTCTGTGAAGTTTTTAAGTCAAATCCGTATCAAGAAAGTAACTAATAATATTTCTTCTTATATAGTATGCGTGTTATATGTTAGAATATAAGACCAAACTTATGAAAATATTGTAAGCCATCGGCCCTTGCTTGAATTTGCAAGGGAAAGGTATAGGACTTCTTTTGACTTAGTGAAAATTACGTTAAGATTCGTCCAAGGTAACGATAGATACGCATCAATAAAGTTATTTAATTCATTGACCATAAACATACATGTTTTTCTTTACAGATACAACACCGAAAAAGCAATTGGTGATCTCATTGCTGGCATAACAGTTGGGTTGACGGTTATACCTCAGTCGCTAGCCTATTCGAACATCGCTGGGTTGCCTCCTCAGTATGGACTCTACGGTTCCTTTTTGGGATGTTTCATCTACATCATCCTCGGAGGATGCCGAGCTGTTCCTGCAGGCCCCACTGCCATTGCATCATTACTGACCTGGCAAGTTGCTGGAGGAGTCGTGGAAAAGGCCATATTACTTACATTCTTATGCGGACTCGTCGAATTACTTATGGGAGTTCTGGGCCTTGGTTTCCTAATTAACTTTGTCTCCGGTCCAGTCTCTTCTGGATTTACATCAGCAGTTGCATTGATGATCGCAACATCGCAAGTCAAAGATCTTTTTGCTATCCAAGTTACCGGGACCACGTTTCTTCAACAATGGATTTCTGTCTTCAAGAATATACCTAATGCTTCCCTCTGGGACCCTATTCTTGGATTTTCCTGCATTGCTTTATTGCTTTCTATGAGGGTAAGATTTCAATCTTGAAACATAGCGAAATTTTTAATTGGGAAAGCGAACAGATTATAAATAAATGGACATTTTATTTCAGAAAATCGGGATGATCAAACTGGGTACGGAATCACCAGAGGGGCCCAATACAAGACAGAAGGTTTTGACAAAATCCATGTGGCTTTTGGGTACTTGTCGAAATGCTATTGTTGTGGTGTTCACGGGATTCCTAGGATTTTGGTTCATATCTTCGAGTGGGGCTTCACCTTTCCGACTCATGGGTAAGTAGCAGCCAGTTTCTCTTTATTTACTTGATGCATTCGTGATAATAATTATTGACTTTTTTATGCTTTCCGCAGCTGAAAGCGTACCGGGTGGTTAGTATATATTGTCTAAAGTGTGATCACGATCATATTTAAGTTTTTTTTTCGACTACATTCGCCATGCACGCTAAAATTCGATATTAAACAAATAGAAATATCTAATTAATTATCACTTTGTTTTATAAGAGTATTTATTTACTCATAATTAAGTATTTATTATTAACAATTATCAAACTGTTTCTCTTTGCAAATCATTTTCTCATGTATGGTTTTATTTTTACGCAACTAATCATCAGCATATTTTTGTTCTTGCCTGTATATTGTATATTATCTAAATAAATTTTAACCTAAGTTTAATATTTTATAGGTGCCATACCATCCGGAGTACCAAACCCTCAACTGCCACCGTTCAGCTATGTTCGGGGAGACAACTCCACTGCTGATTTCGTGGACATGGTATCGGAACTCGGTTCTGGTATACTGGTTATCCCTCTCATCGTGTTGCTTGAAGATATTGCTATCTGCAAGGCGTTTTCTGATGGGAAAACTATTGATGCAACGCAAGAGATGATCGCACTGGGATTTGTGAATCTTGGCAACTCTTTCATGCAAGCCTATCCTGGCGGTGGATCTTTGGCGAGATCCGTCGTGTCAAATGGATCTGGAGTCAAGACTACTTTTAGTGGACTTTATACTGGTGAGTTTATTGACGAGGTTTTTTTTCTTTAATAATTTCTTTCTTTATTCTTAAATGTTTCATTCCTTAGTGGTAGATTTATTAGGAGGAAATCAAAATAGTATTCTTTTATTATGCAAACACAACAAGTTTTAGTTAATTTAGATTGACTGGTGTGTTAACGCATTTAACCTCTTGATTATTCCAAACAGGCCTTTTACACTACTGCAGATATCCAAAGGCGATCAGCGGAGTTGTTTGGCCACGCTCCTGCACTTTGTAAGCGAGTGCTGTGGCGTTCCATCTGTCTCTATGCATTGTCTGCATAAAGGGCTGTCTGTCATACCTATTGTAAAGATGCTTGTTAGGACGATTACGCCCGTTTAAAATACCCACAATGTCCCTGTGTATTCTGACAAATTTGTGGACAAACGTTTTCGATGCCACCAGAACTGCATTCTTTGTTTTTCTGTATCCTTTTCTGTTTCTACATTGGGGGCTTCTTTGGGCAGTCTTGTTTTAATTTATTCATGAGATATGGCCTGCTGTGTCGTTTGATCTACTAGTGTTATTCTGTTCTTATACGCAATATATTAAATAGAATTCTGACATTACAGAATTATTTCAATTTTAGGCAGACTGTCTAAGATACCCTCTATATCGCCTTTGATATCTCGGTCTGTGCCACACTAGTAAAATCAACATACTCTGCCTGAAAGATTGTGTTAAGATTATTTTGTCTATAGTGTTGATATTTTGATATTTAAGCCATTCGAGAAGACACCGACCTCAGTACCAAATGTACTTTTGGATCCGTCTGTATATATTATACTGATTTCATTGATACCAGTTACCTTTACAAAAAAAAATGGCAGTAGTTGAGACTGCCGACAGAAGTGAAAGCTTAGAACTTTTAGAATCTACTTATTAAAATTTCAAATTTAATAATGCTTAAAAACAATAAAATTCTTCATTTTAATTTATTTTTAAAACTTATTTTCAATAATATATTATTCAAACAAAAACACAACTTTAACAATGCACAGTATATACACATTGAATACATGTTTATATAAATTTTATTAATTATATATTTATCACGTGCGCCAGCCATGAGCATGTTGGTGACGCGAAACCATAAGATTTTCCCCTACCAAGAAGTTTTCAATTCAAAAATGAGCTACAATATTAATTACTGCATTTTTATTTGTCGCAAAATCATAAATTATTCTGCAGTAATGTACGAAATCTGTGTCAGCGTTGAATTAAACTTAACTCTGTTAAAATCGCAACATTCTCTCAGATCACGTGCTTAGCTATTTGCATTAATTTTATGGTAATAATTGTTCGAGGATTGTGCATATAATTCAATCAGTCTTAGGTATTTAACACTTACTACATAGTAAAACCATTACATTTGTTGCTAAGGATATTTGACGGTAGCCTATTTATTTCTGGAGTTCTTCATCTGAAGAGATAAAACGTCAAATATGTAGTTAAGTAGTAAAAGGTTTATTCTTTTGACTATCGAAATACTTTTGTTTTGAAAATTTTCTGGGATCTTGTTGTAAAAGCGTATACATTGCCCCACAAGCAAGTCAGCGGGCATCATTATTTTTAAATAAAATTTCGGTAAAATCAAATGTATAATTTAATTAGCCTAACGGCAGTCGCTCCATTCTCAATCTGTGGAATCATTAAGAAAGTAATTTTATGTTATAATAACCTTACCACATTAAACGTCTTTTAAGAATTCCTTTGAATTACATATTACATTTGTTTTGAACATATCCTGGGATCTTGTTGTAGAAGCACAAACATCGCCCCACAAAGACGTACAAACTCGACTTAGCCGAGTAGTAGGCATAATAGGTTTATGTTCGTTCCTGGTGTTAACATTATGGTTATGACAGTTTCTAGCAAATTCACTTACGTCCCTATGTATCTACATAACACTATAAGAATATATATAACCCAGATAATCAAAATTTCAGGTGCAATGGTGATATTGGCGCTACAGTTTTTCACACAGTATTTCGAATTTATTCCAAAAGCGGCACTGGCGGCGGTGATTATCTCCGCCATTCTGTTCATGGTGGAATACGACGTCGTCAGACCCATGTGGCGAGCTAAGAGTAAGTTATATTGGCTATATATATATATATATATATATATATATATATATTATGAGAGAGATTTAAATTCTGAACTGAAACCATTTTCAGTGACACTCGTTATAATAAAACAATTTTTTTTATGAAAATAAGGGACAAGACGAACAGGACGTTCAGCTGATGGTAATTGATACGCCCCTAACTATTACAATGCAGTGCCGCTCATGATTCTTGAAAAACCCAAACATTCTGAGCGGCATTACAATTGCGTTCGTCACTATGAGACATAAGAGGTTAAGTCTCATTTGCCCAGTTACTTCACTAGTTTACACATTACATTATCTATAAATAAATTTAAATGTTTTATAAAAAATGGCTCTGTCGTAAATCCTATTACTCCACAGCTCTAAGTGATCGGACAGCCTGGGACTAGATTATGATTATTATAGCAATAGCAATGAAAGTACAATAGTGTTTATTTTTATTTAAAAGAGCGCAAAAAAATAATGCTGGGAGAGTTTCTTGCGCCGCTGCTTCTCTCTCAGAGCGCCATTTGTTTCCGAAGCGGTAGTAGTATCTAGTAGTTATTAGAAAAGACATCAAAAATAATTGTAAAGGAATAAGTTTTGAGAAAATAAATGCCTTTTATGCCTTTTATAATTGATGATCATGAGTGTATCGATAAATTTATTTATTTATTTATTTAAAACATCACAAAATCCACAGAACTTAAACTAGGTTATAATAATACTATTTTGTAGGACTTACATCTAATAAAACATCTAATAGTCAACAAGTCAAAAATCATGATCCGTTTCAATCAACACTATCAATTCCTTCATTTTAACTTAAATTCAAAACAAATAAAAGTAGTCTTACTGTCGAATCTATTTTTTGCCCGAACTATAGTTGCTGCGCGACGTTGCTGCGACATCTATTAGAATTCTCGGGCAACCTCGCAAAATCGTTAGTGTAACCTAATGTATGATCTGTCTGACAATTGCTATGGGCTTCATCGTTTTGAATCATCTCAAGATATAATTTAGTTTTTCGTTTAATTATTTTACTAGTAACTAGTCTTTAAATGCCCTTTTTTATCTTATTTTGTTAAGTTAAAGAGCTTTATCAAGATTTTTTCTTATATGCGAGGGGAAAAACAGGCAAGAGGTGCACGTGACGGAACTCTACAAAACATGGATATTGGACATCCGTAAAATATAAAAAATACAAATAAAAATATTTAATTTAGTCTGAAAAGTAAACGTATTATACAAAAAATCATGTACAAGTTACTACATACTCATAATACCTACTACACAACATTATACATCACAACCAGCTGGTAAAAACATTAAAAAGAATTCTACATACTTAAATTTGGTAAATGCATCTAGACAAGTCGGTACGAAGTTTTTATTGCTAGGACTTCTTTAATAAACTAGGCACATACAGACAGTAGGTATATGTGAAACAGACATAGAAGCTGGAGGTTTATTCCACACAAATAGCTATTTTGCTGGAGAGTATGTATGTAGTCTACATTATGACAACAATCTACTAGTACATGACTGAGCTCTAACTCCTAACTAAAAAAAATATAGTAAATATAAAAATAATTGCTTAAATCGAATTTGGAGATCGAGATCGAGTTCTCAATTTGAAATTCCTTTTAAAATTAAAATTTAATAAATTTTATCAACTCTGGAACTACATGAAATAGATATAGCAACAATACTACCCCAGTCGACCACTTCGCATACAATTGTTTTAGGTACATCTGCCAGGTATTACCTGTCAGGTATAAATTGTATTTTAGTCTCGTTTATACATTCCCCGATGTGTATTCTCTGAACTGTTACTAACAATGTTGTGCTAACCGGTGTTTTTTATCTTAGAACTGGACCTGATTCCCGGATTAACCACGTTCGTGCTCTGCTTGACCCTACCAATCGAGATGGGAATTCTGACAGGAGTGGTTGTTAATATCGTCTTCATCTTGTATCACGCTGCGCGGCCTAAGTTTTCTGTTGAGACGCTGAAGGTAAGAATAAACTCTATTTCTTCTATGACTGCCAGTTATTTTTTTTTTATGGAATAGGAGGACAAACGAGCGTACGGGTCACCTGGTGTTAAGTGATCACCGCCACCCACATTCTCTTGCAACACCAGAGGAATCACAAGAGCGTTGCCGGCCTTTAAGGAAGGTGTACGCTCTTTTTTTGAAGGTACCCATGTCGTATCGTCCCGGAAACACCGCACAAGGAAGCTCATTCCACAGCTTTGTAGTACGAGGGAGAAAGCTCCTTGAAAACCGCACTGTGGAGGACCGCCACACATCCAGATGGTGGGGATGAAATCCTAACTTGTGGCGTGTCGTGCGAAGGTGGAATTCGGCGGCAGGAATCAGGTAAAACAGCTTTTCGGAACACTTCCCGTGATAAATGCGGTAGAAGACACACAATGAAGCGACGTCTCTACGCAACGCCAAGTGATCCAGCCAGTTAACTCTTAGATTTGTTTTAGTTTAACAAAGTATCTCTCAGAGACAGAGTTATTGTTTATTGCCAGTGACGTTCTATACCTATATTTAACCCTTCACGATCCAACCCCTCTGAGTTTCAATTCCGTTGATTACTGAGCAATTAAATAAGTTCTGTGAATGTATTTGAAAGCTATCGAAACAGGCTATAAGATGAGATATTCATTCCAATAAAACCTAAGAAGAATCCCTTGGCCTTGATGGACTATAAAAGTGCGAGATCGGCTGTGTATGATATAAAATGTAACTATGCTATATTTGGACAAAATAACTACTGAAATATATTTAACGATAATTTTTCAAGCATAGTAACACATATTTCAACGTTTTCCAAAATAAATAAACAATATAAAGCAGACAAAAGAAACGACGCTTCAAACTCCTTATTAAATTTGAATGGACGCTATTTCAAATCGAATTTATATCCACAAAAACTATATATCACGCTTTTATAATTATGCTAACGTCTTGGAAATATAGTCATAATCTATCATAAATATAGCAACTTACCAAATATTTCAAATATTTGGTAAAACATCGGAAAAAAAAATTTGCACACTTCACTATGACGTCGGCGGCTAATAAAAACTGAACTCCCCGCACCCTTTTCCCGTTAAATTTCAAAGTAAAATAGCAATTACTAATAACAAAATAAGTCGAGAAATCGAATGGGGTCGTGTGGATTACATCGTTGAGCCATATGTATTGTCGTTGGCTCGTTTTCATTACTGCTTTATTATATATAAGAACGCGAAAGGCCTTCTTTTCAGAAGAGATAATCTTCTAATTAAATATGTTTTCTTTCAGACCGAACATGGAATAGAATACTTGATGATTACACCAGACCGTTGCCTCATGTTTCCCTCTGTGGACTACGTACGCAGGCTTGTCACCAAATGCGCTACTGGAAATTCCGTTCCAGTTGTCATTGAGTGCACACACATTTATAGCGCAGACTATACAGCAGCTAAAAGCATTGAGCAGCTAACAGCAGATTTCCACGCAAGGCAGCAACCACTTTACTTCTACAACGTCAAGCCGTCTGTATGTTCAATATTTGAAGCCGTAGCAAAGCCCGAACACTTTGTCGTCTTCTATGAGGATGAAGAACTGGACAGGCTTTTTGCCGCAGATGAAAGAATCACGCCTGAGAAACCCTTACCACCTCTGAACGCCTGAATGTGATATTGAAAGCTCCTGGATTATATTTTTGGAATGAATTTGACGGAATAGTGTGATATTTTAGGAATGAGGTATACCAGGATTGTAGTAATCGGTGTGTAGTCGTCGATGTAAAACTTCTATTATTAACTATTTTAAGAAAAAAAAATTGTGCAAACTTGAAACCAATTGCTGAAAATATTCGAATGGAAAAATGTATTACATGCGCACGAAATTAACTTAATTTTATATACGAATTAAGTTCCTAACATTAGTTCTTAATAATTTTCTTACATAAAAATGTGCCATATTTTAATACCACTTTTTGTAGATATCCCTTGAGTGCAGCAAAATCTGATTTGTTATTCTAGTATGATTTCGAATTTTTAACAATTGGTATCATGGTTGTATTCTGTTGAGATCGGAATGTTTATGGCTTTGCAGCTTTGATCGGCGTAGTCACCGCATCCATCAGTATTATTATATTATAAAGCTATCGCCATACACGTTACGATCTACCGGAGATATTACCACACTTGCCAGAAAGTAAACTTCTTCTATATCTTTTAATTGTCTTTGTCTATTACTATTGTATTAAAGAGTGATTTAGATATATAATTGTTGATGTTACTGGTCTTATCTTCTAGAAAACGTTTCACTTTTACTTATTCATTACTTGCAATATAATAAGGAGGTCTTATGTACTGCATACATAGAGAAGACGTCTCATATTTACTGTTTCTAACACGAGGTATGGCTAACTGTAGTCAACTCAATTAGTCTGTGTTACGCATTCGTATAAATAACACGCATATAACGCTGTATACTACAATACTGCTTTATTAACTCTCGAAACACACAAGTCCAGAAGTGACATCTTTTTGTTTATCATTATATCACACCCAAATAAATCGCGACGACAATTAACAATGAAATGACAAAGTTTAAATGAGCGCTAGTACTTTAATCATGCTTATGACATTTATATTGTATAAAGCGCTTTCTAGCGCTGCAGCCTGCAGCGAATAAAATTTTTTTTTATGACTTTTGCTTACGACAACTTCTCTTGTACGCAGTACATAATGTCTCAATGCAAGTCATATAGTACATTAGTATTATAACAAGTCACCGTATACCGTAACGTATACGTGACATTTATGGCAAAAGTGGTTATAATAACGGACGACTCGGAAGTGTTAATAATGTTTTCAACAATTTAATTGCAGCTCTTTTACAAAAATAAGTAGCACACAAATCGCTTTCGATTTATTTTAATATAAAATCTATTTTTGGAGACTAGGCAAATATTTTTTTTTTCAAATAATTGAATAATACTTCGTTTCTATAATTTGATCAAATGTTTATTATACAAATATATTATTAAATATATATTCCCTTTTATTGTGATGACATGATGGATATGTCTATATATATATATATATATATATATATATATATATATATATATATATATATATATATATTTGTGAACTAGTAGTTAAATCTAGGTTCATAAAACTCCATATTTTCTGAGTCCTCCTTATAACATTTATATGACTTTCCTATAGTGTGATGACTTGCAATTCTGCTTTTTTTACTAAATTAATATTGCACAGTACAGTACAAGCACAATTTCTAGTAAACTAAAATTGGACTGGGGAACTTTGTTATGCATGAAAAGTTAATTCTAGATACATCAGTGTCTCATTAAAGTAATAATAGAATCATTATATTGCTTCTATTTAGAACTCTATTGGATTGTATGTTAATAAATATAACTATTTATCTACTACTTAAATAGTGAAACTATCATTTAAAGTAGTAAAAATAAAAGTAGAGTATATTTTGACATTATTATTGGTATATTTAAAGTATATTGTCGTTGTCTGAAACTAGGAAACTAATCACAATTTGAATTTTCTGGAAAATCTGTCATAACTATTTCTAATATCTCAAATAGAAGAATATAATATTATCAGCCAGTTTTATTTTACGATTTGTCCTTTTAGATAAGATCCAAAGAGTATATAGGCACTTTTTGGATTTGCCAAAGAGTATTTAAAGTATATTCGTATCAACGTTAGAATTTACACTGAGTTTTGTTTAACTATTTCCTGTATGATCCACTTACAATTATTTTTCTTTTAATTTTAATGACAGAGAGTGGTAGGGCGTCTCTCGCTATTGTTGTGATTGTAGATTTTTAAGTAGAATTTTAATTAGTATTATGTACTTATTGCCATGTTTTAACTCCACATAATATCATAACATTGTACCTTTAAAACTCGTGATAAATTTTTAACAGATTAAACAGATTTATAACTAGTTTGACATTCTGCGTACCAAATCTTAGAATTTTAATTAATGTTTTATTATCTATAGATTTAATGTTTAATTATTTCATCCTTACTGAATGTACAAATTTTGAGAGACCTGTTATTGAATGTCAAAAATAGGATTATATTGCCGCGCAAAAGTTTATCCAAGAAAACCAAATGACATTGACATTATAAATTAGTAATCTGTGTTTGCTTAGACTTTGATTTTTATTATACGGTAGGTATGTAGTTGTTTCGAGTACAAGTTAGGTTGTAAGAGATTTATTATCAATTTTAAACAAAACGAGCAGGAGCCCAGTGCGTGCGTCCTTAATTTTATTATAGGTATTTCTAACGTTATTTTATATCTATATTATAACTTAATTAGTAATTAAGTTTAATTATATTTTATTGATTATTCCATGTAAATTCCATGTTGCGTTTGATCTATTAGAAATCAATTTATATATTGTTAATATAAATGGATAAAACTATGCATGTTAAAATTGTAAATGAATGCTCAAAAGGCGATAATAAAGCAATAAATTTTCATGTAGGCGTAGACGAATATCAATTAATTGGAATTAATTTTCATTTATTTTTTGGAGAGAGATATCATATTTGGAGAGCTTTAAATATATGTCATAATATTTTCTATGCTGTACCTTAATCCTAACATTGTATAAATTTAAGAATTGGCCATTCTGATTGTCATTAATGAATAATTTGATTATTTAAGCAATAAATAATTCAATGCTATAAAAAATATATTTTAAATATTACATTATTATTGGTACTTTCCGAAACATTGATACAATGGTCGTAAATATCTGAAGATGGTAAACGGTAGGTACTTGTAAAATATTATGTACCTACTTTTATTTAATATATTGACAATATTGACTTATTACTTATTACTATATAAATAAAGTTCAATCATCATTTGCAAAAAAAAATCCTCTCCTGAAAATAATTGATAAAATATATATAGGGTTCGTTCCTAAGCGGATGTTTCTATAAAAGGATACGTATTTAAAAGCCAAAATAACAAACCTACAAACGCTACTGTAATGGTCTTTGGTTTGTAGGTACTATAAGTGTGGAGTACAATAGGTACATAAGACTTAATCTACATACTAGACTATTTTGGTATGTAGGTCTATGTCATAAGGGCGCGCTCACACTTGCTCAAGCTCAACTTCATTTCTCAAAGCGTATTAAGGTACTGAAAGTTTCTTGTTTATGATAACTAAGGTGAATTACACTTTTAATATTATTGTTGTTCAAAAAACCTATACCTTGCAGTTATTAATTTAAACTTCTGACTTATAGTTCTAACAAAACATGACTTGGGTATTTACTTTAGGTATCCAATCCGACCTATACGTACACTCACTTGAAATCGGTCACAAAGAACTGCGATCGAGTTCGAACAAAGACCGTACCTTATCTAAAGTTTGCATGACGTTCGCAGTATGTTCTATTTGAGCCGCCATCTTGTTTGTTGATGAAACAAAATGGCCGCTTAACCCCATCCTAAAGTTCGGAGATTATAAGTTATATTATAATGATTGACTTCCATTTTCAAAACTAAATTGTAACGTTATTGATTTAATATTTCTTTGTATACATGCGGCTTTTAGTAGAAACTTTCAGTATCACTCACTACATGTGACAAAAAAAATATTCAGTAATTATATTTTGAAAAAATACATACTAACTTCTGTGTTATAAATGCATATTTTTATGAAACATAATTCAATAATAATTGTACTATGATTCGAAGTTGAGTAACCTTTTGGCTTCTTCATATAATATACTTACTACTTTTGTAATAGTAAAAGATTTTATTATAAAAAATAACGCGAATATATTTTATTGAATGTCTACTGGGAAATCTTAGATATAACCCAATTTATGTACTTATTTATAAAATGGAGATTTAAAATTAATATTTTAAATAGTTAAATGCTTCTAGATTTTAAATGTGTATTTAAAGGATGGTGCGTTTATGAGATGACTAATATTTTCCCAGTTCAAAGAACAAATACTATTCTATTAAAACTCTTTGAGAGTTAGATGATAAAGTTGTTTTATTTAATATGTCTCTATTTAAGTATTAAGCCCCGATTTGACCAATGACACTGCAAACTGAGTTCTATAAAACCCAGTTTTACTTAAACGAGATCAAATTCGAGTCTTGATCACGATTAAAACACAAAGCGATTCCACCAATCGAATACCTGTCAAAACTGTCATCGATAAGTTTTTTTTTTTGTTGAAAATAAGGGACGAGACGAGCAGAACGTTCAACTGATGGTAATTGATACGCCATGCAAATTGAAATGCAGTGCCGCTCAGGATTCTTCAAAAACCCTAAAAATCTGAGCGGCACTACAATTGTGCTCGCCACCTTGTGACATATTCAAATTCAAATATTTTTATTCAAAATAGGATGTGAAATGATTTATTGAAAGTCAAAAAACTACCACCCATTCCAAAATGAATACCTCAGGCCTGAGAAGAATGGGCGCAAAAAAAGATGTTAAGTATCATTTGCCTAGTAATTTACTAGCTACGGCACCCTTCGGACGGAAACAATAATGTTTACACATTACTGCTTCAAGTATGAACAAAATCAAAACTGTTAAATATAAATACACGTCATAATATGAATAATGCGTAAACTTAGTTCAATGTGTTTTAATTGCATTCTACTTCAATGGTGAAAACGGGTTTCCCTTTAGTGAAGTTTTGTTTTGTTAAAGTAGGTGGTGCAACAATATTGTACAGTCATTTCTATCGCTATAAAATTATCACAATCTAGTCCCAGGCTGTCCGATCATTTAGATATTTAGCAGTGGAGTAATAGGATTTCCGACAGAGCCATTTTTTTTGTAAAATATTTAAATTTATTTATAGATAATGCCTGAACAGTGGCTGGGACTTTATTATAGAAGTGTATACATTTACCCTTAAAGCTATTATGTATCTTATGAAGCCTACTAGAATTAGTCAGAAGCAATCCCTTATTTCTAATGTTATAATAATAAAAATCACTATTAAGGGCAAAAAGGTGACGATTTTTGTGAGTAGTATTAGTAATACAGTTGACACTTGATGGATCCTCGCCCACCATGCACATTTTATTTTTGAATTCATATGTACGTTTCGTCAGCGCTTTATAAGGTCAGCAACGCTCCTGTGATTCCTCTGTTGTTACAAGAGAGTAAGGCCTGTAATGATCACTTACCATTAGGTGAATTGTATGTACCTATAGTCGTTTCTCCTCCACCTAAAAAAGGAATACGGCTCTGCCTCTGAGGCAACGTTGCAAGTTTGATGCTTGCTGGGAGTTCTAAGTTTAGTATATTCAGGATGGTAGTAAAATTTGAACACCGGGCAACAAACAAATTGTTCACAAATAGAACGGAAATGAAGTATGGATTGCACGGTTGGGATTTAGTTTGTGAATCTTCCTAATAATTGACGTTAAAACACCGAGGTTTCTGAACAATTTATTTATGATTTAATTACAAAATATCCGGACGACCGAGCCTTGCTCGGATTTTTAAGAATGTACAAAACTTCAACAAAAAAAAAACTAATAGGACATCTGGATTCGAACCGGGGTCTTCTGCTTTCCGGATCACCCAATGTCTCATCTGAGCTATAATAGTCTTGTATATAGTGGCGAAATTTACCTTTGTATTCTAATGTTATTGTAGCTGTTTCTCATTCAAACATGGATAAAACCTAGCTAGATCGATTTATCACCCCCGAAATCCCCTGCATACTTAATTTTATGGAAATCGTTGGAGCCGTTTCCGAAATTCAGATTATATATATATATATATTGCTCGTTTAAAGATATAAGATAAATTATAGTTTTCAGATTTTTCCATGTATATAATTGTAGTTTAGGACGGCATTACTTGCCAAATTGCATAGCTCTTGGTCAACGGAAAATAGCCTAGAAATTTAGATTCCTTGAGTGTGTCGAAATACAGCTTTTTTTTTTAGCATAAATGGCCGTATCTTTTTATTCCGTTAACTTAGAAGTCGTTAATTTCAACTCGATATCTCCACGTGTTCCCGAGATATAAGGGTCTTGACAGACAGACAGACGGACGGTCTGTCTGTCGGACGGAGTGATCGTATGAGGGTTTCGTTTTTCCCTTTGAGACTGATATGGACTGAGTTACAGTCTGCGCTCCGAACGTTGCGTATAGGGACTAGCCGAGTAACGAAGCATCGTGTGAGATTGATCATCGGCCGAGAAGTGCAGGTTTGTAGGTTTAGGCCTAGGCCCTAGCCTGTGAATCTCCCCAATAACGGGGCAACGAAGCATCGTTCACAAAACAACGCTGCGCCTGCGCTTTTTGGACTTAGTTTGTTAAACACTCCAACAGTTGAAGTTAAAAATAAAGTTTGTCAACTAGTACGTACGCACGCAAGAGGTTATTCTTCTTAGGCGTAATAAAACAAAAATCCTTAAAAAAAATTGTCGTCGTGCTATTTTACGTTTGTAAGAAGGAAACAATAATATAATAAAGAAGGTACCTACCTATTGAATACAACCAATGAAAATATTGCTTTAATTAATAATTAAGTTAAGTAACGTGTAATTAAATAAAATAAAGTATTTTTAAACAATTGGAGAGTTATTTCAAAACTTGTATATAAATTGAAATTATATATTGAAACTTATACATATAATTCTCGTACATTGGTTGTGGTTGTGAAGACATAATATGAGTTACAAGAGGTTTGGTAGCTGAAGTATGATAGAAATAGTCTAGTTGACCAGCTATTTTTGATAATTTTGATAATTTTTCCCTTA
Source organism: Leptidea sinapis (assembly GCF_905404315.1). Classification (NCBI taxonomy): domain Eukaryota; kingdom Metazoa; phylum Arthropoda; class Insecta; order Lepidoptera; family Pieridae; genus Leptidea; species Leptidea sinapis. The sequence goes on along the minus strand of NC_066312.1, from coordinate 31,969,663 downwards.
CGTGCCAAAAGAAGAGCTACTTCAAAATGTAATTATTCGCTTGTCTTTCTCGTGCTCTGATATTGCGTAGAAATAAAAAATGACAAGAAAAAAAATTGTCCTCACTGTTGGCGGTTAAAAAAACCATGTGTGCCGTATAGTCCCTCACAGGACAAGAGGTCTAATTGATGAATATGCGCTGTGCCTGTGTCCTTCTCAGCATAGCAGTTAGTTTAATGATCAAATAAGATAGTTCCGAAGAAATGTTAGTAATAACGCACTATTTCAAATATGATATGACATGCTTACCTTAAAAAAAGCACGTACACCTTCTTAAGGTGCAGACAGCAACCCTGTGATTCCTCTGCAGCAAAAGAATGTGAGTGGCGCTCATGACTCAACACCAAGTACACCCGTATGCTCGTTTGTCCTAATCTTCCGTAAAAATCAACAACTGATCACATACCATTAACTGCACCCTGTGCACGCAAGATATTATTTCTTGTAGACTCAATAGTCTACAAGAAATAATATCTTGCCAATGCCACAAAACAGAAATATTTGCTTGATGTTGAGAAGAAATAATCGCCATTACATTGTCTAAAAAACCTAATAGCATCAGTTTATCTGAGATAGCAAATTTACTAATTATATACGCACAACCATTCAAATTCAAAGTGAAATCAACTTACGTAAGATGATGTAAACAATGCTCACGTACTGGTTGAGTGTCAATAAATGAAATGAAAACGAAATACATAAAATTTATTGTACCCCATGCTATGCCATCTACATTAGATGCAAGTATTTTTTCGGTAGTACTATTTAAACAAATTGCAATTCCTCATATTCAAGAATTGATTTATAGACTGAGATTTGCAAAATACGAGGTTAACGATAAGAAGAAAAATTGATTCTTTGGATCGTAGATAATACAGTGCATAGATAGAAAGCTACAGAGATATGCACTCAGTATCTTCTGTGATTTATCCAAGGCTCTTCATTGAGTTCCGCATACAACACTGGTCTGGAAGCTCATGTCACTTTGGCATAAAACAGAATGCAATCGATCTTACTGATTTCATATTTAATCAATATAATTCAGAAAGTCGATGTGAATGGCAGATCTACTGAAACACAGTCTACGTCGGGGTACCCCAAGGGTCTATTCTTGGACCAATCCTGGTCCTTATTTATAATAATGATGCACGTAATCCTGTAGAAAGAACCATTCAAATTCAAAGTGAAATCAACTTCCGTAAGGTGATGTAAACAAGGTTCAATCTGACGCTATATATTGCTGCATTTATTGATAATAGATGAAATGAAAACAAAATTTATTACAATAGTTTATTTTTTTCGGTAATTCTGTTGATACCAAATTACAATGGGGCCCGCGCATTGAAGAATTGGCTAATAGGCTTAGATCTGAAGAATACGAGGCTGACGATAAGGCTGAAAAAATAAAATAAACTGACATAGCCCGTCTCGTCTAGTTTACTTTAGGTATTTTTATACTTTTGTTTAAAACTTGATTTCATTGGATCATCGAGTGGGTATGATAGAAGATAGTTATGTAAAAAAAAGATGAAAAAATACAGCGCATGGAGAAAGTTGCAGATTTTTTAAAAACCGAATAGAAAAGCAAAAGTTATTTGATATTCACAAAAAAATAGGGATTTGCTTCTCAAAAAAAAAATTGGCGTCGAATATCTCTAAATTAAATTAAACCGAAAATTATTGACTTTAATAAAATTGAAATGCTTCAATTATTTCACACGGCTACTTCAAACAACAACGAGCGCTTGCCGAGCCGATGTTTTAATTAAAACACTCGATTTAAAAATTAATTAAGCTTGGTCGACTGTGGGCAGGTAAAAACGGGTCAGTGCACATGTTGATTGAGGTCACCGCACAATAACATGTCATACGTAACACAATGTAGAGCCTCTGACCATTCCCAATGCGGCTATTTTCTCAAACCGTTGTTACTTCGCATGTTGAAGTTTAAGCCGACTGGTTAGTGACCCTGACTACTAAGCTAGGTCCCGGGTTCGAATCCCGGTAGGTGCAATAATTTACATGATGAATATGGATGTTTGTTTCCGAGTATTGGATGTTTATAATATGTATGTTTAAGTAAATATATTTACAATACTACGAACATACATCTTTGTGCCGTTTGGTGTCGAGACACTTGGCCCGTGGGGCGCAGAGGCGCGGAGAATGTTCAAAATACTATCTTCGCGCCTCAATAAGGCTACTGGAAACCCAAGCACTGGCAGCTATTTCGGTGAACGGATCAGCCTTGCTATCCAACGCGGTAATGCTGCCAGTATTCTTGGTACGCTTCCACGTAATGATAGTTTTAATTTTATGTAGTCGTAGTATATAGTAAGTATATTGTATTAAATATACCGTTGTCTTGTACCCATAGTCTATGCCTAGTTTGGGGCAAGATAATTTGTGTAAAAGGGTGTTAATATTTTCATTATATCAAATTGAAACATAGACTTATTTTATTATTATTAGAATATTTTAGCGCATATATCACTTGACAGCCCGATACGTAACCAATGTCCATGTGTCAATCAAAATCTGTTACGGTAACTATTGATTGGCTTACCTTTTCTGTCATGCTGTATCTACATTATATATCTCTTTTTTTATAATCAAAAAATACTAAGGATGGGTTGCGTCATATTAACTGTTATGGTTAAGGTTTAAGTCAAATTTAATGTTAACGGTAACACTCACTTCCTTGGCATAGTTAAAGTTAAAAGTGACACTCGCGAATATTTTATTATATTTATTTAAAAATTTGATAGTTCGCTATTTAGCTAGTTAACATTAACAATAGCTTTAACCGGCGAAGATTGGACGATTACGGTTAACAGTTAAAGTTAACCGGTACGTTAATATGTTTTCATTTGTCATAACCATAATGTTAACACGAGGAACAGACATAAACTGATGATGCCTACTACTCAGCTAAGTCGAGTTAGTAAGTCTTTTGTGCGGCGATGTATATGCTTTTACAACAAGATCCCAGAAAATGTTTAAAACAAAAGTATTACGTTCTATTCAAAAGAATTGTTAAGAAACGTTTGTGTGGTAAAGATTACTATAACATAAATGACTTTCTTAATGATACCACAGATTGGGAATGGAGTGACCGCCCTCAGGCTATCAAATAATAAGTTTAATTGTACAATATTACTTTGTTAAAATATTTATTCCATGTTCATTCAAAAAAGCCCGATGAGTTTGTTGCGCCCATTCTTCTCAGGTCTGAGGCATTCATTTTGGAATGGGTGGTAGCTGTTTTTGACTTTCAATAAGTGATGTTACATCCTATTTTGAATAAAAATATTTGAATTTGTATAGGTAAGGTTAGTTAGTGCAATCCGGCTTAAGAATCAGTCAACCTAATGCTAAAGGCCTAGATTACTTAACAAATATTGTCAACATTGGCTGTGTGTTGCACCAGCGTTTACATTTGCAGTGTACACACATTGGCCCACAGCATCCTTATCACGAGATGCCCGAGAAAAGTCCAACAATGGTACTTTCTAGCGTAAATCAACATAATCATCGAGGTCACCATCTTGCGAGTCACTATGCGTTGAATGCAAGTTCAGTGACCCGCTGACGCAGACCTAGATGGCATGTCTTGTGAAAAAATGATTCATAATTAGATGCAATAAGTTTTCAAATAGATTTGAGGGCAGATTTTTTAAGTGATAATTTCTTATTGGAGGTTAAACCGCTTCGTTACGTTATGCGTTACGGCGCCAGTCAGTCTGGCTTCCCTTTCTCACATGGCAGCGGTAGGCAGGCTCAGCCTGCCTCACTCTAACCAGTTGTTACTTTTATAGGATTAAATAATGGTACTAATAATGTAAATACACAAAATTCTAATGTACATATTCAAGAATTGTAACTAAGAATAAAATATATTTTATATAATCAATAAAAGATTTTATTAATAAATAACCTTTCGTTACATTATCAGAATTCGGCGACGGCAGTCGCTCCATTCCCAATCTGTGGGATCATTAAGATAGTAATTTTATGTTATAATAACCATTACCACATTAGACGTTTTCTAACAATTCTTTTGAATTTTATATTACATTTGTTTTGAACTTTTCCTGGGATCTAGTTGTAAAAGCATATACATTGTCCCACAAAGACTTACTAACTGTACTTAGCCGATTAGTAGGCATAATAAGTTTATGTTTCTACCTGCGGGCCTACCATGAACTGTTATTTCGATTCACTGCTTTGCTATTTCATAAAACAACGTCGTTGGAGCGATCGAATTTAGATTAACGTCAAATGAAGTCGGAAATTGTATCGCAAACTGTTTTAGTTCGTTCATTCATTCGTACCATGAGGTAATATTTCAACGTAAACTGGCTTATGGTCAAAATGAGCGATTCAAAAAAGTTGCTACTTTCTTAGCGGAAAGTGAGTCGTTTTATTAATAACTTTTAAAAAAGAGTAAAAACATACAGAAAAGTAAAGTGCAATTGTTGAAACATGAGATGAGAATACTAAATTGGACTTTTTTGTAAAAATACTGGATATTAATCATTTCTGAGGTCATACCAAAACATAAATGATTGTATTTTTAATAAATTTAATAAATTATTTAAGAGAATAATAAATTAAGAGAAATAGAAAAAAAAGAACTTATTATCAACTTAAAGTACACGGCTAATTCAAAATATTCATATTTCTTTCTTTGAAAACGTCTAGAAATACCTTTTACTTTTCTCATACAATCAATATAACAAAAGAAGCGATTCACACTATAAAAACTTTTATTAAAATATGAAGCTGAAAAACTCGAATAAAGATAACAATGAAAAATACTTAATAACATTGGCTAACAATAAAATGGATTCACAAAAAGTTTTAACACGTTTCTTAGGTTGTTTGGTGCATTCGCGGTTTCTGTGATATTTATTTATTTGCATACAAATACAGATAAAGGATTATTTAAATAAAAAAGCTTGAATATGAATTATTCAATTAATAAAAAAAATACAAAATTAATTGTATTCATTGAAATTTATTTACACATGACACAATAAATTATAAATCAATTTTACCAGTGGGATACTCCTTTGCACGGGATGCCGGCTAGATTATGGGCACTACAACAGCGCCTATTTCTGCCATGAAGCAGTAATATGTAAACTTTACTGGAAAATTACTGGGCAAATAAGTATTAACATCTTATGTGCCAAGGTGACAAGCGCAGTTGTAGTGCCGCTCAGAATTTTTGTGTTTTTCAAGAATCCTGAGCGGCACTGCTTTGTATGTAATGGGCAGGGCGCATCAAATTCCATCAACTGAATGTCCTGCTCGTATCGTTACTTAATTAATAATCTACACTGGCCTGCAAAAGTAAGTATCACACTTTTCAAATTATTTTTTTTTCTTAACTATTAACTATAGAGATTTAAGATTAAAAACGTTTTGTTGCAAATTTTATAGGCTTTAATTCTTAGAAACTAAAATTATATATTAGTAACATTTTTAACTTAAAAAAGATAAAACAATGAAAATAGACATTTTTAGTTTAGTGTAAAAAAATTCAACTAAAATGTATTACATGTTATTTAAGTTTTAATAACTGGTATTGCCTCCTCGAGCTCTGATTACAGCTTCGAGCCGGTTTGGCATACTGAACACTAGGTTTCGGAGCCGATGTTGGGGAATATTCTCCCATTCTTCTACCAGGGCCTGCTTTAGTGCCCTGAGGGTAGTAGGTAGTGGTATGCGATTTCTGACTAGCCTCCCAAGCTCATCCCAGGCGTGTTCAATCGGGTTGAGATCAGGACTCATGGCCAAGCCATCACGCTGATACCGACCTCCTGAATATACTCTTGTACGATATGAGCCGTGTGTGGCCGGGCATTATCATGCATCAGCATCGATCCATCACCCATATTTGCTAAATACGGCCCTGCATACTCATTGAAAATCTCTTGAGCATATCTTTGCCCAGTCAGGGTGCCATTTTCTATGGCTACTAGCTCTGTGCGACCTTCTGAAGATATGCCAGCCCATACATGTACACTGCCTCCACCGTATTGGACTCTTTCTGAGATGCAGGCTTGAAGGTATCGCTCACCAGGTCGCCTGTAAACACTTCGCCTTCCATCAGAAGTGTAAAGGGAGAATCGAGACTCATCTGCAAACAAAATTCTTGACCATTCTTCTTCATCCCACTGCATGTGTTCACGGGCGTATCGCAGTCTCGCTACTCGATGCTGTCTCTCGAGTTTTGGGCCACTCGCTGGTCTTCGGGGTTTCAAATTTGCTTCAGCAAGTCTTCTTCTCACTGTACTGTCACTAATGTAGTCCCTCCGGGTCTGAAGTAGCTGTTGCTGGACTTCAACTGGACTTCGACTTTTGGTGGCGATTTCTTAACACAGTGGAAATAATATAACGATCTTCTCGGGCACTGGTACACCTGGGTCTGCCATTACAAGGTCTCCTCAGATGGTGTGCAGTCTCTTCGTACCTTCGCTTTACCTTCTGGACCGTTCGTACCGTCACACCCACCATTCTTGCAGTGCGACGCATACTGATGCCTAGTTCCAGAAAAGCCATTATCCTAGCACATTCTTCAACTGAAAGAGGCATGATAAATAAATGTTATGTGCTTTTTAGCATAAATTTTTAAAACAAGACCCATCGATCTTGAAAAAAATTTAAAACAGAAAGAAAAATGTGAATGGTAAAATTGTAATTCGGAAACGTCCACTTTGAAAAAGGAATGGTTTTGTTTTTGAAGTTTTTTTTCAGCCAATTCTTAAAAGAAGGTATAAAGTTTTTATGTACAAAATTAAATTCTCTTTGGAGTCCATTTTATTTCGAAAGTATATCTTGTGAACTTAAAACTTTATCCCAATTTTAAAAGTGTGATACTTACTTTTGAAGGCCAGTGTATAAAACTATTTAAATTAATTATTAACAAATAGTATATATAAAATCGTGAAGATCGCAGTCGGCAGGTAAGGTGCCCATGAAGCTGGCAACGTTACCTCTTTGTATGGCCAAATTATCCTCTGATAGAGAGACAATACATGACCTTGGGTCACCTGTCAAATCAGAAATAGTTAAATTAAATAAAAGTGGTGACCCCGACGTGATAGCGTAACCCCTATACACTATATTTTATATTATTATATATGACTATAGCAACTGTACCTATCTTCTTAATTGTCCTACAAATTGAAGTCTAAAAATCCCATTTCTTCCAAAGTAAGATTTTTGTCTGGAATCTTCCTGTCAAAAAAGTTATACAAATATGATAAAAAATATTGTAAAATAAATGAAGACTTGCGTGGCTCCTTCTCATGTCAAATTTAAGTCAGTTGGTGCTGGGGCTGCTGCTTCGACTGCCGAAGACAGCAAGCGTCGCAAATATGATAGTCTCAATGAGACATACATCTTTGTGCCGTTTGGTGTTGAGAAACTTGGCCCGTGGGGCCAAGAAGCGCGGAGAATGTTCAAAGTACTATCTTCGCGCCTCAATAAGGCTACTGGAAACCCAAGCGCTAGCAGCTATTTCGGTCAACGGATCAGCCTAGCTATTATCCAACGCGGAAATGCTGCCAGTATTCTTGGTAGTTATAAAATTTGATTTGTTTGTAAAATATAAATGATATACATTTTCCTAAAAAACCTTTTTGGCTCAAATATCTTACGAGATAAGGTAAAATCATCATGAATGCGCTTGAATTTGTTGAGTTCTCCGCTATGCTGTACCACCATAGACTTACAATATACTTGTGTATAGACAAACAAACCGTACCAGACAAGAAGAGCTAAAGATTAGAGATTTTTTGTTAGAGATCAACTGTAATCGATAATAATTGACAAGTCGTAAATAATCAGCCACGCTTAGCATTAGCTCCGTAGTATTTTGAATATTAAACCATTAACACACACCTTCCAACTCAAAATGGCATTAATATCGGACTGTCAGGTCGTCTAAATACGCTAATAAATTCCAAGTCTACCGCGTATCGGCTGTCAAACGCATGGCTATATCGTCAAAGAATATATAGTAGTATTGTGAGCTCTATTGCATGTACTACGCATATACTTCCAGGCACGTGAGTAAATAAAACAGTACAGAGACTAAGTTTCATAGAGCCACGCGACATGGTTCCACTACTGCAATAATGTCAGGGTAAGCACGATACACGTGTTGTTTTATTAATAACAAGCTTAAATATTTTAACGTAAAATAAATAACTAATTGGTCGTTTACTGTACTGTCTCTATGAATAATACGAGGATGGAGAGGCGGAATACAAGGAATAAAAAAACTATATCTATACTATATATACTAATCATATTTTAACTATCCCAAGGACTACTAAAACCTAATAGTAGACTCCAAAAATAACAATAAACGTAACTACAATTATTAGATTAATTCATTAGATTGTATAAAACTATGCATATACTTATACTTCGCTTATACTTTCTAGTGAATTTTATATCTGTTGTTTTGGAATGGTTTTTTTTTTTTATAGATTGGATGTATTATTAAAAACTTTTATATTTTAAGTGAATCTGAAATACTCTAATTTATTTGAGTATGTTTAGACTTAAAAAATTTTGCAATGCAATTTGATTACAAACAGTTTGAAATTCTGCCGCAGATAGCACTGTTAATGTATGTCGTTTTTTTTTTTATTTCTTTATTTATTTAAGAGCTTTTATGTCTACATGTCAGCCCCATTATAATCTAAGTACATTAAAACTCAAACAAAACTTTTAACTAAACAATATAAACAGAAAAATCAACTAAAAAAAATAATAAAAGGAAATGCAACTTATACAGTCATCAACTAACAGACTTATGGCATCCTAAGATGGAGGACGGGCAAGTAAGTATATTTACAAAAATCTGTGTCAAATCTGCCCAAACCCATAAGTACTATAATTTTGTCTCTACTAGGCTGAAATCAGACACATTAATTTAAGAAGTATTCAACATCCTTCATTATTTCACATGAAGCACAAAAAGGTGGCTTCGTAATTTTCATCAAATATTTAAAGTTATTCAAACGTGAAACGTCAAGACTGTGTCTGTGAGCAATAATAATCAACTGTAAGCCGTTAAGAGTTCCATTGATCATCGACTACGACAATTACTGGTACCATAACGATGTTACATAGGTAGCATATAAAAGATAATTAATTTGCTCCAAAGAATTGAAGAGTTCCGTTACTTTGTCATGGACCCCATAGTCAGAGCCTCACCAAAACTCTCATCAACTACCTTAAGTAGAAGAAGAAGTGTAGTACATCCTTTCCAATAAAAAAAGAATAATCGAAATTAGTTGGCGTGACATTGAGTTACTCGTCCATTTGTCGTACACATACTTAATGTCTTTTATGGGTTTTTTATGGATGCCATTGTCATATCTGAACCACTGCAATGTACCACACGGGCAGCACCAGCTTCCTAACCAAAAACGAATCATTAAAGTCGGTTCACCCAGTCGAAAGTTTCGAGGTAACAAACATACTAAAAATACAGTTGAATTGAGAACCTCGTCCTTTTTGAAGTCGGTTAAAAAAGCTTATAATAATGTTTTGTTTAATCTCTCTTAACTTTTCGTTAAAAACCTACCAAAATAGGGAACAATTATGCCCGCTCTTAAGAAGCTTAGTCTCTGTACCGTTGAACTTACTCATTTGCACTAGGTACCTACAGGCTATACTCGACAGCCAAACCCAACAAGCCTGTTTCATTCAGCCAGTCTGTCTGACATTCCACAGTGGAACGCCGCGTGTCCCGCGCATTTTCTAAACGGTGTTTCAAATAAAGTTGATTTTTCGCAATTCTGGCTAAAGGTAACAATCTATTATGCTTTAATATCATTGTGATTGTGCAGATGTGAAATGTAAATTCGATTACAAGAAAGTAGTCGTGTATGTTTACAACATCAAATTTTATTTCTAGTTTTATTTTCTGCTTGTGAGACCATAGGCACAGTAACGTGGTTAATTTTTTTTTAAGTTTGTTCTATTTTTGCTGATTACCTCAGATGTTTTACATAGTGCACTTGTTCATATATTATTAAATAAACATTACTCATTCATACATTATTTATAGTAAGTATTGTGTTACTTCCAATTTTCTCATTTTAATGTCAATTGGCTTATTTTGGTTTTTTTATGAAATACCGTCATTGGATGACATTTATTGGATTTATTAGAAAGCAACAACACTATTTTTTTTGTATCAGGATACTGTGTTAATTTTATCGATTCCCAGGATAACTTTCCAAAAATAATACAAGCTGTGTAATTAGGTATCTCTCGGAAATAATGAAGTAGTTATACTATACTTACCTATATGATACTTATAGGTTGCTATATATCGGTATTAACGGAGTCTCATTTTTCACAATAGGAAATAAGTACCTTCGTACCTGCTATCAATATTTTAGGAACTAAATAAGTACATAATGCCATGAATCATGAATTCATGATGCAACAGATTTAAATCTATAAACATAATTATAATTTAAAAAAGAGTCAGAAGATGAAACTATTACTTATTTGAATTACAATAAGGGTGTCTGTTATACTGTGAAAAAATTATTCACTATTAATCGTTAATAATGACATTTCCTTATATTTTAAATATTTTTACTTCATAATAATTAGGTTTCTTTATGATGGATTTAAATAATCTCAAAATTTATTATCAAAATACTCGCGGGTTACGCACGAAATTACACTCACTTTATAATAATATAGAAACAAGCAATTATGATATAATAATTTTAACAGAAAGTTGGCTATGTGATGGAATTTTAAACACGGAAATATGTGACAGTCGTTATGATGTATTCAGATTTGACAGGAAACACAAGAGAAGGGGCGGGGGCGTTTTGATATGTATTAAGAAATTACTTGCTGCGTTTATTTCACAGGACTCAAACTGCGAGCAAGTAGAATGTATATGGCTAACTATTCCGAAGGGTATATATTTAAGCAATCGCTCGCTACGTAGTGACAAGGATTTACATATTATAGCGGCATACATCCCCCCTAACTCGGATGCGAATAATTTATTACGTAACTTTAATAAGACCCTAATATCATTTTACGATAAACATTCGAATGATAATTTTCTCATAATAGGAGATTTTAATTTTTCTTTCATTTCATGGTATGGTAATGATAATAGTTACAGCATTACAAAATACTGTAACTCAGAATTATTAGAATCGGCATTGAGTTTACTAAATACTTACAATCTGATGGGATTAAAACAATATAATTTCAACAAAAATAGCTGTGGTAACATTCTTGATCTTGTCTTATCAAATATTTACTTACAGTGTAACATATGTAGCGATTCACTTGTAAATATTGACCACTTTCATAGTCCCCTGGTTATCGTCGTAAAAGACCTTTTTATGAAAGCCCTACAACCACATTTTTGCGTGATAAAGAAATTTTTTAAGGGTGACTATGAGACGATAAATTTAAAATTAAAAAATACAAACTGGTCCGACATCCTAAATGGCTCCGTTGAAGAGGCCGTGGATAATTTTTACAGAATTATTCATTCGCTCATAGAATCTCATATACCTGTTATAAAAATCTCCTCACGTCATCAATACCCGAAATGGTATACTCCAGCTCTAATTAATTCAATAAAAGAGAAGTACAAAGTTCACACTAGGTGGAAAAAGTTTAAAAATCCAGGAGACTATGCCATGTTCTCCTTGCTGAGAGCCCGAGTAAAGAGGTTGCAAATCGAATCATATACAAAATTTATGAATCGTTGTCAGAGTAATATCAAAACTTCTCCTAAAGAATTCTGGAAATTTATTAAAAATAAACGCACTGATTCTGGTATTCCTCACAACATGTACTACGGAAGTAGTTTACTTACGAATGGACATGATATCTGCAATGCATTTAATGAATACTTTCAAAGTGTATTCCAACCTAGTGACCTAAATGATGAGACCCTGAACGAGGAATCAAATATTTCCGAAAATCTTCACACAATTGAGATCGATGAAAGAATACTTAGGAGGTTGTTTAGTAAATTGGATATCCGAAAGGGCGCCGGTACTGACGGTATACCAGCTATTTTTATAAAGAAATGTGAATCGGGCCTATTACCTCCGCTACTAACACTCTTTAAGCGCTCCATTAATGAAGGGACCTTCCCTAGATGTTGGAAGGAAGCCCGAATAGTACCAATACATAAAAAGGAATCAAAAACAAATATTAGTAACTATAGAGGTATCTCCATTTTGAATATATTTGGTAAAATGTTAGAAAAAATTGTATATGATCATATTTATAGAAATTGCCTACAATGCATCCCTATCAACCAACACGGTTTTATTAAATCTCGTAGTGTCCTTACTAACTTGCTTGAGTTCACTCATACCGTTAAGTGCGACATGAATGATAGATCACAAATAGATGTAATATACACAGATTTTGAAAAGGCTTTTGATAGAGTCAACCACAGTATACTATTAAAGAAGCTTTACGCAGTTGGAATCAGAGGGAACCTTCTTAGATGGACAGAATCGTATATAAGAAATCGCTGTCAGGCCGTCGTCCTCGGTGGTTTTAGATCAGACTTTGTTGAGGTGACTTCTGGTGTACCTCAGGGATCGCACCTGGGTCCTTTGTTATACAATATATATTTATATGACATCAGTAATTGTTTTGCTAGTTCAAACTTCTTGCTGTATGCTGACGACAAAAAGATTTATAAAAAGATTTCACAAATAGACGATTGCTTTATGTTACAAGATGACTTAAATAGACTGTCACAATATTATAAAATAAATAAAATAACAGTTAATATTGCTAAATGTCAAATTATTACATTTTCACGAAAGCATAATAACATAAAATTTGATTATACTTTAAATAACGAAATTATTCCAAAAATTACTCAAATAAGGGATTTAGGTGTGATCCATGATAGCAAACTAACCCATAATAACCACATCGAAATAATAACACAGAAGGCTTATAAAAATCTAGGGTTTATTCTTCGCACTTGCGAACCTTTCAATGACATCTTGTGCCTAAAAGTGCTATATTATGCTTACGTGCGAAGCATCCTTGAATTCGCAAGTCCTATCTGGAGGCCTACATATCAATGTTATATTGACCGCCTTGAAAAAATACAAAAGATATTTATAAAAAAATTGAATTTTAAATCTCAATTCATTCCTATAGACTACAAAGAAGCCTGTAATTATCATAAAATCGATACCTTGGAAGATAGAAGAGATGTAATTGATATGTTACTCCTTTATGATATATTACATAATAAATTTGACTGTCCAGATATCTTAAATAAAATATCATTCCAGGTACCAACATTACGTACTAGGCATACTAATTTATTTAACATTCCCTTTGCCTCTACTAAGTATCTTAAATATTCACCTCTATTTCGAATTCCTGACATATATAATAAGAAATTTTCTTCCGTCGACATTTTCAACTTATCACGTCTGAGGTTCAAAAAACTGATATTAAACTGTTTAAATTGCAGGAGTTAATCATCAGTATATTCAGGATAAATTATTAGTCTCACATCGTAATTTAAACATTATATTCGAACACTCACATTCACTCACACCACTCACATTCACTCACACCAATCACATTCACTCACACCAATCACATTCACTCACACTACTCACATTCACTCACACTACTCACACCACACAACCTACTCACCGTTTCAGTTACTCAATATGGATACGATTTCTTCTTTTCTTTCTATGTAATTTTTTCTTGTAAGTTTTTCTAGTATTTTTCGTTTTTGTCTTAAACTACTTTGTCACATACTTATTGTACTGTTAATAGTATTCCTTTTAATTGGCGTATCTATTCTGTATAATTTTTAATATACTCTTTTCATTTTGTTAGCTGTAAGGAATCATAAATAAATAAAATAAAAATAAAAATCGTTTTAAACTTCAAAGCACTATAAGCATCGCTTCAGAAAAAATGGCGCTCTAAGAGGGAAGAAATTGCGCGAGCAACTTTCCTTCTATTTCGCTATTAAAAAAAAGAAATTTTATCGTACTTTCGTTTTTTAGATAAGATAATACATATAAAATTATAATCTAGTTGCATGCTATAAGTAAGTTTAACAGCAATGCCTAATAATTTTTAATTAACCCGGTGAAAATTTATTGGAGTAAGCGTTATTTTGCGGAAATCCATAATTATCAAAATGTTTTGAGTTTTCTTGAGTGTTCATTCCGCCAATATTCGTCTTCAAAGAGAAGGAGAAAACGAGGAGAGAGAAGTCTCGTGCCAGAGTTTAGCGAGTCAACATATGTGTCGTTTTGTTTGAAAACGAATATTGGCAGAATTAACACTCAAGAAAACTCAAAACATTTGGATAACCGGCGAACTCTATTTGATCTTTTTTTTTTGCATTATAACTTTTAAATAACATGATTGACTGACCTCAACTTCTGAATAGAATTAACTTTCGTGTCCCTAGTATGTATCCCTAGAAGCAAATTGTTGAAAAAACCAGTTCGACGATGGATGTTTGGAACGAACTCTCCTATTCCTAGGCTGTGCAAGATATAAACACGTATATATATATCATCAATAGTTACTTGTCTCCATACAGTTCGTAAATTATTTGTAAGTAAGTTTAGCAAGTAAAATTTAATCATTATTATGTTTTTAATCTTAACTCTTATAATAAACTAGCTGACCCGGCAAACGTTGTTTTGCCGGGTCAGCTAGTTTAAATAATTCACGCGATAGTTTTATAAGTAATAAAATATTGCCTATATTATAGCCTGTACATCATTTTGTTCTATTGTCAATAGTTTTTGCAGCGCACGCAAAAATAGGTTTTCGATTTTACACCTTGTGTTACAAAATAGCAATTTTATTACGGCTCCCTAATTTTGAAAAAAAAAAAACATAGCCTATAGCCTTCCTCGATAAATGGACTACCCAACACTGAAAGAATCATTCAAATCGGACCTGTAGTACCAGAGATTAGCGCGTTCAAACAAAGAAACAAACAAACAAACACTGCAGCTTTATAATATTAGTATAGATAATAGTTGTTGAAAATCAATACAATTTTCATGAATTCTTAAGGATATTTGGGTTTTCCTCTTGTTAATAATTTAATGTTTTTTTTCTCTGAAGAGTAAACTAATATTTACTATTGAAGCATGTGGTAGATAACCTACCAGGTGTAATCGTTGGCTACATTTAGTATAATAAATTTTGTCTCTATCTTAATATATATATATATATGTATGTATATATATCAATGTGAAAGAAGGGTTAAAAGTTCGCAGCTACTTTTTCGACGTGTCACTATCTAACAGTAAACAGGCAAAAATAATACCATTAAAATCAAAGCTGTCGGTAATATTTTTGAGGGACAAAAGTTCTGGAATACCTTCAGAATATTGTGTTTGAGTGGGTTCATGGGTTATTGAATCTTGAAATATTTCAGAGCATTAAGATGCGGTGGGTGATATTCTGTGCGGCCCTGATGCCGCTGGTCTTATGCCAAGTGGCACAAGAGACCTGCCTTTCCGTCGAAGAGGAACCCTACCTGTTATTCGGCACCAAGACTGCGTACGCGTTCTCGTCTTCAGGGACACCTATTGGTGGAAATCATGTAGTTCCTGGTGAGTACGTTTAACTTTACTTTACTTATTACTTATTTTTACTTTTAAATAAAAATAAAAGAATATTAGAGTAATATTGACATACTTTTACATAAATAATCTTGCTCAAACTAGGTACGATACGATAATACTTAAACATCCATGACTTGGCAACAAACATCCATATTCATCATATAAAATACCCGCCCGGATTCGAACGTAATTATATAAATACTAGCTCATGCCCGCGACTTCGTCCGTTTAGATAAAGGGTTTTTAAAAATAATAAGTACTATTCCAGTTCCGGTTCCCGTTTTCGCTCCCGTTCTCCACATCTAATATATAAAATTCTCGTGTCGCGGTGTTTGAAGTTAAACTCCTCTGAAACGGTTTGACCTAGTCTCAGGAAATTTTGTGTGCATATTGGGTAGGTCTGAACATCTATTTTTCAAGCCTCCTAAATGTTAAGGGTAGTCCACCCCTAAATTTTTATTTTTAGATATTTTTTTTAATACAACTTTAAAAAATACATACATCCCTAAAAGACCCGTCTACGATCAACACCTATCTTTGTATAGAGATTTTAATTTTATTCTATTCCATCCACAGTCATCTATTTTTTATACCCCCAAAACTTTTTTTATTACTTTATATGGCAATACAACGTTTGCTGGGTCAGCTTGTATTATATATAGCTCACCGTCGTGAATTTCAATTTTTCACAAATCCCGCGGTCAAAGATTATTCCGAAATAAAATGTAGCCTGTCAGTTCCCAAGCTCTAGTTTATCGCTGTACCAAATTTCATCAAAATCGGTTAGTAGCTCCGGCGTAAAAGCGTAACAAACAAACTTACAGACACATTTATAATATTAGTAGGGATAAAACTTATTTTCTAAGTTCTAATAAAGTCTTAAAATTTTAATACAACAGTGTATTCACACACGCGCATGTTTTTATTAATCTCGGTATAAACAGACGAAGTAGGCGTGGCAGAGTTTGACTGGTATACGATCAAATAATTTACTCCATAATCATGTTTATTGTCAACCCTATCATCCTAGGGACTCCTTCACTAACGGCCTTGCAAATAAACATGATATTAAGTTATACCTGCGAATAAACCAAGAATATGCAAAATGTTGACTCTATCGCTGACAACACTGTCAATACAACGATAATTCTGAAGTTTTCCGAATGTCAAGCAGCCTTGCAAATAAACGCGGAAAACGTTATACGTCCGAATAAATCAATCATCAGCAATAATCTATTGTCTATTTGTAGACATTTAGCATCAGGTATAACTTTATACTAATTTTATTTGTGAGGCTGTTAGACTTTAGCTATGTTATTAGTAAACGCCATGCAAAGTTACTCCAAGTTTAAAATTACTTCTCCCTATCATGTAGTTCTGTAGTGACAAAGGTACAATGAAGACTTACTGTGTTATTACAAATTAATAAAACTTGTGTTGAACACTTGTTTTAAAAAAGTTCTACTGCTACTGTTCTATTACTACAAATCTGTGTCTTTCTGTTGTTTAGCGATCAACAGTCCTTCACCATAGATTATATTTAAACACGAGTCGAAGGTTGTCTAAGGTGTGTATAGCGAATACTTAGATTATATTCGTTTGTAAGATTTAGATTATAAGATGACACATAGATTACAGATGACAAAAGTTGCGTTCCGTCCCCTGTACACTTTAGTTTATGTTGTGCTTAGCGAAGTTTTAGTTAAACACAAGCTCAACAATGTTTAGTAATAGAAAAAGATAAATTTTAGACGTCGTTATTGTTAGGTCACTGACATTGTTATAATTAGGTAACTGTTTAACAAAGCACGTGTCTAAGCCATTGTTAAATATTTTTTTTGTAATAACAGCGAAAAAGTTTTATATTTGGAATACTTCGCGTATTGCGTTGGTCATCTCGAATTTCATCGTAACTGTGCCAGACTTGCTAGTGTCCATCTAATTGTAGAACTATAAAGTATAATACAACGCAGACAGAAGGTATAAACGATGTCAGTAGCTCAGTTAATGCGGTGACGTAATCATGTTTGTCGAATGATTCCTCATTGTTTCCGCGATGAATGAGTTTATTCACGGCAAAGGCGTTCACTGCATCATATTTTTTCCTACCGTGGACGCACTGAAACCATTTAATAATTGTGCATGCTTAGCAACCCAAAGGGCTTGACATAGTTACTACAAAATTATCAAAATTAAGCGAATTTTCCCCGCCACACAACTCTACAATAAACATAATTATACATTGTGTAAACATCCAAGACTTAGAAACTTACCTATCTTAGACTTGAGTCACTAACCACTTAGTTATAAGATCGTCATTAAATAAAAATGTAATATTATCATCATCATCAGCTGGAAGAAGTCCACTGCTGGACAAAGGCCTCCTCCAAAGATCGTCATGACAATCGGTCCTACGCTGCCCTCACACAACGTATTCCGGCGATCGTCGGTTCATCTCCTGGGGCGCCTACCAACACTACGTCTTCCGGTACGTGGTGGCCATTCGAGGACTTTTTTGCGCCCATGGCCATCTTTCCGTCGAGCTATGTGCCCTGTCAGTTCAGTTTCGCAATCATCAATGACTTTGGTTCTCCAACGGATCTCCTAATTTCTTCATAACTCTTCATCATTCTATCATCTCGTAGGGAAACTCCGCGCAAAGCGCCCTCTCCATTACCCTCTGAGCGACCATGAGTTTCCTCATAGGCCCATATTTAGCGCCCACGTCTACGTTCCGTATGTCATCACTGGCAACACACACAGGTTAAAAGCCTTCTAATGAGAATACTATATATATAATATAAACAACAATGAATACAAGTTACAAAACGTTTACTCTATTACGTCTATACGCTCTTGATAGAGCGTTTGTTCGTTTGCATAGCAATTTTTTAGACTATTTTTTTTTTCAAAGTAAAGTCGAATTCAAAAATCTTTTTTCAATTATGCTTAAACTAATTGCTATTGAATCGTCACTATAAATGTATTTTTAAATTACTGAATCTATTATATGTTCAACGGTCACTCTTTTCAATCAAATAGAGTATTTTACAATGGCTGTAATATACGTAACAAATTAGTTTGAAAAAGTGCTGCATCCAATATATGAATCGTGTTAAAATAATATCAAATATTTCATAAAAAAGTAATAAAGACTGAAAACTGTATAAATATATATTATCGTATATTTTACATTCACGTATTTTCGTATATGATACGTTTCATAGATTCTCATATTTTTAGGAACTTTATCATAAATTCACACGTTTTTGAACTAATTGACTAGCTGATAATATACCGACGAAATAGTAACAGTTCTTTAGAGAAGCATGTATGGATGTTTTAATATTAAGTTAAACTAATGCGTCTTCCATTTCCAAATGATGCAAATATAATAATATTAGATTCATGGTGATCGTAAAATGTATACCCAGAATAATGTTCAACGTATGACAGTAACAATTGATTAATATTTGGACTAGCTCCAAACTTTTATAACGCACATTAAAAATAACTGTACCCATTAAATGTGTTGTTATTAGTTTCCCGGATATTACTTAACTGGTATTAAAAAACATTGACGCACATTACCAAAGACTTACAATATACTATTGCGTACAGTCAAACAAATCGAATGAGAAGAAACATATACTAAGAGTTATAGCACGATAGAAAACAAAAAAACATTCTAACGTTCTGTAGAAACTTCAAAATACGTGTTTTTGAGTAATCCTTGAAATAAATGCGCCTATTTCTGCCGTGGCATTACTGTGTTTCGGTCTGAAGTGCGCCGTAGCTAGTGAAATTACTGGGCAAATGAGACTTAACATCTTGTCACAGGGTGACAAGCGCAATTGTAGTGCCGCTCAGTTTTTGAGTTTTTTAAGAATATTGAGCGGCACTGCATTGTAATAGGCAGGGCGTATTAAATACCATCAGTTGAACGTCCTGCCCCTCTCGTCTCTTCTTGGCATAAAAAAATCTTTACGATATATTTCTCCATTACATGCGCGAGGTTTCTCCTATTTCCCCTAATACTCCATATGTGGCCGGACCTGCGCTTTATATAGCGCTAGAATGTGGGCCAACTTGAAGTATTGCCGTGTGCTATTTATAAACTCCCACTTTCTTAGACGTCAATTTGGCTTTGCCCTCCAGACGACCGCTGAATTGTCAATCGATCGAGATTTCGAGACAGAGTATTCCGGTACTAGGCGAGGCATTATGGGAAGTGTTCTCGAAAAGCGGTGATAAGACGTAATATGGGATTTTTAGTGGTAAACGCGCAAACTCGAGTCTTCTGGGGCTTATGAAAAATCATTATATTATATATATACATATATGACGGTGCAAGACGAGTCACATGGTCATGATACTCATGGTAGGGGTGGTTCATTGTTTTGGGCATTTAACACGATTGTTTGACTTCACAGCTATAATAGATTACGTAATAAGAACGTGTTGTACCTAGCATGAGCGTATGACACAACCATCTCGCTCGATAGTTCTACCCTGACTGCCTGCTCGGCGCTCGCCCGGTGCCCGCTCTCGCCCGCACTCGCACCGCACGACGATTACACCCGAGCTAAGACCGAATACCGAATCATATTTGTACTTGCTTCTTGGCTCGTCGTTCTAGACTACGACATATTATATCTAATATATAAAATTCTCATGTCGCGGTGTTTGTAGTTAAACTCCTTCGAAACGGCTTGACCGATTCTCATGAAATTTTGAGTGCATATTGGATAGGTCTGAGAATCGGACAACATCTATTCTTCATCCCCCTAAATGTTAAAGGTGGTCCAAGCCAAATTTTTTTTATTTTTTTTTTAAATTTATTTGATTATGAGTCAGAATTAAAAAATACATACAACTTCAAATTTTTACCCATCTACGATCAACAGTTACTTTTGTATCACGATTTTAATATCGGCAATATACTGGGTCAGCTAGTAATGTATAAAATAACTTGTCCTGAGAAAGTGACGTACCTACTCATCAATGCAGTGCCTAAGCCGCTGCGGCTACAAACTGGTTCTTTACAAACAAACTCACATTCGCATATTTAATACTACTTTAAGTATTACAAATATTACTAAGCTATTTATTAATAAGCAAAAATTTTCAAATGAAAGTTTCCATCGAAATTGTCGGCGAGGTAAAATAATATAAACTTTTCTTGCTGTTCCAAAGTACGTCAATAACCTTAAACCTCTTCAGAGTGGGTTGGGTTTGCCAATTTCTTGATTAGAAGGCAAAGCACTCCAATCTACCTAAGTGGACCCATAACGGTGCATCATGAGGATGATATGATTTCACGGTCCAAAAATAGGCTTAACCTTTTCCTCAAGGATTTCTTCGAGATGCTGCTTTTATCCTTATACAAAGATATTTTCGGTCGCGTTATTTTGCACAATACATGTTTCTACTTTAACATTTATAACAGAATACAATTAGAATACTGTCGGTAATGTCGAATGCCTGTTGTGAGAAATAACCCATTTATAAAGTCGCCATTTAAACTGAAATTATATAATAATATTAACTAGTGGTGGACCAGGGTCCGAAATTCGACCACGATTCTATTATTAAGTTTGATTTTTATAAGGGCTTATTTGTCAAAGACCACTTAGATAATGTTTTATGTGTGTGTGTGTGTGTGTGTCTGTGGTGTGCAAGTCGTGTGTAATATTTAGTTATAGTTTGTAAAGTGGCTTCGGTACAGTTCAGGGTAGCCGTGTTTCATTACGACCAATGTGTTATATTGGTCGTAGTCAAACACGCTCACTGCTAAGACTGATTCTTTTCATGAACCTTATTATATCTTAAGTGAGCTAAAAGACCCAATTCAGAGATGATGTGTAACGAGGTATCATCTGCACTATTACAGAATCTACACGCTCTGCAATCTGTGAGACCTAAGTTCCAAAGGTGTTTGTTAATCTGCAGGGCCCTGTTAGTGTCCTGGTTGCGAATGCGTTAGTTTTCCCTACCCAGCCTTAGTGCCTCATGCGGAGCCTTCTTGTTGAAGGGTTGGAATAGGGTTTTGGAATGGGTTATGCATTTTATATAAAAAATAGGTTTATGCACTTCTAAGCACATATAAAATTTTAACGTGTTATATTTATTTCGCTCATTTTATTTACACATAAGTCTAGAAAATTTAACTCCGCATTAATTCACATTCAAAAGTTTATTTCACCATTTAAAAAGTACAGTTAATTTTAAAAATCCTTCTTCAGCGTTTAGCACATATTATTATCTAATTTTGAAAAAAAAATTTTTTTTCTCATTATGTACTTACTTAACTAAATTTTTGTTTGAAGTTTAAAAAATATAACAACAAAGAGGGTTAGGGTTTTCAGAGGGTTCTCGCTTTCATCGCTTTGGTGAACTCTGGCCTTCCTTCTTCAAGTTGTTGTCTGAGAAAAGTAAGGAGAAATAGCAAAGTTGTAGAAGAATATGCTATTTATACTTAAGGTAAAAAATATGTGTGTGTGCCAGAGTGCACAGGTAAGAAATGGAACTTATAATATATATATAAGGCTTAAGGTAAAAAAATTGTGTGAAATTCACACGTGGTAGAAGTTCAAAAAGTTTGGCTTCAAGATTTTTCAAGCTTCAAGAAGTTTGATACGAATGTAAAGTAAAATACCGGGAAGAGGATTATTATAGGTAAGGATCATAATGATACAAATTTTGATAATTATTTAATTCGTATATATTACATAGATGTATTCAGACTCAGAGCTTACAGTTTCGATAAATGATGTGAGGCCTATGGTAACTAAAGTATGAAATAAATATTTTGGTCCTAATACGAACAATATATCTTTGGAATACTGCGTCAATTACTGTTTTTGATCTTGTTGTTAATACAATGCGAGTGCTGCACATTTTCAAATTAAATTTTGCGTCCAAAAGCTCAATCAACGTAATCGCTGTATCCGGTGCAAAATTTACATTGAACCTCTAAACTACATATGAAGTCCTGGTACATGTTGCTAGGATGACACATGATTCAACCGCTATGAAAGACATTGCTATAACCGCTACCATATTTATGTTCTCCTGGTGTCTATAATAATAATAGTTATACGTCGGGCGCATGACGTCAGGATATATTAAGGTATACTCGCGTCATACATAAGATAATCTCTTCTTCAACTATGATCGCCTGGTACCAAAACAACCATTTATTATTAATTTTAATTTAACGTGTAATTTATTTATTCTGTCTCTTCTCGCCGGCTGAATCCTTGTTTGTGTCTCTATCGTCTCGCTTTTTCGTTTCATCGAGTTTCAAATCACAACGATTCTAAAGAAGTATCTCTTCAAAAATCCGTTTCAAATTAAAGCAATTTTATTATTACCTATAGACACAACAACAAACTAATATTTTTTCGAATTAATATTCTTATTACGTCACTATACTAAACTTTGACAAAAATAACAAGATGGCACGTAACTTAAAATCGTGAAGACATTGCTATAAAATTTCTCTCATACGTTGATAAAGAAGATTCACTTCAATATTTATAACCGCTTCCAAAAACTTGGATCAAATGAGAGAAAGATGCGAGAAACTCATTTCTATAAAACAACAACAGCCGCTACCAAGAACTGCGTTACGTTTCAAATATCATTTTATTTCAACGAATACATATACCGCAGTTAATGGACACTGTAACGGATGCTCACAAGTTATCATAACATATTATTTCAAACACGTCCGTATAATAACAACATTATTCCGGCTAGGTGCTCAAATTCATATCTGACATAGTCTACCATAAAGAATACCAATTTTAAAATTGATGATGCTTTACTACAAAGACCTGAATATTAAAAAATATAAATATATTTAGTCTAGCAAAATAATATAATATTACAACTAGTCTAGCCATAAATACTGTTATAAATAAAATGCAATGCTACGTTTGAATTTGGAACCTGTCATTTTTTTAAGAATGTTCATTGTTTTCTCAATTCGCGCCAATCTGTGATAGATACTTTTGTGATAGACGAGCCTTAGACTGAGGCTGAGATCGATAAAGCGTACTTAGATTTTACTCACGTAAAACTTTGCTTATCGTGATAAAACGCGAACTTGACATTTGCATTGGGCTGTCATAGCTTAAACTCGGCATAATTTCATCTTTCAAATGACCAAAGATTATTCTAAGCTCTCACTCAGCTAATTTTTACGTTAGTAAAGTTTGAGCAAAATCTTAATACGTTCTAAATATCTAAGCCATATTGTATAGTGTAGATCTTAGCCCAATAATCCACGATATGTGTGATTAGCTAAAGTTTTAATATTCAAAATACTAAGGAGGTTATGCCAAGAGTGGCTGATTGTTTACGACTTGTAAATCAAAATCAAAATTTAAATAATAAAAATATATTTGACGTCAAATTTAAATAAAAAATTTGACGACCCATATAGCCGAATGGTTAGTGACCCTGACTACTAATCTAGAGGTCCCGGGTTCGAATCCCGGTAGTTGCAATCATTTATATGATAAATATCGATGTTTGTTTCCGAGTCATGGATGTTTATATGTATGTTTAAGTATGTATATTGTATTAAATATATCGTTGTCTTGTACCCATAGTACAGGCTATGCCTAGTTTGGGGCAAGATAATTTGTGTAAGAATGTGTCAATATTATTATTATTATTATATAGGGCTGTTTCGGGTACAACCCAAGAACCTATTAAATACACTGCTTAACTCAACAGAATATGTTAATTATTCCTATAATTTTTTTTCACACTACCCGCATCAAAAAACGACGAAAAAACATCACTTAAAAATCAATAGCCGAATGCGGAAAGTGGGACAATGCTTGGGAAGTTTAAAGCTGAACTACAACACAGCGCTTTCATTTGGTAGGTATACATAGTACATACTCGGTCCGGGAAAGCGCGTTAACTCTGCCAGGCTTGCATTGACCTACATTACTTAAGATAAACTCATTCTACACACGTATTACATGTATAATAGCATGTAATATACTCAAATGCATCTCTATTTACTTACCAGTGGAGGCTCCTTAGTCCTTTGCACCGGATGCCGGCTAGATTATGGCGCCGTAGCTAGTGAAATTACTGGGCAAATGAGACTTGACATCTTATGTCTTAAGGTGACGAGCGCAGTTGTAGTGCCGCTGAGAATTTTTGGATTTGTAATTGTAATGCATTGCATTGTAATGGGCAAGACGTATCAATTACCATCAGCTGATCGTACTGCTCGTTTCGACTTTTATTTTCATAAAAAAGCTTATTTATTTATTTATTTATTTATTTATTTATTTATTTATTTATTTATTTATTTATTTATTTATTTATTTATTTATTTATTTCTTATTAACAAATAACATATTATAGGTAACACAATTATTGTACATACATAAACTCATTTGAGTTTTACCGTGTACAATAAGATCGTCGGAAGACATAATATAATATTATTTAAATTTAAAGTTTAATACTTAATTAACTACTTAAATTAAATTACTTATTTTTAAAGAAAAATGAAACAACTTAAAACTACATACAAATATTCATTATACAGAAGAAAAACAAAACAAAACAAAGGCATAAACATTTAGGTGCTAAGAAATTTTATGAACAACATTACAAACTTACAAATACCCTCAATATTAACACTACAAGTATTGTTGCTTTATCTACAGAGTGATTATTTTATTTATAAACAATAGAACACTGCCAGAAGGACGAGGAGGGTGAAAATATTTTTTTTTATTTCTTTATTAATTAAAACATTAGTTGAGTTTTGAGAGAAAGTATTGATTTAATTTATATTTCAGGTTTTTTACTGTCAGGTCCTGCTTTACAACTTTGGGCAGTTCATTTATCAGGTTAGGAACCAAATACTTGAGCCTGTTCTTACCATAAATATTTGAAAATCTTGGTAAGAGTAATTTAGAGACTGCCATACTGCTACGAGTACATAACATATTGCTGTCGTCTTTCTTTTTAAATACTTTGAGGCTCTCATTATAGTACTCTTCCTTTAGTAGAGTCATTTTTATTTTTTCGTGACAAGGTAGGATTTTGCAATATTCAAATAGTTTGTGGTAATTATTGGAGATTTTTTTTTATATTAGGCGGTACAATTGTCAATTGCAAAATCCTCAATTGCAACGTATAAATTTTGTCAAGGTGACTTTTATAGGTCCTTCGATAGCTTGACAACCCATAACCTATAATTGATTCAGCCTAAGATTTATACAGTAGTATTCGAATCTGATACGCAACCCTATCCTTTATCACAGCGAACTTTGCAAGTAAGGCTCTTAATCTTTGTCACACACTATATCAATGTGGTCTTTCCAATTCAGCCTATTGTCAATGACAAGGCCCAGATAATTTTGTTTCCTTACAACCTCAATGACTTCGCATTTGCAACTGGTATGTGTAATTGTGTTAAGCATGTTAGTGTGTAAGCAATCGTGGCTGTGTGCTATTAATCGGTATATAATATTGTAAGTTCCTCAAATATCTGTTTCTTCTCCGATACCATTTTTGAAGCTAAAACTTCTTTTGGCGCACCGCACACACATTTTTCGTAGGTTAGGCTGATCCGTCACGTTCTGAGGTGCAAGTCTCCGTCATACTCTGTTCTGTGTTACAAAAAGAGCTACTCTTGGCTGTTGAACGGTGAAAGGCTCGATCGGGTGAACTCGGGACCGCCGAGTGTACCCGAGCGAGAAAGATACAGTCGCTGTTATGTCGCTGTCAAATTGAATATACACTAAAGTATATTCAATTTGTAATTGTTTGCGTGGATAAGGTTACTATAGCATAAACGATTTTCTTAATGATACCACAGACTGGGAATGAAGCGAACACCCTCAGGCTCTTTAATTATAAATGTTTATTGTACGATATTACATTGTAATCCATATTTTTATATAAAAAAAACCCGAAAAGAAGTTGAGTTTCATGCGTCCGTTCTTCTCAGGTCTGAGGCAGGGAGAATGGGTTTAAATGTTAGTTTTTGACGTTCAATAAGTGATTTTGAATCCTATATTGAATAAAAATATTTGAATTTGAAATAATACGTAATAATTGTCATTATTAATTTAATAGCACGGTACGTAATAATAATTATTTTAACAATTATTTGATTTCCACGTTTATCGTGCTAATATTGTATATTTATAAGACACTAGCGGACCCGACAGTCGTTGTCCTGTACACACGACTTAAATTTGAAAAATCGGTCTAGCCGTTAGGAGGAGATCACTAACATACATACACATAGGCAGGAGATTTATATATGGACAGAATTGAGAATGTAAACCCTTCTCAAATTTACTGGAACACAAAAAAAATCATCAAAATCGGTCCAGCTGTTTAGGAGGTAGTTTAATTGTGAATCATTTTTTAATTGTGAGTAAAGTGGATTCGAGGATGGCCTACATCGTCGAATCCACTTGAACACACACAAAAAATATCATTCAAATCGGTCCAGCCGTTTAGGAGGAATTCACTGTCAACACACGTACAGAAGAATTATATATATATATAAAGATTATAAACATTAAACATTATATAAAAATTGTTATTTCTTATTTTAGAAATTTATTGAAGTATGAATACTTTGCGGAAATACGTAATTATACAAATGATTTAAGTTTTCTTTAGTGTTAATTCCGCCAATATTTGTTTTTAAACATTCGACACGTGTTTCGCTCTCTACACGAGGCATTCTCAGGACGTGTTGTCTGGCAAAATCTGGCACGAGACTCAAAGCAGTCTTTCAGTCGAAACACGAGTGAGTTCTAATTCGGTTTCAATTCTATAGAATTAAATATAATTAATTAAATAATAACTTTAATTTCTGAAATGTTTCTCATTTATTCTGCTAATGTGATCCACAATAATACTACATAGTATGTGCATAGTGCAGTCAGAAGTGAAAACTTTATTTTGCGATTGCCAGTGAAGCATTCACTTGTGCCGTTTAAGCACACAATATTTTTTAAATTAAATAACTAAACAGACCGTTTTTCTGCTCGAAAAGATATCTCAACTCTAGAAGATTAACTGGTAAAAACCAGTATATAAACACACGGCTTCGTCTGACCTAGTTTCCTAGACACAACCCTTACGTCAAGTATATCAATATACTATGTGACCCGTATCTCTAGAAAAGAAACAAGCCTCAACTGATTAATAATCAAGCCTTACGCTCACATTTAGTAGGTTAAGCTTTTCGAGAGATTTAATGTTGGCATTATAAGGAATAATTATAGTAGTAGGACAAATTCTGTATATATATTTTTACTAAATGTGTTGTATGTATCTTCTTTACAACGCAATACAATGAATATATAGCTCATCACAGACGAGATGAGGTGGACGTTCAGCTCATGGCAATTGCCCTGCCCATTAAGATACAGTGCCGCTCAGGATTCTTGAAAAACCTAAAAACTCTGAACGGCACTGGTCACCTTGAGACATAAGATGTTAACTCTCATTTGCCCAGTAAATTCTGTATCTACCTAGACTGAAACACTATAATGCTTACACATTATTGCGTCACGGCCGAAAAAGATGCCGTTGCGGTGCACATAATCTAGCCGGCATCCTGTCTAAAGGAGTCTCCCACTGGTAAATGCCCTTGGTCGCCTTACTACCCTTGGGCCTGGGACTTTCCTATCTTTTAATGCCCCGGGGAAGCACAGGCCAAGCAATATGTATATAATACTAGGTGTTGCCCGCGGCGTGGTCCGCGTAGACGCGCATCTTGCATGATAACATCTACCCTATATGTTTTCCCGAAAGAACAGGTTTATAATTCGGGTATGTAGCTGTTTTAATATCCGGACGGCCGAGCCTTGGATTGTTAAGACTGTACAAAACTTACACAAAAAAGCTAAGAGGACATCTGGATTCGAAATCCGGGGAAATCCTGGATCACCCAATGTCCCATCTGAGCTAATATAGTCTTGTATATAGTGGCGAAATGTACCGTTGTATTCTAATGTTATTGTAGCTGTTTCTCATTAAAACACGGATAAATCTACTTTTCTTTTTTAAATTGAAACCTACCTAGATCGATTTCTCGGCCGAAATCACTTGTATACTAAATTTTATGAAAATCGTTGGAGCCGTTTCCGAGATTAAGATTATATATATGTATATACAAGAATTGCTCGTTTAAAGATATTAATATAAAATATACTAATGTAAAAAAAATAATAATAAGCAAAACGTGACATCCCTGAATGGTAAATACGCCCCTCTCCTTCATACCATTTGATGTTTCCTATGCGAGAACCGGTTCACGGAAAGAACAGGCTTATAATTCGGGCCTTTAGCTGTTATAATAGAGTATACAGTCATATTGACATATTTCATGAAAAGTTAAATGGTTCAGACCGGCGTGATAATTTAAAAAAACATACTGATTTTTTTAAAGCCATTCTTATATTTTTGTTTCGGAATCCTTAACTCATAGTAACTAATTCATTTCAGTTTTTTATAATGGGAGTTTGTAGTATTGTGTAACTTATATAGCTTAGTAATTATTTGTTAAATTGTATTACTTTAGATTTGTGGTTTTTATCGTTACCTTTTAACTAAGTGTCGTGTAATTTTTGGAAACTTCACTGGTGAAAATGTAAGTTTTAAGTTATATTATTAATATTTATTATTGTAATACTGTTTGTTTCCTATACATGAATAAATAAGTAAATAAATACCGCTCCCCGTTTCATGGTCTTTTATATTTTCAGGTATATTTGCCATAGGCCATAGCAATTTCAGGTAACCATACACGTAGCGTAATGTCTGTGTCGTATTCAAGGCTGTGACGTGATTGAAATTTGTCTACTTAATAATTAATAGCAATTTGTAATATCTTGGTGACTTCATGCATGATGCGTTCAGTGCATATAATTATTAAAGTGTTGCTACCGCTGTGCCCTGTTGTCACTCGTTGCTGTAGGAAAATATGTCTTAGTCTAACTATATTACATATCGCTATTGTTTTCAAGGCAGTAAAATTATCCATAGACGAATCTGGACCTATTCTAGAGATAGGTGATAGCCCCCGCGCAATACATGACTAGAAATCACTGACCTGTATAAATACCACTGGACAGGCTGTTCCATATTTTACAAATAATTTGTGCCAATTTGAAGGGCCACACGCGAGCGTCCAGAGAACTAATTTTGACGTATAATACAAATGGCTGCGAGAGAAGCATATAGTACTTTGAAGTATTATTGCATTTTGAATTGATTTCGTTCGTTTTCCGTGCTATGTATACTTCAAGAATGGACTTAATAAAGTATCTACACATGTTTTTGTACATAGTTTCCCGCCATCAATCGATGTTTACTGAGGTTGTCATCACTAGTTTTAGTACCGCAGCCTCTCGCTACATGGCCAACAGCGCCAAAATGGCGAATATCAAACAGCCACAAAAGCACTTTGACAGCCGCCAGTCCAGTGGTATATAGTAGAGGTCAGTGCTAGAAATAAATTAAATGAGAATACACCGACAATACAAACGATTATTATGAAGTCCGCGTCAAACAACTTTTCCGAGGTTGGCATCCCAACACATAGCCAATCACATGGCTTCCCGTCAAAAGCGGTATGATAGACAGTATTGTATACGATTAAGTTCTATGATTAGTGCAGATTGCACATAACTGACTTGGATCAATCTTAGATCAAAACAGAATGGATAATAATACACACAATAAAACTAATTAAATAATTCATTAGTTAAAAAAATAGATATAAAAAGGTAGATACCGTACAGCAGTGACAGTCTACAAAGTTAGATGAAGTACTCAGATTATCGTCTCTTGTCTATCCTTTCAATTTTCCATTCATTCCCATTCATCTCAATTCTTCCAGATAGTTATTAATCTATAAAAATTCCCATCATTATAGTTATTTATGCAACTGTTGTGTAGTAAGGGGTATTAAAACACGAATGTGGGTTTATCACATGAGGCAAAACCTTTTAACCATTTTAATACCTAATTATCTACAGTTATATACGAGACTTTATCTACACCCATAATATGAATTCTCTATAAAAGATTCTGAAACAGTTAACTCATTGCTAACATTACAAAAGCCAGTCTAGTTAACCATCATCCAAAGGAGTGTTGTTATGAAAACGGCTGATATAATGTTGTACTGAATTTCATTACATCACTCGTTTGGATGATGTAATGGTTATTAGGACATTAGGTTTTTTTATGTTGGCAATAAGCTAGCTGTTTTAGAATCTTTAATAGAGGATTTAAAGCATGGCTGTAGATAAAAATATTTACAGTTTCTTTGAATAATAAAACTCCAACGCCGGTAGAAACGCGCGCTGGATAATAATGATGGCAAACCTTCGGGAAGGCCATTTGAATCATTAAGTCAGCCATGCCGTATTTATGGCGTTGAGGAATTATATCACGCCCCAGTTCCACGGACCCATTAGCTAATTAACTATTCACCTTCTATGAACTTGACAAACACAATTATCTTAATTAGAAATTAAGATTTTTTTGTAACTATTGCAATTATCATACATGCTATACATTTAATATAGAATAGAAATACTACACGGGCAATTTATCTCTGGCCCTCGCTGGAACGTAGTGCTCCCTCTCGTTTTCACCCCCTCGTATGGTCCTGTTGCGTCAGTACGGGTTGCAGTTTCTTTATCCTTACATATCGTGATATTTTCGTGCTATCATGCTATGCTATTGTTTTTGAAGATTCCATTGTTACGTTTTGACTTGTGTTGTTAATACTTCTGTAGTTTCTGTTGTTCTGTGTCGCTAAAGTATTTGTGCAAGAAAAATAAATACCTTTTTACTTAAACCAGATTCTGTCATTGATTTTCATCATTATAAAAATAATAATCATCATCACAATACAACACCTTTACATCATCTATAATACTGACAAAATAAATCATTGTTTATTTACTAATAATAATATTATCCTCATGATGCTTCTTTTGCACACCGTAACAAAGTGATGATGTGACGTCATCGATGTGGGCTCTAGAGATAGTAAAAAGTATTTAGATTTACCATAGACACTGACAATAACATAACATATATAGCAACATTACTTGGCAAACGTTATGAAGCTACATCAGTTCCTTAAGAAAGGGGCTTTGATGTCGGGAGAAGAAGGGAGAGTTTCTTGCACCGCTTCTACTCTCTCAGAACACCATTGTTTCCGAAGCGATAGTAGTATTAGAAATGACATCAAAAAGTATTCTAAAGGAATCAATTTAAAAAAAAATATATTATTTTATGCCGTATTGTGCATTTTAAAGTGTCGCAAAAAAAATACTAATAAGTCAAATTCTCAATGCCTTAAACGAGCTTAAGCTTAAAAAAAAATTAAAATTAAAAATTACAAGAGTTATTTAGTACATTAGATGCATCAATCCACACACACCGTAAATAAATAAAGGTTATAAATTATACGAGTATTTTATCAAAGTCTGTAATACAATTTCTAGTTGTTGATAACTACCGTAATAAATGGTAATAAATCTAAGTAACTAGTTAAATTTATTTCAATTTACATGTTGATTTTGTAAATTGCCGCGAATTTGTAAAAACGAAAGTCATAAAAAATATGAACCCAATGTATCAAAAAGTATTATCAAAATGTTGGGATAAATTTTATTGCAGTATTCGTAATTCGTCTAAATATTTTTAGAATGCTTAAGATTTTAGTCTTTATTGGCATAAATTGGCTTAATAATATTTGAATTGATACTTCTTTGCGCGCAAGAGGGTAAAATTCACAGACACGAAAATGTAGGGCGTTTTTCTCCAAGAAGAGGGAGAAAGCCTTTGAGAGAAAGTGAGAAATGGCGAACGTAGAATGAAGCGCCGCTAGTAAGTAGAACATCTTCCCTATCATCGTTGTACCGTGCAGGTTAGCGCGCGGCCGCGAGTAAGTAGAACATCTTCCCTACTAGCGTTGTAGTTTGATATTTTATATCGTACGAATCAACCAATAAAAACTTCAAAGACTATTTTACTGTAATAGATTTCAGTCGGACATTACAATATTGCCATTTTCAAGGAAACTTTCAAATGATACGGTTTTCAAAGCTGTTAGATTACAATCTCCATTTCTATCGGTACCTACCTGGCAGTTATCCAAACGCTAATGTTATGGAAAATAAATACGTAGTTACTTGACGTGAGTCATGTGACCTTGTTGGAAAAATTATGGCATTAAGTAATACATGCATGTATAATGAGTACTGCGAAAACATATTCTGGCGGACTAATGGAGTCTAGCTGGTGAAAATTTAATATACGTTCACAAAAATCGCCACCTTTTTGCTCTTAATAGTGATTTTCATTATTATAACACTAGAACTAAGGGTTTGCTTGTAACTAATTCTAGTAGGCTTATATATACTAACGGGATAACCGGTCTCTTGATTGTAATGCTTTCCGGCATAATCTTCCCCAAGAGTTCTCCACAAATTTCTCAACCAAATCGCTCTTGCCACCTTTTTAATATCATCTTCCCATCTTCGAATCTGTCTATATAGTATTATTCCTCTTCTTTAATTAAATTCTGAGCTATGGACGTTTGAAATGCATTGATGTACTTATGTTTAAGCTTTAAAGTATATATTGTATAAAATATATAGTTATCTGACTCCCATTGTACTTGACTTTGGGACAAAGTTGTTTCCCTTTGCATGCTCTCAGCGCTTGTAGATTTGATTTACATTGACAGATTTGATTTTTATATTTTTATACCAATCAGTGACATATTACAGCCCTGGTTTAATGCGTTGAAAACAACACTGATTGAAAACAATTGGTTAGTTGCGGCGTTGCACACAAAAGTTCCGAATTATAAAGTTGTAAAGTCGGAATTTCTGGGAATTAAAGAGGAAATTTTAATGAATCTTTGGGGGAGGCCTTCGTCTAGCAGTGAACGTCTTCCGGCTGAAATTATGAGAAAGGAAATACACGTCCCCAGATACTTGAGCATCAAATTGCAAAATCCATCCTTGTGTGTTTCGTTACTGGTCTTTTCAAAAGACGAATCCGGAACACACCAGTTCCGGTCGCTGTCGAAAGCTACCCTCGGCAACTTCAACCTGCCTTGCCTGAATAAAAACATTGTAATTTAAACATTTTTATGAATAAGTAGATGTAATATAATATATTTATATTCTCGCAGGTTGTCAACCGACGGCAATATGGTGGATGAACCGCCATGGCTCTCACAACCCTGAGGCTGACGAACTACCAGAGCTGCAGAAACTAGGCGACTTCAAGAATAACATTATAACGAACTATAGGAACGGCAACTTCAGAAATACAAACGTAAGCATATAGTCTACTTAAATATATTTTTAGCATTCCGTAAACATCGAGAATTTTATTACTATGACTCTGCTGCCGGTCTGTCCGTTTACAATCGGGCAGTACCTCATAACTCTAAGAGTAAAACTGCTGAAATTTTAAAACAAGAAAATAATAATTGTCGGGGCTCTATTTCTCTATGAACGGCTAGATCACCTTCTCTTCTACCGCATTTATCACGGGAGGTGTCCCGAAGCTACTTGACCTGATTCCGGCCGCCCAATTCCACCTTCGCATGACACACCACAAATGATAATTTTATCCCGGCCATCTGGATGTGTGGCGTTACTCCACAGTGCGATTTTCAAGGAACTTTCTTCCACGTACAACCAGGCTGTGAAATGAGCTTTATGTTGCGGTGTTTCCAGGTTGATACGACATGGGTATCTTCAAAAACAGCGCGTACACTTTTCTAAATGTCAGGCCACGCTCCTGTGTTCTGTCGAGCGTCCCGAGCAAAGAGAATGTAAACACTATAGTCCCGAGACCCACACGCTTTTTTTAATATTTTTTCTTCATATACATATATAATTTCCAAAAATGGAGTAGCGTCCCCGTGTAGGTATCGTTAGTGTATCACCAGTCATACTGTATTTAAATACAGTCCACTCAGGTCATGACGACATCACAAAAATCTTTCAATGCATTGTTTTTGTTCAATACAAAATCGGCCTTCAAAGTTAAGATTCACTAATAAGTTTGATAATAGAATTAGTACCATGTCTTCACTATTCGTTGGACTTCGTAGTATAAGTTAACATATGCTCGCTAATGGTAGAACAAAAGGCTGTTGTAGACAAGTTGTAGACTTTAGAAGCTAGGTAGTCATTCTTGCGAGAATTATTCAAACGAGCGTATGGGTCACCTGATTTTTTTAATGAAAATAAGAGACGAGCAGGACGTTCAGCTGATGGTAATTGATACACCATACCCATTACAATGCAGTGCCGCTCAGGATTCTTGAAAAACCCAAAAATCTGAGCGACGCTACAATTGCGCTCGTCACCTTGAGACATAAGATGTTAAGTCTTATTTGCCCAGTAATTTCACTAGCTACGGCGCCCTTCAGACCGAAACACAGTAATGATTACACATTACTGCTTCACTGCAGAAATAGGCACCGTTGTGGTTCCCATAATCTAGCCGGCATCCGGTGTAAAGGAGCCTCCCACTGGTCAATGATGGTAAGTGATCACCGCAGTCCATACTCTAAAACTGAAAACCTTCAATAATTTATACGTCTAGATACAGTATCTTGCTGTTAGACAACCGATAAAAACAGGCCAGATATATTAGTTTAGTGTGCGTGACAAGCTACGTCTTACACTGTCATTTTTTTTTTCGACTCTTCAACTGCTGTGATAGTATAATCTAGTTCTAGACGTATAAAAGATCTAAGCCGAAAATATTTTGGTAAGTGGCCGGCGAGGATTGAATCGGCGGCTTCGTGCTGAGAGCCAACGGTTCAACCTGTTGCATCACTGATGCCCCATTGATATTTTAGATGTGTCAACACGGAAGACCACGTGTCCATAATATCTTGCAAAAATACACGTTTACAAAACGCCTTAGATTTAACGATACTTTTTAGTCATACAACATTCTAATCACTGGTGTATGTACTCGACTATCGTAATTGTAAATATTTATAGTTAAGTTAAGTAAACATTACATTTTATTGATTCAAAACCATTATTGAATATAAGATTTTTTGCTATGCTTTCTCGACATTAAAACTCTCAATTGAAACATTCACTAATTTCATAAACATAGTCGTAGATTATTTATACGTCTAGATAGAATGTGAGAGCTGTGAAAACGTCGAGAAAAATTGAGTTTGACTGTTAACCTATATTTTTAGAAACACTAACACAAACTGACATACAAATCGCGAGTGGAAGACGCAGCTTGTCACGTACACTAAAGTAATAATCCTGGCCTGTTTTCATCGGTTGTCTAGCAGCAAGAGGCTCTATCCAATCGAGTAAATTATCTAGCAAAGTCACAGTCAAATAGGCTTATAACTGAATCATCCATATATCGGTTGAAGTATAGCTCGTGAGTTAAACATACACGAAACTCAACAGACACTCTTTTATATCAATGAGTAATTTACACTAGCTATATATATTTACAGAAAAAAATACTTTGTAGCGTACTGCGTTAAGTAATAAAAAATAAACTAGGTAAATATAAATTATCGTATTGTGATCGATTAGGGTTTTTTTTTATGGAATAGGAGGACAAACGAGCGTACGGGTCACCTGGTGTTAAGTGATCACCGCCGCCCACATTCTCTTGCAACACCAGAGGAATCACAAGAGCGTTGCCGACCTTTAAGGAAGGTGTACGCGCTTTTTTTGAAGGTACCCATGTCGTATCGTCCCGGAAACACCGCACAAGGAAGCTCATTCCACAGCTTTGTAGTACGTGGAAGACAGCTCCTTGAAAACCGCACTGTGGTGGACCGCCACACATCCAGATGGTGGGGATGATATACTAATTTATCGCGTGCTGACAATTCGAGCTGCTCTGCGTTGCACGCAAAATTTATAGCCACTTTCATTATTTTTATGGAAATCAAATATAAATGATAATTTGTCAGATATAACCTATGTCTATGCAACACGATAAAACGGCCGAGGTGTCAACGCACTTAATTGCCAACCAAAATAGTCAATATGTAGTCTTGTATTATATGTCTTAACTAGCTGACCCGGCAAACGTTGTTTTGCCATATATTATTATAGAGTTTGACAGTTTCGTGGACATTCCAACATTACTTTATTTTTCTAAAATAAAAAAACAAATCTTAAATAGACGTAGCCTAAGTTACTCATTATTACATCAGGTAGCTTCCA
The DNA here is from genome assembly GCF_905404315.1 of Leptidea sinapis. Classification (NCBI taxonomy): domain Eukaryota; kingdom Metazoa; phylum Arthropoda; class Insecta; order Lepidoptera; family Pieridae; genus Leptidea; species Leptidea sinapis. The sequence continues at coordinate 31,932,660 of NC_066312.1, read as the reverse complement.
ATAAAAGTCCCGCCAAAATAGATCCTGCCATTTCAGAGATTATCCGGAACAAACAGACAGACAAAAATTGTAAAAAAAAATGTTATTTTGGTGTATATATATTCATATACATGTCGTAAAAAACGGTTATTTCAATATTACAAACAAACAGGCTCCTATTTTATTTATATGCATGTATAGATTTGTAACAATTTGTATTTTTAGCAACGCATGTGTCAATCGGACGTGAACCTGCTGGAGCGCTGGGAGTGGAACCCTCGACAGAACATCACGTTCGCTGGCGACCTGACCAGCGATGGCTACATCTCCACACAGCAACTTGCACAGGCATGGAAGAACAAGTTCCCAGGACTTTTTACCAACAATAAGTACGACTATTTGGTAAGTTGGCTGTGCAAATTTATAAGACTTTGTATGACAAAATGTTTTACTGAGAACAATGTGGTTATCCTGTATCATATTCTTATAATAAAACCGTATCGTACCGGGATACAGTTTTGATCAGATTGTGGTGCGCCGGTAAACCCTAAGCCTTAAGGCGACACTAAATGCCAGCGTCCTTGAGCGATATGAGTTCACGGCTGCCGACCCGCCATCAATGTAACAAAGCCAATATTTTCAAAATTCTTGCGTGGAAAGCAGTTTATATGCTTACAATCCTCGTTATTCACTACTAATCTGAATAAATCAACCTACACACAAAAGTACAAGCTATAAGAATAACTTTTCTGAGAGAAGTACCAAAAAAATGCGTCACGCCATGCCAAAAAACTTGTTTAACTTCAAAGAAAAGTGGTAGTTCAAAAGGCTCGGCAGTGTTAACTATAACCAACAGCAAGCATTAGCAACCTACAAATAAGTCTTAAGGATATGTGTAACAGGATTAAGTAGTGTTCATAGCTCGACATGCTATACTTTCACCACAAAACTTGTCAAGTTGCAACTATTCATTTTAATTTACGTTTGTAGTACATTTCGAGTTGTGTATTTGTACCTAATATTGATAGTTATTTTAAAAACATTTTCATTTGGATGATATTTTTTAATTTTGTAATCGATTAAATAATAAGATATTATTATCTCCTGTCTTATTTAATGTGTCATGGCGGAGAATTAATTATATATTAAATGTTTTTTTTTTACTGTCCATAAATATAGTCCTGCTTCGTTAAAAGGGTTTACGGAATATAAAAGAGCTGTTTTATTTAAGAGAATATAATATAGCAATCGTCAAGCGAACAATATTTTTCAGTTCAAATATGTAAACGACCCAAGATCGAGCACAACATTCCGAGCATTTCTCGAGGGGCTGTTCAGAGATCAAGCGGAAGCATTCGAAGTAAACAAGGAAACAGACGAAAAGCTTTTGCGGGTAAGTATAAAAAAAATGTCAATATTAAAAAAAAAGTAAATATAAAAAATGATTGGATTGCCTAGCCTATTTATTATTTCCTAGTATATTTACATAACCTTCTGAAGTGGCAGTGGGCAGGGCACATAGCTCAACGGATAGATTGCCGTTAGGCCGCGTATCGGAAGACGTAGTGTTGGCCCCCCAAAAGATGGACCGACGATCAGGTCGAGATCGCCGGAATCGGTTGGATGAGGGCAGAGCGGTTCCGATCGTCAAGGCGATTTTTCGAGGAGGCATTACAGCAGTGGACGACTTCGGGCTGAAGTGATGATAATGATGAACCCTTAAAATGTGTGTGCTAGACGCTCTATTAAAAGAAAAGACTACCTATGTCTAATAATGAATTAGTGTTTAGTATGAGATGAATTTATTCGATATAAATTAATAGATACATTTTAAGGGCCGTACTTGGGGCCCCTTGAAATAAGAGGCCCCAAGTGGTGCTTCAGAGTGTTGATTTATTGTTTGCTATTCCAGCCGTATCAATCTTGTCCAGCTTGGACGAGAGATGTGGAAGAAAACAACGATACACTATTTCAACTTCGGACCTTTGAATCCAAACAGGAATATAAAGAGGTAAGGGAGACAAGTGTAAAATATGATTGAAATTATTTATGTAATAGCACTTTTAGGCTTCAAAGTCAAACAATAAATCTTAATTAATGCAAGTATAGATTGTAGAAATAAAGCAGATAATAATTTAGTCTTTGCACCAAGCGCTTTGATGGCAATCTGTTCTCTGTGTGCGTTACTCAACTTAACAGTAATTCCTCAACTTGTCGTCAGTTTTATGTTTGGTGCGCGACGTCTGTCTTTTTCTCTAGTCTTGAGATTGCAGTGTATTCGTATAAAGTATATATTATGCAAAAAACCTTTTTTTACAGTTGAAATGAAATGCAAATTTATTTATTTGTGAGTCGTGGTAACATAGTTCTTAGCAATTGGTGCATCTAATCCAACTTTTCTAGCACAGCACAATTTGCCATTAAATCGGCATACCAATATTTGATTGTCAATATTACAATTAATATTATATTTAATATAAATAATATCATAAAAAAACATTGGCTTGTAGATCCCAATCTCAAATAATTACTTTTAAATATTAGTATTTTTGGCTGAATAATTTTTTGTGATTAAAATTGTTCTGTCATAGATGATGAGCAACATTTCTCTCCGTCTCGGCTTCACTTATGACATCAATAAGGAGCTGATTCAGAACATGTACGAAATGTGCCGCTACAACAAGGCTTGGGACATCACGCAAATATCGCCATGGTGCACCGTAAGAACCTGCTTTTGACAGTTAAATAATCATTCATGATATGACATAATTTGATGCCCTGTGCTTCCCCGAGGCAAAGGAATAATAGGGAAGTCCCAGGTCGTAAGAGGCGACTAAAGGCATTTACCAGTGGGATTCTTCTTTGCAAACGAATACGCTAATTCGACATGAAACCCAATTTATAATACACACTCACAACAATTGAAGCCATCCAGCGAAGTTTCACGAGATACCAGTGGGAGGCTCCTTTGCACAGGATGCCGGCTAAATTATGTGTACCACAACCTTACCGTCTTATACTGCCGGTTCACATTTTTCTTATGTGGCAGGTATTCACCAAGGAAGACCTTAAGCGGTTGGAGTATGCTGAAGATTTGGAAACTTACTACAAATACGGATATGGAAATCCGGTTAACCAGAAACTTGGGTGCACTGGAGTCAAAGATATGGTTGACTTCTTCAAGATTCATGTAGATCATGGTGAGTTCCCAATTAATACTCTGTCAAGCGCTTGCAACAGTAATATCCTTTAAGTGAAAATTTAAGGTAAGTCAATAACTTCGAAAACTTAATACAATGAATTGGAGATAGTTCGCGATGAACATAAGAAAGATTTGGAATGCTTATTGTCACGTGTGCAAGCAGTATTGTGTTTGACAGCTAGATGATGTTTAATAGGTCATTTTGATCTATCGAAATTAAATTATGAAACTTGAAAGTTTGTTTTTATAGTGTATTTACCATAAGAAATACGAATTGAATACTAATTTGTTATAAAAACGTAAAAGATAATTATATTTTCGAGATTAAAATCATAGTTTCTGTCACGGACTAGAAAAAAGAAGGACTCCGCGCCGTGATATTAGCAAGTGAAGCATCTTTATGCTAGTGTGTGTGCGGTTACGGGGTATACCAGTAACACAATTTTTCCCCCTTAAATAATCATATATCCACAAATAATTTTATAGTATTGTTTTACATGTTTTCATAACACACGACGGCATTTTTAAAATATTTTATTGAGACGCAAACTGATCTGTCTCAGACGATGATAAATCTCAAAATGGCGGCCGATCGGCTTGTATTAGTGTAAGTGTATGCGTGGGGCTATGTATTTACACGTTTACCGGCTTGTTTTGGTGCCTGACTGATATGATAGGCGACACGGAGTCCTTTTTTTACTCGTCCGTGAGTTTCTGTATGTCACGTGACCGAAAACGTCAACCACCATATTACTCTATAGTAACGACACAAAATGGTGGTTACTATAGAGTAAAAAATTTTTTTAGCAACAGACCAATGATGCAAAGTGGGATTATTTAGAAGAAATTAAAAATACCAGTTAGCTATCGAATCTTAATATATAAATATATTCTAATATTTTAAAAAATCGAAGAATGCCCGACAGGTCGAAAGTATGACTCGATATAATAACGATAATAAAGCGCCTTATGCTGAAGGCAATAGGATCAACGATAGAAAATGTGTCTTCGATAGAGATTTATTTGACTTATTAATAATTGCATTTAATAGATACCCCACAGCAACCGAAGGCAACAATCCACTTCACGGAGGCCCCAATGATCCTGCTAACTCTAGCAGCCCTAACAGCGTTCCGCGACGCCGCTCCACTCACTGGAGACAACTACCACACCCAGACAGCTAACGAGCGCAAGTGGGCCACGTCCAACATGTCGCCTTTCAATGCTAACTTGGCTGCGGTACTCTACAAGTGAGTTGACGACCAATATAATAACCAGTCCCGTATTAACCACGTAGTAGTAATCAGTAATTAACCACTTGGTAAGCGACTATTTTTTCCAATATAGATAATCCAATCCACTATAGCTCTTTGAAAGAATTTGCGCTTGCTTAATCTGGCACTAATAATAACATTCATACTTGGACTTATTTATTCTGAAAGAAGAGGACAAACCAGGGCATGATACTGATGGTAAGCAATGATTCCTCTGGTTTGTCACAGAAGCGTTGCCTTTATACCTTTTAGGTGGTTGTACGCGCTTTTTTCACCATGCAACGTCCTGGAAACACTTGCGACTTTCAATCCTCAGGTTGATGGTACGTGTAAGAAAATTCTATGACAACCGCACTGTATAGAAACGTGACACATCCAGAGATTGAGAGTAATATTTTAATGCATGTGCTGTGATGGCTTTCTTCGGAATACTTCCATATAAGACACACAATGAACCTACGTCTCTACTCAACGCCCAGCAATCAAGCCGTTCCCAGATTATTGTAGAAGGGTTTGCAGTGTAGTTTACTTCTCTAACCTATCGAATAACAAAATGTAGTAAGCTGTAGTATCTAAGGATAATCACTAGATTTCACATTTCATGTCTGGTTGTTGTTATGTGTGTATATTATAGCATATATATGCATAATATGCTCTCCGCTTCTATCACGAGGAGTCTTGCCGCCGTGTCCCACCTTCACACAACACACCACAAATTAGAATATCATCCCCTTCACCTGGATGTGTGGCGTTCCTCCACAGTGCGGTTTTCAAGGAACTTTCTTCCACGTACAAACAAGCTGTGGAATGAGCTACTTATTGCGTTGTTTCGGGGACGAAACGACATGGGTACCTTCAGAAAAAAGTCTATAAACCTTCCTTAAAGGGCCGGCAACACTCCTATGATTCCTCTGTGATTGCAAGAGAATGTGGGCGGCGGTAATTATTTAACACCTGGTGACCCATACGCTCCTTTTCCATAAAAAAAAAAAAAAAACAGAATATCTGTTGGCCAAAATATCAAGGCCGCGTAAAACCTGTAAAAACAGGCTGTACGCGCTTTTTAAGCTCAAGAAATAATTTAGTTGTAAGTGGAAGAAAGACGTTTCACAGCTGCACTGTGCCTACTAATATCTATCGTATTTGACAGATGTGTACCAAACAATAACCTCAAAATCCGCGAGCCCTACCAAGTGATGTTCACGTCCAACGAGAGACCAGTCCACATCGACGGATGTAGTGTAGGTCTCTGCGACTGGAGTTTCGTTAAGACACGACTGGGTCTTATAGCCGACAACTGCGATTTGGATTTCTGCAACAGCGCCCCACAAATTAATGGATTTATTGCTCTCTTTGTAGCTATTACCGCTTTTGTGTATAGTATTCTGTAAACTTTTAAAAGTATTTCAAATCATTAACAAAATCATGTCGTTACTGTCCTTAAATGTTAACTTAAAATTATTCCATTACCTACTCGCCGTAAATATACCAGAAAACAAGTTTTCAAATTGTACTCAATACTTATATTAAATAAACTTCAACGTCACATATTGTTATTAGAACATGTCGATACCTCAGTTACAAGTGTAACAAGTATGAGAAATTATTCCATAAACGATACCCCAGAATTACCAAAGAGAACACGTAGATAAATGAAATCAGTTGTTACTTCCAAAATAATTTCATGTCTACTTACATTATTTTCGTTTCATACATGAACAACTCTAATTGTTTTTTGAGTTTTGTTTAAGAAACCTTTTTTGAATTGTTACTCTTCGGAACTAAGGTATCGATGTAGGTACTAAATCTATAGTTTAAAGGCCCCATTACCAAAGATAAATAATGGTACCACCCTGTGTATGAAATATATTGTAGTTGAGAGCTGTTATCTTAGTAGAACGCTATTTTATAAGTAGTTATTACGTTTTTTTATTTTAAGTTTAACTATGTTTTACTAAAGCTTATTATGAATTTTGAGCTTATCGTGTAGGTACTTAATAATCAAATCCATATCCGTGGAATAGAAAGCTTTTGATATTGCATGCTTAGATAATTAATACGTCTAGATAGTCTCCTGTTGCTAGACAACCGATAAAAGCAGGCTAGGTTTAATACTTTAGTGTGCGTGACAAGCTACGTCTTACACTCGAGATTTGTATGGCACTTTGTGCAAATGTGTGTGTATTATTCAAGATCGTAGATAGATGATGAATATGTTCATAATAAAGGCTAATTCTAAACTCAATTTTTTCGACGTTTTTACAGCTTACATAGTTTATCTAGACGCATAAATGATCTAAGATATCATGTTACAAATAAGGTTGATTAAAATTAATTTTACTTACTTCAATTTAATGTAATTAGTGTTACTTAATCTATGTGCTTTCAATGAACACATACCTATGTAGATTTTTTTATTATTGTTTGTTAGCCCAAAACTATTAAATACTTCAATACTACCTATATTAAAAGTAATAAGTAATATATACATATATCATATCCGTTAGCTGTTCATAGTTTTAATTAATGTTATATCACAAGCTTACTGTTTAAATAAATAGTTGTTTAAAATTAATAATTGTTTTATTTATATTACTTACTCGATTATCTGGAAGTTATTCCTGGGTGTCCAAAGAGGATGTTAATACTACGTTATATGAGGAGGGACTGCCTAAGTAAAAATAAAAATTTAGCTCAGTATGAAACGTGCAGTGATTTAACATAAGTTTGAAATAGTAGTAATTACAGTATAACCAAAGAGAATTTAAACACTACGTTGAGTATGGCGATTGGCGACGAAGTATAGGTAATCCGACTAATTTTGAAAACGAACAGTTGCTTAAAAACGTAGTGGATTTCGGCTATCTCCGTTTTTTACAAGATTATAGCCATCTAAATGACTGCATCGACTGTCTGACTAACATCGCTTTTTTCTTAGAGTTTCGCTAGGCTGTGGGTATCTTTTGACAGCGGCGGCGAAATAATATATAATGGCGAAGGAGATATTTTATTTACCATAGATGTATATATTAGCGTTTAGACGACCTGACAGCGCGATAATACGTGATTTATTTTGATTTGTCAGTGTGTGCGTTAGCTAGTGGCTTAATATTCAAAATACTAAGGAGCTGATCACAAACGTGCCTGACTGTTAACGACAAATTGTCAATCAAAATCGGTAAAATAAACAATTGATTTGCTTACCGTTTCTCTCTAGCTGTATCTCCATTAGAGATGTTCTTGTCTCTCGCAGACTTTGTATATACACTAGTAGTAGTAGTTAGTCAGGGGCGTGTTTACCATATAGGCAATTAGGCAGTCCCTACATAAACATAGCACTAGTACTAAAGTTTTAATTTAATTCAGCTCCGTTATTCTATAACCAAACTTTTATTGAGTACCCATAAAATTTTACTTTACTCTAGATACTAAATACCTACCGTAGGCAGTCTCCAAATTGCGTTATTCGATATAAACTTCAATATTTAAACCTCAAAACTTAGTACTGTCGGACTACTCGTAAACACAACCACGACTAAATAGATCTACAGTACCTACCTTACTAGATAATCAATGCACGACCCTAGTTAGTGTTTTGTGTGGGTCGTAGGCAGAAGCAAAAAGACAAGGTAGACTACAGTAAAAACACCATTTTAGTGAGAAAAAGGCTTGTTTAAATTCCAAAAATCATGTTGATTTTTCACCAGTCCAGTGGTAAATAGTCTGCTATTTACCACTGGACTGGCGGCTGTCAAAGTGCTTTTGTGCTGTTTGATATTCGCCATTTTTGCGCTGTTGGCCGTGTAGCGAGAGTCTACGGTACTAAAACTAGTGATGACAATCTCAGCTAAGCAAACATCGAGAGGAAAACTATTTACAAAAAAAATGTGTACTTTATTACGTTGATTCTTGAACTTAATCGGAAAACGAATGAAAATAATTCAAAATACAAAACTACTTGTACGTTCCTTAGCAGCCATTTGTATTATACCTACGTCAAATTAGTTCTCTGGACGCTCGCGAGTGGCGCTTTAAATAGGCACAAAAAATTTGCTGTCAAACAAATGGAACAGCCTGTCCAGTGGTATTTATACAGTCAGTGCAAAAAATTCTCTACTCGTGGTATTTTTTGAAATGCTAAAAATGTTTTCAAATTGAAGTCTATTACTCTTTTTAGTTTTAATGTCCACCATTGAAGAATCCTCCAATAATGTTAGTTCACACAGATATGAACTGACGAATGGTACTAATAACTTCAGAGCTTCCCTTGCCAGCTCTGGATATTCTTGTTTTCCTAATTTATTATTTATCGACTGACATGGGAATCGGCAGAATTTTTCGATCTGTAATGGAGACGCGACTCAAAATAAATAAGATCGAAAAAAATACTACACTAGTATATTCTAAGTCCACGGAATTTATTTACGATTTATCCGAACAGAACCCTAGAGTAGAGTGAGACTTGATTGACTCATCACGATATCTCTGGAACCATAAGGCGTAGAGACTTGAAATTTGGTAAGTATATTCCTTACGCCGAGTAGTGTGATTTTACGAAATTCGACCCAGAAGTCTTTTTTATTTAGAAAAGAACAACGTCTGTCGGGTCAGCTAGTATATTATATTATTTATTTATTTAATGCATACCAAGACCACATTTGTGTTGCGTATTCGAACGTACATTGTTGCTTGTTTTTTTCATTGTTCCAGTAAGACTCTATATTATTTGCCTCTTTTTAGGGTAACGTAGCCCTTATAGATTCGTTGTGTCTGCCTGTCTGTCCGTGTATCACTTTTTTCCGAAACATAAGAACTATACTGTTGAAGCATGGTAAGTATGTGTATTCTGTGCATTACATTAAGATTTTCACACAAAAATAGAAATATAAACAATAAATATTGGGCGTCCCCATACTTAGAACTGAAACTCAAAAAAAAATTATCTGTGGATAGGTATTCAAAAATAATATTGAGATTTCTAATATAATATTTATCTAAACTGAATATAGGAGGCACATCCAAAATGGTAAAAAAAATGATGTACTTGCAAACATCCATCGAAAATTGGTTTGAACGAAATCTAGTATGTAGTTTAAAATAAAGTCATAAATCGTATTAAATAACTTAATTGAAAGAAAAAAATACACTATTATGAAAACATCGATCAAACTAACAACGAACTACAAGAACTTTTATATTCTGTAACTTGCTGCTACAGAACCCATCACGGGCGAGTCCGACTCGCACTTGGCCGTTTTTTTTTACAAAACGTTTAAAAAAAAACAATTTATGCTGTAATATTAGTATACCTATGATTGATAATGAAGACTTCTTCAACCTCGGCGATAAATTAAGTTAGCAAAGCATTTTGTCCATAATTTTGTAAGTCAAGCGGTATTCTCGCATACCATAAATATCGCCGCGCCACAAATTGATTCCTAATAAATAATAAATGTATATATACTTAGGTGTATTAAATGTGGTTCGATTAAATTTATAACACCAACTCTCGGCAGTGTCGGTCGCTTGCACAAAAATATAAAACTACCCTCAAATTAACATAATAATTAAAAACATACAAGATAAATGCACATACATTTTTATTCATATAAAAAACAAATTACAATAACTTAACCAACCATAAAACATTCTTACACAGGAATTAATTACACAATAAACATATTTTTACATCCTCGTTATATATATATATATATATATACAAAACAGCAGTAGCGTAGGAATCAAACGCAGTTAAATATTAGACATTAAATAGCAGTATATCTATACAGGGCCGCAATTTGTGTTTGGCAAACATCGATTTAAGAATGGGTATATAGATAAAGATTTATAGATAAATATAATTTATAGATAATAGTTACAAACCAAACAATGTTTTTTTATGACAATAAGGGACGAGACGAGCAGGACGCTGATGGTAATTGATACGCGCTGCCTATTGCAATGCAGCGCCGCTCAGGATTCTAGAAAATCCACAAAAATTCACAAGTTAAGTCTCATTTGCCCAGTAATTTCACAAGTTGCGGCGCCCTTCAGACCGAAACATAGTAATGTTTACACAATACTGCTTCACGGCAGAAAAAGGCGCCGATGTGGAACCTCCCACTGGTGATTTGTAATGATGTTGTTTTTGACTTAAACAATACCATATGTTAGGTAGAGGCTATACTATTTCATAACAAAGATTTATTTGTGCTTCATATTATATATTTACACACTACTAGCTCACAAGCACAACTGTTTACACGGGCCTAGTCACCATGCTCATAGCTGTCCTATTATTGAATTAATTGATAACTATACCTATCTCCGGCTAACTATTGACTGCAAATTTAACACATCGATCGCGTATGTAACAAGTTAAGGCAATTTCTCGCAAATATAACTATCTTAAGGCATCGTGTGCCTTTCAAAATAAAATTAATGTTATATAACAGCTTCGCACAAACTTATATACAATACGGTCTCAGTAGTTATGGTCGTACTTACAATACCTATCTTAATAATATATATAAACTACAACAAAAAATTTTAAAAACAATTGTCTCAGGTTCTATCAAGCAAAAATATGAAAACAATGAACTAGGTATATTTAGACACTGCAAAACATTACCGATACAGGAACTCTTTAAATACACAATACTTAAACAATAAATTCTTCAACGAAAATCTACGCATAAAAATGGAACACCCTATACATACGCGGGTGATAACTTCACACCGGTTGCGCACTGAGCGAGCTAACAACTTGTACGGTGAGAGAACAACAAGCTATATTGTTCCTCACCTAATTAATCAACTACCCTCATTTTTGTCCAATTTGTGACCCATAAAAATATTAAACAAAAACTAAAGGAATATTTCCTAGGTAATCTTTGATCGCATTTGTAATTAATAAGATGGTCATGGAATGCCTGGGATATGTTTGAATTATCTGTTTTTGCTTGCTTCGTGTTGAAATAAATGTTGGTAAGGTACATATTATCTATTGTTGATTTCTTGTATGTAATTAATATACTTGTAGCCAATTGTTACTTTCTATAAATATTAATAATTGTATGTAGGTTAACTTTAATGTTAAGATTATATTTATTTTGTAAAAAACTGAAATGAGGGGTAAACTAAGATAATGCATTGAGGTCAAACCTCTGTGGTTTTTACAATGTATGATGAGGTTTGTTCACATTTTGTAAAATATGTATTTGGATAAATAGAAAATTTAAAAAAGATAGACCCTGAGTTTTTCCTGATTCCTGAGTTCTCCGATCTGTTACTTCAGGCTCTAAACCAAATTGGTGTTAGAATACAGCTTCAAATATGTGATGTATAAATCTAATATTGAAAAACAAAAACTTAAATTTTAATTTCGAAAGTCTAAACAATGTTTATACAACTATCTAACAGTATGACAATGAAACTATGACACTTACACAACGATTTAATATACATTTTAATATATAATTAACTAATATAATTAAATAACTTGATATATAATGAAAGTAGAAGAAAATTCTAACACAAATGATTATTTTATATTTTTAAAATATTCTGTTGATTCTATTTCCAATATATTTTCATGTTGAATCCCTAAAAAAATATTCTTGATTTGATGTTAACTGATTTCATATTTCATATCGATTTAACATAAAACAATAACATTTTTTATATTTAGCTTTACATCTGTTGGGAGAACTAGTTTCTCTAAAACTTTAAGTTTTAAAAAAACAATAAATAGTTCATGAAATTATTTTTAAAACTCCTGATGGTTCCATACAGATGCAATAACGAGAAAAAACATAATAAAAATAATGTAAATTAAAATAGTTATTTATGTCACTACGAAGTAGTGATTGCTATTGTAACATAAGTGCTAATATTTACCATTTTTTATTGAATTGGACGTTATTTTGCGGATATCCATAATTATCACCTTTACACGAGGCATCCTCAGATGTTGAATCACCAAATTCTTGCTCTTCTTCCTTCTAGCCAGAATTGATTGAAGACAAAACTTAGCAGAATTTACACTCAAAAGAAATCACAATATTTGGCTAATATTTAGTGCCAAAGCCGAATGGCACAATAGACAACACAAGTGTTACAAACTTACGTCTAATTATGTGTATTCAGTACTTTTTCTACAATTAACAACAATAGAATAAATAAAAATATATTTATTTAAGTGCTGATAAAACTTAAAAATGGCGCGAAATTGTCTTCTGCGCATGCGCGATATCACCCAATTGATTGCTTTTTGTGGTAAGGGACGAGACGAGCAGTACGTTCAGCTGATGGTCATATGTACGCCATGCCCATTACAACGGAGTGCCGCTCAGGATTCTTGAAAAACCCTAAAGTCCCGAGCGGCACTATAATTGCCCTCGTCACCTTGAGACATAAAATGTTAAGTCTCATTTGCCCAGTTATTTCATTAGCTACGGCGCCTACTAGATATTGCGCATGTTCAGTGTTATCAGCGATATAGTAAAAAAAATTGCATATTATTGGTTTATTCTAAGGTATAACTTTATACCAAGCTTATTAGAAAGGCCGTAAATTTATTACGTTAACCTGAAATGTCTCTATCACCTCTTCATTACAAAAAAATCCATATGCCTGGGTCACATGGCCACAGTCGCATCGTGATTGCTTCCACTCACGTTGCGTGTTCTCTTTCCACCACCAGCTCCACACTTATTCTTGAGTCTTTTCCTATCACTCTCTTCTTCACTAAAACTATTACACCTCTGCTTTGGACTCATCATCGTATCTGAACTAAAGGAGTCCCTTTGCGACTTCTTCCTCTGTCGTTTAGGTACGAACTCTTCCATTAACGCCTCATTGAACTGCCTCTGTCGACCTTCCCAATAGAGGTTCTGCCGATGCACAATCTCTGGGTACTTGGCTTCGAAGCTAACATCTGGTGGTATAAGTAACTCCCATCCAGTGTTAGGGTTCAGCTTTGCAATGGGTTTGAGTATTTCCAGTACCACATCAGGCGGTAGGCGGACCGAAGCTGTGATCTTCCGCCGGTCTACATAAGCATGTTGAGTGAATAGATATAACTGTAAAAAGAAATCATATTACTATCTTCGAAGTTTGGGAACACGTTGAGTCTCATTGTACTGTACAGAGATTTACAATTTTGGCAATTAATTCAATTTCAAAGGATATTTACTCGCTAAGGTCCAACAAGATAAATTTGTCAATGTGTAAGTAATAGTAATATTTTAAAAAATAGGTCAACGATAAAAATCTGTATGTATATAGTACACTGACTCAATATTGTATTTTTATTTATTTACTGATCGTGTTTAAAAAATGAAAATGTGTTACGAAATTGTTAAAAACGTTTGTGTGGTAAAGGTTATTATAGCATTAATGATTTTCTTAGTGATACCACAGACTGGGAATCGAGTGAACACCCTCAGGCTATTCAATTATAAACTCTTATTGTAACGAAATTAAAATAAAAGCCCGCTGAGTTTCTTCTTGCACCAGTTCTTCTGAGGCAAAGTATTTCGAATGGGTTTTGAATTTCAATAAGTGATTTTAAATCCTATTTTAAATTAAAAATATTTGAATTTGAATAAAGCTATATAGGTATTAATGAAGGTTATTACAAACACTGTCTCACCACGTGATCCCTGGCGGCGCACATGAGCGCCGGCGGTACGGGCGCAGCTCTGGTGTAAAGGTTATCAGAGCGCGGAGTCCAGAGACCGCGTACGCAGCACGAGGAGCTGTTCAGAGCGCTCACCACACTCGAATCTGCCACATTCGGAGCACCGCCCAACGCCTCCAGAATCTCCGCAAACGACATCAGGTTTGCTTAAAAATTCGGAGCACCATTTTAATACCTACCTATTGTACATATTTTGCATGTCAATCGACGAAACATATTGGATTATCAAAAATATTATGTTAACATCTTAAGTACAATGATTCTTGCAAATAAAATTTCATTTCATTTCATATCATTGATTTTTCCGAAAATAAAGACTACCTGTCGTAGTCCGCATCGTTGGCGTGTCACAAAATGGTGGACGCCATTTTCGATCAAGTGACATAAAGGTAATAAAACTATGATTTTAAATTTGTATATATAAGTAATTCTCATGTTTTTATATCAAATTAGTATTAAATCCGTATTTTTTAAGGCAAAGACTCTAGAAATAACATACTTTCATAATTTTTAGATAAATGAAACTGACCTAGGTATTATCACCTATTTAGAAGTAGGCTAAGTGAAAGTAAAAAATTCTGAAAAAATGTAGCAGAAAGTATTTTGTATTATAGAATTAAGCTAATAGTTAGATACATAAGATACAAATATATTGATATCTAAGTTCCAAAATGTAACAAGTTGTAGATAAGTTTGACAAATTGTTCCATAAACAATAATCCACCATTACCACAGAGAAAGGAAGCCTGAATTTTAGGACTTGAAATTAAAACCATATCAACTGAAAATATTTTATGTCTTAAATAAATAGATTGACTTGACCATCCCACTAAACAATATAATTTAATATAATATGTACTATTTGTGAGACATAAAAAGATACACTGTATTTCCATGTTATGGCCAAGTTAATCTATTTATTTAAAACATAAAATATTTTCAATATTACGTGATACATAAAAAATATTGTTAGATTAGCTAATTAATTATAACATAAGACAAAAGGACCCTTACGAATTGACTAAATAAATTGACCGACTTGTTATTACATGATGGATCTCACAACTTTTTGCATTAGAACTCAGTTAGTTGCGAGACTTTAGTTTTATTACAAGTTATATATTTTTGATAGCATTGCTACTCTTTAGAACTGATATGTCAATATATAACATACATACAGCTGACCAAATAGTTCACTAAAGAAAACATTAACTCTCTTTTTCAAAATTATGAAAATTTGGATGGATGCAAGGCATTCCTCCACAGAGCGATGTTCACTTAAACTGTAGAAATATTTCCACAGTGTTTTCACGTTAACATGACCTGTTATTCTTATTTATTATCCTAACCCAACAGTGCCCTCTACTATTATATACCACTGGACTGCTGTCAAAGTGCTTTTGTGCCTGTTTGATATTCGCCATTTTGGCGCTGTTGGCCATGTAGCGAGAGTCTGCGGTACTAAAACTAGTGATGACAACCTCAGCAAACATCGATAGATGGGTTTAAACTATTTACAAAAAAAAATGTGTACTTTATTACGCTGATTCTTGAAGTATAAATAAAACAAAACAAATTAATTCAAAATGCAAAAATAATTCAGAGTATGTTCGTTCCTTCACTGCCATTTGTATTATACGTCAAAACTATTTCTCTGGACGCTCGCGAGTGGCGCTTCAAATAGGCACAAAAAAAATTCTATCAAATATATGGAAGAGCCTATCCAGTGGTATATATACAGGTCAGTGTAGCCCAACAAATATATTGCTCAGGTACTTCGACTGAGTTTGTTAATGAGTAATGAACAAAATGATTGTAAAAACTGTTGTCATACCAGAAATAAGCAACTCCTTAATTCGATCTTGAAGAATAAGGTTCTTCTCTGGCAGAACTTCAATATCTTCAGGGGTTGGAGGTACCAGGTCTGTCATGTATTCATGCACTCCCAAAGTAAGTGCCGAACCATCAACTGTTGTGCCACTGTATAGTTTTAAACGTTCCAACTGCAAAACATTTTTGTTCAATCATTGTTTTTAAAATAAGTTACAAATAAAAATCACCAATTATCACCAAAGAAAAAAAAATTACAAAAATAATCTAAACACCTTAGATTGAATTTATTATATCTAGATAGAGCCTTTCAGCCGCTAGACAACGGATGAAAACAGGCCAGATTTATTAGTGTAGTGTGTGTGACAAACTACACTACATACATTCTTATACTCGGGATATTTATGTCACTTTGTGCATGTATTGCTCAAAATAGAGGTTAAACGTCAACCGCAATTTTTTTCAACGTTTTCACCGCTGTCACAGTCTATCTAGACGTATAAATGATCTAAGCTATATGATTAATTCTACTTCATAATTATTTATTTCTTACCTCTGCCTGATCACTGCTGGAACTCTTCCAGAGTGCATCATACCACGGCTCCTCTGATATCTTCTGCGAAATCGATTGATATGACTTCTCTCTTGCTTTTTTAGCTACTTCTGTCTCTTTTCGAGCAAATTTCACTTTCACCTAAAAATACAAATATTAGAATATCATACCATACAATAATAATAATACCAAGTTCATAAATCTTTGGAAACTTAATAAAAACATGCATTTTAACTATTAGAATATTATATTTCTATTACTAGTAACTTACTTAATCATCAAACATTATATAAAATTTATTGACAAATAAACAACTAGACTTAGAATCGTGCTCAAAAATTATCCAAAGCAAAACTCTGCCTATGTGTCTATTAGGCAGAGTTTTCGTTCATAGACTTTGAATATAACTACCACGGAAATAAGGTGTTAATTTAAATAAATGTTTTAACTTTTACTGTTATCTGTATAACTTAATGTCAACACTGCTCGGACATTTTTTGACGACATTTTACTAGGTTATAGTGTGCCTAGTTATTTATTACTATAAATTATATAAGATAAATATTTATAATAGTTTAATAACTATTTATATACTAACACACAATTAGTTGCCAGATATCCCATATTTACAATAAAATCAAAGTCAAAAAATCTTTATTCACTGTAAAACTTTATAAGTTATTTAGTGCAAGTCAGTATGAAGTACAAAAGTTACAATAGCATTCAAATGAGTATAACAATATTCATTAACAATAAATTTAGAAACATAAATTCCAACTATCTTTATCATTCAAATAATCTTTCACATTATAATAGGCCTTAGATGTTAATTAATTTTTTATGACACATTTAAATTTTTTAATAGGTAATATTTTAATTTCATTTGGGACTTTATTTTAACATATAACACAATCTACTTTAAAAGATTTAGCAATTTTACGGAGCCTAGTAGATACCTACCAAAGTATGTATTTGAAGAAAATATCAGTTGAAAACAGGTTACAATCGTAAGATCACAGAGGAATAGAAGACCTAATTGAATGTGCAATGTCATATCCTGGACGGCAATAGTGAGGGAGGTCCCAAGGAGAATAGGAGAGTAGGTACTCTACAACAAATTGGAATTCAATTGGTTATGACAAAGACCAAGGTATATAACAGCTTGTAGTTCCATGTGTAGTTAGAAATATACTATACCATAATTATTTAATTGATACCTGTGTGGGTTCCAGTTCCTTCTCTTCTTCTTCAGAACCATCCAACTCTTTTTTTTCTTGACTTTTTTTGTCTGTTTTATCATAATATGAACATGATGGTCTCAGCTGTATAATTCCTAAAAAATAAGCAAAATCCACTTATTACAAATGTTAAAAATGCAAAAAATATTCTTTAATTAATTATCAGCCAGAAGACATTCTATGCTGGATAGAGGCCTCCTCCAAATATCTCCATGACAATCAGTCTTGTGCTATCCTCATCCAATGTTTTGACCAGATCATCGGTCCATCTTGTGGGGTCCCTAACAACACAGCAACTACAACCACTACATGGTCGCCATTCAAGGACTTTTCTGCCCCACCAGCCATTTATGAGTCGAATTGTGTCACTTGTGCCACTTCAGTTTGGCAATCATTTCATAGTAATACAAATATTTTATTAATGGATTTGGAAAACAATAGAGCAAATATATAAAAGCCATTAAGTATGGATTCAAATTTTCAGTAAAAAGTTTTGAAATCTTTGGTATTTCCTTGTCAATAAACTTGAAACTCAATCAGTTGTCATCGTCATCACCTCCTTTATTCTCTATTTGGGAACATAGCGTTCTCAGCATAGAATTCCACCACAATCTTATACCAATCACCATCCCTCACGCCATATTGTTCCAAGACTCTGGAATTCCACAACAATGGAATACCTACTTGGTGTTCTGGGACAACCTATTAACCATTTGTGCTTCTACCTAGATGTTATATCTGCTTACAAAGGGTATTTGCAATCTATCACTACTTCAGATTTCAAATCCATCAATGAGTTTTAAATTTTTTAATTCTTTTAGTATATAGATTTTGGTCAACTTTTTATATATATTTACATTCCACACAAATGTCTGGTTTTTGTGTGTTTTAATAGAGTACTAATAATGAGTGTAAGAAGATTGGATTCCAACTAAAAGAGCACATCAAACTTCTATGAAATATCTACTGAAGTACCACAAGGCTCTGTTCGCTGTCCAGTGCTGTACACCTCAAATCTACTGCTGATGCCTGGAGTCAGCCTATGCCACTTATGCTGATGATACAGCTATATTAGCCTGTAGCAAAGACCGCGTAATAGATACAGCAAAACTACAATTAAAGGCTTACTCAAAGCAAGTGGTTTGACAATTGGCAAATCAAAGTGAGTGCTAATAAATCAGTGCAGGTAACATTCACACTGCGAAGAGAAACTAGTCCTCCAGTTTATCTTAAAAACAAAGACCTACTCTGGCTACTTGGTAGGAACTCGAATACTGCTGCAGGAGATCTACAAAGCCGTCATTTAACCAGTGTGGACACATGGTATCCAATTCTGGGGAGCCACATGTAACTCCAACATAAACATAATGCAAACAGCCCAGAAGAACATCCTGAAGCAAATCAGCAATGCACCTTGGTACATTAGAAATACTGAAATAAACAAATTCCTAAACATGCCAACTGTGAAGCCTCCTTCAAAGGTCAAATACAAACAAAGACTGGACCATCACTCAAACTAACTTGCAGTCCAGCTTACCTTGCCAGATGTATTAAATCACCTCAAACAGCGCAAACCACTACCAATATACACATGGAAGATGTTCCTGATGGGGATCATCTCCACACAAATAACTTACCCGAACACATCTAGTCATAGTCAGAAAGACTGATTGCAAGATTAGGAAGAAAAAGAGTAATGAGTCTGAGGAGTTTGGAACAAATTAACATATTAATACTTACAAATAAAATTGGTATAAGGTTATACCTCAGAATAAACCAAGAATATGCACATGTTAACAAATATGCATTTTGCTTACAATTGGTTTGTTAGGTATAATGTTTCCAACATTTGAGACTCTGCCTGACATTCGGATAACTTCTGAATTATCATTGCATTGACAGTGTTGTGATATAGGGTGATAGCATTGATCACCTTCAAATTGGTTTCAAAATATTGTCCTTGCCATGTTGATGTGAAACTTCAAGGGGGCATCATCAATGACAATAAAAGGCACATACTTCTTCAAACTTTTTCAATTTGTACAATACTATTGCTATAAAATAATACAAATCTAGTCCCAGCCTCTCCCCCCATGATATTTGGCCGTTGAGTGCCTTGTTACAGCAGACCTATTTTATGCAGAAACTTCATTTATTTGCAATGTGGTACAAATTTCTCTCTTGTTGTACAAGTCTCTTCTATTCAGCTATTACCAATAGAAGGCAAAGGAGGATGGTGAGAATGGACCCACATAATTTAAAAATTAAGGAAGCATCATACAAGTACAAGTTTATGGTAATTATAAACTTAAGTTTATACTATATTCATACAAAAATTTTTGAGGCGCTGAGATATGGGAAGAAATAAATTATTATGAAAATAAGTTTGTTCCGACACCATCAAACTATCTATACCTACTCAAATCAGTAATTCAGTAGTAATTTAAAATAGGATTCAACAATATTATTATCGTTTTTTGATACGAAATTCAATAAGTAAATCTTTAAATGATTTGAAACCTTCTTGAAAAAAGAATGACTTGTAAATCCTCAATTATTAGCTGCTGGCCGACCTTCCACATATTATATTATCTTTTAGCAG
This sequence comes from Leptidea sinapis, assembly GCF_905404315.1. Classification (NCBI taxonomy): domain Eukaryota; kingdom Metazoa; phylum Arthropoda; class Insecta; order Lepidoptera; family Pieridae; genus Leptidea; species Leptidea sinapis. The sequence goes on along the minus strand of NC_066312.1, from coordinate 31,912,279 downwards.
ACAGTTATTAGGCATGGATATAAGATACAAATTATTGAATGAACAATAGAGACAACATCTCCTGAGAATTGAAGACAAATATAAGCGGAATATACTCTTATTTTTATTAAAATATAAATTACTAAATTTTATATATACATAGTATGTATCAACTACACACTTATGGCAGGTTTATTAAACAATAGTTAACCTTGGATAGGTGTAATATGCAGTTCCTTATCCTGGAGTAACCCAACAGCATAATGGTGTGTATCCACACATGGGACATTACTTTCATAAACAATTTTATCCATAACATCAGCCTTAAAATACCTGTTCTTGTCTAGTTCCTTATCCTTAATAAAACCCTGGAAAAGATAAAACCATACTGATAATACAATAATTTAATGAAAATAATACGTAATTGCAAACATATTATGTTAAAGACTTTATAAGAAAGACATGTTATCATACAATATACCTATTTAGATTGTCTATTAGAACCTGGAATAATGATGGGTTTGTATTTAATTAAGCATTCTTACTTGTAAGCCGTCTGTGTTAATCGCTATTTGTTCGCCTTTCGAAGCACAATATTTATCACTGTATGCGTCTAGTCCAATTTCCATGCGAACTAATTTATTTTTTGGTTTTACACACGCATTTATAACTTTTGAGTCTTTCCAATCTTTAGAAGCAGGCCGGACCGGATATTGATATACGTAGAGATTATGCGCTAAAGCTTCTGATAAATATACAGGAATCTAAAAATTTTAACAGTTATAAATATATATTTAAAATTAACCACAACATAACCTCTCATTCATATTATTACCTCTTGAACTATAGGATCGTCTTCCTCCATTATGTTCAACTAAATTGGTAAATTTGACAAAGTTTTCCTATGTACGTATCTACAGAATATTTATAAATAACATAAACATTCCCATTAATTATATTTTTACCTTTAGAAACTGTAAGAAATAAAAAATTAAACATTCGCTCAAATTTTCCCTCATCAATCAGTCCAAAGCAAAGAGATTTTTTTTTTGGTTCTGTTCGTCCATCTGGACAGGCAAAGGGGTCAAACAAAGCAAAGAGAATTGCACAGAACAATCAAAGAGAATCTAAGCCACAGAACACTTTTACTCTAACGAGATCTAAACCACAGAACACCATCCCCCTTATTCGTAATGGTCCGCTAACTTAAAACAGCCGCTAAGGAGTGTTTTTTCTAATTCTGACTTAGGTCAATAGAAGAAGACAGAGTGGGAATTAGCAATGCTTTAAGTTAGCAGACTATTATGAATAAGGGGGTATTACTCTAACGAGATCTAAACACTACGTTCTTAATACTCCTTACCGGAGATCCAAAGCAAGTCCGCACTACACATATACATATATATATATACATATATATATATATATATTGAAAGATCAGTCCACGATCATCTGTAGGCCGTTAAGCGGAGGTTACACGGTTTGTTTGAAATCAGTTGGGTCTGTGATAATAAACAAATGTTAGAATGATAACCGCATATTCCTATCATACATAATTGCAGTAACACGCACACATAGACAAGACTTTTAGGTAATAGCACACCGAGCTGGTTACTGGATGAAACATATTTTTTAAGAATTTTAATATGTCAATAAATATAATATTGCAAATGGGTTGCCTACCAAATTTCAGTCCAGGATACGATTATTAGCTTTTTTTTAATATTTCACAGGTTTGTTTATTGGACAAATTCTATACAATTGAAAGAATGCAGTAGCAAAAGCATAGCTTAAGCGAAAATTAGGTTGTCTATTTTTTTCCTGTCACAAGTCATGGGCTGCCAGGTCTGAACAGGTTAATCGATACCAGTAACTTGCACCAGTCTGGTTATTGAATGAAACTTAAATAAAAATAAAGTTTATTTCATTACAAACACGGTGACATAGGGTTGCCTGCGAAAAATCAGTTCTGCATACCAGTTGCCGATTCTGAATTTTAAAAGATTAAATACTGCTCCGAGTGAATATGTGCAACTGAGAGGTCCCTACCAACCATCCCATGCGTTAGAAGAGGATACAACATAGCAGCTGTTCGTAGTTCGGCCATTTAAAGAAAGAGAATGCGCATGCTATCTGCTCTTGAAAACAAAAAGGATAGCAAAGCTGTATGTCGTATGTAGCTGCGTGTGTGTGCTGCCATTCAAAAGGGCTTGAGCAAACTAAGATTTTTAATACAATTTGGACCGCTAGATTTTGAGAAATCTCAAATTTCTAAATGTGGTCTCTTTGGAATAGTTTTTGAACGGCTTTACCGATCGACTGAAAACTGCGTGAAAATTGGTTCATTAGTTCAAAAGTAATTGCGGTTTAAAAAATTATAAAATAGGGTATTGTTTAACTTTTATCAGACTTTTGAGCTCTAAGAGCTCAAAATAACACAAATGATATTTTTAATAAAATCGTCATAAGTACAATTTGAAGCGATTTCATTTGAGGTATACAATTAGCAAGAAGTTGCAGGGATGGCCTTTAGGGTCAACCATTTTCCTATTTTTTTTTATAAAAAATATCTATTATTTTACAAATCAAGACCTAGTATCCATTACTTTGAATATTCTAAGAAGAACTTCATCACTTCATAATGACCAGCTCGCTTCGGGTTTTCGACGGTAATACGCGCATATTACTTTACATGCGCATAAACTTTAGCATATCTATCTCGTTGCTATTTAGTGGACACGGTGAACACGGGTGTCTAGAGAAATTTCTGAAAAAGCTGAATTTCTTGCGCCCATTCTTTCTGAATTCCTTGCCTCCATTCTTCTCAGGTCTGAGGCAATCTCTTTTGAATGGGTAGTTTTTGACATTCAATAAGTGATTTTAAATCCTTTGAATTTGAATTGTATTTGATGAGGCTGTAATTCCGTGTCTTATTCGTCCCCTCGGATAACCCTCGGATAAGGTTTAGAGTTACAAAAAGGCGTATCGACGTCATCGCACTTCGACGTTATGAGGTAATAACAGAAAGCTATATACGCAACCCCAGAAATAGTTGAGATTACCTCCAAGAATTACCACCTCAAAATGACGCAACGCAAATAGGCTGAAACCAAACAAAAGAAAAAGTATTCTGCCAAATCCTTATCCTAGTAGGGTCACTGTCATATCGACGGATGAATATGTATTTTTAAATAATTATTTTAATTGTTGTTGCTGATTCAAAATAAATGATTGGGATGTAAGATTGTTTTATAATGTCTTCCATTTTAAACCGAGCAAGTGATAAATAGTCTATGTTAAAAGTGTGGACTATATTATAAATAGGCAAGATGTCTGATATGATTATAAATGGTAAATATTTCTAAATTGACTATTAGGGGCGTTGAATTCTTATAATATTCTAAAGGATAATAAAAATAATTAAATAAAGGAAGTTATAGGCCTTTACTTGAGAGCAACCAGGGAATATTATCTCAATGTGATTGTTATAAATCGAGAACTTATATAGATTTATTAACCTCACACATTGTATAAATTATAAAGAAAATAGTCCTACAAATCTATAAAATGTCGAATATCCTCCTTTCAAGCGTGCGCTACTATTATGAATTTCCAACTCGTATCATTATAATTGAATTATGTACCTAGCTACCTATAAAAAGTTTTTCCTTTTAGACTCTGTGCCAGTGGACAAAAAATGGAGTGAATTAATTAGGTACAACATATTTATCATGAAACTTGTGGAATTTGTGAGTATGAGTGAGCACTTATTGTTACTTATTTATCATTTTGCTCTCAGCACACGGTACAACTCTCTCCCAACGAGAGAGTTGTACCCTTGACCAGTATCGAATGACATAATAATACTTACTGTATTATCATTATTAGTGGCAGTTAGTTCATTGTCACTTAATATTAAGAGAACGCATTACGTAGGTACAGGTTAAAGAATTAAGTAGTCAGGTATACCACCTGTAAAAACAATTTGTAGTTATATAAATTATAAGGGCCTCAATACGGCTGTTGTAATAATCTACAGAACCTTGCCGATCACAAATATAATAAAAATAACAATTACAAGATGGTTTCGTATACCCAGAGTTAATGTTAATTTTACTATACAGAATGAAAGGAACAAATAAACATCAGTACAAAATAGTGAATATTAATAAAACAAATTTATTTTATTTTAGGTATTATCACTAGTAATAACAGTCCTTCCCGTGCTGATTCCAAAACCAGAAGGTCATATGTATTGTATATCGACTGGCCCAACGTTAATAATCTCGTTTTTGTTTATTATTTTATATTTACGAAGAAAGGTGCCCTTATTCATGGAAAAGATGTACTTATTTTTTCAAATATTGTTTACATTCGGAGCTTTTATACAGTGTTTTCTTTTAAATTTAGTAAGAGTTTGGCTGTGGCTAATTTACGGTGTATTTTACTTTGCTTTGCTCACAGCATTATGCCTGGACTTATTTCTAATAGCTAATGAAAGAGGATGTACGTTTAGTTGTGCATAATAGTTACGTTTATATTATTAAAAATAAAACAATATTACCCATTGATATATTGTTTTAATGTGTTTTGACTAAATATGCAATCATAATCTATGGAGATTTTACGCTTGTGTTTTGATTCTATTATATCTAGGTACGATCTCGATTCTCGATTCGAACGCAATTTTTCGTTATTAGCAGTCCATAATGACAACGCCACAATGAACCATCTACCTAAATAACAGAAATCAAAACATTTTAAATAATGCTTCTTTACCATAATTGATGATAAAGGTATTATCTTCTCCATATCAAATATCAAAATTCTCGTGTTGCCTATATTTTAACGCGTTTCGTTTCCCGAATAAAATATAAAAACCCTTCGATGCAGAAATGCAAGAAAACCACAAATATGAGATAAATATAGAAAGAAAATTTGAAGCTGGCGGATGCATGGAATTGGTTAGCCAAAATCTCGAAATAGGAGTGGAAATTAAGAAAAAACTTTTGACATTGAATTCTTGTGTACAAAGTTATTTTTAAGTTATAACTTTTAACTTCCTTTTACTTATCTGATCCTTTCCCGTGTTCCGTATCCTTTTTTAACTTAGTTTCCCAATCTTTTAATTTACGTTATTGGCAAAAAGTAAACGCTATTGCCAAAAGAAGGAAAAAAAAAAAACTTTTAACTTTTTTAGTTTTTAGACATATACTAGAATCTAGATACTGATAGCTGCTAATAAATTTAGTCTTTTCATTTCAAATTTAAATTGTGATTTATGCGGTTTTGGCTTTTTCTTACTGCTACAGGAAAACAAAAAAGCTATTGGGTTAAGATGTTTCAATTTTAAATTACACACTTTGATAAATGTTAATACGGACATTGTGTAACTGTTTAATAGTCGATAATAATAATTTCACAAAAATAATGATAAATATGTTTATATTTTTTTTATAAATATGAAATGTAAGTATCGTGTTCACTTCTAGGTAATGTCGTTGCTTCTCATGATAATACCATTTATCTTGGGGCACGCCGGCGCTATGCACTGCCTAGCGGACGCACCAACTCTCATGTTATCCATAATGTTCGTCGTACTCTACATAGTGGACCAAGTGCATGACTTAGCTGAGCAGTTATATATACTTCTGCAGATAGCATTAAATTTTGTGGCACTTCTACTAGTGCTGCTGCAACCTGGTGTTGGAACTATATATGGACTATTCTATTGCCACTTAATAGTTGCACTTTTAATCGACCAGTATTGTATTTATAAAGAAAGAGGTTTCTCTTTGAGTGGAGTTTGAATAAAATTAATTGTGAACAATGCTAGTATTATTCTGATCTGCTTTAGTATGTAATAATAATGAGATTGAGATTAGAATGTCTTACTTTTAGGTAGTGGCACTCCTGCTCAATATTCTACCCCATATTGTTGAACCAGTGGACTTACTGCATTGTTTGGTAGCAGGTCCTACCTTAATGCTTTCTACATATTTTATGGTGCTTTATGTTGTGGATCAAGTTCAGTTTGAGGCGGAAATGTATTATGCTTTAATTGAGTTGATTCTATCAGTTTTAGCATTAGTAAATATTTTTATTGCACAAAAACTTGTTGGTGCAATATTTGGACTGTTTTATCTAGACTTAATTATTGCATTTTCTATGGATATATATTACATGCGTAAAGAACGAGGCCTTACACTTTGAAACATTAAAAGCGTGAAGTTTACTGAGTTTTATTTTGTTTCGCTTTATGGAACAATACCATATTGATATCAGTTATATCCTGTGATAATTCATTCTTGTAATCAGAGACTATTACAATGTTTTACAATGTAGTTAAGAGGAAGATAAAAAATTATTTTAAACACACCATGTTTGCTTTAATAAAATTAATGGTTAATTTATTGAGAAGAAATATATACTGTATGATGTGGACAATACTTGCAGTTATTTTAATGTTAATAATTTGTTTGAATTTCCAAAGAGAAGATAACCCAACCCATGCAGTACCATTGCTTGTTTGGTGGACCTCAAGCTTTCCAGGAACAACACAAATTCGTTTTTGTTTAAATAATGTTAAGTGTAATGTTGTTAGTGATCATGAAAACATAAATGTAAGTGAAGTTGATGCTTTCCTATTTTATGGAAGTAATTTAGATTTTGACAATTTGCCATTGCCAAGACGACCAAAAGATGTAATTTGGGGCTTGTATCATGAAGAATCACCAAGAAATGTTGAGGAATTAATGCATTTAGAACTATTGGAACTATTTAACTACTCATCAACTTTCAGTGAACACAGTGATGTCCCATTTCCTTTGCAGTATTTGGATTCTTTTGATGATATAACAAACTCAAAGTACTTTGTGCCAACAACTATAAAAAATGGTTTCAAAAATATTTCGGCTGTTATGTACTTACAGACAGATTGTGAAACTGCAACAGAAAGGGATGAGTATGTGAAAGAACTGATGAAGTATATTCAAGTGGACTCCTATGGAACTTGTCTTAAAAATAAGGATATGCCAACAAGATTTACCATGGATTACTTAAATAATTTGAATGATGACAGTTTTCTCCGCTTTATTGCAAGATACAAGTTCGTATTGGCTATTGAAAATGGAGTTTGTGATGATTATGTCACAGAAAAGTTTTGGCGTGCAATCAAAACTGGTACAGTGCCTATATATTTTGGCTCCCCAACAATAAGGCATTGGTTGCCAAATGAAAAATCAGCAATTTTATTAGAAGACTATCCTTCACCTAAAGTAATGAGTGAACATATAAAGAAATTAGTGGATAATGATAGCCTATATGAAACATACTTGGAACACAAAACACAAAAGTTAATTTCAAATAAAAAACTCTTGGATGAGTTTAGGTTAAGGCCTTATCAATTAGATGCATTGGAGGTTGTGAAGAAGTTTGAATGTTTGATTTGTGAGAAAGTTCATGATAAACGGTCTGGGATCATTGAAACAAAAATGGTAAATAATTATCACTATAACTGCCCTAAACCTGTTTCTGCTTTAACATTACAAGTAAATCCTTCTAATAACTGGGTGTTTTCCTGGTATGATTCGAAATTTAGGGCAAAAGAAATAAACAAACGAGTGATGAATAAAATATAATATATTTTTATACAAATATACTTTTATTGACACACAGCATCCAATGGTGATATGGGGTGGACTTGGTATTGCAGACCTCTCTTGATGATGTGGGGAATTTGTTTTGGAACCATTCTGTGAAAAAATTATAATGTTTACATAAATATTTAATATTTTCCATAAACTGGCATAGACATGTACTGTATATTTATCAAAAAGATGTTTTTAGATGTCAGAATCACTAAACACTTGGCCAAGAAGTTGTAAAAGTATGTAGCTTGAGTTGAGTGATTTCATACTGTCTTGCAACTTTTCTACACTGTTAAGTTACATAAGTCATATTGACCTGGTTACCCCATACAAACTAAAGGAAGAAGTTTGTAGACCAAAGTCTGGTTGTACGTTTGAGGAAGATCCGTGATTTATGTTTATATTTTTATGTATTGTAAATGTATATGTATTGATAGACAAAAGAAAGAAAAAAATAGTAAAAGAAGTTGAACACATGACAGTCGAGGCGAACTTACGAAATCGTAAGCAGATGTGGGAAACACAGCGCGAACAATTGCCGCCCTGCAATGAGTTCTCTTTCTGAGGTTAACAGTGAATGTGTTAAACAGTTGCCTTTCTATGTCATGAGGTGAGTGCGGTGTTGGAAGATGGAATGGAATTGATGCAGGAAACAGATCAAATCGGCTGTTCGGCACCGCGTTTTCGCACTGCCACTTTGTGGAATCAATTACCGGCTACTGTTTTCGCGAACCCATGCGACTTAGGGACCTTCAAGAAAAGAGCATATCTACTCCCACCTTAAAGGCAGGCATCGCATCTCTGGAAACTTGTTATTGCGAATTTCCATGGGCGGTTGCCATGACACTGCCCGGGCCCATACCCTGAGCCTCTTGCTCTTTTGCCCCCTCTTATATTAAAAAATAACTTATGACAATAAGGAGCCATGGAATTTAATACCAAAGTGATTAAACACGTTATTTGATTGCGACATATTTTTAATACATGCCTATGATAATAATCAAAGATACGTCTTTGACGAGCCGTTGGCCTAGTGGTTCCAACTTCCAATCGTGGACAGGGTCTATATTACTTGTGACTCAACTATAAGGAAAGTGTCAAAGTAAAATCTTTATTGAAATAGGCATAATTAAAAACTAAGCGCTATTGAATCGTCATTACACAATTATTGTTTTGTTTGAATTACCGAATCTATCAATAAATGATTACCAGGTAAATGAGACTCATAAAATAACTAGTTTGTCCATAAATCTATCTAACTATATCTTCTATATTTACCATTTTCATTATATATATATATATATATATTATTTGTGTGAGCGATTCTACAATAAAAATGAGTTTAACGGTGCGTTACCTGAACGGTCACATTATTATATAACTATGAACTATTATTACATTATCTTATAGATAAAAACCATATATCTAAATAAACTTGTTTATACAGTAAATGGTACTTACGTAATGCAATCTATGATAGGACATACAGACAGACAGAGCGTGCAGCCCGTGCAATCGTCCGTCACATGTGGGATGTGAGTATTTGCATCGAAGCTGAAACAAAATATTAGTGTAGGTAAATACGCTTAGATGTCTAACAATCAATGTTGCAGTCGTAAATAAAAGTGATGGAGTCAAATTTCGTAAAATTTTTGGCGTGGTATCCGATTAATATTTCTAAAATAAAAGTCAGCGAGTGTGTGCCAATGCCAAAATGAGTACAGCCATTTGGAAGATAAGCTAGAAAACACAGAGAAATGACCTAACTTAAAAATTTCTGTCTGTGGTGCATCGGGTTATAGACATTGTTCAATGCATTTTTGATTGACATTGATCGTCTCATGGCTGCTTTATTTTTCTTAATTAATATTTCGCATTTAAACTTTAAAATACGTCGTGTAGGGTTGTGAGATTCATGAATAATAGAATACTTACGAGATTCTCAAATTAATGTCTCAAAGTTTAATAAAAAATATTCCTATGCTTAAATAAACTACTTGCACTGTAGGATAACTACATGGTTTAATTATACCTACCATTAGATTCAATGTCGGTCAATACAAATAAAAGGACATATCATTCGAAGTCTGATATCGCAACGACAAATGTAAGCACACATTTCTCCTTACTCGTGTGTATTGCTGCATAATGACCAAGATTATTTTATACAACTGTATTTAACTCGGCAATGTTTTTTTAATGAAAATAGGGGACGAGACGAGCAGGACGCTGCCCATTAAAATGCAGTGCCGCTCAGGATTCTTTTAAAAAACCCATAAATTAATCTTGAGACGTAAGATGTTAAGTCTCATTTGTCCAGTAATTTCACGAGCTACGGCGCCCATCAGACCGAAACTCAATAATGTTTACACATTACTACTTCATGGCAGAGATATGCACCGTTGTGGTACCCATAATCTAGCCGGCAACCTGTGCAAATAAGGCTGCCACTGGTAACTATATAGTAATGTGGATTTGAGTAGATATAGCAACCGAAGCTATTACGATGTAATTTGTGGCATGTTCCATATTTCGGCTTTGTTTTTATATGACGTGATTTGTCTATATGTATAGAACGTCATTGATTAGTTTTACAAATTCTGGAAATGTGCATGTGTAAGTACTAGCAGTTATGGTGTTTATTCGCTTGTTAATTATACTTAACCAGATCTGTTAACAAATGGTCAAAACCAAATCTCTAATACTCACTCGATTGCCTGATATCCTGAATCAGCACACGCCATGTAGCATTTGCCACAGTTGATGCACATGTCCTGAAAATCGATAAGTGGATTAGGTATAAGTGAGTTAATAGCGAACACTCTAGATAACTTAAACACATTCATGAATTCAAATTCACTTTTTTGAGAGTTGCTCGCAACAAGCCTGATAGGCTAACAAATACAGAGAGAGAATATGCAAAATTGAAGACCAGTGACTCTCCCTTACACAAGCATATATTTACAGGCGCAAATAAACTTTATGAATGGAGGCAGATGAAATGCCACAGATAAAGGCAGACAGGGCGAAAACAATCCAGTCAAACGAAACTAAATTGGAAAACGCAAAGGTTCCAGTAATGTTATAAGCGCGTGCATGTCATACTCCGCACTCCAAATGGTCAGAATTGGGATCCTAGGTATTGCTTTATAGCCAGCGCTGGCCAATGCAACAAGTAAAGCATAGTATGATAAATATAAAACGAAAATTTTGTGTTGTTGTGTGAAAATGACATAAGTAATATCATTGTTATAACCCCAATGTATAACCATATAAATATCTAGTTAATATTATTACCTACAACCTACTTAAACTTTTGCTAAATTTGGTACAAATATTGTGAAATTGGCTTTAAAACACTTACGTCATCAATAAGAGCGACGACTTGTTTGGTGTTATCCAACTTTTTGTAGCTACCAATTCTTGGCAGTGCTAGCCCTAGTACATCTTTGATTTTGGGTATTTCGGAGTGGCTATTGGTCAAGCCATTCGATGTCGAATTTTGAACCTTATTATCGTCGAGAATGTCTGATTTTTCGCGAATCGATTCCAGTATCTCTTCTCTCTTTTTACCGTAAGGTCCAAAGTGTGCTAGTACCTAAAAAATAGAAATATGTTTATTAAATACCAGTGTTAATATTTCAGTTTAAAATAACAATGTAGAACATCATGTTTTACTAAACACAGAATTAATACATTAAAAATTATTTAGATTCGATATAGTTTTCGAGTTATTAAGTGTTTTTGTTAGGCGCTACGGAGCGGCATCGCTAACTGCTGTGACGTCAGTACACTACACGGACGCATTATGACCGAGCGGCGCGCGGTGTCGTGACGGCCATTTCGCACCGTATGAAATATTTACTAAATGCGAAAACGAAAATTATACTTGATTTTCTTAAAAAAACTAGTGCATTTTTATTAGTTATAGGTTCAAATGATTTGAAGTAAGTACTTAGTGATACTTTTTAAATAGTGTAGGTAAAAGGTATAATAACCTAACACTGCAATCCGTTACCTTGAGACTTGAGAGTAATTGCTCACGTGCTTATAATTAAACCAGCACTCATACCCTTCAAACCAGAACACATTATAACCCGTGCTAATAAAGAAATGGCGGCCCTTAACGATTCGGTCTCACTCGCACATGTATCATCACCTATCTGCCATCCCTATTTCGCTGTCAGATCGGCCTGTATCGCCGCCATTTTAGTTTCATTGTATAATTGGCACGGTTATATTTTAAGTGTATCGTAATATTGCGACAAAATCTGGATGTGTTTTCGCAGTTTTAAGGAACTTTCTTCCACATACCACAAAGCTTGTGGAATGAACTTCCTTGTGCAGTGTTTCCGAGACGATACAACATGAGCACCTTCAAAAAAACGTTCCTGTGATTCCTCTAGCTTTGCTAGAGAATGTGGGCGGTGGTGGTAACATTACACCAGGTGCTGGTGTGTTGGGGTACTCCCCCTGACGCAGCTCTACTGCTTCTGTGTGTGCTATTGGTAGATAGGTACTGCAACGCTATGATCAATGATGACCGGTATAACAATTTCTAATAGTTACCTAACATTTGTCAACTTACTTTAAAAAATACCTATCAATACAAAACATCAAGTTGTTCATTTTTGTAGGTATGTACCATAACAAAACTACAAGAGCGGAAAAACAATAAAACGGAACTAAGAACACTTTTTTATATAAAAATATTTATATTTAAGTAAGATTAACGAGTTTTAGTGTGATGATAAGCAATATATATAACCGCCGCTCTTATTGCCTTTAAACACCAAAGAATTAATAAGAGCGTAGGTACCTGTAGTGTCTTGACATCTAGCCTTGACATCGACAGTGACATTAAGTGCTAAAGAATGCACAGCCGATTGCGCCTGTCTTCCCCAAGAGATGGTCGCTTCCGATGAAGGCGTAGAGAGCACATTGCCCAAAGCCAACCTCAGGTAGTGTTTAGTGGGTAGGCACTTAGGTTCTTACGTGAGTCCCGCATAACCAACGCAGACTTAAGCTGCGTTGGAATTCATGAGCAGTCACCACCTCCTTCCCATCGTTACCCCGGAGGGAAGCCCTTTCCCATTGTCTGGGAGAAAAAACGGGAACACCAGTCCCAAATGGTCAATGGTCGGGAGCGGACGTTCCCGGGTGCAGTGCTACTTACTTACTGAACAACAGTTGCCTCACCTGTACGCAAGACATTACAGTACATACTGATTTTTAAGGTAACTATTAATCACAGGAAAACTCTAACAAATTAATATCATCATACCTTTCCTTGTTCATCGTACAAAGTTTGTACGGGCTTTCCTTTCTGGTGCTTGAAAGATGGTGGAGATTGACCTGTCCACCCGTCGAGACCCTTAGCCCGCAAGTACAAGAGGGCTTTGAGACCCGTTACGTAATCATCGATCAGTGTAAAGTCTTGATTCTGTACTGCACTGCAAATCTAAAGGATTTTATAATATTACAACTGCTGTTCCGGTAAATGTATACTTACTCATTGTATGAATTGTCATATTTAATTAAATGTCATAATACAAATTATATTATTATTTATATAATTATAAATTATAACCAAAATTTATGATCGATGTGGGACTCATCTCGGGTTCCGTCCGAGCGCCGTATCAACTGAGCCAACCGTTCGAGTGACGTATGGATCGTAAATCTTGTACATAATCTTGTTCAACTGTCAGGTTGTGGCTCCATCTACAGGATCTACTTTACAGTTTATAACCCTGTTCAACACCGATAATTACAAATTAGGGAATTGACTTGAGATGTCGCTCTTTGAAATCTAAGCAATTTGTTTATTTTAAAGTGATAACCCTCCCTTCTGGTATTACTTATGGAAATTAAATAAGTAACCAAAATTTATGAACGGTGCGTAAATTTAATTTATATACTAAAACCTTCACCGAAACACGCTGCATCTTATGGTAGATATAAGTACTATTCTGATCGGTTCACTAGTTTTCGCAGAACAACCGAAAGAAAAAACGGCTCTCCATTTATTAGTATAGTATAGATTATTGACGTCATAGACTATTCTCAGTCTCGTGCCAGATTTTGGCGAGACAACACGTCCTGAGGATGCCTCGTGTAGAGGCGAAACACGTGTCGAATTGTTTTTAAAAACAAATATTGGCGGAATTAACAATAAAGAAAACATAAATCATTTGTATAACTATGGATTTCCGCAAAGTAACGCCTAATTCAATAAATTTTTGTCCTAGACTATGACAATTTAATTATTGAATTGATGTAATTAACTGATCAAGATTACCAATCACTTGTCAAAAATCACTGGCTAGAACGGTTTTGGAGTAGCCAGAGGGAAGTAACCAAATATGGTAATGATAAATGATTTTTTTTTAAACTTTTATCACAGCGATGAAAAAGAAACCCACTCGTATAACAAAAATTACAAAAATAAAAACAAAATCATTGTTTCTGAAGATATCGGTACTGGGTATCCGTTTACGAGATTTAGCGATATTTCATAAATAATTAGGTATATAATATATAATATTAGGTACTTACTTGAACAACAGGAGCTCCGCATAATATAAACTGTAGTGCAGAATCAGCGGAGTCTATCCCGCCGATGCCTAGAATTGGGAAGTTTGGCAGCTTGTTTGCGATGGCGGAAACCGCTCGCAGACCTATCGGCCTAGTTGCATTACCCGACACACCACCGTATGTTGTACGCTTCTCTATTCCTTTGAAATAAACAGGAGAAGATATAAGTAATGCTATTCACGACAATTGACAAAAATATTTAGTATGTATGTACTTCAGAATTAATTAGGGGCAAGGATATTTAATTGCAAAATATTGAAACAATTAGCTAGTGAATATATTATTTATTATAGAGAATACAAAAGTGGAGATGGCAGGACACAGTAATGATGCGACATTAAGTGGAGAAATGGAGGCAAAAGAGGATGAGAAAGACATACAAGGTGATAAGGTAAAATAAAATTGAGAGCAGGACCTAAATATAGAAGAGTTGCCAAAACAGACAACAGTGAAAATCGTTGGTGAAAGACTTTGCCAACCGCCACGCCGAGATATGGGGAGTTAAGGGCATGTGAGCTAGCTCAAGTATTTTAAACCCCACATTATAATAATAAAAAACCCGGCACGTCGAACTAAAAAACTTTTTCTCGTTGATAGCTTTCCATTCTTAGTTTATCAAATGTTATTTTTTTTGAACGGAATAAAACGCCTGTATTATTATTCGGTTTATATTAAGCAAGACAGTGCAAAGCAAAGGATTAATTAATAATATGTTGAAAAATAATAATAATGAGAAGGAGAACGTGGATTTAGTCACTCTACTTTACATTTTTTAGTTGTTCATTATTATAGGATGATATGAGCTTACCTACTCCAGGCCAGGGTGTTGCGTCAGCTCTTACAGTCATCAGTCCTGACACTGTATTTATTGCTGATACGCCACTAGCACCACCTGTGTCACATTGCTGAATAAATACTGACAAACTAATGGATCGATAATTATAGTCTGACTACTTCGTGCGCGACCGTCCCACGGGGTGACAGACGGTGGTGGGGAGGGGAACTGAGATGTGTCACCGTCTGTCATTCCGTGGGACGGTCACGCACGAAGTTGTCGGGCTATAGTAGCCAGCTTCTGAAAATATATAAAAGAAGATGATATTTTTTAATTCCTTCTTATATCTTGACTGTTTCTTTGGATTTTATGAATATATAGAAAAATTGCAAAGAGTTTACGACTAGAAACAACAAAGATTTGTTTATAATATCATTTACCTTCATGTGCAGCGATTGCGATACCAACAATATCCGTGATGTTTGGTGTTAGCTTCACAAAGAACGGTATACTGATTGCTTTGCGAACCCACTGAGATATTCCCTTAACTAGCTTGGGATCCTGGATATAAAAAATATTTGCGTTAGTTACTATACCTAAGTAAAACGATTAAAGATTGCCAATTTGATGAAAAATAATAGGTACTAAAAGGATTACTGCTATCTTTTGATACAGTTAAAAATATATATTTAATTTATTCAAACAAAACAGTGTTTATAAGTTCTACTTACAATACTATGATACAATTAAAACTATCATTACGGGGAAGCATACCAAGAATACTGGCAGCCTTTCCGCGTTGGATAACTAGGCTAATCCGTTGACCGAAATAGCTGCCACACATCGAGACATCAAACTGCACAAAGATGCAAGACACACTCAGACATATTTGCGACGATTTGTTTTGACGCAAAGGTTTTGTTTTGATTGAGAAAAATTTCTCATTTTTCAGCGTATTCCGCGTTTTCTTACTTATGTTCGCAGTGAATAAATGATGCTGTGTATGACATTAAACTGCGCTGGTCAAAGAGTTTATTGCGGTCCCTAAATTGTCATTTAAAATTAACATTGTTTACCTGGCCACAAGCTAAGCCCATCCCAGATTCTCCCATTCCATGTGGGCAAGATAAGTTCAGTTCCAGCGCATCAGCACCAGAGGCCTCTGCTTTTTGCGCCAACTCCGTCCAATCTGCTTCGTTGTAAGAACACATTATCGAAGCAATTACCACCTGCCGAAGTACAGCAGAAATTATTTTCGTTGCCAAACTCTCAGAGAAATTTTGATCTTTAATGGACGAAATTACTGCATGGCAGCATTATAACAATTTTAGACCAAATTTCAAATTTACATGGGGCATCCTAAAAGTTTTACACTTCTAGCTATTCGGAACTATTTGAATTTCGATTGTTATATTTTTTGAAACCTATAGACTCTACGTATATATAGATAACGTGCGAGTTGAATGCAGAGTTCAGAAATACGATAGTGATGTGACCTAATTATAATTGATGACCATAATGATGGTGTGTCGATAAATTTAAACAATGCTTCAAGTTTACCATTTTACACTAGGTTAAAATAATGAAAAAAATATTTAATTAATTTTTTCTCTCAACATTCATGCTTAAAACATTTTTCGTCATTTCTTGTGCTTGGCTATAAATAAAAACTCTTTTCTTTTGAAATGGAACATGATGGATACGGTTCAGTCATTATTAAAATAAAAAAATAACACGCAACTTCAGTATTAAAGCGATAACGCGGTGGCACAGCACTGCACTGCAGGCGTGCGAGGCGAGACGTGTGGACTGCGGGGGCAGATACTCCCGCTCTTTACCTCATGCCCCGGCTGCATTAAACTCGCGCGATATCTGTAGCTATGATAGTAACTAGTTCCCCCTAAAGAAAACACATAAACATGAAATATAAGTACGCCAATAGCATTGACACACTCTTCACATGCTTACCTTAGTTGGAAAGTCTCTCTTCAGCTCTTTTATGCTCTGACACCAATACGCCTCACACTTCTCCGAAATCAGCTCAATGTTGAGGAACGATCCTTGCCCAGGACCAAAGTTCTCACCTGAGGTAACTCCCCGTACGATACGCGGTGAAACATTCGTGACTAAGTCCTGAAACCATTATGAATAACTATACTTTAACTTTTTGTCCTGTGCTTCCACGGGGTATAAGAAGAATAGGGAAGTCCCGGGCCCAAGGGTGTCACAAGAGGCTACTTATTACATTTACCAGTGGTAAGCTTCTTTGCACAGGATGCTGGCTCACCACCGACCACCGGCCACAGTGGCGCTTTTTTCTATTGTGAAGATGTAATGTGTAAGCATTATTTTGATTCGGTCTGAAGGGCGCCGTAGCTAGCGTAAATTACTGGGCAAATGAGACTTAATATCTTATGTCTCAAGGTGACGAGCGCACTTGTAGTGCTGCTCAGAATTTTTGGGATTTTCAAGAATCCTGAGCGGCAGTGCATTGTTATAGGCAGGGCGTATCAATTACCAACAGCTGTACGTCCTGCTCGTCTCGTCCATTATTGTCATAAAATAAACTTGATTGCAGAAAGTCTATTCAGACTTACTAAAACATTTCGGCGGAAATGCTGGAATGGAATGAATTAGAGGGTGTAGAATTTGCGTGACGGTGTGCTCATGCATCGTAAAAATTCAGTCTGATAATTTTTCCCCAACGCACCAAAATAACTTCCGAAAATTCTACTAGAATAATTTTATATAAAATTCAGAGTTATTTTGTCCGAATCAAATTTAAATATCATTGTATTTTAGCTTTGTACATGTATTTATATTATAGCATATCTGTCGGATGATGTTAATTAATATTGAAGTTATACTTCTTTAAGCGCGTTAAGAAAAAATTATGAGAGTGAAATTTTAAGGTGCGCGCGCATCACTGTAACACAAAAGTAACAGGTTGAAGTTGTTTCCTAAAATTTTCCGACGTTTGCGTCATTCGTTATTATTTTTTGGTTTCTTCGTCCATTATTAGGTCAGGCAAAGGGTTCAAGCCTATACAGCCGTATTCATTATTTAATAATTAATTATTGTCAAAGCCTGATTTTTGTAAAATTGTTCATTCTAAAAACGTAGCATAGCACGAGGAATAAATCATTTTAATGATTTTTGCTTGGTTAGCCCAAAGAAGTATAACTTCTTGCGTGCATTCATGCATAGGTACACACAACCCTTTTTTAAAAATTGCGAAACTCACCTTGTCCAATCCGAAAGTTTTAGTGACACAGAATCCCCAGCCTTGCTGGAAAGCTCTTCGTATCATAGCTGAGCTAGTGGTGGGTGGAGCGCTCGCCAAGCCAAATGGGTTCTCAAACTTAATGCCGCACACCTCCACGCTTAAGTCGACGTCATCAATAGGGGAGTGGAACTTTGGTAGTTCTACTGGTGCGTCGAAGGGGATACCCTGAAGACATCGAAGATATAAAGCTAGGTTCACACAATCTGTATGTCATAAAAAGTCTAAAAGTAATGTCTTCTCATTAATTGTATTTTTTTTTGTAAATCCTTTCTAGCAATATGAAAGATGAAGAGCTGTCCTTAATAATGTTATGTAACATACATTGCTATGCAGACGACAGCACTGGTGATGCCGTATACAAGGGCCATGCAGGTCTCTCTCGGGAAAACGTCGACCAGTGCCGGGAGAAACTTGTGTCTTCTATCGAGTCCTCTCTCGAGAAGGTCGCGGAATGGAGTAAATTGAACCTTGTCCTATTTAACCCCCAGAAGACTCAAGTTTGCGCGTTTACCACTAAAAGAACCCCATTTGTCGTATCACCGCTCTTCGATAACACTTCCCTTAAAGCCTCGCCTAGTATCGGAATACTGGGTCTCGAAATCTCGAGCGATTGCCAATTCCGTGGCGATCTGGAGGGCAAAGCCAAATTCGCTTCGAAGAAGCTGGGCGTCATCAATAGAGCACGGCAATACTTCAAGCCGGCCCATATTCTAGCGCTCTACAAAGCGCAGGTCCGGCCACACATGGAGTATTACTGTTATCTCTGGTCTGGCGCACCCCAGTATCAGCTCGATCCATTTGACCGCGTGCAACGCAGAGCAGCTCGAATTGTCGGGGACCCAGTGCTCTGTGAACGGCTGGATCACTTGGCGTTGCGTAGAGACGTCGCTTCATTGTGTGTCTTCTACCGCATTTATCACGGGGAGTGTTCCGAAGAGCTGTTCAACCTGATTCCTGCCGCCGAATTCCACCTTCGCACGACACGCCACAAATTAGGATATCATCCCCACCATCTGGATGTGTGGCGGTCCTCCACAGTGCGGTTTTCAAGGAGCTTTCTTCCACGTACTCAAAGCTGTGAGCTTCCTTGTGCGGTGTTTCCGGGACGATACGACATGGGTACCTTCAAAAAAAGCGCGTACACCTTCCTTAAAGGCCGGCAACGCTCTTGTGATTCCTCTGGTGTTGCAAGAGAATGTGGGCGGCGGTGATCACTTAACACCAGGTACGCTCGTTTGTCCTCCTATTCCATAAAAAAAATCTCATAATCACGAAACAAAATTGACCGAAAATAATCGTTTTGTCAAGACGGCCTCCCAATAAAAATCTCTCAAGAAAATATCAATAATTTAATCCAGAAAAATCAATTTCAACACACTTTTAAAGTGAGCCATATTACATCGTTATCAGGGTCATAGACCGAACTATAACAATGTCATAATATTACAAACTAGTGGATCATAGAATTATCCCTACAAGTTATATCAAAACGGATTTTCTAAAACACCGTTCTTTCTGACCTTTACTCGGCGAATAGAATATTCGTAGCAAATTTGAAGTCTCTACGCCTTATGGTTAAAAGAGTAATATTCCAAGTAAAATCGACGCTAACGGTTATCAATACACTGCAGAAAATAATATATAAGCTATATACCAAGAATATATATACCAGATACACATACTCAGAAACCATAGCAAAGCTTGGACTGATTACTAGTAAATTTTATTGAAGTAGGCGTTACTTTGCGGAAATCCATAATTATCCAAATGATTTGAGTTTTCTTTAGTGTTAATTCCGCCAATATTTGTCTTTAAACAATTCGACACGTGTTTCGCCTCTACACGAGGCATCCTCAAGACATGTTGAGTCGCCAAAATCTGGCACGAGATTGAAATGAGTCTCACAAAGAAAACTCAAATCATTTGGCTGATTACTAGTGTTAGAGTAATGAAAGATGACCTGAAGATAGCAGTGCATGAACCATGCGGCGGTTTTCCCGTCGTTGACAGACTCCACGGTGGTCTCTGCAACCCCAGCCAGGTCCCCTCCAACGAATACTCGAGGGTTGCTAACACTCTGCATGTACGTGCTGTTCACTTCTGGCAGCCCCCAGCGGTTCAGTTTTACCCCAGACATTGCTTCTTTAACTATAAATGAAGAACAGGTTAGACGTTAGTAGTGTTAACACAGTGTTACTGGGCAGGTGATGGTTACTCCATTAGGTCATCTAGCTCCAGCGCACGTTTATGACTAGAGAGCTGTCTTCTAATGCATTGGTACTGATAAATTTCACTTCTGTTTATAAATGCTAAGAATAAAATGGGAACTAAATAAGATCCTTGAGGAACGCCGGACGATGGGAAAAAAATTCGTATGTAAATTATTTCACTGTTCACTGCGGCTTCTTGTAACAATAGAGAAATCACGGGTTCGAGTCCCGCATCGTTCATAAAATTTTGTTTTCAAATTTTATTTGTGTATTAATCCTTGAAGTAGGGGTTATCACTTTAAAAACATTCAAGTCAATTTCCTAATATGCAAATATTGGGGTTGAGCAGGTTACCAACTGTAAAGTAGATTCTGTAGATAAAGCCACGACCTGAGAGTTTATACAAGATTATATGACGATACGTCACTCGAACGGTTGGCTCAGTTGGCAGAGCACTGACACGGAACGCCAGAGGTCGTGGGTTTGAGTCCCGCATCGTTCATAAAATGTTGTTTTCAAATTTTATTTGTGTAATATATGTAAGTCATGAAAAATCATATTATTATATCAAAATTCTGAAAGGTATAGTAATAATATTGATAATATTGACACACTTTTTACACAAATTATCTTGACCCAAGTTAAACATATATAGCCTGTGTTATGGGTTAAAAGACAATGATATATTTAATACAATATACTTACTTAAACATACATAAATACATTTAAACATCCATGACTCGGAAACAAACATCCACATTCATGATATAAATGCTTGCACCTACGGGGATTCGAGCCCGGGACATGAATTTGGTTTAAATATATATGACTGACACCAACCGACTTTCAGGGTGAGATCTATAGAGCAAACTTAGACTTAACTCATACTTTACTTAAGTAAACGCGAACGTGTCCTTTGCATTGGACTGTATTAGCGCGGCATAATTTAAGCTGTCAAATAACTATAAAAACTAAATCAAATGCTAAGCTTACACTCAGTAAATGATTGCGTAAGTAAAGACTAAGTACGCACTATAGATCTCAGCTTCAGTTCTAAGGCTGGCGTAAAGAAGTAATGATTAGATAATAAAATTACCATCAGTATCATAAAGTCCTGAACCGAATGCGGATATGATGAAATTAGCCTTTAAAGTCATGATCAGCTCTTCGTCTTCGATCCATTCACCGTCATCAAGCTGTTCTGTTTTGCACATCTTAAGGCTAGCTATCTGCAAATTACACAGAAGAGCTTCAAACAAAAAAAAATTAAATATTATCTATATATATATAAAAATGAATTGCTGTTCGTTAGTCTCGCTAAAACTTGAGAACGGCTGGACCGATTTGGCTAATTTTGGTCTTGAATTATTCGTGGAAGTCCAGAGAAGGTTTAAAAGGTGAATAAATATGAAAATGCTCGGAATTAAATAATAACAAAAAAATTTGTTTTTCCTTTTATGTGTTCAGAAATCAAATTGAAAGAATAGTTTAAAATGAATAACTAATTAGAATTTATATCTTTCTAACTTGCTCAGGAGGTAAAAAATAAACTTTATACAGAACAACGTCTGTCGGGTCAGCTAGTTTCTTATAAATAATACTTTTTTTATGACAATAAGGAACGAGACGAGCAGGGCGTTCAGCTGATGGTAATTGATTCTAGAAAAATCCAAAAATTCTGAGCGGCACTACAAATCCGCTCGTCACCTTGAGACATAAGATGTTAAGTCTTATTTGTCCAGTAATTTCACTAGCTACGGTGCCCTTCAGACTTTAAGTTAAAGTTCTTTTCTATTAATGTATTGTGGCTCTATTTAATATGCGGTTCCTTATGAGTTATAGACTTGCGGTAAATAAAAAAAACTATGGGTATAACATTATGATAAATTTAGTAACTTAAAAACATAACCGCCCATACCTTTCCATCTCGGACGATGACTTCACGCGGAGACATAAATGGTACAAACTCGCACTTTTCTTCCTTGGCTAAATCCACCTAAAAATTAATTCCAGGACTTTATACTTATGTTAACTATACGCAAAGATGACAAGGCACACAAAACTGAGGACTACAGTAGATAATTTATACGCCTCTTGATGCTATATTACTTTAGTGTGTGTGGCAAGCTACGTCTATACTCGCAATTTGTATGTCACTTTGTGTTAGTGTGCGTGCATTGCTCAAATAGAAGTTAACTGTTAACCTTATTTTTTTTTCTCGTGTTCACAGCTGTAACAGTCTATCTAACACAAATTAAATGTACAAAAAGTCATTTGTTTGGTCTTGAAGCTATTTTTTTTTTATGGAATAGGAGGACAAACGAGCGTACGGGTCACCTGGTGTTAAGTGATCACCGCCGCCCACATTCTCTTGCAACACCAGAGGAATCACAAGAGCGTTGCCGGCCTTTAAGGAAGGTGTACGCGCTTTTTTTGAAGGTACCCATGTCGTATCGTCCCGGAAACACCGCACAAGGAAGCTCATTCCACAGCTTTGTAGTACGAGGGAGAAAGCTCCTTGAAAACCGCAGTGTGGAGGACCGCCACACATCCAGATGGTGGGGATGGAATCCTAACTTGTGGCGTGTCGTACGAAGGTGGAATTCAGCGGCAGGAATCAGGTAAAACAGCTCTTCGGAACACTCCCTGTGATAAATGCGGTAGGAGACACACAATGAAGCGACGTCTCTACGCAACGCCAAGTGATCCAGCCGTTCACAGAGCACTGGGTCCCCCTAATTACAATGTTCATGTTGTGAAGACATTCGGCTATATTAAGTAGTAAATAGATCTTATTAAGGAAATATCACAACGAGTCTTAATAATCAACAAATATTATCGCTTCCAATCGTATGGTTAGTTTCTGTGTCTCTAAATTTAGTCACGTTTCAGAGCATGAATAATTTTGAATTTTTAGGAACATTGTGAACTACCTAACTGTATGAGACACAGAAGTAACTCTCTCATTGTTATACAGGATATAACAAGACAGGAAGGGTTCCGTAGAGCTATCTGTAACTGAATCATAGACATTTTAGCAAGAAAGTTCTTTAGTTGCAGAATATTTTTCGTAGACTTTTATAACCAGCATTGTATTGCATTGTACAGATCTACATAATAAGTGTCATTGTCGCTTGTACAACGTTTTTAATGATGTCAGCTGTTTCCGGGAAATACATTTTTGCTTATTGTTTGTATATTATTCTAGGGACTACTACTAATAGAGATAATTTGATAGCAATGATTCATAAACGGACTGCATTGCGTTTTTATTGTAACAAAAAATTCAAATCCAATTCCAAAATTTATTATTTTGGAAATTTTAAGTGCCAATATATTCAGAATCAAGGCCAATTGCAACCCCCCACTTTTAGGATGTAGTTAGTTTGTTTTACACCTGTATATCATCAGTGTCTAAGGACGTGGTGACTAAATATGGGCCTAATGAGAAAGCTCATGGTCGCTCAGAGGGCAATGGCTCTCCATTGCCGTCTGAGCGACCTGGCTATGCTTGGAGTTTCCCTGCGAGATCTGAATTAGAGAACCGAGGTCACCGACATAGCCTAAATGATGGCGAACCTGAAGTGGCAGTTAGCACGGCACATAGTTGGACCGACAGATGGCCGTTGGAATAGTAAAGTCCTCGAATGGCCACCACGTACCGAAAGACGCAGTGTTCGTAGACCCCCCACAAGATGGACTGACGATCTGGTCAAGATCGCCGGAATACGTTGGATGAAGGCAGCACAGGACCGATCGTCGTGAAAATCTTTGGGGGAGGCCTTTGTCCAGCAGTGGACGTCTTACAGCTGATGATTATGATGACTATATCATTAAAAAACTAACCTCTTCAGGAACCGCTCGTATGTTAGTAAAGCCCTTTCTAAATACGACATATACTCTTCTGGCACCACACCTAAGCGCTGATGTTGCACAATCGAACGCTGTGTCTCCAGCTCCCAAAACAATAACATTACCATAGAGATCTGGTAAGGCACTCTTGCAAGAACACATCCCTGAAAATTACAAGTTCGCTTAATTTTTATGGTTTTGGGAAAACTAATCACCTGATGAATCTGTACTACTAAGTTAACTTATAATATATAAAATGAAGGATAGTTTATAATTGGGTACTTTTGACACTCGGTGTAACTTTGTAAGTTGGAGACAAACCCGAATCTACAACTTATTGTTGCTGTAGCATTAGTTATGTAGAAAAGGTTAATAACATACATATGTAAATTTCTATATATAGTATGTTTATCAATGAAAATAAAATAAATATTCACTAGTCAGTCTCTTTCATTTATTTTCAAAATTTGTTCGAAAAACAATGGCGCTCTGAGAGAGAAGAAGGGCTTTTTTTAATAAAATATACAATATTGTACGGTTAATTTTATTACTATAAAATAATCATAATCTAGTTCCCGGCTTTTCAGTCGTTCACTTATTATATTTAGCTGTGGAGTAGTAGGATTTACGACGGAGCCATTTTTTAATAACAATAAATAAACAATCATTTAAATTTATTTATGGATAATGCCTGAACAGTGGCTGGGACTATTTAGTTACAGGCAATCCCTTATTTCTAGTGTTATAATAATGAAAATCACTATTAAGAGCAATCAAAGCAAAGCAGATTGAATGTGAGTTAAACCAATTTAAATATATGGTTAATAATGTCTCACGAAAGTTTTAATCGTATATATAATATTCTCGTGTCCCAGTGTTTGTTACCAAGCTCCTCCGAAACGGCTAAACCAATTTGTTTGAAAATGTGTGTGTATATCAGAGTAGGTCTGAGAATCGGCCAACATCCTTTTTTTTTTCATACCTCTAAATGATAAGGATCACCCAACCCTAAATATATTTTCTTATTTTTTTTGACAATTTTTTTACTTGTCGATATCGAACTAATGAATCGAATATAATGATTATTGGAGTATGATATATTTGGTAGTTCTGAGAACCGGCCGTCATCTATTTTTTAGCTAATAATGATATTAAAATTATCATTATTTTATGAATTCATCTACTTGAGGCACCTGTAGTCATTTGCTTTACCTCACATACATTTGTTAAAAAATTTATTACCGTTCTTGCTTCCTTTAGATACAAGCGGGAGGAAATCTTTACTGGTATAGAAACCCATTTCCTGCGTCAGGTTTTTGAATATTGGTATGCTTTTTGGTTCTGGAAGGCCAATACCAAGAAAAACAGCTGCATGGCCTTCATTTAAAAGACCCTGAAATGTAAATTACAAATTAAAGTGTTATAATGTTTACTATTGTTATTAATTAAACGTTAAGGACGTAACGTTTTTACACGCTATTTATTAGCTTCGTCTGTATGTATGTTTGTTTGTAACCGACTCATTTGGGCGCGATCTTGAACCACTTGAAACGGCCAGATTTCGTTCAAACTTCGTAGATTTATCGAGGACTGATGACAATACATTTTTCTTTTTGCAAAAAGTTTTTTGTTAATTTATATAATTTTTCCTTCAATCGTCGATAAGGCAGGAAATTTACAAGTGGGAGGCTCTTTTGCACCGGCAAGATTATGGGTATCACAACTATTTTTCTTTTATGGAATAGGAGGACAAACGAGCGCACGGGTCACCTGTTGTTAAGTGATCACCGCCGCCCACAATCTCTTGGAACACCAGAGGAATCACAGGAGCGTTGCCGGCCTTTAAGGAAGGTGTACGCGCTTTTTCTGCCGTGATGCAGTAATGTGTAAGCATTACTGTGTTTCGGTCTGAAGGGCGCCGTATCTAGTGAAATAACTGGGACATGCTGGGACAACTGGGCAAATGATAATTGACAACTTATGTCTTAAGGTGACGAGCGCAGTTGTGGAGCCGCTCAGAATTTTTGGGCTTTTCAATAACCCTGAGCGGCACTGCATTGTAATGGGCAGGGCGTATCAATTGCCAATAGCTGAACGTCCTGCTCGTCGCGTCCCTTATTTTCAATAAAAAATTGATATTTATTTTAAATTTCAACCATTATCTTTTCAACCAAACCGTGTTTTTTAGTTTTTTTTTAACTATTTTTTATTATTTATAGCCCATTTAGCTATTTGGTAAGACTATTTTTTTGATGACTGATCATTTTTAGTATCGAAATTATTAATTAGCATGTTTTTTGTAATTATTAACATAAACAACATAAATAAAAATAATAATAAACAAACATATAAGAACCTACCTGGACGGTTATGTCTTTCGTAGAAAGGGCTCGGCCGGTCACAAAATTCACTCCTAAATTCTTAACAAGATCTACTTCATATTGTACCACATTATATGGTAAACGATATTGAGGTATTTCCGATGAACTGAAATAACAGTAAGTTATATATAACGTTAATGCTGTCTATTTCGTATAAGTTCTCACTATGAAAGTTTAAAATTTGACAATATCAATGAAGAAGATGGAAAGGTCTTGATGGACTTTTACGCGACGACAAAAAATCAGGCCGATCGGAGATGACTCGGTCTTCGATGATTTAGGAATATTTTTAAGCACTTTCGAAAGATCGTAAATTATATGCAAATTACATACTCTTTACCCTATTCCATAAAAAAAAATAGCTTACCTCAAACCACCGAGATGTTTTTCCTTTTCATAAACAGTGATATTCTTGTATCCGAGGCGTGCTAAGAAACATGCACAGCTAATGCTGGCTGGTCCTCCGCCGATCAGCGCTATTTTATGATCAGCTCCTTTCCTTAGAGGTTTCGTATTTGGATCTAATGTTTGAGGAATACCCATCTTCATGAAAATCTATAAAGAATATATTTGATAATGTTGCAAATGCGAAATTGCTAGATTATAGCTTGATTAGATTAAAAAAGATATATTTAATATATATTTTTTAGAAATAAAGAGACTTTTGTTTTCAGTTTGTCGGGGCGTGTTTTGGAAAATGGATAAAATTGAATAGCGTGCGGTTATTTAGGACATTGCTTGGAAAATTTCAGAACAAAAATTAATTAAGATAATTACATTTTATTTTTGCATCGAATTTAAACACGGAAAAACATCCACCAATTATGGTAATGACCGAACAAATGGTGAAAAATTCTTGTCGCAGATCGACGTGTCACTGTATATTTCATAGCTGAAGATACAAAGCATTCGACTGGTAGTGTACATACTATTTTCCACGAACGCTCAGGGATAAAAATTGTGACCGCACGCTGAGTTTCCAGAGTGTTTAACGGTGCACCAAAATAAATGCCACTGGACATTTCTCGAACGTCTTTGGAATTGTTACAATAAGAATCTGAATATTTAGCTCAATTCATAACCATGGATGAACCACAGTTAAGTTCCAGAAACAAAATCAAGCTTAATTTAAATCAAGTCCTTCAGCCTGAAAGAGCATGGAATTTCTTATCTGGGATATTCAAAAGGGTTGTGTCATGCTTATATATCTCCACCATGGAGTATGGTTATATGTATATAAAAAACAAAAGTTCGTAAAGAACGACGAGGCAAACCAGCAATAAAATTTGTTTCTTTCCCACCTTAAAACCTCTGCTCACACTTTCAAAAAAGTTAGAGTTTGTTGCAGCGCCAAAAGCTATGAAAGATAATATTGACCCAGTGGTGCTCACTTGGCTGTCAGGTACATTCGCCAAGTGTTCGCACGTTGCTGCGACAAATCTATCGGAGCTAAATTAACTTCCAGCTGCTCGCTAGTTCGTTTCTAGTTAGCTCTAATCTTTATTCTAGTTCATAACGACGATGAGACGAAGATGAAACAGTCAATAATAAATATCTAATATTTTAAGTCAAATGTGATCTAGAACCTACGCAAAAAAAAACTCCTTTTGAAATACCGTTTCTCACAAAGTAGATAATCATTAGTATTTATTATTTGGTCGTCCAATTTATGATACAAAATACATACTTCAACAGCAAAATGCTGCAGTCCTCCAATATTGATGGCTCCCTCCTCGCTAGCATGTAGGTTACAGCCGCCCACACACAAGTCGCTTGTGGGACAGACCATTCCGCAAGTCAACCCAAGAGGGTTGTCCGACAAAATTGCCTTTGCAGCTCCATAGTAATTCTGTTAAAAAACAGATATATGTATTGTGATTAATGGACACTGGTTAAGCGATGAGATAGCAGAGAGTATTAACCACAAGTTAAATATTTAATTAATGCATAGAATTTTCAACCATGCGGTCATTTACAGCTACTGCCCTATTGTAAAACTTCGTAGGAATATTATGTATAAAGGTACTGTGACAGTAAACTTCATAAGCTCTTCACATACTAGGGTGTCAGTTGGTTTCCATTCTTCATCTCCGACTTATAATACAATTATATTATGCTTATAATTGGTATGGCCAGAAGTCTCATGGTTTCACCAACACCATCTGATAAAAATATCACTGAGTGTCCCATGGTCGAGAGCTCTCGGAATGCAAATAACAAACAGAAACGGAAAGCCATAAAAAATCAAGGCTCTGATAAGAGTGAAGGACTAAGGAGGATGATGATGTATTGAGAGAATGTGAGCAACTTTTTTTCTCCTTAGTCGTGTGTCAACGGTCACTGTCGGAATCGAATTTCTTATGTCAATTAAATTAATAATAATAAAATTCTAAATTCAACATACGAGCTTAATAAATGTTTTGCATTACTGCTTATTCAGCAAGAATATTTTAAGCAACTGGAGTAAATGCGACAATGTACCGATATAGCAGTAAAAACTTATTATGGTGTAATTTGTGGTATGTTCCATATTTCAGCATTGTTTTATACGACGTGATTTGTCTTTATGTATAGGACGTCATTGGATACAACTATTAGTAAAATGGCGAGTAACTCACCCGGTTGGCAATACTGGTAATGAAGGATTTGACATCTATCTGAGTTGGACAAGACTTCTGACAGGGAGCGTCCGCGCATTTCAGACATCTTGCAGCTTCCTTCAGCGCTCCTCGTTCTGAGAGAGTAGTGTGCTTGATGTCATCGAAGTTCTTCGTGAGTGAAGGACAGCTCTGAAACATAAATCCGACCACAAGCCATTATTTACCAAAATGCAAATTAAACTAAAATAACAAAAACAATCGACGTAAGCTAACATTTGAGGATCTAGTATAGATTACCTACGCGCGAGTTGAATGATTAATTAATTATAATTGATGCCCATAATCATGAGAATGTCGATAAATTTAAACAATTCTTCAAGATTACCATTTTACACTAGGTTAAAATTATGAAAAAAATATTTTATAAATTTTTTCATCATCATTTAACCTTAACTCAAATTTAAGTTATGTCTTTCTTCAACACACACGTCTAAAACATTTTTCGCCATTTCACGTGCTTGGCGATTGATATAAACTATTCTTTTTGGAACTGGACTTCATGGACTCGTATCAGTCATTATTAAAATAAAAAAATAACACGGGATCGCAACTTTAGTAAAACTCGATTACACGGTATGCGACGACTACGGCACAGCACTACACTGCAGGCGCGCGAGGTGAGGCGTGCGGACAGTGGGGGGAGATACTCCCGCTATTTACACTAGGCCCCGACTATATCCAACTTGCGCGAAAACTGTAGGCAATTTGCTAAAATATTTGTCATATTTTTTTTAATATCTACGTCAGTAAATTTATATGTATATAGTTTTACATTCAGTAAACTGATTTCGATAATACTCACAGTGCATTTTCGATCGACGTTTCTCTTCCAATGCTGTTTATTTCTTTTAGTTTCAGCCGAAGGTACCAGATTGCTGAACGGTCTTACAGTAGGGTTGCGTTTAAGTAAGTTCTGTAATAACACACGACGAATTGACAAAAAAACTATATATTTTCATAAATTCGTAAGCGAGTTCACGTCTGTACTTTGCACATTAGACATACTTTTGAAAATATATGACTGTAATATGATCTCAGATATCGAATAATATATACATACTTCTAATAATACGTTTTTTTTTTTTTTATAACGTAATTCATCCAAGTGTCTAGTGAGGAAGTTGCTCACAGTTATACGCACATACGCACTTTTTCAATACACTTGCAGGGAAAAAACAAACATGAAAGTTTTTTTTTATTTGCACATGCAAAATGTAAGAAGATTGATTACATATACCTACAGCCTACTTCAAAATTATAATTTTATTGATAAAATGCATTTATTTTATAACAAATTATTGTGAATTATAAATAATTTGATAATAATAAATGTTTTTTCGTCTTAATTTTATTACATAATAACATTTATTTATTTCAAAATATTAAACGGATTTTAAGAGGCGTAAAACCTCTGTCTTGTTACAAACAAATTACTGTATTACCCGGTTAACTTGAAACTTGAAAATGCCAAAGAAAAAAAAATTGAAAATGTTTTGTTTACTCTCATATATTTTGCAGCTAGGTACTAACTAAACTTTTTAGGGATAATTATACATTACTGTGTAATATTATTTATTATGTATGTGTGTCTTATAGTTTGCTTTATGGCCCCTTAGAACTATTGAATAAGGCTCACTTAACGAGCGAGTGTGTTGAAAAAAATACCGTTTAAGATCAAACTTAAACTACCATATTATAAAAAAGAACTGGTGCGCTTATCCTCGCAAACGTACGTGAATATATTATCAAGGGGAGGTCTAATAGTGTTAGCACTATTTTTTCAAATGCAGAATAAATATTTACATTTAAAATTTATACAATTATACCTAATTGTGTTAATTATACATTATAGCCTAAACACATGGTCGGATTAGGTACGGCCGGACTATCGGACAGTTCGGTGAGTGCCACACACCAATTGATCCGGCGTCGTACTCGGTGTGGTCCGGACGGTAATAAATAATAATAATAATTCTGTCTAATGAGAAATGCGACATACCATCGGATATGGCCCGCTACCGGACCGCATACGATGGTGCTCCCGTACCAAATCCGATCATGTGGTTCGGTTATTAGTCATGTGGACTTTAGTCTTTACCGGATCGAGCATTCCATAACCGAACCGCGAACATGATCAGTTCATACAATACCCACAAAATAAAGTGTCTGGCACGCTCATAGACGTTCTCACAAAGAGATAACAATGATATGTTTATGACATAAGATTGTATTGACGTACAGAAAGAACTATTAATATTTCAACATGCTTTCGTCATTCAGCCTTGACCGAATCAAACTACGTTTCATCAAACATCAAAATACACCTACCTCGATGTCAGGTAATTCTTGACTTAATAATTTCGCCATTTCACTAAATCCTTATGTCAAGGTAATAAAGTATATTATACGAATTAACGTTGGTGTTCACAAAACTGGCGAGTGGACTGCTCACTGGCAGCGCTTCACTCACAACTGTCAACTTAAGTGTCTCGACGTAATTTCTCGTTATCGTAGTAACTAGTATTGCATGTGGGAGGTACTTCTGAGAGATTATAGCTGTTATATTATTATTTAGATTATATGTTTGTAGGTCTAATGATATCAGTTGTCATGTAATAATGATTAAATATAACGAAGAATATGTTATCGCTTTAAGATACGTTCGTATACTATACGTAAGTTAGACCGTACATTATAGTAACTTTGTAAGTAGGTACTTGTGTGGAATGAGTGAATGCTTTGTTCTTGACGACTTTCAAATGATCTATAGTTGGAATGTTGGCTGATGGTAATTACGTAGTATAACGAGTTCGGTGAGTTTGCAACAGATAGTCCAGGGCCGGATTTAGGGTAGGGCAACCGGGGCCTCCAACAAAACAGGGGCCCCCACAATAGACTTCAGAAAATAACTTTTCCACTGATTTTTTTACCTTTACTTACAGAAGGTACCTACTTTGTCAAACCATGATTATATTAAATATTGTATTTTTTTTATGGAATAGGAGGACAAACGAGCGTACGGGTCACCTGTTGTTAAGTGATCACCGCCGCCCACAATCTCTTGCAACACCAGAGGAATCACAGGAGAGTTGCCGGCCTTTAATGAAGGTGTAAGCGCTTTTATATTGTATTTTATATTTGGAAAATAATTTGGAGCCACGGGTCCTCTAGGCCTTTGTTGCCCCGAGGCCTCTAGACATATAAATCCGGCATTGATGTTGTGGATTCGTTCCCGCTCAGAATGATTCTTCATTTTATTCTCGATGCAATGTTAGGCACCTACTTACCACCGCCAATAAAACAGGTAAATATAAGGATTAGTATTAGGACGTTTAATTATAGATTTACAGCTTTACTACAGAATCGATTCTGATAACTTTTGATACTGTGAGTGTTGATTTGGAATTAATATATTATATAATTATAAAAAAATTATTAATTTATTTATTTTTATTTAAAATAGGATCTCAAATCACTCCACCCTTTCAAAAATTTATACATCAGACCTGGGAATAACAAGCGCAGAAAAATCAGCGCGTTTCTGCTTATTTTTTAAATAAAATTTCGTAACTATAAAATGTATTATTTCAATAGCGTGGTAGTCGCTCAGTTCCTAATCTATGATGTCATAGTAACCTTTACCGTGATTTTATTTTTATTTTAAACGTATTTTAACAATAATTCTTTTGAATTTCGTAAAAAATTTGTTTTGAACATTTTCTGGGATCATGTAAAATCATCACCAAAATACCGTCCATTAAAAGACTTACTAACTCCACTTACCTAACAGAGTAGCAGGCATATCTAGTTGATCTTTGTTCCTGGGTACATTATGATAATTTTTTTCTATATAATTTGCTTATCTGTCTTTACACTATCAAGAATATAATGACAGGCATCAGTTAAAATGTTAAAATCTCTTTAATGATTCTTAACAATTAATTTTAAGTTCAGTAGTAATTAAGTTAATTAAGATCGAATCAGAAATGAGGAGTTCCGTAGCTGTACCAAAGTCACCGTAATAGCATGGAAGGCCTCCTACAGGATGGATCGCTGATCTGGTCAAGATCGCTGGAGTAGGTTGGATGAGATCGTCATGGCAATCTTTGGGTCTTTGTCCAGCATTGGACGTCTTTCGTCTGAAATGGAGTAATTAAGCATGAACACGTTTTACTTGTCTAAAAACTATTTTAATTAAACGAATGTAAATTTCGTCAATACATTAAATTATTTGTAAGTAATTAGGTACCAACCTAATGGCATTTCCGTCATATTTCCTAGCCAAACTCGCTTATTGTTTCTGAGTGGGTAAAAGAGACCTGTTTCGGCGCTAGGGTTGGTACATACAAAAATATTGACGTAGCGGACGGCGCGGCGCAGATAATTTAACTCGGACAGCGACCAGTCCCGTCGGCGTACGACGTGGCACTTTATATTTCTGTGTTCCCAAGATTGCTTAGTCGCCGTGAAAGTCGTGTGTATGTGTGCGTGCATCTATACGGGCGCTCTAGCTCAAACTATTGTATAGTTTGAGCTGTGATTCCCCGGGGCTTAAAAACATAGGGGAGTCCCAGGCTTAAGGGTGTAGAAGCAAGAATAAGAAGCGACTTAGAGCATTTACTGGTGGGAGGCTTCTTTGCATAGGGTCCGACTAGATTATGGATGGGTACCCAAAGGGCGCCGTTCGGGTAAACGGCGCCCTTTTCTGCCGTGAAGCAGTAATGTGTAAGCATTATTGTGTTTCAGTCTGTAGGGCGCCGTAGCTCAATGAAATTACTGGGCAAATGAGACTCACCATCTTATGTCTCAAAGTGACGAGCGCAATTGTAGTGCCACTGAGAATTCATGGGTTTTTCAAGAATCCTGAGCGGTTCTCCATTGAAATATACAGGGCGTATGAATTACCATCAGCCTAACGTCTTCTTCGTTTCGTCCCTTATTGTCATAAAAAAGTAGACCATCTTATTTACATTTAACGGGATTTAAAACTATGGTTTTCTACTGCTCCATCTCTTGCATTCTGACCTCGTAATAGTACCTAGTAGGGGAGCCCAAGCGTCGATTTTGGGACTTACTCGAGTGCTGCAGAATAAAAATAATTTTGGAAATTTTTATTGGTCATTGATTTATATTTTATGTGTTGTTTTTAAGTGCGTTCAGTTGTACTGTTTGTTTCCCGAATAAAATAAAATAACATTAGGGGGGCACGTTGCACCTTGTAAAGTATAAGTAATAATGCTCACACATTACTGCTTCACAGCAGAAAATGGCGCCGTGTGGTACCTATAATCTAGCCGGCATCCTGTGCAAAGGAGCCTCCCAGTGGTGACTTTAATATTGCTGTAGTTTCACTATATTTCAGAAGGTATTTTTCTATGTTTGATATATCTATAACAAGATATGGTGCTATGACATCAATTATCAAACTAATTATTTTTAGGGAGATGACACATATATAAGCAGGTTTCAAATTATTTAAAAGTTATACTTATTACTGTGGGGCAAAAAAAACACGAATTAAAATTTTATCTTTATGATTTTCCAAAAAAAGTATACTTAGCCACGCTGATGGAGGAGACAAGAGTATAATAGAAACTGGAATGTCAGAGAAATCTCAAAAGTAGAAGCATCTACCTGCTCAGAGTGGAATTTTGTACTGTCTATAATTATTTATAGATAAATGTATTCTATTCTAAGTTGCAGTCTTTCATTCTTACATCAATTCACCATTCATTCAATCAATTAAGGGATGAGACGAGCAGCATGCTCAGCTGATGGGGATTGATACGCCATGCCGATTATAATGATGCTCAGGATTCTTGAAAAACCCGGCTACTACACGGCCATTATCTCTTTACCTCTGGAACCCTGCTGGAAAGTGAAGCCCCTCCCGCTTCCTTTTCACCCAGTCGTCCTGTTGTGTCAGTACGGTTTGCAGTTTCATTACCGTTAGATACACGTCGTGATATTTTCATGCTATCACTCCTTTGCTTTTGTAGTTATCATTATTGTTTTGACTTTTGTTGTTAATAGTGCTTTCTTACTTCTTTACGCCATGGCAGTACTGCCACAAAAATAAATACTTTTTTACTTAACCCAGATTCTTTAATTGATTTTTCATTATTATAATAATAATAATCATCATCACAACACAACAACTTTGCATAAATCTATAATATTAAAAGAAATCCTTATTTATTAATAATAACATCTAGTGATGCTTGTTTTGAAAGCGACGATGTGACGTCATCGACATCCGGTCCAGAGATAATATAACGTAAAGTTCTGACAACCCACAAATAATAACATTTAAACGAGCATGACAAAGCTTTCTAAGGAATCTCAAACAAATAGGAAAAAAAATGTGTCCCATAATATTACATTTTATATTATTATGAAAATTCAGTCCGACTTATTAACAGAGAAACAATAAATAAAACGAACATTTGAACAGTTAATATAAATATATTTTGAATTATTCAGAGGCTTCACAATATTTGGAAGAATTACTCGACACTTCAGTTGAATATGTTCACTTGTATTTTACATGCTTAAGTTTTATTCATATAAAAATAGTATAATACAAGCTGTTACTACTCAAAGCGGGGACACTTACTTTCAATAGACAATTATTAGTAACAAATAGACCTATCTTGCATGTATTGCCAGCACACAAAAGTTTCTAGAGCATTTCATAGCTGTGTGAACAAGCCACTTACTAAAAATAATTTAGGTCAAAATATTTTTAACTAAGAAACCCTATTTTCAAAATGACAATACAAGCAAGATTGTTTGCGTAACAAATTTATTAAACTAACATCGAAGTAGTTATTATTCATACATTCATACATGGGTTACAAAAATTGATAAACTCCACCTAAATTAGTAGGGTAAGAGCTAACTTCCATCTACAAAACAATCTGATAGAATAAAATAATAAAAGATACGCCCGAAAGTAACAATTTCAATAAAACACCATCCAAAATATACTTTTAATTAATTGAACAATCTTAACGGAAAAGTAAGCACAGTTAAAGTAATAAAAATAAAGCAAAATAAAACGTTTAAATCTTATAAAATACATTTCAACTATTATAAGATATTGTGTTCAAAGCTAATAATTATTATCATACGAATTATAATTACAAATATGCGTAATACCGTTACACCATTAACACATTCCATTTAATATATAACATAATACGATTATTTACATGTTGATTCTCCTAAATATTTGCATCTGAACAATACAATAGGACCTTATTATACCTACGAGCCAACTTTATGCAACTGTTAATGCTTTCCACGGTAGCCTGTCACATTTTCAAATTTATAAAAGAATTTTCATCAGTGGCAATCGAAAAGTCATGACGGTTATGTCATCTGTCAAGAAGCAGGAACAATTGCACAAGCCGTGATAAAGAAAAATAGCTGTATTGTTAAAACGTCAATGACAAATAGAGGACATTGGTCACTCTCGCCGGACCTGACTTATTTTCGCGTACATTTATGAAATATAATTTTGAGACTAACTCGAATTCACGAAGGAAATAATATTCAGTACCAACAATATTATCTCTAACAAGCCAAAATATTAAAATACTTTTGTCTTTTGAGTTTATATGAAAAAGATTACTTATAAGGATATAATATATTCATCAGCAAATCGACGCTACAGCATTATTTCAATGAAGTAATCATTCCTCAAGTCCTGCGCAGTATGAGAATCCGGCCAAAAGCCAGTTCTCACGGTACAAAGAAAACTACAATGGCAGATGGACATATAATGCAAAGAAATATTTTTACTTTTAAACTATAGAATGAAATGGGTAAATGATGGATCATTCTATAATAGTTGTCTATTCCTTTTCATACTTCAAGACGAAACAGGCAACGAAAATTATACCATACAGCCAGGGTCCATTTTTTTATAAAATAAATTTTTTTGTGGCCTTGTTTTATTTAAAGGTTTCAAATTTCAATAAATCTTGAAATCAATTTTTTTTTATATATATAATTAGGTATGGCCCTTTCCAAATGCTTAATGACGCTAAGTATAGGAGTTGAAACGATTTAACACATAGAATATTATATTGATACCAGTATTGCATTCAACGAAAATGCTACCTACCTATTACGACCGTATTAAGAAGAAATTAAAATAGAAAAAGAAAATGTTCATCTTAACTCGGTCGGCTAATGCTATATTTAAATTGTGCGATGCATAAAGCTCTTTCAGACTACGCTATACTATTGTGATATAACTGAATGCTATAATAATAGCATGGCGTTAACATTACGCGATATGATCGCAAGCATTTATCACAGTC
Source organism: Leptidea sinapis (assembly GCF_905404315.1). Taxonomy (NCBI): domain Eukaryota; kingdom Metazoa; phylum Arthropoda; class Insecta; order Lepidoptera; family Pieridae; genus Leptidea; species Leptidea sinapis. The sequence goes on along the minus strand of NC_066312.1, from coordinate 31,874,560 downwards.
CACTGAACTGTATAAATACCAGTGGACAGGCTGTTCCATATGTTTGACAGCAAATTGTGCCTAATTGAAGCGCCACTCGCGAGCGTCCAAGCGTGCCAGCTGCGAGAGAAGCGTATAGTACTCTGAAGTATTATTGCGTTTTGAATTAATTTCGGTAGTTTTCCGTGTTATTCATCCTTCAGGAATCAACGTAATAAAGTACACATTTTTTTTGTAAATAGTTTTCTTATCGATATTTATTTAGTTGAGGTTGTCATCACTAGTTTTAGTACCGCAGACTCTCGCTACATGGCCAACAGCGCCAAAATGGCGAATATCAAACAGGCACAAGAGCACATTGACAGCCACCACTCCAGTATTAAATAGTAGAGGTCATTGTCACAGGCACAGAATCATGTCCAGGCGTGTTGTGATTCTTTTCACGGCCGGGGGTGAGGGGGGAGGAAGAGGACACTTCAATTCTTGCGTATAGTAAGCCAATAATATATCGTACAGTGAAGTGTGAACGTGCCCAATAATGTATGGTACGTGATATTGTTGTGCTATCAACTATATGCTAATATATTGTAGCGTATTCTGTAAAGAGCTTAATAAACAGTTATTACAATCGATATGATGATATCTTCACTTCTAATAATGAACAATAATAATTAATAATAATAATAAAAGTTTTAAATTTGGCAACGGTTTAAACGACGACACATTGATAAGACCGTCATAATTAGAATCTATTTTACTTAAGCTAGAAGACGAGGTTTCGATATTTCAAAACATTACTATGCAAATTATTTTTTATGTTAATATTACCTTCAAATAGCATAGTATGAAAAGTGAAGATATCAACATGTAAATTATCTACCAGTCGAGCTTGGACAGCTACTCAAGATATGTATCACCACATGGCCCAATTAAATATTGGATGTGATCATGTAGTTACTAGCGAAATTTTACAATTAACACCTAAAATTACCAATGTACCATTTAAATTTAAAATTATTAGCTCATTATTGGCCAGTAAGAGGTTGATTATCAATAGTGAAACACAGTACATATAGACATATCACGTCGTATAAAAACAAAGTCGAAATATTGAACATGTCACAAATTACTCCAGGCATTTAATCAAGTTGTTTAAAATATGCTTCGTCAATAAGCAGCAATGTACAACAATTATTCAGTTCAGATTTGATTCGGACAGTGACAACTGACACACGACTTAGTCTGGGTTGTACCAAATAACTTTAGCAATAACAAACATATTAAAGTACACCAAAAAATGTGTTGCACCATTTGACAATTAGATTAGAATTAGATGACGCCATAACTTTAACTGTTAACCGTAACCGTCTTCATCTTAGCCGGTAAGCGGCCGTTTTCAATAACGTATCTCTACTTACGGATATATTTTGACATCACCGTTTAATAACAAGATCTTATCTATCCATAGTTATGTCCAATATAGTTGTATTATTAGCTATAGTCCAATGCTATCTGTTGATAGGTTATCGGAATGTAAGTAAGCGTAAAAATCTTTTTACTACTAATCTATCTAGATTTGTGTCTACCTCTAGTTAATTTGTCAAGACGTTTGAGAGACAATATTGAAAACATTTTGCCACAAACCACTGAAGGTGCCATTGGAAGCTGTTAGGAACCTCCAGTTAAAATTCGGCACTACTGCAGCACATCAAAGAAGAAAAGAATGTATAAGAAAACGTATACCGAATGTAAAAAAACTGTGTGTGGTGAACATAAAATTGATGACTTTTTCTACATAAAATTTTGATATTTTTTTAGATTTATTTTTGTTATTGAGAATTTCATAACTCACAAAAAAAAACTAAAAATTTTATTTTTAGTATGTAAATTGTTATGTTTGGATAAAAAATAATAACTTAAATTTGTGTTTTTTTTACTTATTAATAATGTAGCAATCCACAAAGCTATGAAAAAGTAAAATTAATTAAATTTCTATAAAAAAGTTATATTGAAAATTGAGCGCCTCTAAGGCGCATCATTATCTTTTCAGTAGCAAAAAATTACGTTATCTTTCTAGGTTTAAGTAGCTCAATAGCAACCAGCCAAAAGTTTCAAATATATATTCGACATAGACTTGATATTTCACTTTTTAACTTTAAAACTAGCAAGGAATACAATGATGCAACACATTCCGCAGTCTAAGTTAACGTCAGCGTTACTTTTAACGTTAAATTTTACTTAAACATTAGATATAACAGCTAATATGATGCAACCCAGTCTAAGAAGAAAAGTGTGCTTACATTATCTTTAAGCACACTTTTGCCGTTCCGCTATTCGGCTGTAAATGATATGTCCTTAAATTTTTATAGAACTTCATGTAAACAAACACTTACACAATTATCCTTAGCAAATACTGAAAATGTACTTTTATAATCTATATTGATATACAACAACCGGAAGAAAAAATAAGCAATAATCGAAAAATATAACCTCTGCCTAACATAAAATTCAACAATCCCAAGTAATATCCACTTTAGACAAATACATTTAACTGTTTTATATAATAATAGAAACAAAACTATTCAACTTTCTATTTATTTAGGAATGCATGTTAAGTATTGTATATAAAAGTACTCGAAAAAAATTAATGAAAAAATATTGACACAGACTCTAAATATATAACATAGTGAATGTAATTTTTTGTTACTTTTATCAATATTAATATTACTCTGTGAGAAAAACCAATTTAACTTATATTGAGTCAGTTATTGTAATTTGAATTAATTTATAGTTTAAAACAATACGTTTTTTAGATGGCAGAAATAACTTGCAAAATTTAGGCACATAAATTGAAAACTACAATGTGTTAATGCGTAGGCTGAAGTTAACATTCGCAATGGCAACCCAGAGGAAAGAAATACTAAACAACAAACGAAACATGTCAGTACAATCCACAGACAATACAGAAGCGGTTACATATGATCTCAATCACATACACGTTACATTAATGATTATTAAGAATTATTATAAATCTATGAATGCATTATATGTGCACAGTCAATATATCTCAGAATATCGACGGATCTTCACGCAATTTGCAATGCTGCAGCTCTTTTTGCACTACCTGAAATATATAATAAATTCAACATACTGGAAAAAATCATCAAATATATCTTTTTTTATGAAAATAAGGGACGAGACGAGCAGGACGTTCAGCTGATTGTAATTGATACGCCCTGCCCATTATACTGCAGTGCCGCCCAAGATTATTCAGAAACCCAAAAATTCTGAGCGGCACCACAATTGCGCTCGTCACCTTCGGCGCCCTTCAGATCGAAACACAGTAATGCTTACACATTACTGCTTCACGGCAGAAATAGGCGCCGTTGATTATAACTTGATTATGGATACAATCCATAATCTAGCCGGCATCCGGTGCAAAGGACTCCTCCTGTAAACACCGTAAATACAAGATTCCATACAAAAGTTACACTGACAAGTGTCCGCGTCAACAAAATAAACATATACCGACATAGCCAAAATGATTGCGAAGCTGAAGTGGCAGTGGGCAGGGCACATAGTTCGACGAACAGATGGCAGATGGGGCAGTAAAGTCCTCGAATGGCGACTACGTACCGGAAGAAGCAGTGTTGGTAGGCTCCCCACAAGATGGACTGACGATTTGGTAAAGATCGCCGGAATACGTCGAATGAGGGCAGCGCTGGACCGATCGTCATGGAAATATTTGGGGGAGGCCTTTGTCCAGCAGTGGACGTATTCCGCTGCTGATGATGATGATAAGCTACCGTAAGGTTCAGATAAGGTTGTACACATACCTTAATCACACGATGATTTTAGCCCCCTATGCCTTTATTTAAATATATATTTTAAGTTGCTTACACTTACACTTTTTCGTAATACGCCTATGACGATGACATACCTGTATGGAAATCTCACGCTTAACGATAAAAACACGTAATATTCGACTGAGCCCCTGTCATACTAGTAAAATTTCGTGACTTTTTCTTAAGCAACTCCCCACCCCTTCTATTTTGCGTGATTAATAGACAATCCCTAATACCATCCGATTTGCTAAAAATCTTTATTTAAATCGACCTCAAAATTCGTTGCACAACTGTTGGTTGGGTTGTACGTGGAAGAAAGCTTCTTGAAAATTGCATTTTGAATGATAATGACGTTATAAGAAATATCTAAAGGATATTCCATTTCTGTTTTGACTTTTAATTTGTGTAGTGTGAGGCTGGAATTCAGAATCAGTTCATTTAGCACAACACTCCCCATGGTGGATACATGGTTAAGGAATTATATTATAAGGCTCTTCAATAATACTAATTGGCTGGGACAAAAATCACAAACAGCCCTAAATCAGAAACAATTAGTCATGTGACTGAATAATAAAAAGGACTAAAACAGAAACAATTAGTCTTGTGATTTAATTATAAAATGGACTAAATCAGAAACAATTAGTCTTGTGATTGAATTATAAAATGGACTAAAACATTATCACTTAGTTTGCGATTGAATAATAAAATGGGCCTTACCTTCTTCCTTTACAAAATGCTACACTTTCGCTTACACTTGATGGGCGGCGGCGGGATGAGGACAGCTCGGATCGCTTCATCGAACACCGTCTTGAGGCCCTTCTGAGTGAGCGCCGAGCACTCTAAGTAACGAACAGCGCCGACCTCCTTTGCCATGCTCAGGCCCTGAAAATTATTCGCATAGGTTTACCACCGCGTAACTAATTTAAGGTTATTTAGAGCCAGATTTTAATTCGGTCAAAGCTGGACTTCCGACCAGCGGCTCTGGCGTCAGTGCAGTGGTTGCAGTGATATTAACGCAGCGATAGAGCGATATTATTATACAGTACTGAAATGAAGCGATATATATAGTCAGACCTGCTCGTCCCTGGCGTGTATCCGTTCTTGTACGTGGATGTATGTCTGGTGAAGCACATGCAATGGTAGTATAAAAATGCTCAGGCTCATTTTCAGTGTACGTAATTCTATGGGAAATGTTTGAACTTTTAATCCTGAACACCTAAGAGACCTCAACATTTTATTATTTTCTCATCAAGTCTTTTGCAACGATATATTATGGGGGTCTGTACCTATTGTACCTAAATTGCCAACGCCGTCTTTATGCTTTATATATATTATATCGATAACGATAGTGGCGCTCGGCAATAGCGGTCGTGCCATATTTGGACAAGCTCTATCGCGTAGTACTGCGATCGCATGTGGTTTTGATATTATATCAATAATAATATAAAAATGGACCGTAATAATCAATGACGGTCTATACACATATAAGGACATATCATTCGCAGTCTAATAGCGGAACGGCAAAAATGTGCTTAAAGACAATGTAAGTACGGTTTTCTCCTTAGTCGTTTGTCAACTGTCACTGCCCAAATCAACTCTGAACTGAATAAATGTATTACATTGCTGCTTATTGAACAAGAATATTTTAAACAACTGCAAAAAATGCGGCTTTTTCGAGATATAGCCAATGACGTTCTATTGGACATATCATTCGCAGTGTGATAGCGGAGCGGCAAAAGTGTGCTTAAAGACATGGTAAGCACAGCTTTCTCCTTAGTCGTGTGTCAACCGTCATTGTCCAAATTAATCTGAACTCAATCAATGTATTACATTGCTGCTTATTGAACAAGAATATTTTAAACAACTGCAGAAAATGCGGCAATTTATAGATATAGCCAATGACATTCTATATATACATATTATGGACATATCATTCGCAGTTTGATAGCGGAGCGGCAAAAGTGTGCTTAAAGATATGGTAAGCACAGTTTTCTCCTTAGTCGTGTGTCAACTGTCACTGTCCAAATCAAATCTGAACTGAATAAATGTATTACATTGCTGCGGAAATTTATAGATATAGCCAATGACGTTCTATATATATAGTCGCGAGCAAAAGTTTGGAATCACACACGTCGTTAGTCCTTCACTTAATCCGGGATAAATTCTTAAATACTGGCTTGATTTTAATGAATTCGGTATCAGCTTAAAGTTAAGGGTTGATCCTTTAAAATGATGTCATTTTTATGATAAGCAATTAAAAATTTATTTAGTAAGCAAGATAGCTCGGAACCCATTTCAAGTAAGTGATTCCAAAACTTTTGCTCGCGACTGTACAAATACATATGGGCATATCATTCGCAGTGATAGCGGCACGGCAAAAGTGTGCTTAAAAACGTTTAAAATATGACGAGGTAGCAAAGACAGCTACACTAGTATGAACTGTGTTTCAGTTGTCAGTGACTTCCTCGATTCCAGATATAATTACACACCGCTTGTTGCAGAAAGCATCATTAAAGTTAATTTTTCATTCAATACAATACCGTCTTTTTCATTTTGACAGTCAAAGAAAGCAAGTGACATAACGAAACATTAACTTTAAGGATGCTTCTGCAATAAGCGTTTAGTCAAATCAAATTCTTAAAATTAAATATAATTACTATACTGTCTAAAGCTTAACACAAAAGTGAAATTAAAATAAAAGTATAACTTCTAAGAATGGGTGTGTATATGTATGTGTGGGTGTGTAAGGGTGTGATAGTGTTAACGTATGTTATTATAATTGGTATGAAATGACGTTTTTATACATATGGACAAAACATTCGCAGCCTGATAGCGGAACGGCAAAAGTGTACTTAAGACATTGTAAGCGAACTGTTCTCGCAAAGTGTGCAATAAAAAAGTGCCCAAATAATAATTGTATTTTGTGTACATTCATGCCCATAAAGTATGATAAAAACTTTTACAACATTAAAAGTATTGAAATCTCTTTCGAGAGTAAATATATTTTGTAATTTTTTCAAATTGATGTCACACACAAAAGTCCAATTAGCCATATTAATAATTTTACAAAAGCTGTCATACCAAGACATGTTGGTGTCTTGCCAAATAGATACCCTGGAAAAGATGTCTATGTCTCAAAGACAAAATTTAATAAATTAAATTTATTTCAGGGAACTCAACATTTTAATAACCAGTTTCCCAAATTATTTTATGTAATAAAAATATAATATTTAAATAACAAACTCTCATTATACCTTACCTTATTTATCTTATTGATCCAAATACATTTAAGCGTTAAGGATTAACAAATATATGCACAAACCAATAACTACTTAACTGCTACTCCACTGTTTTAATCTGGTTCTAAATTCAAGATACGCAGCTTAAACTGAAAAAGTGTTTACATTACTGCCTATTGACCAAACATATTTTAAACAACTGGAGTAAACACTAGCAGTTGAAGCTTATTATGGTGTCATTTGTGGCATGTCCCATATTTCGGCTTTGATTTTGTATCACGTGCATTTTCTATCAGTATAGAAACGTCATTGTTTGTATGATACTTATTAAGAGAATATAGAAATCGGCTGTATGTCTTTGACACATACTTTGAACGAGCCTCCCAATGCGTTGCTTCCAGATATACAGCAAAAAAAAAAATTGGGCGGATAAATAATTAAGTCATACAAAATATGAACATACCTGCGGATAGGTGATGGGGGCTAACTTCTTATCCTTCAGCTTCTCAATAGTGTCCTTGTCCTCGCGAAGGTCCACCTTGGTACCGACCAGGATGATGGGCGTCATGGGGCAGTGATGCCGCACCTCCGGGTACCACTGAGAATTAACACAAAACATTGAATACGCTGAAATTAAAGTTAAATATAGCAAATACTAAACAATTTGCTATTTTTAAAAGTGATAATTCTCACTTCATGATGACTTCTGATTAATTATACAAATTGAATTTGTAATCAAAATTTTTTAATGACGGGTTTTCTCTCTCTCTTAATCTAAATCTCGGTTTATGTCCGAGCGCTCTTATAAATTGAGCCAACCGTTCGATTACGCATGGGTCGTAAGTTTTGGTATATCTTGTTCAACTATAAAGTAGAGATGGAGCTTTAGATGGAGCCACAATCCAGTAGAGGTCGCGGGTTCGAGTCCCGCATCGTTTATAAATTTGATTTGTATAGCAATAACTATCAGTTCGTTCAGAAATTGGGAAGTTTGCTTATTTTAAAATACACAAACTCTTTGGGATCATGTAGCTTATGTGTCAAAATGACGAGCGCATTTGTGACGCCTCAGAGAATGAAAGGGACTATCAGGAATCCTGGCACTGCATTGTATTGGGCAGGACGCCCTGAAAAACAACAACTTGACTATGATTGGACTCAGCTAGGCCAATGCTTAGATAATTTATACGGCCAGATAGAGCCTCTTGCTGAATGCAATGCATGACAAAAGGTCAGGTTTCTTACTTTGTGTGCATAACAGCTAAGTCTTACACCGTTAACCATTCGCCGCTATTTTTTTCGAATTGTTCACAGCTGCCATAGTCTATCTGGACGTATAAATTAAATCTAAGGATCAATGACATGGGGAATCAGTTGATCAACAAATATAAACGCATTTTTTTTATATACTTTATCGTATCAAAACGAATTGTTGCACTAAATATATCAATAGATAAAGAGCTTTGGTCAAAAGTCGCAATTTATTTCGACTCAATTTATATAAAACATGATAAAACTAAAGGCACATATATACACACAAATAATACCTGAAAATAATAGCATAAAAAAGAAGTGCGGTAAAGAGATACTAGGCCCCTAATGCGTTAAAAAAGTACTATTATCAATAAAATAATTGCATCGGTTGATGGCTGACAAAAGAAAAAGACTAAAACAGACTGCATATTGTTGGAAATAAGAAAGAAAGATAAAGTAAGAATAACAAACATGAGCAAGAAAACCAAAATGGATAGTATAGAAACATGAAACAGTTAAACAGCTAAAATGGCGTCTGACAGGACAAGTGATTCGAAGCAAAATGATAAATGGACAAAAGATATTGTAGAGTTCCCGAGATATAAAAAAAGAAATAGAGGGAGACAAACGATACGATGGGAAGATGATTTCAAAAAGATTGCTGGACCAACATGGAGAAGAACAAATTACGACAGGAAAATGTGGAAAAATCTCGAGGGGGGGCCTATGTCGGCGGACAAGCGAGCGATGAATAAACTAAATAAATGTTATAAATTAGGTGAAATATAAACATAATCAATAAATATAAGTTGTGGCATACCTTAAGAATGTATCGTATTTAGTTTGTTTGCAATAAAGGCTTCATTCATTAATCATGTGTGTTAGCTCACCTTAGCACGAACGTTCTCGAAGGAGGCGGGATTGACCAGCGAGAAACATATGAGGAAGACGTCCGTCTGCGGGTACGACAAGGGTCGGAGTCGATCGTAGTCCTCCTGGCCCGCCGTGTCCCAGAGTCCCAGGTTGATGGGCTTGCCGTCCACCATCACGTTCGCCGAGTAGTTGTCGAACCTGAAAACGACAACGAAATGATGTAATTATTATATAAAAAAAATACAATTAGGTGTTATTTTGTAGAAATCCGTAACTATCCAAACGTTGTGAGTTTTTTTAAGTGTTCTTAAGTTCCTCTAAGATTTGTCTATAAGCAATTCAACGTGTTTCGCGTCTACACGAGGAATTCTCAGGACTCAGTCTCGTGCTAGCTTCAATCTTAGCGGGATTTACACACTTAAGAAAACATACATTTCTACGTAATTATTATGCCGATTAGGTGTGAGAGCTGAAACAAAGTAGGTTTGTAGCCAAATGCAATTGCCAAACTCTTCAGCCGCAACATGAGTATTGGGCAATTGATAGGAAACTTAGATCATTTATACGTCTAGATGGACTGTGACAGCTGTGAAAACGTCGAAAAAAGATTGAGTTTGACAGTTAACCTCTATTTTGAGTAATGCACTAACACACAAGTGACATACAAATAGCTAGTGTAAGACGTAGCTTGTCACGAACAGTAAAGTAAGTAGTAGTAAGACCTGGCCTGTTTTCATCGGTTGTCTAGCAGCAGGAGGATCTATCTAGACGTATAAATAAAATTATCTACTACTACTATACATATACAATTTACTTCTCAAGACATTATTTTGTTTCTTTATTAAGTGTCTAAAATGAGATACACTAACAATTTGCATTGCAACATCATCACATAGCGCCTAGCGGCGTGTCAAGAGTTGAGCACTCCCACGTTGACGCACTTTGACACGCGCGTAGTGAGGCTACACATATTACATCACTCAGAACAAGTGTAGCCAAGCACACCATACAAAATTGTTTTAGATTCAACTTAGTCAAATAAAAACCTAGTAAAACAATACGAAGGGCTATAAGGAAGCAGTAGAGTCACTCAGCCGTCCTATGACCCACCATGAAGTCACCAAACGGAAAAAAATAGGAATTCATCAGCATTCACTTTTGTTTGAATTCACTGATTTATACTATAGTGGACAGGGCTGCGAAATATACCCAAAGTTTATTATAAGTTACGCCAAGATTATATTCGAAAGCTTATTAATATAGTAGGCCAAGATTTCATCAGATTCTGCGGGATAGACAATAAATTGCGAAGTAGATAAAAAATAATTGGATTGCTTTTCAGTTTCCAACAACAAAGCGACCGACTTTAGTAGGTTTCCGTTTTAATATTAAAAGATCACGTATTTTCCAAGTAAAAAACGAGGTTCTACAGCATTTAGGAGTTCCAATTAACCTTAATTTGTATTAATTTAAACTTTCTATGCCCTTTCATATTACTAAACTACTCAACCGCTTTGGGCGTTTCCGTCAGATTTTCTGGGATAAGGAAGAGAGCATTGTTAGTTAGTTAGCATCTTGTATGTTAGCCTTTTGCCTAACATTTGATCCTGAAATTTTGGAGTGTTGTAGGAAGTACTACAGAAATTAATTTAGAGACGCTTTATAATTATTTTATTATTTTATAGTTCTTATAAAACCACAAATTTGACACTGAAATAAATCATAACCTTCAATTTTCTCTTCTATAAAGTACCAGACTATTAGAACAAAGAACGGTGCAGACTGATAATATTCGTCGCCCAATTTCTAAGGCACTGTGCCATACCGACTTATGAAGATCCTGCGTAGCAAAGTTTGGACTCCCAATGTTTTTGTTCTTGAGAAAACACACAGATAAGGGTAGCAAAGTGACAAATGTATATACCACTAATTAACCTAATATATGAATAAGCCAGCAAAATTACTTCACAGTCACTTAACAGCCTTGTAATGTAATTTCTAAGAGTAATTATTGAGTTTCTTGCGTATTCTTCTCAACAAACGCGGCAGCTATAACGGATATCTATAGCTTTACTTGCAGTGTTTCACCAGATATGACTGGACTGGGAGAGCAAATATAGTACTAGAATAATCGTATTGGGTACTGATGTCAATCGTATTGGGGTCGTAATCGTATAAATCAACGCCGGACACTATTCGGCGTTACTCGCTCGTTCACACGATGGACTCGGTACCCGCACGGTGAATCTATGGGATGCTAGATGAATTTGATTTTTCTTTTGATGAGAAAAAGTGACGAGAAACAACAACAATTAGTGATACGTTACTGCCCTGCAGTGCCGGTCAGGATTCTTGATTGAAACTAAAATTATGTGAGACATCAACAGTTGCTATCGTGACTTTGAAACATAACATGTTAAGTGTAACATTAAGCCAGTAATTTCAATAGCTACGACGCAATGATTGTTGCGCATTACTGCCTAGCCGTTCTGTGCAAAGAAGCACGGTCATAACTTGAATCTACTGATAAATTATTCCTTTGTTTAATAACCTAACAACAAAACAACGTTTACGTCATTGAAGTTTCAATGATAACGCTACAAACGAGTTACGTTTTGCGCGCGTCACAATTACTGCAACAGTAATGCTTCACTCTACAGCGGATATGACTCAGTTTTCTGAGAGGAACAGGTGGCTAATTAGATCATAACACTCAATTGCCTTCCGAGTGCTCATTGTATTGAAAAAGTATACAGAAATGTATTGTGCATACTCTAGCTGTTATTAGCCTACCTACCGCAGCGATCTTGTCTAAATAATAATGGCCAATTGATACATTACTTTTATGTTGAAGTGAAAAATTTACCCTGTTTTTTTAAATACTCAACGAGTCCTTGAGAATGAGTAAATATTTTATTACTATTTATGAAATATTTGATATTTAATATGCTTAACAACGATTGTAAAATAATCATCGATTTAAAAGAGTGGCCGTTGAAATTCTTGTATGTTCACGAGCTCTACTTTTTCCGAACATTTGGTAGATTCATATAAATTAAATAATTTATATAATGACCATTCAAAAGCGGCTATTTAATTAAAGTTTATTTGTCTTTATCGCAACAGAAATTTACGTCATAGGTTTCATAACTTAACAAGATAATGATTGGTATTGTTGAGTATATCTTGCCAGTTAGACCGGTCGGCCAGGGCACAAATCAATTCCCACGAGCTCACACCGTGGGCGGTAGCGAGCTATCGAACCTATCATGACAGGTCACCGCTGATCACTTTACGTAACATGCAACAGCTTCGGCGAAATTTAGATCTTAAAATATATACAGTACTATTTGTCAGGGCAGTCTTCTAGCAGAAAATCTTGAGCCTGCCGCAGGTGTAAATCTTCAAGTTATTACAGAGGGTAAACCCCTTTTTTTTTGCTAACGTGACTGGATGATTTCGATTTACGAGTTTATGGCCATTAAGAGTAGATAAGACATTAGCGGCGAATTGACACGATTAATTTTTAAAAACATTGATTATTTGGTCTTTCGCGTTTGCGAATGCGGTAACATAACATTTCGTCTCACAAGTAGGGTTACCAGTTTGTCCGGAAATGAGTCTTTACGAGAAAAAAATCTAAACGAAATCAAATAAAATATCCGGACTTTTATCGAAATGTCAGGCTTTTAGTCAGAACCTTTCAAATTACTTAATGGTAACCCTGCTCACAGGTGACAATAGATCACCATCTTCATATCTAACTGCGGAAACTCTTTAACAACCTGCACACTATAACTATCAAAATATTACATTTCATCGGTCAGTCTTTTTTAACTACACTGCTGTTTTTATAAATACATATTATGGCGATTAATTCTCATTATTAGAATAAACTAGAACATTTTAGCGAGCTTTATAGAGAAAAGATATCTAGGTATATTTGCTTCGATCTTTTTGTCATCTCTCCGCCGATATGTTTGCCACCATTTTATATCTTTACTTTTATAGATATATTTTAAAACATATTTTGGAAATAAAGTTTACAATTAATATGTAATTATTATTCTCGATGCACATGTCTTTCAAGCTAAATTATGTATAGTAAATAGTGTGCTTCATAAAAAATGCAAATTGATAAAAAATACAGATGATAAATGGCAAGACTAATCTATAATTTGCTTCGACGTAATATTTGAATACGCAACAATTTACCTACTATAATAGTCACAGGTTGTAAAGTTCTTTGTCGCATTCTGATATCTCGTAAATCGATTATTTTTAAGACGAAGCATTTCACCAATAAGAAAGCACACTCAAAATTTTTTAGAATTGAAATTTATATAAAAATATTTTTATTATAACCAAAAATGTGCGCGACTTCCAGCGCAGATTTATTTTATTGGCGATATGTAATTAATTTTCAAATAATTTTAACAAGAGCTATTTCCCAGTAAAAAACCGATAAGAAAAGATGGAAAACATGCAAATACATATTATAGTGTAAATTTGCAAGACTATAGTCCGACAACTTAATGCGCGACCGTTCCACGGGGTGACAGACGGTGGAGGGGACGGGGTACTAAAAAATCAGCGGGTAGCGGGTTACGGCAGTTTCACGCGTTGCTCTTTCCCGCAACACCACCCGCTACCCGCTGACATCTTGTCTCGGACTATAGAGAATACGAAATTGACTGAATACAGAAGACTGTTATGTGTTCGCTTGGGTGATATTCGAAGTTCGATTGATGTCTAACCGACTGCGCCTACATGCTGTGCTGCGGGACTGGTTGATGTTTTGGACAGAGACACGTGTCACGTAAAATCAGGTACATGTCTGTTGGTTAACATAATAATATTATAAATTAACTTACACGGTGGGTATGTATTCTCCTGGGAAAGCGTTTGTGGTGTAGCTGATGAGAAGGCATGTTTTACCCACGGCTCTGAAAAAAAAAATTACACAAATTATTATACTGTTTTAAATAAATACATCTAGAATACAATTGCGCTTTTAAACTCAAATAATATCCATGTTTTTGATGAGCAGATAAAAAAATCTCATTTTATATCAATTTCACTTTGAAAGTATTTGGTGAGTGTAATATTTATGAAACGTACAGAAATTTACACTTTCGAGGCTAACATAAACAAATCATAGTTCTAAAAACTATAAAAACACGCTTAAATAGAAAACAAACCTAAAAAGAACAATATAATTTTCATCAAGTTAACTTAATTAAGAAATCGTGCGATTAAAAAAATTTGTAAAAAAGCGAGTTAAGAATAATTGGACAGACTATTTAATCTCAATAGAATAAATAGTCAATAAAAGCGGGACAGACTATTAAAATTATTTCAATTTCATTATTCTTCGATAAGTTTACGAGGTTTCAATTCAATGCAATGTTTTTAGTGGGCGAAAAATTCCGTTACATTCAAACAAACGTACCAAGTCAACAAAAGCTGTACAGGCTGTATAGTAAGTACTCTGGTATAAAAAGGAAAAGTCGTCCCCCGCAGCAAGGAAGAGGGATATTACTCAAGTTAACACATAAATTGTGGAGATACCGAGTACGTGAGCTTTATTATGTGCGATAAATTACATTTAGACCGTCTCCACTCCCTGGAATAATGCCCTCGGATTGCGATATACTTTCATCAATCTAAATGTAATAATATGTGGGAACTCTAATATTCTTCATTCAATTGTACGTTACAATAAATTTATTTGTCACTTCTACTGACGGATGTGTCGGTAGTAGGTTCGCGTTCGAAATTTAAAAGAGAATTGTAATAAGAAGAATGAGAATAAAAGACTTCCCAACTCGATTTAACCGAGTAGTGGGCATAACATTGTTCCTGGTGTTAACATTATTATATTCACAGTTTCTAGCAAATTACCTATTGTGCCTATGAAAAAACATAACATTATCATATCATTCTTTATATATTTAGATTTTCCTTGCGCACTCGTTTACTACGCTATTGTTACATCTGGCCCATACTTCTAGACGGCTGTGTAGAGGCGTGGACTATTAAAGAAGACCTCAGGAAACGTATAGAAGTTTTCGAAATGTGGGCATATAGACGTATGTTTGCGATTAGTTGGACTCACAAGTTCATGAATATGGAAGTTCGGCGGCGCGTCAATAAAAAACGCGAACTCATGCAAACCAAAGACGAAGTAATGTCGCATATTTGGCGCACATGGTTAGGCACGAGAGGTAGGAACTCCAACAAATCATCACGATGGGAAAAGTTGCCGGAAGAAGAGGCGTAGGTCGCACAAAAAAGTCTTAACTTCGCAACATCCCGGCAGAACTATTTCGCCTCGCGACGAACAAAGTTGAATTTACAAAGCTGACTGCCAACCTTCGCTAGTTGGAGAGACATGCGAAGAAGAGGAAGAAGATATATTTAGATGAATTGACGACGTCACAAGGATGGCCGCCTGACCCATTCTTAACGCGCAGCCCGGGTGATACGATCAACCCAGTACATTAACTACTCGAAATCTAGTTGTCAGCCGCAAGCTGGTATCTGTATATCCTGCTCCATAATTTAACTTTAAAACAGCGTCAAAAGTACTACTTATAAAATACTATAATATACAATATGGGTATTTATTATCGTGGAGGTTAGTATAAACGGTCAAAATGTTAAAATAAATTGTACTGTCATCGGTATGGATTTTTAGGAAAATAGGACGTATTCAAGCTGGTGAAAACTAAGTTGAAAGATTCCGTTAAAACAGGCCAGGTTTATTTCTAAAGTGTATGTGACAATTTACGTGTTACAAAAAATACAGATACATCTTTAAGCACAAACCAGACAGAGATAGTGAGATAAAAATAAGGACACAAGGATGTCTCCTTAAACAGATTCACTGTGTATATCTAATATTTAAAATTGCACTTAAAATGTACCTGATATCAAACAACCAGTGAACAAAATTCTGAAAAGTCACCTGGTGTTAAGTGATCACCGCCACCCACATTCTCTTGCAACACCAGAGGAATCACAAGAGCGTTGCCGGCCTTTAAGGAAGGTGTACGCTCTTTTTTTGAAATGTCTTATCGTCCCGGAAACACCGCACAAGGAAGCTCATTCCACAGCTTTGTAGTACGTGGAATAAAGCTCCTTGAAAACCGCACTGTGGAGGACCGCCACACATCCAGATGGTGGGGATGATATCCTAACTTGTGGCGTGTCGTGCGAAAGTGGAATAATAAATAAATCTGACATAATTCAATTGTAGACGTTGTTAGAATCTAGAAGAAATTTGATGATTTCCAACTGTTCACGTACTGCTATTATTATATGTTTTATTCCGAATTTAAAACATATCTACATCATTATATTATGAGTTTTGGAGAACAAACAATCGGCACGTATCAGTATTTAGTGTTTCATAAAAATACATGATAGTTTTAGGTCCTCATACTGTAAGAGATTTTGTATTGATAGATACCAGAAAAATATTATACGGTATCATAATGATGTAATACATAACACATTTGACCGTTGATATCAAAAGCCCTTTTAACGCGTCTAGAGTCTAGACTACGATCACAGTGGGAGCATTATACCCAATTACGTTAATAATTCTACACTCGTCTCGGCTATACAGTGTCCTGTCCATGAATAATAATATTATCAATATTATAATGCAAAGATTATTTAAATTAGATAATATGATGAATGAAATAGTTTCTGTAATAGACTTTGATACGAAAATAACCAAGTTACTACTTATTCGGCTATGCTTCTCATAGCAATATAAGATGGTGGTCCGGTTTATTGATTTGTTTATTATTATGAATATATAAGGAAAGGTTATTTATTAATAAAATCTTTTATTGATTATAAAATATATGGTATTCTTAGTTACAATTTATTCTTGAATATGAACATTATTAGTATAGTTAGTTTATTTCATTGTATAAGAGTAAGAATTGGTTAGAGATTGAGAAGAGGAGCCTGCCTATCTCTGTCGTATGCGAGATAAAGGGAAGCCAGACAGACTGGCGCCGTAACGCGTTACGTTACGAAGCCGTTTACCCTACCATATGAAGTTGTAACTTAAAAACCTCCTCTAAAAAGTATTTGGTCTCAGGGGACCGCGTTAGTATTACTTTACCAGTAGGAGGCTCCTTTGCACAGGATGCCGGCTAGATTATGGATACCACAACGGCGTCTATTTCTGCTGTGAAGCAGTAATGTGTAAACATAACTGTGTTTCGGTCTGAAGGACGCCGTAGCTAGTGAAATTTCTGGGCAAATGAGACTTAACATCTTATGTCTCTAGGTGACGAGCGCAATTGTAGTGCCGCTCGAAATTTTAGTAAGTAAGTACTTACGTAACCTCTACAATGTACATAATTTGACTCAAGTAAATTTCTACTGACAATGAACCCCAAAGGCAAATGACCTACAGAAGATAACTATTAACGAAGATAACAAAGCGAATGCTATTGAAACACGACGCACAAAAGAGTAAGTTATTTCAGGATAGATTAACAAACATGACATATTGGTTATAGAGTTGGATTTTACTTATTGGAAGGAGAATAAGAAATAGGTCGCTTGCTCAACAAGCAGACGAATGTATGAGAGTTGTTTTTTTTTAATTCTCAATATTCATACAGGCTGTCTTTTCAATATACCATTAGTATTGCCAGAAATCGTAAGGTACATACCGTTAGTTGTTTACAAAAACATGTTTTTCTTGTTACTACAATGTATGTTCCACATCATTCTAGAAAGATCTAATAACATTATCTACGTTAAAGCATTATCAACGTTTCCATCTCGAGGTATATGCTTTTACAACATGGTCCTAGAAAATGTTTGAAACAAATGTATTAGGAAATTTAAAAGAATTGTTAATAAACGTAAAAAGGCAATTATTTTCTCAAAATTGATTCCTTTAGAATTATTTTTGATGTCATTTCTAATATACTAGATACATTAGTTGTGATAAAAGTTACTATAACATAAATTATTTTCTTAATGATACCACACACTGGGAGTGGAGCTAACATCCTCAGGCTATTTAATTATAAATGTTTATTGTACGATATTCCATAGTAAATTGTAACGAAATTTAAAAAGAGCCCGCCGTGTTTCTTGCGCCTGTTCTTCTCAGGTCAGAGGAATACTATTTCGAATGGTTGGTAGTTTTTGACGTTCAAGTTATTTAAATCCTATTTTGAATAAAACTATTTTAACTTGAATTAGATCTCTGGTACCTCACTGTTCTCTTCTGCTAAATCTTTTGAATCAATATTCATTGCTACAATAATTAGCAGGTTTCTTTTACATTATGTTGGTTGCAAGTTGGTTTGGGTGCTGTCGTATGAGCTTGTGGTCTGCTACTTCCTTCTTTATAGTTTTATTATTTAGTTCCCTACGTAGACGGTCGTTTTTAATGTACCGTGAACACTTACGGCCGTTTTCATTAACCTATCTACCCTTAGTTGAAGTTACGGATACATTGCTGTCACCGTGTAATGACAAGATCTTATCTATCCATAGTTATGTCCAATATAGTTATAGTACAATGCTATCTGTCAATAGGTTATTGAAATGTAAGTAAGCGTAAAAGGATAGATTTGTCTACGTCTAATAAGTTAACCCTAGTCACCTAACCTTTGTATGTACCCCTCTATGCCTAACCATTCGTCGATTCGACGAATATTTTAAGAAAATGGTTATTAACAGCAAATTGCGGTATTACAATTAGAACAGTAACTTTTGGTCCTACGCCTTTTTTTTATTATAAGAACAAAGCCCACAAACTTTTCTTTCTCTTGATTTCTAGTGGTTTTGATGGTAGAAGATGAGTACTAGATGTAGATGGGGCTGCAGTTGAGGTTTCTACCTTGTTGGCACCCAGCAAATCTTCAATATTTTACTTTATGTGCGTTGGCATTGTACGTATTTCCAATCTAATTTTCAGCCAATTTTAATTTTCTACAAGTTGTGAATGTAACTTCTTCATAATATCACGACGAGTCATAGTGGTTTATCCAACTCGAATAATATTCATTGCCGCTGCTCTTCTTGACGTACGCCCTTTGCTTGTGGCCCAAACATGACGGTTCCGGCTGCGGATGTTACTTTGCGATAATGTTAGCATGAAACCTCCACAGGTATTAACCTGTGGAAGTTACTTCTGAAACGGGCAGTGACTGGCTCTGACACGACCTGATCCAACTGACCAGCTGCAGAAGACTCCTCCTTCATAATCAGATGGGTCGTCTTGGAGGTCACTTTGTATATCATCATTTTCCAAATTATCTTCTACTTCACTGTCAGTAATACTAATATATTCCGAAATATCTTTTTCTTGCAACAAACGCGTCATTTCTTCATCAGATAGTCTTACAGCCATAGCAAAAGAACTGTAAAATAAATTGCACATATTTTAATCCCAATATAACACAAACCCGAACTATTCGTTGAAACGACGAGTAAAATGGCCATATTTTGTAAAATAGAATACTTACCTGTTTAACACGTCTTTCCGACGGTAGTTTGGGGCAAGAAATGAGTTGGTTTGAGGCAACAAGACTGTACACCCGCGCAATATAAAGAGACAGACATATTTGTATCTCGTATTCGTCGAAACGACGAAGGTTAGGCGTCTAGGGTTAAACTAAGGACAGATACGTTATTGAAAACTGCCGTTAATAATTCGATAGTAGATTAAAGGCACAAAATTAAAGAGCCAATTGTAGATGCTAGTAGAAAAAAGTTTAATAAGAGAGGTATGTCAAAAGAACGCAGTCAACTCGATGACAGTTTCAGGTCTGCAATCTATGTTTGCCTCTCTGGAACTGGTATCAGTAAATGCATTAATTAATAGACAACAGGAATTCAATTAAATAAAAAATGATCAGAAATTATTTTAAGTTTCATTGATATAGATAAATGCGGTTGAAGACATAACGAAGCGACGTCTCTACGCAACGCTAAGCAATCTAGCCGAGCATCGGGGTCCGCAACAATTTGAGCAGCTCTGCATTGCACGCGGTCAAATGGTTAGAGCTTCTATTTGAGTACAAATAATATGAAAATAACTTCATCTGTTTGTCCCTTATCCTTTATCCGTTCGTTAGTATTTCGCGGCTAAACTGCTCAAACGATTTTAATTAAATTTAGTAGTGATATGTCACTACTAAATTTGACAGACTATGGTCTGAGGTAAAGGTACACCCATAAATTCTTAAATGTTCCAATTCATCAAACGCGTGGATTCCAAATAGAACCGCACTGTGGAAGGCATTTGCAAAAACTAGCCGTTAATGCTGCTTCATTAAAGTCGTATCACCCGAAAAATACTTAAAAAAATATCACTAACACCCAAACTGTCCTTAAGTCTATCCCGACTTTAACCTACAAATACTAACGACCAAACACGACGCATATACACGCACATGGGCAAAACGTTCTAGAATATAATGGAAAAAAGAATTTCATAAACATTTCGACCGTTATCAGTTGAGGGCTCGGATAAGAACAATCGTTCAATCAATACAACTGACTCATGCACTATCCCAGTTCGAAATCGTAAAGTGATCCGTAACCAATGAGTCAGAGACCGATGAAAACAAATATTCAATTCATAATGGCGGTTCGGGTTTCCGGATCAATTTAAATTGTTTCTGACTTCTGCATTAACCAACTTTCAAATCCGTGTTTGGTTGGCGCAAAATGTAATTCGATGAAATGGAATTCTCATTATTTAGAAAAATCTATTGCGGAACTATCTACACTTTTAACTACGGTAGATAGATAGTTCCAAAGTTCAGATTAAGACAGAGAGATCATAGTGCTGCAAAAGCAAGAACTCTTTGAGACTTTACAGTATTTCAAAGTTGGAAAATATGCTACATGTTAGAACTTAAGGGTTTGGAAAACACTATAATAATTTATCAGCGTAACAGCAGTCATTGATTGTACCAATAACAGTAATAAGTAACGTGTACAGGAACAATTAAAGGAACGGAACGCAATTTTTTACAGTTGTCATCTATCTGTCGTCATATATTATAATCTAAATAATCCATATGAATATGATCTATCACTTAGACAAGATCGTGTATTTAAATATAAACAATGTCTAAAGATTGTTGAACGCTACAGAACAGAAAGACACAAATTTGTATGTTTAACTTTTTTGTTATAACACAGTGATAGTCCATCAATTGTCATAAAATCATTCATGCAACTGTTAAGTGCAAAGTGGGTCATAAATAAATTTTGTCGATGGTACCTATCGTATTCTCGCGAACATTCGACGTAACAATAATAATTTTACCGTAAATGGAAATAATCTGATAGTAATAAGATAGTTCGCCGTTCAACACAGACGATATAATTACATTTATGTTGCACCGCAACCCGCATTCTGCTAAACTATCAATCATGCCCAATGACATTCTATACATCATATAGAGCAGACAAATCACGTTGTATAAAAAACAAAGCCGAAATATGGAACATGCCACAAATTACACCATAGTAAGCTTCGACCGCTATATCTATACATTGCCGCATTTACGCCAGTTTTTTAAAATATTCTTGGTAAATAAGCAGCAATGGATATTATTTCTTCAGTTCAGGTTACTTATGTTGAATTTAGATCCCGATTTGGACAGTGACACAGAAAAGAGAACAGTGTGCTTACTTTGTCTTTAAGCACATTCTTGCCGTTCCACTATCAGACTCCGCATAATATGTCCTTATACTATGTGTATAGAACGTCATTAATCATGCCACTCTGACCGAGAAGTAGCCATTGATTACAGACCATACACAGTCCAATTTCCAGACCCTCAATTTACCGTTTTTCTTTTATTATTAGTTATCTTAAGCTGGCCGTTTTCATAGCATCTACGATCTGATCAACCTTTGCCAAAATTTCCATTAACATTCGCCTTATTCATTTGGACAACTACTAAAAGTTACAATACAAAATTAAAAGACATAATAACTAATTTGCCGTAAGACGTAAACATAGTCATAATTGAAGATCCAAACATAATCCTAAATATAAATCAATAAGCGTGGGCACGACGACTTACTTCTGAAGGTTGTGGTTAGGTCATCGATGGGAAAAATCATTCCGCACAATACGTTACTACCAACATAACATGGGTATGTGTGTGTACTTCTTAATGTATTATTGTGCCAACGAAGTCTCAACGAAGACATTAAAATACGAGTTTATATGAACCTTTTACAAGGACGAAGTAACACCGATATACCTCCTGGTAATTTAATATAAATAATAACCGGCACTGCTAGTCGTGGCTGTACACCTATTGTTGTTTGAGATCCGATGGTAAATTGTATTTTGTATACAATACTTATGGTCTATGGTGCACTGAAGCATTTTCCTTACGCCAGACATTTCAACCGTCTTCGTAATCGCGACCTGTCTTTAGTTATTTATGTCCACGTTACCCATACATAAATCTTCTTGGCTGAAAATCTATTGTTGTTTGAGATCCGATGGTAAATTACAATTTGTATACAATACTTATGGTGTACGGTGAATTTAAGCATTTTGTTTATGAAAGCCATTTCAACGCTTGCATTGCGACCTGTCTTTAGTTATTTGTGTTCACGATTCCTTTACATAAATCTGGCATATAATTAGTAGGCAAAATTTATCTGAGTCTGAAAACAGTCGCAACTAAACTTTATATTTTCATAAATAAAATGTAATTTCGTTATTAAGGCAAATTGACTCAATTGTAAGTAACAAATAACCGGTTTGTATATAGAAGAAAACGTTATAAGTAATCATGCTAACGACCGTGAGAAGGGCAGGGAGGTAGATGTATAAGTTACGAACGTCGCAAAATCACGGCTTCGCGGGAGAAGTGCGTTGTTATAAATAACTCTCGACTCTCGTAACATTGTGCAGTCAGCGTCAGTATCGTAATCATCTTCAATGCGATCCTTTGTTTACACTAAAGTGGCTTCCTTCACGACTCAAATATCGTAAACACATTTTTGGTCCGACCGAACCGTGTATGAGAGTTCGGTCGGACCAAATCTGACCATGTCTGATTTTTTGCTGTTTAGTATATTATTATGCTTTATGAGTACATATTTGGTATTGAGGAACTGATGTGCACAGCCTTGACGGTTGGTTATAGCGAATTAGAGGTAAATAAATAAGATATGTATTACAATTTAGTCATTTAAGTAAATATTTCTTTGGATGTTATGATTAAGTTATGGAGGCGCGGACACGGACCTTTCATAAACTTTTGTAAGGATCAAGATACACATACGATTCTATAAATTGGATTGTCGGGACACGCGAGTAAAGTATATTATGAGACTAGTATAGTACATATTAAAAACTTAGATAATTTATACGTCTAGATGGAGCAGGCAACGCATGACAACAGACCAGGCTTATTACTTGTGTGAAATGTACATCTACGTCATACACTCGCGATACCTTATTTACACTTTGTTTTAGTAAGCGTGCGTTGCTGAAAATGAGGCTAGCAGTTCCCCGCTATTTTATTCGACGAGTTCACAGCTGTCACAGTCTTCTAGATGTATAAATTATTATCTAAGATTAGCTATGGTTCCTAAATAAGTGAGTATAAAAATAAGATGAGTCATCATCATCATCAGCTGGAAGATGTCCACTGCTGGACAAAGGCCTCCCCCAAAGATCACCATGACGATCAATCCTGCGCTGCCCTCATCCAACCTCTTCGATGATCTTGACCAGATCTTCGGTCTATCTTGTGGGGGCCTACCAACACTACGTCTTCCGGTACGTGGTCGCCATTCGAGGACCTTACTTTGATGATGATTCATGATAGTAAGATA
Source organism: Leptidea sinapis (assembly GCF_905404315.1). Lineage (NCBI taxonomy): Eukaryota > Metazoa > Arthropoda > Insecta > Lepidoptera > Pieridae > Leptidea > Leptidea sinapis. The sequence continues at coordinate 31,850,499 of NC_066312.1, read as the reverse complement.
TTATTATACATTATTTAGGAATATAATTAATGTTGTTTAAGAGAAACTAGCGCCTTTATTATCTTCGAAGAATGTGAAATTAGCACAGTCAAGATTCATATCTATATTAAACGCTTAAGATCATTAATTATACGTACCTATAGATAAGACGTATATTGTAACGCACACAAGTAATAAACCTGGCCTGTTTTCATCGGTTGTCTAGCAGCAAGAGGCTCTATCTAGACGTATAAATTATCTACGGTTGAGATCTATACAGCGTACTTAGACTTTACTTACGTAAAACTTAGCTGGGTGTAAACTTAGCATAAACTTTGATTTGGTTTTTATAGTAAACTAGCTGACCCGAATTTATATATTAAGATTAAAGAAAGCTGTAATGCTGTGATTTTTTTATGAAAATAAAGGACGAGGCGAGCCGGACGTTCAGCTGATGGTAATTTATACGTCTTGCCCACTACAAGCAGTGCCGCCCACGATTCTTGAAAGACCCAAAAATTCTGAGCGGCCCTACAATTGCGCTAGTCACCTTGAGACATAACGTGTTAAGCCTCATTTGCCCAGTAATTTGCTTAAGCTAAGACAGCCCAATACAGAAGTCAAGTTCGCGTTTTATCACACTCTACTCTCTATAGATATCAGCCTAAGATTAAACGCTATATCGCCAGTACTATAATTAAGTTTGAGAACATGAAATGTCGAGCCACGGTAAAAACAAACGAACGAAGCACAACATAATCGCATTACACGAAGCTTGTCAGACTGGATATCTATCTTCATTGTCTTATGCTGGCTCACGTACAATCGCGGCTATGAATCATAATACAATTCCAACTTGTTCTATATAATATATATTTTGATAACATCTCGTATTACGGCTACGGCACGTTTTCATCTAAGTATCGGCTGCACTTAGGTACATCTTAGAAAATAATCATCAGACATTGCTTATAAAATAATAACATTACCATTAACTAGTAGACTAACGGCCGTTCCCAATATACTATCTACAGATGGAGATAAATTACTACCAACTACTTTCAGTAATAAGCTGTCAATAATCTGAAGCTGTCCCAATATACCCGAAAAGTCATTTTTATCGCCTTATATTGGGACGCGTGAACTGCAATTTCCGTACAAACTTCTATCGCTGGTAAGCTATACGTCCTCCCATTGACAGACAGCGTGTACGGATAAGGTGAGTTACCGTCGATAAGTTTATTGGGACTGAAAAGTCCACGATAGTTACGATTTTAATCTGAAGTAGGCCACATATAGACTGAATATTGGAAACGGCCGTAATTAAACTTTAAAACAATTAATTATTAGTAATTATTCGAGACTAGCTGTTCACGTCGAATTTGCCCGGATTTAATTTGAAAGATAAAGGAAAGAACAGGCTTTGCTATGTCAGGATATAGTTTGGAGTAACGTAAAGAAGAAAATGGTAAACTGAATGCATACCATTTACTTTTAATTAGCCATTCAACTCCGATGTAGTTCAGATTAGGTAGCTAAACTGAATTGCTAAGATTCGTACCATGAAGTGCCTATAACTAAATGGCGGTTGGATTGCATAAGGAGGAATGAACGAAAGAAATTTGTCTGTGGTCCGCGGTATGAGAAAGAGATGACGCGACACAAGAAATTTGCGACACGTCTGGACGGGTTGGAGATGAAAGGCGAGTCACAGAGTACCCTTTGGACACAACACACTCGAACGAAAGCCTATTGGTCCATCGATATGAGAGAGAGGGTATCATGGTAACTGAAAAAGGGGGAGGCAACGAAGATGAGAGGATGAAATTTCCCACACGTCTGGATGGGTTGGAGAAGACAGGCGAGGCACGGAAGAATATGAAAATTTGAAAATCAGGGAAAGCATTTCCCAAAGGCCACACTAAAGGAATATCACATACTTTTATTTTAATTTTTCAAAGGAAACAAAGTAGTATACGATTCTATTCAAATATATTATAATAAATTTGTTATAATGTTAAACTGTGGTGATTCTAAAGTAGTGCAGACATATCGGCGTTTGCAAGTTTCTCCCTTAATAACTATGACCTATTTCTTAAAATACGACAACATTTTTTAATCTAACGTTTTCTGAGTTTTAACGCTCTAGTTATAATGTACAGATGATTAATTACTGCAATTTTGTTATGGAATATGAGGGCAAACGAACAAACGGATCATAGATAATTGCCCTAAAATACTGAATTTGGGCCTAATTGCTTGTCTTTATTAGTCAGGTCTTCCTGAATGTCGGAAATGGGGATTATGTGCTTTTTAAAATATCGATACGATCTATGACGTATTTATCCTAATTGAACTTTGTTAAAAATTCAGCGGCTTACGTGTACACATAGCTTTAACTGTTTTATTATTATATTTCAAACTACGGAGGTCCATGAGGGAAAAACGACTCTCTCTTACAGAGGTTTCTGTTTCTCGCTAATAGAGGTTTTAGGAGCTTAAAATTACGGGTCCTGGCTATTACTCTCACTTATCCAGTTCTCGCTTATCCAGGTTGGACTGTATATAGATAGACTAGCTGACCCAGCAAACGTTGTATTGCCATCATAGTTAACAATAGTAGTAAATCAGTTAAGTAACAAAGTTAAATAACTATAGGTAGCTAAAATTAAGTTTGTTTTTTACCTCCTGAGAAAGTTAGAAAGATACAAAGATTCTAATTAGTTATTCATTTTAAACAACAATTTGATTACTGAATGACGGAGGACACATTAAAGAAAAAACAAAATTGTTGTTTTTATGTAATTCAAAATATTTTCACATTTATTCACCATTTAAGCCTTCCATGGACTTCCACAAATAATCAAAGACCAAAACTAGCCAAATGTCTGTCCTGCCGTTCTCGAGTTTTAGCGAGACTAATGAACAGCAATTCATTTTTATATAGATATAGATTATATTTATCTAATTACTACGTTGTGTTTGTGACGCAAATTTTTATGAAACGGGTTCAGATATTCAACATGGCTACATCATATAGATATTATGCACATGCGGAGGTGCTCCAAGAACACATTCACCATATAACACCTTTCCCGTCCAAACTCAAATAATATCGCTAACCCAAGGCTAACCCAAGCAATCACTCACACAACTTTTATTTTCAACGTCGCATCAAACGTGGAATCCCAAAGTCATTGTTTTGCCCATAACTACAAACTACCGACTCGTACGCAAAGAACGCACTACGAAAGTAAGGCTGCGTATCGATTGACACGAAGCTAGAAAACAGAATGGTGCTAGTTATTTATTATATTTTATATTATTATTTATTATATGACATATATATATTTATTAGAATCGCCTTTACAATAATCACTAACTAATTACAGGCAACGACAACATGCAAATATTAAAGACCTACACATAAATTTTAATTGTGCGACAAATGATCTAATACTAAGATATACAATATAATTAGATATAAAATTATACTTATTTTACTAACATCAGAACTAAAACAATACATAAAATGCGTAATTTTTGTTGTAAATAAAGTAAATTGTATTCGTGTCTAACTATCGAAGTTAATGCCAAAATGCAGAGAACTTATCATGAATTATATGTTTACACTTCGATGAACGTTCGGAAGGCCGATTTAAGTGCGAATATTTCTATTAAGAGTATGGTTGTTATGTAGCAGTGTTATGGACTGTGGTTATAGATCAAAAAAAAATCCGACATATATTGTGAGAATCCAATGAGAAAAACACATACTGTGAAGAGGCGCCCACAATTCAACGAGATTTCAGTTCGTCAGAATATCGCACAACTCCGCTCTTCTGTGTTCATGTCGGTGGACAGGCGGCCTAATTGTCCAGACGACTGTGAGTAACACGTGTGCGTCATTCTGTTCCCATGAACAACACCAGCCGGCTCGATCTCGAAGGGGTCACGCGTCATGACTACTTTGAATGCTAATGGAGTGATTGTTGTGACGTCACGCGAAAGGCCCTTTTACTTCCAATTGTCTCCACACCAAGGATATTAAGTTCCTGCGTGATCATCACGAATATCAAACACTAGCTGACCCGACAGACGATGTTCTGTACATAATAAATAAAATACCGATTTTTTATGAATTTGTAAATAACATTTCATACATATATATTTCATACATCAAGAATTATTATTTCGTAAAATATGCTTCCAGATGATGGAATTGGATTATAATGAAATTGTTTCACAGCAGAACTGTCAAACCGTGCGTCAATAAATTCTCTCATAGAAAATATGTCCATACAAAACAAATATTGGAAATATAAATAATTAGGGGTGGAATTTCGTAAAATCCGTTCTTAGCTGACCTCTACTTGGTGAAAAGAATATTGCTATCAAATTTCAAGTCTTTAGATCTAATGGTTCCAGAGATATCGTGATGAGTGGCTCTATACGTGGAAATCTCTTATATATATATATAGATTTCTATCATTACAATAAAGAAGTAAGCCTTCTAATTATGAATACATAAGAAAATTATTTGAGTTTTAGCTTAGGTTCAGTAATCAAAACGGATGAGGTAAATTGTACAGGCCTACGACATACTTAAAACGAAAACAAAAACCACGACCAAGATCACAACTATTTGTGCATTCAAAGCCAAAACAAAATGGCAGATGCAGCCACCAACGGCGATATAATAAGACGCAATTAAACCAATCTTAGTACAGTTAATGACGACGTCAAAACAACGGCAAAAACACGCTTCAACGAAGTACTTCGGTAATTATAATTTTACCTTTCTCGTCGCGTGCTATTTGAGCTGCGTAGTCTATAATTACCACGACGAGAGCTTTTCAAGTGCCACAACAATGCCAATACGCATCGAGAGACTGTGCTGTACAATTTAAAGCAGAATTCCTCCAACTATACACGATGAATAAAACCAGTTTAAAGCGGTTTTATGCCACCAACCTTAGATCATTTATACGTCTAGAGAGGCTGTTACAATTGTGAAAACGTCGAAAAAAATTGAGGTTGACAGTTCACCTCTATTTTGAGCAATGCATCAACACAAAGTGACATTTCGATGGCATGATATCACATGATATTGAAACTGTTAAAGCTTGAGCTCTGTATAAGACAGAAAAGGACGTTTTGAACATCTACACCTGACAGATCAAATAGGGTACAAATTGTGCGTAAAAATTCTCGTAAAAAGAAAACCACAATTACGGAGAATTATGTTGTAAAAAAAAGATTTAATATATATAATAATAACTAATAATTTTTGGGTTTTTCAAGAATCTTGGGCAGCACTGCACTGTAATGGGCAATGTGTATCAATTACCATCATCTTAACATGATAACAGCTTATCTCATCCCTTATTTTCATAAAAAAAACTCAACCGCTTAGTAAAAATTTTATTAGTTTTATTATTGAAAACCAAAATAAATAACAAAATAAATAAAAAAAAATAAATAACTTCTCGACCTCTTTCCCCTAAAAAACATTAAACGTTGTAAAATGACCATCCCCTAGATACATAAACAGAAAGCATTAAATTGGAATTTATGAAAATTGTTATCGCTACCTCTTTAAAAGCAACGTCTGCACATAAAAGGTGTCGGGTGGTCGTAAAACTTTATAGATATTTCGGGCACGGCAACAAAGCAACAATATTACAATAGGTAACTCAGCTACGTGCTCTTCAATATATATATTCGATAAATAAGTGGTGATTAGCAATTGAGAAGACCAATTCTTGAAAATGAATGGACTTTCATGTCTTCTAAGCTATGTACTTGAGGTAGCATTACAGTGATCTACGTGGGTAACACTGAAAATGTTTAGAACTGGCCAGTTATCAGAAACATTGCTAATGAAAACTTTTTTGAATTTAAATTTTAGAACTCTTTGGTAACCTTGTGTAGTATATTGCATTCATTTGTCATTTGTTTTTGTGAATTGGCGGTAAGTCTCTTGTTACACGTGAAAATGAACCTAACGCGAGAAAATTTTCGGTCAATGATTTATTATGACTTTCGTTGTGGGCTTACTCAACAACAAAGCTATGATAGGCTGCGATTAGCATTTCATAATGAAGCCACATCTCGTGCCACTATTTACAATTGGTTTCATGAGTTTAAGCGTGGACGTAGCAATCTCAATGATGATCGGCGTGAGGGACGTCCTTTAACAGCGACTACTGAAGATTAAATCAGTGCTGTGCGGCGGATGATAGAGGAAGATAAGTGAGAGTGACCTATCAGCAGATACGGGCAAGCCTAGGCATTGGTATGAGTCAAGTGCAAAAAATATTACACGAACATTTAGGCGTCAGGAAGCTTTGTACCAGATGGATTCCCATACTTAAACCGATGACCAGAAACACCTTCGCATGAACTTGTATCGCCAAATGTTAGATAAGTTCAACGGCGGTGACTTAAATGCTGTATTTGACATCGTCAGAGGTGATGAAAGCTGGATATTTTACTATGAACCCGAAACCAAAAGACAATCAGCGCAGTGGGTGCTTCCTTTCGAGGATCGGCCAACTAATATAAAGAAAGAAGTCAAGGGAAAAAGATGATTACCTCATTCTTTGGTCGGAAAGGTCATTTCGTGACAGTTGTGCTAGAATATGGAATGACAGTTACAGCAGACTGGTATGTCAATCGCTGTTTGCCTGTTGTCTTGGAGCAGCGCCCTCGAAGCAGGATTCTCCTTCACCACGACAATGCTGAAGCGCACTCCGCAAAACTGACTGTTGAATATTTGACTATTGCAGCAGGTGTCGAGATAGTAAGTCATCCGCCATACAGTCCTGACCTGGCACGCTGCGACTTTTATTTATTTCCAAGAACTAAAGATAAAATTCGAGGTATTCGCGTTACGAGCCCTGAAGATGCGGTGAAAGCGTACGAAAATGCCATAGAAGAGACCCCTAAGGAAGAATGGGCCCACTGCTTTTCTTAGTGGTTCCATCGAATCCGACGATGTGTAGAGAGGAACAGAGATTACTTCGAAAAACAATAAAAGTATTGGCAACTTTCTACATTAAGCCGTTTTTCATTTTCTAAACATTTTCAGTGTTACCTAGGTATTTGACAGCTCGATGGGAGGTTTGGTCAAAGAATGTAAGAAATTATTTAAGAGTATGATCCCTGTAAGCTCTATATAAAATAACATAACTAGTTTATAATTTTGATTGTTTTCTTCCTTTAGTGTAGCATCTTTGTAACGCTTAAGATTTAATCTGTAATGTTACATTGTATTTTTAATAAATAAATAAATGAAAATTGGTGGTAGCAGAAAATTTAATACTTTTTTCAATGGGATCAAATCCACTGGGTGTTATATATATAATCTTTTTCTGTGTTATTTATAAATAAGTTATTCCAAATTTAGGAGTTCTACGGCCTCACAAATAAACCTAGTTTAAAGTTATACCTAAGAATAAACCAACTAAATTGAAAATGTTTACAAATACACATTTTGCATATGATTGGTTTATTCGGACGAATAATGTTTCCCGCGTATATTTGCAAGGCTGCTTGAAATTCAGAAAACTTCAGAATTATCATTGTATTGTCAGCGATAGTCAAAATTTTGCATAGTCTTGGTTTGTCCCCATAATCTGAATGGTCTTCCTTCACAATGCAAAAACAAAATTTTAATAGAGACAAGGGTTGGGCTCTGCCACCAACTTGGAAACCTGTGTTATAAAACGTGTCTCGCAATAAGACCCATAGTGCCGATTATCACGTAGTGGATATTGTGAGTACATTCTGTGCACCCCGCGCCCCCTGCACCCCCCGCCCTGTCCAGCCGCGCACTACGAGCTCAAGTCCGCAGTAGGAGGTGGGACGTTATCGCGAACCCACCACACTCACCCTGAAGAAGGACCTCCGAATGGTCCGAAACTAGACGGTCAAGTTTATTTGTAAGGCCGTTTGTCCTTATCTTACCTTTGTGACTATAGAATTACATGACAGGGAGAAGTAATTTTAAACTTGGAGTAACTTTACACTGCGTTTACTAATAAGAAGACAGTGTGACTTTGTGAGGTTATAAGTCTGTGACTCCCTTACAGATTCAAAAATTGTATATAAGTCATCGTTAAAAAAGTACTTTTTACAAAATCCTTCATTAATATAATTTTTATCTGCGGTTAGCTAAGTAGACAACTAATTTGTAATTACTAACATTTAGTTGATATTCATTATTTTTTATTTTGCATTTAATTGATTTCTATACTACTTTGTTTAAAATAACATCTTGTAATAACTGTATTAATTGAAAATAATTGTTCTTTTCACTTCACACACAGATAAGCTTCCTAAAGTTTAAGTGTGTGTTATTATATTGTAAGCTATAACTATATTGTATCTATATATGTAAAAATTAATTGCTGTTCGTTAGTCTCGCTAAAACTTAAGAACGGCTGGACCGATTTGGTTAATTTTGGTCTTGAATTATTTGTGGAAGTCCAGAGAAGGTTTAAAAGGGGAATAAAGATGAAAATTTTCGGAATTAAAAAAAAACAACAATTTTGTATTTCCTTTGATGTGTCCCCCGTCGTTCAAAAATCAAATTGAAAGAATAGTTTTAAATGAATAACTAATTAGAATCTTTGTATCTGTCTAACTTTCTCAGGAGTTAAAAAAACAAACTTAATTTTAGCTACCTATAGTTCATAGATTAACTACAGTTGATGATGATTCTGATGATGGCAATACAATGTTTGCTGGGTCAGCTAGTTTTAAATAAATATTATAAATAATAAATAAAGTGGGTAATACCTGAATCTACAGAACCGATTTTGAAAATTCTGCCACCAATTTATAGAGAGCCACATTATTTGTGAATGCACGCACACTAACACAAAGTGACACACAAACCGCGAGTGTAAGACGTAACTTGTCACGCACACTAAAGTTATAAACCTGTTTGTTTAAAGTGGCCTGATTTCATCGGTTGTCTAGCAGCACGAGGCTCTGTCTATGCGTTTAAATTATCTAAGGGCACATGTTTTGGTCTATATTTAACTTTTAAATTCCGAACTCGATCTACGCGAACTTTCCACCGACCCATCCGTCACTGATGTTCCTACATTACATCGCTTGGGTACCCCTTAGATCAGCGTTTCGTATCGGGCCATCACAATAAAACACCGGGACGCAGCATTCCCGTCTTGATTAAAATAAGAATATAGGATAAAAGTTTCGCCCATTTCCGTGAACTTGGATTCTTTAGTAAAAAAAAAGCAACACTAAAATTTGGTATATAGTACTAATAAAACCTTCTTTTAAAACTATTAATAAATATGTATTATTTTGACCTAATGGAACCAGCTTGGGCTTAAAACAATCTTAAAAGTATTAAGTGGGTACATGGTACCTTCAAAAAAAGCGCGTACACCTTCCTTAAAGGCCGGCAACGCTCCTGTGATTCCTCTGGTGTTGCAAGAGAGTGTGGGCGGCGGTGATCACTTAACAACAGGTGACCCGTACGCTCGTTTGTCCTCCTATTCCATAAAAATAAAAATAAAGTGGGTCACGAAAGGGCAGTGTGAAAATTACCGGGCCACGGCAGAACAATGTTTGGGAAACACTGCTTCAGATCATTTATACGTTTAGATACAATGTGACACGCAAACACAAAGTGACATACAAATCGCGAGTGTACGACATACGTAACATGTCACGCACACTGAAGTCATAAGCCTGGCCTGCTTTCAGCTGCTCATCGGCTCTGTCTACACGTAATAACTATCTAAGTTGTGCAATGAGAAACCAAGCTGATTTTCAAATATTTAAAACGTAAATCGTAAATAGATTTTAAATAATAAACTCTCAACCTACAAAACATCACGGGAAGCCATTATTTAAATCACTCGCGCAAGCATGTTGACTGTCTAAAAATATTCCAATAATAAACAGGCCATTCTTTTACGATACTATTGGAGAATATTGCATGCGAGCCCATTTGTATGATTAAATGTTCACAATACGTACGGTGAGAATATGCATTTGAATATTGTCATATATGGAAAAATTTATACTTCCAATCCAATGTCACCTTTTGAAACCAATCAACAAATATATTAGTGTTCCCAGTTACGGTACTTATAGTGTATACAACAAAATTGCTGGCCGCAAAGTCATCCTAACTCCTAAGCTATGAAGCAACAAAAACACTCGTGTAATATTCAAAGTCCGGAGCCCTATTACCAAAATCAAAAACGAAGTTTCAGCTGACGGATCGTACATTTTACTATTACGAAAGTGTTTCGAATCCGAAGGTCGATACGAAGTTCGCGATTAGACATTTCGTCTTACGTTTACCTTTTTCCCAAATTCACTTGACATATACTTTATCGCTGGTTGACATTATTATGATCGAAACTGCAACTTCACTTTTTATGGTTATGTCTATGGTTCCGAAACGACATCCGTCCGCACTATTTGGATCCGAAGTGCTTTGGTAATAGTTTTAATTCAAAGTTCGTCGCTTTTTATTTCGGACCGATACTTCGGCTTTCGATTTTGGTAATAGACCTCCAGTCCTGTATTTTACCTATACCTGTCAAACAAAATGGGTAACAGTGGCAATAGATTAACTTTCCTTTTCTATCTCGCTTATCTCCGTTAGAGATGTCCTTCTCCCTCGCACGCTTTGTTTGTGTACGCCAGTAAACTGTAAGTATATGGTCTGTACAATAGTTTTTTTTATGGAAAAGGCGGACAAACACGCATACATTCTCTTGCAACATCAGAGAAATCACAGGAGCGTTGCCAGCCTTAAAGGTGTACGCCCTTTTTTGAAGGTACCCATGTCGTATCGTCCCGGAAACACCTTACAATGAACACAGCTTTGCTGTACGTGGAAGAAAGTTCGTCGAAAACCGCACTGTGGAGGAACGCCACACATACACACATCATCAGGTCAAACAACACTTCGCAACACTCCCCGTAATAAATGCGACAGAAGACACACAATAAAGCGAGCCGTTCACACAGTATATTCTAAGTGTATGGTTACAACATAATTGCTATGTTGCAGTACAGTGCACCATCCTATAGAATGAGATGCTAACAAGATGGAGGCTTATGTAATTAGCAGCTTATCATGGCACACCATCGCATACTTTGTCTAAGTTTATTTCATTTACATTACTAAACTCCCCATACAATAATTCTCGTTTTTATTTGTAAGCATTTCTTTTTTCACTTTGCATTTCTCTTCTTTCAACCTTCGAATCATCTACTTGCTATTCTGAATCGTATGAGATTTAAAATGACGTCACTTTTCTTCAGACACTTTCCTCAGAGAGAGAGAGAGTTAAATGTATTAAATTGCTAGATTTTTTTCTTAGTTTGTTTAGGCAACCATCTGTAGTGCATCGCTTAGAAGAAATAATACTTTCAGTTGATACAATTGCATTAAAATGATTTTCAACAACATGCATACTTGATAAAGGAATATTTGGGATTAAACTACTAAGGGATAAAAAAACCGTTAGAACATATAGAGCATAAAAAACTATTCGATTGGCAATTTTAAGAGATCAAAAAAGTTATAAGTTTTACCCCCTTATTCATAATGGTCCGCTAACTTTAAACAGCCGCTTAGGAGTGTTTTTTCTCATTCTGACTTAGGTCAATAGAAGAAGACAGAGTAAGAATTAGCAATGCTTTAAGTTAGCAGACTATTATGAATAAGGGGGTTAGTAATTAAAAGTTGAATATTGCCACGTACATTTACCGTCGTCTGTTCATTATATTAGGACTACAATACGAATAAAATTGTCTCATAATAAATGCAATTCAATACCCGAGAAAACAATCAGAGGCTAAGAAAGACAATAGCGAATATATAAAACAACAAGGCCTTATGATATTCAAGTACAGGAAAATCTCTTTGAAATAAAAGCCCACCCTAGTCGAGTTTTCTCGATAAAATACCTTTGAAATTGCCAGTATCATTGAGTGCTTTCAGAACAATAAGTGCCAAGATGAGCCTTATACTTTTGGTTCCTTTGATCATAATATAAATCCTAAATACACGGACGCCTTACGCAGACATTTTCTAAGGCTGGGATTACATATTAACGAATTCGGCGAAAAAACGCTATGAAGTGAAAGAGAGACTATGTGGTGCGCGAGGAGTGGAAGAGAAGAAGACCATTCGTTTGCCGTTGTTCGTTGCATGAGGACAAGGTCTAATATGGCGATAGTAGACCGGAGATTTTGAAATATCGGAGTCACAAAACTTCAATTTATATTTTATACTAGCTGACCCGACAGACGTTGTTCTGTATATAATAAATAAAATAATGTTTTTATATAAATTTGTCAATAGTATATCATAACATCAAAAATTACTTCGTAAAATATGCACCCTGCTGTCGTAATGAAATTGTTTCACAGCAGAACTGTCAAACCGTGCGTCAATAAATTCTCTCATAGAAATTATGTATGCACACATCAAAGGAAAAACAAGTTTGTTGTTTTTATTTTATTTAGCAGCATTTTCCTATTTATTCACCTTTTAAACCTTCTCTGGACTTCAATAAATAATTCAAGACGAAAATAAGCCAAATCGGTCCAGCCGTTCTCGAGTTTTAGCGAGACTAACGAACAGCAATTCATTTTTATATATATATATATATAGATTATAATACATTATTTACCAAAAGATAAGTATTATTTATACCCAAATATATTTTTATTATTCTGCATTCTGTTAGGCAACGCATGAAAACAGGTCAGGTTTATGTCTTTTCAGTGCTAGCGCTCGATAAGATCCGTCTAAAAACTGCAAATCCACGTCTAACGTCGACACTTAAACGAAAATGGCGGGCGATTAGTCAAATATGATACTCTTAATTTTAATTCAGTGATATATTCTGATATTAGCTATCATTAAATAATAATATTTATTAATATAAGTAGATACTATTTTAAAATCATGAAAAATTTATAAAAATATTACATTGCAGCAAGTATTTTTCGTAAACAAATCCACGTTCTTTTATTCGTAACAAGGTCTCTACCGATATGTTTCTCATATAGAGAGTACATTAAAAATGCAAGGAGTTACTAATTGGGTGTCCTCAGAAAGATATCATGCGCCACATACAAATAGGTTGCAAGCGCGGTATACCCGTGGAGTATTTCCACAGCAGCGCGTTACAACACGCGATCGCAAACAGGTCACCCGGCCTGGATCCGAGATCTGGCAACTGGGGCAGAAGAGTCAACCTACTAACAACCGACTAGGAGGTACTTGAGCTAAGTAAATTTTCACTGTAACCCCATTCTTATTTGCAAGTTGATAATCTATATATATAAAAATGTATTGCTGTTCGTTAGTCTCGCAAAACTCGGGAACGTTTTGGCTAATTTTGGTCTTAAATTATTTGTGGAAGTCCAGAGAAGGTTTAAAAGGTGAATAAATGTGAAAATATTTTTTTTAACTGATTTACTACAATTGTTAACTATGATGGCAATACAACGTTTGCTGGGTCAGCTAGTCTATCTATATATTATGAAAATGGTCATTGCTTAAGGCTGTTTCACGCCTAAACCACTGATCGTATCGGCATGAAACTACCACCATAGAGGTCCCGGATTCGAATCCCGGTAGGTGCAAGCACTTATATGATGAATATGGATGTTTGTTTCTGAGTCATGGATGTTTAAATGTATTTATGTATGTTTATATGAATTTATGTATGTTTAAGTATAATGTATTAAATATATCATTGTCTGATTTTATAATATTATGATAAAATGTATTACTTATTTAATCAAAACAAATCTTATAACTATATTTACAATACGACGACTACATAAAATTAAAACTATCATTACGTGGAAGCGTACCAAGAATACTGGCAGCATTACCGCGTTGGATAGCAAGGCTGATCCGTTGACCGAAATAGCTGCCAGCGCTTGGGTTTCCAGTAGCCTTATTGAGGCGAGAAGATAGTATTTTGAACATTCTCCGCGCCTCTGGGCCCCATGGGCCAAGTATCTCGACACCAAACGGCACAAAGATGTATGACTCACTGAGAACAACATATTTGCGACGCTTGCCGTCTTCGGCAGTCGAAACAGCAGCCCCAGCACCAACTGACGTAACTTGGACATGAGAAGGAGCCAGAGTATCGACGCAAGTAGCGTCCCACACCAGCGCCCTTCGCAGTGCCCAAGCCACCAGCGTCATTCCATCAGGACGCTTGCCATCGCGGCGGGTAATACCATTTGTCTCTTAAACAGCTGGTATATTAAGAGCGGCAAATGCCCTGCGGATGACTTCATTAATGCTGGCGTGACGACTGATACGGCCTGCCGATTTCAGGCAGGATAAACCGTGACGTCCAAGAGCATCTACCTGAACGCCTGAACGAATTCGATGCGAAATTTATTCTAGATGGTTTATGGCTACATATTTTTATTGTGTTTGTAATAAGATGAAATTTCCTCTTAAAATAAGCCCAGGGAAGCGGGAACGGCTTGTAAGGTATATATATATATATTATAGTAATTTTTTTTTATTCGCGAGGTTTATGCTTCTTTAATGCGCCGCGAATACACAAACCGTGAATACAGAATAGTAATTAATATGACATTATAGGGAATAACGCTTCTCGGTGACAAAATCAGGAAAAAATTATATAAATAAACTAATCCCTTTTTGACCATATCGATTAATTTTTATCTAAAGGCTTAGTTGATGGTTTAATGAATAATACTTTTTATTATTAATTAATGTAATGTAATTATAATGTATGTTACGAATTATATCGACGAATAGAGAAAACTTAGGCTGCGAATGTAGGAGTTGGGTGGCATTTTTTTTAAACCGCGAAAAGCGAAAACTTGTTGAAAATGTTTGTAAGATATTTCTCATTTAAAAAATTGTTATTGAGGTTTTTTTTTTCAATACTTCTGAGTTACAGACCTAAAGGCGTTTACTACATAGAAGTACAATATAATAACGTATAGACTATAGATAAAGAAAGCGTGCGACGGAGTAAATGATATACACGGAAAGCGAATCTATTGTTATTGCAACCGATTTTGATGGACAAGTCGTAAACAGTCAGCCACGATTGGCATTACTTCCATAGTAATTGTGAATATGAAGTCACTATACCTAACGCACACTGTCCTTTGTGATACCTAAAAGACATAAAGGCATAAAAGGCATTTATTTTCTTAAAATTGATTCATTTAGAATTCTTTTTGAGGTCATTTCTAATACACTAGATACTACTACCGCATCGGAGACAAATGGCGCTCTGAGAGAGAAGAGGCGGCGCAAGAAACTCTCCCAGCATTCTTTGTTTGCGCTCCTTTTAGTGAAATATACAATATTGTACTGTCATTGCTATAAAATAATCATAATCTAGTCCCAGGCTGTCGGAGCACTTAGATATTCATCTGTGGAGTAGTATGACTTACGACGGAGCCATGTTTTTATAAGAGATTTAAATTTATTTATAGATAAATCCTGCGCAGTGGCAGGGACTATTTTATTGTGTATTCATTTACCCTTAAAGCTATTATGTATATTGTGAAATAAGATCCTACTAGAATAAGTAACCAGCAATCCCTTATTTCTAGTGTTATAATAATGAAAATCATTTTTAAGGCGACACTAAATGCCAGCGAACTTGAGCGATATGAGTTCACGGCTGCCGGCCCGCCATCTATGTAACAAAGCCAATATTTTCAAAATTCATGCGTGGAAAACAGTTTATATGCTTACAATCCTCGTTATTCACTACTAATCTGAATAAATTAACCTACACAAAAAAGTACAAGCTATAAGAATAACTTTTCTGAGAGAAGTACCAAAAAAAATGCGTCACGCCATGCCAAAAAACTTGTTTGACTTCAAAGAAAAGTGGTAGTTCAAAAAGGCTCGGCAGTGTTAACTATAACCAACAGCAAGCATTAGCAACCTACAAATAAGTCTTAAGGATATGTGTAACAGGATTAAGTAGTGTTCATAGCTCGAAATACTATACTTTCACCACAAAACTTGTCTAAAAACACCATGATAGCGTGCTTACTCTTCGCCTTAATAACAAAAAGGTGACGATTTTTGTGAGCGTATATTAAATTTTCATAAATGTACTGACAATTAACAATAATAATATTAATTTCTTTTAGCTTAAGCTTTGAATAAGGTTTATTGACACCCGATCGACATCGCAAATATAATGGTGTCGGGCTGAACAATCATAACAATCGATGTATGGTCACAGCATTGTTTACTCTTGTTGTATATATATGTCCGTGTGTTGCATGTCGCACCTATTATAACAACAATAATAGTAAAGAAGTCGATATTATTAAATATAAATGAAAAATAATGAAATAATTCTCGCACACCTAGCTTAATAGTCCGATCAATTTAGACATTCGAAGTTACATAAAGTCCCAACAAGCTGAAAATCAGTGAAATTGTTCAAAACATAATTATAAACAATGTTTAAAAGTTCCCCATCATTCCCGTGTACGAAAATTATTTTATTCTTGAATAAAATTAGTTTCTCGCGATTTTCAGCAAAACGGTAAGTTTTATCATAAAAGTACCTCCGACAAAAATTGTAGATCATAAAATGATCTATAAAAAATGTATCAACACTTTTTTTCTTGCGAGCCACCGTTTCTGAGATATTAATTATTATATGATAACGTTTGCCGGGTCAGCTAGTTGTTAAATATATCAGAATTGTACCTAGCATAAGTTTATATAAAATATGTGCAATATATGTAATGATCCAAATCTATAAATATAAAAATGAATTGCTGTTCATTAGTCTCGCTAAAACTCGAGAATGGCTGGACCGATTTGCTTAATTTTGGTTTTGAATTATTTGTGGAAGTCCAGAGAAGGTTTAAAAGGTGAATAAATATAAAAATGCTCGGAATTTAATACAAACGACAATTTTGTTTTTTCTTTGATGTGTCCCCCGTCGTTCAAAAATCAAACTGAAAGAATAGTTTAAAATTAATAACTACTTAGAATTTATACCTTTCTAACCCTCTCAGGAGGTAAAAAATAAACTTAATTTTTTATACAGAACAACGTCTGTCGGGTCAGCTAGTAATAAATAAATACCGTTAAGTTACTCACATGACTTTACATAACAAGCAACAACTTCGGCGAAAAGACATTATTTTGTCAATTCCTTATACATCAAGAATAAATAACGTGTTTTTCTATATCTTTGGAATGGGTATGACATTTGCCTGTATAGTCATAATCTAATATATAAAATTCTTATATCGCGGTGTTTGTAGTTAAACTCCTTCGAAACGGCTTGACCGAATCTCATGAAATTTTGAGTGCATATTGGGTAGGTCTGAGAATCGGACAACATATATTTTTCATCCCCATAAATGTTAAGGGTGGTCCATGCCAAAATTTTGTTTTTAATTTTTTGATATTGTTTTTTAATTAATGAGTCAGCATTAAAAAATGCATACAACTTCAAATTTTCACCCATCTACGATCAACAGTTACTTTTGTATCGCGATTTTAATATCGGCAATACAACGTTTGCTGGGTCAGCTAGTCTTAACATAAAATGAAGTTAAGATGGCGCCTCCATTTGAAAATTCCTATATATATCTCATACACTAACTATTAATTAAATTTTTTATTTGTATTTTTGCGGTGTTCCTTGTTTTTTTCGTAATTTTTTTGAAGAGCCGATTGGGATTTCTTCTTTAGACTCTTAAGTCTGAGTCATTACTATTTATTACTATTTATTACTCGAAACTCCAAAATTGCATCCATGGGAGTTAAAGGCACGGAGAATATACAAGGTACTATCTACGCGTCTCAATAAGGCTACTGGAAACCCAAGCGCTGGCAGCTATTTCGTTTAACGGATCTACCTAGCTATCCGACGCGGAAATGCTGCCAGTATACTTGGTACAGTTCCACGTAATGATAGTTTTAATTTATTGTAAATAATTAAGTTTTGTTTTGAATAAAGGTACAATTATTTACAATATATATTTACTTAGGTAGGTATCCATAGCTTTCTTCTTCAAGTATAGATTGATATGTATATGATTAATATGATCTACATATTATAAAATTTTTATTTGGTGACTATAATTTAATGTCTAGAAAAGAAAAGAACTCTCTCCAGTTTGTGAGAAGTCTTACAATATTACTTTATAAGTATCTTACCCGACAGACGTTGTTCTATTCAAAATAAAAAAAAAAAAAATTATTGTTTAAAAAAAAAGTTGTTTTATTTTTTTTAATGTATGAACCTTCATCTAGAAAACATTAAAAAAAATATATGAATGAAATCTGTAAAACAGTTCTCAGGAGAAATGGAGGTTCATTTTCTCTATTTAATTTTATGAACGATGCGGGACTCGAAAACGCGACCTCAGGCGTTCCGTGCGAGCGCTCTTCCCAACTGAGCCAATCGTTCGATTGACGTACCTATCGTTTATAAAATCTTGTATGCTTTGTTCCACTCTCAGGTTGTGGCTTCATCTACACTCTACAGGATCTACTATATTTCAAGACGTTTATTTAACTGATACATGTTACAAGCACTTTCTTAATCTTTTGAATTATTTGAAATAGCTCTTGTTTAAATTGGCATTTTTGATTCTTTCTGGATTCATTCTTTCCGTCTATTCTCTGTATGGACCACGTCTACAGGGTGCTCTGCCACTGCATGGTATTTTCTTCTTGCAACAGGCACTATATAGGTTATGACTGTGCAAATCATGTAGTTTGTGCTCTGTGTGTTTAGATCATAGTAATTGTAAAACAAACAGTCTCACAGCAAAGACATAAACAATATGTGATCAATACTTACTGTATTGTTTTAGGTCAAAGATTTGCATACACTGTCTTTATTACGACGGCGAATGACAAACGTGACGCATTCGCATACTTACTAAAAACAAAGGTCAAATACTATATACTAGCGTAAAGACAATAAAACGTGAGAGATTAACAGCTTTAGCGGAGATACATCCATATAAAAAAAGAAAGCGTATCAATTATTGGTGTAACCGATTTTTGATGGACAAGTCGTAAACAGTCGGCCACATTTAGTATTATCATCATCATCTCTGGTCTGGCGCACCCCAGTATCAGCTCGATCCATTCGAACCGCGTGCAACGCAGTGTATCTCGAATTGTCGGGGACCCAGTGCTTATTATATCATCCCCACCATCTGGATGTGAGGCGGTCCTCGACAGTGCGGTTTTCAAGGAACTTTCTTCCTCGTACTACAAAGCTGTGGAATGAGCTTCCTTGTGCGGTGTTTCCGGGACGATACGACATGGGTACCTTCAAAAAAAAAAGCCTTAAAGGCCAGCAACGCTCTTGTGATTCCTGTGGAGTTGCAAGATAGTGTGGGCGGCGGTGATCACTTAACACCAGGCAACGCACGTTTGTCCTCCTATTCCATAAAAAAAACCTTAGGGTAAACTTTTTCGCTTGAAAAATCAATAAATTGTTCACGCATTATCGGTCATTCCGGTCGTCTATACGCTAGTATATATTCTAATTACATGGTCATACGTAACATCATTACTTAACAAAATCACACACAGCACACATGCAAATAACTTCACACTCACTATATACATATCAATAACACCCACACACCCATTCACTCAACACTACACACATTAATATATATTCCAAATCACATGTCCTGAACTTTTTTTTTTGTTATCATTCAACAAACTTTGTTTACTATTTAGATTTTTGTGCATGGAACATCATTCCTTATTGTGTCCGGAGATGGTCGTTATTAGCTGCGCATCAGTTTACACTTTTGCAGCTATCATCGTTTTCCCTGTTTATATTATTAACTTTCGTCTAATTGTTCCAAATATCATATTCTCGTAAATCATTATCAATCCAGCTCATCTATTTTGCTTCAAGTTAAAAATAGTGATGTCTATTTTTGAAATACAGATACTCTACAGGAAATACCGCACAAGGAAGCGACTTCTACCCTTTGGTTAAAATGTTCAAAAAAGTTTCATACTACACAATAAGTATCTATTTGTACTTTAAAAAAGGAACAATGAAGCGCGGTCTCTACGCATACCCAAGCGAACAAGCCATTTACTGTACCTACTGTATCCTAAACCATTCCCATAATTTTATAAATATATTGAATACTTAAATATTTTTTTTAAAAATATAATACTTATACAAAACTACAAAATGAACGTATATTCCGCAACATTAATTTAATATGAAAAGAACGCAGAAATAATTATAAGTAGGACACTACAAAAAGCAACGCGAATAATTTTCCGCTGACGTTTCCACGCAATTGAGTTTCAGACTAAAACATCCCTGACCTGAATCCTGTACAACCAACGCGACATAAAAACCGTAATGACATGGAAAGCGAAGGGAATAGCTGTACGGGAAGCGGGAGAATTTCCGGGAAAATCTTCACGCTCAGTTGACTGTCCCTGATTTAGGCCGGCTGTACACGCTCGTCGAGAGCCTCTCGGTGTTCGCCAAGTCTCCGACGAGTTCTCGGAGTGTGTTCACCCATTTTATCAGTTGGCTGCGAAAACCGTTCTACCTATCCACCACAATGGACCGAAATATCAATGTTTTTTTTATGTACCATACAAAACAATACTAAGCCTGCGCCACGGATGCTGCGCCATGCAAATACGCTATCATGTTCTATTATGTGAACTTATACTTGTAATTTTTATTGACGTTTGAATATTAATGTGTTCTGTTCTTTAAAAAAATACTCTCATAAATTATCATTTTCATTATACTCGCTAAAGCCAGCCGTGCCTGACTGGGATAATTTTATGATAAACAATTACAATTCGAAATTTTAGCATGTAAATAACCAACCGACAAGTGGCCGAGAAGTTATGTGGCGAGCTGGCCTAGACAAGAGTACCAATGTAAACATTCGGGCTCGGTGTGTCTCGTAGTGTGTGACCGGCATAAGATTTAAACAGTTGACATCATTATTTAACCCACAAAGTCCGCCTTTCCAATGAGTAGTTCATTGGGCTTTGAAACCCCTCCTAATTTGACTTAAATTAAATCTACTCGTGTAGGTGGTTTTATTTTAGGAAACTGTAAAATGACCCTATTTAGGGTAAACTTTTTCGCTAGGAAGTTCCATTTCAACAATCTGAGTAATTGGGCCATTCTTCAAAACAGCAAACAACTTGTTCTGTTTCTATAAAATGGCTTATTTTTATTTGGCATTCACCTAAAACATTTTTGTAGGTATTAATTAGTTATAGTTTGAATATTTTTACTCATAATTTGGAAGAAATAACTTTGCTACGCAATTTTATGTTAATTTCTATATTCGCAAACAGGAAGACTCGACAATATCCGGTATATTTGCTTGGTATTTTTCTAATTTTATTTTAAATATTAGATATTAACAGTTTTTTTTAATACTATTTCACTGTGGCTTTCTGAATTGGAGCAATTTCTATTTAAAATTATCAGTAATATAGTTTACTAGGACTAGTAAATCTTTTCGATTTCTTCATATGCGGCCATAATAATATATTATAGCTTCTTTGACAAAGAAGGCTTACTTTAATTTTGTGAATTATATAGAGGATAATGATGCATCATTCTTGTCTGGTTCTGCGCAGGCCATCCAAAATTGTATAAAATTACTACCTGACCCAGCAAACGTTGTATTGCCGATATCAAAATCGCGATACAAAAGTAACTGTTGATCGTAGATGGGTGAAAATTTGAAGTTGTATGTATTTTTAACGCTGACTCATAATCAAACAAATTTAAAATAATTGTCAAAAAAATAAATTTTCGTGTGGACCACCCTTAACATTTAGGGGGATGAAAAATAGATGTTGTTCAATGTTTAACACCATGACACGAGAATTTTATATATTAGATATTAGGTAGAGTAAGCTGTTATATAATTAAAAAGATGGACTGGGAGTTTGTTATCAGTTCTTCTCTCCATATTAAAGCCCTTTTACGAACTGATGTCGCTTCATGACGTTCACCAAATGTTGTTGCAATATGTTATGTTATTGTCACTTCCTATGGCGAATAAATATATTTCTATTTCATGTAATTCTAATTCGATGTTTTCTAGGGAAAACGGTGGATTTTTTTTTATTTTATGGAACAGGAGGACAAACGAGCGTACGGCTCACCTGGTGTTAAGTGATCACCGCCGCCCACATTCTCTTGCAACACCAGAGGAATCACAAGAGCGTGGCCTCCGGTCCTCGACACAAACCTATAATTTTTTTTAAATATATTTAAGTACTTATTACAATAATTTCTAGCAATTTCCATTCAATTTATTACGCACATAATAGAAAATATTACTTTTTTATTATACTTGGCAGATTTTAGTTTGAATCAAACCAATGCGTTGCACGTACTTAACTTTGAATCATTTTCGGGCAGTAAGGCTTAATGCCTATATGAATTATTCTAATAAATTTCAATCCTTTTATTGAAAACTGGTCCCGATTAAGTGCATGTGCATTCCGGAATGTTCTGGACCGACCGGTCGCAGCGAGGGGAGAACAGGATAAGGTAATATTGTGTGACAATAGCCAAGATGCGTCTGCGATTTCATCATTTCGTTTACGGTTCGCATTATTGTCACACCTTTATTTTTGTTACGGACAGGAATCAACACACAATCCGATTGCCTTTTTGTTACATGCGAGCTATATTTAGCTTTATTTAAGCCACCCCAGAGATGATAATAATTCAATCGATTATAAGTACCTACTTAGTTTTTTTTTATGAAAACGGAAAAAGTAGTAATCAGATGACCAACACCGGTACAAATCATACAGATATTTTTAAAATATAAATCACTTTTAATCCACAACAATGACGTTGTAAATCTATTTTTTTTTGTTTGAGTTCAAAGATACACGAAATATGTTAATTCAATCCAGTCAGAAAATGACGTCAAGACAAATACGACAGAACAAAGTGGTAATAAAACCCTAAAACATATCTCTGAAGAAATTTTCCATAATTTCAAAGCGACACTAACAACGGGCAATTGCTAATTATTAATCACATCCGACCTAAAGGGGACCCCGCTAGAGATAATTAAATTTAAACGGCGTTACGTACTTATTCACATGCATCGGATTGTCAGATGAGTACCAAATGCTTGGCTTTGTCGTTTCTAAATGGATTGAGTATGCGGGTACGGATCACAGTATAAAATATATAACTACCCTCATTTACTCAACTTTTTATCAAATAGTCACTCATAGGCGAATCCTACACTACTACTACATCGAGTGTGTAGTATAATGTATCACGGAATGCGATACTGATCGCTGGATTTCTAAAAATCCAGAAATCTTCGATCTGTATTAAGTACTCAAGTATCATCAAAAAATATCGAGCGTCTAGTTTAAATGTATTTATGTATGTTTATATGAATTTATGTATGTTTAAGTAAGTATATTGTATTAAATATATCATTGTCTTGTAACCCATAACACAGGCTATATATGCTTAACTAGGGGCAAGATAATTTGTGTAAAAAGTGTGTCAATATTATTATTATCACTCGATAAATATCGGGTGATAAATATGAAGCGTGTAGCATTCGCCATATACTGAGATCTATAGAGCTTACTTAGACTTTGCTCAGACTTTACTCGCGTAAAACTAAAGCTCAGTATAATTTCAGCTGTCATGTGACTGAGTACTCCCTATAGATCATAGGTTCTCAACGTGGGCGATAACGCCCCCTTGTGGGCGTTTGAGACTTTCGGGGGGGCTATAATATAATACTATATACTATAATATAATAGCTTACGTTTAAATATAATCGTGGCAATAGCTGTTTTAAATTCGTGACAGACGGTAAGTAAAATTAAGATGGGGGGCTCTAGAAAAAAACATATTCTCAAAGTGGGCGGTGAGCAAATTAAGGTTGAGAAACTATGCTATACATCATTCTTCTGAACAAACGTAGTATGGCGATTACCTACTACTCAGATTGGCGGTATACGTTCAAACCTGAAAAGTAATATTTATTTGTTTCATTACTATCCAGCCTTGTATGGAAACAACTAAGTAAAAAAAAATGTCTTGAAAGTTATAGGCGTCGAAACATCCCCATTTCAAAAATCAAATAATTTTATTCAGAACTGGTACATTCAGTAGATTTTTCAAAATATTCACATGCCCTATGGCCTGTTTTTAAATCTTACGCGCTCGTTTTCGTTATTTATGTAATTATATATAATACCGGTATGTGTTATGTATGTTCATAGGCACATAAGTGAATCTGCCAGAAACTGTCATAACGTTAACACCAGGAACAGACATAAACTGATGATGCCTACTACTCGGCTAAGTTGAGTTAGTAAGTCTTTTGTGGGGCAATGTATATGCTTCTACAACAAGATCCCAGAAAATGTTCAAAACAAAAGTATTACGTTATTCAAAAGAATTGTTAAAAACGTTTGTGTTACTATAAATGACTTTCTTAATAATACCATAGATTGGGAATGGAGTGACCGCCCTCAGGCTATTAAATAATAAGTTTAATTGTACAATATTACTTTGTAAACATATTTATTCGATGAAAAAAAAAAGCCCGCTGAGTTTGTTGCGCCCATTCTCCTCAGGTCTGAGGCATTCATTTTGGAATGGGTGGTAGTTTTTTGACTTACAATAAGTGATGTCACATCCTATTTTGAATAAAAATATTTGAATTTGAATTTGTTATCTGAATACCTTCTTGCTCTTTACAGCGTGGATCACTTTCGCATATAATGTTGGATGAGATAGCATGCATTTTAGCCGCGCCCAACGAGATCGTTTCATCGACTAGTGTAGCCTTAAGCAGGGTTTTTACTGTCCGAGTACACTCGAATAGCGTGTTTGCACTATACAATTAGCTTCAAGGTAGTCATCCGACTTCACTTGGTCTTATTGTAGTAACTCGGACAGTTAAAACCCCGCTTAACAGTCCTTGTCTAAATCCCGTTGCCAAGTATTGTTCTAACAAAAAGTCCAGTTGCAAAAATGCGCCATTCTGAAAGTATGTTGAATTTTTTTCTCAAAAATTTTAAATATTTTTGGTTTATTTCTCTAAACACACTACTCTTTTGAAAATCATTGTGTGATGCGCGGGTGTATCAACTCGCTTGCAATAACCTAATTTCCACCCTTCTGGCACAATGTATTTAATTATACCAAAGACTACGATTTCTGTAAAGATTTCACTTATGTTGTTATTCATTTTATCTACACCCATGCTTTAAATCCTCTATTAAAGATTCTGGAACAGTTAGCTTATTGCCAACATTAAAACACCCAATGTTCTAATAACCATTACATCATCCAAAAGAGTGTTGTAATTTTGTACTGAATTTCGTAACACTCCTGTTTTTTTTTCATTCCCTTCATGCTCAAAGAGTTTTAACAGACAGCCACATTCTTATTGCCCGATGCGTATAAATTTCAAAAAAAGAACTTTTTGATTAACGCGCGTTCCACACCACTAGAACGTCGCGCGCCGTAAAAAAGTGGGTTATTCGAATCCCCGCCATTTTTCTTCGATATTTTATTGTTTTGTTTACAAAAAAAGAGCGATTAATTTCCAAAAGAACATAATATTCAAGTGAATTTTAATTATTGCACTACACAAAATGTAAATTACTACTAAAATAAATAATTCTTTCATTTATACTTAGTTTGTTTGTATATAATCAGTAATGGATGATATTAGGTTACTACCAGGACTGGCTGTTTTAATGTTAGCAGTAAGCTAACTGTTTCAGAATATTTTAGAGGATTCATATTTTGGGTGTAGATAAAGTCTTGTATGCAACTGTTGATAATTAGGTATTAAAACACTCATGTGATACTATTATTACACTCGGCTTCGCCTCGTGAGATAAATCCACATTCGTGTTTTAGTACCCCTTATTACACAACAGTTGCATAAATAACTATAAACATCAAACCAACAAAATGAATTTGATTCCAGTCGATATGTCTATCTTGTATCTACGACGGCCATCATGAATCTTACGTGGGAATATGCACTCGACTTGGTCACGACTCACGAATTGTGAGCCAGTTAGTATTCATACGGGTGTGACGCGGTCACGCGGTCCGCTAATGGCCACTGAAGTCGACTTGTGGGACGTGAAACTACACTCCGTATCTGTTCGTAATTGCTCTATCGGTCTACTTTTGACACGAGACGAGCAGGACGCTAATTGTAATTGATACGCCCTGCCCATTACAATGCACTGCTGCTTCTCGAAAATCCCAAAAATTCTGAGCGGCACTACAATTGCGCTCGTTGCCTTGAGACATAAGATGTTAAGTCTCATTTGCCCAGTAATTTCACTAGCTACGGCACCCTTCAGATCGAAACACAATAATGCTTACACATTACTGCTACTTGTTGTTGTACCCATAATCTAGCATCCTGTGCTACGCCACCCTGGCCGGGCCTGGGATCTCCAGGTTCTTTTTATGCCCCGGGGAAGCCACACGGCAAAATATGTTTCGACGGGACATATTTTGCCCTGTGCTTCCCGGGACGGGACATATAAAACGGCTCGTTGAATATAAAGTAGTTTTCTACAGATACCTTAAGATTAAAATAACCACCAAAAAAAAAATAACCAAACCCAAGTTGCTGTTTTTCTGATCACGAAAGATTACGCCACAGCGCTCTAGCCACTACCTAAACGACTGACTAAGTTTTTAGAGTTTGTACCGCCGGTTTGAATACCGCATTGAAATCGTTTTTTTTTTTCATTTATGTTATTGAAGTTATACTTCTATTGGCGCGTTAGGGAAAAATCATCAGAGTGAATTGTTACGATGAGCGCGGACAGCGTCACACAAATTCGACACCCCGTCGTTAGCTGGTCAACTGGTCACTGGCCATTTGTACCGAGCCTCTTGTAACTCATATGTCTACTGAACCAATGGACGTAAATACGTCTCCCGGTGCGAGAGTGAATCCACTGAACGCTTTGTCGTTTTAAGTGGAGGGCACCAGAGGGCGAGGAAGGTCGCCCACGCGATGGACGGACTGGACTAAGTCTGCTGTGGGCGGTCTATTGTACGAATGTACCAGACAGTCGGCCAGCAGACAAAATTGGCGAATGTTCGTGGGGCGAATCACATCTGCCGCAAAAGATGTCACTTAATGATGACCTCCACCACTCTGCCAAGAGTGTAACGAAGAAGAAGAATATTTATATACAAGTTTTAAAATAATAAACAATTAATATCTCTCCAATTGTATCAAAAAAACTTAATGATTTTTTAATAACATGTTATGTAACTAAATTATTCATTATTATAATATTTTCATTGGTTGAATTTAATACCTTCTTTATTACAATGTTGTTTTTCCTACAAACATAAAACAGCATGAGGAATAATTTTTAAGGATTTTTGTTTTATTATGCCAAAGAAGAATAACTTCTTGTGTGTGAACATACACACACACACTTTTTTTTCTGCTATCTTTGCTATCTGTGCCTAGCATAGTGAGTATTAATAAATTAAATAAAACTACTACTTACTTTCTATTTATTTACCCTCAATAACTTTCTAACAGTGCAAAACTAGTTGATAACATGTGCTAATAGGAGCCCACTATCTATACACTGCATTTGGCTACTTTCATTGCCTATTAAGATTGCTTTTAAGTGGTGAGTACTGAGTACTTTTTGTTTTTAGAAAGTATCGACACACAAATACCAAAGGACTTTATTCTTCTTCTTCTTCTTCTATATATTATTTTTTTATAATTAAACAAAATAAATCATATTGTACATATTTTGTTTAATCCAATATTAGAGTTATGACCAAGTGATAAAAATGGCTGCATTAAAATAAACAATTTCTTATAATTTTTAAATGGTAACTCACCTCACTTCTGGGGTTAATTATACAAATTAAATTTTTACAAAAATTTATGATATTATGATGTTATCACTTTAATATAACAAATTGTATAGATTTGAAAGAGCGACATCTCAAATCAATTTCCTAATGTGCAATTATTGGGGTTGAACAGGTTATCAACTGTAAAGTGGATCCTGCAGATGGAGCCACAGGCTAAGAGTTGAAAAAGATATACCTAAATTTGGGACCCATGCATATTCGAACTAATGGTCAGATGCAAAGAGTGCTCAAACAGAACCTGTAAGGTCATGAGTTCGAGTCCTGCATCATTCATAAATTTTGGTCACCAATGTAATTTGTATACATTAAAATCTTATATATATATAAAAATTAATTGCTGTTCGTTAGTCTCGCTAAAACTTGAGAATGGCTGGACCGGTTTGGCTAATTTTGGTCTTGAATTTGTGGAACTCCAGGGAAGGTTTAAAAGGTGAATAAATAGGAAAATGCTGCTAAATTAAATAAAACCAACAAATATCTTTTTCCTTTGATGTGTCCATACATAATTACTATGAGAAAATTTATTGACGCACGGTTTGACAGTTCTGCTGTGAAACAATTTCATTACGACAGCAGGATGCATATTTTACGAAGTAATTTTTGATGTTATGATATATTAGTGACAAATTCATATAAAAACATTTTATTTATAATATACAGAACAACGTCTGTCGGGTCAGCTAGTATACAATAAATCTGAATAGTGATTCGTCACATTGGGGAGCTTGAGATTGAACTGTCTAATACGTCAAGCGGCAAATTCACAACAAAACATAACCATACCTCACCGGTAATCATATGATCCAATCCCATTACAAATCAAACATTACATTACAACCATATAAAAACTAAAAAACTATATAAAAATCAATAAGTTTATTAAGAGAACTTAAAATAATAACAGAAACTCAATGCTCACTCAAACAAATAAACAAAATTACCGTAGAAAAGATTCAATTATATCAAAAACTGCAATATTAGAAGGGCAAACTAAGTTAGTTATACAATAGATACCAAACTGACGGAAAAGTCTTGAATGAAAAAATGTATATACCTTCAAAGTGTCTTGGATTCGTTGACTGAAAAGTATAACATGGCACAAAATAATCTGTCTGATCACATAAGACAAGCAGATCAGCTGCTTCAATTTTTTAATAATAGTATGAGGAGCTGTGAAACATTTACAAATAATCATGTATGTAATTGCAATAAACCAACATGTCTGACACTTGATTCAATTCAATTTCAAAATATCTTTATTATCAAGTAAATTAAGTTATGTACAAAACCAGTGTAGGTAGATCCTAGTAGTACAGTATCGAGGTTTTAGGTATTGTTTTGTGGGTACTTAGGCCTAATAAAAACATATAAAACATATAGAATAAGTTCATTACATGGTAAACAAATGTTGTTAAGTATAATAATTATTAATTCAGCAAGGTTTTTTAGTCTATGTAAGTCTTAGACACAGCATTACATTTTATAACACTGACAATTTGAATGTCTGACACTGAATATACTTTACTAATAGTCATTCTCAAGTTACACCTACTTACTGTAGCAGTATGCATTCTAAGAATACATTAATTATTGTTCTCTTAGATAAAATGGAAAAAGCCAAAACTTGAAAACTGCTCTTAAGAATAATCTTGAGCTGAAGAATTGAAAAGAGTGTCCATTGATTATCTTATATGTTCTTCTCGCGAGCTCAACTTTTTTCAAACATGGTAAATTCAGTAATTTAAAAGAAATATTAATAGTGACGAAGAACAAGTAACAGTCATGTAACATTTGTTATGGTGTTGAAAGGGAGTATGGGAGCGGTTTAAGGAATTATTTGACCCGAAGAGGTTTATATTAAATATGAAGAAATACAAACAGTTACTGTCCTATCCCTAAACTAGCAGTCCAACTGATGTCCATAAACTGCAACAGCATCAAAAGATATGACATCATAAACAGACACAGTAGATTGCAGCTATTTTATGTACAGAATAGTATATTATGTCAGATAATTTCTACAAGAGATTCACCTGAGAGCACAGCTGGTTATAGTCTAGGAAGATATAAAAGAGTAATAAAAATGATCTAATTTAAATTTTAAAGTGGAACAATTAAATTGTTTGAGTTTATAAGGAATAACTATGTCTTATATTATATGAGGGTGTCACCTTTTTGAGTTGGAGATGTGTTCAAGGTTGCCCTTAAAGAGGTTCGGCTGTAAATATCAAAAAATATAAAATAGGAGGCTTTTTTGTACAGAATACTGGTTAATGTCACTGATGACAGTGACAATGTTAACACATATTTAATTCAGACTAGATGTCAAGACACTACAGGGGCAAATGAGCAGGAGGCTTATGTGAGTGAAAGTGGTGAGGGAACCACCTATGGACATCTGCTACACCAGAAGTCAAGAGATGCATTGCCTATACATGGTATACTAGGATAGTGAAAGTTTTTTTTTATATATGAGAGGGGGCAAACGGGCAAGAGGCTCATGGGATGGGGAGAGGTGAGGCAACCGCCCATGGACACCCGCAACAACAGGTGTGTCAAGAAATGTGTTGCCGGCCTTTAAGGTGGGAGTACGCTTTTTTCTTGAAGGTCCTAAGTCCTAAGTCATATCTGTTCCGGAAGACCGCTGCCGGTAGTTGATTCCACAAAGTGGGTGTGCGAGGCAAGAAATTTCGGACAAAACACGCGGTTGTGGAATGCCAGATGTTTATGTGATGCGGATGGAACTTTGCACATAATGTCCGGTGGTGGAATTCGGCCGCTGGAATCAACCCGAACAGCTCTTCTGAGCACTCCCCGTGATAAATGTGGTAGAAGAGCTTTACTTTAGTGAGTTTCTTTTAGACACAATTGACTAATATTAGTCACTAACAAGTAACATACAAAATGATTGTTACATATACTCCTCGTCAACTGTATGTGTTATATATATGGATTTGATAAGTTAAATGAATAATTGTAGTAAATTATGCTTATGTTTTTTGGACAATTTTAATTATATATGAATGTGTGTTAGTTAGAAATTCACAAAATAACTGATAATTATTACTCATTTTCAAGGTGTCAATGTTAACACCAGAAACAGATTACAGTTCATAAAAACCAGTGAGAGGCACAGGAGGTCAGCAAGATTATAGATACCACAATGGTACCTATTTCTGCTGTTAACTGCTTAAGCAGTAATGTGTAAACATTACTATATTTCTGTCTGAAGGCTGCCATAGCTTGTAAAATTACTGGGCAAATGAGACTTAACATCTTATGTCTCAAGGTGATGAGCACAATTGTAGCGCCACTCAGAATTTTTGGGTTTTTCAAGAACCCTGAGCAGCACTGCATTACAATGGGCATGGCGTATCAATTATCGTCAGCCGAACATCCTGCTCGTCTCATCCCTTATTTTCATAAAAAAAATTGATAATATTTCATATTTAAGTTCTACTGTAGTGTTTTAAATTATAAGGCATACCACCTTATCAAAAGAAATGACATGCTGATTAAGTATATATATTTGTACTTTAAGATAACAACTACAGATAAGATGATTTTCTAAGCTTAGATCCCAAATTGAGAAATTTCAATTGTTTGGTACACCAATCAAACTATGCTTTCTATAAACATAATATTATACCGCTGACTTTCAAGTTTATAGGTGAATTAGGTACTATCGATATAAGCAATACCGCTTAGTTCACGAATCACGATTCAAGCCTAATTCATGCAATGACGTCAGACCACTATCTAAAAAATTTTGTTTTATGTATTGTATTAGTGTGTTTTACATACCCATCGCCAACCACGACACACTTGATCGCTTGCATTTCTCAACAAAGATCTCTATCACTAAAATTTTTCACGATTATCACAGCGGATGCTTGATAACTGCCTTCGCCACTTTGGTATTGTCTCCGCTTTATAAATTACACGATTAACTATACAGTCAGACCAAAATAGGGTGAATACTTTGTATTGTTTTAAAATTTCATTATATTTGCTGGAATTCAGTTGCAGTCAGAATAATAATTTCTATAACAATTTTATCCAAAATTTGATTTGGTTCACGACACTCACGACTCAGTACTCACGTCTCACAGGCCCACAGAACACAGCTTACCAAAGACTAAAGAGGTAGAGGATGTTATCAAAGAGAATTTAAACACTATCTTCAGATGTAAATACAAAAGAGGATGTAAATACTATGTATAGAGGCGGAACTGCCTGAGTACCTAAATATTTAAATCTAGTTTAGTATGAAACGAGAAATGATTTGACATAAGTTTGAATTAGATAATAAAATAATATGGCGATGAAGTATTATCTGGCTAAGTTTAAAAGTGAACAGTGGCTTATGAATAGATTAGAATAGCCATTCGATGAGAACTTTCAAATTTTGTAACTTATTATTACATCTTGTGTAACTTCGTATTAGTTTACATTGAATTCTGAAGATATGTGATCCCAGTGACTTTCTTAATTCTTGTAGTATTACTTTATAAGTTTTACTTCGTAACTCGGCATTTTAGTTTCAGTAATTTGCAACGTTTTATAGAACATGTGGCACGTCAACGTCACATATTAGTAGTTTTAGTCGCACTTTGCGACTACGCCTGCGGTATCTATCTAGTTGGCCATTAGAGCAATCCATAATGTGCAGCGTGCTCTACCAATTCTTCTTTTTTTACATCCAATAGAGATTTATAGTGTTTAAATTAAAAGGTGCTTTTGCTGACACCAAAAAACATTTTTTTTTAAATAATTATGACGTAAGCCAATAGGTTACAATATTATTTTGATTGGATTCAACATTATAGTTTTGTTCATTCATCTTTGTTCTATTTTCGTATTTACTATATGTGCCCATATTAGAAATCAAATATATTAAGAATACAATTCTAACAATATAAAATGAAGTGATAAGTAACTGTGAAATGAAAACTATAAATATTTAGATAATAGTAAAAGATGGACTTAAAGGTCTTAGTTACCAGGTCATAAACCACAGCCCCGCCCCCCCCTAATCTCTTTGGTCATGGTGGTAAGCGACAAATGACAAGCGTTGGTTTATGCGCCGCATTTTGAGATAGTTAAAAGTTTTATGATTGCGGTTTGGTATTACTCCAATTTACTATGGTGAAAGGTGACAAGGAATATGAAAAGCCAGTAATGAAGATTGATATACCGACCCCAGAGTCTAGAAGTACAGACAATGAGGATAGTGAATCTAATCAAGAATCGTCGCTGCTCGACATCGGCGAACATTATCTGGTGAGGCGTATTGATGATTCATGGCGGCCTGCTGAGATAATACAGCCCCGGTATAATGCGGCTGAATCTTGTTACGAATATTACGTTCATTATGTGGGGTGCGATCGAAGGCTTGATGAATGGGTACCTCGCCATCGAATAATGTCTGATAGATTTGATGGATGCGAGCAAACAAATAATAATTCAAATCATTTATTAACAGATAAATCTGGCCGAAAAATAACACGTAATCAGAAACGTAAACATGATGAAATTAATCACGTTCAAAAAACATACGCAGATATGGATCCAACTACAGCAGCTCTTGAAAAAGAGCATGAAGCTATAACTAAGGTTAAATATATTGACAGGATACAGTTTGGAAAATACGAGGTGGACACATGGTATTTCAGTCCTTATCCTGAAGAATATGGCAAACAATCGAAATTATTTATTTGTGAGTACTGTTTGAAATATATGCGGCTAGAAAAAACATACAGGTATCATATTGGTGAATGCCCTCAACGACAACCACAAGGCAATGAAATTTACAGAAAAGGAACTATTTCAATCTTTGAGGCAGATGGTAAAGAACATAAATTGTATTGTCAAAATCTTTGTTTGTTGGCAAAGTTATTTCTGGATCACAAAACACTTTATTTTGATATTGAACAATTTTTGTTTTATACATTGTGTGAAGTTGACAAAAATGGTGCACATTTAGTTGGGTATTTTTCAAAAGAAAAGGACTCTTTAGAAGGTAACAATGTTGCCTGTATTTTAACACTCCCCCCTTTTCAAAGACAAGGTTATGGTAAGCTGCTGATTGCTTTCAGTTATGAACTATCAAGGCTAGAAAAAGTTGTTGGAAGTCCAGAGAAACCTTTATCAGATTTAGGAAAATTAAGTTACAGGTCCTATTGGTCATATGTAATACTAGAAGTATTGAGTGTAACAAGAGGTATCATCAGTATTAAAGATTTGAGTAGTATGACTGGAATTGCCCCCACAGATATAATTTCTACTCTCCAGTCTATGAATATGGTTAAATATTGGAAAGGCCAACATGTGGTCTGTGTCACTCCGAAGATGGTGCAAGAGCAGCTTGCATCACCCTATTTTAAAAAGCCACGTTTGACTATTGATCCAACAGCTATAAGGTGGACTCCACCACCCAAACAAGCACCTTCGGCTAAAGTTAAGAAATAAATTAACCTATGTACAAATTAAGATTAACAGTGTTAGCCAAATGTTCTGATTAATTAATTAAAAACTTAGCAGAATTGACACTCAATAATCACATTTGGATAAAATGTTAAAAGCATTCTATACCTGTGTTGGAAGTAGTTTGTTCTTGTGCTTTTTATAGTCATTGTGTAATAGATGCTCATTGGTAACTTTGCATATTTAAATTAAAATCTTTTTGGTTATTATGTGAGTTTGTTCCTGATCCTGCTTAAAACATATTTAATTCTTAGCAATTGGGCTGTCACATGTTCCTATGTACTTACATAAATTATTATACAGACTGACAATAAAAAAATGTTTTGTTGAAACCACAGCCTACAGATTATGTTGTACAGACATTGCTCATATTACTCATACTAATTTTAAGTTTACTAACTTCAACATCAATATATCTGCAATGCCTGATTATGATTTATGTGTTGCATTAAAAATGCTAAACTAACTTTAACTTAACTTACATAGCTAATTTAATTTTTCATACTAGTGTACAGACTGCATTCTAACCAAAGTAACTGAAATATGGGGAGCAAATTTAATTGTGTAAAGTAAAGATAATTAAAGTAGCAAAACACTAACAGCCATTTTCAATAACCTATCTATTCTTAGTTATACAAACTAGAGTTAGACAAATCTATCCTTTACACTTACTTACATTTCAATAATCTATTGGCAGATAGCATTGGACTATAACTATATTTGGCATAACTATGGATAGATAAAATCTTGTCATTAAACAGTGCATAATTAGTTATTCCAAACCAAAGCTGACCGCTTGGGCTACAACCAAAAAGTTTGTATTGACCTACTTGAATTGTTTATTGATTAATGTATAAACACACGACTGAATTTTGAATATTAATAAATGTGGAAGTTACAATCATTTATTCTAATATTTCACATGCTTTACAGTTTGCTTGTTAAAAGCTGAAAGATTATAACATTTGTCAGGTTATCAAGTTAAAAGGTTGTGGGGAAAAGTAAATAATATTAATATTTACCATAATATTGTTGTTATGACAATGACAAGTAACTCATAAATGTATAATCTTTTTACATGTGTATGATAATTTAGTTTAGCTTTAGTCTTTTTAACTTTTTCACTGTGAGACTCATTACTTTGTTTGATTCAATAAAATCATTGCGATAATTTTCTAGTAATAGTATATGTACTGAAATAAAGAGAAAAATGAGATTTTGGTGCTTTTTATAATGTAAGTGTGAGAAAGAAAGATACATATGTCAGCTTGATGTGTTTACAAGCGCTACCAACGTCATGAACTGTCATAAAACATTGACATTTTTTAGTTCATAATTAATGATTGATTTGATAAGACATCCCAATTAATTATAATATTTATTTAACTACTTACTGTGTTAGTATTGTTTTATATAATTATAACTATAATTTTATTATAGCAAATTGTATTCAATTCTTTGGTTAACTTATTTCGTCAACTGTTTGGTGTCAATATTGTTTGGTGTCAGTTGGTAGCATCCTCACTGTGATGGTCATGCCCTATGCCAGAGTGCTCAGTTCGAGAGAACAATAATTATTGTGAATTGTAAGGGGTAATTGCCCAAATTGTATTGAGTCATTTATTATAATAATTATTATTAGTGGAAATAGTAAAATACAGATTTTCTATTTTATGTGCGTTTTTAATTACCAACCCCTTCTACACATAAAAGTAGAAAGTAGGAGAGAGAAAGAGTGTGAGTAGGTAGATCCCAAGCACATGCATGTGGTATGCTTGCAGCAAAGTGCACAGTGTGAGCTTCATGAAATTAGCTGAAATGTGTACATGTTGTTCTATTTCTTGTGTTTTCCTTGTTTATTAAGTACCTAATTTTTTGTAAGTGAAACTTATTTAGAATCGTTATTATTTGAAAGTTCATGTAACGAAAAAGCGAGACGATAGAGGCAAGCTATTATTTTGGTTGCGCGAAATTATGAATTTTAACAATATTGACATCGTATCCGAGGTTCTCGAGGGTATAGAGAACGAATTTGGGATAATTATTTTAAATCCAAGAATACAGCCGCGCACATTTATGATTTCAACAATATGGATATGGTATCCGAGGTTCTTGAGGGTGCAGAGAATGAATTTGGGATCATTTTTAAAATCCAATATGGCCGAGCGCAATATTATTTTTGGGGCTATACGTATGCGTGCTGGTTAAAGTGATACCCTAATGCCAAACATCTTACTCATTTTTCGAAAATTGTTGTGCCGTGTGGAACTAAAATCGTTGAAATCAGGAAACTGCTAACGAAAACGACCGCAACACACCAGATAACGTCAGTATCTTGATGTGTTCTTGAGAGCATAATGTCTCGTTTACTAGATCATAACCAAGCTTGTGATTAACATATATATAGCTAACACAGATGGGCGGCGGCTGTCGAAAACAAGGGGGAAGGACTGGCAGTTAGCCTGGATATAGTGAAGGCCTTTGATCGTGTATGGCACAAGGCGCTTCTCTCAAAACTTCCATCATTTGAACTTTTGCAAATGGAGCTCCAGCTTCCGCACTGGGCGCAGCATACAGGTCGTTGTCGACGGTTATTCCTCGAACCCGAAGCCTGTGAACGCTGGAGTGCCCCAAGGCTGTATGTTACCACCTATACTGTTTCTTCTGCAAATCAATGATATACATACATAGCTATGTAGACGACAGCACTGGTGATGCCGTATACACAGGCCATGCAGGTCTCTCGGGAAATCTCGACAAGTGCCGGGGGAAACTTGTGGCTTCTATTGAGTCCTCTCTTGAGAAGGTCGCGGAATGGGGTTGAGAATTGAACTAAAAAACCCCGTGTGTAGTATCTCCGCTCTTCGGTAACTTTTTTTTTTTTTTTTTGAGAGGAGGAAATACATTTACGTCGGGGCGTAATATGTCGGACTCGAGTGTCCGCGTAAGCGGTGTCCGGTGCCCATACCGACTAAAACCTCCTCTATGCTGTTAGCCCTGGCTTTTACAGTGAAGTAGGACGTGGGCCGTGGAGGCCGCAAAGACTACGCAACAATAGTCGCGGGGCGTCTCCTAAGGAGACTCGTACCTCGGACCGGCTGTGTGGTTGTTCCGGGAAGGAGTTTTCGGTAACATTTCCCTTAAAGCCTCGCCTAGTATCGGAACGGTGAGTCATGCTGCCGAAAATTGAATTCATCAGCATTGTATTTTAGTATTGAATTCAAGAGGACTGGTTAAACAATCGAATTATTTGGAAAAAAGGGAGCTTTTAATGGATGGATATATGGATCCAACTTGATCCAAGTCCAAATTGATGATATATGGATATAACTTGGATCCAAGTCGGCGTTGGCTATTGAATCTTCGGAGAGTGCCCCAAACTTGGGAAATATTGAAAATGATAGATTTCTTAATTGTTTTCAATATTTATATTTTTTCTTATGTATTTATAAATATACAGTTAACATGAAGCGACTTTATTTTTTCAATACTTTTCAATGAGTCTTTAATCAGAAACTTTTTCAGAAGTTTCACTTCTACCGTGTGTACCTTGCACACACACACACACACATATTTTCTAATATGGTTGTATAATGTACTGTATGCATGAATAATATAAGAAAAGAAAATTTTACTATGTTGTGGTGTTCCAACACATACATTGGTATCTGCAACTAATGTAGGTTTGATAACTAAAGAATACTGATTTAAAATTACGATTACAAACCTAAACTGAGCTGTTATGAGATGATTTTATACTAGGCAGGAACAGTTTTAGGTAAAGAATTCAACCCTAATGTCGTCAGAAGAGGTAAGAGTCACGCTATAGAAAGAGACACAAATTCTAGGTGAATAAAAATGAAGGTTAGTAGCGCTGTGCGATCTGTACGAGTATTACACCCTTAGTGTATAACCGCCAGTATTTATTTAAATGATTTTGTGGAGTGAGACTCCCGCACTTGTACTATTATATTTTCTTTGGCTGTACCTCTATTGAGCAAAATCTTTACAAGTTCATCACAGCTGGTAACATTGCACATTAATTGCCAATTCTTGAAGTTTGGTAAACTAATAATAGGGTATATGCATATAACTTATATTTAGTTGAAATATTACTTTATCTAATCTTTATTTTATCTTACATAGTTTTTTTTATTAAAGCTGTGCTGAATAATAAATATTAAACATACATAAGTGCAATAAATACGCGCGAAATCTAAAACATTGAAACGCAATGCTATTGGTTTAAGCGCAGTGTGACTTCAAAGTCTAGATAAACTTAAGTTGGTATGGTTCCTAGATTATATTTTCGGTAGTTAGCGATATATCATATTATATGTTGGTTTCTTATTATTCAATGATCTGTACAATTATTATTTTTATTACTGAAAGTGGATTTGTTAAAACGTATTCAGATCAGATAATCTTCCAAAAATAGATGTGTGTGTACGAACCCCGATTTTATTTATTCTTAATATAAAAGATAGAACGTTGCAAGGTAGGTAATTATGTGATAAGTAATATATTTAATTTTTAAGTTTTCTCAGTTCATATTTTCTCATATTAATTTCTAAAACTAAACAATACATAAATGCAGAAAATATAATTTAATTGGAATTAAGTACCATATCCATTGTTTTGTTCTGTTATCATCTTATCGTTGATCTCAT
Source organism: Leptidea sinapis (assembly GCF_905404315.1). Taxonomy (NCBI): domain Eukaryota; kingdom Metazoa; phylum Arthropoda; class Insecta; order Lepidoptera; family Pieridae; genus Leptidea; species Leptidea sinapis. Next base: position 31,811,366 of record NC_066312.1, on the reverse strand, counting down.
CATAGAATGCTCGTTGAGATCAATGTTGAACGTAGTGTTTAAATTCTCTCTGACCTATGTTCAGATTCTGTTTTAAGTTTTTGCATTTTAAAGTAAAAAACGATCAAACTATAAACAAAGTTAAAATTACATATTATTCCATAATATTATTCACTAAACTTGCTTCAAAATTGGTAGGTACCTTGAATATATACCACAGCAATATAAGCTAGTTGTTAGAGATACTTCACCTCTTCTCATTGATTTTTCTGTATGGAAGAGAGGACAAACGACAGTACGGGTCATCTGATGTTAAATGATCACCGCCACCCACATTCTCCTGCAATACCAGAGGAATCGAATGTTGCCGGCCCTTTAAAAAAAGTGTACGCGCTTTTTTTTAAAGGTACTCATGTCGTACCGTCCTGGAAACACCGCAGAAGGAAGCTCATTCCACAGCTTGGTTGTACGAAAGTTCCGTGAAGAAAGTTCGTTCAGAACAGCACTGTGGTGGAATGCCACATGTATATGCCACAATCAGCTCTTTGGAATACTCTCCGTGATCAGAATGATGAAATTAATCACGTTCAAAAAACATATGCAGAAATGGATACAACTACAGCAGCTCTTGAAGCAGAGCATGAAGCGATAACTACGGTTAAATATATTGACAGGATACAGTTTGGAAAATACGAGGTGGACACATGGTATTTCAGTCCTTATCCTGAAGAATATGGCAAACAATCGAAATTATTTATTTGTGAGTACTGTTTGAAATATATGCGGCTAGAAAAAACATACAGGTATCATATTGGTGACTGCCCTCAACGACAACCACAAGGCAATGAAATTTACAGAAAAGGAACTATTTCAATCTTTGAGGCAGATGGCAAAGTACATAAATTGTATTGTCAGAATCTTTGTCTGTTGGCAAAGTTATTTCTGGATCACAAAACACATTATTTTGATATTGAACAATTTTTGTTCTATACATTGTGTGAAGTTGACAAAAATGGTGCACATTTACTTGGGTATTTTTCAAAAGAAAAGGACTCTTTAGAAGGTAACAATGTTGCCTGTATTTTAACACTCCCCCCTTTTCAAAGACAAGGTTATGGTAAGCTGCTGATTGCATTCAGTTATGAACTATCAAAGCTAGAAAAAGTTGTTGGAAGCCCCAAGAAACCTTTATCAGATTTAGGAAGATTATGTTACAGGTCTTATTGGTCATATGAAATACTTAAGGTAGTGAGTGTAACAAGAGGTATCATCAGAATTACAGATTTGACTAGTATGACTGGAATTGCCCCCACAGATATAATTTCTACTCTCCAGTCTATGAATATGGTTAAATATTGGAAAGGCCAACATGTGGTCTGTGTCACTCCGAAGATGGTGCGAGAGCAGCTTGCATCACCCTATTTTAAAAAGCCACGTTTGACTATTGATCCAACAGCAATAAGGTGGTCTCCACCAACCAAACAAACACCTTCAACCAAAGTTAAGAAATAAATTAGCCTATGTACATATTAATATTACTATTATTCAAGTATAAGTAGCTCTGTTTAATATTACATTCTAATAGACACCTGTGTTAAAAGTTACATACTGTATGTTTATAAATTGTATTGTAATCTTTAGCAGCATGTATTTTTATATTGGCATGTTCATACTGAGCAAATTATTCTCATCCAATATCCAACTGAAAAATTTATACTTTTATAGTCACTTTAAGCTGACTTTTAATTTAAATATGTTAAAATTTTTTTTTGTGAGATTACTCCTGATCCTTCTTAAAACATATTTAATTTTTAGCAATTGGGCTGTCACATGTTCATATTATGTACTTACACAAATTATTATACAGACTGATAATAAAAAAATGTTTTGTTCAAACCACAGCCTCTTATGCAGCCAATTATATTGTATAGATGTTATTTATACTAATTTTAAGTATAGACATACATATTACTTGTACTAGTTGTAAGTTTACTAACTTCAATGTCAAATTATCTGCAATTTTTGTATTATGACTTATGTGTTGCATAAAAAATGCTAAACTAACTTTAGCTTGACTTACATAGCTAATTTAATTTTTCATAGTAGTGTGCGGACTGCATAGTAACTAAAGTAACTGAAATATGTGGAGCTAAGTTAATTGTGTAAAGTAAAGATAATTTAAGAAGCAATACACTAACGGCCATTTTCAATCCTTAGTTTTACTTACTAGAGGTAAGCATAGAGATACATTATTGAAAATGGCCGTAATTGTTGGGAATAATTAGTTATTCCGTACCAAAGCTGGACTAACTTGGACTGCAACCAAAATTTTTGAAATTATTGACCTAATTGAATTGTAAACAATTGTATAATTCTTATTGATTAATGTATAAACACACATGTATAATAAAATTATGCCTGAATTTTGAATATTAATAAATGTGGAAGTAGCAATCATTTATTCTAATATTTAACATGCTTTACAGTCTGCTTGTTAAAAGCTGAAAGATTATAAAATTTGTCAGGTTATCAAGTTAAAAGGTTATGGGGAAAAGAAAATATTATTAATATGTACCATAATATTGTTATGTCAACGCCAAGTAACTCATAAATGTATAATCTATATAAATGGTAGTTAAGTTTAGCTGTAATCTTTTTAACTTTCTAACTTTTTCACTATGAGAACAGATTGTTTAGTTGGAGACTCATTATTTTGTTTGATTCAATCAATCATTGGCTGATTTAAAAACATTGTGATAATTTTCTAGTAATAGTATGTGTACCTTGAAATAAAGATAAGAAACATTTTGGTGTTTTTTTTTATGTGAGTATGAGAAAAAAAGATACATAAAGGTAGAAAGTAGGAGAGAGAGAAAGAGTATGAGTAGGTAGATCCCAAGCACATGCGTGTGGTATGCTTGCTATGCAGCAAAGTAAACAGTGTGAGTGTCTTGAAATTAGCTGAATGTGTACTAGTTGTTGCATTTCTTTTGTTTTCCTTGTTTATTAAGTACCTAAGTTTTTTTGAAGTGAAACTTATTTAGAATCGTTATTTGAAACTCCATGAACGAAAAAGCGAGACGATGGTGGCAAGCTATTATTTATAAAATTATTATTGTTGCCGCCGTGCAAAATATGGTTGCAACAATATGGATATGGTATCCGAGGTACTCGAGGGTGCAGAGAACGAATTGGGGATCATTTTTTAATTAAAACCAAGAATATCGCCGCGCAAATTTATGATTCAACAATTTGGATATGGTATCAGAGCAGAAGTGGGACAGACGCCATACAGTGACGTTTTCAGAAGACTTTTTTGTTTTTTTTTTGTTTTATGGAATAGGAGGACAAACGAGCGTACCGTACGAGGGTCACCTGTTGTTAAGTGATCACCGCCGCCCACAATCCTTTGCAACACCAGAGGAATCACAGGAGCGTTGCCGGCCTTTAAGGAAGGTGTACGCGCTTTTTTTGAAGGTACCCATGTCGTATCGTCCCGGAAACACCGCACAAGGAAGCTCACAGCTTTGTAGTACGTGGAAGAAAGCTCCTTGAAAACCGCACTGTGGAGGACCGCCACACATCCAGATGGTGAGGATGATATCCTAACTTGTGTCGTGCGAAGGTGGAATTCGGCTGCAGGAATCAGGTTAAACAGCTCTTCGGAACACTCCCCGTGATAAATGCGGTAGAAGACACACAATAAAGCGACGTCTCTACGCAACGCCAAGTGATCCAGCCGTTCACAGAGCACTGTGTCCCCGACAATTCGAGCTGCTCTGCGTTGCACGCTGTCAAATGGATCGAGCTGATACTGGGGTGGTCGGACCTGCGCTTTGTAGAGCGCTAGTATGTGGGCCGGCTTGAAGTATTGCCGTGCTCTAGTAATGACGCCCAGTTTCTTTGTAGCTAATTTGGCTTTGCCTTCCAAATGACCACGAAATTGGCAATCGCTCGAGATTTCGAGACCCAGTATTCCGATACTAGGCGAGGCTTTGAGGGAAGTGTTGTCCAAGAGCGGTGATACGACAAATGAGATTTTTTTAGTGGTAAACGCGCAAACTTGAGTCTTCTGGGGGTTAAATTGGACAAGGTTAAATTTTCCCCATTCCGCGACCTTCCCAAGAGAGGACTCGATAGAAGACACAAGTTTCTCCCGGCACTGGTCGACGATTTCCCGAGAGAGACCTTTATGGCCAGTGTATACGGCATCACCAGTGCTGTCGTCTGCATAGCAATGAATGTTGGAGGTGTCCAAATTATGGAAGTTTGGAGAGGAGCGCCTTGTGCCATACACGATCAAAGGCCTTCGCTATATCCAGGCTAACTGCCAGGCCTTCCCCCTTGCTTTCAATAGCCGCTGCCCATCTATGTGTTAGGTATACCAGAAGATCACCTGCCGACCGACCATGGCGAAACCCGTATTGTCGATTGTTGTTGACCCTCTAGATATACTAAGAGCTGACGGCTAATTATGCTCTCCATGATTTTGGAGAGCAGGGAGGTAATAGCAATAGGCCTGTAGTTTGCCGGATCCGAACTGTCTCCTTTTCTGGATCGGATGGACAAGGTCTGACTTCCATGAGTCAGGGACTACGCCTTTAGAATAAGAGTGCCGGAATAAACGCGTTACAACCGGCGTCAACTCAGGGGAACACGTTCTAAGCACGATTGGAGAAATGCCATCCGGCCAACAAAACAAAGCTCGCCTAACAGTTTTCTGTCTGAACTGTACTTCAGGCATAGAGCTCATGCAGGCATGGACGGCTGGCTGAAGTTACCAAGAGCAGCTTTCGACAACGACCAGAACTTGCGTGTTCCGGTCGGGTAACTGGAAAGCTGCTCGCCGATTTTGACGACGTGTTTTGACTTTGCACGGGTGATTTTCCGCTTAAAAAATCTGGAGGCACGGTTGTATTTCCTCTTAAGAACTGTGCAGTTCGGATCCTTTGCGCCCAGCGCCGCAACCCAAGCTCGATACGCCTGTTTTTTGCAGTCCGATGCTGCTTTAACTGACGCATCGAACCAGGGCTGTGATCTGCCACCGAGTTTGGTATAAAAATATCCATAGCCTGTAGTATCACATCGGCTACTGCAACGCCGCAGGCACTAGGATTTGCGAAGGGAAACAAACCCTGCCCCAAAGTTAGGATGCAAAAAAGGAACGTATCCTATCCCAATCTGCTGACTTGTAGTACCAAACGCGGCGGGTCGCTGGTGGTCTGCGACGTTGGCGTCGGATAGGCACTACACTCCTGACCAGGCAATGGTCGGACGTTCCGAGAGGTGCGTTGACAAATACCTGGTAACCATCGGGATGTGTAGTCAGCAGAAGATCCAATAAGGACGTCATGTGGCTATCCACATCCGGGAGCCGCGTTGGCGACTCGACCAATTGGGACAGATCATACGCCAATGCAAAATTATGCACAGATCGCCCTGCGTAGTCTATGGTACGTGATCCAAGCCATTCGGCATTGTGCCCGTTGAAATCACCCAAGACTACGATTTCAGCAGAGGGGATCTGTGCAAGCACGTCGTCAATTGCCGCTTGAACGCAGCCCATGAGATGATCGGTTTCTGCGTTACCACTATGGGACCTGTAGACACACGCATAGAAGCGGACGCGGTCCTCCAAATCTACGCGGAGCCAGAGAGTGGACAGGTCCCTACCCTCAAAATTGCCGAGACGGCGACAGCAGATATCCTCCCTAACGTATACACATACCCCGGCATGAGGCAAAAAATTGTGCTCAATTTTGTACCCGGGGTACGTTAAATATGACATATCGCTAGGTCGAGATATCTGCGTCTCCGTAAGGAAACACAAGGCCGGCTGCGCCGTCTCAAGGTGGTGGTGGACGGCGTTTAAATTGGAGTGAATTCCCCTGATATTGCAAAAGTCCACGTTGAGTGTGGAGCGGGGTGCCGTGGTGTTACTGCCTCGTTTGTCCTTGGTCATGCGCGGTTCTGTGCCCTGCCCAGAATACGAAGGGCAGCCCGGGCTAGAGTGCTCGGGGAGGGATTCTCCGACTCTGGTAGAGCCGGTACCCTCCTGGGGTAAAATCTTTTTAAGTTCCACTGTCATATTCGGGTGGAGGGGGGGGGGGGAAGCTTTGTCAGCTGTCACTCGCTTTGAAACCTTTCAACTGTTGAGTGAAACTTGTCACTGCCCACTGGTCATAAAATGGCGGCTACTTCTAGCGTTGCGCATGTATGTAGAGCTCTCGTGTTCTATTTTGTATATTAACACTACTAAATATATCCTTTATGTTCTATGTTGTGATAAAATTAAATAACTAACTCTACGCGCAATTTCAATATGTTAAAAAATTGCAATACCTACATTAAAAAGTAGAGTTATTTTTTTTTATGGAATAGGAGGACAAACGAGCGTACGGGTCACCTGGTGTTAAGTGATCACCGCCGCCCACATTCTCTTGCAACACCAGAGGAATCACAAGAGCGTTGCCGGCCTTTAAGGAAGGTGTACGCGCTTTTTTTTGAAGGTACCCGTGTTGTATCGTCCCGGAAACACCGCACAAGGAAGCTCATTCCACAGCTTTGCTTAATATACATACCCTTTATATAATATATAACCCGTTGTTGTTGTTATCAGTGTAGTATAATTTGCCTACTATGACTATATACACATACATAATTCCACAAAAGAGGACAGGTTAAACAATCGAATTACTTGGATAAATGGTATATCGATGGATCCAAGTCGGGATCTGACGTTGGCTGATGAATCTTCGGAGAGTGCCCCAAACTTGGCAAATCTGTCAACTTGGGAAATATTGAAAATGATGAAATTTTTAATTGTTTTCAATATTTATAATTCTTTTTTTATGAATTTATAAACATGAAGCGACTTTATTTTTTCAATACTTTGCAATGAGTTTTTAATCAGGACCTTTTTCAGAAGTTTCACTTCTACCGTGTGTAACTTGCACACACACACACACACATTTTATAATATGGTTGTATAATGTACTGTTCGTATAAATAATATGAGAAAAGAAAATTTGACTATGTTGTGGTGTTCCAACACATACATTGATATCTGCAACTAATGTAGGTTTGATAACTAAATAATATATTAAAGAAAAAACTGAGCTGTTGCTATGTTTTTATACTAGACAGGAACAGTTTTAGGTAAAGAAGTGAACCCCAATGTCGTAAGAAGAGGTAAGAGTCACGCGATAGAAAGAGAGGCAACTTCTATGTGAATAAAAATGTAGATTAGTAGCGCTGTGCGATCTGAGTTACACCCTTATCGTATGACCGCAAGAGCCCCTATTTCTAAATTGATTTTGTTGAGTGAGACTTCCGTACTTGTAGGAATACTACTATTATAATATATTCTTTGCCTGTACCTCTATTGAGCAAAATATTTAAAAGTTAATCACAGCTAGTAACATTTCACATTAATTGCCAATACTGGGTGAACTTTTGTTATACTAATAATTATTGATAAATTTTGGGATTATTTCCCTCTACAATTTTATTCGAGGGGGCGGATAACAAATTTATCGCGGGCAGAAGCTAGTTTACTATAAAATTTAAAATATCACAATTTAATTTGATCTTATTTACGAGTTTTGTCGAATTGTGTCGTCTCGTCCCTTATTGTCAAAACAAAATATAGGCTTTATTTTTTTGTAACTCATGAAAATACCTGAAAAAGAAGAAATAGGAATGATTTTGGAATTTATATATTATTATGTTAAGTAGCGTTTTTGTCAGTGATCATTGAACCTATGCTGGTTGTTATCAGTGTACAATTAATAACAGTGCAATAGAGAAATCTTAATATTTAATTTATATGTCAAGATAGCCTCTTGCTGTTAGGCAATACATAACAACAGGCCAGGTTTATTACTTTAGTGTGCATGACACTTGACAGCTACTTTGTTTAAGAGTGCGTGTGTTGCTGAAAATAGAGGTTACGAGTTCGCCGCTACTTCTTCGTGTTAACAGCTATCACAGTTTATCTAGACGCATAAATGATCTAATATTTAAACCTAGCAATGATATTATGAGTGTGTCTTGTGTAAATCTATTTAAGAATACGATAGGTAATTAGATAAAATAAAACAACAAACATAATTCTAAATTATATTTTATATCTGACACAGTAACTATTAAATAAATACATACATATAAGTTTTCCACATATAATTTGAGTATAATATGCCTACCTGAACTCTTTATTGTTTAATATAGAGAATAGTCACGAGTTGCGCTAAATATGCCTACTCACAAAAATATTACGATCAGAGTGAACAGAAAAGCAAGTGACATGTGATAATAGTGGTACATTGGGAATAGTTCCTTCTTTAAAATTAAAAATTCCGCCTAGGGACGCATAGGAACTAAGCTTAAAAAAAAAGAATTTACGCGGTTCAAATTCCAAAAGTGACTGGCGTGCGTGCATTGAGTAGAGAAAGGCACGCCATCCACGTACACTGGCATGAGTGAAAGGGAGACAGAAAGCTACACTGAGGTGGAGAGCGCGTTGCAGTTGCCACACTGTATACGTATATATATTGTGTAACGGTAATAAATCTGACGCTGTCGTGTAACGCTAAAATCTGACGCTTAGTACGGATACAGTACTCGCTCGGCGTGTGGCCCGAACGTCCGTACATGGAACTTATTGTTTTATGGTAACAAAACCATAAGGTTTTTACCTAAAATTTTACTAACTCGCCAAATGCCAAACTTTTCTGTCTTAGTTAGGATCAAAACTGCGATAACTAGTAATAACTCGGCTTTGGCGTGCACCCGACTTCACTGGAATATCAGTTGGTCTACCAACATTGAGAAGGTTTTTAGACATACTTAAATAAAAAAAAAACGAACGAACTAACTCATGAAGCATCGTTGCTGTCTTTGCGGAGAAGTGGCCAGCAGATTTGGCCGCAGCTACACTCATCATAAGTCATATTAACATAAACAATATTATTGAAGATTGTGCTTGGCTTGATGAGGAATACGAAGAATTTATAGTACCTACTACTGAAAATATAATAAAATTCACAGCAATGCTCATTATCTAGTGGACTTTTTATATTTTTGGCTTAATTTTTATATAATATACAGAGTAATTGCATTTTATTAAAAAAAATATGATCAAATGATATATTTGCACACACAGTAAGCTAATGAAGTAGCACGCAGTCACAATACAGTAATAGAACAGTACTTTACCTTTATACTAGAGCGCCCGCCGCACACACACATACATAGGATATATACGGCCGCTAAGCAATCTTGGGGAAATAAATCTATTGAGTGCCACGCCGTAAGCGGCCGAAACTGGTCGCTGTCCGAGTTAAATTGTGCCGCGTCGTCAATCTTTTACAAATCCTAGCGCTCCGCCCAGGCGTAGGTCTAAACGTCAAGGAGACCACTGAGTTACGCTACTGTCCTATTTCTTGTACTGTGACGCAGCCGCAGTGTGCATAGTACCCGCTCCTTCCACTACAACGGAACTAGAGATCATTCTAGATATATTTTTGATACGATTGTGTCCAACGCCGCATACCGAAACGTTGTGCGTTCAATGACCATCAAACCAAACCTCTTGAGAGGACTGTTCAATCGCCATTACTCTCCGCATTTCTCTGAAGCATAATTACTTATGTACGAGACTACCACATAAAATCTAGATTTTTTACTATAGGTATTTGAACCGTTAATCAGATTTTTCTTTATTATTTTTTCAAATTCGTATTTGTATCTAGAGCCCGTTCTTCTCGGGCCTGAGGCGTATTTTATGTATGGATGGTAGATTGTTCCACAAAAATCCAATATGTAATTGTAATTTGAAGTTAGTTCAAATAATTGCGATCGTGAAATAATTAATTTTTTATTATTATTTGAATCAAGCTTAAAATTGCAAGTATATATTTGCCCGCAAAGGATTTGAGCCGAGAATCATTATTTTACATAAATCACTTGTTTGACCATTCACTCTGTATAATATTTACCGTACATCAAATCTTACATAGGCAATCAACAATCCGACAGTAATTTCTAGGGGTGAATGCTTCCACTAAATAAATCAATCATTTCATTGTATTATCAAATCAAATGTTCATCAGAATGGAATATCTACGAAAGATATAGTTATGAGATTTAATACAGAAATTTCTAACAATTAAATTAGCTTATTCCAAAATTGCGCCCAACCAATATTGATTAAGTACAGAGAACAGTACGCAGTGATGGTAGGCCCCCCAAAAGATGGACCGATGACCAGGCCAAGATTGCCGGATAATTTAAGATGAGGCTTTAAAACGCCTTAAACACGATTCATATATTGGACGTAACACCTTGCAAAGTATTTGTTTTGTATATTACAGCCGTTGTAAAATACTCTATTTATTAAAAAGAGTGGCCGTTAAGTTTGTTGTATGTTCTTCTCACGAGCTCTAATTTTTCCGAACATATGGTAGCTTCAGTAATTTAAAAGAAATATTTATAGTGACGACATAAAAGCGCTTAGTTTAAGCCAAATTGATATTTGGGGGAGGCCTTTGTGAAGGCTATAATGATGATGATAATCATACAGAAACCTTACTAATGCAATCTGTGGTCTTGCACTAAAAGGGCTAATCAATTATTGCTCTTACATAGTGATTTTAAATAAAATAACACTAGAAAATGAGAAACTGTTTGTTACTGACGTCATTAGATACAAAATTGCTCTCAATGGTAAAGACATTTCCATAATAAAGTTCCAGTCGCAAACCTTTTTAGCACAAGACCACAGAAATCAATCAAATGAGCGTATTATAAATTTCACCCCTTGAAATTACTGCCAACAGAACACCTTTGTTGTTTAAGTACTAAATAGCGAACATTACAATAAGAACAACATAGATAAACTCTACAAAGAACATGTTTTTTATTTTCCCATTTAAATCATGTAGAAACCTTACATAAAGTCCAATGTTATAGTCATAAGAAAAAATGTTTACAAAAGTCAATTAAAAACAAATGTTAAAGGCTTTGATTAAGTATTGGTCTCCGCTGCGCTCCAACTAGATACGTCAGGCGCAGTCTCAAAGTGCGGGAACTAGTACTACGCCCAAGCGGGCGTACTCGAACCAGTCTCGAACAATGTGTGACGTTTACGTGCCACATGCTAATAATTGAACTAAAATGCCGGGTTGCACTGTAAAACTTGGTTAAAATAATACTACAAGAAATAAGAAACACACTAAGATCACATATCATCTGTCATGTATTTTATATTTTATAATTTTATTAATATCAATGTAAAATAACACGAAGCGTATGTTACAAAATTTGATAGATGCCATTGAGTGTCAAGATGCCACGCACACAAGCAGATGCTTGTATGCAGAAGCAGAACTATTAGATATCAGTTGCCGCAATAAAAAAGCTACTGTTCTTAGGTAGTGTGGTATCTTTGTTGAAACGCAGCGGAGACCAATCCTTAATCAATGGTTAAATCACATTTTTATTGAATGAAGATTAGTTACATACTGTTCTTACATAAAATATCCATCGAAAGCAATTACAATCCCAGGGTTATTAAGAGACGCATACAAAGCGCGAGTAACTTGAAGCCCAAATTTCATACTTCTCTGGGCAGCCTTGCCTATATAAGGTAAATATATCTATATTATTAAAAAAGCAATAGAATATTATTATATCAATAGTATTAATTAATAAGAAAAGCACGTTTAAAACAACCAACTTCAAAAACTGAAAAGTATAAAATAACTTAATAATGATTTAATTTAATTAAATATTTTTTTATTTTTTAGTGTCGGCAATCAGGTACGTTATTTTTAAAAAGAAAATTTTTAAGTAGCTACGTGTAGGCCTACGAGAGGTGCCGCGCGCTTTTAACAAGATAGATCCCAAGACAAGGGACCGGAACAAGAGATCGACTCCAAAAAATGCTATTCGAAACTCTATTTCACGTTCTTGTGAGACACTGAAATATCGTGAAGAACGTTTGGTAGCTATGAATGACAGTAACCTTAGACCCACTAATCGGGACACGGGTTAACAATAATAATATCCAATCAACCTAAATGAAAACTCTTAAAAAAACCGTAGACAAACTATAATGACATCATCCACGTAAACAAAAATATTCATAAAATGAAAAGTACTGGGCCATATGTACTTTTATGGGACCAAATGACAAACATTTCGCATAAAACTAAAGAAGAATCATGTTAATCGGATCTTAAATGTCAGCGTAATCGGTAATACCAATCGAATTGAGAACCTCCTCCTTTTTGAAGTCGGTTAAAAATGTTAAGTAATATGGTCGCCCTGCAATGTAAATAATTACAACATATACACGGCAATTTTGACATAATTACTAATACAAATATATGATTATTGAGCGGTGTGCGGCACTGTTGAACTTTCACTTACATTAATATTGCACTGCGCCCCCACACAACGACTATCGCTGTGCTCTTCTCAATGACACCGCTCAATATATACAGCGTGGCGCTATACAGGGTGTTAAGCAACTATTTCTTAATAGCGGAAGGTTGCAATTGGACCTTGATTCTAAAAATATTGGAACTGAAAATTTACAAAAGAAAAATTATTGTGATGCAGTTCATTTTTTTTTTATTTTTTTTATACAATAAAAATGCAATGCAGTCTATTTATCAATCACAACTATCAAATTATCTCTTATAATAGTCCATCAAATTATAAAAAAAATAAAAAGTAGAAATGTATTTCCCAGCAACAGAAACTTACAATTGACATTGACAAGAAGGTACTGTCCGCTTCATTACTATGCTGGCGAAAGAAGTTTACAATAAACTTTGATTTTTTTTTACTGCAACTTCAGAACTTTCTTGCCAAAATGCCAACAACTATGATTCAGTTAGCTGTATGGAACCATTCCGTATTCGGAGATTGTCTGGTTACACCCTGTATATGGCGACATTATATGAAGTACCTTGAGGTTAAGTACCTTAATAATAAGAAAATCAATCTAAAATTTAAAGCAAATAAATGAAATTTACAAACAAACACATAATATATTTAGGAAACAAAATTACCATCACCCTTCAAATACGCACGGGTTAGGTGTCAGTGCCTACACTAGCGCGAGGCAACTAGATTACTTACAGGATGTTCCGAAAAAATATTATCGAAAATTGTTATTTTTTTAAGATTATTTATATATTTCCACTTTTTTTATGACTACTGTTAAGTAGGTCTAACCGTGTTTTTATTTAAAATCACCATTGTACCACTGCACTGTATAAGTACTTATAATAAATAAATATCATTATTTACCTTACTTATTGTACTGTTACAATTACAATTAAAACAGCTAAATATATAGACTATTTCGATTCTAGTTCAAAGGTTTAACATGTGATTCTTAAGCCTAGACACATACACGACAAAAATAAGCTTAATATTGCCTGATAATATAGCCACGAGACTCCCGTTAAAACTTAAACATTAATTAATTATTGCTAACCTACACAACAAGTGCAAGCTACGGAAGTGAAAGATAACAGATACTATACGATTTACATAAAAAAATAGAAAGATTAGCGAAGTTGAAATATATTTTAAAAATTAAACATTACTCACACAAGTTCCACTTTATTATCTCAAAAAAGATCCACCACGAATCGAGTGACGAGTGAATGTGTCGTACAGATGAATATACGTTGCGCGATTTGATATACAAGCCTTACAGCACTGCAATTAAAATCGGTAATGTATCATGAATTATGAACTTACGTCTTAGTTACGGTAGAGCGCGGGCTACACGCAATAGCGGCAACATTTTATACAGGATGTAATCGTTAAGTGTGTTCAGGCGACTATTTCATAACTATTACAAATATCCAAAAAAAAAAAAATTAAACTGATATCGAATGTACGTTACCTAATCAATAAAATGACATTAAAAACTTTTTAAAAATCAAACGAGAATTATCTAACCTTTAAATATTAAACACTCCCATACATTTAGTATGAGATTAGTAGAAAGGTTTTAGCTTCCATGTTTTAAAAGATTATTTTAGCTTTGTACTGATATTAAAGGAAACTTTTAACAAACCTAACATTGTCATAAACCTCTTTAATAATACTAAATAATTAAAACAAAATTTTGTATTCGAATTGATGTCCATGTTCACGAAGTGATAACCTTTTTACTAATCGCATACAAAATATATGGAATTGTTTAATATCAAAATTTAGGTTACTTTTCGTTTAATTTTTAAATTATTATTGTCAATCTACTGCTTAGGTAACGTACTTTCAATATCAGTTCAAAGTTTTTTGATATCTGAATACAGATACGGTATAATCGCCAGGTCGTAACTTAAAGATTACATCCTGTATACTCCAGTTCAGCCACTTCAGTTTTGCAATCATCTTGAAAAGAACACCCTCACAACTCGGTAATTGTAAGGTTCAATCATAAGACCTATGATAGACCCATCTTCATAGACTAATCTGTCTCAAATACTTCTGCTTGATTATTTATTACACCAACCTCACAAGACAAGACCTGGGATATACCTAAACATATTCTACGCCATAATTACGAGTTAGGTAGTGTTTATAGTTATAGCATGCGATATGAGGATCCATTCGACAAAAGGATATATCATTTTTGTATATCACATAAAATATAAATAAACGACAAAATTTTGAACAACAAAAGTCCACCAAGAAATGACAAAGTAGATAAAAGTGTTTGAAAATGCAAGCCGGCCCACCCGATGACGTCATCAAAGCCGTCATTGATCATATTTTAGCATTTCTGAGAATGCGGCACTAAAACTGCTATAATTTCGTCATTTTTTATTTAAACACACTAGTTCTTTCATTGTAGTAATTGTTTTGATGCGACTGGAATTATATAATTTAAATTTTAGCAGTTTAAAAAAAAAAAAACAAGTATATTTAAATAAATCCTTGTTTAAGGCATTACATGTGACTTAATTATCAATGTAAACAGCAGTTGTGTCGCATTTAAAATCAATCGAAAGGCGTACATATTGAAATTTAAATGTACAATTTTCCTCAATAAATCAGAAAGGCTACCAAGCCTTTTTTTAGGGCTTTCATGTATTTTTTTAATCACAGGAGCGTTGCCGTCCTGAAGGGCACACCGTTGGAATAAATTTGTCTATATTTAGTTATGATAATCTACGAACGATCCCCAACTCGTATTATTATGTCGTGAATTAATAACACATTTATAACTCTAGTACCTAGGAGTTTTAGCTGAATACATTCGATTACTATTTACGAACAGTTTGCCTATAGTTATACAAAGATATGCAACACGAAACATTCTTATATCTACTGATATAATATTAAAATACTAATACTCAATTTCCGACTATAAAGCATCATATTATATTATAAACTTTGCGTAAATACAACTACGAATGCGGCGGACATATTTCGGTCATTTAGCGAACGACCGCAAAAATAATATTTATGAACATTTTAAGCACAATATCTCTGAAATAACATATTATCCATCCCATAAATTACGTCACACGAATTTCTTTGTGACCCCTCCCCCGTCCATGTCACAGCTGGTCACATTTGTGAGACCCCCCTTAGTGTGATGTCACATAATATTTCGCAATTTCACATTTAGAAAAGTATGAAATTGAAATAGCAGCGTTCCGAAATTATTGTTAATTCCATTTCAATTCTTTTTCGATAAAATTAACTCTAGATCAAATAAAAGAAAGAAAATTTACAATACATTAAAAAAATATTATATTTGCAATTTTAGTAGGTATGTAAATTTAAAATTAGTGTTATAAATACTTACTGTTATTATATTAATATTATATTTTGAAAAAAAAAATGTGATGTCACAAAATTTGGGGCCTCTCCGCGCTCATTGTCACACAATGTCACACTTCGTCCACCTTAACGAGTGACGTAATTTATGGATTGTCCCTAATCACTTGTACACCAATATGTGTATGCGTACTTAAATGTAATAAGCATTTATCAATTAAACGTTCTTCCACACAGATATCAAATCTTTGGTTACAAATACTCCAAATATAGTGAAACTTGAAATCATAACACAGTTTTTTCTTAAATTACAATTACTAGCATTGAAATTGTTTTCCGATTTGTATGCTAAGGTCGCGTTTACATTGCTAGCTATCGGTTACTATTTCTTTTACTTATAAATAACATCAACTTTAACTAGGAATTGTATTGTTTCTTCAAAGATTTAATTGATTAAAAATTTTGAACGAATCTGTTGTTCTTACTCATTAAATCGTTGTCATTGTTAATGCAATATGAACACGCCTTAATCTATGTTTTCAGAGATTTTTATATCGAAATTTTACATCATAAACATTTTAATAGGATACGATATACGCCTGTTAAAGCGACTATTGCTGTTTGTCAGTATCTTAATATTTTTACAACTACCCACAGTTTGTACTTCAAATTGTTATTAAGCAAATCGTTAAAACATTTTGCAAACTCCTAAATGAAACACGAAAATATATCTTATTTACATTACAGTAATTTGTTTTGGTTATATTGTCGTACATACATTTACACTGTTTACACAGTGAAGCAATATAATCTAATAATTTAACAACCAATTAATAAACATATTAAAAAAAATACTGCCGATGACTACACCTACAACTAAAAAACAGTAAATTAAGTTACATTTGTAAATAATATTGCACAGTAAAATAATAAATATATTAAAAAATAAACAAAAGAACAGTTTTACTGTTCACAGAGATCCACAGAGACTCACAATAATAAGTTTAACTTTGGTAAACGCATATATAAAAAAAAAAATACAATTGTGAACAGTGTATAAGCCAAAGTCGGTTTGTTTAATATGTCGGGGCGGAGTAATCCATGTTACCTGAAATGTTAAAACAATATGTACTTTAATTATTTGAAGGTAAATTTAAACCATATTCTTTTACATGGCTTACATTTGAGTGAACTGGCAGAAAGGTTTTTTTGCGGAAAACTTTGAGGCCGGCACCACTCACACTTAAAACCGACGTGAAATAGCGGTTTTACCGACCCCGCCCCTCTAGATAGAAATGGCAGCACGAAATAAAAATAGACTACTCCAGGACGGTACCAGACTATGTAGTCCTGGAAAAGCCATCCCTGGGCGGCCACAATAGGGAATAGTGGATACCCGGGCTACCCTGTGAATTCTGGAGGTGGAACCTCCAATGGACTCGGGGGGAATAGAGCCAGAACCACCTTCCACCACATTCGCTGTGGACTTTTGTAAGATCAGGTGGAGGTCTTGCTCAAATTTAAATGCCGTCCACTTCCACCTGGAGACGACGGGACCGGCCCATCTCTTTTTGACCGAGACTTTTAACGAGGATATCTGTATATCCTCTCTGGCTGATACATCTTATCTCTGGTACCCGGGGTCTTATTTTTGCACCATGCTTAATGCGATTTTTCACCTTGGACATTCATAATCCGAGCGGGCCCAATGGAATTCCCCTGATACTGCTGCGGACATGTGCTCCAGAATTGGCGCCGGTACTTACCGCCGCCTCTCATCAAGCGTAGTCCCGAAATTTTGGAAGGCGGCTTTAGTGCACCCGATACCCATACGTTTGGATCCGTCCAACTACCGCCTCATTTCCACTACCTTCATTTCTCCAAAAATATACAGTCAATAATGAACCGCCAGCTGTTGGGACACCTAAGATACTAATAGCCACTATTATAGGTCACTCTAATAGCCACTGTTAATTATTTTAGATTGAAAGTCCGAGGTTAAGCTCACCAGTTTGTTGGTGCGAGAAGGGCGGCTCACTGTAGGTGGGCTGCGAGTCCTGGGCGCCCGGGTACGCGGGGAAGCTACCGGGGCTCCCCACGGCACCCTCCACTTCGTACGCGGGGGCAAACGCCGCTTCGGCCCCCATGCGGAATCTTTGGAACGCGAAGAAAGCACACGCCACCTGCAATTTGTTTACTACCTGGTTACATTATCTTTGGACCTAACGTCGATGTCGTCACATTGTCGGTTTGTTTCACGGTATGCAAAACAAGCATAACTTGGATATTATATTATTATTATATGTTTTGTCAGTATTATCGATTGATGTTGTGATGCTAATAATTATTATTATAATGATAAAAAAACTGTGAAAGAATCTGGGGTTGAGTAAAAAAGGTATTTGTTATTCTGTGTCTGAACTCTGTGTCGCTATAATATAGCGACTTAATGAAACTGCGAACCGTACTAACGCAACAGTACGAGTACGAGGGAGTGATGGGGGGACGGGAGGGGGCTTCGCGTCCAAGAGATGAACAGAAATACAGTAGTCGTGTTGGGAACATTAACACAAATTTTGGAATTGTGTCTCTAATATGAAATAACATTTATTGTTATCAAATTATTTATAATTCACAATAATTTGCTATTAAATGTGTGTATTTTATCACTAAAATTATTATAAATTTGTAGTAGGCTATATATGTAATCAATCACCTTACATTTTTTATATTTGTTTTGTTTATACGTGTGTTTTTTCCTCGCTTGTTTAAAAAGTGCGTATGTAATTGAGTCGTGAGCAACTTGCTCACTAGACGTCTGATTTACAGCAACCCATAGCCTCGTTTATAATGAGCAACTTTGCTCACTTTACTATTGACAAATAGTTACCCAAGCAAAGATGGAGAAGAAACAGAAGGCGATGGCCCCCTGCATGTTATTGGCGGTGCCTGGTGGGGGGCTCTCGGTCTTGCCCCACGCGTTGGACAGGTAGCAGAACCCGACGAAGTACAGGAACGCCCAGAATGCTGTGAACAGATCGCATTGTACTGAGGTTAAGGTGCGTACTCATTACGGGTCGCCGCGCTCGAAAGTGCCGCGGGGCGAACCGCTCGCTGTCCGTGTTTGACCACTTGCGGTTGCGGTTTTGGACGCTTGTAGTTTTGGTGAATTGGCTCGCCGTACATAAAAAAAATAACAAAGAAATAAATATATTATGCACTAAAAAGTATAAAAAATAATTACGTATTTTATACAATATAATTAATAAATTTATTTCTAGATTCCTCCCCCGCTCTCGCCTCCTCACAAATGCGACACAAGCACATCTTACCTATAACTATGTATGTAGTTACAAACCTACCTTGGTTGACACCGACTCCAATTATAACAATTATCGAAACTAGAATTAGATTAATTAATTATATTGTATAAAATTTTTAAACTTTTTAGTGCATATTATATCTATTGTTGTAATACATATTTTGATTTTCAAAGATTCTGAGGTATACTGAGTAATTTGTTTGAATATAATTAACTAAATTTTGCAATGCAGCAAATAACGTAACCACATTGCAATTTGATGAAAGATAGTTTGAAATTCTGACAGATCGCACCGTTAGTGTAAATCGTTAAAGAGTTCCATTGATTATCGTATTCAACTAAGACAAATTACTTGATCATAACGACTTTACGGTAGGTGACTCAAATATCCGGATAGCATATAAAACATTCGTCTGAGTATCGTTAGTTTGCTCCTAAGAATTTAAGAGTTGCGTTACTTTGTCATGGATCCCTTACCAAATATATGCAGGGTGTCCCAAAGTTATGGGACACGAAGGGAAAGTACCTTAAATATGCTATTTTACTGAAAGAAGACTTTATGTTATTTTTAAAAGTTAATAATTCTGCATTCAAAGATTTTCTAAAAATTACTTGCCTCGTCTGGGAATCGAACCGACTTAAATGTAAAATAAAAACACCCCTACTTTAATGATGCCAATCGAAAGAATGGCCAAAAACTAATAACTCTTCTTAAGTAACATAACATTTTAAAAGAAAGGAACAACGTAAAATGAATGTCTTACTTGCTTACACCATTAGATTTCTTCTTTTGGGGATATGTGAAAGATATGCTATACAAAAAGCGATAAGAGAACGTGGGCAAGTTACAAACAGAATTGTGCCATATCATATAGAGTATTCACCATAAAATGATAAGAAAATTAACAGGCAGCGGTCTCATTAAAAGATTGGCGATTTGCGTAAGACAAGAGAGGTCACATTTTGAGCATTTAATTAATTAATTTACAAAAAAATACCCACTTCATTGACTACTTTCTTTTAAAATACTATGTTACTTAAGAAGTTATTAGTTTTTGGCCATTCTTTCGATTGGCATCATAAGAGTAGGGTTTTTTTTTAACATTTAAGTCGGTTCGATTCCCAGACGAGGCAAGTAATTTTTATAAAATCTTTGAATGCAGAATTACTAATTTTTAAAAATAACCTAAAGTCTTCTTTCATTAAAATAGCCTATCTCCGATATTTAAGGTACTTTCCCTTCATGTCCCCATAACTTTGGGACAACCTGTATAGGATAACCTTACCAAACTTTCATCAAACTATCCTTGAACTACATCCTTTCCAATAAAAAATTTCTGGAGTGGATAGTTCTGAGGTAACAAACATAAAAAACCGTCGAATTGAGAACCTCTTGCTTTTTTGAAGTCGATTAAAAATAGACAATTAACAATAAAATTGACTGTTTTGATACTCGTACAAAAGTATTTCGGACTAGTATAGGAGTCTCTAGATGCCAGAAATCTTAAAGCTATTGCTAATAAGGGCTGTTGAAGGTGGATCGGCAGCCGTGCGCTGCAATCGCGTTTAACAAAATCAATATATCGGCAAACGAAGGCCAACTTGTGTCGCACTTGCACGACTGTCGCGCGTAATGAGTTAGTTATTAATACATAACCTGATCCCCGATCAGGTTATCAGGATCAGGATTATAATAATTTTAAAGCCAGTTTTTACGATTTTTTTCGCTCGACTAATTTTAGCTGTTTATTGATGATGTAAATCATAGTAATTACCAGTGGGAGGCTCCTTTGTAGGAGATACAGGATGCCGGCTAGATTATGGGTAGCACAACAGCGCCTATTTCTACCGTGAAACAGTAATGTAAACATTACTGTGTTTCTTTCTGAAGGGAGCGCTAGCTAGTGAAGTTACTGGGCAAATTAGACTCAACATCTTATGTCTCAAGGAGGCGATTGTAGTGCCGCTCATAATTTTTGGGTTATCCAAGAATCCTCTGCGGCACACCATTGGGGCAGGGCGTATCAATTATCATCAGCTGAACGTCCTGTTCGTCTAGTCCCTCATTGTCATAAAAAAAATCTGGTTGTCATTCATATCGATTGGCATCATAAGAGTAGGGTTTTTTTTTAACATTTAAGTCGGTTTGATTCCCAGACGAGGCAAGTAATTTTTATAAAATCTTAGCCGTTTAGAAAACATTCAGAGAAGGTTTGTGCGGCATTTATGCTTCCGCACTGGTCAATCCTATGACTCATCTGAATATATTAATATTTGCAAAAGGCACCATCTACTTCCTCTTGAAAAAAGACGCGAAATAGCCGATTTAATATTTCTCATGAAGATAGCCTCCGGTTTTATTGACTGTCCCGAACTTTTATCCTTAATTAGACTCAGAATCCCGTCTAGGCCGCTTAGGTTCAACCCACTTTTATATCTTCCTCATACTAGTACCAACTATAGACAAAATACATTCCTTTGGCGAGCAAGTAATAATTTTAATAAATTATCTAGGGATAATACAATCGATCTTTTCCAGACTAACTTTATGTCAGCGAGGAGCATGTTAAGCCGGTGTTTCTTTAATAAGTATTAAGATAGTAGTTAAAAGTAGTACTGTTATGTCACTGAATCTTTAGTGGTGTACTAACTGTTTTAATTATTTAATTGATTTAAATTGTGCATTGTATTTTATTAGTTTACTTTAGTGTTTATTAGTATCGTTGAAATTAATTATTCTGTAGCTACTGGCGGAGACCTATAATTGGCTCACAGTTATGTAAATTAACATATAAGGTAGCTAATAGCTGTTGGTCTTCCTAATAAATAAATAAAATAAATAAATCATCACGTTCTTTATAGTACATTCTCACTACGTCAACATAAGAAGCTATAATTCAACGAATATTTATATGATTTCAAAAGAGCAAATTTTACAGAGTTTAATAAGTATCTAGCAAATAATACTCTTCCAGACTTATCCAAATAAATTGACATTGATACTAATATTAATTCATTTAATAAGCTTCTTATCGATTCAATTAAGAAATATGTTACTAAAACTAAAGTTAAAAACAATAAATTCCTATCGTGGTTCTCGTATGAATTAAAAAAGGCTATTTTTAAAAAATCCTACCAGAGCACAAAAAAATGTCACAGTATAATTTTAACGTATACAGATGAATAGGTCTGTGTGTTCAAATATCTCTATGAAAGAGATGAAAAGAATTTCATTGAATAAACTGAAAATTCTGTCGGTACTTAGACAACTCTATAACATATTTTGCATGTCAATTGACGAAACATATTGGATCATCATTCATATTATGTTAGCATCTTAAGTACAATGTTTCTTTCAAATAAAATCGATTTAGACTGGAGAGAATTGCCCTAACAGAAATCCATGTAAGATATTATGAGAAATTAGCTGACCCAGCAAACGTTGTTTTGCCATATAAATTATTTTTAGAGTTAGACCGTTTCTTGGACATTGCTTTATTTTTCTAAAATAAACGTAGCCTAAGTTACTCCTTATTACATCAGCTACCTGCCAATAAAAGTCGCCGGATTAGCCGCAACAAACAGACAGACAGACAAAAGTGTAAAAAATGTTATTTTGGTGTATGTACCGTATATATATTCATAATATACATTTAAAAAAACGGTTATTTCAATATTACAAACAGACACTCCAATTTTATTTAAATGTATAGATAATTCACACAATATTTTTATAAATTATAGCCTATATGTTATTCTGGTGTGCAAGCTATATTATTGCAAAGTTTCATCAAAATCCATTCAGTAGTGTTTGCGTTAAACAAGTTCAAACATACATCCAGACATACAAACTTTCACATTTATCATATTAATAGGATTGTTACGGTCGTCCCAGCTGGTCTCCCCTAATACTCCCACATATACAGGTTATATTCGCATATTATAAAGGTAAATTCAAATAAATTTTATTCAATTAGGCTTAAACTAAGCACTTTTGAATTGTTTTAAACAGTTTTATTTAAATTACTTAGATTACCATATGTTCGTAAAAATTGATTAGCCCTTTTAGTGCCAGACCACAGATTTCATTATTTAAGGTTTCTGTTTCAGCCGGAAGACGTAAACTACTGGACAAAGATGTCCAACACGATCGATCCCATGCCGCCTTCAAACTCAAAGGCAAATCAACGTTATTCAATTAGGCTTAAACTAAGCGCTTTTAAATCAACACTATATATCTTTTAAATTACTGAATCTACTATATGTTCGGAAAAAATAGAGCTCGCGTGAAGCATATATAAGAAATTCAATGGCCACTCGTTTGAATCAAATAGAGTGTTTTACAATGGCTGTAATATACATAACAAATGAGATAAGGTGGTAATATATGAGTCGTGTTTAAATAATATAAATTATTTCATAAAAAATAGGTAATAAATATTTAACTGTATAAATACAAATTAACATACATTTGATGCATCAACCTTTAGTGCTTGAACTCATTGTTTGTTTCAACAACATGATGGTCGTGATTACCTATACTACATTATTATAATTATCCTACTAATCTCATACAAAATGTAAATGTGTTTGATATCAAAATTAAAGATACTTCTCGTTTGATTTAAAAAAAAAGTTATTGTTGTCGGTGTATTGATACTTTCGATACTCACGATATCTGTTTAAAGTATTTTGATATTTGTAATAGTTACGGTATGATCATCTGATCACACTTAATGATCACATCCTGTATACAGTATAACCTTTAGTTTTTAAAGGTTTTTTCTTAGTCATTTCTGCAAACCCTTTCTTTCGGCACACATATCATGTGGGTTCAATAGAAATGTCTGTGCTGGTAACCTTTGAGGAGATTCCGCGTAAGGAATTCCAGGTGAGCTTTTCAGCAAACCCTTTCATTTAATACCCATATCATGTAGGTTCATTTAAAAGTACAGCCAGGGACCAATCGAAGTATTGTCAACAAATGAGGATTTCCTTTCTGTGGAGCTAATCCTAGATCCATATCATGTTCATCATCATCAGAACTTTCTGCTCCAGCTTGCAGAACTTCAGCTTAATCGGTTGAAGATATCAGATCAAAAATGCAACATTAAAATCGAACTAACATAACTAAAAACTTCTTTTTTATCACAATAAAAACTAAACGAGCAGGACATTCAACTGATTGTAATTGATACGCCCTGCCTATTACAACGAAGTGCCACTCAGGATTCTTGAAAAACCCAAACATCCGAGCGGCACTACAATTTCACTCGTCACCTTGAGACACAATAATGCTTACACAATATTACTGCTCAACGGCAGAAATAGGCGCTGTTGTGGTACACATAATCTAGCCGCCATCCTGTGCAAACAAGCCATCCACTGGCACTCCCAAAACTTGTATGATATACTCCTAATTCACACATTACCTCAACTATAGTTTGCTTTGTAGATAAAAGACGATAAGTATAAAACTAGAGCGTTACATTTAACGACCAACACCGATACAGCTTATTTTATTTTTTAGGACGGCCTTCATTGTTAACTAGGTCAAGGTGCATTAGCATGGGCCATTGTTGACTTTGCATTTATAGTGATGTCAGGTTACAGGCGCCACATAGGATAGAAATATATTTATTTACCAATACACGACAGACGCTGTTCTGTCATTAGAAAAAAAAAGATGTGAGTGTTTGGGAATAATGAAGTCTAAAGCCGAAACGAAAACGTATTTCTGAATAATTTTATATCGTATTTGTGTAAACAGCTTTTACATCACCGCTTTATAATTGCCAAGATTTTAAAGTATTATTGATATAGGATGTTATCCTTAGGAGATAGAGATATGTCATCGTAGAATTTTCTCGCAGAAGGGGGTTTCATTGGAACCGCCTAGAAGAATTATTATTCCGACACCTATCAAATATCGTTAATGTATTCAAAAACTTAACAAATTATATACTTATCCCTTCCTCGAGCATTAAGCTTTCCATTGGTGAAAACAGCATGATAATCAATGCAGAAGTTTTTTAGTTTATCGCGAACAGACAGACAGACGAGGCGGAGGACTTGTATTATAATATGTAAAAAAAAATATTGAATTAGGCGTTACTTTGCGGAAATCCATAAGTATACAAATGAGTTAAGTTTTCTTTAGTGTTAATTCCGCCAATATTTGTTTTTAACACAATTCGACACGTGTTTCGCCTCTACACGAGACATCCTCAGGACGTGTTGTCTCGCCAAAATCTGGCACGAGACAAGAGACTGTTTTAAAAACAAATATTGGCGGAATTAACACTAAAGAAAACTTAAATCATTTGTATTATAATATGTAGTTAATACATTCTATACACATATAAGGACATATCATTCGCAGTCTGACAATGTAAACACACTTTTCTCTTTAGTCATGTGTCAACTGTCACTGTCCAAATCAGATATGAACTGAATAAATGTATTACATTGCTGCTTATTTCTTGTTTTAAATTGACACACTTTTTACACAAATTATCTTGCCCCAAGTTAAGCATATACAGCCTGTGTTATGGGTTACAAGCCAATGATATATTTAATACAATATACTTACTTAAACATACATAAATTCATATAAACATCCATGACTCGGAAACAAACATCCATATTCATCATATAAATAAATGCTTGCACCTACCGGAATTCGAACCCGACCTCTACCTTTGTAGGTAGGATCGCTAACCACTCTGCTATACAGGTCGTCACTTTTGATCAAGAATATTTTAGACAACTGGAGTACCTAAATGCGGCAATGTATAGATATAGCAGTCGAATTATTATGGTGTAATTTGTGGCTCGTTCCATATTAAGGATTGATTTTATACGACGTGATTTATCTATATGTATAAATTGTTATTTACCATCATACCGAATGACAACAACACAACATACTTATTGCCTCAACACTAGGTAAACTTCATGAAGGTACATCAGTTTGTAAAGAGGCCTTTACATAACTGATAAGAAACTACCAGCCCGTCTTTTAAATCATATTATAACAAAATTGCTTAGTCTACTAAATATAATATAATTTTAGTACCAGTCAAGAACCATATATCTTCTATAATATATCTTTTTTTAAGATAATAAGAGACGAGACGAGCAGGACGTTCAGCTGAAGGTAATTGATGCGCCCTGCCCATTACAATGCAGTGCCGCTCAGGAATCTTGAAATACCCAAAAATTCGGACAGCACTACAACTGCGCTCGTCACCTTGAGACATAAGATGTTGTTACGGGTTTTATTATGTAAATGACACACCTTTGGTAAATAAGAACTTATATTTCTTGCACTAAATCAACTGTAGCCTTATTACACCTATTATATTTAAACTAAACTAAAGCTAAGTACTAAGACTACTTTGGACGCCAGGAGAATTTTATCCACGTTGGAGGGAATTCTACCAAAACCCAAGCTCTCGGCTGCTCAACCTCTCAGGGTACTTATGTATTCATTAAAAGGGCATTTCCATAGGCTAGGACAATAAAAAATAGTAATGTTATTTTCAGATACAAATACAAATGCCTAACTTCTATCCCAATTAGATATAAATTCTGTGCAACTTACCCCTTTCCTTGTGGTTTAATAAATATTTTTGATGGCACAAATTATTTTATTACTATAACAAAACTATAACCATGACGAACTATAATATCACATTGACGATCACAAAGGTACGTGTTACTTCATTGCACAGCTGATCGCTAATGTCAATGACCGACCGTAACATTCGTTATGAACCAATAATCGAGAAAGAAACAAAAAAAACTAAAAACGAAAATGAAGCCAGGATTCGAACCCCCGATAGACGACAGTATAACGCTTCACGATTCTATCGTCGATACCGCTAGACCACGAACGTTATGACCGAAAGTGTGAAATTATCTAATATGTTATACTCAAAGAGTCGTAATACTAATTCATAACATTCCCCCAACCTACAAAAGAAAAAAAAAATATATATTTTATCTAAAATATATATATTTTATTTCTTCTATGCATCAGCCCACAGTCTTTAAATCTTTTGCATGCCAAACGCCAATCGGTTTGCCATAAGCATTATTTAGCTGAAATACATTATCCGACAATTTTTTAACAATTAGAGCTTTTTCAAATTTCGGTGCAAGCTTGGCCATAAATTTGGTTCCCGCTTTTGACAGGAATTTCGTTCGTCTCCATACTATATCGCCCTCTTTAAAGTTTGCTTTACGACGTCTTTCGTTATAAAACCTGAGACTTTTGTCATGTGCGAGCTTTATCCTTTGTTCAACCTCTCTATGTAATTTCGATCGCGATTTTAAGCTATGTAAATATTCTTCAATGTCCACACGTATCGGTTGGTTCTGCACTACGTGTTGTGTACCAACAGATTCACCAGTCAGTTTTACGGGAAAGGATGTTTCTCGGCCAAAGAATAAAAAAGAGGGTGTGTACTCAGTAGTTTCATGAACTGATGTCCGTATTGCGTGTGCAAATTCTTGCAAATGTTTATCCCATTCATTATGTTTTCTTGAATTAATGTAAGACGCTATCATTGTCTAGGTGACATATTATTTTAAATACAATATGTTAACATTAATAAATAATATATTGTTTTGTTATCATAGTCCAACATTACTGCCGTAATTTTTATATATATACAGATATAGGATTAAGTATGAAATTCTC
Organism: Leptidea sinapis; assembly: GCF_905404315.1. Lineage (NCBI taxonomy): Eukaryota > Metazoa > Arthropoda > Insecta > Lepidoptera > Pieridae > Leptidea > Leptidea sinapis. The sequence goes on along the minus strand of NC_066312.1, from coordinate 31,783,542 downwards.
GGTTTGTATAACATCTTTTGTACGGTAAGACTTATTTATTTAATCTTAATAACCTTCACTATTATTTGTTCTTTATCACGGCAAGGTCATTTATGCTTTTTCGGTAGAACTCTGGTGAACTGGACTCAATAAACTTTGTGAAGTTAAAAAAAAAAAAAAAAAAAAAAAAAAAAAAAAAAAAAAACTAAAAACGAAAATGAAGCCAGGATTCGAACCCCCGATAGACGACAGTATAACGCTTCACGATTCTATCGTCGATACCGCTAGACCACGAACGTTATGACCGAAAGTGTGAAATTATCTAATATGTTATACTCAAAGAGTCGTAATACTAATTCATAACATTCCTTTTTTTTTTTTTTTTTTTTTTTTTTTTTTTTTTTTTTTTTTTTTTTTTTTTTTTTTTTTTTTTTTTTTTTTTTTTTTTTTTTTTTTTGTAAATAAGAACTTATATTTCTTGCACTAAATCAACTGTAGCCTTATTACACCTATTATATTTAAACTAAACTAAAGCTAAGTACTAAGACTACTTTGGACGCCAGGAGAATTTTATCCACGTTGGAGGGAATTCTACCAAAACCCAAGCTCTCGGCTGCTCAACCTCTCAGGGTACTTATGTATTCATTAAAAGGGCATTTCCATAGGCTAGGACAATAAAAAATAGTAATGTTATTTTCAGATACAAATACAAATGCCTAACTTCTATCCCAATTAGATATAAATTCTGTGCAACTTACCCCTTTCCTTGTGGTTTAATAAATATTTTTGATGGCACAAATTATTTTATTACTATAACAAAACTATAACCATGACGAACTATAATATCACATTGACGATCACAAAGGTACGTGTTACTTCATTGCACAGCTGATCGCTAATGTCAATGACCGACCGTAACATTCGTTATGAACCAATAATCGAGAAAGAAACAAAAAAAACTAAAAACGAAAATGAAGCCAGGATTCGAACCCCCGATAGACGACAGTATAACGCTTCACGATTCTATCGTCGATACCGCTAGACCACGAACGTTATGACCGAAAGTGTGAAATTATCTAATATGTTATACTCAAAGAGTCGTAATACTAATTCATAACAATGTTAAGTCTCATTTGCCCAGTAATTTCACTAGCTACGGCGTCCTTCAGACCGAAACACAGTAATGCTTACACGTTACTGCTTCACGCCAGAAATAGGCGCTGTTGTGGTACCCACGCTAGATTATCTAGCCGGCATTCTGTGCAAAGGAGCCTCCCAATGCTATAGTAAGTCTTCACACATAGATACGAAGCTAATAATTTAACAAGATGGCAAATTTTATATACCCTCCAGAAAATTTGGCGACTCTTCGGGTTGATCAATCTTATACTAACAAGTGTAAATAAAACTGATAAAAATATTGTTATACATACTTCTTTGAACAGGATGGAAACTAGTCAATTAATTAAGTGCATTTATATTTATACCTAAAAATACATATACAGGATGTCCCAAACTTATGGGACATGAAGGGAAAGTACCTTAAATATCGTAGATAGGGTATTTTACCGAAAGAAGACTTTATGTTATTTTTAAAAGTTAGTAATTCTGCATTCAAAGATTTTCTAAAAATTACTTGCCTCGTCTGGGACTCGAACCGTAAGTCGGTTACATTTAAATGTAAAAAAAAACACCCCTACTTTTATGATGCCAATCGAAAGACTGGCTAAAAAAGTAAAAGTAGAGATATTATCATTCCATAGATTATTCGTAAATAAGTACCCACTTCATAATTAAAATACTTAATAGCATAGTTTTTTTTAGTTTAAAAGCGATACGAAAATGTGGGCGAGTTTCAAACCGAATTGTGCCATATCATATCGAGTATTCGCCATAAAATGATAAGAAAATCAAAAGGCAGCAGACTCATTAAAAGATTGGCGATTTGCGAAAGACAGGAGGGATCTCATTTTGAGCATTTAATTAATTAATTTACAAAAAAATACCCACTTAATTGACTACTTTCTCATATCTACATATCATAAAACTAGGGGTGTTTTTTTTACATTTAAGTCGGTTAGATTCCCAGACGAGACAATTTTTAGAAAATCTTTGAATGCAGAATTACTAACTTACAAAAATAACATAAAGTCTTCTTTCAGTAAAATACCCTATCTACGATATTTAAGGTACTTTCCCTTCATGTACCATAACTTTGGGACAACCTGTATATATATGTATTTTTAGGTAACCTTTTCTTGTAGCACTTCAGTGCGAGAAATCGATGTAAATGATCCATTATTTCTCGCAAGTATAAATAATGAATCCTACCGAGTAATGAGTTCCCCTTCACATAACCTTTGACAATCGAATTACATTCGTTCGATCATCGAACGAGTAATGCTCGATTGTCAATTTGTATTTTTACGAATGGCGCGACCCTATTTGGCTTTTATTACCAGCCTTTAATTTAGCTTAAGTGTTGTATGGAGGCCAACGGGCCGATTTAATAAGTTAGAGAAGTGTTTCATCCAAATGGAACCTAGTGTAATGGAGTGTACAGCTCATTATAATATTTTGTTATTGCGAAATTATACGCGCGAATATAGGTAATGACGAAACGAGATACGGATGCAAATTGATTGAATTGTTTATGGAAAGAGAGGGTAAGCGGTGGTTCAACTACAGTACGAATACGAATCATAAGAGAGTTATTTGTCTAAGGCTGAGAGCGTACTTCGATTTTACTCACGTAAAAATTGGCTAAGTGTAAGCTTACCATAACCTTTGATTTCGATTTATATAGTCATTAGAAAAAAAACTCAAAAAAAACTATGCTATTAAGTATTTTAATTATGAAGTGGGTACTTATTTACGAATAATCTATGGAATGATAATATCTCTACTTTTACTTTTTTAGCCATTCTTTCGATTGGCATCATAAAAGTAGGGGTGTTTTTTTTACATTTAAGTCAGTTAGATTCCCAGACGAGACAATTTTTCACATCTCTCACTCTCGAAATCTCACGTAAAAATTGGCTAAGTGTAAGCTTACCATACCACCTTTGATTTCGTTTTTATATAGTCATTGGACTGAAATTTCTACATACATAACAAAGATGTAATAATCTTGATTGAAAAGTATTTCTCCAAAATAGGACCAAAAGTTGTCAAAATTTTGTATTTCCACCCTTATAATATAATGGGAACGCACGTACGGTGGGCAAGTACTTGACACGCCCAGTATTATTTAGCACCACAGCTGCGATATATGTTAGCGTCTTCGCGTTTGATTGTTTGATTACACGTTTGGTTTATGAGATTTTATATTGTATTACATTATTTCGAATATAGTATACTATTAGTTTATTAAGATATAATACCTATATTCATGTTACTATTTTACATGTGGTTCAAGATTCGGAAAAAAGTTTACATTAAATGGTTTTAATTAATTTTAATGAAATAATACTTTAATACTGCGTCAGTACCTGAGAATCCCATATCGGCCAGCACATAATGCTTCCTCGTCTTCACAGAGGACATCTGATCGAAGATGTACTCGCCGGCGATGAACCCGACGGCAGCCACGAAGGCGATGACCGAGATGCCCACTCCGTAGTTGCAGGCGTTGGTGTCATCGTTGTAGACGCAGTACTCCTGCTGGTCCACCTTGCTCACGTACCAGCCCTTGGCCGATATGCACCCCATCACTATTACGCTAAACAACTGGAACATAAATATTACACAACTACTATTAAACTGAACGGTTGAGTTGTGCTAATGTCGCTGTGTTTATGTTGAATTCCCATAACGAGAACGTTTATTAGAATCGAATGGTGTATGGGTTTTTTTGCGTTTCTTATCTTTCACACAAAATAATTATCGAATATCAATTGCACACACCTTTACGAGAAAATTGGCAACGCTGCATACGAAGACTTTAAAAATACGAATGATTGTACTTACCCACTAACCAATGAAAAACACAGATGAAAAATATGTCTCTATCTCACTTTAATTGATTATTATGTCAAAAGTAAGTTTGGCAACGTCGCTAAGATTAGGAGTTGCCATACTGGTAACACGTGTATATTTAATAAAAAAAAATACACCCAAAACATGCATTTTAGAACACTTGTTTCTGGGACTTTTCTTTTTCTTTTAAGGTATAGAAAAGTTATGGGAATTCATATAGAATAAACACGTTGTATATACATATATCTGGAACTACCGCCGCATATGGACATCAATATTCTTTTTTATGGATAATGAGGACAAACGAGCGTATTGGTCACCTGGTGTTAAGTGATCACCGCCACCCATATTCTCTTGCAACACGAGAGGAATCACACATACAAATCACAAGGCGTATGCGAAAAGGTACCCATGTGATATCATCTCAGAAACACGGCACAAGGAAGCTCATTCCAAAGCATTGTTGTATGTGGAACAAAGTTCCTTGAAAACCACACTGCGGAGGATCCAGATGACAGGGATGATATTCTAATTTGTGGCGTGTCATGTGAAGGTAGAATTCGGCGGCAGGAATCAGGTGAAACAGCTTTTTGGAACATTCCCCGTGATAAAAGATAGTACCGGACAATAATACCAGAAATCAAGGAAAGCTTAATGGTCCCTAAGTGGTTGCAATTCAGTATTTCCCATAGTGGCTATGTGAGGCAAAGTTTGGCGAAGAAAGAATACCAGACTTTAACTTGTTGTGAGAAAAATTTAATAATAATAATAATAAATTCTTTATTGCCATACAAATCATTACAAATATAAAATAAACAATTAGGATACGCGATAAAACAAAAGGCAAAAGGAAAATGCTCAGCTTCACCTGACATGGAATCATGGATTTATGTTTCCATGCAGCGCTGTTTGTGGCTCCCCGATTACCTACTTAAGCTATCTTTTTTTTATAAAATGTAATATTAGAAAAAAAAATATTCTGATTACCCTTGCAAGTGTATGTAAGTGTGTGTATGTGTATGAATGTGTGTGTTTAGGTATGTGCATGAGTGTGAGTGTGTGTTTATGTCCGTACATAGAAAAAATCTTTTAGAGAAAGATATTTCGAGTGGAAGTGGTTCAATTTCTCCACAGCAAGTTGCTTTTTTAGTAGAGCAAAACGGTATTTTTTTAAAGGACTCGATACTCGTACAAATATACGATACTTTAAAATTATTACGTGATGTGTGGTGGTTACAATACTACTGCTGTTATGTTAACATGAAAAATAAAAATCCTCATACTAAATAAACAGCAAAATATGCAGCCACACCCCTTATCCTTACACAATGCTCAGCCAAATTAGCGATAACTTGATTGTCAGTGAATAGCTGCTCTTTCGCATCCAGACCCCGTCCAGAGGTGGTGATGCTACACTTTTAAGATACTACTTTGGCCTACTCTTCCAAGTGACTCACACAATGTCGCCCAATATGTTGAATCCCAGTATGCCAATACAACAAAGGGAGATTTTAGCAGTGGATTCACAAACCCAAGTCTTCTTAAATAAAAACTGTAGTTTTGTAAATATTACATGTAATAATAGTAATGTACAACTTTAATTGAATACTGCTGTTAACAACAATATTCACTTTCTTATTCATTTCAATTCAATTCACACATTTCATTTCAACAAAATCAAACATTGATATTAATGTAAATAAGTTGCACTATTTTAACAAGAACTAATACAAATAAATTTTGTAAAATAAAACTTCATTATATTGTTTAATGAATAAAGACAATTTTTAAATATTTTTTTTTTTTTTCTAATTAGGATAACTTTAAGTAATTACTACTTGCTGGTACAATTATTATTTTACTAGTGTATACACAGATTTCTATATTTATCAATATATTTCTGTATTGGAATAAAAAAAAAAACAAAATACATGTACCTACTTAAACAAGAAATCTTATTAATAACCAGACAATACTACTTATATACTTTACATTAAAATTCAACAGAGTTCATATTCTGTACAATCCACAGTGAGCCCAATAACTAGAAATTACAATACAGTTAAGTATTAGTATTAATAATAATGTAATTCTTATGTGTGTCATATTTTCATTAGACATAATGTATACCTATTATGATATTATGTAACAAATACAGAACACTAACATTAATTGAATTACTAATTTTTTATTGATACTAATATAAAAAAAAAAAAATGGGTGTGAGCCATTTATGTGTCTCCAATAAGAAAATATTAAGTATTATAATTTCTAGAATAGAGTTTGTATGGCTTCAGTCAGTTATTAGGTTTTGTTTTTATGTAAGCTGAGAATCAGCTTCCATACTACTCGTACCAAAAAATCAAAATCTAAAGGATTTATGACAGCTTTACATAATATATTAGTATAGTTTTATAATATTATACAGAATTGGTTTTTCTTGTATATTCCACCCTTGTGTTTTTGTCCATACAATGTTATTAATATTATGCACTTAGCATATATGTATTCAAAACGAAAAGTACTTAAATTGTTCAGAGTCATTTTATAACCATTCTAAGTTCTTACCCAACACACCGCCCTGACGATAACTTGAGGCCTCTGAGCAAATGCCTGAGGATCAAATGCTCCTCCTGCTTTCCCACCACCATAAGCTCCTGAAGTATCCATTTTAAACAATTTTTCTTTATTCAATATCACAAGTACACAATGTTGCAGTTCCCAAATGATTCGACGGTGACCTCGGAGCTCGATTGTTATTGATCGCGCAGGTTTGGCTAAATTTTTAAGCACCAAATTCGCGAACTACGCAGAGCGCAAGCGAAAGCGACACTGACGGCTAACCATAACCAAACACTGACGTGATGACGTCTGACGGTCAAATTTCCAGTGTCAAAACCCACAGCTGAAATTGGCATTGACGTAACCTTAGATAATTTATACGTCTAGATATATAAAGTCTCTTGCTGCTAGACAACCGACGAAAACAGGCCGGGCCATGTTTATTACTTTATTGTGCGTGACAAGCTACGTCTTACACTCGAGATACACTTTGTGTTAGTGTGCTTGCATTGCTCAAAATATAGGGAAACTGTCAACCTCAATTTTTTTGACGTTTTCACATCTAGCATATCATAGTATCGTACCATCGTTTTCACAGTTTATAATTTATACGGTTATCCAGTCCGGTCTATCCAGATTCCAGACGTATAAATGATCTAACCATAGACTAACAAAGCGTGTGAGAGAAAAGAGCATCTCTAACTAAGATACAGCAAGATAGAAAAAGAAAGTAAATCTATTAATTACAGTAACCCGTAACGGATTTTGATTGACAAGTCTTAGCAGTCAGCCACGCCTGGCATTAGTTCTTTAGTAATTTGAATATTAAACTACTACCTAACCACTAGCTAACAAAACTTGTACAAATTTGGTCACGCAATATCGGGTCCATGCTGACAGGTTTCCTACACGCTAGTATATTCTAAATCTATGGCTAAACTATGTAACATGTCGAAAAAGTTTTAATTAATAAAAGGAATTTAAAATGATATTAATAAATATACTATACAGATATTTGGCCAATTAGTATTTACATTTTCTTAATGTCTCACTCCAAACTTCGTTTATCGTAAGTAGCCCAATTTCAATTAGTATTCAGTTGTGATTTGTGATTCAGTAACCTGTATTATGTTGCCCTTTTCACTTGGTGCATACCGGACGCAGTCAATCGGCTTGGAAGTATATAGAGTTGTTACTTTAGTTTTTACTTATTATTTCTTATCGTTTATTTTACAAATAGAAGGAAAGCTACCAAAGTCGATGATAATTAGGGTATACTTGTAGGTATATTTTACGAAACCGATGCATCGAAACAATCAAACAATGATTCAAAAATCTGACATCCGATATTCTATGAGCCTTAGGTCAATATTCTAAGCTATGAGCAGATGCTTAGTATTAACTATGACAATCTTCCTTCATCTCAATTCTTTTAAATTCTACAGCACTCGATAGCGAACATTTTGTATTCATTTGATAGTTGTTGAGATTGTTGTGTTAATATTGTAACATTGTAACCAATGACGTTCTATACATAAAGAAAATTTACGTAATACAAAAACAAAGCAGAAATTACACCACAATAAGCTGCTATGTCTAAACATTTTTGCGTTTACTTCAGTTGTTTAAAATATTATTGGCCCATAGGCAGCAATGTAAAAATTTTTTCAGCTTAAGCTGCGTATGTTGAAATGAGAATCCAATTTTGACAGTGACATCAGTGGAGTAGCAGTTAGGTATTTTTTAAACCTTGACGAGAAATAGGGTTGCTATGAGTTTTACATTAATTGACAGCCTGTCCCTATTTTCTGATCAAGATCAGTTCAGTTGGAAGTTCTTTAACCGTCTACAAAAAAGGAGGAGGTTCTCAATTCGTCGGTATTTTTTTATGTTTGTTACCTCACAATTTTCGACCAATTTTTATAATTCTTTTTTTATTTGAAAGCTGGTGCTTCCCGTGTCGTTCTATTGTAATTTGGTCCAGATCTGACAGTGACATCTATGAGAAAACCATAAAAGTCTTACATTTCCTATACATCCAAGTTGGTGATAAATTTACGAATAACTCAATATCACGCCCACGGATTCGATGATTCTTTTTTAAAATATAGGATATACTTCAAAATAGTTTGGTGAGAGTTTGGTTAGGTTCTGATTACGGTATCCATGACAAAGTAACGGAATTCTTCAATTCTTAGGAGCAAATTAACGATACTCGACCGAATGTTTTTTATGCTATCCGGTTATTTAAGTCATCTACCATAACATAGTTATGGTCAAGTAAGTGTCGTAGTCGAATATGAGTCGATGATCAATGGGATTCCGTAACGACATTCAGTAACGGTGCCATCTGTGGCATTATTTCTGTATGTAATCAAATTGCAAAGCGCTTACGTTCATTGGTGCATTGAAAATTTTTTTATATGTACACTATTATTACAGTACATATTCAGTACATATTTAGATAAATTTTTATTTAGCGTACTTCATATTCACTAAAAATCAAAATATCTAAATATTTTACAAAAGCACAACATAATTACAATTACTGTAATTTTCGGAGTCGAATTAGAATTAGATTAATTAATTAGATTGTATAAAAATACGCAAATATTTTTATACTTTTTGGTGCATATTATATCTATTGTTTTGGAATAATGTTTTGAAAGTCGGTTGTGGTTTTGTTATTTTTTTTTTATTCTTTAATCAAAATTCACAGATTAATTATAAATGCGAAAATTTGTATTTTACTCCTAAACGCTCTAAATGGATTTGGATCTAATAAGTTAAGGTAACCGGTATAATGAGAGATCGCAATGGAGATGCGCTGTGGAGGCCCTCTGCCCCAGCTAGGGGATCCAGGAACTGAAATAATAATATATTTTTTATTTACTAATAATTCGGTTAACTAGTTATTAAAATGTTAAATTCCCTGAAATAAATTAATATTGTTAAAAGATTGTCTTATAGTATTAGACATCTTTTCCAGGGAGATTTAGACATTTCTAATAATTATAAAAAAAGTCCGTATCCAGTCGAGTCTTCCATATTTTCCGAAGATTCTTTTGAAGACTTTGTAAAACTAAATCATTTTTTTTTTCGACTTCAGTACGTGGTCAACTAGGTAAATGATTTCATTGCGCTTTTGAAGCATTAATTATATTATCTACCTCTTATAGGTAATAATACCTACTATTACCTATGAAAGATTATTTATTCATTGGTTTCATTAAACTATTCACTAAACTAACCGCAAAACACAACGGTAAATCGAACAATAACATAAACCCTCCAGAACAACTGAATATTTTTTTTTAAAGTATGACACCACCACTTTTTTATCAAACATATGATACTACGATGATATTTCGCAAAAATTTAATGTAAAAACAGTTACAATTACACGCGTTTTATTGCTTTATTTGTAAGTGTTTTATTTAAAACTTATGATGTCAAACAAAAATGTTTGATGCGTCACCACTATCACCAAAGAGAATTTAAACACTCAACTATCACATGAATAATGGGCGTTCTTCTTTTGAAGATTTTGATTATTATGTCATGACATTTATTTTTCTTTTCATTACATATTACACGCATATTTTTTTATTATTTTTAAGTACATATGATTAACATTAATTACACTGAAGAATGTCCTCGTTTAAATACTTTAAAAAGGGAAGTTTGTTGGGGCTATTCGATAAGAAGGCTTCAATTAGGAGATATTAGGACTTTCTTAAACTATTATTTTTTACTACAAAAAACAGAAAGCAAGGGGTTCTGGACCGTTGATGTTTTAAGATATTTCTTCTGCATAGGTACGCCGTACGATCCTTACAAATCCATAAAAAATAGTCAGTGCTAATCTTACTGAATTTACACAGAAGTGTGTGCTCATTAAAATATATATTTTTATTTCAATGATTTTAAAAACTTAGTGCCTTTAAAATAAGTGTCAACTTTTGTGTATAATAAGTATTTTCTGAAATTGTAATGACAATGACATTGTAATGTCACGGGTACACTATGATATTTTATTAATCTTTATAGGTATATCACGAACTTCCTAGAGTAAATATGTTCCTTGATCACGAAGCTAGTAGTGTGAGACGTCGAGTGTTGACTGATTGGTCAATTTATTTTTATACGATATTTGCAAAACAATGTTAGTGAACTTTAGAGCGCGTATGCAATTTTCCGTCTGAAATTTTTGTAGAATTAGTAGCGAGCAAGGGCCGATTCGATTAGAGAACAATTATTTGGATAACACTATACTTACTTACAAAAAAATAATGACTATACAATAAATACAATTCATAGGGATATTATAATATCACGGCTTTTACAAAATACCTGCGATATATAAAAGTCAGACGGACTGAAACTGACTGGCACTTTTACAGCTTAATTCTTAAAATGTCTGCTCTCTACATGATCGTGCACCCAACTATCTCAAACGTATGTCCCACGTATCACCAAATATCAGGTTGGTACGTCTTGTTAGACAAACCAAAATAATGTTGATGACACATAGATGTTGACGACCTGTATAGACGAGTGGTTAGCGATCCTACCTACTAAGCTGGAGGTCCCGGGTTCGAATCCCGGTAGGTGCAATCATTTATGTGATGAATATGGATGTTTGAGTCATCGATTTTTATATTTATTTAACTATGTATGTTTAAGTAAGTATATTGTATTAAATATATCGTTGTCTTGCAATCCATAACACAGGCTATATATGCCTAATTTGGGGCAAGATAATTTGGGTAAAAGTGTATCAATATTATTATTATATACTATATTCTAGTATCTATTATAGTTGACATATCCCCATCTTTTTTAAGTTAAACTTTATTTGACAATTGACAATACTCTAGTGTAGTAGTGTGTCGGCCTTTGGTTACCATTTGCAATATTTCCGTTCGTTCTACAAATATATTTATCTTATGTGCGGGGATTTTCTTACTAACTCTATAATTTTAAGGAAGATAAAGAAAACAATACAATAATGTTATAAAATAATATTTATTCAAATAGTTTAATTATACAAATAAAAGACAGCAAACTGTTTATGAATAATAACTAAAAGTTAACTACATGAATGAAAAGCCATCACTCTAAATTAATTTTGACTAGTTAAAAGACCAAAATGTATCAATCCAATTTTATACGCTACTTGAGTCAATACAAGTGATACCTGTTATACATACTTACCTACCACTTAATCAAAATCAAATACCTACATTTGAAAAAGAATATCGATTTCGATACTTGCCTATTTATGATCATTGAAATCAAATGTGTATTAAATTATAAGTTTATAATAATATCTAGTCTCAATATTTATATATGACTCAAATAACGTTACATCCAAATTTAATGATTTTCTATCTAAAGTAATTATTATAAAAGGTCGCATCATTATCTTAAGCGAGTGATGGTAGTTAATGATATACATATAGGTAGGTATACAACATTACTAAATAGGTACGAATGATTAGGTATCAAAGGGCACTGTATATAACACTTGATTCTATTATTTACAATAGAAAGCTATGAAATGAAAGTAGCTACATGGGAAGTGTAGTTTATTAGCTAATATCAATCAAGATAAAGTAAGCCAACTTATTAACGTTTCAACAATTGAATCGTCGCTATTTGAAGTAGATGTTTTTAAAGATATTACATTCACTCTAAGAACTATGTTAAACAACACGCAAATTCTCATATATTATAATAAAATTATTATGTACTTTTAATTATAACTGTGTTTTATGGCAACTGAATATCACGTTTTAGCCATTTATATGTAAGGATAAAGATCATGATATTAGTGTATTTAAAAGTTTCTATTGTGTGTATAATATATAAGTTGTGTATTGTTGAATGAAAAAATATAAAACTTTTATATTATATATGATGAAATCGGAATAGAGCTAACTGTAATACAAACTCACTGGCTTTTCAAAACTGCAGAACCAGACCTGGCGGACTGACAAAATAATGTTTAAACATGAAACCTAAACAATTATTATTCCTTTATCATAATAGAATAAGTAGTAGAATACAGTTACTAACGACGTATGTTTGTACACTTATCGTAAAAACCCTACATTTTTCACACTATTTCTGGAGCTACCATTTTGTATAAATTCTAACTAACACACTACATCATAATTCATTACTCTACAATTTTATTGTACATGAAAAACTAGCTACTGGATATTTTCTATTTAAGATAATTTAAGTAAAGTATTTACAAAAATATCGTGGATCTGACTCTTGATTATCAAATCAATATCGAACAAAGAGCGCAGAACTTGTTAAACGAGGAACTACTTAATATGCTATAAATATGAAATAAAAAGTATACCAAAATTGAAATTTGGTAAACGAAAATCATAAACATGTTTCAGAAAATACGGAAGATATGATTGAAATGTATTTTCAAGAAAATGTATGAAAAATTTGTAATAAACTGTGCATTGCTTGTTGCACCAAATAAGTTACAAATGTGTAAAAATTGTTAATCAATTACATCTAATACGTTTTATGGTTCTAAGTGTTATATTAAATCAACAAAGAATTATGAATATAATCATGCTTTACCTCGATGACTCTCTATTCCTTTACATGTTATTTTGGCGATGCGAATGTTCTGATTCCGTAGTTTGTGTCATAAATAAGATATAGATAATAAATAAAATAGATAAAAATAAGTACCGATTTAACAAAATTTCTTTGGAACAAATTTCCATAACATACACCCTTAATGTGTTTATTTAGTATTCGAGTATAAAATTAAGAAATTGTCATGCCAATTATGTCTCAGCCAGCCCTTGGCGTTTTTCTTCTTCCAGCATTGCATCAAGTTCATCAGTTAAATTTGCTAACATGTTACCGATGTCATTGAGAACGTCAGCTGGTTCAGTACTCTTATTTTCCTGTTTTTCCGGTAATGTGTGAGCAGAACTTGGCTTTACATCTGTTGGATTCCTTGGGGGCAGCGCGGCAAGTCCCATACCAGTTCTCCCATAGTCGACAGTATGTGGTCGGCCTGACATTTGACTACGGTTCTGTTTGATCGTACCCGCATTTTCGTTTGCAAATGGAATGCTATCCGATTCGGTACTAGAACTTGACTGTAAAAAAATTAACAGGTTAGTAAGTGTTTAAAAAATGGAAAGTGTGTATAAGAATTAAATATTGAAAAACTTTTCTCATATACGCAAAGCATTGTAAACTTAATAAATTACGAAATGGGCAGACTGTGAATCTATATATCATTGAGTGTTCATAAGAGGTGCTTGACCTGATTTTTATACCACTAACTAAAATATCATCATCATCATGTAGATGTGCCGCGTATTTAGAAGGTGCGGTTTTCAAAGAAGTTCCTACCACGCACTATCAAACTCTGAAATGAGTTTCGTTGCGCGGTATTTCCATTTCGATACGACATGGGCTTTAAAATAAAGCGCTTACACACACATTTGAAGTCGGAGACACCCGTCTTATTCATGCTTTGTTGCAATAGTGTATTTGCCGCAGTGAATAATCTACACCCTTACACTGACATAATTACCAAGTACGTGCTCCTGGACTATCCCTTATTACAAACACCCACAGGCCTAACATTTTTTGTAATTGTTATGGAATCAGCAATAGATAAATTTTATGTTAAGATGCTTAAACATAATTTACGGTTCCGTTAGCGAAATTTCCTAAAGTTTTCAGTCTGGAAGTACGCATGGACACTTGGCAAGCCAGATTTATTTATGGAAGAAGAGGATAAACGAGCGTACGCGTCACCTGATGTTAAATGATCACCACCGCACATCCTCTAGCAACATCAGAGGAATCACAGGAGCATTACCGATCTTTTAGAAAGGTGAATGCGCTTTTTTAAAGGTACCCATATCGTGTCCTGAAAACACTGCACAAGGAAGCTCATTCCATAGTTTGGTTGTATGTGGAAGAAAGTTCCTTGAAAAGCGCACTGTAGAGGGGAGTGATATCCAAAGAATTATTCGAGAGGATATAATTACTTATTAACTTAACTTTAAGTTTATATCTTAACATTAAAAAACAAAGAATCTTTAGACTAGACCTTCATAATTATTGATTTATATTTTAATTTAATTCAGTTCAATATTAATTAAATAATGTATACCTTAAAACTAGCGTCGGATCCTGTTCGCATCTTATCCTCGTCATATCTTCTCGGAGGTGACGACGGTGCAGGAGGTGGCGGCAGCAGTCCTGTACTGTCCAGTGACACGCTCAATGAGTCCGAACTTGGATAAGCGGGAAGACTCAATGGCAAACTTTTCTCCGGATGAATTTCCACAGTTGTTTGTCCAAATCTTGTGAAGGGGGCGTACTGTGAACTCTGCCTTTTAGGCGGCTCTGGTGGAGGCTTTCGGGCAACGTGTGGACTTGCCCCATAAGCAACACGCTGTAATCTAGCGGAATAGGCTATTTCATCATAAGTATAATCTGGTGATTTATCTCTGTACGCCGGTGTGGCCTGGATCTTCGCAACAGGCCGTGGTCTAACTAAGCCTCTTGGTCTTGGCAATGTTCCGCCACCTTCGTATGAGCTATCGTTTGTTGGAGTAATGTCTCCATCATCATACGAACGTCTCCATTGACCCGCATAATAGAACCCCGCTTCTGGAGAGAATGTAGTATGCGAGGTACGCTCCGAAGGATCTTCCAAGCTTTCCAAAGACTTTCCGCGCGGTTGACGAATCTGTCAATAGAAAATGTTTTAGAGGTAACTCCGGTGGAGATTCTATGAGTAAATATGAAAATGTATATTATTGGTTTCAAATACTCAAACAACATTCGCGCAATTGATCTCCTACAATTTCGCATTAATAAGGACATGCTTATTCAGTTGAATCAAAAATATTTATTAATAAAACAGTAATGTAGGAGTACCTACATTTAAGATATATATAAAATCAGAAGAAAATTAGTGATCAGTGTTAAAAACCTCCATGCTTATATATTTTCTTGTTAAAAATTAATAACATTATAGTAAGTAAAAATTCAATATCATTACAAATACATAATTATAAATTTAATTGTAAGATTAATAACTACTGTGCATGCATGATAGTGCCTATACCTACATTTAAAATCACACAGAACATGGAAACATTGCAATAAAAGGTGCACATAAAAGGCGGGTGCTCTGGGTGCTTCAAACTGGCGAGTTGTGCCAAAGGAATAGTCATACCTGGATGGGGACCAAGTCAGTGCCACATAATGGCGTTCGTAGAGCATCAAAGTTTAGATCGGGGGGTTTATGGTAACTCCTCGCCTGTCTCTCCCAATGCTGGTATTGCTCCCGCGGATATAAATCCTTTTAGGTCCAATGTGCGGTTTGTGTTTGGAAAAAGAAAAGAAAAGAAAACATTCACATGCTGCTTTGGGCTGGTGACATGAGGTGGATGCAGCGACAAGTGATGAGGAGCACAACCCTGCGACTATGTAGACAGATACATGTATATGTCGGAATATAGAAAATAGGGACGCAAATGCCATACTTAATGTGCAAGTACTTTTGAGAGGCGTGCGTTCTGTTCTGATATTCCTCCCGTGGACCCGTGCGCGCGTTGTACCTAATACAACAACTCGGGTGGGATCGTTGGTTAGTGATACGGGTGGCTGTTGAGATATTGGTCGTGAAACGTTCCCTCTGCGAAGTTCTCCTCTGATTGGTAATTTTTTATGACAATAAGAAGACGATACGAGACGTGCAGAACGATCAGTTGATGGTACTTGATATGCCCTGCCCATTACATTTTTGCCGCTCAGGATTCTTGAAAAACCCTAAAAATTCTGAGTGGCATAAGATGTTAAGTCTCATTTTCACAGTAATTTCACTAGCTACGGCGCCCTTCAGACCGAAACACAATAATGCTTACACATTACTGGTTCACGGGAGAAAAAGACGCCGTTGTGCGTACCCATAATCTTGCCAGCACCCTGTGCAAAGAATTCTCCCAGTGGTAATTCCTAAGTGTACCCTTGGGCTTGGGACTTTTTATACTCCGTGGAAACACAGGGCAAGTGATTAACAGGGGCATTTGTTGCCGATTGACGATAACTGTGAGTTGTGACGCACGGGCTATATACGCGGGTAGGCGCGACCTCAGTACTACAACATGACACATGTAGGAATATCAGAACAGATCAGCGGAGCCCTACGCTCTCCAGCCACTGAGTAGCCACGATCAGTGCACACGACACTTGTAAATAATTTTTTTTCTCACTCGCTCGTCGGTAGCATTGCAATTAATTACTTTTTGTTACAAATACAATCGAGTAGAGATAGGAGTGTAAATATGGATATCTCATGAGTTCTGGCTGTCCCTTTGACTTTCTCCGACATATATATATATATATATATATATATATATATATATATATATATATATATTT
Source organism: Leptidea sinapis (assembly GCF_905404315.1). Lineage (NCBI taxonomy): Eukaryota > Metazoa > Arthropoda > Insecta > Lepidoptera > Pieridae > Leptidea > Leptidea sinapis. Next base: position 31,766,565 of record NC_066312.1, on the reverse strand, counting down.
ATGCGAACCAATGACGGAACATCTGCAGACCGGTATCCCATAACAGTAACAAAATCATTTGAATTGTTTCGTTAGCGGAGCGATCCAAGCGCCTATATCTGCCTATATTACTCCGGCACTCAAACCACATGACATATGTCACTGTACATGGAATATCTCCTCTCTTCTGCAGGTACTAAGGCACAGTCGCAGAATTGTAACAGCGATACGATTATGGACGGTTGAATTCTAAAGGTCGAAGCAAAAATCAAATGAAAAATCGTCGCGAAGGGAAAAATCAATTGGAATTTGAAGATATATGTAAAATAATGAATCTATGGACCATTTCCCCGGGTATTTTGCAAAATATTAATGTGCTGTATGGACAGCTAAATAAGTATTTTATAAATCAGCATGTTAAAGAAAGTTGCTAAGCGTAAACGTCAGGTTTGTTAAAATTAAGATTAACTAATAAAAGTTAGTTTGTAAATCTAATAATATAACTAAATTAATAAGGATGTTAAAATAGATCGCGATATGGTTATGAGCAATGAGAAATGAGTGAGATGAACTTAAAATAAAATAAAAAAGTAAATAATTTTGTTAAATTTTAACTAATGCTTTTACAAATCAGATAAGAGTATAGAAAACTATTTTGAGATAGACATTGATTTCTTAAGCCACAAATGTTAAAAACCATTAAATACTGTAATAATAAAATTTTCAGTTTTTTTTGTTGTGTTTCGACCGCGCTTTGAATACAACGCCACGCAATGACAAAGTGTTCAGTGAAAAACTGTCCAAATAACAGCATGTCCAAACGAAAAAAGGATGGAGTGTCGTATTTCAAGTAAGTGCCCCTTTGAATTAATAAAATTGTGTTAACTTGACGTTTTTAATCATTTTGCTAAATAATTACATTTCAATTGCTAAAACGAAATGTTCTTGCCTCGTGTTCGCGTCCGCCTCGCGCGTGACGTAGTGTTACTACTTCTATTACAATACAATAGACTTTGAATATTACTGCAACGAAATAAAGTATTCATTTGAATGAATGTTTTAATGTTATGTGTATAAGTTAATGTATCTGTATATAAAACGCCACTTGATAATTTTTGACGACCTTTTAATAGGCGATTTGGAGTCTAATTGTTTATTGTACGCCAATATGTTCAAACCAAACCATAAACAATGCGTACACACCATTTAAGAATATTTAACATTTGCACTTGTAAGAAATCGGGAGAAATCTATTGCTGGTCCTAAACATGACAACTAATAGACATTGACTGGAGAAACTTTGAGAGTCCAACAACTGACCTGTCCTGGCTGTAGTCTCGTGAAATCCAGAGAACCCTGGCTACTGATGCTTCTCTTGCCAGCTCTAATATCCTTTACTCTTTTGATTGCCAGAAGTATTTTCTTTTGATGGCCCAACCTTACAATGCCCATGTCTTCTAAGTCCTGAAATAAAATAATCATATTATAAAAAAAACGTGTGCGTCTCGGGAAGCCCTACAGAAGTGATAACTTAAACTAATCTAAGTTGAACTATTCAATATTGAAATAAGCTTAGGTTATTACTTAAATTGTATGTATATTGATATGATAATGTAAGGGAATGTTAGTTATTAAATAAAATCTTTTATTGGTTACTAGCTGACCCAGCAAACGTTGTATTACCGATATTAAAATCACGGTACAAAAGTAACTGTTGATCGTAGATGGGTGAAAATTTGAAGTTGTATGTGTTTTTAATGCTGACTCATAATCAAACAAATTTAAAAAAAAATGCCAAAAATATTTAAAAAAAAATTGGCGTGGACCCTTAACATTTAGTGGAATGGAAAATAGATGCTGTCCGATTCTCAGACATGCCCAATATGCACTCAAAATTTCATGAGAATCGGTCAAGCCGTTTCGAAGGAGTTTAACTACAAACACCGCGACATGAGAATTTTATATTTTAGATGAATTAATATATTTTATGCTTAGTTACAATTCTTCAATATGTAAATTAGAACTTTGTATATCTAAATTGTTAGTATCATTATTTTATTTTGACATGAGAAGGAGCCAGAGTGTCGACGTAATATTTATGTAGATTATAAAATTTAATTGGTGACCAAAATTTATGAACAATGCGGGACTCGACCCGAAACTCTCGATTTCCATCCGAGCGCTCTTCCACTGAGCCAACTGTTCGTGTGACTTATGGTTCGTAAATCTTGGTATGTCTCGTTCAACTCTCATAATTGCATATTGAGACTTGAGATGTCGCTCTTACAGATCTAAACAATTTGCTTTTTTTAAAGTTTTTAACCAAAATTTATGAACGATGCGGGACTCCAACCCGCAACAACCGTGGGTTCCGTCCTAACGCTCTTCCACTGAGCCAACCGTTCGAGTGACGTATGATTCGTAAATTTTGGTATGTCTTGTACAACTCTTAACTCAACTTTAATTATAAGTTGAAAAAAAAATTGGTTAACAAACCTCCCAGGCAAGTTGTGTGACGTCATGCACGGTGCGGTATCCCTGGGTAACCAACGCTGGACCGTACTCCTCTAATCTCAGAAGTCTCAGCCATTCCTCTAAGGAGCCCTGAAAACAAACTCATTTTTATCCGAAAGGCTCATTCACTCTCGGTTTTCACAGAAACAGATTATACTCTTTTTGATAAATGTGTTAATTAAAAAAAAACATATTTTAAACGATTAAAACGCGTGTAACACAAACAATCCTCTCTGCTGCTTACTAGAGCTATGACGTCATTGTACACACTCACTGAGCGTGCGAATAAGGCGGGCGTTTAAAGAGTCTGTTAACATTTAATATTTTTCATAATTTTTCATAATTATTTTTATTTCTTATTTTTTTTATAAGGAAAAGCAAATAACTACAACTTACAAAGTAGGTACATAAAGAAATAACATATAAGTCTAAGAAAATTGTAGTCAGATACGCTATCCACATCTTAGTATGAAAAACTTTGAGGTATTCAATGTTAGGTACAAAGAGAAATGTTTATGCAATACTAATTGATACTAAAGAGAAATAAACAATGTTCTTAATATTATAGAGACGTAAACTGTCGAATATTAAATAAAAGAAATGCATAATATTCTTTATTATTATAAGTGATATGATGCAACAGAAATAGGTGGTAGTAGACGATCATTGCACCTAATAGTTCTGTTATCTAATGCTACACTACTTCTACTTACTTTCAACATCAAAAAAACTACCAAACTATTTAAGTTTTGCCTGCAACGACGGCTTGAACTTGGTGGATTACAACAGGCCCCTATCTAAGAGTATTGAAACTTTCATATGAAAAAAAATTCATATCGGTACTTTAGTCTTGGTGACATAATTATGATAACTTTCAATGGTAATAATAATAATAATAATATTGACACACTTTTCACACAAATTATTTTGCCCCAAGTTAAGCATATATAGCCTGTGTTATGGGTTACAAGACAATGATATATTTAATACAGTATACTTACTTAAACATACATAAATTCATATAAACATACATTAAAACATTTACACATCCATGACTCGAAAACAAACATCCATATTCATCATATAAATGCTTGCACGTACCGCAATTCGAACACGGGACCTCTAGCTTAGTAGGTAGGATCACTAGCCACTCGGTACCACGGTAATGGTATAATGTTATATGTATAGATGCGATCACACCTCTTCATCCTCCCGCTTCCCCCACCTTCCCCCTCGTCCATCGCCATGCCTTCCGTAATCGTCTGAGGGTCACCGCGAATGAAGGCCAAATCAAGCCCACTAATTATTGCGCACACGCATTGTGTTATACCGCTTATTTTCTACTTAAACACTTACCCCCTTATTCATATTAGTCTGCTAACTTAAAGCATTGCTAATTCTCACTCTGTCTTCTTCTATTGACCTAAGTCAGAATGAGAAATAACACTCCTAAGCGGCTGTTTAAATTTAGCGGGCCATTATGAATAAGGGGGTTAATTATTAAGAAAATTGAACCACCATTGAGTAACAGTGTAAGTGTAAGAAAAAAGCTTGTATTTAACACTGTTGCATCTACATCGAGCCAGAGAGACTCGACTTTTTTCGACGTGTTTACAGCTGTCGCAGTCAATCTAGACGTATTAATTATCTTTCAAATTAATATTTCTTACAAAAAATATTTTGATAACTCACCGGTATGAAATCAGGTAAATTGTCTGGAACGTTCAAATTTGCAAGTTCTGCCTTCAGTCTCTTGCGGTGGTTCGGTTTCTTGATGCCCACAGCTGTCAAGTCTTCTGGTGTCATTCTGGTGACGGTCGCGAGGTCATAGCCAGCCTCGATAAACAGACGCGCATATTCTTCCATTTGGAGATCAGCAAGCCAGGCGTGGATTATGTCTACGTCCTGGAAATATTATAATCGTGAAATTATTGAAAAAAAATACGGGTTGCACTACGGGTGTGCCGGCAGAAGTGAAAACTTTAACATGAACTAACATATGTTTTTAAGATTTTATCACAGCGGAACTTTAACATTGTAATTATTATGACGGGTACTCACGATATATATTTTATTAATTTAATGCCGATAATTCGATCCAATTGCATGAATCGTGGTCGCGGCGGAACTGCGGAGGCGGCGAGAAACTCTTGACACATTGAGACTTGACACTAATAGTACATCAATCTGTCCACGTGGCGCCTAATTCGTTTTGGTCTTTGATTCCCTAATTCACGACACACACTACTGACGACATCCATACTTTGGGGATTTTTTTGTTGCATTTGTACTGCAGAGTGAGACCACGGGGTTCCATGTTTGCGCTAGTCTAAAACCAAATATCGGCATTAAATTAATAAAATATAAGTATATCGTGAATACCCGTCATAATAATTACAATTAAACATTAACGGTGTGCATTTTTGAATATTTTTGAATGATTAGGGAATAATTTCGCACGAATTGCTTTATTTATCTGTATAAAAGTACTGCATAGCATGTGGTTGAATACAATATTCATTATTTCGCTATCGTACTCACATACGACATAAAAAAATTAACATCTCAGAACTATTACAAAAATTTTACATTAAAAAGTTTATTTCTCAGACAAAATCAACTTTCATCCATAATTTCAACGACTCTTTCACCATCTTCACTACCAGCATCATCATTGCCAATCTCTAAAACTGATACAATAGGTTTATGGTTGCTGAAGTAAGAAACAAAATAATAAGTAAGAAAGAAATACATGTGTAACTATCGCCTTATTGAGAGTCTTCGCTAATGACAAAACTTAAAAACTCAAAATTAAACTGTAAAAATATTTTACGGCTGAGATTCGATCCCTCAACCTTCGGGGTTTTACGGATTCGCAATCACAATGATTCATCTACTAGTCCAATGACCGTATGATCATGAAGTTGAAATAGCCGAACTGTAGTTAATACAATAAATCTTTAATTTTAACTACTTGTTTACGATTTGTGCCACATGTCCTGAGGCGAGTTTAACATTTCATACCCATCCCAAGAAAAGTGCTCAACGTCGCAGAAGTTTACACTTGAAAACAAACGAATAAAAACAAATAATTATATCTAACGATATAATAATAAGACATTTGTCACATGCTTGTTCCTAGATTATTAGTCCATAAGTACGTAAGTTAAGTAATATTTTTTTATATCAGAGGAAACTAGCAGGCAAAAGGCTGTGATGTCCTGTGCTTCCCCGGGGCATAAAAATAATAGGGATATCCCAGGTGTCGTAAAAGGCGACTAAGACCAGTGGGATGCTCCTTTGCACAGGATGATCCGGCATCCTGTGTATGATTTTGTGTACCACAACGGCGCCTTTCTCTGCCGTGAAGCAGTATTATGTAAGCATTATTGAGTTTTGGTCTGAAGTGTACCACATAGCTTGTGAAATTACTGGGCAAATGAGATAAAAACTTCTTATATCGTGAGCTTGTATCACACATTGCCCTGACTGGTGCGCCTCAGCTGAGGATTTGTGGGTTACGCTCTCGCTTAGTCAGATCAGACAGAGAGGTACTTTAAAGTTACACATTTGTACAGTTTATCTCTTTAATATAAACTTTGGTAAAACTCTTTCTCTACAAATAGTCCGTCCGACGAATAAATTTCTTATTGCTGGAGATTTTAATATGCTGAATATTAGAACATACAAGGTGAACATCAATTTGAATTTCTCTCTATGTATTTTGGCAGCTAATAATAGCCCTAAATCTTTTTGGTCATACATTAAACTTATGAAACAATGGAACTCATACCCGTCCATTCGTAAGATGGGCAACCAATCATCCGGAGAAGGTAATGTAATATGTGATATGTTCGCGCCATTTCCAATACAACTTTACAGAACCATCCCAACACTCAATCACATATTATGATCCAGAGTTGTCTGACACAACATGCGACATCGCATGTATTAAAATAACAGAAAAGGATGTCCTTAATCGTCTTAAATCTGTGTACTTAACTAATCAGCTGGCCCTGACAACGTGTCCCCTATTTTAATTTACATGTGTGTTTAAAGTCTCAAGTTATCTGTAACTACGCTGTATAAGCGCTCATTGGAAGAGGCGGTAGTTCCTACTCATTGGAAAACAGCACTTATTACCGCAATCCACAAAAAGGGCCCCAAAGACAAAATAGAAAACTACAGAACTATTTAAGCTGTGCATCTTTGCGAAGATTCTTAAAGACATTGTATGTGACCAATTTTATTACTCGCTTACTTTCTGCGTTGAACAGCGCGTAACAATGAAATCCTAGCCTTTTGCATACTCCCATGGCGAGGTGTAACTATCGTGCAAATAGCTTCATTACAAGATTCTGCAGAAGTTATAACGACTTGGTAAATGAAGTAGATCTAGATATATTTTCTACATCTAGCACCAAATTAAAAATAACCATAACCTCTAAGTTCTTCCAGTGTATATACTTGTAGTTAACATAGTTTTAAAGCGTAAAAAAAAAAAAAAAAAAAAAATAAAATTCCAAATTTCTATATTTGATCATAATAATTGCTTAACATGATATATTATGTGGAAACTTTAAAGTAGCCATCATTAATTTTAATTATTCCATAAGTAACGATTGTAAGCTAGCTGTGAGTATGTCAAATACGACGTGATGAGCGCATTTGTAGTGCCGCTTAGAATTTTTAAACTTTTCTTTTCTAATCCTGAACAGCAGTGCATTGTAATGAGCAGTTAGGTATATCAATTTCCATTAGCTGAACGTCCTGCTCCTATCGTCCATTATTGTCTTAAAATAACGCTCACGTGAGGCAACGTCCATGGACATCCGCAATACCAGAGGTCAGGAGATGCGTCGCAGACCTCTAATAGTAAGAGTATGCTCTAATCTAGAAGGTCCCTTAGTCATGTCGGTTCGGAAAACTGTAGCCGATAATGGATTCCACAAAGTGGCTGTGCGAGGCAAGGAGTTCCTCGCAAAGAAAGCCATGTATAATCTGGGATTGCAAAGCATTACATATTAAATTTTGAGCAAAGAGTATGAAGTATGTAATATGAGTAAACAATACAGTAATGTATACTGGAAATACAATTGATTGCTAAAATGTGACAGTTAATAGCCGCAACAAGCAGCCTTCTGTTATATTTATAAATAAATACTAGTCGTAATAGTATACGACATTAAATTAAATTTTCTGTTTATATTTATTACTATCCTGGTGCTTTATTAAAATGAAAGTCAATATAATCTATATTATTAGAACGGCCTACCATGTACACACATATATACGAATAGGTTAAAGAGACCATCACAACTTCCATAGTTTGGTTATAATAAGTTGAGATACCCGAAGAGTTTATTGTTAGTAAAACTAGATGGCGTGCATTACAACTATATAAAAATAAGAATTCGCATTGAGTAGGCACCAATAGTAAATTGCACAATTTATTAAAATTTATCGTATAGAATAGGCGTATTCGCGTTGGCAGTACATATATTACAATAAATTTTGATACCATTCAGAGAAGATTAGCATGGCACCTGCGCCAAGCGTTCCAAATATTTCTGATATTCCGATAAGAAGGTATCTAACTATATTTATTGATGTGGGTAACGTTAGAAATGTTTTGTTTAATAATTTTTCATCTTAATTTCCAAATGAAAAACGCTCATCTGACCCTTGGGATTGCCGATGGAAATTGGAATATAACCAATGATAGACCTAGCCCTAAATGTCAAAATCGTTAGACAAGAAATTAAAGATCGAACAAAAACATACAGCGAAAAATAGGATATCCAAATATACTTGGACAAAATCTAATAAGACTTAGATAAATTATACGTCTAGATAGAGTCTCTTGCTGTAAGACAACCGAAAAAACAGACAAGGAAAAATACTCTTGTGTGCGTGATCTCAAAATAGAAGTTAGTTCTAAGTTCGACGTTTTCATAGCTGTCATACACCCGGTTTCTGAATTGAGAAAAGTAGCAGTTCTCAAATGGTTCTCAACTAAGTATTCTCAAATCGAAGCTTAAGCTCAAAGCTTACTCACGATATGTCACCTAATTAGGAGTTAAGCGTAGTTTGACAACTGTCAAAAGTATTCAGAAACGCAAAATATGAGATAATACATACTTAAGTATAGATTGAGAACGATTTAAGAACGATCTTAATTTGCCATGCTCAAAGTATACTTAACTCGATTCAGAAACAGAAATGAAATTGATTTTAGGTTGAGCAATACTTAAGTCGTACTTAATGCAAAATTCTCAATTCAGAAACCGGCTGATAGTCTATTTAGACGAATAAATGATGTAAAAAATGAGACACCCAACTTTGCCTCGGAGACTAAACAGAATCATCCCACAAGATTTACTAATGTAGCTTATTTATTGAGAAAACGCACCGTAGAACAAAGAGGATGTAAATATTACGTAATAGAGGGCGGGACTGGCTAAGTAAAAATTTAAATTTAGTTTAGTATGAAACGTGCAGTAATTATGGCGTCGAAGTATAATCCGGCTAAGTTTGACAGCGAACAGTTTTAGTGTAGTTTATTTTTTACAAGGTTATAGCCGTCATCTGTCAATCTATCAATAACTGAACGGTTCATACAATCGCTATTTTCTTAGAGAGTTTCGCTACGCTGCCGTACAAGACTGACTTGCACGAAACATTTGCTGAATATTGTCGAGAAGACAGATGGCAAGAAGAAGAAAAGTACGAAAAAAAAAACAGTATCTGTAATATCTTCATAGGGAATAAATTTACCGGTACTCCTTGTGCTATCATCGCTCGAACTCTATCAACCGTGTCTCCGCAGTGGCACGAGGCGTGATGATGGTGGGGCATCCGTCCCGAAGCTCGCCCGCTGTCCAGCGACGCTGACGAGTGACGGGAGCCGGAGCCGGCTGAACCTGAAGATGAACCAGGACTGTCGCGGCCAGGACTCTGGAATAGATGAATGTTCTATTATAACATTTGTTAAATACCAAGGTGCTATCGACAAAATTGAATTGTCATTCGCATTGAACATACATTTCCTTTTTTATGGCGTTATAGGGCGAGACGAGCAGGACGTTAAGCTGATGGTAATTGATACGCCCTGCCCATTACAATGCTCAGGATTATTGAAAAATCTAAAAATTTCGAAAGGCACTACAATTGTGTTCGTCACCTTGAGACATAAGATGATATGTCTCATTTGCCCAGCAGGGCGCCCTTCAGGCAGAAACAATAATGGTCCGTTTTGGTACCCATAATCTAGCCGGCATCCTGTGCAAAGGAGCCTCCCACTGGATAGGCCTCCACTTGTACGTCACTATAATCATTTTATTAAACACTGTCAGTCCACCAATTCTAATCCAAACATTTCCGTGCAAATGTAAACCTGTTTTATGATTTTAAAAGAATTATCAGCAAAGTGTGCTATGAATCAATTTTGTCGATGGTACATAATATAATTACGATTACGACAAATATTATAACATATCTACGATTTAGGGAGCTCCAAGATTCAAGCATACTATCACATCGAAGGCCGGCATCGCATCCATATGGCACTTTCCATTTTATTATGGAATAGGAGGAAGAACGAGCATATCTGTTACTTGATTGGGGGTGATAGGATGTACTCCCATTATCATTATCGCTCTTTTAGAAAAGTTTTTTGAAGGTACCCATGTCGTAGCGTCCTGGAAACACTGCACAAGGAAGCTCATTTCACATGTATGTGAAAGATAGTTCCTTGAAAACGGTAGTGTACAGGAACGCCACACATCTAGATGGTAGGGATGATATCCTAATTCCATTAGGTCATCAGGTCCTAAGAGTTCCTTGTACATTTTCTCTAGTATAAAAAATAAATATAATATTTCAAAAAACGTTAGTAAGATAACTTACTGCAAGAAATTTATTTTCTATTGTATCTATATCGATAAATCTACCATCGTTTCGGCCCCAATCGTAATTCTCGCTTTGCTCGGGCGGGAGATTTACGCTAGTCTACCAGCCGCGAGTCCATGGCTATCCAGCCCCCTGCTAGATATAGAACGAGCCCAAGCGACCTGGAAGTAGGGGTATAACCACACACATAGATAGAGAGTTAGATCAGAATTCTTCAGGGCATAGATATCCCCAGAACAGTCTGGTGCAGAAACCAACGGGGAACCGCTATCTTTTCCGAACTGTCACGCAAGTTATCACACAGGAAGAAAACTTGACAGCTATTTTGACAGAATAAATATAAATCTAGTCTATTCTGAGAATACTTACGTGTTTGTGGGTATATTTTGTCTACTACTTTGAACGGGGTATATCAATTTGGTTGGGATAACTGGATGACGCCAAAATAAAAATGTATTCTTTATTTAAGTAGAACGGATGGTCGTTAATATTCCCAATTCACACGTTGACATAAAATGAATAACAGATCACCAAGCCCAATGGTTGGCACATCTCTGGTACCCATCCAATAGAAGACCCATCTGATGGTAAACGGCATTATATGTCCATAACGGTGATAACATTATCTTTCCATTGTTGTCACTGTCCATAAGTGACAGTCTTGAATCGTCACTAAACGAACGACAAGAAAAGACCTCTGAGATGTCTCACATACCTAATAATAGCTTCTTTCTATCTAGTCGTTTACTCATGATTGAGGATTGTGGTCATTAACAAGTAGTACACGTTTGGAGGCAACTATTTGTTTCCATCGGCTTCTGTCCATTGTGGCCCTGACGACGGTGCTAAACCTTGAGCACCTGGGGGTCTACCATGAACTCTTATTGTGATTCACTTGACAACCTAAAATAAACTGCTTTGCTATTTCGTACCACGACGTGATTAGAGCTATCTAATGTAGGTTGACGTCAAATCAACTGAATAAATCGCAATAATTGAATGTCAAAAATGATGTCAATGGAATCGCAAACTGATTTAGTTCGTTCATTCATTCGTACCATGAGGTAATATTACAACCTAAACTGGATAGCTTATGTGTCAAAGTGAGAGATTCGAAAAAAGTTGCTACTTCCTTTAGAGGAAAGTGAATCGTGTTGTTAATAACTTTTAAAAAATAGTGAAAACATACAGAAAAGGAAAATTTTATTAATGAAAGATGAGATGAGAATACTTAATTGGGCTTTTTTGTATAACAAAATACTGAAAATAAATACCGAAAATGAAAATACTAAAGACGAAGCAGTAAGGATTCGGGCAAAAAATGTACTCTGTGGTCCTGTCAAATCAAACACCAATGGAGGTGCGTTCATAACTCGTTATTTTTACGAAACCACCTAAGCAAACATTTAATTTGTAATTCAAAGAACTATATTTATTTATATTACTATTATTTAATAAATACAAAAAGGGATTAATGGTTTATAATTTGTATTTTTAGTATTTTCTACGCAAAAAAACCACAAAATCATATCATTTTAGGTTTCGAAACGCATCGCATATGGTTCGAGTAAGAGAAACAAACTTATGCAACGACTGTCTACAGTCTACACAACATGACGCTCTAGCGTCATCTCTTTCTCACACCGCGGACCACAGATAAATTTATTTCGTTCATTCTTCTTAAGCGATTCAAACGCCATTCAGTAAAAGGCACGTCATGGTACGAATTTTAGCGATTCGGTTTAGTTACCTAAACTGAACTGCATCGGAATCGCATCGCTTATTAAAAGTTGATGGTAGGCCCCCTGCAGTCTTTTACTAAGTCGGTCCATCTGTTAAGAGATCGGCCTCAGGCTTGCTTGCCATTTGTGTTAACAACTACAATTGATTTATCCAGACTCCCATTACCACTTCGAAATAATTCGTTGGTGGCATATCGTGGACAGACGGGTTTTTATCTTGAGCTGTGAGCAATAGCTTCTAAGTTCCGTAATATTTTATAATACCTGTGTCATATCGATGCCCTGATCGTCGCTCAGCGCTAGCTGGTGGTGGTAGTAGACAGCAGCCTTGTGGGTGAGCGGTTGCGAGGGAGGGGGGAAGGTGAAAGTACCCCCACTAGCTGGACTCTTGCCAAGGCTGCCGCTGGCACCAGACACTCCCGACACCCCGGACACTGTGCTGCCGTAATCGGAATGATCATCTGGAAAGTTGTTTGAAAAGTATTCGTTACTGTACAAGATGTGCTGTGCTTCCCGAAACATAAAAAGAATAGGGAAGTCCCAGGCCCAAGGGTGTCCTTAAAGGCGACTAAGGACATTCACCAGTGGGAGGCTCGGCTAGGTTATGTGTACCATAACGGCACCTATTTCTGCCGTGATGCAGTAATGAGTGCAGGGCGTATCAATTATAACTAATACAATAAACATCTACCACAGGGTTGTGTTCCACAGCTGACAGCAGTAGTCAAATTCAAATACAAACATTTTTATCCAAACTAGGATTTGAACACAAATAAAACTTGAAAAACAAAACTTTATGAACGATGCGGGATTCAAACCCACGACCTCCGGCGTTCCGTGCTGGTGCTCTAACCAACTGAGCTAACCATTCGAGTACCACCTCGTTATAAAATTCTGTTTGCTTTGTTCAACTCTCAGGTTGTGGCTTCATCTACAGAATCTACTTTACAGTTACCTATAACCTGCTCAACCCCAATATTTGCATATTAGGAAAATGACTTAAGATGTCGCTCTTGTAAATCTCAACAATATGTTATGTTTTTAAAGTGATAACCCTCACTTCTAGGATTAATACACAAATAAAATTTCGGCAAAAACGGCACGGAACGCCGGACGTCGTGGGTTCGAATCCCGAATCGTTCATAAACTTTTGTTTTTCAAATTTTATTTGTGTGTTAATCCTAGAAGTGAGGGTTATCACTTTAAAAACATAACATATTGTTTAGGATTTGAACGTCAAAAATACCTGTCGCGGGTTTATCTCTGAATTTTGGGATTTCACTAAACCTGACTGGTGCTGTTCACTAATGGGATTCTTATCACATACCATTGAATGTTTTCCTGGTCTCGACACTTCTTTTCATGATGAAAATAAAATAGCTACCATACTTATGTCAAATACATTAAGCCTGTATGACGACGCACAGTGTGCCATAAAATCTTCTCATTAATAATGAACTTTTTATTTCATTTATTCGAAATTTCGTTATTTCTTTAAATATGTCCCGAATGTGAGGACTATTAATTATAGAACTGTCACATAATTCTGGTAGAAGATGACAGGGGCTACTTTAAAAACCATAAATATTTTTTTTCGCATTTTCACATACTGGAATAGATGGAGAACCATGCATTCAGGTTACTAAGTAAGGTAAGTAATCGCCGAACAGCTCAGGAAGAATTACAGGTGTGTACCCGGCTTTGCGCTAAGTAGTACTTCATGGTACCAACCTTGAATAACCGCACAAAGAAGTTTGCAGGTTCGATAAGAAAATACTCCTGAGGACCGTATTGCAGATGATTGGATTTGGTTAATTTGAATTTTAGCAAAGAAAGAAACACGAACATCAAGCTGTACCAACCTCGAGTGTGTGAGGGCGTATCCGGTGGCTGAGGATATGCCTGTTCCTCACAGGATGCGTAGCCTTGCGATCCGAAGCTGGATCCTGAATGTCTGTGTTGCGGCGTTCCGAAAGCGTCGCTCGGTATGGCCGGAGGCGGCACACGCTTTGCGGTCGTAGCTTTCCCGGCGCCGCCGCCACCCCGCGACATTCCGCCCACTAGAAGGTAAGGGACATCATAAATATTTGATATCACGGCGCACTGATATAAGATAGAGATTGGAAATTGCATTCGCAGTATTTCATAGCAAAACCTCCTTAAATCTTATATGCATGCTATACAAAAATCGATAACAAATATCGATTTTTACGTTTACCTATGCATCTCCATCATTGTATTATCATAATCTATTATTATATAATTTAATACTCTGTACGCAGGCTTAAACATCTAGATTAAGCCATCTTTATTGACAAGAGAGAATATGTCACGCAGATCTTAGCCCAATGTAATAATGTCCGCGGGTTAAGAATGGGACACGACGCCATCTTGATGATGTAATACTGATGTCAAAAATGTAGATACGAATATTTGATTAAATGGAGAGGTGGTAAAACCAGTGGATTCTGCTGTATTTCTTGGCATTACTCTTGATTCCAAATTGCAGTGGGGCCCCCATATTGAAGGATTGGCGAATAGGCTTAGTTCTGCAGCATATGCGGTTAAGAAAATTAGACGGTTAACTGACATAGATACGGCGAGATTAGTATACTTTAGTTATTTTCATAGTATTATGTCCTATGGTATATTGTTATGGGGCAGTGCGGCCGATATTAACACTTTCTTTGTGCTGCAGAAGAGGGCTATTCGCGCGATTTATAACCTAGGTCCTAAAGAATCATTAAGAGAAAAATTTAAAGAAATAAACATTTTGGCGGTTGCTTCTCAATACATTTTTGATAATGTTCTGTATGTTCATAAGCACATTGAGGAATTTTCTAGAAACTGTGACATTCATAATGTTAACACGAGGAACAAACATAAACTTGTTATGCCTACTACTCGGTTGGGTCGAGTTACTAAGTCTTTTCTTGGGCGATGTATATGCTTCTACAATATGATCCCAGAAAATTTATAAAACAAATGTGTTACGAAATTTAAAAGAATTGTTAAAAAACGTTTGTGTGGGAAAGGTTATTATAGCATATACGATTTTCTTAATGACACCACGGACTGGGAATAAAGCGAACACCCTCAGGCTCTTTAATTATAAATGTTTATTGTACGATATCACATTGTAATCCATATTTTAAATTAAAAAAAAAAGCCCGCTGAGTTTCTTGCGCCCATTCTTCTCAGGTGTGAGGCAGTCTCTTTTGAATGGGTGGTAGTTTTTGACGTTCAATAAGTGATTTTAAATCCTATTTTGAATAAAAATATTTGAATTTGAATTTGATGTCATAAATAATCATAAATCAGCTATCAAAAGGCGCGAAAGAAGTATTATGCGGCATCATCTACCTATAGCAACAAAAGTATGATTTCAGTAGCTCGTAACACATTACAAAACGACGTAACATATTGAAATTAAGTCCGGTGATTTTTTCTCCGGTAAAGAAATGCATTGGTACAGGTTCATGGTATCGTATACACAAAGCTAATAAGGCCGCGTTATCAAAAGTACGTTATCGGACGTCGACCGCGACAGCATTAGCAAAACGAGTTACCCTCGACAACATTGATTTTGGATCGAGCTGTACTCCGTCCGCACGGGACATTAATGATGAGGATTACAAATTTTGGAAACGCTTTTCTCATATATCAATAACAGCCTTAATAATACATAATAGCTTTAAGGGTAATGTATACACATTATAATAAAGTCCACGCCACTGTTCAGGTATTAACTACAAATAAATTTTAATGTTTTATAAAATATGCCTCTGTCGTAAATCCTACTACTCGACAGCTGATTTTCTGAGTGATTGGACAGCCTGAGACTAGATTATTATAGCAATAACAATGACAGTACAATATTGTATATTTTAATCAAAAGTGCGCTAAAAAAGAATGCTGGGTAAGTTTCATACGCCGCTTATTTATCAAAGAGCGCCATTCAAATTCAAATATTTTTATTCAAAATACGATTTAAAATCACTTATTGAACTTCAAAAACTACCAGCCATTTGTTTCCGAAGCGGTGGTAGCGTTAGAAATGACATCAAAATTAAAGGAATCAATTTTGAGAAAATAAACGCCTTTTAATTATAACAGTCTTTTTTTGCTTTTACTGCTCATATAACATTGGTCGACGGGTTATTTTTTTTTCGCAAAAGTTGCGTATTCTATATGCTTTTATTGCACAGTGAACCCACGTCTCCTCTAATTGTAGATTTACTTCTTTAGGCACAACTTGGCTTGGAAGTAACTCAGTTTATTTTTCAGACGGACATAACGCTCTACAGTTTCTCTGTTGACACAGTTTCTGCTATTTAAAAACAGAAACTTAATATAGTATATAAATATATATACATACTACCTTTAATAACAAACATATAAATTGGACATGATCTAACTTGACCTAAAAAGTTTATTTTTATTTACAATTTGTCCACTAACACTATACAAGTCCAAGTAACACTATACGTTTAGTTAATAATAAAAATAAGATAAAAACTAAAGAAAATCATAATGACATAAATTGCGAGAAAAAATAAAAAGTTTTATATAATCCCCATTAATAATCTTACTACATAAAGTTCGCCAACTTTTGGACTAAAATTCAAAATAAAAAATACTATGTTGAGATTTTGATAAAGCCAATTTATTTATATTAACCTCATTTCTACCACACCCTAATGATCCGCAAAAATGTAGCTTATCCCCAAACAAAAGGGCGAGAGATTTGGCAGTAACCAAAAAACACCATCAATCATGATTGCCCAAAGATCGGCCGGTCGGATACCATCGGACAACTAATTGCTCCCGCAAAATTGATGCCGCTAATAACAGCTGAAACTCTTCATTAAACTTATCTCGATCGAACGTAAAAGAATAGTTTTTTTTTAAGGAAAACGGTGTAAAATCAGTATAAATTCACCAGTGGGAGGCTCCTTTAGATGACGGCTAGTTATGGATACCACAACGGCGCCTATTTCTGCCGCGAAGCATTAAAGTGTAAGCATTACTGTGTTTCGGTCTGAAGGGCGCCGTAGCTAGTGAAATTATTGGGCAAATGAGAAATAACATCTTACGCCTCAAGGTGATAAGCACAATTGAAGTGCCGCTCAGAATTTTTGTGTTTTTCAAGAATTCTGAGCGGCACTGAATTGTAATGGGCAGGGCGTATCAATTACCATCAGCGTCCTGCTCGTCTCGTCCCTTATTTACATTAAAAAAGAAATCTCTGGAAAAAACTGGGGAGTAAAGAATCAAAAATAAAAAAAAATACAAGTGGAGTTATGCCGCCAATAGCTGTTGAAACTTCGTTAAATTTATCTCAACGAACTTAAGAGGAAAGAGTCTATAAGGAAAACAGTGGATGGGAAATAATGAACCATCAAATAATAAAGAATATAATGTAATATTATGTGATAAAGTGTCTGTATATAATAATAAATAAATATAATTTAGACCTTAGATTAAGGATTGGTCTCAGCTTCTCTCCAACTAGATACCGTACTACCTAAGAACATAGCTTTTATTACGGCAACTTTATATTGTAGAGTGTATTGGCTATTTGTAAAATTTTGTTACTTACTGATATGTGATCCCAGTGCCTTTTTTAGTTTCATATTTCTTGTAGTATTATTTTTACAAAGTTTTACTACGCAACCCGGCATTTTAGTTTAAAGGAATTAAAATTGTTAATTATTAGCAAAGTTTAACGGAACATGTGGCACGTCAGTCACGCATTGTTCGAGACTGGCTCGAGTACGCCCACTTGGGCGTAGAATTAGTAGCCGCAGTTTGCGACTACGCATTCAGTATCTATTTGGAGCGAAGCAGAGACCAATCTTTAATCAAGATTCAGACATTAGAAACATCTAGTAATTCATTCTCGAAAAAAATTCATCAAAGAAGACTCATCCTAAAATAAAGTTTATATCATTGCTGTAATTACTAATTGTAGCAAGGTAGGATGTCAGGAATAATATTAAGGTAATATAGAAGTTTCCAGCAATACGCTCTCCAAAATATCTTGTTTCAAAATAAATTAAAAATAGTAATGGATTCTTGTTGTCTGTGCGTTTCTTTTCCCTGTCGTGTACAATGACTGTATTCATCAGTTGTTCGATGACGTAATCAAACTTTCTGAGCAAATAGCCTCATTAACGCCACATTCTCGTTTCAGTGTTTGATGGATTTCTTCTGTCAGTTTCGCCTGCTTTACGAGGGTGAAAGGAGCTATAAAATGTTGTTAACGGGATCATCCCGGTAATGTTACGAACTTATCTTACTGCTCTTCAACTTTCCCGGATTATGATCTGAATTTTTTAGTTAAGCAAGATGTTTTTGTGCGGAATAATGTTCGCATGTAGTTTTTTTAATGCGCAGCATGGAAATTGCACTACCTCGTATTCATTGCACCTTCAGAAAAATGTTTGAGGAAGGAAAATTGAGACTTTCCTTTGTTATAATTTGAGGTGCTTTTTTATCTTCTGTATATCGTTGAACTTCTCCTATATTTTGTGTGTGATCAGCAAAATTGAATCCTTAAATGGCGACTATGTTTTTAAATTGAATTCCCGGTAGGTTATGTTTCGATTCAGTTTAAGGATTGTTTTTCTTTTTCCTAGATCTTTAGTATAAGTGGCTTATTTGCACCATCACCTTTTTCTGCAATGAAGCAATGTACAAACATTTCCCTAAATTATTTGCTTTGAAGTGCGCCGTAGCTATTGCAATTACTGGGCTAATGATAACTTAAAATCTTACGTATAAGTATTAAGAATAAGTGACGAGCGCAAAAATTATGATGCTGCTTAGAAATTTGGCTTTAATCAAGAATCCTGGGCAGGGCGTATCATTTACCATCAGATAAACGTCTTGCTCGTCTTCACTTTGCTCTTGAAAATATAAAAATCAATTACCACCATACGATCTAAATAAACCCATTAAGTTTTTTGGCTTTTTTATACAGGAAAATATCAGCTGTTGGGAATATAATAACAATGAACACTTTTCTTAGCACATAAAATCATAATCACATAATATTATAGGCTTTGAAAACGATCCTTCAACAACTATTTTTGCAATGGAACTAAAAACTTTGACAAGTTGACAGTTATCAACGTCAAAATTGACATTGACAACAAGTAACTTGATTCAATATAAACAGTGGCCGACCGCAAAAAGTATAACAAAATACGAACTAATATATTCTAACCACATTCCCGAGATCGCGACACGAGACATTATTAAAACACAATTATACGGCGCCGGTTATTGCAACGTTATTTTTAGCAGACTTAATTTGCAAACTCGATTTACTATCATCAAGATGCATCATTTGTCTTTACTGTCAGATGTACGGCATGGCATCAGCTAATGCTTCATGAAGAAAAACTTACAACATTATACGTAGGTTTCTCATTAAAATTATTTATTATTTTATACTACGCCTTTGTTTGATACAGTAGCTCTATTCTCGTAACGAAACGACAATAGGATGTCAAAACGTCAAATTTCGAATTCTTGTGACATAAATTGACGGTTCAATTCTGGTTGTAATGAAGTTGATGAATGAACAATATCGAACGTCAATTGTTTGGAGATGCCTATTCTGCATGCAAAACTCTGTGTACGCGTCTAGTAGGTATAGTATTATTCAGTCTTGACCGCGCTTTCAATGCAACGCCACGCAATTTATTAAGAAGTAATCCAAGTAGGTAATTGACCCATTAAATTAATAAAAATATGTAAGTAACTTGACGTTTTTAAACATTTTGTTAAATAATTACATTTGAATTTTTTTTATGGAAAAGGAGGACAAACGAGCGTACGGGTCCCGGTGTTAAGTGATCACCGCCGCCCACATTCTCTTGCAACACCACAGGAATCACAGAAAAGCTCATTCCACAGCTTAGTAGTGCGTTATATTGTTATATTATTATTATATATTATATTGCTAAAACAAAATTTATCGCCGAGGAGATGTGCGAAACAGGCGGACGTCTCACACTTTAAAACTAACAAAAATATTTATAGCTAACATTTAATAAACAAATGTTTTTATTTACAATATTATAAATTAAGTCATTAAGAAAACATAGAAAATGTAAACTGGCAGCTGCAGGATTAGGTAAAGCCGTGCAGTACCGAAATTGATTGATCGGTTCAGATTGGACAATGAATCACGGGGATTTGTGGTTGTATACTTAATGTACTGGGATTTGTTTGTGCTTGGCTTATAATATTGTTTCTTACTTATTTTCTTTCCAATTTGAAGAAACCGCATATTTTACCAGTGGGAGGCTTCTTTGAATAGGATGCCGGCTAGATTATGAATACCACAACGGCGTCTTTTCTGCCGTGAAGCAGTAATGTGTAAGCATTATTGTGTTTCAGTCTGAAGGGCGCCGTAGCTAGTGAAATTACTGGGCAAATAAGACTGAACATCTTATGTTTCAAGGTGACGAGCGCAAATGTAGTGCCGCTCAGAATTTTTGGGGTTTTCAAGAATCCTGAACGTATCAATTACCATCAACTGAACGTCATGTATCCCGTGTGTGGTCCCAAAAATAACAATAATCGCAACTAGAACTAGATTAATTAATTAGATTGTATAAAAATTATAATTTTTATACTTTTTAGAGCATTTTATATGTATTGATTATGAATAGTGTTTTTGAAGTCGGTTGTATTTTTGTTAATTTTTATTTATATAAATGTATGTTTACGCACAACTGGAAAATTCAACGCTTTGAGTCGAGTTACAAGCGTGAAAATGGCACTGCCATTCGTTGAAGCAGTAAAATGGGAAATCGTTTGACATTTTCTACGAACCTGTTTACGCCGTTGCTTCCGCGAAGGAAATTCAACCGTGCACTTGTTACCATATACGTATGACATTCACAGAGAGAAAGACTACGACCAACACATATAAATATATATATATATATATATATATATATAGGTAGATATCTACACCATTAGCAGCGTTCCTGGAATACTTTTTTTTATGAAAATAAGCGACGACTTGACCGTCTGTCAAGACGTTCAGGTGATGGTAATTGATACGCTCTGTCCATTACAATGCAGTGCCGCTCAGGATTCTTGAAAAACCCAAAAACTGAGCGGCACTACGATTGCGCTCGTAATTTTGAGACATATGATGTTTAGTCTCATATGCCCAGTAATTTCACTAGCTACGGCGCCTTTCAGACCGAAATATAGTAATATTTACACAATACTGCTTCACGGCAGAAGTAGGCGCCGTTGTGATACCTAAAATGATTCCGAAAATATTTTATGTGCTTCACGTGTAGCCAGCTAATGGTATGGAATGGAAAATTTAATTTTATCAAAATTGAAAAACAAAAACTAATATTTTAATAAATAATGTATTAAATACAAGCAATGACAATATTATTAAACCGCATAATTTAGTTAAATAACGAGTAATTAAATATAATTAGATTATTTTTATACATTAACAGATAAATTATTTACTTTTATTTAAAACTTATATATAAATTAAAATTATGTATTGAAATTGATTTAATTCTCGTTCATTGGTTGTGGTTCAGCAGACATAGGTCATTACAAGAGGCTTGGTAGCTGAAGTATGATACAAATGGTCTAATTGTCCATGGTGTGCGCGCGCATCGTAGAAATTTACTCCATAATAGAACATCGTAGAATTTCCCTAACGCGCAAAAAGAAGTAAAATTACTTCAAAAATGATGTAGATAGCTTAACAGAAGCAGAAATCATTTGGACAGACCACTTGTTGCAGCTAACAGTTTATATATCCCATTATGCAAGGCTTTGAAACAATGAGTTTGCAACGCCAGAATATTATGGGAATATAACGTTGTGATCAATAATTAATTAATATACTGAAAATAAAACTTATTAGAAATACACTAGGATCGAACGCCAATCATTAGTTTGCAATTGTACATAACGCGCGATACCTCTGAGCCAATGTAATAGTTTAGCTAAAGACTGAAATTTAAAATATGCTACAGCGATACGGTTTGATAAAAGCGCCATCTGTTTCTGTTTTATACAAACAGGTTGGTTTAGCAGTGACATCATTATACTATAGTCACTCTTGCGAGTTTGTTTGCCGTATAGCTTTTAAACTTCTTATTAATAATTATTATTACTTTATTATTCATGAGTTATTTTATCTATGGAACAGGAAAAAATTGTTCGACAGCTAAATAGGTTGCGGAATGTTGCGCATTTTGCTCAAACTGTTTTTACGACTTTTAAATTTTATTGTAGTCAAAAAGGGTTTCTCGATGTTGCCTATAAAAATATGATAACTTTTCATTGCAAGTCTAGATCAAAATCGGAGCCGTTTTCGAAATGTCAATATTTACAAATATTAATATATTGACACACTCTTACACAAATTATCTTGCCCCAAACTTTGCCTAGTTTGTAGCCTGTACTATGGGTGCAAGACAACGATATGTAATTACTTAAACATACATAAATACAAATTCAAACATTCATATTCATCATATAAATGTTTGCACCTACCGGGATTCGAACGCGGGACCTCTAGCTCAGTAGGCAGGTTCACTAAACACTGGTATACAGGGGTCGTCATAATATTTTAATATTTCTTGTTTAATAGTTTAGGATACATAATAAAATGATTAAAATAGACAATATAATAAAAAAATAATATTAATTAAAACAAACAGTTGCCTGCCGCCGAATTCCACCTTGGCACGACACGCCCCAAGTTAGGATATCATCCCCACCATCTGGATGTGGGGCGGTCCTCCACAGTGCGGTTTTCAAGGAGCTTTCTTCCACGTACTACAAATCTGTGGAATGAGCTTCCTTGTACGGTATTTCCGGGACGATACGACATGGGTACCTTCAAAAAAAGCGCGTACACCTTCCTTAAAGGCCGGCAACGCTCTTGTGATTCCTCTGGTGTTGCAAGAGAATTTGGGCGGCGGTGATCACTTAACACCAGGTGGCCCGTACGCTCGTTTGTCCTCCTATTCTATAAAAAAAAACAGTACTACTAAACAAACTCTACCTTTAGTCACGCTTTCCAAATTAAAACATAGATATATCATTATGCATTTCATAACCGAATATAAAAGTTCGCTCTCCCAAAAATATCTCCGGTACGTAACAGAGATATTGCGATACAGCGATACAGATCTTTACACGGTCATTAGTAGCTTCTCAAAGTTGTATTTTATCTGTAAGCGACATCTTAAAACACCTTTAAATGTGTAATTTGGGATATCTACACTTTTAGAGAGTGTGAGAGCTTTTTGTGAAGAATGTTTAAGATTTATCTGAAGAATAAGGCACTCTAAGTCTTTGAAAAATAACACTATGTAATTAAATAGTCTCGATATTATAAAATAGGTACTAAGTTTTTAAAATTAAATAGTTTTCGAAACCATTATCCATACCGTAATACTCTACATATATATACTACTAATACTCTATACATATATCTATATATATATATATATATATATATATATATATATATATATATATATAAGAGATTTCCACGTATATCACTCATCACGATATCTCTGGAACCATAAGCCGTAGAGACTTGAAATATGGTAGGAATATTCCTTTCGCCGAGTAGAGGTTAGCTACGAGATTTTACGAAATTCCACTCGCTAGAGTTTTTTTTTATTATGAACAGAACAATGTATGTCGGGTCAGCTAATATATACTACTTGTGGTGGCTGGATGATCTTGTTTCCAGGAGGTCTGCCTATATATTTTTTTTATTTCCTTTATTTAATTATCATAAAATTAAATCTTGTGTTTATAATTATTATTAATTTACTTTTTTTTTTCTTACTCGTGTAAGCTTTCTAGTTTTTGACATTTCACATTAGAGTATTTTTGTTG
The DNA here is from genome assembly GCF_905404315.1 of Leptidea sinapis. Classification (NCBI taxonomy): domain Eukaryota; kingdom Metazoa; phylum Arthropoda; class Insecta; order Lepidoptera; family Pieridae; genus Leptidea; species Leptidea sinapis. Next base: position 31,742,497 of record NC_066312.1, on the reverse strand, counting down.
CGTCACTTTGCATATATTGTGTAATTGAAATGATTTGTAAATTGCATTAAAGGTGAGAATTTGTAACACCAAATCTGTTTTGAAAAGAGAAAACTTAGAGTTTCTTGCTCATTCTTCTCTTATCTTTTTCCGAATAAGCTGTATGAAAAAAATGGCATATTGCAAGTGTAATATGATTTACCTACGAAATAAAAATATTTTTGATTTGATATGATATACATCGTGTTATGATCCTAAATCTGACGCTCTCGTATAACGGTAAAATCTGTAGTATAAAATGTCATTCTCATCCTTGCCATTAGGAAACTTAGGTAAGTATTTACGAGTTTTTTGACCATGATGGTAGCTAATTCTGCCTTCAAGAAATACTTAACAAATCATAGACTACAATATATTTATGTATAGAAAAAAAAGCCTTCTTTAAGGGACTACGCGCACTTTTTCAGCTCCATTCGCGTTTCGCTGAACGATTTTGGTCACATTTATACAGCTCCGCTTCTATCAGCCGCATATGGCGTCGTAACAATGAGAATAATAACTTTAAATCACGTCTGCAAACTTTAACCTTTGCGTGCATAATGATTACGTCAAATCAATTCAGGAACAATACAGGTCGCAACTTGTCGACAAGGAGTCGCGAACCATCCCTGTAAAGAGCTGTTCCGCCGCATTCGACGGCGAACAGCGCTGTACGCCTTCGCATAATAAAAACACATTTATCGCCATTTTATGCTAGTTTGCCGCGAAAGCAGAATGGACGCGGAAAGCTGAATCGATGCGTACACGTCTCCATACAAAATTTTTGTTTTCTATATACAAAAGCTGAAAAGAGCTGAATAAATGCGCGTGGTCCCAACGGAGATTTCAGATTTGATCTCACAAGGAAGCCTAGCCCTCTACAATGCCCTTATACCGACCATGAGCTTTCTCATCATCAAGTCATCACTGGCAACACATACTAGTTGAAAAGTCACAAACATAAACATTTAGAAATGTCCCCGTTAATTACAAGTTAACATTATGCATTCGTTTCAACAGGCTCATTATGTTATATGACTGAAGATGAAAGAATTTTTAATTAGACGCTACTGTTTCCACGATGTTGCCTCGCTCAGATGTACGAGTGCCGTTCTAATTAGAAACAGAAATTTATCTTGAATTAAAATTATTTGGCTTGAATTCTTCTGCTTAAGCATCAAACGTTTATCTTCGTCGATGCCTTTCAAGTTGAGTAGTAAATGACGTAATCTAGCCTCATTTTACACTTTGCTGCCGTAAAGTTCTTCAAGTAAATGTTTGGATATTGTTATATCTTATACGTTAAATTCTATCTTAGCTATATTTAAAAGTTTTCATCTGTGGTTTTCTACTAAATTTACATTTATATTTCAAAATTTTCAGATTACGCCTCCAGCGATTCAAAGGTATAATACTAGGCTAGTATAATGATAAAACTAGGGCTAGTTGTGAGGGTAAGTTGACGGAACTTTTCGCAATATCACAACTGTGTCACGTCGGTTGTCACGCTCAATTGAGAAATAGACGAGTGACCGCTGCTGTTTTGACGTGACGCTACTTCGACATTGTTGCTCGGTGTCCAATGACGTTCTATACCGACTATACGTAACAAACAAACATACATACATACAGGTGAAGATAATAAAAAGCGTGTAATATGGACATATCATTCGTAGACTGATAGCGGAGTGTGCTTACAGACAATGCATACACTAAGATGCGTATAGCTGCGTTAAATGTTAATTATTGGATATGGAGGTATGTATTTAGGGTTATTGTATTATTATATTAGCATAAAGATGCAATGGAAGACTTAAGCCACATGCTCGATGGACTCAATACAGCTTCCCAAGGAGGAAGTAGGTCTCAAAATAAACATAGACAAGACGAAGATCATGTCAAATGTCCATGTCGCACCTACTCCCATAACAATTGGGAACTGTACTTTTGACGAGATGAACTGAATTGACGACGAGTAAGTTTACCTCGGACAAACAATCAAGGCAGGTCCAATTTCGCGAAAGAGGTCACTCGTCAAATCCAACTCGGATTGGCAGGTTGGATGACGGCAGCGCAGGACCGATGGTCGTGGAAATCTTTGGGGGGGGTCTTTATCCAGCAGTGGACGTCTTCCGGCTGATGATGATGATAAAGATACGATAGCAAAACCTTGTATTTAAAGTACAATGAGCAAGGCTGGCATTATATTTCCAACTGCAAAGTGAAATTGTTCTATAAAACACAATATAAATTGTGTGTATTGCAGTGTAACATGAGCATAAATATTCTTCAAACTCGCGTTCAACGCAAACAGAAATCCGCGATAACCGTCGGTTTATATCCCAACAATATTCTGAAAGTACGGGAAAAGTATCAAAACTTTTATCATTTACATAGCGCTTTGTTCCAAAAACACACAAAATAAGAGATACGCTAAAAGTAAACGGTAAGATACACTTTGATAAAAGTTGCGAAACAAAAAGTTCGCGATTCTTAGCATTCTCCTTAGATTCAACAAACATGAGGGAAATCGGAATTGTTAAACGTAAAAAGAGCAATGTACGCATATTATTGTACGTATTCCCGAGATTATAGTTTTTAGTCGTTTTAATGGTTCCGTATTTCATAAGGAAAAGCGGAATACTTATAGGATCAATCAATTTGTTGTTCCTCTGTCCGACCGTCTGTCTGTCTGTCAAGACCCTAGAAATTAATACGATATACTTAGTACACAAACTTCTTAGTTACCGGAACAACGGTTTATTCCACAAAAAACGTGTATTTTGACACTGTCAAGGGAATCATAATTTAAAGCGTATTTGTCGTTCACTTAGAACTATGAAATTTGGCAAGTAATACCGTCTTATATTACAAGTATAGGGATATGTCTCAAGCTATACATTTATAATTAAATCATAAAAAAACAGGGTCTTTATGCAAAGAAGAGCGGTCCAAATTTAGAGTTAAATTTTTAAGTTAACCGTATATGTGGGGTATCGTATAAAAGGACTTCTTTGGCACAACCTTTTTAAGTTATTTTTACTATATTGTATAGTTGACGATATCTAACGAAGAATAATAAAAAAATACCTTTGCCTTTTTATAAGTCTAATAACTAAGCAGTTACATGCTGTAAAGGGCCAACAATGTATTTAAGTACTGAGAGTACTGTTCTCACCTTTGGGCGGGTGCTCCCCAGTACCAGCTTCTTCCATTTGACCGCATACAACGAAGAGCGGCTCGAATCATCGACGATCAAGTCATCTCCGATCGGCTTGATTCTCTAGCATTGCGTAGAGATGTGGGTTCTCTCTGCATCTTCTACCGCATTTATCATGGGGAATGTTCAGAGGAGCTGTTCGGGTTGATTCCAGCGGCCGAATTCCACCATCGGACATTACGTGCAAAGTACCATCCGCAAAACGTAGACGTCTGGCATTCCACAACCGCGCGTTTTGTTCGAAATTTCTTGACTCGCACAGCCACTTTGTGGAATCAACTTCCGGCAGCGGTCTTCCCGAACAGATACGACTTAGGGACCTTCAAGAAAAAAGCATACTTCCACCTTAAAGGCCGGCAACGCATTTCTTGACACACCTGTTGTTGCGGATGTCCATGGGCGGTTGCTTCACCTCTCCCCATCCCGTGAGTCTATTGCTCGTTTGCCCACTCAAATATAAAAAAAAAATACGGATGAATGCTGTATTCCTAAAAGAGCTTCATTAATAAGCCATTATTTCTCGTAAAAAGTAAAGAATAAAAAATGGTTATTGTGGGTTACCCTTAAGAGATAGACATATACCATCGTCGACGTTTTTTAGGTGTACAGTACTATATATAGTACATTATTTTGATCTATCTCGTAGGGTTCAGGTAGCGTTTGCAACGTAAGCGTATTAACTGTGACATCAGTCTCAAAAAATTATCAGTTATTCTCTACTTTCTTATGCATGTATTATACAATATATAAACATTCATCTTGAATCATTCTATCTATTAAAAAACCGCATCAAAATACGTTCCGTAGTTTTAAAGATCTAAGCATACATAGGGACAGACAGCGTGAAGCGACTCTGTTTTATAATATGAGGTGATTAATCTTTAATGAGCAGTTGGCTTATGACAAATAGCATCAGAGAACTGTGTTCCAATCGAAAAAGTCCCGAGAGACTTTCACGGGTTAAACAAATGGCTGTGCAAAAACTATGAACGTTTTGTGATTTGTGGTTTAAAGTTGAAGTCGATTTGTATACAGAAGCGAGTAGCTTTGTGGACTGTTGTCGAAAGTGTCAGAAAGTGTGTCGATTGTTTTTGTGAGTGATTCTCCGTACCAACGTCTCTAGGTTTTTTCTTAAATAAAAACGCTTTGTGCAACAACCATTATCTATTAAGCCAACGCCTTTTCAATTTTCTCTTACGATTTCTGTATTTTTTATCAATGCGCTTACAATGTTTTTCTGTTAACTTAAGATTAACTATTGTTTCTGAGATTGGGCTTAAAGTAGATATTGCTTGCATATGTACCTATTTCGTCGCAAGACAAGACAAACACACCATCACACAATTTCGACACCCTGACGTTAGCTGGTCAACTAGACCATTTTCATTGTCGTGTATCATACTTCAGCTTCCAAGCCTCTTGTAACTCATGTGTCTAATGAACTACAACCAATGCACGAGAAATAAATAAATTTCAATATATAAATGCAATCTAATACTCGTATATAAAATTCTCATGTCGCAGTGTTTGTAGTTAAACTCCTTCGAAGAATCTAGGTAAGGTAGGTCTGAGAATCGGACAACATCTATTTTTCATCCCCCTAAATGTTAAGGGTGGTCCACACGATTTTTTTTAAAATTCTTTTGACATTTTTTTTTAAATTTGATTTGTTTTGATTATGAGTCAGCATTAAAAATACATACAACTTCACATTTTCACCCATCTACGATCAACAGTTACTTTTGTATCGCGATTTTAATATCGGCAATTTGCTAGGTCAGCTAGTGGGTATAATAATATTTTCATTGGTTGTATTTAATACCTTCTTTACTACAATATTGTTTTTCTACAAACGTAAAATAGGACAAGGAATATTTTTTTTTAAGAATAATTTCTTGAGTGCATACATAAGTACAAACACCAGCTTACCTAGCAACATCTTATAGTGACCATATTTATATGGAAAAGGAGGGCAAAGGAGCGTACGGGTCACCTGGTGCTAAGTGATCACCGCCGCCCACATTCTCTTGCAACACCAGAGGAATGACAGGAACATTGCCGGCCTTTAAGAAAGGTATACGCGCTTTTTTTGAAGGTACCTATGTCGTATCGTCCCGGAAACACCACACATGGAAGTTTACTTCACAGCTTTGTAGTACGTGGAAGAAAGCTCCTTGAATACCGCACTGTGGAGGACCGACACACATACAAATGGTGGGGATGATAACTTATATATAATACGCTTTACTTGTGAGACACATTGTGTTTTTAATAAAAAAATAAAAAAAGTTGACTGTTTTTTAATGCGTGGGCCGAATTAATCTATTTATTTAAAACATAAAAGATTTTTAATATTATATGGTTACTATACAATATTGTTAGGTTAGGTAATTACGTTATTACTTATATTGTTATAACTTATTATTGGACCCTTAAGTAGGAACTAAATAAATTGACAGACTTGGTATTAAATGAATTTCATAACTTTTTACGGTAGAAGAACTGAGTTGCGGGACTTGTTTTTTTTACAAGTTATGTTTTTCATGGCATTGATATTTTCGATAACATGCTAACAGTATTTTTACAATTAATAAATAATAGTTTAATAAACTAAAAAAAACACGCTTATTGTAGAAAACCGAACTAAAACATATATGAAATGTATATAAATTAACAAAAATCGTATTTTGCAAATTGAAAAATGGAACAATTTTATCAAATTAATGTATTGCCGTCGATCCTTGATAAATCATCGAAGTCTGGCCGTTTAAAGTGGGTCAAAATCGCGCTCAAATGAGTCGGTTACAAACAAATATATATACAGGTGAAGCCAAAATAAATCGTGTAAAAATACAAGTACATAGCTGTTTTAAGTTTTTCACTCTTTAGTTACAAACGATAATAATATAATGAAATAATAGCCCGAGCTACAGGAATTAAGTACAACCTCTTTTGTTATCCCCTAATTTCATCCAAATTAATGAAATGGGCGTTAAATTGCTAATTGCACGAGCAATGAATGAGGTCATCGCTCCTCGGGGGCGCGGGCCAAATTAATAACATTTTCGGGAACTTAATAGTTTTGTTGCATGAAAATATTTCATGCTCGCGAAACCGATATACGACCCGCTTTTCTCGAAACTTGCTAAAATATAAGATCGTTTATACGCTTAGATCTATCTAACAGACAGTCTACTGTGACAGCTATGAAAGCGTCGAAAAAAGTAGAGGTTAACAGTTATCCTCTATTTTTAGAAAGTGACATATAAGTCGCGAGTGCAGTACTGTGCACTAAAGTAATAAATCAGGCCTGTTTTCATCGATTGTCTAGGAAAAAGAGGCTCTATCAAGACACATAAATTTTCCATGGTGCAAGTAATAAGAAAAATAACTAATACTTTACACCGTGACCTAATGAATATTAATTAATTTTGAACTAAGATGATATTTATTGAAGAAGGCGTTACTTTGCGGAAATCCATAATTATCCAAATGTTTTGAGTTTTCTTTAGTATTAATTCTACTAATAATTGTACTAAGATTTTTTAGACCTGATGTCGTTTCACAATACTCGGAGTCAACATCTCCTGAGGATGCCTCGTGTTGATTCAAAAGACTAGCTTATTTATTGAAATAGCCGTTATTTTGCGTAAATCCATAATAATTCTCGTTCTGTATTCGGCGAGTCAATATCTCCTGAGGATGCCTCGTGTAAGCAAACACGTGTCGAGTTGGTTATATAATAAAATGTATGATAAAAATGATTTATATAATGTTATTTAATACTTAGCCTTTATTGTTTGTGTTGCCGAGTAACTGTGAAAAGTTGAGATCTGAGAGTCCATTGTTGAATTACTTACCTGAAAAGATAAAAGTACAGTACATTAGTTAATGTAATCTCGTAAGGCAGAAGTAAGTTTATTTTTTTTATATAAGAGGGGTCAAACGGGCAAGAGGCTCACGGGATAAGGACAGGTGAGGCAACCGCCCATGGACATCCGTAACAACAGGTGTCAAGAAATGCGTTGCCGGTCTTTAAGGTATGCTTTTTTCCTGAAGGTCTCTAAGTGGCTGTGCGAGGCAAGAAATTTCTTGCCAAACGCGCGGTTGAGGAATGCCAGACGTCAAGATATTTATTGAAATCTAGCGCAAATCCGTAGTGAGAGACAGGACATGACTGTAAACACACTACACTCAACCTGATGAATGACCTCCGAGTGGTGTGAAACTACTCAGTACAAACACGGATGAACCGTGAATACAGTCCATTTAAATAAATTAAGGTAATAATGTCCCATGAAAGATTTAATAATTTAATTATTAGCAGAAGTGTTGTGTAAAAAAATACGTTTGAATTCGACTGATTAAGAAGATTTCTCTGTGCGCACCGAAACTGCTGAACGAATTTTCATGTTGATAAATTAAAATCATATCTCGGCAAAGAAAATATTATGTACTCGTTTTAAGATATTTTTTGTCATTTATTTTTGAAGTTTGTGTTATAATTAAGTATCTTATATAATTATTATAAGCTAATTAATAAAAGTCATACAATGCATTTATTTTGTCAAAATTGATTCCTTTAGAATTCTTTTTGATGTTATTTCTAAAATACTAGATACTACTACCGCTTCGGAAACAAATGGCGCTCTGAGAGAGAAGAAGCGGCGCAAGAAACGAAACGGCGAAATTAAGATGTGAAATGGCATACACATACATCTTTTTTACGGAAAAGTAGGACAAACGAACGTACGGGTCACCTGGTGTTAAGTGATCACCGCCGCCCACATACTCTTGCAACACCAGAGGAGTCACAGGAGCGTTGCCGCCCTATATGGAAGGTGTAAGCGCTTTTGTTTGTGAAGGTACCCATGTAGTATCATCCCGAAAACAGCTGGATCCAATGCAGAGTTCCTCGCAGACGTAGTCGCGGGAATAAGTTAGTATGGAATATGCATATGCAGTCATCGAGGCTAACCAAATAATCGTGACTTATATCTCGGTCAAGAGTCGCTATTAAATTGTATTGTCGGACTAAACTCTGGCACAGAATCTCCGCGCATGCGCGATCAAGCCTTCTATATACGAGTCTTTATTATACAATGAATGCAGAACTTATACACTAGTTATATGTATGTTGCCACACATTATCACGTCTTGTGGACATAATGATTTCCAAATTCAATTTGATAGAATTCATCAATTCTTTGAAGCAGTAATGTATAAGCATTACTGTGTTTCGGTCTGAAACTGGGCAAATGAGACTTAATATCTTATGTCTCAAGGTGATGAGCGCAGTTGTAGTGTCGCTCAGAAGTTTTGGGTTTTTTAAGAATCCTGAGCGGCACCACTGCATTGCATTACAATGTTTGGCAGGGCGTATCAATTACCATCAGCTGAACGTCCTATTCGTCTCGTCCCTTATTTTCATAAAAAATAGCAATATATGCGGTAAAGAATCAATAATCAAGAAAAATACAAGTGAAGTAATGCCGCCAATAGCTGTTGAAACTTCGTTAAATTTATCTCAACGAACTTAAGAGGAAAGAGTCTATAAGAAAAACAGTGGATGGAAAATAATGAACCATCAAATAATAAAGAATATAATTTAGACCTTAGATTAAGGATTGGTCTCAGCTTCTCTCCAACTAGATACCGTACTACATAAGAACATAGCTTTTTTATTACGGCAACTTTATATTGTAGAGTGTATTGGCTATTTGTAAAGATGCTTGTGTGCGTGGCACTGCATTGTAATGGGCAGGACGTATCAATTACCATCAACTAAACGTCTTGCTCGTCTCACTCCTTATTATTATAAAAAAAAACAATTACAATATTCATGCTTGAAACCTTTTATGAGGAAAAGTGACTTCTCGTCACCTTTCAAAGACAAGCAAGCGATCACCCTTCGCCGAGTGATACGCCCTGGCTGTCACAATGCAGTGCCGTAAACTTGCTAACACAATATTATAACTGGTGAGACATAAGATCTTAAGTCTCATTAGGTGAGTAATTTACATTGAAACCGCAACAAAAAAGACAATAATTAGAAAACAAAATAGTTTGTGTCAGTACGATGATATGTGACCAATTTTGATTTGTCACTGGGTACCTAGTTAGTGGATTAATACTCAAAATATATGTCAAACTGCTGTGCTTACTGTTTACGACTTTAAATTAATATAGGTTACAGAACCAATACATTCGCTTTCCTTTTCTATCTTGCTAAATCGCTGTTAGAGATGTTCTTCTTTCTAGCATTGTCTATAGGTTAATAATTTGTAATCTATGGTTTGTAAAGTATTTCTTTAAGGCAGATCAGGTAAACATCATGTGCAAATAATATAATATTGACACACATTTTCACAAATTATCTTACCCCAAACTAGGTATAGCCTTACCAATGGGTACAAGACAACGATATATTTAATACAATTTTACAATAAATATAAACATCCATAACTCGGAAACAAACATCTATATTCATCATATAAATGTCTGCACCTACCGGGATTAGAACCCGGAACATCTAGCCCTGGCTAGATGTTCCAAGTAGTAGGTAGGCTCACTTAAATTTGTCAAATAACATGTGAATACCTCAGTTAATGGCAAGGATGATTATGACATTTAAATTAGCACACAAAACTCGCTTGCTCAATACTTAAATAGTTTCCCAATGACGAACCGTTACCTAAGCCCTCTCTTAAAAAAAAAATCTGCAGCTGTCAAAATATTGGTTAAGAATTTTGGCGCCAAACGGTAAAATCAATGATGTAAGAGAAAGTGCGTCTGACTAATGACCGCAGGCGTCATAGAAACGGTGTCAACGGTGATAAAATAAAAAGATGACGCACGTCACTTTAACGACACATCAAAATGAATTTGTCTGGCTTTACTCTAATATTTATTCAGATAATCTGACACGTAGCTAAGAAACATTGATTTATACTTATTTTGTTTTCACCATACCCGAAAACGTTTACGGAAAGCTATTTAAACTTATTTAAAAAGGAAAGTTATGTAGGTATTACAGGATTTATAAAATGTGTGTATACACACAAGAAGTTATACTTCTTTGGCCTAACGAAGCAAAAATCATTAAAATAATCCTCGTGCTATTCTACGTTTTTACAAAGAACAATTTTGTAACAATCTTGCAAAGATGGCATTGAAAACTAATTATTAAATAATGAATACGGCTGTATGGGCTTAAACCCTTTGCTTGTGTTAATAACGGACGAAGAAACTAAAAAAAAATAACGAATGACGCAAACATCAGAAAATTTTAGAAAAAAACTTCAACCTGTTACTTTTGTGATACACTGAGGCGCGCGCATTTTAAAATTTCACTCTCGTAAAAAGGTGACGATTTTTGTGAACATATATTAAATTTTCATAAATGTACTGACAATAAACAGTCATAATATTTATTTCTTTAAATTTTTCTTTGAGAGACTGTCTATAACCAAGCTGATATATAGCACGAACAGCTCTCTTTTGCATAGCAAACACTATATCAATGTCAGCAGCATGACCCCATAGTAATATACCGTACGTCATGATGCTGTGAAAATAACTAAAGTACACTAATCTAGCGGTCGCAACATTCGTGTACTCTCTAATCTTTCTAACAGCATATGCCGCAGAGCTGAGTCTATCTGCTAGATGGGTAATATGTGGACCCCACTGAAGCTTTTTATCTAACGTGATACCCAGGAAGACCGTAGTGTCCACAAGTTCCAATCTCTGGTCATTTATAAGTACGTTGGTTTGTACCTCCGCTGTGTTTGGTGTAATGAACCGTTAACACTTTGTTTTTTTACTGTTTAAGTGCAGATTATTCGTCTCAAACCAACGCACTATCTTTAAGAGTGCATTGCTTACCTCGTCATCAATATCCGCACCTCGCTTCACTTTAAAAATAAGTGAAGTATCATCAGCAAACAATACAATCTCATGGCTATCATCTACCACAAACGGTAGATTGTTAATATATATAAGAAACAAGAAAGGACCGAGAATAGAACCCTGTGGAACACCTATTCGCACAGGTTTACCCGAAGACCGTTTGCCATTTACATCGACTATCTGAAATCTTTCGCTTAAATATGATTTTAACAGATTTAGGGCTCTATTTTTCACTCCATAATGCTTTAGTTTTAGGAGTAAAGTTTCATGGTGGACGCAGTCAAATGCTTTTGACAAATCACAAAAAATGCCCAATGCATCCTGTGACTCTTCCCAGGCGTCAAAGATGTGCTCAATGAGTCTAGTACCCGCATTAATTGTTGATAAACCCCTAGTGAAACCAAACTGATTTTTGTTCATTAATTTACAAAAATGCATTTGTAGCTGTTGAAGCAAAAGTTTTTCAAAAATTTTACTAAAAACAGGCAGCACTGAAATAGGTCTGAAATTAGCAGGGTCAAAAGAACTGCCCGATTTAAACAAAGGTATAACTTTGCTGTATTTCATGAGGTCAGGGAACACACCCATGCATTCATTAAATATTATTGCTAATTCAGGTGCTATAATGTCAAGTTTGTATTTAACAATATTAGTCATATGGCCCCATAGGTCTTTTGTATTTTTTAGGTTAATTAATTTGAAGATTTTTATTATATCGCTACCTGTAACATACTTAAATTTCAAGTCAGTAGAAGATACTGGTACGTGTAATTTAAGCATATCATATGCTGCTTTTGGCGAAGAGTTAAGGTATTTGGTCGTGACAATCGGGATTTCGGAGAAGTATTTATCAAATTCATTTGCAATTTCTATTTCCGAATTTATAACGCGATTATTAATATTTAAACAGATAGAGGTGTTACGGCAATTCGATCTACCAGTTTCATTGTTAATTACACTCCAAGTCGCTTTTACTTTATTATTACTGTTTTTAATTTTATCTGCAATGAAACGTGTTTTCGCTTCATGAGAAACTATTTTAAAAAGCTTGGAGTATTTTTTTACATATATTTTAAATTCTTCACTATTATTGTAATGTTTCTCATAATAAAGGTCATATAAGCGTTTACGACTTTTGTGGATACCCATTGTTGCCCAATCATTAAAACTATGTTTGTTGTTTACTGTCACCGTTACTGGAGTAAAAATCCTGTCAAATTCCTCACAGAAGGAATTGAAGACTAAGTTATAGTGAAAATTAGCAGTTTCACCACAGTGTAAAAATGGTATCGTATTTACCAGATTATTTCTAAACCTCTCAAGACGGCTACCCGTAACTGGTATAATCGTCACCTTTTTTGGTCTGACATTGTCCAATCTTGTATTTACTTTTATAAGTTGCCCACTATGGTCGGACTGAAGATTATTAATTATGAGTTTACTAGTAATAGTAACATCTGTAAAAATATTATCTAAACAGGTTGCTGTTGTAGAAGTGATTCTTGTAGGTTCCCAAAATACATTGAACAAATTAAAACTTTGAAATAAATTTTTAAGGCTAGTACAATTGGCCGAAGGTTCAAGCAAGTTTATATTAAAATCTCCACACACTATAATTGACTTGCTAGTTTTGCTAAATTTTGATAGTACCTCCTCCATTCTATGTTGGAATTGTTCATATGATGCAGTGGGGGGGCGGTATACACTTACAACAATAAATTGCTCTAGTTCTATACAAGCTATCTCAATTAGTTGTTCTATAGAGAGATTAACAATATCTCTTCTATTTTTACATTTTAATCTATTATTAATAATAATTAGGGAACCTCCATGTATTGCCCTACTTCTACAAAACGAACTGACTACTTTATGTTCTCTAAAACTAAACTGGAGCTGATGACTCTTACGCCAATGTTCTGTAATACATAATATATCTATATTACAGCAGCTCAAAAACAGTTCAATTTCTAATTCCTTACTTGAGATACCTTGTATATTCTGGTGAACAATATTTATGAGCTTTATATTATGATTATCTATAGCAGTAACATTTATATTTGGTGAATGTTGCCTATTTTGTATGATATTGCAAGAGTTGTCCTCCCTTGTCAAATAACTTAATTTAAATTAATTGAAGACGTCGCTATGAACACGTCGTAAAAAATAGAGGCGAACAGTTAACCTAAAAGTAGGAGGACTTTTGTTTTTAATATGTAGAGTCATACAGAGAGTCTGTACAGCAGTGTTTTAGTGATACGGTTCGTTTAACCTTTGAGTACAGAACCGTAAAAATGATTTCCAATACAAGTACTAGTTTAAATGGCAGGTTATACTCGCAAGGATACACGAGCTCAAACAAGCGATAAGCCGCGTAATTGGAACAAACAGCGAGATAAACGACTGATATATTGTATTAGTTGGTCTGGATTCGAGATAGTTTCACTAGTTTTATCTAATAGCTGTTATTAAAGTAACTGATTGTACTTCATTATAATTAATCTCCATTTTATCGGCTAAAGATTATTCACATAAGGCCGAGTTCACATGGAATATGGAAAAAAAAGAGTATGAGGAGAGAACCGAATGAGAGAGAGAAGGACCTTAACAGTTGTGAACAAGACCTAAATGGAAAAGATTGGCTCACTGACGTACCAATGTATAATACAAAATCAATGCTACACAAACATAATTATGTAGCATTGATTTGATGTGTAACTATAAAGGACATACACAAATACGCTAAACTGCTTAAATTATTAAATATAAGTTATTACAAATAAGACTAATTTAACACATTTACACAAAAAATTATCAAAATGTACCCACACCGATAAATCGTGAGAAATAATAAATAACATTTACAAATGGAGTGAAAACTACTTACAGACAATGGACATTTAAAGCAAAGTGAGTGGGGAACTTCAGCAAATATAAAATTGTACAAAGAAAGTTGCATTAAAGGACAATAATTGAAATACAAATGATATCCATTTACTTCATCTAGGCCACATTGACAAAGAGAATGGTAATAGGAGACAGTATTACGATAACACGTCAAAACGCCATTTAGGTGGCACCAGTTATCGACAGCCAAGTGCCGAACGTTACTAGATTTAATTTCCGGTACAGCCTATACCGGCAGCCAGCCTCATCACACAAGTAACGATTGGATATCGATTTAGTTACACACAACTACAAGTGTGGAGGCCAAGAATGGTTGAGGAAAGCATTTAATTTGTTATTTTAAAGTGATATCCCCGAACCCGCGACCTCTCGGATTCCGTCTGAGCGCTCTTGCCAACTGAGCCAGTCGTTCGAATACGCATGGTTCACAAATTTTGATATATCTTGTTCAACTTCAAATTGTTTAGATTTGAAAGAGCGATTTCTCAAATCAACTTTACTATTATGCAATTATTGGGGTGAGCAGATTATCGACTGTAAAGTAGATCCTGTAGATGGAGCCACAACCTGAGACTTGAACAAGACTCCAAGATAGTTACAAAGATAAAATTTAAGTTTTTGGATGAAGATGGATTAAAGTAGATTTACTCCAAAAATTTATAGAGCGAATCTGAAACCAAGTCACCAACAATGCCGACAGTCTAAGAAAAAACTGAAACTATCTAAGGAAAAAGCGATTGTATGAAACGTATAAAATAAACGTATGATAGATTGACAGATGGCGGCTATAATCTTGTAAAAAACGTAGACAACCGAAATCCACTACGTTTAAAGCAACTGTTCCCTTTTAAACTTAGGCGGATTATACTTCAACGCTATAATATTGTAATTACTATTTCAAACTTATGTCAAATCACTGCACGTTTCATATTAAACTAAATTTCATTCCCGCAGTCACGCCTCTTATTACGTAGTATTTACATCCTCTTTGTTGTAAGTTAGCCAGATCAAAAGTACAAGAAACAAAGGTGCTTGATTGAAATGGTCTATGCGAGTGCATATTCGTAATTAATTCGTGCATTTTTGCCTGTTTGATATTCGCCATTTTGGCGCTGTTGGCCATGCAGCGTGAGTCTGCGGTACTAAAACTAGTGATGACAACCTCAGCTAAAAAAACATGGATAGGAAAATTATTTACATAAAAAAATGTGATAAAGTACACATTGTAGTTTACGTTGATTCTTGAAGTAGAAATAACACGGAAAACGACCGAAATTAATTCTAAATGCAATAATACGTCAGAATGCTATAATACGTTTCTCTCGCAGTCATTTTTATTATACGTCAAAATTAGTTCTCTGGACGCTCGCTAGTGGCGCTTCAAATAAGCACAAAAAATTTGCTGTCCAAGATATGGAACAGGCTGTCCAGTGGTATTTACACAGGTCAGTGTCTGTGAGGAGTATATATCATGATATTATGTTTGTTTTCAATCTTCCATCGACGCAACATTATAGTCATAAATAATAGCGTAGTGCGCGACACGATAAAGCAACATTCCATTGGAACCTACAAACCCAGTGTAATGCGATAGGACGCGCCACCACTGTTCGTGTTGCACTCTGTATTATCTCTCACGCGATTTCAAAACATCCGCATTGTCCTACAACATTAGCTGGCTAATGGATTAGAAAAATAAATCGTATACTTTTAACTTCATTGTTTTTTGTTCTGTACGAAAACTGTAATAGGTAATAGTGTGTGTATAGTAACTTCGAAAAAGCACGTACAGTTTTCTTAAAGGCTAGCAACGCGCCTGTGATTCCTCTGGTGTTGGAAGGGAATGTGGGCGGCGGTGATCACTTAACACCAGGTGACCCGTACGCTCGTATGTCCTCCTTTTCCATAAAAAATATCTATAGACCTTCGCTCCATCTATGTTTTTTTCTTGTTTAAGGTGATCTTAAGTCACAAATTGCGCACCCAATCAATCATATTGGCTTAGATAATTTATATGTCTAGATAGAGCCTCTTGCTGCTAGACAACCGATGAAAACAGGCCAGATTTATTACTTTAGTGTGCGTGCATAGCTCAAAATATAGGTTAACTGTCAACTTTTTTTCGACATTTTCAAATATCTATCTGGTTCTAGAGTATAATCTAAGCATATTTGTTACATAAACAATGCTGTATTAAGTTTTGTAATATTACCTTTCCGTACGGTTTCTTTTGGTAAGTAATGCCAGATTTCACTTCTAATTTAGCGGCATTAATAACCTGATAAAAATATGTATCGGCATAATCAGCAAACAGAAATCTTAATAAAATTCAAATAACATTAGAACATAGAGACTACAAAGCTATTTTCATCACTATAAAACTGTATTAACTTACGATACAAAATGTACATTGCGTCACAGATAAATAAATACTAATAGAATACGTGGGTGTTCCCTCGAAGGCAATCTCTTGAACACTAATCTTATCTTTCACTTAAGAATGTACCGTACTGAAATAAATTGATCATGCGGTTTGAGGTAAGGACAATGAAGCCAGTTTAACGGTAAGATGGCGAATACTCTGTTTGTCAGGTAAAATAAATAAACTTCGATACGGTTTTCACTTGAGTACTATAAAACATGAGATATTTTTATAACAATAAGGGACGAGGCGAGCAGGACTTTCAGCTGATGGTGACGCCAACGCCATGACAATGCAGTACCGCTCAGGATTCTTGAAAACCCCAAAGATTCCAAGCAGCACTACAATTGCACTCGTCACCTTGAGACATAAGATTTTAAGTCTCATTTGCCCAGTAAATTCACTAGCCACGGTGCCCTTCAGACCGAAACACAATAATGCGTACTATGTGTTTATACATAATATAAATAATTTATTTTGTAATGTAAGAATTTTAACTTCAGTAAAAATTGTATGAAAGTGCATTTGCACTATTCAGTTGCATTGAAACCTTCGGCTTCGCGCCATACCTACGATTACAACGTGTTATTTGTACTATTGTTTTTCCAATTTTCAGAATCCGTATTACTACACAAATATCTTAAGTACTTGTAAATTGGCTGTGCAGTAGGTATTTTAAAATGACTTATTCCGTGGCGCCAAGTTTGATAGCCGATAGTGCCTTCGATTTACGAGTCGCCCTCAATTCAACTTAACTCATGCCTCCACAAAGTACAGCTTAATTGACGGCTTTACACAAATAAATTACGTGGAACGCGTTAACTGTTTAACATTAGCATATTTAAAACAGTTTGTAATGAAGGACAATTATCTAAGAGTCAATCTGACTTTTTAAAGTATATTTTTTCAATGGGTCGGTCTTTTTGTTATCGACAAGTTCTAATCTAAGACTAATTGGTAGAACAGAATAATTTTTAAGGTCAACTTAAAAAAAGCAGTTGATTTTTTGTGATTTAAATGCATCAAGGAATAAAAGTACTGTTAATTTAACTTTTTATAATAAAACAAATGATGTTCTATACACATCTAATGACATATCATTCGCAGTCTGATAGCGGAAAGGCCAAAGTGTGCTTAAAGACAATGTAAGCACACTTTTCTCCTTAGTCACTTGTCAACTGTCACTATCCGAATCAATTCTGAACTGAATAAATGTCTTCCATTGCTTCTTATTGTCCAAGAATATTTTAAGCAGTCGAAGCTCATTACGGTGTAATTCTTATTTTCAATTCCGGAATGTTCCATATATCGGCTTTGTTTTTATACGACTTGATTTGTGTATATGTATAGGACGTCATTGTATAAGAAAGATACTTTACTCTCTTATCATTATATTCTCTTTAATTAATTATTAATTAAAAAAAGCAATTCTGGGTGAAGTATTTTGAATAATACCGTGACTGAACAAGTTAAAAACAATTTTAATCACAACGTTTGATACAAGAGCAAAGCCTCATTAAACTTAACCGTCTATAAGCCAGGTAAGTAACAAACGTATTTCAAATGTCAGATGTGTAACATTTATTTCCGATGCCCTTTTGACATTTTCTAGACATAATATTATAATATCAACCGCAACCATTTATAAATTACCCACGGTTGTCAGTAGGATTTTTGCGATATCATAATTTGTAAATTATTTATATTATATTGTTTGAAGTGAAATCTTCTTTAGCGGCGTTGAACACTTTTCTTGGGATCGGGATTTTGTTTTATAATATGTTAATCTCGCGTCAGGCCACGTGACCTGATCGAAATTTCGTAAGACAGTCGTTGAAAATTATAAAAAAAATAATCGGAGTCCTGAAGTGTGAATTTTTTTATCTTTATATTTATAATTCTTCTGAATGTTTGTCGACAGTGAACTCCTACTCGCTGGACCGATTTGAAAGATTTTTTTTTGTGTGTGTTCCAGTGAGTTTGAGAATGGTTTAGATTCTCAATTCTGTCCATATATAAATCTTCTGCCCGTGTATATGTATGTTAGTGAGCTCCTACTAACGGCTGGACCGATTTTTCAAATTTAAGACGTGTGTACAGGACAACGTCTGTCGGGTTCGCTAGTGTAATATAAATTGTCAATTTTGTGTACGATAGCGTAATAAATGAATGTTGTATTAAACCACATAAATGCTCGTACTTTTATAATGACAAATAAAGCAATTCGGCTAAATTATTCCCTTGCCATTCCAAAATATTCAAAAATGCACAACGTTAATACTTTCAAGTTTTTGAAACTTAATAAATCTAGAAACACCAAAGTTAAAGGAAACCTGGCAAACTCTTGCAAAAGCGGAACGAGTTTGAATATTCTAAATTATTAATTATTTTGGATTAGGCTTCCCCATCTTATATGATACTTTCGTAAGTTCTGTTAGAAGCAGGGAAGGATGTAAGCAAAACTTACTTAAATATATTAGCTATGAAGATTGAAGTAGATAGTAGTTTTGAATAAGGTACAGCTGTCGGCTTGGGTCAAATAACGGGGCAAATAGTGCAGTAATTTGTACAAAATTACAATGATTGTAAATGTTACTAAATTATGAATAAGATTAAATTAAAATAGCCTGATGGCGTTCGCTCCATTCCCAGTCCGGGGTATCGTTAAGAAAATCATTTGTGTTATAATAACCTTTACCACACAAACGTTTTTTAACAATTCTTTTAAATAACGAAACACATTTGTTTTGTACATTTTCTGGGACCAATCGTAAAAGCATATGCATTGCCCAACAAAAGAGTTACCAACTTGAATTAACCGGATAGTATGCATAAGAAATTTATGTTCGTTCCTCGCGTTATCCTTAGGATAGTCGCAGTTTCTAGCAAATTCCATAATATGCTTACGAACAGATTGAACATCTAATAGAACATTACGTCACTCAAAATACAGACAGAATTAAATAAATAATTATTTATAATATTATATCACACGGGTGGCAACCCTAACTTGAAGACTTAGGGAGCAGTACATAGCTGCTTTTTAATAAGCGTTAATTAATCCAGCTGTAAAGATCTTTAACTTCGCTAATTACTCGTGTCTCATATCTTGTTAGCTTTACTAGACTGTTTCGAAACATTTTTATTTCAATGTATGGTAAGCGACGTGCAAATATCTCGGTTTAATAAACCTACTTAAATAATATTGCATGTTTTAATTTGAATTTTAGAATTTGCTGATTATTTATTGACTTGCCGGCAATACAAGACCCGTGAGAAATTTGTTACGTAACGCTTTTAATAATTCCGAACCTCGCTGGAATGTAATGCCCCCTCCAGTCCCCGTTTCACCCCCTCGCGCTCGTCCTGTTGCATCAGTACAGTATGCAGTTCTATTACCGTTTAGGTATATGTCGTGATATTTTCATGCTGTCATGCTAAGCTTTGTTTCTGAAGTTTTCATTGTTACGTTTTGAATTTTGTTGTTAATAGCTCTGTAGTTTCTATTGGTCTGTGTCGCTATAATTGTTCTAATAATATATATTAAAGAAAACTAAATAATCTTTGTACTTAACCTAGATGCTTTATGCTTTCTAGCGAGACTTAGATTGCTTGTGTAAACATTACAGACAGATATCAAGACATGCACAACGATGCATATATATAGCAAGTAGTATCAGATTACAGTACTTACAGGTACAGTACTTTTTTATGTCAATAAGGGACGAGACGAGCAGGACGTTCAGTTTATGGTAATTGATACACCCTGCCCATTACATTGCAGATCCACTCAGGATTCTTGAGAGCAGAAAATAATTCTCATTTGCTATGCTAAGTCTCATTTGCCCAGTAATAATGCTTACACATTACTGCTTCACGGCAGAAAAAGGCACCGTTGTGGTAACAATAATCTACCCGACATCCTGTGCAAAAGAGCCTCCCACTACGACATATATTCTCGGACTTCCCTATTCTTTTCATACCCCGGGGAAGCACAGGGCATAATTCACTTAACCTACCGTTAAATCTACTAAGTAACCAAGTATTTTAAAAGTCAAATGTATGCGTCATATATATGAATCGCGAAATATGTCGTCCTTGAGTATTGCGAGTCTCATCAGTTATGCTGTATATAAATCTTAATTAAAAACCCGCATTACAGATAACGAGAAAAAACTTATCTATGCGAGAATTTAATTAAAATCCACGCGAAATTCAGACGAATTCATATTGAATTCTTGGTTTTTATTTGATTTCAACTTCCAAATTTGGATATAACGAGACGACATTAGAATGGATCTTACATTAGCATGAGATTAGCCTGCAATCATTTGCCAAATGTGGTGCCAATTATTGCATTCGTGATCCATATTTGTCGTTCACTGCTTAATTAATGTCCTATATACATATTTTGGTGTTGAAAAATAGTTTTTTTTTTAATGACAATAAGGAACATGACGAGCAGGACGTTCAGTTTGTGGTAATCAATACGCTCTGCCCATTACAATGAAGTACCGCTCAGTATTCTTGAAAATCCCAAAAATTTGATCACAATTGCGCTCGTCTCCTTGAGACTCAACATGTTAAGTCTTATTTGGCCAGTAATTTCATTAGCTACGTCGCCCTTCAGACCGAAATACAATAATGCTTACACATTACTGCTTCTCGGCAGAAAACGGGCGCCGTTGTGGCACCCATAATCTAGCAGGCATCCTGTGCAAATGAACCTCTCACTGGTAATCCCACTTCCACTTGTAAATAGTTGTGAAAGTTTTTAATTTGGATAAACATGTTAAGTAAATGGATGTTACATAAATATTATTTATAAAGTTGGTACTATACGGTTTCATTATCGACGTTATTTTTAGATTTTAGATATATTATGTAAACCATGGAAATGGTGAAAATTCAAGTTTTGACTCAGTGCGACAAGGTGATTGCTTAAGACTGTTGCTAATAATAATATAGTTAAATTTCATAAACGCGAGTTTTACACATTACAATAAAATACTTTATAAAATATTAAAACCCGCATATTTGAAACTGTATTTATATATATGTTTTTTATACACAAATAAAATTTGAAAAACAAAATGTTATGAACGATGCGGGACTCGAACCCACGACCTCCGGCGTTCCGTGCCGGTGCTCTAACCAACTCAGCCAACCGTTCGAGTACCGCCTCGTTACAAAATTCTGTTTGCTTTGTTCAACTCCCAGGTTGTGGCTTCGCCTCGTTCATAAAATTTTGTTTTTCAAATTTTATTTGTGTATTAATCCTAGAAGTGAGGGTTATCACTTTAAAAACATAGCAAATTGTTTATATTTTTTTATGTTACATTTTTATAAAAAAAAATCATGAAGGAGGTCATAAGTATATGTGGCTCCACTTTGCGGCATAATACCCATAACATAACACACACATTGCACGTGATCATGATGCTGCAAGAATCTGATCTCTGTATAATTTTCGCATCAGAACCGGTGTAATTAAAACAATAAAAAAACAGGATTTGTTGCGAATAAGACATAAGGGTTCCGTATGATAGTTAAATATAATTAAAAGAATAATAAATACATTATATAGTTAGTACGATGACATGAAAACGTGAAAATACAATTTATCTTTCAACTTATCTATATATATAAAAATTAATTGCTGTTCGTTAGTCTCAACCGATTTGGCTAATTTTCGTCTTGAATTATTTGTGGAAGAAGGTTTAAAACGTGAATAAATAGGAAAATGCTGCTAAATTAAACAAAAACAACATAATTTGTTTTTCATTTGATGTGTCCATACACAATTTCTATGAGAGAATTTATTGACGCACGGTTTGACAGTTCTGCTGTGAAACAATTTCATTGCGACAGCAGGGTGCATATTTTACGAAGTAATTGTTGATGTTATGATATATTATTGACAAATTCATATAAAAACATTATTTTATTTATTATATACAAAACAACGTCTCGACAGACGTCGGGTCAGCTAGTTATATATATATATATATATGTAACACTAGCTGGTACCCGCGACTTCCTCCGCATTTACCAGTGAACTATATTAGTTCTCTGTATACAATAAACAAAACAATCATATATCGTTCAAACCGTTTTTTCTCTGACTTACTTTGCAAATGCGACTACCTTTGAAAAGTTCTTCATTTTTCGGGTTGATTCAGCCTATGACAGTCACTAGTAATGTAGCTTTCTATTGGTAATATAATTTTCATAATCGGTTCAGTAGACCCAGAGATTACCCCCTACGACCTCACAAACTTTACCTCTTAATAGTACCTATTAGTATAGGCGTTTAGATTTATTATGAACAACTTTCATATTTTTAAGGTTTCATACCCAAAGGGTTGCCAACGGGATGAGGCCACTGTATTTGAAATTCCATTTAACAAAGTTTACGATTATGAAGTTATTTACACTTAAAAGGCCTTACAAATGAATTTGTTATAGAATTATACCTTAGAATAAACCAATAATATGAAATTTTTTGACTATATCGCTGTCAAAACTGTCTATACACAGATAATTCTGAAGTATTCCGAATGTTAATCAGCCTTGCACATAAACGCGGGAAACATTATACGTTCGAATAAGCCAATCATAAGCAAATTTCTATTTGTAAACATTTTGCATATTCTTGGTTTTATTCTAAGGTATAACTTTATACCAAGTTTATTTGTAAGGCCGTAAATGATTAAAAAACCTTTATTTAACCAAATACAACGTCTGCAGATGTGTCTGCCCTCCAAAGAAGATGTATATCTCTGCAACAGTGTTGTCAAATACACCCGAATGTTACCGCACGCATCCTAATTGATTGGACTGCAGCCATTTTACGACAACAATGGTAGGGCTGCTACTCTACCGAAAAAGTTAACTAGGGTTGTCAGTAAAGCTTTAAATATTATTCAATGATCATAAAAACTACGTTAATAAGCAAATGGCTAACCAGCATTTTATATTTGTTTCCACAATATCGGATCGGATCGGTTAATGTTTAGTTTTTGTTTGTTTAAAAAATATTAGAATTAGTTTTATATCTAATAACGCTGCTTTAGTGCCTAGTAAATTCAATTCTCTATACAATGACAAAAAATTTTTTTTCACCATGATAAAATATTGTCTTAATATTGTTTTGAATGAAGGTAAAATATTTTTCTTTCTTATAATGTACTTCACAGAACGAAATTATTTAATGTTTTAAAATTAAAGCAATTTTCGTTTAATGTCCCATAGAATCCTCGCAAGGTTAACAGTTTCATTAGATCTAAGCGTTGTAATTAACGACAAACCAGCGTTGTTGATTTTACACTATTATAAATCTATGACGAGACCGATATTTATTAGTAAAACACTTAGATTTGTATGTATGGTGTGAAAACTCCTTTAAACGAGCAATTCTTGTATAAATATATAATCTGATAATCGGAAACGGCTGCAAAGATTTCCATAAAATTTAGTATACAGTGGATTTCGAGAGCGATAAATCGATCTAGCTAGGTTTCAATTTATAAAATGTAGTTTTATCCGTGTTTTAATGAGAAACAGCTACAATAACATTGGAATACAAAAGTAAATTTCAGCACTATATACAAGACTGTAATAGCTCAGATGGGACATTGGGTGATCCGGAAAGCAGAAGACCCCGGTTCGAATCCAGATGTCCAAGTTACGTCAGTTGATGCTGAGGCTGCTGCTTCGACTGCCGAGGCCAGCAAATGTCGCAAATGAGTCTTACATGTTTGCATCGTTTCGTGTCGAGACACTTGGCCAGAGCCATGTAGAATGTACAAAGTACTATCTACGTGCCTCAATAAGGCTACTAGCAACCCAAACGCTGGCAGCTATTTTGGTCAACGGATCAGCCTAGCTATTCAACGAGGAAACGCTGCCAGTATTCTTGGTACACTTCAGATAAGATTTATTTTGTTTAAACAAAAATAAATAATATATAAATGTAATATATTTTAAGTAGATATAATAGTAGAACCACGTAGAACAGCTTCTGGTACAGAACTACAATAAGTAATTTATGAATAACTTCACCTTTTTTACTATTTATTTATAGCTTCCCAAAAGCTTTCCATTTTGCTCACAAAGTCGGTAGCGTTTATGAAACAAAATGTTACAAATCATTCTCCAAGGAATCAAGCTGTCAGAAGCCCACGTTAGCTGGAATTTGAAAACGTTTAACAATCCACAGAGGGGTTATTTTACGTCATACGTCATCGGAGATTGCTGGCACGGCGCTCTTTTAGAATTAATATTTTTAAATCTTTTATAGTCTATGGTTAAATATTTAAGAAAATAATTATTTCTTCACCAGAATCTTTATTATATAACATACTGCTGGTCCATGTGTCAACGGGTGCTGCTTTTGGTAACTAATCAACTTTTATGGATTACCACTATTATTCACCAGTGTCTCCTTTGCACCGGATGCCAGCTAGATTATGGGTACCATAACGAAAAAACGGTGCTTATTTCTGCCGTGAAGCAGTAATGTGTAAGCATTAAGTACTGTGTTTCGGTATGAAGGGCGCCGTAGCTAGTAAAATTACTGGGCAAATGAGACTTGACATCTTATGTCTCAAGGTGACGAGTGCAGTTGAGGTGCCGCTCAGAATTTTTAAGTTTTTCAATAATCTTGAGCACTGCATTGTAATGTATGCGTATTGCGTATCAATTATCATTAGCTGAACGCCCTGCTCGTCTCGTCTCTTATTTTCATAAAAAAATACGAATTTTAACACTAATCACGTCATTTATATTTACGCAAATAGTGAATTCTATTTGTTAAAGATAAATTCTGCCACAATCCTATAATATTTCTATAGTTTTGTTTCGTTTCCACGATGTATTTTTCAGGCCCCAATTTCGTGATGGTGGTTGCAGTACATTTAAATATGTAATTCCATCTCAAAAGACTTCTTGGTTGAAGCCAATTTGAAATAATATTATTTGAGTGTGAGTATACTCGAGATAAAGTTTAATTTTTTTATGTTTTAGCTTCATTTAGTGATTCATCTGTTAAGACAATCGAACGCGAAATACTGGCCATATCCTCAAAACCTACATTAAATGAAACAATAGGTATGTCATTAAAACAAAGGATAAAAGAACTAGCCATAAAAAGAATTTACCGCGCCTTTTAAAGCGTCAACCGTGCGTTGTGAGCACGCTACACGAAATGTTTACGACCGTCCAAAATTACAACGTGCGATACCACGCTGCGCCTTGTGTTAAGGTCAAACTGCACTTAAACGACGCAGAGCGGCAGCGAGAACTCCAGCTTAGTAATAATAATTTTACCAAGTAGTCTTAATTTGGGACTAGCACAATACCAAGCGATTTTGAATTATAGGGTGAATTTGAAAGGTAAAAGCGAGGAAACTATGTCATATCGACTGTTGAGATACAACAATGTATTATATTGTATTGTTGTTGTTGTATTAGCATAAGATGTTTTAAATATAGTTATTATAAATTTCACTCACAAATCGCCACAAGGATTTTAAGTTATTTATTTTATTTTATTATTTGCAAATGGTATTGCACAATGTGGCCAAGTATTGTTTGTAAAACGACTGCCTTTAAAATTGTTAGGGTTCATTAGATTAATCTAATTGAGGCCTACCTAACTTTACCCATATATTATATCCGAGGATAGGGGCGAGAAATGAATCCAATGGTGTAATCCAGACTGCTTGATATACCAGAAGGCATTATTCTGTCTACCTACCTTAAGATCTGCCTACCTTTTAGTATGATAGACGTGATGTTTCAGTATGAACGCATCTTATGCCGATTAGCTGCAGTGCGGTACGGCGTCGAAGCATGGGGTCCGACCTTTATTTAAATGCCAACAGTTATATGCACATGCGAGATGCCAACACCCATGCACAATGCACGCGAGACAAGATTCGCTACGCATCATGCATTCGTTATGTTCATCAGTTCGAGAGTTGAGACACGCATTTAAAATTTAAAATTGTGAATATTTATTTATTGGGGTGTATTTTTACGATTACTCACACAATGCCTGTTTTTGTTTGCTTTTCTTTAGGCACGTTTGATTTTCTTATGAGGCAAACCAAAAAGTTAAGCATTGATCACATTAAATCACAACTTTGGACTGATAACGAAAAAAAATTAAAAATTTATCAAAGTTACCAACGTACTATTTATGTATACAAAACATACTAATGAATATTATTACTCTATGGTAGCCTTTTCTCACCACGCAATGTAGGTGCACATAATACGCCGAGATGCGACAAATAGTCCGTGATTACCTATACTTATAGGCCTATGGTTGATTATCAAAATTTGTGCTTAGATAAGACTTCATATTATATTATTCTATAACGATAAACAACAACCAAAAACCCGCATTTTGAAGGTACCCATGTCGTATCGTCTTGGAAACACCGCGCAAGGAAGCTCATTTCAGTATACGTTTAAAACCTATTGTATGTTTACTAACCTTTGCCACCTACTTTTTGAAGTAATAACTTCTCATGGGAAGGTAAACTGCATCGTAACGTAACGCGTTACGGCGCTAGTCTGTCAAGCTTCCCTTTCTCTCACGCATACGGCAGCGCTAGGCAGGCTCCTCCTCTCTCACTCTAACCAATTGTTACTTTTATAGGATGAAATAATGATAATTATAATGTACATACACAAAATCCTAATGTATATTCAAGAATTGTAACCAAAATAAAATATATTTTACTAGCTGACCCAACAGACGTTGTCCTGTACAAAATAAATAAAATACTGTGTTTTATGAATTTAATATTTCATAAAATCAAGAATCATTTCGTAAAATATGCTCTTTGTTGTTTAAATTGTTTCACAGCAGAACTGTCAAACCGTACGTCAATAAATTGTCTCACAGGAAATATGTCCATACAAAACAAATATTGGAAATAAAACTAATTATGGGTCCCAAATCGAAATAAAAAGTATCCTTCTCTCAAGTTGGACTAAACTACTGCACTCAAAGGAGTAATCCCCATTTAAATCCGTTCATTAGTTTAGGAGTCCATCGCGAACAAACTACGTGTCACGTAATTTATATATATAAAGATAATAAAATAATATTTTAAAAGATTTTATTAATGAAATAACCTTTCCTTTCAATTTAATATTAATGTACATAAAATTTAAGTAATAACCTAAGCTTTTCTCAATATAAACAATTTCAATATTAAATAGTTTACATTATCACTTCTGTCAGGCGTTCTGAGACCCACACTTTTTTTTTAAATACCGGTGATTCTTCAACGTTACACTGTAATTACTATCTTTTTTAAGATATGATTTCGGCAGATATGGGGGCGGAATGCCCAGGGTTCGGCAAATGAAGCGAGTTGAGACAAAGACGATTAAAAAATAATATAATTAGCACACAAAAGGCCCTCTTTCACAATCGTGACATCTCATTGTACGACATAAACCACACACCACAGAGCACGAAGCATACACTCGTGTTGAATATTAAAAAGTATAAAAAATACCGCGTCATTATTTAAAAAAGCCATAAAATAATATTGAAGGATTAAAAAGGTCCGGCTGCGCTTTGACGTAATGAATTTTAATGAGATTAATATTGCATTGAAACTGCCATAAATTATGGTTGTAATTTTTGTTTTTATACTTCACAAGCTCTGACTTTTCAAACGGAATAAAAGGCAGGCTAAATAAATAGAGATCCAGATATAAAATGGGACAAGTGCAAGTCGGGGTTGCTAATCGAGGGTTCCGTACATTTTATTAGGTACCTACTAACACAAATTAAAAAATTTTTTCTTCATAAATCGATCGTCATCATAAAAACCCCATTGATATGATACCCCACATGACACGGATAACTCAATCTAAATTTTGGACCACCGTTCCTAGCATAAAGACTGTTTTGTTCATAAGTTCTGTTTTATCTACGCTTTTTATTAGCTTCGCCTGTATGTATATATGTTTGTTTGTAACCAACTCATTTGGCCGCGATTTTGACCCACTTTAAACGGCCAGATTTCGTTCAAACTCCGTAGATTTATCGAGGACCGATGACAATACATTAGTTTGATTAAATTATTAAATAAGATTTTTGTTATTTATATGTTAATATAATTACATATAGTGTTATAAATTACATTAAGTAGTTAAGATTTCCTATGGATCCTATTTTCCTATTTTTTAAGGATTGCTGGAAAGTTTGACCGGTGCTTTCCCGGGGCATAAAATCAATAGGGAAGTCCAAAAGCCCAAGGGTGTTGCCAATCTATCTATAAGAGGCGACTTAGGGCCAGTGGGAGACTTCTTTGCACAGGATGCCGGCTAGATTGTGGGTACCACAACGGCGCCTTTTCCTACAGTATAACAGTTATGTATTTTGGGTTTTTCAAGAATACTTAGCGGCACTGCATTGTAATGGGCAGGGCTTTTCAGTTACCATCAGCTGAACGTCCTGCTCGTCTCGTTCTTTATTGTCATAAAAAAAATCAGCCCGGCTTATATAATATACAGTACAACACATATAATAAACCATTTCATTTCCAAAATTATAATAAAAGCTTTTCATTGTAACTTTTTTATTCAAGCTACGATGAAAAACCTTTGTATGTATATAGACATTACGAACAATAATGGATACACAAGTTGGACTGCACAATCCGAGCTTTTGCCTTCCATAGAACGTAAACATTAAAAAAAAAACAACAAGTCGACATCGCAGTTTGAAAAGAATAAAGAATCGTCGTATTTAAATCGTTTCGGTGCAAAGGTCCTAAAGAAAAAGGGACGACCGAGGAATATTGATGAGAATAAACAATGGGATAAAAATAACGCGTCGACTTGCTTCCTTGTCGGCGATCCTATTTGAGTTTATGTTTTTCAAAACTTATTGACGTTTTACCAAAGCGTTAGTGTGGAAGGAAAATATGAACGTCAAAAACGACAACTGAACAAAATTAATCAGGGATGTTGTTCTGTGGTCATCGATATGCTTAATAATATCGTTTCGTAAACTGGCGCGTATTATTTCTCCGTATTTCTTTGACGGTATTTTTTTATATGCTAAAGTAGGACAAGGCGTACGTGTCACCTGATGTTAAGTGATCACCGACTCTCTTGCTTTACAGATGAATTACAGGAGCGATGCCAAGTTTTAAAGGTACTCATGTCGTATCGTCCTGGAAACACCGCACAAGGAAGCTCAGCACAACTCTTTTTTACGTGGAAGAAAGTGCCTCGAAAACTGCACTGTCACCCCAATTAGGATATCACCTCCACACATCCAGGTGGTGGGGGTGATATCCTAATTGGGGTGTGCCGTGCGTAGGTGGATTTGGCGACAGGAACAGAAATATCTGTCGAGGAAGAGCCTCCTGCTGCTAGACAACCGATGAAAACTGGCCAGAATTATTACTTTAGTGTGTTTTAGTGTGCGTGCATTGCTCAAAGTAGAGGTTTTTTCGAAGTTTTCACAGTCTATCTAGAAGTATAAATAATCTAAGCCGCAAACCTTTAAACTTATTTGCCGTGCATAACTTTTAAGAGATTTCGGCATTTCATTTGCACATTTCACTTTGAAACAAAACGATGACAAAATGGCGTATTCAAAATGGCGTCTGACGCAGCTGTTATTTGTATTTTGTCCACCTGAAAATATAAGTTGGTTGGCAATTGGCTATACTTATAAATTGAGAGCCGTTTTTATTGATCGATATAATACTTATACCATAAGCCTTTTAGTATATAAATTGTGATGATTACATATCCGGAACCTGTATTTTTTGACATAGAAGTACTAATATATTCGCAATACAAATAATTTGGTCGATGACATTTCATTACATATGACAATTCATTCAATGGGGTACTTAATTAATACTGCAAAATGTTTTCTGGGTCATATACTAGTCACAATTATTAGTTTTCAAGAATATAGTCCAGTAAGTAGTGCGGTACCTATATTTATATATAATCAGTGTTTTTAGCCGTTATTAATGTCAATCAAACGTTGACAATTTACTAAGCAGATATCAAAAGAAGCGGATACTATAAATTACTGTCAATGGAAAGACATTTAAGCGAAAGAATTAAAACAACATAAATCTACTGAAAAAACGCTGATACAGGCGATTTGTGGAGCCTTGGTCCAATACTCAGTTAAATTTATTACTAATAAATCAGTAGTTTAAGTTTAACTGGCATTTTCACTGCGTTTGACAGCTAATCGGGGCCGCAGTTATTATTCCTGAATATTCCGGGAAATTCTCATGGGAAAAGAAAAGCTCTTGCCGCGCGGACGAAGTCTCGGAAATCATTATTTTAAGCATAGAATTGGGCTTATTTAACGATTATATAAAACTTGTCACCGGTTCTTAATGACTTCCCTTAACCGTTATTTTGGTAGCGACATTAACTCTCTTAATAGCTTTACACGCCACTTACTAATTATTATGGCAAATAAACAACGCCACTGGGGCTAATTTTTTATTTCATCTTTTAATGTTTTTTTAATGTGCCTCTGCTTTTATGACATTTGATACTTAGAAATTTGTTATATAATGCCGACTATATTAGTCCCCATTATATTTTAAATTAAATTTGTAACCAAAACTTATAAACGCTGCGGGACTAGAACCCGCGCCTCTGGGGTTCTGAGCCAACCGTCGGAGTGCCGCATCGAACGTAAATCTTGATATGTCTAGTTCCACCCTGAGCCACAATGGATGAGTCAATTACCTTATAAGCAATTATTGGGGTTGAGCAGGTTATCAACTGTAAAGTAGATACTGTAGATGGAGCCACAACCTGACAGTTGAACAAGAACTCGAACGGTTTGTTCAGTTTACATTCTCTTTGCTAGTCTTGTATCAAAGATATGGATAAGAAATTGGACCACCCAACACACGAATCCGTGGAATATTAATACAGTTAGTTACAAAATGTCAGCGGTCGATGACACTGTCTTTATAGTGACAATAAATTTTAACAATCACACACGACATGGTAACGTGCCCGCTGCGGAGAGATGTTACGGCGCGTTATTGATAGAAATATCTCATTACTGTTGACTGCGGAGTTAAAGTCGAACTAGAATTTGTAAAAATTTTTAGAGAAACGCTTGTAATAACTAATGTACCTATACATTTTGATTTTTTTATGGAAATAAGGGACAAGATGAGCAGGATGTTCAGCTGATAGTAATTGATACGTCCTGCTTATTACAATGCAGTGCCGCTCAGGATTCTTGAAAAACCCAAAAATTCTGAGCGGCACTCCAATTAAGCTCGTCACCTTGAGACATAAGATGTCATTTGCCCAGTAATTCCTCAGCTACGGCGCCCTTCAGACGGAAACACAATAATGCTTACACACAACTGCTTCACGGCAGAAAAGGCACCGTTGTGGTACCCATAATCTAGACGGCATCCTGTGCAAAGGAGCCTCGCACTGGTAAACCATTTCCGAAGTGCTGGCAAATCGTAAAATTAAAAAGCCTTAGACATTACTTCCGTGTCATTGATTTGATTTAATTCATAATGGGATCTTGCAAGCATTCGGCATCAACATATGCTGCAGAACAATATATCTATATATATTAAAGAGAATGTATGTTCGTATGTTCCCTAATAACTCCTAAACTATTTGATCGATCTCTTTTGTAATAGATTCGTTGAAGCTCAAGGAAGGTTTACAAATATAATTTTTATGGCAAAACAACGTTTGCCAGGTCAACAAGTAACATATAGTAATTACGAAATCTTCCCCACCATAAGTATCTTCAAAAAAGCGCGTGCAGTCATTCAAGGCCGACAACGCTCCTATGAGTCCTCTGTTGTTGCAAGAGAATGTGGGCGGCGATGATCATTTAACCCCCGATGACTCGTACGCTCGTTTGTTCTTCTCTTCCATAAAAAAAAAACATAAAATGATAACTATTACCATTGGTAAATTGTAATGACTTTGACACAAAATCGGAGTTAAATGAAAGCTTGGACATTAAAAAGTAGTTTTACGTTCGCTCCAGTTAAATAATTAGGTCGTCTCGCTGTAATGGCTGCCGTAAACGACGTTTTTATGTCTGTCTCTGTATGTGCGAAACCGTTCCCTTTGAACTATCAAGACGTATATTACGAAAATAGTAATATTGTGAGGAGAATATTTAATCTAGTTTTTCATATTGGGCACATTATGTTAGACACAAATGTAATTACGAAATTCAAATGAGTTGTTAAAAAGTATTTGTGTGGTGAAGGTTACTACATCATAACTGACTTTCTTAATGATAACACAGATTGGGAATGGAGCAACCGCCCTCACTCTATTAAATAATACATTTAATTTAAAAAAATAATTCAATTAATGATTTCATATCCTATATTGAATAAAAATATTTTAATTTTAATGTTTCTGACGCCAAACGCATAAGTAGCTTTTACAGTATTTAGAGTAACAAAATTAATTATGAATTAAATTATAACATATTATTTTATCAACTTAGTTTCCATAAGTATATTATTATTTAATTAAGATATCATCCCCACCATCTGTATGTGTGGCGGTCCTCCACAGTGCAGTTTTCAAGGAACTTTCTTCCTCGTACTACAAAGCTGTGGAATGAGCTTCCTTGTGCGGTGTTTCCAGGACGGTATGACATGGGTGCCTTCAAAAAAAAGCGCGTACACATTTCTTAAAGGCCGGAAAAGCTCCTGTGATTCCTCTGGTGTTGCAAGAGATTTTGGGCGGCGGTGATCAGTTAACACCAGGTGACCCGTAATCGCGTTTGTTCTCTTATTCCATAAAAAAGTTTCTTTCGACTATTTGTTCATTAAAAAAATTGAAAACATTTGAAAATTGTTCTAATTATTTCTTCCAAGATTATGTGTTATCAAAGTTTTATAACACTTCGAATAAAAATACCAATGAACTGTTTCATTTACGTATATCTGTTACGATGCTATTACCGCTACGTATAAAAGATATCTTGTCTAGGCAGCCTGATAACTCGTCGATATTAAGAAAAGGTCCTTGATTTTTATCTTCCATGACTCTCCCTTTTCAATTATAAAAGAAAAGGTCAGAAGGGGATAAGGTTAATAGAATTAGAGATACTTTCAGTTTAATAAAACGTTCGCAATATTTGTTAGATACGATATGATTTTTCGTTATATTCGGTTGTTTTCTTTTAGCAATTAAGCGTATACCAGTTATAGACCTAATTATAATAATTGATGATAGTAATAATAATATATATTGATTGTATTTTAGTTATTATCACGGACTAGTAAAAGAAGATGGACTCCGCGCCGTGATATTAGCAAGTGAAACCTTTATGCTAGTGTGTGTGCGGTTACGGGGTATACCAGATACACAATTTTTTCTCCCTTAAATAATCATATATCCACAAATACTTTTATAGTATTGTTTTTAGACTTTTTCACAACGCACGACGGCATTTTTAAAATATTTTATTTGACGCAAACTGATCTGTCACAGACGATGGCAAATATCATAATGGCGGCCAATCGGCTTGTATTAGTGGAAGTGAATGCGTGGGGCTATGTATTTACACGTTTACCGGCTTGTTTTGGTGCCTCACTGTTATGTAAGGTGACACGGAGACCTTCTTATTTTACTCCTCCGTGATTATTTTATAATAATTTTAAGGGTTTTAGTTATAGGTTTATCATCGATCTAGTAGATATTTTTTTATATCTGTATAAATTAATGCATTAAATATAAAAAAATGATGACCATAACCAAGAGTGTGTGGATAAATTTAAACAATGCTTCAAGTTTACCATTAACTAGTGTTAATATGATGAAAAAAAAATTTTTTTTTTCATCATTTTGATGTATTTTGGAGTACGGTTGGAAGCCCTAGTTCAGAAATAGCAACAAGAAACCTTAAGCATTACCACATACAGTTATTGCACCCACACGGGACTGTAAAATTATATTACTGATACTGCACTAAATTTTATTTTTAATTGCCACTTCCAAATTAATCCTAACAGACTTAATTAGGCCAACTCAATTCGCAATAACAAATGCATAAGTATACCGGTCTGTAATACAAGCTCCACGACCCGACTTGACCTATCGCCCCCGCGATTTGAGGCTCCATGTCTTGCCTCGGCCCTTAGGGTTGCTAAATTATTACCAACTTTACATTATGTTCGGATCATGGGCGAGTAGGAAGTACTTCATCTAGGGTTGACTGTAGTGAACTATTTCGAATGAAAATATAACGGCTATATGTTTATTTTTTAATGGAAATGGAGAGAAAACGAGCGTACCTGTAGGATAGTGTAGGGTCACCTGCTGTTCTAGAAACACTAGAGGAATAACAGGAGCGTTGCGGGCCTTTAAGGAAGGTGTACGCGTTTTTTTTGTTTATAAGATTAAATAGTAGTCGTTTTAAAGACATTTATAGTACGAGGAGAACAGGACTGCGAACACATTTGCATTACGAGGGAGCTTTATACAAGCACCTAATTGGCGCCTATTAAAGAGGCATGAACTCTAAATTTTAAATGGTACATATACAATTACTTTTGTGGGATAATGTTTGCGAATCTGGTACTGCAGCGTTCTACATACCAATATTTATCACAATCGATTCAGTAGTTTTTGCTATACATCTTTATAAAATTTAAGAATATTGGATGTTGTATACAAGGTGCTTTGTTAAATAAAAGATAATAAAACTTATTTTAACCGGTATTAACCGATAAAAGTAAATTCCGATTCCAAACTCATATTATACTGTTTATAGAAAGCTTCTTTGCAGCATCACTTAAAATAAACAAGGGCTTGAATAAAAAATAAATAAACGACCATTATTTGATTTTTAATTTAAAAATCGTCTACATTTGACAACCCTGAATTTACTAGCACCCACGAACATCCTTGCGTGGATCACCTCAACATAAACTTGATACATCATGAAACCAAACCTCTCAACGTATTTCTCTATAGAAATATCAACTAAACAATTTATAGCAAATTAAACCAAGTGCGAGATCAATTTATGCGATTAAAGTTTCCTGAGAGGAAGCCACAAATACTTTTAATGCGAATATTATAAATACATCAAAATTTTATAGCTGATCTGAAACATTAATTGCTTCGAATGCAATTTAATATTTCTTATGAATAAAAATCAATTTAGTAAATAATATTCATAAATAATATTATAATTGTATATCTAATAAACTAAGCGGTTTATAGTACTTTATATTACAATTTATATGACATATCTCAGCAATGTAAAACTTAGGCAATTTATAATAAGTCAACTTTTATCACCACAAGTTAAAGAAATACATAAATGAATAATAAACAAAATATTTTGCAAATTATGGAAATATTCCTACTATATTAGTTCATTTCAATTTTCTTTATTGGTAATAAAACTAGGTATTTTTAGCCTAGAATTGTGCAGACGAGTAAGAAGAAGGCAAATGGATGAGTGGGGCATCTGAACAGAATAGAAATATATTCATATATATATATTGCATATTGCAACAACATTTGGTAAGCGTCATGCTCTTCATCTCCTCCCAGACTCCCAGAGCATCTTTTAAATCATATAACAACTAAACCTACTTAATATTATATTATACAATTTTTTGTGGCCTGCGAAGAGACGGGCAACATTTCGTTGGCGATGTATTTTGTTCAAGCAATTGAAATTTAATTATTTAAGAAAATTATCGAAATGTCATGTTACAACATTTTGTTAATTTAAAAAGGCCTAGGGCCAAAGGGGCCTGAAAACCTGAAATACGGCACTCTATCCTTTTTAAGATTGGATATGCCGTTATTTGGACAGTTTTCACTGAACACTTAGTCATTGCGTGGCGTTGAATTCAAAGCGCGGTCAAAACACAACTCTGCCTGATGAATGCGTTGTTAGAGCTTTGCTTCAGACAATTTTTCAGCTAGTTTGTGAGTCTTGTTGTTTATTGTACGTCAATACCACTAAATGATCATAATGATGATGATTACTAGCGTATAAACGAGTTAATCTCAAAACGAACAGATATTAGCAGATGTGCAGTGATGAGTGATGACAAATAATCGCCACTAACGGGACATATCGGTATGCAAATTGATTTATCGTTTTCAAGATTTTGCGATATTTTATCGTTTTATTAAAGATCACACTCTTTAACTATTTATAAGGTGCTTAATTGAGATCTAATGAAGGCTTTCACGGACCAAAATTCACTAGTTTATTATAGATAATAAGTAGAACTACTCTTCGGCGTTGGAAGCCAAGCTCATAAACAATTTCTACTATACATGGCATCAATAATAATATATATATGTAATTTATACAAATAAAATTTAT
This sequence comes from Leptidea sinapis, assembly GCF_905404315.1. NCBI lineage: Eukaryota > Metazoa > Arthropoda > Insecta > Lepidoptera > Pieridae > Leptidea > Leptidea sinapis. The sequence continues at coordinate 31,705,633 of NC_066312.1, read as the reverse complement.
TATATATTAAAACATTTTTTGAATCAAATCTGGCAAACTGAAAACAAACACTATTAAACACCTTTCCCAGAACTCTACAGCAAAAAAAAATGTTTTGCTGGCAAATTTTAATAGGATTACTTTTTACTAGTAAGTAAGTTGATTCATGATCAAAATTAAAAACAGCCAAAATAAACATTAAAAAAACTATTGCATGTAACAGTAAGAAACTAGTATCTTTTTTTCAGATTTTTCTCAATAAGCCAGACGGCCTACAATCTGACTAAAATTGTCCTTACGACACTTGATTCAAAATAAAAAATAGAATTGCCCAAAAAAAGTCCAAATCTAGAATAATCTTAGCATAAAACAACGTTAGAATATTTTATCATACTTTATTCTTGAATAGTCCACTGTTCTGCGACGCTTACACTACCCGAAGAACAAAGGCACAAAGAATTTCATTTCAAAATGAATGTTATTCTCTCACTTCCTTTGAGTTCGCTCTAGAATTCTTCATAAAAACTGTTCCATCTTGAAATTTTTGACGTCTGGCACAGGAAATGTTCGAGCACAAGCGATTGAGACGACCATTCAAACTAAATTAACTTAGCCGGCGCTTCACTTTGTATTATTATAAAATGGGTCGTGATTTGACATTACCGCCCTAAAGTTCAAGAAATATTTAATTAAGCAAATTTGTTTTCATGTAATCGACAAAAACATCTAATTAGAATATTTATCGATAGGCATCAACATGCTTTAGCAGGATTTAACATCTATAAAATGTAATGGTTTTTAAAAGTTTTATATTATATTTGATATTTGCTTATTTATGTACCAAGTAGGAGATCTCTTATGTCACCTATCAATAAATCAACGAAGAATAGTAAGGGGCACTGGGAACATCCACAGACTGAGGCTGAATCCAGAGTGACTGGAGACTGAGTGTTTCGTTTTGATTCATTGCCCGTCGGAATGCTTAAAATAAAGGTTAATGCATCCACCATACGATAATTTTTATTAAATAGTTAATATTTTTCGGATTTATGAAATATTTGGTATTAATTACGATTCCTGTATCAAAAGAGTGTCTGATATTCTGTATGTTCGCCGCACTGGCTCCACTTAATCCATATCTTCACAATCACAAGCGCATAGTTTAACTTACTACCCCGAGATTACACCAATAACATTGCAACCACCCGAATGTGAGAAACATGTATTTTTACTCAGCTGTACTTGGAACGGCGACCCTCAATATACTAATGACCTTGGAGGTCCACAACAATAACAGTTAATAATAATAATAATAAATCATTTATTTCAGCCTTTTAGTTAAAACATGTTGAGATATTTTTTGTCATGAAGAATGCAAGAATTGATTACACATTGCTATAAAACGAATTCGGATATACGTAATGAGAAAGGTCGACCTAGGCTACATGCATCAACAGATCGAGGTCTACCAACTGAAAAAGATCAGAATCACATTATACCATCAGGTGATATACGGCTGGATTAACCGTATTCATCTTCTTCCTGCGGCGCTAAAACTGATGTGGGGTTTGACCTCTACTTTCTTTCACCACATAGCTTCGTTTTTAGCTGTCCTATGCTATCCCATTTACTGTACCATGGTTCTGTCTTGTATTCCATGAAAAATATATTCAATTTAGAGGATGAAACTAGATTACTAGACACTAGACTGCACAAGTTTCTGGTGGAGGTAAAGGTAGATGTGTATTGCACAATGAGATCGGTATTAAAATGAATCCAGGTTGAAAATATCAATATAAAGACGAGCTTGCAAGCAAAGGAAGTATAGCCCAACTGTGGCAAGTAGATATCCATATACTCTCGGATAAATCCGATAAAATCTTACAAACAATTTCTCAGCTGCAAGGTGTTTAATGTTTATCAGGAATGCTGAAATACAATACAAAAAAATGAATGATTTCTTTTCAATCACGTGAACTTGTAAATTTTGTTTATTTCATTATTCATAAATTTTGGTTACAAATTGAATTTATTTCATTAATGTTAATTAAGTATCCACTAGTGATGTTGCGAGACATTCCCAATACAAGTGTAATAAAACAACTTACTAGGAAGCCACAGACTCTAAATTGTAATATCCTTTGCAATAAACGAAATTTTTAATTTTTTACTACAATATCCAACGCAATTTTCTAAAAACCCTTGCCCCAAGTAAATAACTTAATCTTTAGTTAAACGGCGAAGTCGTCACGAATCCAATCAGCAAAACAAATTGTGTCAAAACAATCCAGTCTTAATATTATTTTCCTGGCGTCTCCCTTCTCGCAATTTAGACGATATTGCTAAGAAATGCTCAGAGAATGGGACTCTTGAATCTCCTAATAAGATTTTAAATGAGTTTCTTTAAATTAACAAACCATATAACGTATGCTCTTTGGTATGTTAATTATATATTTTAGGCAATTTTGTTATTTTTAAAGGGATATTCTTCACTTCTAGGATTAAAAATAACAAATGGTTTAGATTTGAAAGTGCAACATCGCAAGTCAATTTCCTAATATACACCTATTCCGGTTGAGCAGGTTATCAACAGTAAAGTAGATCTTATAGCCACAACCTGAGACCTTGTTCAACACAAGATATACCAAGATAAACGAACGGTTGGCTCAGTTGGTAAGAGCGCTCACACGGAACCCGAGAGGTCGCGGGATTGAGTCCCGCATCGTCCATAAATTTTGGTTATAAATTTAATTTGTGTAATATATATGAGTTCAAATCTTACTAATAGGGAAATTTCCGTCGAAATCTAGGAATTCTCTCACTTAATTAATTAATTAATTTTCTGACGATAAATTGTATTTTGATGTCTTTGATGTTACGCTTATCACTTATATCTCCAAAAATAGTATAATATATAATAATAGCGGAATAAAAACCATGATTTTATTTTTTAATTTCTTGATATTTTAACTTGTTTTAACTTCGTGATTACGATGCAACTTTCTGAATTCCGCGACACAAAAATGTTTGAACCATGGTAGGTGTATTCCGTTATAAAGGCTATAAAGTATTGACAATCAAAAAATAATAGTTTGAAAAGTCTCACGACCGCACAATATAATAACAAAAAATTTAAAAAGAACCAAGAATATTTATGTCGAAGAAATCTTGAAAGCCACTAAACTAAATAAGTCCCTAAACAACTACCCGAGTCTTTACATAATTTATGTAACGGAAAGAATAACCCGAGCCTGTTTATGCGGCTTTGTTGATTCAGCACAAAACGCCTTTATTGAGCCTGAAAGGTGAAACCTCCTTTTCCCACACATAATAAATGAGCGGGACGACGCTAATGTAATGCGGCGAGATTGAAAGGATTTCAATTTTCAATGAGCCGAGGTCCGCTGAAATATCGCTTCTGATTTGGCGAGTTAATATTTTATTCACAGCCATGATATTGCGGAATGAGGAATGAACGTTGCGCTTTGTTGGTGAATTCACAATGAGAAAATGTGTCCTAAGTGTGTAACTAGATTTTAGTAAAGTTTGGTTGGTGAATTTTTTGGCAATTCTTAACGAACAAAATTATTATAAAGATAGGGATAGACCACAGACTTATAATATATTAGAGCACAGACACACAATGCGTGTAAGAGAGAAGAATATCACTAACGGAGATATAACAAGATAGAAATAGAAATGGAATGTAATGTTACTGTAACCAATGTTGACAAGTTGAAAACAGCCAGCCTCGCTTGACAAAAACTCCTTATTATTTTTGGTATTATTCAACTAGCTAACTCACACAATGATTCCAAACGCAACGATACTGACAAATCTTTCTGTCTTCATGTAACCTTTGTTTTCTTTATAATATATATCTCATCTTTATATCTCATCAGTCCAGTCTGTTGACATTTCATCAAGGACGAGCAAAGGGTCTCGAAGTTCGGACGTTTTGCAGATATCAATGAGCATCAGATTTTCCTCCATTATACAAAAAGGTGTTTCTGATGAATTATCTTTTTATACTAGCCAGCCCGCCCATTAATCAATAAACATGGGCTTTCGATAATGTAGCTTCGACCACTGGGGCGGATCATGTATAATGGTATTCGTTCTAAAAGAGTGCGAAAAAGAAAAATGAATGAATTTATTAGGTTGCTTCTTTCTCAGTTATCTCGAACCTATGATATTTAATTTTGTGAAAATAAATAACATTTATGACTTTATCGCCGACAGTCCTAATTTCTTGTGCCGTTTGAATTTGTTTACCGAACATTACTACCACCTAAAACTGCTAGAATATAAGCGGACGGCGAGAAAAGCAGTTTCTCCGGGTTTCGACCGGTATTGCTAGGTAGGCATTGTAAATTAGGAATAGATGAATACTGCAGGCGAAGAGGGCAGAAAAACACGTGAATCATAGAAATAAATAAATAATTTCAAAAACAAATTCGCAATTAAAGTAATTCATAATTACACGGCTTATAATCAAATAAAAATTATTTAATGTTCCTCAGTTGGTGGTAGGGCTCCTGCTGCCGAAGACAGCAATGTCACAAAATTTTGGCTACTGTTGAATGTCGAGACTCTCTGCTCCTTGGGTTCAGAGGCGTGGAGATTGTCCAAAATCTACAGTTCTCAAGAATGCTAGTGGAAACCCAAGCCAAGCGGAAATGCTGTCAGTATTCATTGTTCCTTTTTACTCCATGTAGTCAGACATTCAATATTGTAAAAACAATTATAAGCTTTGTAAAAAATAATCATTGTTTATTCACAACTTTACGTTCATTAGCTTTGTTATCATTATTCCTATTTTTCTGTCATACAAAAATAATCCTTGTTTTAACTATTTCTCTATATTGATAAAATTATTTTTGTGCAATAAACGTTCTTTTGTAAAGATCGAAGGACATCGTAGTATCGTAAGATTGCCATTACGTTTCTAAACAGATATTGCAATGGCTAGCGTTCTATTGAATTTTATTATAACCCCAGGCGACTTAGAGCTGGGACGCTATTACCATAGATATTATCTGTAGACCAAAACTTTATACATTCTTGTTTATATATCAACATTGAAAACAATTACTACATGGGTGAATTTTGTGTAGACAATTCTATTTCGAATTGCTTCATATGAAATCTTGACAGCTGGATATTGTTTTAAATGTAATGAATAATTTTGAAAATATAATGAATAGACATTGGATGTTAAAATTAAAGTGTTCAAATAAATGTATTTAATGTGTTACTAACCCTAGAATAAGATTTTACTAACATTATATTGGCTATGGCCTGAAATAAATGATATCATCCTACTAATATTATAAATGTGAAAGTTTGTATGTCTGGATGTAAGTTTGTACCTCTTTAACGCAAAAACTACTGAATGGATTTTGATGAAACTTTATAATAATATAGCTTACACACCAGAATAACTGTTAGGCTATAATTTTTAAATCTATAGTGTGAATTATCCAAAATATAAAATAAGTGTGAAGTAAGTAGAAAATAAATCTGCAATTTATATGGCAATACAATGTTTGCCAGGTCAGCTAGTTATTATTATAATGTGTAACCATGATTTGTGAATGTGTGCGTAAGCTTGTTAGCACCACAGAACAGTTTAAAGAGATTTACCTGTTCTGTGGTTAACACTAAATTACCTTTCTTTTTATTATCTATTATTTCTTATGTTTATATGTATTTATGTTTGTTAAGTAAGTATATTGCTATCTTATACCCAAAGTAGGTACAGGCTATGCCTTGTGTGGGGCAAAATATAATTTGTATAAAGTGTGTCCAGTATTAAAATAAATAAAAATCTTAAAACAATTACCTCTTAGTGCAAAGTGAAAGTGTTCAATAAAAACGCGACTTACGAGTCTTCAATTATTGGCAATTAAAAAAAAATCATAATTTTACGATTCTCAGAAACATTCGAAGTTAGTAATTAACAGTTGAAATACTTCGTTTTCGGATTAAATAACTTTATAAGAACTTCGTACACACATACTAATTAAATACGAAAAGCGTGAAATTCTGAGAAACAAAACCAAACGAAACCCACGTAGCATTCTGAGAAATAGAGGCGGTCTGATGAAATATTGTTCAGCATAACTTATAAAGGCAGAAACATATTATGAATAACTTGCGTTGGCAATTTTAAACGAACACACAAACAGGGTAAATAACCTGGTTGCGATAGGAGATGCTACATGTGTTATAGTTGACGAAATAAAAAAGTATAAGTTTATCTGTTATCATTATCATCTTAGATTATAATATATATAATGTCTGTGGCAGCTGCGAATACGTACGTAAAATAGAGGTTTTACTGTTAACCTCTATTTTCAGCAGCACACGCACAGTAGAACAAAGTGACATGCATATCGCGATTGTAAGACGTAGCTTGTCACGCACACTAAAGTTATAAGCCCGGCTGGTTTTCATGCGATGTCTAACAGCAAGACGTTCTATATACGGTATGATTCTCAATTAAAAAAAAATGATAAGCTAATACAACTTAGAGACGTTCAAGGTTACAGTATACTCCCAACTTATGGACCGGCAACGCATTTATTGATCCCCTGATCCTTTGGTGTTCCGGATGTCCATGGTCGGATGCCTCACCATTCCCCATCACGCAAGCCTCTTGCCAGTTTGCTCCCTCTTATTTAAAAAAGCCATATAGCAACTCGAAAAAGTTGTGCTCACCTAGAAGGTCTGCACTGAGCTATTAGTGTTATCAGGTTGACTCTTGAACAGGTATAAAGGCATAAAAAGGCATAAGAGGCATTATTTTTTTCAAAATTGATGCCTTTAGAATTATTTTTGATGTCATTTCTAATATGGCACTCAAACTAGTGATGACAACCTAGTGGACAACATAGATAGTGAGAAACTGTTTACAAAAAAAAATTGTGAACTTTATTACGTTGATTCTTAATGTTTCTTGTTTAACACGGAAAACGAACGAAATTAATTAAAAATGTTAAAATACTTCAGAATATTCTACGTTTCTTCGCAGCCATTTGTATTATACGTCAAAATAAGTTCTCTGGACGCTCGCGAGTGGCGCTTCAAATAAGCACAAAACTTTTGCTGTCAAAGATATGTAACAGCCTGTCCAGTGGTATTTATACAGGTCAGTGACTTGTCTACACGCTAGTATATTGTAAGTCAATGATTAAAACACAAATCTAATGATTAAAACACATAAACTTACCTTAAATAACCTTACAATGAATGAAAATGTACCCTTTAATGCCCCATCAAAGAAATGTTAAAGTTTAATTTGCACTTAGCCAGTTGTAATTATTCAATCCTATTTATTCAGAACTTAACGATTCATCATTATTTCTTAGTGTTTATAGTTTGTATGACTCCAGGCTATGCGGCTAAGGCGCTCTTAATTTATTTTGACACCCAACTTAATTGGATATATAAATTAATATAAAACATAGGCTTAATTAATTTGTCAATTATTAATATTCAGTTATAAATATTTATATCTGTTCTTACTGCCTCGTTATAGTTGGATATTTACGGCCAGTTTCTTTAATGTGGTTGAGTTCATTAAGAATCTTACTTTAAATATTTTAAATGTTCAGTGCCCCAAAACTTCTTTGCCCACGTTGGGCACTTTTCTGCTAGGGGAAAATCTTATGGGTTCGCGTCACCAACATACCCATGACAAGCTAACTAATTAAATAAAACAAAAATATATACAGTTAGACACTTTTTGGATGGGTGAAATCTCAGTGAGTTCGCGTCACCGAAATGCTTATAGCAGTGTATCTGTAGCTATACAGCTGACGTATTGTGCAACGTTAGCGCTGTGTATATCTTATAAGTGAAATTGAATGAATTTTGTGAAAAGTTCAATGTGTATATACTGTGCATTGTTAAAATAGTGTTTCTGTTTGATTAATATATTATTGAAAATAATTGTTTTTAAACATTATGAAGTTTAAAATTTTAATATTAAGTTTATTTTATACACTTTATTTGTTACTGAGTCTATTGTTATCAATAATTACTATCACCAATTTTGGTTGACAAGTCGTAAATATAGGACGTATTTTTGATTTTAAACCACTAGCTAACGCAAACATTGATAAATCAAAGACAGTCGGTCTGTCATGCATTTTCGGTCTGTCAGTTCATATCTATGGTCAGGTCTGGTTCAGTGTATGGTTTTAATAGGCTTATATTTTGCAGGCGACTAGACTATTAACTATTTCAGCAACAATTATATCAGGATAGCCACAAATATTAAAAAATATAATAATGACAGATGATTTCGGTATTAAAAAAATATTATTATTTTACCGCCACAACATTTTCGCTTCAAAATAGATTTAGCTAGAAAAGTAAAACTAAGAATTTAGTTTGATTTATTTGGGAGCTACTTAAGTTTAAATTTCAATCGATCTTAATTTTATACATCCCTAATTTAGAATACTTTCTTGCCACATTAAAGAAATGCTTATAATATAAACAGTAAAGTGTACGATATCGGTTCATTCGTTGGCCGGCGCGTAGTTGAACAAAGTAAAACTAAGAATTTAATTTGATTTATTTGGGAGCTACTTAAGTTTAAATTTCAATCGATCTTAATTTTATACATCCCTAATTTAGAATACTTTCTTGCCACATTAAAGAAATGCTTATAATATAAACAGTAAAGTGTACGATATCGGTTCATTCGTTGGCCGGCGCGTAGTTGAACAAAGTAAAACTAAGAATTTAATTTGATTTATTTGGGAGCTACTTAAGTTTAAATTTCAATCGATCTTAATTTTATACATCCCTAATTTAGAATACTTTCTTGCCACATTAAAGAAATGCTTATAATATAAACAGTAAAGTGTACGATATCGGTTCATTCGTTGGCCGGCGCGTAGTTGAACAAAGTAAAACTAAGAATTTAATTTGATTTATTTGGGAGCTACTTAAGTTTAAATTTCAATCGATCTTAATTTTATACATCCCTAATTTAGAATACTTTCTTGCCACATTAAAGAAATGCTTATAATATAAACAGTAAAGTGATGATATCAGTTCTATCGTTGGCCGGCGCGTAGTTGAACAAAGTAAAACTAAGAATTTAATTTGATTTATTTGGGAGCTACTTAAGTTTAAATTTCAATCGATCTTAATTTTATACATCCCTAATTTAGAATACTTTCTTGCCACATTAAAGAAATGCTTATAATATAAACAGTAAAGTGATGATATCAGTTCTATCGTTGGCCGGCGCGTAGTTGAACAAAGTAAAACTAAGAATTTAATTTGATTTATTTGGGAGCTACTTAAGTTTAAATTTCAATCGATCTTAATTTTATACATCCCTAATTTAGAATACTTTCTTGCCACATTAAAGAAATGCTTATAATATAAACAGTAAAGTGATGATATCAGTTCTATCGTTGGCCGGCGCGTAGTTGAACAAAGTAAAACTAAGAATTTAATTTGATTTATTTGGGAGCTACTTAAGTTTAAATTTCAATCGATCTTAATTTTATACATCCCTAATTTAGAATACTTTCTTGCCACATTAAAGAAATGCTTATAATATAAACAGTAAAGTGATGATATCAGTTCTATCGTTGGCCGGCGCGTAGTTGAACAAAGTAAAACTAAGAATTTATTTTGGAACTACTTTAAACTTGTATCGATATTAATTTCTATACATCCCTAATTGAGAATATTTTGTCGGCGCATCAACAACCAACAAATAAATCGACATGTATACATATACATCGGTTCATTTGTTGGCCGGCGCGTACTCGAAGCGTGAACTAAGCCAGACGTGTAATTAGCGTCCTACGCGCGGGTAAAAAGATCACAGTTTCACAATCTGCCAGCGCCTACAGCTATGACTTAACAAGTTATTTTGCTTTAACAATACTTCCACGTGGTTTTATTGCTTATTTTCTTTTTCTTTCCTTATGTTAGCCACAAGTTCACCAGTGGGAGGCTCTTTTGCCCAGAATGCCGGCTAGATTACGGCGTCTATTTCTGCCGTGAAGCAGTAATGTGTAACCATTATTGTGTTTCGATCGAAAGAGCGCCGTAGATAGTAAAATTACTGGGCAAATGAGACTTAACGTCTTATGTCTTTAGGTGACGAGCGCAATTGTAGTGCCGCTCAGAATTTTTGGGTTTCTCGAGAATTCTGAGGGGCACTGCATTACAATGGTCAGTGCGTATCAATTACCATCAGCTGAACGTCATGCTCGTCTCGTCCCTTACTGTTAAACTTAAAAAAATGCCAGCGATGGGACTCAGTTGTAATATACTTTTAAAAGCATTTAAACGCGTGTACTTGTAACTGTATTTTTTACATATGGTACGTGCGTAAATTTTTACGCAGCACGTTTGCAAAGGTCATGAAACATTTGGTTAAACAAATTAATTATAAAGTATGTTACGTTTACGCAAAAAAGCATTTGTAAAAAATACAATTATACATGTCTTAGTCCTTAAAAAGTATTTTATATAAATGTGTGACACTTTTGTTAAAAGAAAAATACAATGTATAGGTTGATATCTTTTATGGAAGAGTTTTTAGCTAGAAACGGAGAATGAGAAAAAGTTTGCCAACCGTTTAGGAAAGTATACGCGCTTTTTTTCATGGTACCGTAGCATGGAGATTTTATTCGTATATCAGATCTCATTGTTACACTGTTGGCCGATTAAGAGCAATATAATTTGAAACATATAACGACCTGTATAGACGAGTGGTTAGCGATCCTACCTACTAAGCTAGAGGTCCCAGGTTCGAATCCCGGTAGGTGCAAGCATTTATATGATGAATATGGATGTTTGTTTCGAGTCATGGATGTTTAAATGTATTTATGTATGTTTATATAAATTTATGTATGTTTAAGTAAGTATATTGTATTAAATATATCGTTGTCTTGTAACCCATAACACAGGCTATATATGCTTAACTTGGGGCAAGATAATTTGTGTACAAAGTGTGTCAATATTATTATTATTATATAAATGTTAGAATAAGAAGCAATCTTAGAGCCAAGGGATTAAAAAAAACTCAAGAAAGCTCATTTTACAGTTTGCTTATAGAATATAGAACTCATTCTTGAAAATACAAAATTTTCGGGTGCTATTAAACCGCATAATATGACGATATATGACTATAACTTTATGTTTAATGAATTTTGGCCGAATAAACAACCTATTTGCGACCTCTGGTATCTATTATAAATACACTGCAGGTCAAGTTTTAATATTAACTCGGTTTACACAAATGAGACCAAAACGTGCAATCCGCACCTCACGGCTTATATGTCTGGGGAGAGCGATTGGTCGTTCTTTCGTAATGAATTAGTTTAAAAAGATGCCAATCGACTCGAAGAATACATATACAGGCAATATAATAATATGCATTATTTAAAGTGTTACCATATGTTAAGAGGCAGAATACAAAAATACTTTTATTCAAAATTAATATTGTGTCAAATATGTCAGTTATACCTTCACCCAAGCGAGCTAATTGTACAAGAATCTAACGGCCTCTCAAATAAACTTGGTATAAATTTATAACTCAGAATAAACCGAGAATGTGCAAAATGTTGACTATATAGCTGGCAACACTGTCAATACAATAATAATTCTGAAGTTTTCTGAATGTCAAGCAGCCTTGCAAATGAACCCGGAAGTCGTAAGACGTCCGAGTAAACCAATCATAAGCAAGATGTCTATTTATAAACATTTTGGATATTCTTGATTTATTCTTAGTTATAAACTTATACCAAGTTTAGTTGTAAGGTCGCTTAGCTTATCAAAGTATACCCCATGAGTTCGTGGCTTATAATGGATTGCATTCGATCGATAACCGTTGCACCCGCAATGGCGAGAGGTGCATGGCTATAGATCACGGTAGATGGCGCCACAGAGACGCGCTTGCACAACCACGCACTGCGCACCCGCAATGATCTAGCTTCTAGGATCTATGCAATTAACATTTATAGCACTGGATATAGGATAAATAAAAATGCAAGCATTCTGCTTCAGACTGTTAAAAAGGCAAGAATTATGTAATTATAAGCGTAACTCTGATTAATAAAACTAAATCGCTTATACCTATGCGTTAAGGCGAAGAGTAAGCAGAAAACACGCAAACATGGTGTTTTTAGACAAGTTTTGTGGTGAAAATATAGCATTTCGAGCTATGAACACTACTTAATCCTGTTACACATATCCTTAAGTCTTGCTTGTAGGTTGCTTATGTTTGGTGTTGGTTATAGTTAATACTCCCGAGCCTTTTTGAACTACCACTTTTCTTTGCAGTTAAACAAGTTTTTTGGCATGGCAGGACGCATTTACATAGATGGCAAGCCGGCAGCCGTGAACTCATATCGCTCAAGGTCTCCTTAAATAAGGAGTTTTTTTGTTGACGTCACCTAGTAAGATGGAACTTCTGGTTTACTAAAGTACTCTAAGTCTACATTAGTAGACTTAGAGTATATTAGCATAAAGACAAACAGACATAAAAATATGAAAATCCCCGAAATATGGAACAAACCACAAATTACACCTTAATAAGCATCGATTGTTTTATCTAAAAATTGACGCAATTAGTTGTTTAAAATATAATTGGCCAATGAGCAGTTCAGTTTTGATACTATTTAGTACTATTTAAAAAACTGTGTTTATATAAAACTTTATTTGTCTTCAAGCACACTTATGCCAATTCGCTATCAGACTTCGAATATTATATGGCCTTATATGTGTATAGAATGTCATTGAGAAACTGTGATAATCATAATGTGTGTAAAAACTACCACCAATTCGAAAACTATATGGGAAGAACGGGCGCATGAAACTCTGTGGGTTATTATTTTTTTCAAAAAAATATTGTTACAATGTATTAATTACGTACGATAAAATTTATTATATAAAAGTCTGGGGGATGTCGCTCCACTCCCAATCTGTGGAAGTTAAGAAAGTCATTTATGTTATAGTAAACTCTACCACACACACGTTTCTTAACAATTCTTTTTGATTTACTAATTGTTTTGAAGATTTTCTGGGATCTTGTAAAATAATGCGAATTTAGCAATGGATAAAGAAAAAGAACGCCTAATTATATTAAGAGGTAATTATTAATAACAGGTGTTTCTAGAAGCGAAAGTATATAAAACTGAACTGAGGCCAAGTGTTATAAATACATTATTAAATTCAAAAAGTTTAAAAGCCAAGCAAAGTTAATATGGAATACTTAAAGCAACTTAAGCACATTTATGACTTAGCACAGCTGCGTTAAGTTAAATGCTTATTACTCAGCTGTTAGCCTTTATGATTCCCTGGTTACCTCGGCTTAAGCTGACCTAGAAAATATATTATTTTTATACAGAAAGATTTTCTAAGCAAAGGTGTAAGGTCAAGTTTATGGGCACATCGAGTTTATTACTCGTAACTAGTCTAAATTCATTAATACTTTAAAACAGTTAACAACTAAGTTTATCTGCTTTCTTTTTATATCCAGATGTTTTTTATTTATCTAGAGTTTTAAACAATATATTTTATCATTATTATTCAGGAGTGCACTATAGAGCATTGCCATTGCATAGAGCAACGTCTAATTAGACGGCGATAGCTGTGAAAATGTCGAAAAAATAGCATTTAACTGTTAATAAACCTGGCCTGTTTACATAGGTTGTCTAGCAGGAATAGGCTCTATCTAGATGAATAAATTATCTAAGACTAAATGTATGTGAAAAATGCTTACTTTTTTTTTTTATGGAATAGGACGACAAACGAGCGTACGGGTCACCTGGTGTTAAGTGATCACCGCCGCCCACACTCTCCTGCAACACCAGAGGAATCACAAGAGCGTTGCCGGCCTTTAAGGAAGGTGTATGCGTTTTTCTTGAAGGAACCCATGTCGTATCGTCCCGGAAACACTGCACAAGGAAGCTCATTCCACAGCTTCGTGGTACGAGGAAGAAAGCTCCTTGAAAACCGCACTGTGGAGGACCGCCACACATCCAGATGGTGGGGATGATATCGTAACTTGTGGCGTGTCGTGCGAAGGTGAAATTCGGCGGCAGGAATCAGGTTGAACAGCTCTTCGGAACACTCCCCGTGATAAATGCGGTAGAAGACACACAATGAAGCGACGTCTCTACGCAACGCCAAGTGATCCAGCCGTTCACAGAGTACTGGGTCCCCGACATTTCGAGCTGCTCTGCGTTGCACGCGGTCAAATGGATCGAGCTGATACTGGGGTGCGCCAGACCAGAGATGACAGTAATACTCCATGTGAGGCCGGACCTGCGCTTTGTAGAGCGCTAGAATGTGGGCCGGCTTGAAGTATTGCCGTGCTCTATTTTTTACTTGTATGCCTATTTTTATTCCGTCTAATTTTCTAAACTTTTAGACCAATTTTGCCTATTTTGCCAATCTCGACAACACACCAAAGTTTGTCTGAAAAACATCTATATGTTATATATGCAATAATGTTTGTTACGAAATATATTAAGCCTATACGAATAGCAATTCAATTTTGTTCTATAAGATGATTATTTCCGTGTTTAAAAAAAAAAAAAACATGCAATAACGAAAAGTAGTTGATTTTATATATAGGTTTAGATCATCACAAGGAAATGTAAATATGACGTCATTCTAGATATAGAGCTGATGTTATAACTTTGTTATTCAATTCACATCCATCTGCAAATTGTTGAAACTAGTCAAGGATGTTGCCGCTTTGGTTGAAAGACCGCGATTGGTACGGTGTAATAATTTATTTAATTCTCGAATTGCAATTTTGTTTTTTCAGGTAAGTTAAATAAACTATTTTAATAATAATAATAATAATATTGAGACACTTTTTCACAAATTATCTTGCCCCAAACTAGGCATAGCCTGTATGTACTATGGGTACAAGACAACGATATATTTAATACAATTACTTAAAGATACATAAATACATATAAGATATATAAACACCCTTGACTCGGAAACAAACATCCATATTCATCATATAAATGATTGCACCTACAGGGATTCGAACCCGGCACCTATAGCTTAGTAGTCAGGGTCACTAATATTCGGCTATATCGGTCGTCAAATTGAAACAATAGTTAATGAAATCAGCCGGTAGCACCTCAACAGATTATACTGTGTAAATTAATTACTGCGAAATTTTATTTCAACTTAAAAAAAAATGTATTTGTACCCTACACTCCATCATTTGGTCAAAGAACTATTTTATTTGTTACCTATGCTATTGTAGTAATTTTGGTGTTGCCTGTGATGACGTTGTCACTAACTATGGGTCTGATGAGAAATCTCAGAGTGCACCAAAGAGGGCTATAAAGTCCTCGAATGGCCACCACTTACCAGAAGACGTAGTAACGGTAGCGAAGGGCCGATCGTCGTGGAGGTCGAATGTCTTTGGGGTTTTTTGTCCAGCAGTGGACGTCTTCGGGCTTAAATTATAATGAATAAATTTGGTTAATATTTACACAGAAAATCTTGCAAATTATTCTGCCCCGATTCTCTTTATTGAGTCAACTGATTACAAAAGGATAAAGAATATTTTGTCATTAAATAATATATTATAATGAAATAATAAGAACAAGCGTTACCTTAAGAAAGGCATTTTATGCTTAAGATAAGTTTCTTTAAGTATTCATGTTTTTTTTATTTTTGTAAGCATTCTTATCCGTTGGAAAGAGCGTTCTTCCCAACACAGGTTCTGCGAACTTAAAAGGGAAGTCCTTCAAATTCTATTTACTAAAATGCTAAATAAATAAATTTTGATTTGATTTTTGATTTGACTTTAAGAAAAGTGTACGCGGTATTACAATTTATAGTGAGAAATGAATGAATGATGAATTGTAAAACCAAGTCAATAATTGTCAACAGTCTTTTTTTTTTATAAAATACTAGCTGACCCGACAGACGTTGTTCTGTATATAATAAATAAAATAATGTTTTTATATGAATGTGTCAATAATATGTCATAACATCAAAAATTACTTCGTAAAATATGCACCCTGCTGTCGTAATGAAATTGTTTCACAGCAGAACTGTCAAACCGTGCGTCAATAAATTCTTTCATAGAAATTATGTATGGACACATCAAAGCAAAAACAAATTTGTTGTTTTTATTTAATTTAGCAGCATTTTCCTATTTTTTCACCTTATAAACCTTCTCTGGACTTCCACAAATAATTCAAGACCTAAATTTGCCAAATAGGTCCAGCCGTTCTCGAGTTTTAGCGAGACTAACGAACAGCAATTCATTTTTATATATATATATATACTAGCTGACCCGGCAATCGTTGTTTTGCCATATAAAGTATAATTCACGCGATAGTTTTATAAGTAATAAAATATTGCCTATATATATATTGTACATCATTTTGTTCTATTGTCAATAGTTTTTGCAGCGCACGCAAAAATAGATTTTCGATTTTACACCTTGTGTTACGAAATAGCAATTTTATTATGGATCCCTAATTTCGAAAAAAAAAAACATAGCCTATAGCCTTCCTCGATAAATGGACTACCCAACACTGAAATAATCATTCAAATCGGACCAGTAGTACCAGAGATTAGCGCGTTCAAACAAACAAACAAACACTGCAGCTTTATAATACAGAGTGCTATATTTATAAGCTAGATAGATATGTTATATACAAAAAAATTGTAACGTATTTGTAATATTTTTTCGATCATTAAGGTCACATTTCCCACAAATCCGTCACCCAATCCGCTTCGTTCGTGGTTCACGTTGGTGCATCATTAGTTCAAATCGTGGGTGGCCCGTGTCCCAAGCAGACTTAGCTCTAGTCTTCCGCAGATCTGTCGTGAACTGTCAGTTGAGTGTCGGACACAACGTGTGTGTCAGGCTTAACGGCGTTAAACTTGTCAGTCACATCCTACATGAAATTTGTTCCGAAAAGTTATGGGGGTTATGTTACACTTTTTTATCTATCAATTACAACGCGAAAATGATAATGCTGAAACAATATTATATATAGTTTGAAATGCTAAATAAATTCAAATTAAAAAAGTACAAGGATATATACAGGGAGCGATTGATTTATGTTACTTCAAATCAAATCAAAAAAAATCATATGGGACGAAAATGGTAATAATGAATGTTAATGTCATACATGTCTTTGGCACATTTCTCAGGCTATTTATTTTGCTTTAGCAATTTGTTCTACATATTAATAATAATATATAATAATAAGCCATTTATTCCATAATCCATAATATAAAATCAAATGTTAGTAATTTAAAGTTCTTAAAATCTAGTGTTAATTTTATTTAAAGTGACCAGTTTTATTATTAATTCTATATAATTTTGGATATGGACCCCATTTTGGATATAGGCCTACCCCAACTTTTTCCATTTTTCCCTATCCTTGGCCTGATCGATCCAGTTTCTCCCCACCGATTGCACGATGTCATCTGCCCATCTCTGCTTTGGTCTACCAGTGCATCTTTTACCTGGTGGTCCTTTCCATTTGGTGGTCTCTATTGTCCACCTTCTGTCTGTGAAGCGTGCAATGTGGCCAGCCCATTGCCATTTCAATGTTAGCGCGTGTGTTGTTCTACATATTAGTATGTTAGAATTTAGCGACCTGATTAAAAACGTCAAGATAGTTAAATTTTGTTAATTTAAACCAGAAATACGACACTCCATCCATTTTAATTTTGGGTATGCTGTTATTTGGACAGTTTTTCACTAAACACTTTGTCATTGCGTGGCGTTGTATTCAAAGCGCGGTCGAAACACAACTGAACGACAACCCTGCCTAATAGTTAATTATAATGTGAGTCTAATTGTTTATTGTACATCAATGTTCAATATACATATATACTTAACTGAAAGTATGTTTATAAGTTATTAATGATCTTCAACTCGACTTTCATAATCGCGAGTATTTATCGTAGCTAAAGTACCTACTCGCGTCATTATTCTTCGTAATGACCTAAAATCCCATTAGAATTATATCAGACTTACTACGAGATTTTGTTTACGATACGACCTCACGATAAAATTACTCATACAGAAGCAGATTATAGTAACGATATTCTTGTTTATTATTTAATTAAAACTTCGTTTTCTTTACTTTTCAAAATTAATGTTCTATGCTTAGATAATTTATATGTCCGGATAGAGCTTCTTGCTGCTAGACATCCGATGAAAACAGGCCAGGTTAATTACTTTACTCAGCGAGACAAGCGACGTCTTACAATCGCGACGTTTTCACAGCTGTCACAGTCAGTCTATGTAGACATATGATCTAAGGTTTATGTAATCAAAATGATTGGTTAGCTTAAATTGATGAATATTAAACGCCTATTTTCTCGATGATACAGAACACTGACAGATGGATGGGACAGTGGAATCTTAGTAATAAAACAGACTAAATAGGTCCACATTGGTCATAAATTAGAACCCAAAAACAATCCAGCAGTCTGTCCCGAAGGAAGCGAGTGATAAGGGGTAACTAACATAAGTGGCAATTTTTTCATACAAACGCGATACGATTCATTTCTTCCAACCCTAGATCAAAATTATTTTCAAATAAGATCAATATCACCATTATCTGTGTCTCTCGGTTTTGATTTATTTGATATTTTTGCCCTTGTTAGTGCTAGAGTACTTCAAACAATTTCTTAATACTATAAGCGAAAAAATCAAAACAGTCCAGCACCAGTCCTTCCCATTCAGTCTCCAAAATTTCGTTATGATTGGATATTTTTAGGAGGAGGAAAATGCCCAATACGAAACTTTTTAAGAATTTTACACACGATTTTTCGT
Organism: Leptidea sinapis; assembly: GCF_905404315.1. Lineage (NCBI taxonomy): Eukaryota > Metazoa > Arthropoda > Insecta > Lepidoptera > Pieridae > Leptidea > Leptidea sinapis. The sequence goes on along the minus strand of NC_066312.1, from coordinate 31,686,825 downwards.
CGGAGCGGCAGTTGTCGTTATCGTACAGATGATTGTAAATATCGTGCACACGTCGTTTTGACTCATTGTTATTGTTCCCACACTCTCATTACATAACCTCAATAATCTCCCTAAAGAGTTAACCAGATCACTTAATATCTTTGTCATGTGCCTGCGCTCACTACATATATATAATATATACACGGCTTATACGGAAGACGTTCTCATAAAAGCTTTTGTATCCGTGAGTATATAGCTTATATACAAATTTATTTGGCCAAACCTGATATTAGGACTTAGTTTTTCCTAGGCCAAACCAGTTCATCCAGTTCAGGTAGATTAAAACTTTTGTCTATCGGTCTTTGGACAAACCCGTTTAGTCTAGGCTGAACTAGTTGAGCCTAAAATTTTTGAAGTTATACTTCTTTAGGCGCGTTATGAAAATATGATGAGAGTGAAATTATATGATGCGCGCGCATCACTGTAATACAAAAATTACAAGTTGAAGTTGGTTCCTAAAATTTTCTGACGTTTGCGTCATTCGTTTTTTTTTGTGGTTTCTTCGTCCATTATTAGGACAGGCAAAGGGTTCAAGACCAAACAGCCGTATTAATTATTTAATATTTTAATGTCAAAGCCATCTTTGCAAGATTTTTACGAATTTTTTCTCCTTTAAGGGACCTTCCCTTAGTCGTAGGTATCAGTAAGGAATGAATAAGTACAAATAAAGACTGGTTTGGTCTAATATAATAGACTGAAGGCCATATTTCTCGTCATTATATATTACTTATAGTTAGCACTTAGATTGGGAATGGAGCGACCGCCCTCAGGTTACTATATAGTAAATTTTTATGTACTGTATTACTTCGGAAAAAGAAACGGGCGCATGAAACCCGCTGAGTTTCATGCGCCCGTTTCTTCTCATGTCTGAGGCATACTATTTCGAACGGGTGGTAAATTTTAACGTTCAATAAGTGATTTTAAATCCTATTTTGAATAAAAATATTTTAATTGAAAGCACCCCGAGTCAATATTGGCCTGGTTTTAATTAATGATTGTTCGCAACAGGTGAACGCGTTATTGATAACGTTCAGACCGACACCCACGGGTTCTGCCCGACCCGGCGCCAGCGCTCGTGGGCGATTTCGATATTCACAAACTCCATCTATTTGATAGACCACTTGTCCGAATTGATTGCACAACTTCACCTCGCTGTGTAGTTTGTAGATTAACTAACTATTTGAAATCACTCATTATGTACAACGCTTACCGCGGGACTGAGTTCTGAATAGTTATAAATCAGAGACAGGTAGTAAGCGAGTGTAACAAACCATCTATATCTATATAATATACTGTGAAAAGGCATTAATTGCTCTATATCGATTCCTATAGAATTCTTTTTGATGTCATTTCTAATATACTAGACACTACTACCGCTTCGGGAACAAATGACGCTCTGAGAGGGAAGAATCGGCGCAAGAAACTCTCCCAGCATTCTTTGCGCTCTTTTAAATCAAATATATTGTTATTTTTAATATTGTATTGTCATTTCTATTGCTGATTACTGTGTTATTAGTAAACGCGAGGTAAAGTCATTCAAAATGCTTAATTTTTTGTCTTTATATTACATTTTTCATTACAAAATTACATAACAGGGAGAAGTCATTTTAATCTAGGAATAACTTTACAGTTTACATCGTACTTATTAATAATAATAAGATAGATAAAAACTAATGATATAGTTTATAAAAAACAACATTGAATTAATGTAGAGTTGTGATTACCAAGTTATTACATTTAAATTTTATCACGAATAAATACCTATTTCAAAGGAAGCATCGCAGCCGGGTTGTACTTACCTGGAAATAAAGAACAAATTACTAAACAGGTATAATATAGGTTAGATCATCTGCAATATTAAAAAACATATTTAAGCATACTGGTTAAGATTTAGAGTTAGATTAGATTTAGAATACATAAGCGTATAGAGAAACTGACAGACCAATAAATGCATGATCAATTTTGATTTGCCAAAATGTGCTCTTTATTAGAGTTCCGTAGCCAAAAGGCAAAAAACGGAACCCTAATAGATTCGTCATGTCTGCCTTTCAAGTACTATCTTCGTGTCTCAATAAGGCTACTGGAAATCCAAGCGCTGGCAGCTATTTCGGTCAACAGATCAGCCTAGCTATTCAATGCAGAAATGCTGCCAGTATTCTTGGTACCCTTACACGTAATGATAGTTTTAATTTTAGTTATAAGATTAATAATAATAATGTTTAAATATAAAATACAGAAGCCATATGTTATTCCAACCAGCGAAATCATGTTATTTATAATATTTATGACGTCCTTGTGTTTAATGCTTGCATAATAAGGAGCATGACAGTTAAGTCTGGTGTTTTATGATCGGGTCACGGTTTCCGCCCACTGCACATCTAGCAATATTCCGCCCAAACATATGCTTTAACAATCAAGGTTGCTAGAAAGACACTGGGATCAATTATCATCAGTAAGTATTTATATTTTATTAATTTCAATGTAAAATAACACCAAGCGTATGTTACAAAATTTGAAAGATATAGCCAGCTAGCCACTACACACTAGAATATCAAAATTGAAGTAATAAAAAGGCTACTGTTCTTAGATAGTACGGTATCTAGTTGGAGCGCAACAGAGACCAATCCTTAATCTAAGATTGCAACTAAGAGAAAGAAAATTTAAAATTGAAATAAAAATAGTCTTTGTAAGCAAGTATATATCTAATTAGAATATTACATGGAAGACAAAGAATGCTTGGAAACATACTGGCCCTGCTCTATAGAACAATATGGATAAAAAAAAATAGTTTTGTTTTAACAATTGTTCCTAATTATTTATTGAATTTGTTGAGTCTCTATACAAGTTATGCATTATTTTCAATAATTGTATTCTTTATAAATAGTACCCGGACGACCGAGTCTTGCTCGGATTTTTAAGAAGGTACAAAACTTGTTCAAAAAAACACCTGGATTCAAACCGGGGTCTTCTCCTTTCTAGATCACCCAATGTCCCATCTAAGCTATTATAGTCTTGTATATAGTGGCGCAATTCACCTTGGTATTATAATGTTAATCTAGCAGTTTCTCATTGAAACACGGATAAAACTACATTTTTTAAAATTGAAACCTAGATCTAAGCCTAGCTAGATCGATTTTTAGCCCCCGAAACTACCTGCATACTAAATTTCATTAAAATCGTTGGAGCCGTTTCCGAGATTCAGATTTTAAATATTCAAGAATTGCTCGTTTAAAGATATAAGATTAACATATTACATTTAAAAGTGCCTGTCATGGTCTAATTGAAAAAAATATTTTGTATCTTTGTAAGTGCTAGAGTTATTCAAAAAGTGTTTAAAATGCCTTAATCATATATAGGCCGCAAACAGAGACCTAGTATAATAAAATACAATACTTAACAAATAATAAAAAAGCTAACAGGATCATATAGAAAATTGGCTCGCCTCTCAAGTACGATTTCAAGATGGCGTTAGGACGTACTGCATTTTACGAGCTATTAACTTTATTTCAACGCATCGAGAGGTCCGCTTTATGGCCACTTACTTGCCAGCTATTTCATTGGCAATTGCACTTCTATATGGAAGCCTGAACAATGGGGTCCGTCCAAGAATTAAGCCAGATATAGGAAAAGGCGGAAGGGAATAATAATATATTTAACGCATATACCCATTAGATTCCTGGTTTGTTTTTAAAGACCTACAATTGGTCGAATATGCCGAGTATTTCCAGGTTTGATATGTGTGACGTTTTCTTACAATTTTGATAGAAAAATAAAAAAAAATATAATAATTATCGGATTAAAAAAACGAATATGAATGAATACATTCTCACTCGTTCATTTTAAAAGATATCATGACTCACAGACAAGTGATGGACGATACAGACAACGAAATGGAAAGGGCCGGTGGACATTAGAAAAGTTGGAAGACCGTGTAAGAGCTGGGCTAATGACGTGATCGAATACGCTGGTAAAGACTGGCAAAGACCGTATGTGTGGAAAAATTGGAGGAGCTCGGCCCCAAAAGAGGGGCCCATACTACTAATTAAAACATTTATTATAAGGAAATAGATAAAAAACTTACTAAGATAAAACTCTTTCTCTTTTTTAATTCATATTAGGTTAAACTTAAGTTAAGTTTACTAACAGTATATTATAAGTTTATTTAAATTTTTAAATTTAGTCTAATTAAGTATGGAAATAAAAGGCATTTTTACTTTATTATTTTAGATTATATATATATTATATTGATTATTGATATTTATAGATTATATTGATTTGAGCAAAGAATAAAAAAGCTAACAGGATCATATATATGTCTCGTTCCAGAAATAGACGAGTCAATATCTCCTAAGGATGCCTCGTGTAGAGGAGAAATACATGTCAAATTGGCTTAAGACAAATATTTACATTTGGATATATATTACGTTCCTGATAAGGCTACACTAAAGATTCTGTGTAATTCTCACAAATGAATAACCTTCCCCACGCATTTCAGAACCAAATAATAATTTCTTTTGGATAAGCTAACGATCTAACGAGCTAACGATAGAAGATCGCAATGAAAGGAAATTAGCACAGAGCTAACAGGAAAAAATCATAATCAAGATCATGAGATGTGTTAGAGCAATTAGAAATAATAAAACACAAAAATAACAATATGTTTACATTGTTGAATGAACAAACAAATTTAGTCCCATCACCTTTGTTACGTGTCTCTTCCGGGGGTAATACGTCATAACAGCCGACCAATCACAGCGCGTTATTTCATGGGACGAGGGTATAAAACAGCGGCTTCCGGCTCATTTGATTCAGTCTCGTGCCAGATTTTGGCGAGACAACACGTCCTGAGGATGCCTCGTGTAGAGGCGAAACACGTGTCGAATTGTTTTGAAGACAAATATTGGCGGAATTAACACTAAAGAAAACTTAAATAATTTGTATAATTATGGATTTCCGCAAAGTAACGCCTAATTCAATAAATTTTCTTGAGCAGGTTATCAACTGTAAAGTAGATCCTGTACATGAAGCCACAACTTGAGAGTTGAACAAAGCATACAATATTTTATCAATGTTACGTCACTCGTACTGTTGGCTCAGGCATGCAAAACTAATTTATTGTAGGTATTGTAGATTTTGTTCAAAAATATAAAGAAATTTTAAGCTATTGCATAGCTTCTATCGCGGGCCTTGAGCGTGGAGACCGAATCCAGAGATTCCGTAACGAAAATAACCTAACGCTTACTTACTAGATGTATATAGATATTTCGGCACAGTCATTACAGTTGCCGTGGAACAGCGGTTATCAGGTATGCTTTTTGTGCAGAAAGTCCCAGGTTCGAGCCTGGGGTACATCTTGATTTTTTTTTATTTATTTATTTTTTTTCAGGTTTTTTTTTTAATTTATTATTATGACAAGCACTTTTATTTAGTTTCACCTGTCCCGTTGTCTGTCTGTAATCAAATCTTGCAAGTAAAATTTTACTCACTTCCCGTTTCCTTTTTTTTTTAAATTAATTTTATCAAAAAAAATACTGCATAAATAAAATAAATAAATAATTATAATTGCATAAGTTGATAAAAAATGCTATGCAATAGCTTTACCGCGGCAGTCCCCGAGAGCTACACGTCTTTTTTTTCAAAAATAAACTTCCACAAATAGTAGATGAACTAACCTTATGCAAAGCTTTACTTAGATGACATTATAGTATTAGAATGACCAGGCAAGCATAACGCAGTCGGATTATGTTAATATTATGTAAATCGTACGTTTACACGTAACGACGAGGAGGCGGTGTCTGGTCCATGTTCGTATTCACATTGTTTCCTATTTATAAAATGCGATTCAAATCGTTAAGTACCATCGAGTATTAATTGAAATGTCTCTGACTTTGTAAATGTTTAAATAGAAAATTTAATTTGACAACAGAATTGAATAGCAAAATACAATTGAATGGTGACACTCTGGCTCCTTCTCATGTCCAAGCTACTTCAGTTGGTGCTGGGGCTGCTGCTTCGACTACCGAATACAGCAAGCAATGCACAAAGTACGGTAACGTAATAAGGCTACTGGAAAAGAAATCGCTGGCAACTATTTCGGTGAACGGATCACTCTAGCTAACCAAGTGGGTAATGATGCCAGTATTCTTGATAAACTTTCGCACCTGCAATTAAGACGCGGAACAATTAATTTGTGAGAAGTGAAGCTATATAACTGATACCGCTATTGGACGAAATAGATAGATATCATAGTTCAATATAAGATGCAGTAGTGATTTAAGTGGAGGGTGAAGTATGAGCATAGTAATTGTTATAATATATAGTATATATAGTGCTAATTGTAGAATTTATATTCATTCTCATTTTTCAACTTTAGAAAACGGGCAAGAAGCTGACGTGGTGGGGAGTGATGAGGCAACCACCCATGGAGATCCGCAACACCAGGTGTCAAGAGATGCGTCACCGGCTTTTAAGATGGAAGTATGCTCGGATGGAGAAAACAGCATTAAATTAATTGCCCAGCGCGCGGTTGTTATTGAATATTACAAAACAGACAGCTATTTCCAAGTTTTCACAAATAAATACTTATTATTATTGTGCAAAGACGATGGTGCAAAAAACAAAAGTTTTTCAATCGACGTTATACTAAATAGGTTTGTTCTAAATTCATTGTTTACTTCATTATAATATTTCTTGTATGCTTTATAAAGTCTTATTACATTTTGCTGATTGTTTCAACTATCTCACCTTTGAATTTGACTTGCCTTTTCGTAAAACAAGCTCCTCCAGCAGTTCTGTACGAAGAGACGAGCAGGACTTTCAGGTGATGGTAATTGATACGCCCAGCCCATTACAATGCAGTGCCGCTCAGGATTCTTGAAAACCCCAAAAATTCTGAACGGCACTACAGTTGCACCCGTCACCTTGAGACGTAAGATATTAAGTCTCATTTGCCCAGCAATTTCATTCGCTACGGCCCCTTTCAGACCGAAACAAAGTAATGCAGTAACAGTAACATTACTTTTTCATGGCAGTTCTGAAGTAAAGTATACTCTTCAGCTGCAATGTCTGCAATATGCGCATTCAATGACTCTGTTCAAAATTCAAGCTGGGTCCTTAACATTAAGTATGCGCGCGCCAAGTGAACGCAATGCTACAAAATATAATTATAATATGACATCAAGTCGTGATATAAAGTTATTGAGCAATTCCGATAGACACGCATGGCTGGGTGTAAGACTAACATTATAATTACGGCACGCAATAACAGTAGCTTGTAGATGTGATATTTTTATTAACACTGCTCTCAGCAGGTTCTCTCATATGAAGAACTTACTCGGTGGGACATCTTTTAATAGCGAGTACTATATTATCAAGGTATTAAATTGTTAAAGACAGTATACGAAGCAATTTCTTAAGCGATAGTTGAGAAGAGGAAATATGGTGCCAATTAAACAATATTTCGTAATGTTGATTACACGGGAATTGGAGATTGTCATGGCAAGAGTATTTCCTAGTCTTATCTCAAAGACATCTTCAAAGCCTCAAAAACATCTGCTAATGAAGTTGCTGTTAACAGTTACTTTGTTAATATTTGGCAAAGGTATAATACCTAAAGTATAGATTTAATTACAAATATCTCTATAACAGAAAAGAAAAGCTATTACAAAGAATTTTAAATAAATTAAATTCAAATTCAATAACAACTTTCGGTGAAGATTCAATGCGAAACCTAACAAATTACTTTCAGCCCTATCCAAACTATGAACATAAACACCAAAGGACGAACTTGAGATCGTAAATATCGGACCTATCTTAGGGTCTGTTTCAATTTAGCGCTGGGATATTTACTGTTCCGCAATCCAAACTTCGAGACATGCGGACTACCAAAATGTCTCTGTGTCCCTTAAAGGGAAGAAGTGTTCCCAACTCTCAAACACGTGAGGTTAGGAAAGAATATTCTACAGGAATTCAATTCCTTAGCGGTAAAGTTAAATCTGTTTCCAAACTAAACCAAACACTTAAGTGGTCCCAACTCAGTTTGAAAACCAGCGCTGGTCTTCCGTTGGGCCATTTGGTGACGTTGCGGTAATGATATGATATATCAAATAAAAACTTATTGTAGCTTGTAAACTAATAAAGTGAATCTAAATATTTGTTTATATCTAGACTAATTTGATTAAATTTTTGCAGTCTACTGCTCTGTAATAATTAGTTATAATTTCATGTTTACTCTTTGCTGCATCATCAAGTTTCAATTGTAAATTATGATTTATGCCAAATATCTTAGCAAAAATTTGCTTTGATTTGAAACAAAACTAAAAGTACGGTATGCATTTGGCTTTGGTACTGCCTGATTGCTTTTTAAGATTATTTTGCTCCACTATGACTGTTACCAACCAAAAATTGCTCCTTCTGTCAATAGTTTAAAGAGAGTGTTGTTTTAAACACCGTTGATATTGTACGCAAGAGTGCCATTGCTCTGAAGGGACTGGTATAACCAGATCGCGTGGGTGTACGATTGGTTTTTTACACTTTGCTAATAACAAGGTTCGTCGTCGCATCCTGCATGCCTTGTTCAAGGCCAATACGATTCATGTGGGAATCTGAGCAGCCTGTTAAAACATGTGCTCTCATATGGCCATTATAAAACATTTATTTGGCCTTATTTAGTGTTACAACATGATCAATTGCTGTTTGTTACAATATTTATTTATGCTGGTGATACAATTAAACGTAATGGTAATGAAATTAATGCCGTTATGGTTATATTAGATTCATATGAAATACATTGTAATTCTGGAAAATTAAATTTGGAATATTTATCTATTATTTATGTTAATTACCTTCTCATGTAGTTGGTTGGTTGGTGCTCTAGGGTTGCTGTTTCTAGTACCGAAGACAACTAACATCACAAATATATCAGTTCCAGCAACATCTTTTGTAAGAGCTTTTGTAGGTTGCTTCACGCCTTAAGCATCCGAGAAAGAAGAACATCTGCAGCGGAGATACAGCAAGATAGAAAAGGTAACTGAATCTATTGTAACTGTAACCGATTTTGATTCACACTTCGTCAACAGTTCTGGCAACGGGCAGTATTGGCTCGTTTGTATTTTATATTAAGCCGATAGCTAACACAACATTGACAAATCAAAATTTGTCCCGGATTATAATAAAATATTGATTTAGAATTCTTAAATCAGAGAAAGTCCTCAGCCAATTCTACCTCTTAAGATCACGTAACCCTGACGATTCTGACATTACAAAGTAGCGAATTGTCAGTTATTTTAATTAAAAAAGCAGCAGCCAAATTAAAATTTAAAAATCATTTACAGGCCTTAATATTAATTTTACGTTAAGCTTCAATAATAACGTCATTTACTTTTCTGAATTTCATACCGTTCATACGTTATAAGATTATTCCATTAACATAACGTAAAATATTGTAATCTGAGTTCTTTCACGCGCGATTTTGATTACAATTCCATATTTTCAATACATGTTTTGATGTAATTTTACTTTCAAATATGTACTTCTTATATCACTACCACGGTAGCATTGAAATCTACTGATTTGATGGAACAAACCTTTGCGTTATAAATCTAAAAGATATTTTGAATCTCATTTCAAATATTGCAACACAAAATTCTCAGCGGCAATGTCGAAGTAAACAAGCTGCATTTTCCGGGCGATAAAGACAACAGAACAAACAGATAACCCGTTAATTTTATAATGGTATTATAAGATAATCCTAGAGCATCTAACAAAAAGGAGACTATATGCAGCAAGGAGGCAAAAAATGTCTGTCGCTTTGTACGAAACGTGAAATTACTGACAAATTACAAATATAATGCATTATTTTGTAATATATTAAAAGTTTAATAATATAAATGGGCTAAAATATAATATTTTTTACTCTTTCATTAGAAAAATCATTCATGCTTACAACTACTTTGGCAGTTAGAAAAAGGGGCTGAGGTTGGTATTATTTTTATTATTGATTAGCTTTTAGAGTCAGAAGTGCATATTTGGACTTGTATAGGCAAATAATTTGGCTTTATACATAAAATAATAATAAGGCTAATATTTCATTTTCCAGGAGGTAATGTCCAAAAATGCCGCCTTCGATAAGTTAAATTCTTTACAGAGATAAGTTGATAGTGAACAATGACCTTTAAGATATTAAGGTGTGTTTACATTAACAGACGTATCGAGCGACAAGTAAGCTATTTACGATACAATATGGCTGTGCGGCGAATTAAAAGGGATCGACAAATTAGTTGGGAACTGTTAGAGGCGTTATGAGCAGCCAATAATGTTTACTGTTACTTGTTGTTGAGTCCTAAGCCGGCAATTGTTGCTTTGCTTCAACAAATTGAGTTTTGTGTCGTTGTCCAGAGAGTTACAAAATAGATTTGCATGGGCATGCATTGATGGGTGGCATATGTTTGCGAGTAATTTCCTCTTGAATTAATCAATATAAATTGATTTATTTTGGTTGGGAGTGAAGATTAATTCGTTTATGAAAAGTTATGCAAATTGCATTTTTCCGGCGCAGCAACATAATATTTTGGAACAACGGAATAGCAAGCTAAAACAGATACACAATGATTAAACTTCAATTAACGAAGACAATTAGTATGTTTAAAGGAAAAAATATAATCATATAACCAGAAATTGCGTAAATAGGGCTTAAGAAAAAAAAAACGTATTAAATTAAAGCTATGTTATTACATATAGACATGCATACAAATAAGTCTTTTTATTTTACCACTTTCAAACTAATATATTATTCTTTACGTCACTATACTGAACGTTGATAAAAAAAACAACATGGCGCGTAACCGAAAATCGTGACGTCACCTAAACTGCAACCCTTATTGATATTGAATCTGAGCATCTATAAAAACATTCGCCACACTACACCAAAAGATCATATTAATAGGTTGACTGTCTTCCGACAGATTGAACTGTGTGAGGCAGGCTACAATGATTGATCGTGCTCGTTGACAGGTGTCCGATTACACTATTTGTGGGTCATCTTATCTTATTATCGTCGCCGGAGCTGACAGAAAGATATATACGTCAACGTAATGACGTCCGTGACAAAATATAGCTATTAGGGTTGGCTAGTGTAAATCATGCTTTAATTGGCACGAACTACGGAAAGGCCGGCAAAGTTGGCAACACCATTATTAAACGTAACTTTATTATGTAAACTGATTTTATGATACTTCACCGGTCCATTTAAATGTGTGTCTAATCACTTATGTTGCCTGCTAGAATCTGACGTTAGGATTGTTTTTTTTTTGACGTGATAACATCTTATTAGTCGATGAACGCCGGCTGCACACACGAAAAACTGTCACGTTCCGGCTGAGCCGAGCGCGCAAGCGAGAGCGTGGAACACGCGACAGAGAGGCACCATCGGTATAAGCGTTCGGCTTGTGACGCATCTTGTTCTTCGACTATTAAAAAAAGCAGAATCGGTCGGCGAATGCAGAAATAATAGGCTATGTTTCAATCTTGTAGAAGATAATATTATGACTCATATTAACGATCGTCTAAAAAGATGTTTTTCTCATGACGTCATCACGTAAAATTATCGTCCGTAAGTACTTAGACGTAGAATTTACAGACAACAAATTTGTTTTTATTGTTATGTTGTTAGGGCATTGTCCTGAACAATATTATGTTATATGATTTAATGTTAAATCAAGTAAGTATAATAGAAAAAGTGACGAGACGATCAAGAGGTTCACTTGATTTTAAGTGCTACGCCCTGCCATTAACAATGCAGTGCCGCTTACTATTCTTGAAACACACAAAAATCTAAGCAGCATTGTAATTGCGTTCGTCATTCTGAGACAAGATGCTAAGTCACATTACGAACACAATAATGCGCCTTTCATTGGGCACAAGAGATTTATTTTATTACACCTCATATGCAAATCTTATACCTTTAATATTAATAAAATACTATTATTTTTATGGGCTTCCTATTGATAGGTTTGAAGTTGGTGCGAAGACAAATGTAATAGCAGGTACCTACACTCGCAACGCGTGACTTTGAGCGGGATAGCTTCGTCTAGAACCAAACGAACAACTAATAGTATTTTATTATTATTAAAGGTATAAGATTTGCATAAGAGGTGTGTTAAATTAAATCTATATTGTTATTTTATACTTTTGAGTCTTAGAAGCTTTTTTAAACGTAGTTTTTTTTATGAAATGATATTATCAAATCATATCGAGATGTAATAAAGATATAAAACTAATATAGATAAAACTATCTCATTGGTTTAATAATTATTTATTGCAAAAGCTATAAGATACAACAAACAACTAAGTATTACAGAGTATTATATTGAAATTATCAGGTTGAACATAATATTACCACTGATTACCCTCTTCGTCTCTATAAGCTGCGGTAATATGAAGAAATATTGTTACTTGCAAGCAGAGAGCATGTATAATGATTTAATCTAGCAAATTATTAGTTTGTTGTACTTGCGAGAAATTGATTCGGTGAAAATGTAGGGAGCGTTATATTTTATGAGGTTTCCGGTACTCATTATTCAATAGTTGACCTGTTATCGAACGGGAGCACTCTAGTTTCAGATTTCGGCAAGCAACATCTCCTAAGGATGCCTCGTATAGGGGAAAAACACGTGTTGAATCGGTAAAATTTTTTATTATTTTAAAAAGTATTTTATTCAAATGTGCTACTCTTGTTAATCAAACAAAAACGATCACTCCTTATGGCAATTGTTTTTAATTCAAGTAGATGTACAAAATCAATTTTGAATTATAATTCATTTTTTTACCTAATACCGATGCAAAAAGCAGTTTATGTTGATAAGAATCGGGAACAAACTCAAAAATTGCTCATTTAAAATTATAGTACGACCAACTAATTTAAATACTTACATTAAAAAACAAATTATTAAATAAAAAAAATACGTTTAAAAACCGACTTTAAAACTAAAAAGAATAAAATAACTTCTTAAAGGTTTAATTTAATATACCTGTTATCCAAACCTACTTATTACCTTTAATATTACTAAAAACTATTATTTGTATTGATAGGTTTTAAGTCGGTGCTTGGCGCATCAAAATAGATAAGAATCACGTAAATGGGATCATAAATATCAGCGTAATCGGTGTTAATAACAATCATAAAAAAATATACAAATCAAATTGCAAACCTCCTTCTTTTTGAAGTCAGTTAAAATGCTTTCGTTATGTTAACAGTACCCAAATAATTTAATTGAGAATTTTTCCACGTCGAGTTTGATAGATAAATTTAGGTCAAGGATCAAACTCGTTCAAAGCCCGTTTTGAAATATCCTCGAAGTAATCTCATTTGATAAAATTTAAAATTAATCCATGTCTTTCGTCTTTATTGTGTAGAAAACATCCCAAATTTATGATACAAAGTAAACGGCTTGTTTCCGAAGCCACAAGAATTATTAAAATATACTTTCAACTTTACGAGTGTAATTTAATTTGTCATAACCAATTTTTAACTCAATTTAAGATATGACAGCGGGATTCCTAGATAATGGAGACGTGGGCGATTTTCATGAGGCTCACGGATACATTTTATAACTGGATATTTTGGAATATTTAATAAAATGGAGAAAGCTGGTCTGGGAAACTCGATAAAGTAATCTTGGAGCGATGAAAGGAAACTAGTTTAACTTAGAAATTATAACTCGCTTATGTATTTTAATTTGAATGCGTTTTAATGTTTAGAAGATAAGGATAGTAAATAGATAAAATAAAGTTTTTTTTTCAGTTTAACCCAAATATTATATGTACAAATTTATAAATACGTTCTAGATAAGAATAAAATATATAAATGAATTATAACAAAACTTAATAAGCTGGTAAAGTATAATTTTGATTTGTAAATATCATTTAAGTAGCATTCAAAGACTTACAATAAACTAGCGTATAAACGATCTGATATTCCGTTAATGCGTGACCATTTTCGAATTGTCAATGTGTGTGTTAGTGTGGCTGACTGTTTACGACTTGTCAATCAAAATCGGTTAGAGTAACAATAAAGTTTTCTGTTTTATCTTGCTGTATCTCCGTTAGAGATGGTCTCCTCGCACACTATGTCTAAACGCCAGTATGTTGTGTGTCTGTGGTGGTATTCGGTAAGGTAAAACTGACAGAGTTATCTCTCTATATCCTCTCACATAGGAACGTACCAGACATTGGGTCAATTGTCAAATCGGAAAGGCGCCTGGACAGTTCTCCTCTGTCTTACGGCCATTCCCAATATACTATCCACATATAGAAATAAATTGCTACCTTCTACTGTCAGTAATTAGTTGTCAATAATCAGAAGCTGTCCCAATATACCCGGTAAGTCATTTTTATTGCCTTATATTGGGACGCGTGAATTGCAATTTCCATACAAACTTCTATCGCTGGTAAGCTATACGTTCTCCCATTGACAGACAGCGTGATAAGGTGAGTAAACGTCGATAAGTTTATTGGGACAGAAAAGTCAAAGATAGTTACGATTTTTATCTTAAGTAAGAGATAGACTGAATATTGGGAACGGCCGTTAAACATCAAATATTTCATAAAAGGTAATAAAAAAAATAACTGTATTAATATAAATTATCGTATATTGGATGCATCAACCTTTAGAGCTTGAATTCATTGTTAGTGTAAGAATGCTTCACAAGCAGCACAGGTTCACGAGTTGACGCATGGACCAGCCAACATTCCCTTTGCACATATTTGAGGGAAGGATATTTTCTTAAGTCATAAGGATCTTGCCGGGTTTTAGTGTTCCATGTTCGGGGCATGTCTTGTCCATGGCAAAATATACACAGAATGTTCCGGCATGAGGTTGGACACCTCTAATAGCAATTACTGTACAACCCATTAATTTGTATGCTAATTACAGATTTGGCTATAAGTATACGAAAATGTGACACTTGTACGATAATTTCCAAGTCTTATAATGTAATAACTAGTAATAATATCCTGACACCTTACAGAACAGTATAATAAAATAGCATTATCTAGCTGAAGGCTGTTAGACTAATTGCGAGGGCACAGAGCCGAGACAATGGCGGATAAATGTCTTATTTGTCGAAATAAATTGACTGAAACAGACTTGTTAATGTGCTGAGTTGCGACACTGATAAATACTTGAACTATATAGTATAATATACTTAGTATTAATGTTAACAAATTTCCAAAGTTATCAGCAATATCATGACCAGCAACGTCATCAGCGTGGACGATATGAAATTGCGTATTAAATTCAAAATCACTTAATTCATGTAGGTCACGGCAATAACACTTGTGAATGTCAAAAAAAAAATTTTTCTTATTGAATCTACCGCTATCAATATGTAGCCTATATGTAAAAGTATCATTGAGGAAGTAAATTACTTTTAAATTACTTTTACTCTGTGAACGGCTGGATCACTTGGCGTTGCGTAGAGACGTCGCTTCATTGTGTGTCTTCTACCGCATTTATCACAGGGAGTGTTCCGAAGAGCTGTTTAACCTGATTCATGCCGCCGAATTCCACCTTCGCACGACACGCCAAAAGTTAGGATATCATCCTCACCATCTGGATGTGTGGCGGTCCTCCACAGTTCGGTTTTCAAGGAGCTTTCTTCCACGTACTACAAAGCTGTGGAATGAGCTTCCTTGTGCGGTGTTTCCGGGACGATACGACATGGGTACCTTCAAAAAAAGCGCGTACACCTTCCTTAAAGGCCGGCAACGCTCCTGTGATTCTCTGGTGTTGCAAGAGATTGTGGGCGGCGGTGATCACTTAACAACAGGTACGCTCGTTTGTCCTCCTATTCCATAAAAAAAAATGACTTTATAACATAAACATTTAGTGGGATGTGGAAGGCTCCTTTGCACAGGATGCCGGATAGTTTATGGGTACCACCCACAACGGCTCCTATTTCTACCGTGAAACAGTAATGTGCAAGTATTATTGAAATTCGGTCTGTAGGGCGCCGTAGCTAGTGAAATTACTGGTGGGCAAACGAGACTTAACATCTTATGTCTCAAAGAGATGAGGGCAATTGTAGTGCCGATCAGAATTGTTGGATTTTTCAAATGGAAGCGAATACACCTTAGTAAAAGACCAGCAACGCTCCTGTGTATCTCTTGTGTTGCAGAGAATGTAAAAATTAAATTGTACAATCATTGGTTTCCTCTTCAATTAAAAAAATTAAACAGTATGAGTAACTATAGACAAGCTAATATTAATAAAAAAAATTAATTGATAATCTTTATTATTCAAAATTAAGTAAAGTCTCGATTGGCTCTTAAAAGTTAAGGCATAGACTTAAGTTAGTGGCAAACTTTCCCTCACATTGTTCATTTGATTCAACTTACAATGTTAAAAGTTCTCCTTTGTGCTAACGAAATCTTACAGTTTACGTTAACTTTAACGAACTCAAACTCCCGACTCTAATTGTTTCTGTATTATTAAGATTATTCCGCCGGTTATCGCGACAAACTTCGCCGCTTGTATTCAAAACGTTAACTTAAACAGTTTGTACTGAGTGTACTAGTAAGTAGTATATTTTTTACACGCTTTTTATTAGCTTCACCTGTATGTATGTTTGTTTGTAACCGACTTATTTGGGCGCGATATCGACCCTCTCTTAACGGCCAGATTCCGTTTCAACTTCGTAGATTTTCGAGGACCAGTGACAATACATTAATTTGATAAAATTATTCCATGTTTCAATTTGCAATATAAGGCAGGAATTAGTGTTAATTTTAAATTTCAAAATAAATAATCGATTTTTTAGTTTCGGTTTTCTATAAAAAGTGAATTTATTTAACTACTATTTATTTATTAGAAAAATCAGAACAAACGAGCGTACTAGTCACCTGGTGTTAAGTGATCACCGCCGCCCATATTCTCCTGAAACACATGTGGAGTCAAAGGAGGGTTGCCGGACTCAATGGAAGGTATACGCTTTTTTTTGAAGGTAGTCATGCCGAACCGTCCCAGAAAACGCCGCACAAGGGAGCTCATCCCACAGCTTTGTAGTACTTGGTAGAAAGTTCCTTGAAAACTGCACTGTGATATAGATAAAGTCCTAATTCGTGGCGTGTCGAGCGAAGGTGAAATATGTAACTGAGTATGTTTTAACGCGTTATGAAGATAAGGGACGCGACTAGCAGGATGTTCAGCTGATGGTAATTGATACGCCTTGACCATTACAATGCAGTGCCGCTCAGGATTCTTGAAAACCCCAAAAAGTCTGAGCGGCACTTCAAGTTCCCATTTCACCAGCTGCGGCGCCCTTCAGACGGCATAAATAGGCGCCGTTGTGGTACCCAGAAACTAGCCGGCATCCTGTGCAAAGGAGCCTCCCACTGGTAAATAATTAATATCGAAATTCACCGCGCCCGCGTCAATTCTCGCACTACGAGCACATGAAGTTTGTATTTGCAATTATCTCATGTAAATTTCTGAGTCAGGTTAAATTGTAGGTCCATCTTAAGGCTCGTAAAATTTTATTACATTTCCTATCTTATAGCTTGTATTGTTATTACTTCTGAGAATTGCAACATTAGTCAAATTAAATTGTAGAAATTCTAATACTAATACTTAAAACGTAAGTATCCAATGTGTGCTAATACGATACTTTGAATCAAATCAAATCAAATCAAAATCTTTTTATTGCAAATCACATTAATACAAAATGGTATACTGTAAGAATATAAGTTATGCCCTGCAAAAGCACAGCAACATTTTATCTACTATCTTAACTATCATTATGGGGAAGTTTACCAAGAATACTGGCAGCATTTCCGCCTTGGATAGCTATACTGATCCCTTCAATCGAAATAACTGCCAGCTCTTGGGTTTCCATTAGCCCTATTGAGGCACATAGATAGGGTGGTACTTTGTACATTCTCCACGCCTCTAGCCCCACGGCACAAAGATGTGTGACTCACTGAGACCGACATATTTGCGATGCTTGCCATCTTCGACAGTCGAAGCAGCAGTCCCAGCACCAACTGACGTAACTTGGACATAAGAAGGAGACAGAGTGTCGACGCAAGTCGCATTCCCACACCAGCGACCTTCCCCGTACCTATTTCCATAATAATATCTATATTACAACTACTTATCGATTAATAATACCAAACGCTATTCAAAATTGAATAGAACTATCATTGAAATATGAAACTTGCTCTTAATACGGTAATATATTCTGAAATTAGCGTTAAGCCATCGTAAACTTATCGTAAATAATTAATCAATCCATGAACAGACCAAACTCTGTCATTAGCTTGCAAATGCCTAAACGCAGACATTAAATGGCTTGGCAATAGATAAAGTAATTGTTTGCATCTCGGTTCTAGATTGTTCCACATGAAATAGCGGCGGATCAAAGGCAATATTAAATTCTGAGACAATCTGAGCGAAGCCAATTATGATTGCCAGTGCAAACAGATCTTGTTAAATTAAACATGTTAACTGCAATATACCGATATTATAAAAAAGGCATTTAATTTCTAAAAATTGATTCCTTTAGAATTCTTTTTGATGTCATTTCTAGCATTACAGCCACCACTACAGACAGAATGGCGTTCTGAGAGAGAAGAAGTGGCGCAAGAAATTCTCCCAGCATTCTTTTTCGCTCTCTTTTGAATAGAATATACAATATTTTAGTGTCATTCTTATTGCTATAAAATTACCGTAATCTAGTCAGTGAGAAGCGTCATTTTTTTAAGAAAACCTCAATTTCTACAAAACATTACCGTTGGTAACTCTTCAGGACAGAGCTGAAGGATAAATGATTTTGTAATATTTAAACGAATAGACAAATCAAAGGTGATCGCTGGTCCGGCCACATATGGAGTATTGCTGTCATGTCTGGTCTGTTCCCAGTATCAGCTCGAAACATTTGACTACGAGCAATGCAGAGCTGATCGATTTTTTTTTATGAAAATAAGGGACGAGACGAGCAGGACGCTGTGCTGATGGCTAATTGATACGATTACCTGTCCATTATAAGGCAGTGTCGGTCAAGATTCTTAACAAACCCAAAAAACTCTTAGCGGCACTACAATTGCACACGTCACCTTGAGACAGAATATGTTAAGTCTCGTTTGCCCAGTAATTTCACTAGCTACGGCGCCCTTCAGACCGAAACACAGTAATGTTTACACATTACTGCAATTGAGTTGTCCAAGTCCACGAACGACCAGTGTCTGTTCCACTGCGGAAAGCCTTTAAAAAAGCGTGTACACTTTTTAAACCCATACGTTCGTTTGTCCTCTCTACCATAAAAAATATAACATTAAGACAGTGAATATATTTTGTCGTACTCCAAATAATTGATATAAGTCTCCCGGCGTTATTAATCGAGAGTCATCGATCGGAATTAACATGGCTTCACGAAACGAATGAATCGCAAAAAGTGCCGCCATTGAGAATTAATAAATTGATCAGTGACTCAGTACCGACACAAATATGACTAACTGTAATCAATTAGGACGTGGAACTCAACGTATATTGGTGTTTCCAGGTTTATTACAATATATTACTGCAATATTTGACTGCTTAGGCAATACAATGAGATGAATAGAAAAATAAAGAACTTAGATATATTTTCCAATAATTCACAGGAATTTAAACGTAACCTACGAAAACATCCCAATTAATAAAAACCAACAGGCATTTATTTTTTATCTTTTATTCCTTTTTTAATCTTAAGGCGAAGAGTAAGCAGAAAACACGCAAACATGGTGTTTTTAGACAAGTTTTGTGGTGAAAGTATAGCATTTCGAGCTATGAACACTACTTAATCCTGTTACACATATCCTTAAGTCTTATTTGTAGGTTGCTAATGCTTGCTGTTGGTTATAGTTAACACTGCCGAGCCTTTTTGAACTACCACTTTGAAGTTAAACAAGTTTTTTTGGCATGGCGTGACGCATTTTTTGGTACTTCTCTCAGAAAAGTTATTCTTATAGCTTGTACTTTTTTGTGTAGGTTCATTTATTCAGATTAGTAGTGAATAACGAGGATTGTAAGCATATAAACTGTTTTCCACGCAAGAATTTTAAAAATATTGGCTTTGTTACATAGATGGCGGGCCGGCAGCCGTGAATTCGTATCGCTAAAGGTCGCTGGCATTTAGTGTCGCCCTAATAATTGTAGTCTTATATAACTTAAAGTATATAATCAACTTTAAATTGTTATTTTATCTTAGTTTATATTATGTTATTAGTTAATAGTTAGTAATATTAAGTTTGTAAGTAGTTAGTTGTCACAGCAGCAACTATGAATGTTATGTAGGTACATCTGTTACTGGTACTCGCATCAGTAATTTAATTACTTGTAATTCTATATTATGTTATTGTAATGTGTATACTGTTGATGTATCATTAAGAATAAATAAATATTAAATATCTATTTATTTTCTCCTCACAAAGATCTTAAAGCTACAACGGTACAGTGGTGTTACATTTTTAACAGCTGGTATTTTGTGAGGAGCTGGTGTCAGTACAGATCACCAGGACCTCACCCCTAGATATAAGGATCACAACTTTTCAAATATTACACATCACACATACTTTAAACTTGTAAATTACTAACAATATAAGGTGAGTGTGTGTGTTTGTGTTATTTTGAATCTATGTAAGGGAATCTTTGAATGTGAACTGATTTGAAAACGTTATATTAACATTGAATCTTTTGCAGAATATTTAAGACTAGCGATTTTTGAAGTGAAACTTTTTTATAGACGTATGAGAGAAATTTCATAACAATGTCATCACGACTTTAGGTTACGCGCCTTCTTGATTTTTTTTTTAAATTAAAGTTCAGTATAGAGACGTTAAGCATAATATATAGTAGTGATAAAATAAAAACACTTATTTTTATGCATCTGTCAATATTAATAAATTAACCTTAATTTAACGGAAGTTTCTTATCTTAAGCCTTATCTACCTAACTTCTGTGAACCTTTTGTTATTCGAACATTTTCTCCGACTCACTTTGCAAATCCGACTTGATGTTTTGCGGAGCGGGCTGAACCGATGTCTTACTCGTTACTCGATGCTCGATACTCTTCGTTTTAGAACATCCCGAATGTGGTCCCCAATATGGGACTTCGAGCTGGCCAATCCAAACGACGAATTCCTACCTCTTGAATGAATATACGCTTCCACATCCCCAGAACGTATTAACGCAGTATAGGTGTGTAACATTCCGCGTTCATTAAAAACATTATGTTAAAACAGCTTTATATTTAGCTTCTCAACGTAAGCGTACTTGATTTAACTAAATATATTTAAAAGAAAGACAATTAAATTTGATTCTGTCGTACCGTGAAATCATTCTATACTTGTTTTGTTCATTATGTCGAAAAACAATTAAACCTGACGGTATTCAAGATGGCTGCATGGTATTGCATTACATTTTTCATCCTAAAACAAACTGTTTTTTGCGATCGCCCTCACACACGAGCATTACTGCACATGGAATTAGCACATATATGGCGAAATGTATATATAAAATTCTATCTATAGCATACTGTTAGTCGGAAATCTTAAAAATATTTTGATTATCGTGTTTAAAACACGCTCGCAATTGCTAATAATAGATGTGTGATTTGATTTATATATTTATGCTAATGCCATTATGTCCAACTATCTTTTTAAATCAAAAATTTAGATGTGTGTTGCATTTTACAAAATATTAATAAGTTTGTCACTTTATTGATTCATATTAACACAAATTAAAAATATAGAAATATAGAAACAAACCCAAAATATGGAACATGCCACGTATGACTCCGTAATAAGAGTCGACTGCTATATACATTGCTGCATTTACTCTAATTGTTTAACTATTCTTGGTCAATAAGCAGCAATGTAAAACTTTTATTGAGTACAGTTTTGATTCGGACAGTGACTAAGGAGACAAGTGTACATACATTGTCTCTTATCACACTTTTCCGCTATCAGACTGCGAATGATATGTCCTTATATGCGTATAGAACGTCATTGATTATAAGCATAATTCCTGGACCCGTTTTCTCAGCAAGAAAATGGACATATTGTCGTCTCCTTTCACAGACATCGCCATATTTGCCCAACACGATTTGACTGTAAGCGGACAATTACATTCATGAGAGATACATTAGTATGCCTCTGGGAGAAATGCCAATAGGCGTTTAGGGCTTTTAAGGTCGTGTCACTTCGTACTGGAGCTTTGATTGCTTTTTGAGTTTAAAGGTTCAGCATTAACGATGTTCAATATTTCAACCTTTCAATCGTGGAAATTTAAATTGCATTCCTTGACGCGAACTTGACTTTTGCATTGGGCTGTCTTAACTTAAGCTTATTATAATGACTATGATATCAAATGACTATAAAAACGAAATCAAAGATTATGCTAAGCTTAGTTTAAATTAAGTTCTACGTAAGAAAAGTCTAAGCTATATATCTCAGTCTAAGGTCTCACTCACAATAGTAGACGAGTTCGCAAATATATTATGTGGCTCCGCAAAGAATATTTCTCATGTTATTCATTATCACTGTCCCATTTTTCATGTATTGGATCACCAAAGAAAATCTTAGCGAATGTAATTATCTATAATTTACCATGTGCTTCCCCGGGACATTACAAGATTAAGGAAGGACCAGGCCCAAGGAAAAGTTGTTGAAAGAGGCGGTTAAGGGCATTTACCAGTATGAGGCTTCGTTGCACAGGATGCCGGTTAGATTATTGGTGCCACAACGGCACGTTTTTGTCGTGAAACAATAATGTGTAAGCATTATTGTGTTTCGTTCTGACGGGCGCCGTAGCTAGTGAAATTACTATGAGACTTAACATCTTGTCTCAAGGTGACGAGCGCAATTTTACTGCCGCTCAGAATTATTGCATTTTTTAAGAATCCTGCACATTGTAATGGGCAGGACGTATCAATTACCAGCAGCTGAACGTCCTGCTCGTCTCATCCCTTATTGTCAAAAAATTCTTATTTAAAATAAATGTCTTTTAATTCCACTTATAACATTTCCAGCTTAAACTTATGTATCTTTGAAGATTTCTGATTAAATTCTGTCCTGAAAGCAAAGCGACACGCCAACAAATCATGTTCGCTCCATACCTGGCACTGGTACCGTTATGCATTCAACGGCACACACGTCAATGTAAACTCTATCACATGGAAATAAGGGCGCTGTTGTGAATGCGAAGTATGCAGGCAAATTAGCCATGAAGCCATGTTGGGGAATCGGTAATGGCAAAGATCTTCTCGCGAATTTTATTCAGAAATTTTTAACGGATTGCTGTGATTATTTAAACGGTTACACGTTTTAGTGAAAAGCTTGAACTCGATCTGTTTAGTTTGAATATTATGTTTTGAATCATTATAAATCTTGAAAGTTAAATGTTGAAAGAGTTTTAAGTTTTGTTCAGCAATTAGCAAAACTCCCCCTTTTAATTAAAGCTTACATAGAGGAATCATTCGAAACTTTGATTTGATTTTGTAAGTTTTTCTTTAAATTTATAATTGAAATCTTTAATAAGCAGTAATCATCCATTAAGTAAAAGCTGAAAAATTCAAATGGAGTACCTACCTACTTATTGAAAGGAAAACTAATTAACATTTAGTTTTCAATTAATATTAGAATTCATAAAACAATGTCAGCTGCTAAGTATGCTGGCTAGGTGGGTCTAGCAGCGCCATATTCTGCCCCCAAGGAACAATAAATTGGCTGTCTATAAAGCCGGTTTACGGACGATAATTTTACGTATTAACATCATAACAAACATTAATGAAAAATTGCATACTTTTATGAATTGTATTGAATTATTATCACTCAGATTATTATTATTAAGAAGTCCGTTGGGGCAGTAAAGTCCTCGAATGGCGACCACGTACTGGAAGACGCAGTGTTGGTAGGCCCCCCACAAGATGGATCGACAATCTGGTCATGATCGCCGTAATACATTGGATGAGGGCAGCTCAGGAACGTTCGTCGTGAAAATCTTTGGAAGGCTTTTGTCCAGCAGTGGATGTCTTCCGATTGATGATGATTATTACCACTGAATCACACTTTATGCCGATCGTGCCTCTCTGTCGCTTGTTCTTCTCTCTCGCTTGCACTCTTGGCTCATGCTAAACGTGACACTTTTTCGTGCGTGCAGCCGGTGTTCATCGATTTATAAGGCGTTATGACGTCAACAAAAAAAAAAATGGAAATAATATAATTTGTGTTTCGGGTTGGCGAGCACCGTAAATCACTCAATCTCAAGATAAATCCACAGACTTGAGAAGAACGGGCTCGAAGACACTCGGTGTGTCTTTTATTTAATATCCAGGTTGTAGTACATAGTAACAAATACATTTCAATAGCCCTTCCACCAGTGGACAACTTATTTGCGCAGGATGCACCTTTAACTCCATGAAGCAGTAGAGTTCTTGTCTTTCGTTTTGCTGGGCGCGGTAGCTATTGAAATTACTGGGATAATGAGGCTAAACACCTTAGAGCTCATTTCCACTTGTACGAGTGGAACATCGCACATCACGTTGCGCCTTGTCAGCGGTTGCGCTAGCGCGTGCCGTGTTTCCACATTTTCCCCCAGTTTACGTTCGAACATCAATCGGTTCACATGTGCTCATAACCATTTACCATTTAAACCATTTAGACTTAGTTCTATAAACCAATTGCACTTGTCGTTTAATTTATGAAACAAACATAAATTAATCTGTACGGCAACCATAACACCGTACATCGTGGTCCTTCGAGTCGGATCTGAACCAGCGACCTATGGATCTCGGGTGTCAGATCCGTATTTTACTTAATCGGCTGTCGGAGCCTTTGATCGCACTTTCGGTTAATAACCGGTTGTCGGCCACGGTGGAAGCTGGTGTCAATCTTAAGCACTTTATACGAAGCGACTGTGCAGGATGGACATCGGTGAAGCCAAGGAAAGAAAATATTGGGTGCATCCAGTCCTTACGGAAAGATTTTTCCCATAGAAACAGCGGATATATCCATATCCAGGGAGATTTAAGGTCTGTATTTAAGTCACTTCAAATTATAGTTGCCAATCGTAATCTTGTTTTTCCAGGACAAGAGCTAGTTTTTGTAGTATACTGAGATGTCCTGAACAGTTTTAAAGTAGCGTCCTAGGTTAAAAATTTTAAATCAGTGGTTTAATTGATACATAGAATACAGATAAAAATAGAAAGATACTTGTAAATGTGTTAATATTTAATAATTTATGTACCTACTCGCTTTTTACTGACATTTATTTTGTTTTATATTTTAATAACTTGTTGTCAATTCGTTTAACCTTATACATAAACATTTATTAAAAATATGATTATTTTAATTATGTATTAATTTAATTAGCTATGGCAACTCTATTACTGCATCCTGTTTTAAAGCTGAATTGGCCTGGTTTTCCATCTTCAAATACTAGTTTTTTTTTAAACTTGGGGCTGCCAACCCTACTTCAAGAAGAATTCATGTTTGTCCATTGCTGGGATTGGTATAAATTAAATTATATTCGTTTTTTAACAATTATTTACGTCAAAAAAAAAATAAATGCAAAGCTAACCTCTAAGGCTCTAGATTTCTAACAGAAATGTTGACTCTATGATTGTATGAGCAATTTTAAAACAGGAAAAAGTCGCAACATCTGCACCCGACCTTCTACGCTGGCCCGCAACCGGTCAAAGCGAGATGTCAGAACAATTTGCTTCAATTAGACATGACGAGAGCGGCCGCAGCGAATGTGTTCAGACTTGCAATTAATTCTGCTGGCAATGTGATATAAAATATTACTGAGGTTTTTAGAGAATGCATTATTGAAGTTATAATTATTATGGCGCGTTAGAGAAAAATTATCAGTGTGAATTTTACGATGAGCGCGCACAACGTCACGCAAATTCGACACCCTGACGTTAACTGGTCAACTAGACTAACTAGCTAGATTTGTATCATGCTTCAGCTAACAAGCCTGTTGTAACTCATATGTCTACTGAACCACAACCAATAGACGAGAATTAAATAAATTTCAATTTATATACCAGTTTTAAAATAAAAAATTAATTTCTCTCTAATTGTATAAAAAATTTTGTTGTTGTTATTTAACTAAATTATGCTGTATAAATAATATATGTTTTTCTACAAACGTGAATTGGAACGAGGAATAAAAAATTTTAAGGAAATTGTTTTATTACGCCAAAGAAGAATAATTTTCTTGCGTGCGTACATAAAAGTACACACACTTTTTTATATATTGCATGCGCAGAACCAGACATGAAATATACATAATTATTCTTTATAATATAATCTACTATACTATAGTAAGCCTTCTTTGTAAAAGAAGATTTAAAATATTTCTTGAATTTGTGCTAAGTGAGTCCTAGCTTACTGTCTGGTATTTTATTGTAAAATTGAATACCAAGACTTATGAAAGAGCTCTCAACTCTAGCTAACTTATTAAATTAGTAAAACATTATCAAAGGAAAACTTGAAGAAAGTTAAAACCGTAAAATTTCGAGCAAATTTTCGATGGGCTCGTAGTTATTCGACTCCTGGTGTTTGCAAAGGTAATACATTTATTTCTTTATATTTTGGTATATACTTACTAGACTTGGTATTAGATAGTAGGTAAATAAAATAATCTAGTATTATTTTTAGATTTAAAAGGTACTTAATTTTTCAGACGATGTACCAAACTTATTTTCATATAGATATACAGACCTTTACCTTATTTGTTGACACGTCTATAAACTAAGAATGACGATTGACTTACCTGAAAAGAGAAAAAAAACCATTAAAAATTAACTCAGCAGGAACTGACTGTACGTGGCAAGTGGAGTTTTTGTCTGTGTGTGTCCAATAAGAATAACCTAAGCTTGTAATCTCTATATTAAATCTGTCCGTCTGATTTCAATAACTTGTACTTTTTATTTCTATATGTATATAATGAAAATGGTCTTTGTTTGAGGCTCAATCTTGCCCAAACCACTGATCGTATCAATATGAAACTACCAACATTCGATGCGAAATTTATTCTAGATAGTTTATGGCTACTTATTTTTTAAATTCCAACGTTTTTTCCTTTTAAAATTCGCCCAGCGAAGCGGGCGGTTACGGCAAGTAAAAAAATAACTTCAGAATGTATTCATATTTCCTACTCCTAAACGGCGCGATCGACTTCGACGACTTTAATTTAACTGAAAATTTCCTTAGACACACTGAGCTCATTATTTTGTGGGTATTGAATAAAACTTAGCTGTCATGCTCGATTATGTAAAGTTCCTTCAGATAAAGATAGCTCGAGTCGGAAATATTGACAAGTAAAAACTCTCCTACTGCACCTAAAACAGAAGGGAACTGTTCTCTCGAAATTGTTGACGAGTACGTCTACTTGGATAAACAATCCAGTTAGGCAGGTCAAATTTCACTCGTCAAATCCAACTCGGGAATCTCCGTAAGATCTACTCGTCCCAAATACGATAGTGTCTGAAGACAAAGGTTTTCAAGAGTGAGAATCGAAGTGGTCGCTAACTATAGGCGTGATTAGAAAACTTATTCTCGCTCAGAGAGCAATGGAAAGGGCTATGCTGAAATTTTTCCTGCGAGATGGAATCACTAATGAGAGGATCCGTAGGTGACAAAAGTCACAAAGTCAGTAAAGTCCTCGAATGGCGACCACGTACTGGAAGACATAGGTAGGCTGCAGTACGTAGTGTTGGTAGGCCCCCTATAAGATGGACTAATGATCAGTTCAAGATATGTTGGATGTGGGCAGCACAGGAACGATCGTCGTGGAGATCTTTGGGGGAGGCCTTTGTCCAGCAGTGGACGTCTTATGGCTGATATGATGAAACATTCTCCACCGATTTATCGAAAGCCTACGTCAGATCTATATAAATAATGCATTAAAAACTAGCCGCAGTTATCAGCCGAGAGGAATGCATTAATTACACACCCAACACTAATGAATAGGATATGCAATAATATAATGTTCGCAAACACACAAATTGCTACAGAAATAACAGTAAAGTTTCGTAAACGTACGAGGAAGTGTCTAACTAATAAGTGGCATTACTAATATAAGTGCGCTCTTGCAGGCTCTTATGAGAGACATGTCAAAATATTCATAATGCTAAAATGTATTATGTCCTTTCTAGCTTTTTAGACTACCGTACTTCTGAATATTTATTGAAGTAGGCGTTACTTTGCGGAAATCCATAATTATACAAATGATTCGAGTATTCTTTAGTGTCAATTCCGCCAATATTTGTCTTTAAACAATTCGACACGTGTTTCGCCTCTACACGAGGCATCCTCAGGACGTGTTGTCTCGCCAAAATCTCGCACGAGTCTCGTGAAGAATACTCAAATCATTTGTCTACCGTACTTCATTGAGAAAAAAGCAATTGTGTGGTTTTATAAAACCACGATTCAAGTGAAACTTGTTTTCACTAAATAACATTTAATTTTATCAACATAATAATCGAAAGTTACACTTTACTTATTCATAAAATAATTTTTTGTAAGTTCACTCTCGAGAGCTTAAATTTGGCACTTAGAATACTCGGCCAACCTGTCTTAAAAGGAGTTCTTGAAATAAATTCGCAGCCGGTTGTAATGCGACATGTAATTAATGGGCGAAACAAAGAGGCGATTTAGTAAAAGTTTAACTTTAATGAAACACATTAAATTAAATAGGGGTAAAATTACTCTATGCAGTATTCCTCCTGGATGTATTTGTTGTTATCGAGTTCGAAAGGCATTATAGCATAGTCTTAGGATGACTTCACTTCATCATCATCATTGACGTCCACTGCTGGACAAAGACCCCCCAAAGACCCCTCTACGATGATCGGTCCGATAATCCGCAGTACGTGGGCTCCATTCGAAGACTTTACTGCCCCAACGGCCCAGTACTCTTGTAATTTATCAAAAAACGTTACAAACCGACCAGATTCCTCCGTTCATCACAAAGTGTGAAACATGAAATCCCTCAACTGGCTGGTACATCCAGATTTTCATTAAGTGATTAGTTAAATCCAACTAACAATCAATTTTCCAGATTTTGCAAACTAATACCAACAATTCGATTCAAATTATTTATCCCGAATTCCGGCATCGAAATGTACAGCGTACAAGAATGTCGGAAGCCCACACACCGGTGGATAGGAATGTGAACCATCCTACGCTAAGCTCGTGGACATCAATCTCAAAACTATTGTCACTGTACAGGCAAGCCCATATCGCACTGTTTACGACCGCGTGATAGAAACTTCTAATATACACCCGTTACATAGATTATTATTCCCTTCACAAATGATTCTAGTTCTAGATTTCTGGCATATGCATACCGAGTTATAAATATTGCAATAATATACCACCATCAATTCTCAACTCACGTCGGAACATTCCATTCAAAACATTCAAAAAATCATTATAAACTACAATTATTCAACTATCAAAGGGACTTGTCCTTCCTTCCTATTTCTTAAACATCTAATGTTAAAGCTATCTATTGTTACTGTATCCGATTTTAATTGAAGAGTCGTAAACAATGCCACGATTGACATGACCTTCTTAGTATTTTAAATATCACGGTCACAAGGTCGCGCATTATCATGGTACCAGGTGCTAAGGATCTAAGCTTTGCCAAAAGATTTTTAACGTACTTTCATCATATAAGATCATAATTTTAAGTCGATCGCAATCGTTTTCAGGAGACGAAATAAAAGTTAAAAATGTCACCGAAATTTAGAGACTTCGTAATCGGAAGTGCGATACTTGCAACTACGCTTAACCTTAAAAGTCCCTCGGGATTAAAACCTCGACCGTTTACCTCCTCGTTCCTTACGTGTATTATAAATAAGGAAAGTCAGTAACATTTATTTATGTAAAAGAAAGTACAAAAACTATAAAATTAAAAACTATGCAATAAAGAGAACAGAGCTCGCGCACAATAAGATATTCTTCACAGCCAGCCGTTTATTGTTTGTTGTAAATAAAAATCCCGTAAATCACAGCCGTTGTAACTTGTTTATAGCATTCGTTCCTACTTATATTTCCTTTTAATTTGTACTTCATTGTTCAAATAATATAAAACATAGCTTCAGTTAAGTATTGTTAGAAGTCAAGAAATTCTTAATACTTGTAAGGTTTCAATAAATAAAAACCTAACGTACATTTATTATTGAAGTAAATACATCACTGGTTGGTTCATCAATAAATTTTGTAATTTGTGTATGTATTTCCCTGTTTCAATTACTTTGCTGTCACAAGTACGTAAATAGACAAGAATTAAATAAAATAGGAGAAGAAATTAGGAACCAGGAGGAATCATAAAGATAGACTCATACTGGATTCCAAGATTGCATGGACACATATTTGGTAAATGATGCCAACTAAAAGTTTTACTGAACCCGACGAAAGACTCAAAATTGTAACAGTATTGATACAAAATAACTACGTTAGCCTACCACGGAACATAATGTTCCATTACATTAATAAAACGAAGCTCACTGATCAGAAAATACAAACATTTAAATGAACTGTCAAATCCATACCAAAAAATAAGCCACTCAGCTAAACCATATAATTACATTTAATGCGATTAAAGTTGTAAGGCGCCTAACGAGATTGCATAAAAAATGATTGTCATTGATAGACTGCGTCGTTAAAGCATGCTATTATATAAAAAAGGCGCCAATTATAAGGCTCCATTGGACAATTATCGGCGTCGGTCGCCTATACGATAAACGGACTATGATTAATGCGACTTACTGTTCGGTGTATGCCTACAGTGCTAGCGGTAAAAACATAATTGCTTCATAAGTCATTACAAATTCACAAATTGAAATTCATTGAGCGATGTATAAATACTTAATGTGCCATTTATAATGATCCTTTTTTACATAGGCTAGGTATCGTGTTTGCGTTATGTTATTATTTATAACCATAGTATTAGTATAGAAGCACTGATTTTATATTATACGAGAACAATTTTGATTTGTCAATGTGTACCTTAGATAGTTTAATATTCAAATACTAATTAGCTAATTCCGAGCATGGCTGACTATTTAACATTTGTCAACCACAATCGGTTACAGTAACAATAAATTCGCTTTTATTATAAGGGACGAAACGAGCAGGACGTTCAGTTGATGATAATTGATACGCTCTGCCCATTACAATGTAGTTGCAAAACTCTGAGTGGCACTACAATTACGCTCGTTAAGTCTTATTTGCCCAGTAATCTAGCTACGGCGCCCTTCAGACCGAAACACAGTAATATTAATAATACGGCAGAAATAGGCGCCGTTGTGGTACCCATAATCTAGCCGGCATCCTGTGCAAAAGAGCCTCCCACTAGTAACTGGTCGCTTTTCTTTTGTATCTTGCTATATCTCCATGAGAGATTTTCTTCTCGTTTGCACGTAAATCTTGTGTAAATATTTTCATTCATAGATTGATAGAAATAATTTTGTAGTGATATCAAATAAACACCACCTATTTTAAGCTATCGACAAGCCCTTTCTAACGTGACGAACATAAATAAATATTTGCTATGTACACAATTTCATAAAAATTATAATTGAGATAAATAATAGCAGGAGACGCATTTGGAAAAAATCTTAAGTGATTCAGTAGTAAATGCTTGCCATGTAACTATTATTCCCGCTATCGCTTAATCTTAGTGGCTAGGACCTCTTGCACTCAGGCCACAAGTTATAGCGACTAGATTGAAGCAATATGGACGTATCACGTGGCCTGTTTCATGTATTTTGCGATTCGTTTAACAAAGTCAAATGCATTTTAGAAAGCTTTACAATAGCTTAATTTAATGTGAAATTTGCTGCTAGATATAACGCGACTTATAGGAGTAATAAGACAAAATATAGATTTTACACATATTAAACGGATGGAATTATCGCGATTCTGTGGTTGATTCAGATGGTTTAGTTGTGGAATGTTTAGTAAATATTAAACAGTCCACAACTTAACCTTGTCTTTTTTCAGACAAAGTTGTTATCGAATTTCTGTATTTGAGAGCAAAAACATTTAAAAATTAGTTTGAGAGCAAATAACAGAATAAAAGAATATCACCAAAAATTTAATGAAGTTCCTATTGGTGCTGATATTTATATTCGTTCTGTTTATTGGCTGAGCGAACTCAGTAATTGCCTATACAGCAAAATCAAGTTTGCGGGCTCGATACCCGCAGGATCTTCCATTTGTTTTACATAAACATTGTCCAAGTTATATCAGGCAAGAAGCAATGTTGTAACTAATTAGAATTAAAAGTGAATAAATGAAATGAAATTGATATCACTTCAGTAATAATCGTCACAGCAATACGAGATCTTCAACAATTTAAAAATGTTTACTACTGCGCAATTAGCAGAGTCAATCTCAACGAACCATTCTACGAGCTCAACAAATATGTCCTTGAAGTTAATGAATGAAATGTTTCATTTTTACGTCACATACACTCAGATGTTCTTGTCGACCAGGAAGTATAAAGCCATTCGCTTAATGACTTCATAGCGAGCTGATTAAAATTTATAATGGCATTAATGATTGCAGAAGTAATGGCTTTTGTTCCTTTATTGAAAGTTGATGTTTACACGAAGACAGAACTAAGTAATAAATTCATTATTGTTTGACACATCCTGTTGCTGGCATTGCAAAGAATTACGAGTGATACTCTTTTATGAAATAGGAGAAGTTAATGGCTTGCAGTATAGTTCACTTTTTTATGACAATGAGGGACGAGACGAACAGGACGTTCAGATGATGGTAATTGATACGCCCTGCCCCATTACAATGGAGTGCCACTAAGGGTTTTTGAAAAACCCAAAAATTCTGAGTGGCCAAATGCGTTCGTCACCTTGAGAAATAAGGTGGACAGTAATTTCACTAGCTACAGCGCCCTTATTGCGCTGTGAAGCAATAATGCTTACACATTACTGCTTCACGGCAGTAAAAGGCGCCGTCATGTTACCCATAATCTAGCCGGCATCCTGTGCAAAGAAACCTCTCACTGGTAAATGCCTTGTCGACTCTTACGACACCCTTGGACCTGGGACTTCCTTATAGATACTTTTTATGCCCCGGGGATGCACAGGGCAAAACTCACTAGATGCTTAGTGATAACTTCTACCTAAAGTCTGTAGTAACATCAAAGGGTACATCTGGGTAAGTTCGGATAGAGGGTAAGTCCGGATAACTCAAACTCCTTACCTTTTTTGGGGACAACCTAACATGAAACGTCATTTTGTTTGTCGCACTCACCAACTCTCATTCCTAACGTCTATCGATGAATTGCGCTGACGATGAGATTTGCCGCACTTTAAGTATATATACTAAGGTAAAAGCAAATTTTATTAAAAAAAAAGAGAAGCCCACTGAGTTTCTTGCGCACATTCTTTCCAGGTCTGAAGGCATAAATTTTCAAATGGGTTTAGTTAGGTTAGTTTTTGATTTTCAATAGGTGATTTAAAATTCTTAATTGAATAAAAATTAAATTTATTTATTTATTTTTGTTAAATATAAACGGATAACAATAAATCTGAAAATGTCTAAAATGTTGTAATAAGTATAGATTGTCTGCCAATCGCCATCTTTTGAGCTTAGATGATGTAGAATTGCCAGTCACAGCCAGTAACAGCCTCTAATTTCGTAAAAACAAAACGTTATAAAAAAGGCATTTATTTCTTAAAATTTATTCCTTTAGAATTCTTATTGATTTCAGTTCAAACACTACCACCACCGCTTCCGAAACAAATGGCGCTCTGAGAGAGAACGAACGACGCAAGAAACTCTCCCGGCATTGTTTTTGCGCTCTTCTTAATAAAATATACAATATTGTAAAGACATTGTTATTGCTATAAAACAATCATAATCTATTCCCACGTTGTGTGATCGCTTAGAATTGCTGTGAAGTAGTAAGATTTACGAGAGAGCGATTTTTTAATAAAACATATAACTTTATTATATAGATAATGCCTGAAATCGACCCTTTGTGATTTACCCTTCATTATGTATATTATGAAGCCTACTAGAATTAAATACAAGCAATCCCTTAATTCCCCGTGATGGAGAAATTTAGCGAAAAAATTCACCCGTCAGTTCTGTTTCTGTCATATCTGATGCGGGCATTTTTCGTGAGATCAAGTTCGTCGACCGACCTTCCCAGCGATCGTGAGATATTCGACATGCATTCCAGAGGCTTCTCAAATTAAATTCCGCATACCGATTTGATACAGAACGTATGACGAATTCCTTAATTATGCCAGTTATTACATGGATTAAAGAATAAACGATTAATAAAATGTTACACAAATTAAATATGTAACCAAAATTTACGCGCGATGCGGGACTCCTACCCGCGCCCCCGTGTCGTCTAAGTACTCTTACCAACTGAGCCAACCGTTCGAATGACGCATCGACCGTTTTTCTTGGTATGTCTTCTTCAACACTCAGGTCAACCCCAATTTTTTATGATGATTATGTATGTTTGTTCCCGAGTCATGGATGTTTATATGTATTTATGTACATGTTTAAGTAAGTATATTGTATTAAATATATCGTTGTCTTGTACCCATAGTACAGGTTTTTTTTGTTATGGAATAGGAGGACAAACGAGCGTCACCAGGTGTTAAGTGATCACCGCCGCCCATATTCTCTTGTAACACCAGAGGAATCACAGGAGTGTTGCTGGCCTTTAAGGAAGGTGTACGCGCTTTTTTTTTAATGTATCCATGTCGTATCGTCCCGGAAACACCGCACAAGGAAGCTCATTCCACAGCTTTGTAGTATGTCGGAGAAAGCTCCTTAATAACCGCACTGTGGAGGACCGCCACACATCCAGATGGTGGGGATGATATCCTAAATTATGGCGTGTCGTGCAAAGGTGGAATTCGGCAGCAGGTTAAATAGCTCTTTGGAACACTTCCCGTGATAAATGCGGTAGAAGACACACAATGAATGAGGCTATGCCTAGTTTGGGGCAAGATATTTTGTGTAAAAACTGTGTCAATATTATTATAGTAGGTACGTCTTTGGTAGGCTAGTATAATCTAAGTCTGTGATGTGTATTATTGTAAATTATATATCTGTGAGTTGTTTATGTAAGCGGAAGGCGGCAAGTATTATTTACTGGCAATCTTTATCTATTAACATAATATTTCTTCGGTACGCGAGTGCTTATTAACTCAATCCCGTATTCATAAGCGACACTGTGACAGGTGAACGTAATGCATTCCGAAATTGTTTACAATATGCAATGAGTCTTGTTGTATGTAAACAGTAAATATATAGCCAACGACTTTCGTGTATGTTTTTCTCACTGTCTTTTCGTTTTCGAATCATACATACAACAAAATTTTATGAGGATGAAAATTTGCCTCGTTAACTATTTATTTCTAAAATTCACCTACTTGGCTGGAAGAAGGTTGTGTAATTAATGACATTGGCTGAAGTCTACGCATAATCTTTGGTTTTCCAAAAGGAATATTGTTTATTTATGTTTTTGTAAGTTAATTTTAAATTCTAGACAATTATAGTTTAGTAAACATAAGCATACAACACAAACCGCCGTGGTTTATGGCGTGATTGATATAGGTCATAATAGATATTTCATGACAATGACTAATGACGTTCTATAACATATAGACAATGCATCATCATACAAAATCAAAGCTGAAATATGGCACACGCCACAAATGACACCATAATAACCTTCGACTGCTATGTCTATGCATTTCTGATTGTGTCGTTTTTTCTATTCCATTCTGACAAGCGGGACTTGTCAATAATATTGTACCATATTTAATGAAAAAATATTCGTTTCATTAAATTACTTCCGCTTTTTGCATATCAATCTTATATAATAAAATAACTTTACCGATGAAGTCACACGATCTTTTTTTGAGTATTAATGTATTATTTAAGCACTTTTATTATTATAGCACACTTAGGCTTGTTGATGGACACACAGTTGACACACGACTACGAAGAAAAGGCTTACATTGGCTTTAAACACACTTTTTTTTTATGGAATAGGAGGACAAACGAGCGTACGGGTCACCTGTTGTTAAGTGATCACCGCCGCCCACACTCTCTTGCAACACCAGAGAAATCACAGGAGCGTTGCCGGCCTTTAAGGAAGGTGTACGTGCTTTTTTTGAAGGTCGTATCGTCCCGGAAACACCGCACAAGGAAGTTCATTCCACAGCTTTGTAGTGCGTGGAAGAAAGCTCCTTGTAAACCGCACTGTGGAGGACCGCCACACATCCAGATGGTGAGGATGATATCCTAACTTGTGGCGTGTCGTGCGAAGGTGGAATTCGGCGGCAGGAATTAGGTTAAACAGCTCTTCGGAACACTCCCCGTGATAAATGCGGCAGAAGACACACAATGAAGCAACGTCTCTACGCGACGCCAAGTGCTCCAGCCGTTCACAGAGTACTGGGTCCCCGACAATTCGAGCTGCTCTGCGTTGCACACGGTCAAATGGATCGAGCTGATACTGGGGTGCGCCAGACCAGAGATGACAGCAATACTCCATGTGTTGCCGGACCTGCGCCGTTTTGCCGTTCCGTTATCAGACTGCGAATGATATGTCCATATGTATAGAAGGTTCTATTATCTACATAGAACGTCATTACTACAATAAAAACCAAACATTATATACAGAACATTGCATTAGATTCATAACTCTTATTAACATAACATTTAACATCTGTAAATTGTCTTTTTATCTCAACTTAACTCCCACGCGTCCAATACAAAACACGACCATCACTCAAAGAGCTTTCGACAGAGGAATTTGTAATAAAACTCTCGTAAAACAAAAATTTTACGAGAGATCGTGTTGCGTTGGTTATTGAACAATACGCGAAAAAACCAATTGTTCGATGACTATAAGTGACGCCCACTCGACATGGGACGAATAAGGCTTTATTACGATTTCATTCAACAAAATCTTTATTTTACAAGATATCAAGAGGTTTTATTGAATACAAATGTCTTGATTTGGAACCTACCTATATTAGTTTGTTTTGACGTTTCTTTTAGTAAAAATGTTCAAAATTTCTTTACAATAAACAGAAGTTTTAAACTATTAATTTTTTTATTATTAGATTATTAAATATAGAAATATAACACCACAAGCTTTAACCTTAAATCGAAAATTAAGTGCAAGTATTTATTTTCCATTCAGTAATAATCTTTGAAAACACTGCGCTAGGGGGTTGATTTTTAATGATTTTAAATCCAACATCACAACTAATCGAAGTGTGTACATTTTGAAACAAATAAATGTAAATATTGGGGTTGAGCAGGTTATCAACTGTAAAGTAGATCCTGTAGATGAAGCCACAACCTGAGAGTTGAACAAAGCATACAAGATTTTATGACGCTACGTCACTCGAACGGTTAGCTCAGTTGGTTGGAGCACCGGCACAGAACGCCGCAGGTCGTGGATTCGAGTCCCGCATCGTTCATAAAATTTTGTTTTTCAAATTTTATTTGTGTATTAATCCTAGAAGTAAGGGTTATTACTTTACAAACATAACAAATTGTTTAAATAAATGTTAAACAAAACTATATATTTTTAATAATGTAATATATGAACATGCATATCTTTTTTTTTGTAAAACATATTGTAATTTTTTTTTGCTACACCGATGCTTTAAATTCTCTATTAAAGATTCTGAAAGAGTTAGCTTATTGCCAACATTAAAACACCCAATGTTCTAATAAGCATTACATCATCCAAACGAGTGTTGTAATGTTGTACTGAATTTCATAACAACACTCCTATTTTTTTTCAATCTCTTCATGCTCAAAGAGTTTGAACAGACAGCCACATTATTATTGCACGATGCGTGGTATCTGTATGAATTTCAAAAAAAGAACATTTTCGTTTACGCGCGTTCCACACTACCAGAACGTCGCGCGCCGTAAAAAGAAGTAGGTTATTCGAATCCCCGCCATTTTTCTTCGATATTTTTTTTGTTTTGTTTACAAAAAACGAGCGATTCATATTAAACTCTGCAAAAGAACATAATATTCAAGTGAATTTTAATTATTGCACTATAAAAACTGTAAATTACTACTAAAAGAAATATTTTTTTCATTAATACTTAGTTTATTTGTATATAATCAGTAATGGATGATATTAGGTTACTACCAGGACTAAGTGTTTCAGAATCTTTTAGAGGATTCATATTATGAGTGTAGATAAACTCCTGTATGCAACTGTTGATAATTAGTTATTAAAACACTCATGTGATACTATTATCACACTCGGCTTCGCCTCGTGACATACAGCCACATTCGTGTTTTAATACCCCTTATTACACAACAGTTGCATAAATAACTATTAAAGCTATGTCTACCGTAGGTAATAAGGCGATGGTTACGTTAAAATAATTGAGTATATTTTTATGAAAATAACTCTTAAAGATAATATAACTGCCAAACTCTATAACCTCTTTGCTTGGGAGACCTGCGAGAATAATCACGCATTTAAATACCGGCTTTCCCTTGACAACCGGCATCGATAGATTTCAGTTACTAGCTATTATGTTGCATTGAATGGGTTTCTCAAATGGGCGCCAGTAATATACCGAATTTTATTTCTGATGAGTTTTAGTCAACAGCTATTGCCTATTATGATCGATACAAATGATGTAAGTTACTTCATATTAACTTAGTCTCGTGCTACATTTTGGCGAGACAACACGTCCTTAGGATGCCTCGTGTTGAGGCGAAACACGTGTCGAATTGTTTAAAAATAAATATTGGCGGAATTAATACTAAAGAAAGCTTAAATTATTTGTATAATTATCGATTTGCGCAAAGTAACGCCTACTTCAATAAATTTTCTATTATGATCGAGTTTTGTTGCAAAAATGTTTAATTGAATTTTTTTACTTTAGAGACACTAGAAGAATAGCCTAATTTAAATAAAATTACTAAATGAAAAAAGCGCGGCGTGCATTATTTTATCATATATTTAATAAAAAAAAAGGATTGTGTGGTTTTATGAAACCACGGTAAAAGTGAAACTTTTTTTCACATTATAGACATTTAACTAAAATTTTTTGGAATAATATTCCATTATGGGTATAAAAATCGCTTTATCTACATGTATACACTTCTATAATAAAGTCCCAGCCACTGTTTTATATAAAAAAATGGCTCTGTCGTTAATCCTATTACTCAACTGCTTAATATCTAAATGATCGGACAACCTGGGACTAGATTGTGATTATTTTATAGCGATAGAAATGACTGTACAATATTGTAAATATATTTTTATTGAAAAGACCGTAAAAAAAGCTTAAAATGCTGGGAGAGTTTCTTGCGCCGTTTCTTTTCTCGCAGAGCGCCATTTGTTTCCGAAGCGGTAGTAGTATTTAGTAGTTATTAGAAATGACATCAAAAAGAATTCTAAAGGAATCAATTTTGAGAAAATAAATGCCTTTTATGCCTTTTATCAATCTTAATTTTATACTTGGAAAATTGGAATGATAATGGGAAATAATATAAGTAGACTATGTCTCCCACTAAATGAATAATAGTCTATACACAACACGGTCAGCTGCTGCGAACCATAGGCGCCGCCCGATCGTCACGCGACATGCAACACACAGACGAAAAAGATTGAGACGATGTAATAAAAGTTTCACTTTAAAAGCGAGTAAAAAAAACATAAGTTGCACTCAAAAAATAACACACAAAAATTAAGCCTCGTGAGACAATATCAAAATAAAACACAAAAGCTAATAACACCGCCCTGTTCGGTCTGGAGCAACCTTAATCCCCAGAGGTGTCCCCGCTGAATTGAATGAAAAATTAAGAAATTCTTTGACAACCCTCGTCCTAATAACTCATAAAGTTTATTCGAAAAACATTTTTAATAACTGATTCGGATTTGTTTATTTCACCGTCGTGAAAATATTTTCCCTCTCGTAATCAAGTAGCATTCTTTCCAAGGAATACAAGTCCTACATTTTATTCTTTAAAATGTATGCACAAGTGAGTCGCAATAGAATTGTAAGGAGAAAAGAATTTTGTATACAATTTGTATACGACTTAGCTTAGAATACAAAGATTATAAACTTAAGGTACTGGTGTACTTAAGTACGCATGCAAGAAGATATTCTTCTTTGGCGTAATAAAACAAAAATCCTAATAAAAAATATTCCTCCTGCTATTTTACGTTTGTAAAAAAAGCAATATTGTTATAAAGAAGGTATTAAATACAACCTATGATAGTATAATACGACATAATTTAGTTAAATAACGTGTAATAAAATATAGGTACTAAAATTGTTACAATAAAAAGGCAAAGCTGTTCTTATTTTCTGTTCTATTTTCAAACTCTGCAAACGAAAATGATACACTATTGACACAAAAATCTCTACCAATACACTAGCGTACAGACATACAAAGACAACAAGATAGAAAAAAAAGCGAATCTATTATTACTGTAACCGATTTTTGATTTATAAGTCGTAAACAGTCAGCCACGCTTGGAGTTAACTAATATTATGTATAATGCCAACTTATAATTTTATAAATAAGCTCCAAAACTTTACATCTATTTACCTATTAATTTACTAAATGTTATTATTAAGACTGCGCTGTTCCCACAGATAAATCATGAAGATGTGAAAGTTGCAATAAAAAGATAAATAATAACCACACGCACTCTTTGAAAAATCAAAATTGGTCACGCATTTTATGGCTGTCAAGTCGTCTCTACGCTAATATATACACAGTCTATGCTCACTACAAACTGTAAATAATTACAGCTATACTATTAATAAACTTGGTATAGAGTTAATCCGAGAATAAACCAAGAATATGCAAAATATTGACTATCGCTGACAACACTGTCAATACAACGATAATTCTGGTTTTTGCCCTATTTACTTACATCCCGTCGCAAAAAAAAATCGGTAGTTCTGAAGTTTTCCGAATGTCAAACAGCCCTGCAAACGTAGAAAGAAGATGAACACTACATTCGCTGTCGGCGTATGTAAATGAAATAGCGATAGTCTAACTTTTTATTTAATACAGTTGGGAAATTATAATAAACCGAATAAAAATTCTCAAGACTGGCCTAAAGGTCCAAATACCAGGTCATAAACTCAAAAAAAAAATCATCTTTTCGTTCTGGACGATTTGTACAATTGAATTCACACCAAAACACTCAATTACGTATGACAATCAGAATTTATTCAATTAGAATTTAAATTAAATCAATTTAAAAAAATCGCATAAGGGAAGGGAATCGCAGATATTGTAGTGTATCTCGCTTACTCTCAATACCAATCTAATATATGTGTCTCTGTCATATTATTTTTATTTTATCGACGCATCTATTGTTAATCTTCTTCTACGCTTGCAAATAAACGCAGAAAACGTTATACGTTCGACTAAGCCAATTTTAAGCAAAAAGTCTATTATCCAAAAGTTTTAAGTTTTCTTAAGTGTTAATTCCGCCTCTGGCACGAGACTTGTTGACTAGTTAGGCGAGTCAACATGTCCTGAGGATGCCGCCTGTATAGGGGCGAAACCCGTGTCGAATTGTTTAAAAACAAATATTGGAATTAACACTTAAGAAAACTTAAAACATTTGGATATTTATAGATTTCCGTAAACTAACGCCTACTTCAATAAATTTTCTAAAATGTCTATTTGTAAACATTTTGCATATTCTTACCGGTTACTGTTTAGTGAACGATACGGAGTCGAAAGACTTAGGTTTAACACGACAGAAACAAACCGTCGATTTAAAATGTACGTGAGTTACAATTGTTTTGCGGTGATAGTGTAGCGGAGACGATTTCCCCGGGGCTTGGCACAATCGATAGGTCCCTCTTCAACATTAAATTATATGGAATCAGGATCTGTTAGGGCGCATTTACACTCGGAGCTTGAGTCACGCTGACTGTCGCTGCAACTTTAAATATAAATCAAATTGTTTTAAACATTTCTACATATACAAATATAAAAATGTAAGCTTTAGTGTTAATTCCGCAAAGTTTTTTTAGTCTATAAGCAGGATGCACAAGACAACCTAAAGAATTTATTAAAATTTTATTGAATTAGGCATTTTTTTGTGCAGAAATCCATGATAAGTCTAGATGGTGTGAATTAATAACACTATCTGCAGGATGACTACAGGATGCAAGCATAGAGTTAGGGAATAAATGCTTTTACCACCGAATTTTGATATTCTTAAGTCATTTTCCTTGCTTGTGGGATTAAAACAAATAGGCACCACGCCTTTTTTGGATCCTCTAGGGGTACGTCAAACAATATCAACAACAAAAATAACAAATTGTTTAGTTTTGAAAGAACAACATCTCAACTCTATTTCTTAATATGCAATTTTTGAGGTTCAGGTAACAAAAGTAGATCCTGTAGATGGCGCCACAACCCAAGAGTCGAACAAACATACCAAGATTTATGGATCATGCGTCATCCGGACGGTTGGCTAAGTGGTTAAAGCTAAATAAATATATGTATATGTGTAAATATATGCATTGTATCGACATGGAAAGACCGCACAAGCAATTTAATTCCAGAGTTTTGTTGTACTTGGTAGTAAGTTACTTGAGAACCGTCCTACTAAAAGCGAACCTGACTGAGAGAACTATATTCAAAAAGACAAATATTAATTTAAAACATTATTAAGACACATGATTATTCTACATTATTTAACATCACTAAGTCACAAGGATCAAGTTCAATCGTAATATGAGCGTTACATAATAACATATTTGTAACGCAATATTTTTGCGCAGTGTAAAAGTGCCCTAACTATGTGCAGTTGATAATTAAGTTTTCAATATTTGCTTCAACTTTCGCGTAGAGAGAGTCATCGAAGAGTGGTGTTGTGTGCATTGTTGAACAAAATACAAGCTTAAACGGTAGAGTACTCGGTAGGGGCTTTCAACAACTAACTCGTACACAGCCGGCATTTCAATTCACACTGTTTATTTGTAGCTCTGACTGCTACAGTATATTTTCAGCGGAAATAGTATACGTTGTAATTTAAATTGGGCTTAACTGTTATTTAGCTTATTCTGCTATCAGAATGAATAATAAACATTTATTTCAAAGTCAAAGATATTTTATTGACATGAAATCACAAGATTGCTTGTCACCGTCAATCACTAAAAATACAAATCAGATATCACGGACTAGTAAAAAAAGAAGGACTCCGCGCCGTGATATTAGCAATTGTAGCACCTTTTTGGTAGTGTGTGTGCGGTTACGGGGTAAACCAGTTACATAATTTTTTCTCCCTTAAATAATCATATATCCACAAATACTTTTATATTATTGTTTTTACACTTTTTTACAACGCACAACGGCATTTTTAAAATATTTTATTGCGACAGAAACTGATCTGTCACAGACGATGGCAAATCTCATAATGGCGGCCGATCGGCTTGTATTAGTGTAAGTATATGTGTGGGGCTATTTATTTACACGTTTACCGGCTTGTTACTTGTAATTTCACTAGTTACAGCGCGCTTCAG
The DNA here is from genome assembly GCF_905404315.1 of Leptidea sinapis. Taxonomy (NCBI): domain Eukaryota; kingdom Metazoa; phylum Arthropoda; class Insecta; order Lepidoptera; family Pieridae; genus Leptidea; species Leptidea sinapis. The sequence continues at coordinate 31,643,182 of NC_066312.1, read as the reverse complement.
ACCAAAACACAATAATGCTTGCACATTACTGATTCACGGCATAAAAACGTGCCGTTGTGGTACTCATAATCTAGCCGGCATCCTGTGCAAAGGAACATCGTATAGTATACTTTTGCTATAAAACAGCATAAGTCTGCATCATGTATATGACATACAATTCCAGGTCTTGTTCCTAATAACTATATAACAATGAAATACCACCCGCATCATGTTGATGTCTGGCATTTAACAACCAGGCGATTTGCGAGGATCTTCATGCCTCGTACAGCCACTTGTGGGATCAATTACCTTAGGGACCTCCAAGCTTAGAGCATGGCCTGCATGCAAAGGCCGGCAACGCATCTCTTGAACACTGGTTTGCAAATGTTCATGGCTGGTTACATCACCACTTACAATCAGGTCTCTTGCCCTTATGCCACCTCATTTATAAAAAAATATGATCATCATCAACCTCCACTGAGAAGACAGCACACGAAGGAAAAGAGATAGTAAAAGAATGCGAAACACAATATTAATTACAACAATGGGTTTAGTGTGAAATGTTTCTTAACGAGACATTTTATGTTATATCATAATAATAAATCAAAGAATCATAACTGTGATATCACGTATTGAAAATTGAGATATAATTGGCATTTGGTTTGAAGATAGTCTCTTATTAACGTTAACTAGCTGACCCGGCAAACGTTGTTTTGCCATACGAGTATAAATTATATTTAGAGTTAGACCGTTTCTTGGACATTGCAAAATTAGGTACTTTATTTTTTTTTAAATAAAAGAATTTTTCTTAAATAACCGTAGCCTAAGTTACTCCTTATAACATCAGCTACATGCCCTAAAAGTCCCTTCACAATACGACCAGCTTATTCAGAGATTAGCCGGAACAAACGGATAAAAATTGTGAAAAAAAAATATTTTGATATATATATTCATATACCTGTAGTATAACACGGTTATTTCAATATTACAAACAGACACTCCAATTTTGTTTATATGTATAGACTATGAATACATTTACCGGCATTCAACCACATACTAATTATATTTCTAGTTTCACGACAGCATTGCACTTATTGCATAAGCTAAAATAAAGTTATCTGTACAATTAAGAGAGACGTTTAACCGACAAGTTGTAATTTCAAGTTGTAACTTATTATAGCAACAACCACTTATGGTAGCATAGCCATTTTTAATTTAAACGTTGCGAGATTTTTTCATGCTTGCACCGTTACGGAAGGTTGTAAATGAAATTTTAAAGGGTTTATTTACTGGTGTTAACTAGTCGTAAGTCTTAGCTGATTTATAATAATTTAGGCTCAAGCACTGTTTAAGCGCGTAATAGAATAGTGTTCGAAATCGTTAATAGATGTCATCCCACGTTGTCTAGGACGCGTTTTTGAAGTTTATTGTACAAATGTCATATTACTAATGATGTGATTGAAGAATAAACTTATAAATATACGATTGGAACAGACCGTATATTATTTTATTGCTAAACCTTCCTTAGTTGTATTTATTCGTTGGGATTTGTACAAGCATTTATTACTACAAGGTTGCATATCTAAATAATATATTTTGTTCGTTTTAAGATGATACAAACCACGATCCTTCTTCATTTTACAACTAGGGTACTCACCTGAAACAAATAAATATATAATTAGATTTATAACTGGCAATTTTACAGAACAAAATCATAAAATACATTATCTAGTATTTATAAGGAAAAAAGGTGAATGAAATAAAACCGTATAGTAAAAGAGAATACTTATAGTAAAAGAAGAGAAGAAAGTAAACCATAAACAACTCCATTTTACTCGCTAGGACTTGCTTCCGAATACGAAATGAAATAGGTGTTGGCAAAGAATTCAAAGCAGTAAAAATCTGCATTGTTTAATTGCGTTTAGTTACATCATAGAGTATGGATAGATATGTAAAATCCTGGATTCTGACGATAAAGACAAATAAAGTAAAATATTACAAAAAGTCCCATGATGAATTATTATTGAGTTTATTTGCGGAGACACGACTGCGATTACACACGAAAGTGAGGGGAGAGAATCTGTGTGTGAGCAAACAATGGATATCAATTGATCAAAATTTCAATAGCAGCAACCAAGTACGTAATCTATTATAATCTGGTTCACGCTCCCTAGTAGTAATAGTGCGATGCGAGTACACGTGCAGGGATGGTTTATATAGGGCAATTCAACTGATACGTGGATACGATTATCATCTTTATAACACACCGATAAGAGGTATATTTCTGTGGGTTTGGGGGAAAAAGATAAAATGTTTAGCCGCGCTTTTTTACGCCGTAGCAACGCCTCGTTTTCAGAACCTTATCCATTGAACATTTAGCTTTCGCAATGTTTGTGGATAATAGAGTATTCTACAGCGCTTTTCGCTTCTTTTATTAACATTTGTTCAATAAGTACTGCAGATGACTCTGTTAGTTTACGAACGTGTCTATTGATAGCCTAAAGGTTGAATGATGTCTTAACGTCGGATAATTATTAAATAGTATTCATAATTTTTTTGTATTTTATAAACTTTGAACTTTAATAATCCATAATTTTTTATAAAATTGGTAATGATGATATCAAAACCAATGATGATATATTTAATAACCATAAATGTAATTGAATCGGAATAATAGTCTTATGTCTGTCACAAACGATAATGCAGGAAAAATTTCATTAAGACTTAACAATAGAGAGCGTAATGTGAAAAGTTATGAAGATTTGAAACAGAATTGTCAAACCAATCATGATATCATTTTAATTCAAGACTCTTTCCTACTCCTCCTTTGTATTTGGTAATAATAAGCCATTCTCGAGAAAACCTAAAGAATGGCTCAAGATTTTATTAAGGACTCATTGAAATGGCGACCTACAAATTCTAAAGAGCAGCAAAACCTACCTACGCTGAAATCTATAAAATATTTGACATTCTCGTGGAAGGGTAGGCTCTAAGGCACACATAAAGACGCAGCGAACAATGTGTATTGAAAGTTTCACAAAGGGGACACGGCTTCGAATAAAAGCCAGCGAGACTCAACCTGACAGCCCTCAAGAATTCTGGGGTAAATCTTTTTAGGTTTTTTGTAGTGCGAATATACTTATTAAAACAATGAGAACTTGTGATACGTAATTAATTGAATTTGACTTATTTGTCAACAACGTGGTAATTTGAAATGGATTCGTTGACTCGTAAAAAGCGCAATGACCTTATTGATTTGTTTACATGAAAGTTTTTAGTTTTACATTGCTGCGCATGTTTTAAGTTAAGTTTATATTATATGTAGCACTGCATTTGAGCGTGGTATTTATTCCGCTATGAATATACTTTTTGATAATAATAATATAATAATATTGACACACTTTTACACATCTTGTCCCAAATTAGGCATAGCCTGTTATGGGTTGCAAGACAACGATATATTTAATACAATATACTTACTTAAACATACATAATTACATATAAACATCCATGACTCGGAAATAAACATCCATATTCATCATATAAATGCTTACACCTACCGGGATTCGAATCCGGGGCCTCTAGCTTAGTAGGTAGGGTCGCTAAAAACTCGGCTATATCGGTCGTCTATATAAAGACAATTTAAACGTCTAGATAGAGACACTTCCTGCTAGACAACCGATGAAAACAAGCCATGTTTATTACTTTTGTGTGCGTAACAAGTTTCGTCTTACACTCGAGATTTGTATGTCACTTTGTGTCAGTGCGCGTGCATTGCTCAAAATAGAGTTTAATTATCAACCTTCCGACGATTTCAGGGCTCTCATAGTCTATCTAGGCGTATAAATAATATAAGGTTTAAATAATAATAAAAAAATACTTTTTTAAGGAATAAAACGCATGAAATGAATGTTATTTATTGTTCCTCATATTTTGTTGATTTTAAAACAATGCAACTGGGCAACAGGATGGCAAAAGTCGAGACAGTGATAGTTGTAATTAATTTAGCGACGACGAAGCAACAGAAAGAAAGAAACAGGCATAATGAGGTGAGAAGTAGCAATCAGATACAACCACGAGGAGATTAATCTGTGCTTAGTAATTAAAGAGATAGATTATTGTAAAATTATACAAATCCCAGTGCCCATTGGTTGTAGCAGCGATAGATAATAATCAGATAGTGGTCGATGTAAGCCAGAACTTACTTCACTACAATTAGCATTCGAGATTGAAACCTTGATGTTATCTGTGCAGATATAGACAAGTTCGTAAAAGAAAATGACGGTCCGTAAGCAGTTAATTGTTTGATCTAATCTGATTTCTGATCAGGTCATCTAGAGAGGTTGCTTGTAGTAACATCGGCCTCAGGAATGTATTATGAAAATGGATAAAGAAAATTCGAAATATATTCAGACCTGGATAGCACGGGCGTTCGTTTTGAATAGAATTTCATTATGATACGTTTTGTTTACGAAAACATCGACACAGTAGTACAGAGCGCGTTATATTTCACATACAAGGAAAGTAAAGATGAACCTAATATTTGTTTTTTTCAACGCTGTCACATAGTTTGTTTATAAATTATTGTCACTGGTCAATGTTGCCACAGTACAAGTAATAGAACAGTAGCGTAACTCAGCGGTCTCTTTAAAATGTATACCTACGTCTTTTGGTACAACTGGAAATTTTGACGACGCGGACATGCGGTGCAGCTACTTTAACTCGGACAGCGACCATTCTCGGAAGTCTTGTCTTGTCTTTCCAAGATTGCTTAGCGGCTGTGTTAATCGTGTGTATGTGTGCGTGCGTCGATTCGGGCGCTTCAGTATGAAGTTGAAGTACTGTTCTATTACTATATTGTAGTATTGCTAAGTTTATGTTCTTTCATACAACTTTTCTGCCTGTTGAGAATGTGTGGTATAAAAGATATGTTAATTAAAGTGAAATAGACTAGTTTTTCATCTAAAATTTGATGATATTTTGAATTCCTTGTATATTTTCTTAATTTAAGTATATTTCGTATTTCATCATCATATTTAAACCTCCACCAGTCATTACAAATCTTACACGATTAAGCTAAGGGTTAATGAGCCTTAAAATACACAGTACAGAGTCGAAAATCCTTTTTTGTCAGTCATTATAATGGGTTGCACGAATTTCTTTGTCACAAAGAGCACAGACCGCCTTTGTTTTCAAAGATCAACGCGTGGTGACTCGTCAGTCAGCTCATTTTGCACAAAACACCCAAATCTCAAACTTTCACGCTATTGTTATTGCGCGGGCGTTAGTACCGCCTTAATGGTTGAGTGGATTTTTGAAATATTTTTAAGGATTTTCTTTGTTTTAGTTGTTTTTACGAAACACAGTATACTTATACACACATTGAATGTTGGAATAATGTGGTTATATTTATTATTTTAGATATATATATATATATCACATATATGTGTGTGTGTACACATATTATTTCGTTTTAAAAAAATAAACTTTATTATAAATTTAAAAACATGTAATATTTTATAGGTTACGCAATATTTAACAAAATTCCACATTTGGAGCAAAAGCTAATAAATGAGTTTTAATTGATTCAAGAATTAAAGGCTTCTATAAGTCAGAGATAAAATAAAATACAGTAATAGCGATAAAAATAGTTAAACACGAACCCTTTAGGCTTGTAAATTACCACATCTGTCAATGGTAAATAATGATGTCAGTTATTTTAAAGCGCTTACAAGATACTATAATTTCTATTAAAATCATTGAATAATTTTTCACCAGTGGGAGGCTCCTTTGCACAGAATGCCGGCTAGATAATGGGTACTACAACGGCGTCTTTTTGTGCCGTGAAGCAGTAATGTGCAAGCATTATTGTGTTTCGGTCTGAAGGGCGCCGTAGCTAGTGAAATAACTGGGCAAATGAGACTTAACATCTTATGTCTCAAGGTGACGAGCGCAAATATAGTACAGCCCAGAATTTTCGGGTTTTTTAAGAATCCTGAGCGGCGCTACATTGTAATAGGCAGGACGTATCAATTACCATCACCCTAACGTCCAGCTCGTCTCGTCCCTTATAGTAAAAAAAATACTTATTGCATTAAAAAGGCCATTTACTTTTTATATTCACTGTCTTTTGTATGAATAATCCATCAAGCAAAATATAGTGCTGTTTTATATTTTTATTTGAAGCCAAAGTCTTGCGTTTAGTATTCAAGATAAGCTGAGTGGGACAATTATAACTGTATATTTATTTTTTGCCAATTAGACTAGTTTCACCGTTAATACAATTAGAATGATAATATTTTGCACAGTTTGAAAGGTTTACTTTCGCATGTATGTGTCAAATAGTTCCCACTAAGCTATAAGAAAGTGTTGCTAGGAACATATACCTTATTACACTGATAATAACATCGCTTATGGAAGTCTTTGTAAACAATACGAACTATTTACGGGTATGTCATTGTTGTGCTTAAGATTATTTGACGGTATTTACATACAATATCTAAACGGGACTTCATTACTAAAGGGGAGGCAGAAACTGGCTCTATATTATGCTAAGTAGACCTACGAGGTACCTATGTCTATCCCTAAAAAGATTTTACCTTCTTTAAGAGAGTACTGTACTCTCGACGTGCCGCTGTGTGAACAGTTTGCAAATTAAAACTGTTAGTAAAATATCCCAATAAGAACAGTAAATCAATAAAAACGGGATGTTTTAAATACGAGATATCTTAATTTATAACGCGCGCCAATTACATATTTTGTTGTTACATTCTTTTATTTTAACGCCATCTAGCGGTATGGATGCATACTGCTTACAATATGATTTTTGTTTACCAATAAGTAAACGGTTCATATTTTTTGATGTGTGTTTTGGATTTTCCAAACTATTTATAATTATTAATAACGACCTTAAGAGTACTAAGTAGTTATAAGTTTAAGTGCAAAGTATAATGCAATGAAAATCGTAGTAGAGTCAGTAATTGCATTTAAAAAAATCAATCAGTCATTATTGTCAGTTCTTCCATGAAATGATGTTAATACATGTAGTATCAGTACTTGTAATATTACATTTTGGTAGGTATCAGTAATTTCTGATTGTAAAATAATAAAACCTATAATTATTGAATAGTTTAAGCAACAAGAAACAGATTTGGTTCTGTTCACGATATAACACAAATCAAGAAGAAACCGAAATTAGAAAGGATAGACCACACTATAAAAGGATTAAAATGGCGATGGGCAGGACACACCTTGCAAGCAATATAGGAAAATGGACAAAAATATTATAGATTGGTATCCAGGACAAGGGAAAAGGGATCAAGGAAGACAACCCATTAGATGGGAAGATGATTTTAAAAAAGTAACTGGACCAACGCGGAGATGATGAGAGTATTACTTAGATAAGAATAATGCTTAGATTATATATATTACTAGCTGACCTGACAGACGTCGTTCTGTAGATAATAAAAAAAAATACTGTATTTTATTAATTTGCCAATAATATTTTAAAACATCAAGAATTATTTCGTGAGAAATGCTCCCTGTTGTTATAATGAAATTGTTTTACAGCGAAACTGTCAAACCGTGCGTCAATAAATTCTCTCACAGAAAATATGTCCATTCAAAACAAATATTGGAAATAAATATAACTATGGGTCCCAAATCGAAATAAAAACTATCCTATCTCTCAAGTTGGACTAAACTGAACTCCATGCAGTAATCCCCATTAAAATCCGTTGATTAGTCTAGGAGTCCATCGAGGACAAACAACGTGTCACGTAATTTATATATATATATATATATGTATATATTGTTCTAATCTTTAAATTGTTTGCAATAAAGGCTTATTTATTCATTCATACATTCACGATATAACATGAAAAAGCACTGACACAAAATGTAAAATACATTTAACGTGAGTTTGTACAAAAGTAACCATGTAGTAAATCCATCTACACAAAACGAATAAGTACAATATAATGTATTCGGAGCTCAGTGTGCCCCGGCTTTACAATAGTACTAAGAGACTTACCAAGATCTTCAGTAGCCTAACGGGAAGGTTCTATTGTTAACCATAATTGTTATTGTCTTGAATTCATTGGGGCTGCCCGTGTCTTTTGTCTTATTTGGTTAATTTAGTTCAGCTTACGTAGTCATTTAATATTATATTGTGGTTTGTCTTTAATAATTGATAGCTTGATAAATCTTAATTGTATATACCTGTCTGAATATATAAGGTCAGGACACACTTTGCCTATTGAAAAGGACTCCTATCCGGGACTTGACGTCGATGACGTAACATCATCGTTTTGTTACGGTGTGTAAAACAAGCATCACTTGGATATTACTATTATAACGATGAGACACCAATGAAATATTATCAGTTAAGTACAAATACTATTTATTTTTCTGACACAAACGAGACGGAACATAGAAACTACAGAACTATCAACAACAAATGTCAAAACATAACAATGAAAACAAAGCAGATAGCACGAAAATAGTACGACATGTACTAACGGTAATGAAACTGCAAACCGTACTGACGCAACAGTACAAGTGCGAGGGAGTGAAAGGGGAACAGGAGGGGGTTTAGGGAGGGGTCCAGCGAGGTACAGAGATAATGTGGCTATGTTGTACATTAGCAGTGCGAGTCCTGATCTTACGTAGGCGTTAGTAAAAAGGCATAAAAGGCATTTATGCCTTTTAATTTTCCACTATCTATACATTAATTTTCTCAAAATTGATTTCTAATATACTAGATACTACTACCGATTCGCAAACAAATGGCGCTCTGAGAAGAAGCGGCGCAAAAAACTCTTCCAGCATTCTTTTTTTGCGCTCTTTTTAATTATATATACTTATTCGCACGCAGTTGTACACTCAACAAAAAATACAGGTAACACTTTTATATGATAGTGCTATTACGTATTCAAATTATTATACATACACACAGTAGGTAGGTAATCGTCGTTTTTATACATTCAGTCGCACTTATTCTTAATATGAGCAAAATCAGCTGATGTTATTACGATTATTATTATTACTTGTGTTGAATTTAGATCAGTTATTATTATTATTATAAAGTATAAAATAAATCACTGCAAAGTGATTTCTCAACTAAAAAGTGTTGTAATTCACAACATTAAATCAATACTTAATAGGTAGTAAAACTAAGTACGAGCTTGTTAAACTTAAAAACGCATATCCATAAATTTAAGTTAATACCTAACATTTTACATCAAGTTATTAAGATGTCTGCAAGTAATGCGCTAGTCTTTTATCGTTTCCGTCAAGCGGCCATAAAACCCTAATCTGTAATTTTTTGCACCACTCTGAGGTCTATTTATTTAACGACCTCTAGTTAGCCGGAGATATCTTGGTGATGGCAGTACGTGCTCCTCGGAGATAACCCGCGAGTGCGTGAGTGGCCGGACTGACCCCAGTTGCGCAATTATTGATAGCGAGTAACTGTATTTTTAGCTAATCTTCTGGTATTATACTTTTTATCTCTAAAAAAAAGCAGTCTATTACAAATCGCCTAGTATACGAAGGGTTTTCCAGTACCGTGACAGGTAAATCAATTTTTAAATAATCTTGTGTTTTGAAATAAGATATAACAAATCAGGACATCAACCAATTAATGCTTTGACAAAACATAACAAAACAAAAGGTGGCCCTCATTTTTCATTAACGATAGGTAAAAACTTTTTTGAAATCCGTTATCATAGTTTTCATAGTGAAACCTTTGTTTTTGCTTGCATAGTGGTGTCATTAAACCACACAATTGCTTTAAGTTTATAGTTAAGTTTAGTAATTCAGACTTTCTACAACTCTCAGCTATCTAACGGACAGTAGAACAGCGAAGTTATGCAAAACCCAAAAATATAAAGCTCAAAGGATCACTTTCTTGTCCATTTGTTAAGCAAACTTAAGAAATTAAAGTAATAAAATCTGCGTTCTCTTGAAGCTGCGGAAAACTGATTTTTCTGCATCTAAGACAAACTGATGAAATCAGACAAATTAAAACCTATAAATAAAAATGCGCAGACTTCGTCTAAAAGATCAGCAATGCTCCAGCGATTCCTCTGGTATTTCAAGAAAGTATTATATACCATCGGCTTATTCGTAGTTTAATTAATGTTCAAGAATACAAAAAAACTTGTAATATATTCTTATGTCCGACGTTATGTAAGACGAATGATTCAAGTTAAATTTTACAACGAAAAAATTAAACTAGACGACATGTTGGGTTGAACAAAGTTTCCGTGTTCACAGTGAGCACAGTCAAAACAAAAGACAATATAACGTAGATTTATGTACATACTGTAACAAAAGCAATTTAGCTAAGAGACACGAATGTGACAGCCGTGTTCGCGAGATCGTTCAACAAACGCTGACGGGTCGCATCGACCCTCGGACATTAGACCGGTTATGTCAGATGTACACAAATTGAATTAGAGGGAGCGAGATACAACAGTTTGTGACATACGATTTATCTAAATATAAACCACAAACATTACAATTAAAATTATAGTACTTATAAAGAAATCAATATAATGCCAAAAGGATAATTTTGTCATTTTTTGCAGCATAAAACTTACACGTAATGGAAGTCGCGGCGGCCGCGCAAACTAAATAAATGTGCTCAGCAAAACATTTAAAGTAGCTGAAAGTAGATAATATTGAATTTGAACTAGTTCTGTCGCTTAAAATAATTATTTATCAGGTCAATAATATACTCGTATTAACGAAGTTGCGTAAGCTAATGTTACAAACAATTTTTAAGTAAGGTTGCAGAATTTAAACATGATTTTAAATAATAGTTTTTGTTAATCATTTAGAATAAGTTTTGAACGCTGTCAAAGTTGCTGTTGGTCGTGTTTGTTTACTGTTTCAATTGAGTTTGACGTTTTTACAAAATCAATATAGAAGGGACAAAACGCCAAAGTATTAATCTAGTTTAGCAGTTATATTGTGCATTAAACTAATACCACAAAATGATTAACTATTAAACCATTTAACAATATTTATAGTTACTTTTACAAGCCTTACCTAAGATATCCTAATTTTTTTTAACTTTAAAACAGCTATAGAAAGTTTATATGTTTATATTATCTTTGAAGAAATTTGGTATAGGAAGAAATGGGCAACAATTGTTAAGTGACTTTTAAACTAAGAGATATAGCTAAATTATAATGACACGTTGTTTGTCCGTGATGGACTCCTACACTAATGAACGGATTTTAATGCGGATTACTCCATGGAGTGCAGTTTGGGCCAACTTGAGAGATAGGATAATTTTTATTTCGATTTGGGACCCATAATTATTTTTATTTTCAATATTTGTTCTATATGGACATATTATAGAGAGAATTTAGTGACGCACGGTTTGACAGTTCCGTTGTGAAACAACTTCATTATAACAACAGAAAGCATTTTTTACGAAATATTTATTGATGTTTTGAAATATTATTGGCAAATTCCTATATAACAGTATTTTTTTTTATTATCTACAGTACAACGTCTGTCGGGGCAGCTAGTAATATATATATTTAAGCCTCTTGTAACAAGTCGTTTATTTCACATGTCAGACGGTACAGCCTACATAACTTATTTTAAAATTTTCTGATTTGTTCGTCAAAAGTGTCCCATAAATACGAAATTGTTTACGTAACACTTTCCTATACTTTAACGTTTAATACTAACTTACCAAAATATCAACTATTAAAATTCCCAGTAAATTTGCTACAACACACGAAAAAACAGATACATGAGTAACGAATTCTCAAAATGTTATACAATGCTTTATTTATTTTACAATTTAATTTTTTTAATTATTTATTTTAATTAATTAAAAATAGAACTGATTTCAAAAAGGTACAAATATAATGTATTTGTCTCTATTGTTTAATTTTGTAATATTATTTTCACAATATTACACAAATTATCTAATTCCGAAACTAGGCAAAACCTGTATGTACTATGTAACAATAAATTTAATATGATATACTTTAACATACATTTTAACATCTATAGCTCGGAAACAAACATCTTTAATCACAAAATAAATATTTGCATTTGGTATTTCTTTTGCATTTACTTTTTTTAAATTTATTATTCAAAACAAAGCATACAATAAAATTTATATATATAAATGCCAAGAAAACTTCTAAAAGGTTTAACCCTCCACAGGTAAACCTTGTCGCTCGTGATACTTTTTATTAATAATGGTAAATTTAATATCTATAATAGTCTACACATAAATATTAGATTGTTGTTCTAAATATATTCTTTTCAGTAAGTTGGTATATTTTCCGTTCATTTCACATAAATTTTGTAGGTTAGCTGGTAAATTGTTTAAAATATTAGATATTAATTATATTACTTAGCATTATTGTATCATAGATGTTTTTGGTACTTAGTAAACCAGGGTTACGAACCGTTGGGCATATAGCCCAGGTCATCAATAAAAATAATTGGTTAACATAAACACACGACAGACAATGGCTGTTTGAATAATGTTGACCTGTATTTTCATACGAGCAGAACTTTCCTATATCACCCTGTATATTCTCTCGACTGCTGTCATAGTGAATGGAGTAACTTTTATTTGAAGTTCCTTTGTGTTTGAAGGCACCGAGCGCACTCCAACGGAAAATTAAAAAGGCAATTTTCGTAATGAGGCCACTCGCAATACTGGCTCCAGCTCTACTTGTGTCAAGCTGTTTTAGAACTAAATACCCTTGTATACAACATATATATAATACATATTTGCACTTTCTTTGCATTTCTGTTTAAGACTTAAGTGGAATGAGCGTTGGAATAAAAAGCAATCATGTATTTTCATGCCAAATGTTCTTCTGTAAACGTAGAAAATGTTCTTATTTGTAGATTATTTCTTGGGACACCTATTAGGTAACCTGTTCATTTGTTGGTGAGTGAATGAGGCTGAGCCGTCACGCTGGGTTATGTGTAACTCTTGTTGAGATTAAATCAGCAGTTGACTAATGGAGCGCGATCAGTCGGAGCAAAATTTTTCAGAGTGATTTATTCACAATTATATTTATCTATAAATATTGTTAATGTCATTACTTTATGAATAAAGAACAAACATTAATTGTATGACGTGTTATTAAAGTCGCCTTGATGAACTTTTACCTTCTGTCGTACGTTCTTATATAGAAACTGTTTTTAATTATGCATGAATATCAAATCCACTTCTATGTATTATATCAGCACATATCCCATCTGTTGTTAAATGGAATGATCTACCCAAAAGATACAATAATATAATCATACAATACAATAGTAATATTACTTTAACGCATCTCACAACCACCTAGGGCGTAGCGTACCACGACACAACCCTCACGACAAATTTGCGCAAATTGAGAGTAAAACATGGCTTCATGTGCCTACGAGAATAATAATCGTACACTACTTGTTTATAAACAGAAATAAGTAAGTCAGTACAGCTCTGCACGAACTTATAGTTACGTTGTTTTAATGTGAGTGAGAACGCGAATCGGTAATGCTATTTCCTCCTGCCTGTTTCACGAGCACTCGCGGCAAAAACACCCAACATCTACCAATTGTTGCACGAAATATAATATCAATAGACAACAAAAAGGTAAGAGAATAATTAAGAGGGGGGATAGATAAGAAACATCAACATTAGGAAAAAGACCAAGAGACAGGAAGTAACCCTATAAATAAAAAGGCTAAAATGGAAGTGGCCGGGACACATGGTCAGAGGAAAGGACAAATGAAGCAAAATAATTACACATTGGTACCCGAGGGAAAGAAAAAAGGAAAGAGACAGATAACAAAAGAGATGGGACGATGATATCAGGCATGTTGCTGGCATAACATGGAATAGTGTAGCCAGAGATAGAGAAGTGGGTTGGAGAAGGTCTTTGCCAACTGGCAAACGGGCTAACAGAAAGAAAAGATGCACCAATAAATACACATAAAACAGTGCAGTAGTATTACGAAACATAATTGTGTATCTGTTGTCCGAATAAATGCTTTATTATTTATATATATTACAAATGAGACATTAAGCCCACGCTCAATTAAATTGTAATCAAGTTAAAGGTCTCCGGCGATTAAATAATAAACGGTCGAGTGATGCCGGTGAGTGGGTGCCGGCTGATAACGGCCTTCAGGCTTCAACACCTGACACTCTGTTCCTGGGTTATTTATATACTTTCCAGTTTCAACGTGATAAGAAAAAATACAACCATTATTTGCGATAAATGACAAAGTACGAGTCAGATTTGACGAAAAATTAGATCAAACCAAAATCATCACTTATACGTCTAGATAGACTGGGACAGTATGACAGTTAACCTGTACCTTGTGACTTTGAGCAGAAAATAACATAAAAATCGTTAGCGTAAGAACTAAAACGTAGCTTGTCACGCACAATAAAGTAATAAGCCTAGCCTGTTTTCATCAGTTGTCTAGCAGTAAGAGCCTCTATCGAGAGGTCAAAATTATTTAAGCCCCAAATGTTACATTGGTTTAGGAAACTAACATATAGAAGTTTTATATGCTTGCTAAAACTTGCCCTACAACATATCAACTAAAACACGTAAACAAACTAAAGCTTGCACATAAACGTAGTGAAAATAGAGTAACTAAAGGCTAAGTCATGAATCCCTTTTGAAGTGAACCTTTTGGGTATAATAAATACGTCAATAACAAAAAAAAAAACACAGAATAACAGAAAATATAATGGCTGGTGTTTCAAGATTTAGTTGAATTGAATCAAAAAGCGTTAATAACATTAAAAATTACAACACATAAACAATTAATCAATATATAAAATAGCTTAGAAAATAATCTCCAGTTAAAAGAAAGCATTTAATTTGTAAGTTCCGCGGTTAATCGCGGGCTTAAGTTAACCTCGAGCGGTCATTTGTAGCCGTCGCACTAATAATAATGAGAGCTGACGAAGCCACCGCGGTGAACGGTTAACTGCTGTTTAAATTGAAGAATAATGACCCGACTAACCGGATTTCGTAAGTTTAAGTGTTATGTTTGCGCATTTGTTATTATTTAGTAGTCTATTAATCAGCATTATTGTTTTGCGAAAGCGATAAGTCACGAAGACTTACATAATAAAAGGTTCTTCCAGCTCCCGCCGAGAGCTCGGAGACAGCGGTGCAGACGAGGCGTTGGATTGGAAGTTGGAGCTCGAGGTAATGGCATACGGACATCACCTTCCGAAGAACTTCTACCTAGAATGGATGATCCGCGGTCCCTGGACAATGATCTACGTCTTCCAAATGGAGCACCGCGAACCGTTGCGAAGCTTTCATCTCCAGTTACGTTGAGTGTATCCATCTGAATGCCTTCTGGCGCTTCTCTTCTGCTTCTGACAGAGAATGTTCTTCGGAACCCATTCGCAAAACCTTCCATGGTCCTTCTTTTCGGTCTCTGTATTTCTTCAGAGCTTATGATTGTTATGTCATCTAAATCTCGAGCATATGCTCTGGAATGTCTTGGTGTCTCCATGGTGAGATCTTCGACCCCACCATGTCTTTGTCGCAGGGGTCTGCCTCGATCAATTAAGCCCAGTTCATCGTAGCTTCTGTACGTAGATGCTCTACGTGGTGCCGGCGGTCTACCAGCTTTGTCGATTGTCATCATAATTTCTTGTTGTACTTAAAAACCTGATGGAGAAATATCATAGTTAAGATCATTGTTTTCTGTCATCTCAAATTCCTGATGGTTTTGACTTGCGTGCGCTTTATAAGGATAATCAGTATAAGCTTTTAATAGCGATCTGGTTATAGTTTTCGGGGTTGATCTTAATCTTTATGTCAGATATTTCCAATTGAGTTTACCAATACGATAATCGCCGATTATCCTTGAAAATACAAGTCGTTATTCGTGTACTACAGCCTCGTTAAATACAGAATTTTCGTGACTTGTCAAAGTTAATAATTTGCTTACAGTTGATAGAAATAAAGCTATACAATGACTAAAAACATTTGTAGAAACATAATCTTGCGGTAGTAATTTGCTCGACGAGCAATATTTTTAAATTGTTGAAATTATTGCTTTACAACAATTTGATAAATTCTCAACAAAATATTGTGTTGGCATCTATGTCGGAATTACAATGATTTGTAAAGTTTTATGGATAGAAGGACAAGTGAGGTTTAGAGTTATTTGGTGGTAAGTGATAACCTCCACCCAATTCCACTTGCAACACCAAAGTAATTAAAATAAAGTTGCCGGCATTTACACTGTGCTCAGGTAAGCGCATGATAAGTATTTAACTAAAATATGTTGGTAATGATTCGTGGAGCTGGCAAATAAGGTTAAGTGTCATCAATAAGAATCGTGCTTTAAACGGAACTTTAACCAAATATGTTTGGATAGCGGTTAATATGGATTAAGAAACAAATAATTATTAACTTAAGAGTTAAGAGAAAATATATCTTAAACCATTAAAGGTTAATGAAGAGAATGTATGTGTACTAGTAATTAACGGAACGTTAATTTGACTCGCACGTGTATTTCTTGCAATATATTATATTTATATTGAGTTAAACAGTGGTATATTAGCGCATAATTTTAGCGGCATAATTTTCATCAGTGGAAGAAAACAAAAAAACATAAGAAGGCTTAAAAACATAAGGGTGGATAAAGCATGCTATAATTTTAGATAGGGTTTTTTAAAAATTGAACATTATAATTTTATTTTAATATATCCAATGAATTATTACGACCATGAATACATTTAGGTGATTACTGAAAGCTGTTAAGTACCCAAATATTTAGTATCACAATGGTTCATGGGGTGCTTAATTCAAAGTTACCATCTGTCTCTACGAAGGTAATTACGCGAATAGAGCTAGATAACTCCGTCTACATACGGGTAATTTGTGTATTTTATATGCAACGAAGCAGCCACAAGATTAAACTATAATCGAACACAACAGGAGTATGTACATAGAAATATTTCTAGTAAATCTTGAAATATTTTTTGCTGTTGTGTGAAAGAACTGGAAGAACTTCTAACTTTCGCTTTTATTATTTATACTCTTAACAAAAAATTGGTTGAACATAGATAATGATATGATGTAGGTACTTATTAATATAATATTATATTACGAAATTTTTATCAACAATTATCGTACGGGTAAGCCTTGCCATTTGTAACATCGGTAGTAAGTGGTAACTAAACATTTTAATTATATTTCACTCGATTTATCAGTTCGCAATCAGCCAGCTATAAGGCCACGCGTGCTAGCAATATCAATGTATTTCGCTTCGCATATTATTTTGTAATAAAAAAAATAATGACACTTAATAAACTGTACTGATATCAAACAAGTTTCTATCAATCATTACCATCTCAGTATGCAGTTAGTTTTGTTCTGTACATATCTATAGAATTAAAATAAAAAAAAACAAACAAAATTGTTACAACACACAAAGTCAGATTAAATGGCAAATGGAGAACTTGGGATCTAAACGAGGTTCTCTGCTATTGATTATTAAAAAGCTTCACTATAGATAATTTTTAAAGAAATATGGTCGAAAATTAACCTCATGCCTGATGTAATGTCCATGTAATGACCTCATGTAATGTTTATAGTCCTTCGAGCCGGATTTAGGAGAAAATCCTGATTTTGTATTCTATTCATCCATGAGGAATTTCCAAAGATGTTTTCACACTTTCATTTCACTACTTTTATCTGATAAGTAACAAGTTTCACCTTTAATTTTGTGCAAAGGGTAAACGGATTACGTGCAAAATATGATAAAAGATCTTCATGGTGACATTGTATTGGGGATTCCTACGTAAATTGGGGTTTTAATAGCTCTTTGCCTTTTAGTAGCTAATTAAGGTACATTTCGATGTTAAATACACAATAATTAGTTTAATATTAACATTTTTAACTAAGATAAATATATAATCAGGCCAAATAACACTAACAATTACTTATAATAATAGTACTTCAAGCCGGACCACATTCTAGCGTACTACAAAGCGCAGGTCCGGCCACATATGTAGTATTGCTGTCATCTCTGGCTTGGCGCACCTGGAATTGTCGGGGACCCAGTGCTCTATGAACGGCTGGATCTTTTGGCGTTGGGTAGAGACGTCGCTTCATTGTATGTCTTCTCCCGCATTTATCACGGAGTGTTTCGAAGAGCTGTTTTTCCACCTTCGACGACACGCCACAAATTAGGATATCATCCCCACCATCCTGATGTGTGGTGGTCCTCCACAGTGCGGTTTTCATGGAGCTTTCTTCTACGTACTACAAACTGTGGAATGAGCTTCTTTGTGCGGTATTTCCGGAACGATACGACATGGGTACTTTCAAATAAGAGCATACACTTTCCTTAAAGGCCAGCAACGCCTCTGTGATTCCTCTGTTGTTGCAAGAGAATGTGCGCAGTGGTGATCACCTAACACCATGTGACCCGTACGCTCGTACGTCCTCTTTCCTGTTTTATGGTGTTTCAAATATCTGATCATTTCGATAACATTTTAAATGAATCTCAGCTTAATTTTTTGCCATATTTATTTTCCAGTAGGATTGAGTATGTCAAGAAATTAATATCATCCATTCCAATAAAATATCACCATCTGTATGTATATCAAATCTGTCACTAAGAGGTATGTACCGTTCATTCATTGTGTGCATCTTAAGGAACCTTCTACCATGTTCTGTACACATTATTTCCTTCATATATTCCCAGGTAGAATTTACACCCTCATGTCTTTCTTCATATGAAGACCGGAAATACTCTTACGTTCTACAAGAGATCATAGTATATTTCATAAAAGAAGAAAAACGGTCCAAATTTATTGTGGTCATTGAGGTCTAGTACAGCTCACGCTAAAATGACCCCAATAAAGAAGCATTAATTGAAGATTAATATTCATTTACACAGTCTGGATAAATTAAAGACTTCACACCGAGTGACCCTGCTCATTAGTTATTTAACGAATAGTTTTCAATTAACTTGACAGCTCGCTGTTGTGCACGTGTAAATGCTTTTCGCCTTAGTTTATGCCGCCTGTTCTTTAAGTGTAATTATATGCAGAGTCAAATTATGTGTAGCCTAAGCAAATTCTGTTGCAACACCAGAGGAAACACAGGAGCGACCTATATTTTGAATTTCGTATGAAAGGGCTTCATTAGCACAAGCCTAAAAAGATTTTTATCATTCTTATGAAGAATAGTTTTCGATATATGAAAAACAATGATAAAAAACCTTTTTCCTTTTATAAAAGTACCTCATAAAATACACCATCGGTGGGCGATCCAACTCGCATTTGTCCGGTTTTGAAGTAGTAATGTGTATTGTATTTTGGCTTCAGAGGCTTTGCATCTTGTAATTTTATTATCTTAAAGTGATGGGCACAATTGCGATTCCACTCAGAATTTTAGCATTTGATGATTTTAGGAAATTCTGAGCGGTACTGAGTTGTCTTGACAAAAAAGCACGAAACACGTTACTTTTTCTCATAAAAAATCTAATTTAGAATTGAAAATGTATAAAGTAACCTTAGTAAGAAATATTGAGAATCACAACTTTCTTTTGAGGTTCTGCTTAAACTTGTTAAATAATTAAATGATGCGGATCTTGAATTTAAATAACGGATACTTAAAGAACAATAATTGTGACAGCACAATTACAAAACAAATTTATATATACACAAAGGACAACATCATTAAGCGAAAAAGTGAACAAATTAATGAAATGACATTTTGCCGGGGCATATTCTTTGTAATTGTACTCGTAAAGTATTGTGTAATAAGTTTGACGGTTTTATTTCAACATATGATGCAGTCGGTACTTATTAATTCTTATTGAATACGATATTGTTCTATATAAAGCAATATCTGGTTTAATTTTAAACAGACATTTTACTATACGCATATTGCTCTTTTGCACTTGGCTTTTCCATTTTCTTTTTTTGGCCAAAAAGTAAGTAGTATGCAAGCACTGTTTCTGTTTCGGTTTGAAGAGCACCGTAGTATAATATAATTACTGGGCTAATAAGACTCCTATCAGCTTGTGCTTCAAGGTGGGTTCAATGCTCAACAGCACAGCATTGTAATAGCTAGTGGGTATCACTTACAATCAGGAGATTTCATAGCTATAGTAATATAATGCTATAGATTTCTTGTCCTTATGATAACAATAACGAAAGAGCATACGGATCAATTCTTGATAAGTACCCCACTTTAAAACGAAGGGGCATAGTAATCGACCCTGGCCAATCCATAATGCAGCATGACAGCTTGTCACGTTTGAGGAAGATTTGAAATTCGAAATTCGGTTACTTTTGATACATTCGAAATATGTATTAAACATCACTACGATAAATTTTCATTTACGATTTAATACATACACCGGCGAAGAATTATACTGTAAGTATCGAAACCCAGGAATAGTATCCAATACAGGCAATATAAATCTTAGTCTTCAAAATTAAGTTTTTTAAATATTATCATAATCACCATGGCATGGCGTATGGGAAGCTCCGTAAAATCTTTTCGTCCCACATATCACTGTGTCTGAAGACGAACGTTTTAAACCAGTGTGCGTTGCTAGTGATGACTTACGGAACGCAGACGTGGTTGCTCACTATGGCCTTATGAAGAAGCTCATGGTCACTCGGAGGGCAATGGAGGGCGCTACGCTTGGAGTTTCCCTGCGATATCGAATTAGAAATGAGAACATCCGTAAGAGAAACAAAGTCCCCGACATAGTCCCGAAGATTGCGAAACTGAAGTGGCAGTGGGCAGGCCCATAGCTCAATGGACAGATGGCCGTTGGGGCAGTCAAGTCCTCGAATGGCGACCACGTACTGGAAGACGATGGACAGGCACTAGATGGACCGATGGTTTGGTCAAGATCGCCGGAATAAGTTGGATGAGCGCAGCACAGAACCGATCGAAATAAATGATAGTGTGTGAATTTCACAAACACGCAAATCTCACTTAAATCCGGATGTTTTTATGCAAAATCAAAACACACAGTAGACATCGATATGTCTAAAGCAGCCCTTGAATAACTAATTAGTTGTTTCCCATAATCTGATATTTTAAATTTTCTTTCTCATTTACTCACAGAAATGCCATTCACTTTGAATTTTGTTATAGAAGTGTTGACATAATGATTATGAAAATAGTTCTTGGGTAAACATTGTGTGATTATACAGCCACTCATATTCCGAGTCGGTTGATGACAGAGAAATATTATGACGATTTATTTAAACCTTTCATCTTTCAAGAGGCCTAGAGAAAGGCAGTCCGTGCGTGCTTCTCGAGTTATAACTACAAATACAAACAGACAATTACTTTCATGGCTTATTTATAAATAGAACAAGTATATAGGAACTTCAATCTCCGGTGACTATCGTTTGATTTTGTAAACACACGATTCATTGAGGTATATCATTTAAAAAAGTTTACCATAAACACTACAATGTAGTATTGTACAGATTACAACCGGATATTAACTGTGGCCCAGCTGACAGAGGTTGTTATTTCAAAAACATACTTCACATTTATCTCATGTACGGCTTCAGCATATTATTTCATGCGTAGCAACACAAACACCACTTTCGGATGACACGCCACAAGTTAGGATATCATCCCCACCATCTGGATGAGTGGCGGTCCTACACAGTGCTGATTTTCATGGAACTTTCTTCCACGTACTACAAAGCTGTGGAATGAGCTTCCTTGTGCGGTGTTTCCGGGACAATACGACATGGATATCTACAAAAAGAGCGTGTATACCTTCCTTAAAGTCCGGCAATGCTCCTGTGATTCCTCTGGTGTTACAAGAGAATGTGGGCGGCGGTGATCACTTAACACCAGGTATCCCGTATGCTCGTTTATCCTCCTTTTCCATTAAAATAAAAAACAATAAAAAAACTTCACGAAAAAAGCAACAGAAAACTGAAATAAGTAACTCGAGAAAATATGAAGATGGCGGATGCACACAACTCAGGAAACTCTTAACATTACAAATATTCAATTACACAATCAGAAATGCAAGCACCGTTTATAAGCAGTTTATATGTAGTGGGCACTTAAGCTCGTGTTCATTATGGGTCCAAACACACACATCGAAAAGTACACTTATGGCCGATAACTAAACTAAATTTAGTATTGCGAGTGCCACTCGAATCCAGACTAAACAACTCAAAACTGAAGGACGTGCCATATGAGTTAAAGAAACAGGAAGCCATTTGGATTTACCACCAGTCAGTAGTTTGGACTTAAGGAATGTTTACACAATACATAAAAGCTTATCAAAGAATGTGTATGAAATTGCCGCACAGATTATATTAAAAAAAATTGTATTTCAAGCAGTTTAACGAGGCGATAAAATTTTACTAAGGTGAGGTAAATAATATGAATTACAACTATTTACTTTACTTACAATATCTTTAATTACAATTGTTTGCAAAAATTACTCGTTCTAAACGCTTTATATCATCTTTACCTGTATCTATTTGTGTGATGGAATGTTTCTGTATAAATTTCACCGTTTCGATTAAATTGAAAAATGCACACACAATTATCAAGGGCTTATCACAAAGTAATATTCAATAGCATTGGCCATATATGCTAACCTTTATCACAATAATAACAGATATGTTATTTTAACTACCTGTGCGTGCTTTTGATTCTGTTTTAAGATTAATAAAGGAGACACTAAGTGTTACAATAAAAAAAACTAAAAAAGTTTTGTTTTTATTATACGACCCGTATCTTTAATACAAACGGTAGCCATTAGCATTAGTAATATCTCGCTGTCCATTAGCGGATTCATTACCTACTAATAAATAGGAAATCGTCTGTTTCCTTCGGTCATACTGCGAAAATTGCAAATGCCATCGGAATAATCTTTATACCACAAGATGCATCGTGTTTCGGAAAAGGTTTTAAAATATAGTTTATGGTGATAACTTATCTGGAACCTATATTTTTTTGGCTTAGAAATACCTTTAGTCTTAGATTTTTATACATCTAGACTGTGACACTGCACGCACAATAAAGTGACATACAAATCGCGAGTGTAAGAGGTAGCTTGAGGTTGATAATTAAACTTAATTAAACACTAAAGTAATAAACCTGGCCTGTTTTCATCGGTTGTCTAGCAGCAAGAGACTCTATCTAAACGTATAGTTATCTAAGCTTTATATTACCAATACAAATAATTCAGTCAATGAGAAGACTGACATAATAACGATTGCCGGGTAGCACTTGTCAAAATTTGTGAATCACCAACTGCAATAGTCAGGCAACTGAAAATTTTGATAAAGTTAAGTATTGCCGCTAGACCAACAAACAAACAAAAATAAATACGACGATCGTGAATTACATATTGGCCGTAAGAAAAATAAAAAATAACACTTTTTACATAAGTGATATTTAATAAAAAAAAGCAGTCGGTTAAAAACAAATAGTATATTATCTTGTAGAAGCATTCGAAACCTTTCGTGTGTAAGACCTCACAAGACCTAACATTTTCAAGTCAATAAATACGATTATGGAACTAAATAATTCTCATTCATTTCAACCGACATTTAAATATTTAATACAAAACTTGTATACAACAGCTACAAAACGCAAAATAAATAATTGAACAAGTTATTTGCAACTACAAACTCAACGAATGGCAAAAAGGATTATTTAGAAGTTGCTGCACATGCGTTGAGCTAATCACCTCAGGCAGTTACTAGCTTCATCCAATTAAAACTTGCTTACAAACGGAATAACACGAGCACTTATGAAAATAGCTCGAAACTCTCATAAAAATGCACACGCTCGAATTAAACAATATTTTAACAAAAGTTCAACAAACAAATGAATTATTTAAGGTCACCGTACCCATATGTTAAACTTGAATAACTCAATGTTTCGGGAACGGTCGATTTGAACGGATTGTTTATATACGCTTGTCGAAAATAACATATTTGAAATTATTTTAGAATTTTTGAAGAGAATTACAAAGAAATTGTGCAATATCAAAGGTTTGATTGAATTAACAGAAATTATAACACAAGCTGATTGACTCATAATACTTATATTGTAACACAGTGATAAATCTTTATAACATGCATAAAAGTAATATTTTGATGTGACATTGTCTTCTGTATACTAGTGTCGAAAAAATATATTTCAGCAGTAAGATAATCTGTAACGCAAATGAATATATTTTTATTAGCCTCGTTTGAATTACGCGCAAAAACGCACGATGGCGTGATGGATTATGACGTCATGCTTCATCAATGAGAACATGTGACATTACAAGTTTGCTGAGATGTGACGTCATTCATTTCAATAAATCTAGTGACAATTTATATTTATTTTATTGAATATCTTTATAATCTCAATATTTGATTCAAAACAGGATTATTTTTCAAATTATATATTATAGTTTTCTTTAACCTATATTTTGCTCTCTGATTCTTAAAAAAATAAGCGGGAACACGACCTTTTTGATGTTCGAGAACCCTCACTAAAGACAACTACAGCAATAACGTATAAACTAGGAAACTGGATGATATAATATATAACTATGATTACATAGCAGCCGAACATGTAAAAAGCCCAATAAAGCAAGCTCAGAATCAATATTTATCAATATCCAAACACAACTTCTTGTCGTAATTACTTACGAAAACGTGACAGCGATAATGAGACAAGGCACTGTGGAAAGTCATATATCAAACGAGAAATCTGGAGAACCGATATCGAGGTAATAACACCAACCTACAATGTCGACGGACAAACAATAGTTGACCTTAGTGAAAGTAGAAACGAAATTGATTAACAGCCTCCGAACAAAGAAGAGTTAATAACACACCATTTTTATAATCTCACCTGTCTGAATATTCACAAGGTTAGTTGGCTCCGAATTGCGGTTTAAGATATAAACATTGATTTGTCGTGTAATAAATGTTATCCATAAACATAAAAAGTTAGTCTTGTGTTGACACTGTAACAAGACGCTTTAAATTGATTGTAACGAGAGAATTGATTTAAAGATTCAGCGACTATTATCTAAATACTAGTAAAAAAGATTAGATTTAGGAGAATAAAAATAAATTGCTTACATACATTCGTGCAACACTAAGCTTCTACAATACAAAACAAGACAAACATACGTCAATAATCTTTAATATCTGATTTATAGAGATATCTATTCAAATCGTCGCAACTGGAATCGATATCCGAAATATTTTCAATTACAAACTTGAACATGTCATCTGGCACAGATCGACACAGTTTGCATGTTTTTACGGATCTTTTCCAACTCGTTTACGTTACGAGAGCGCAAACCGAAAACATCCTTCATTTTATCGTTAACGGACAGTTTTTTAATGAATGCCAGTTATTCTTGTAAATTTGTGGTCTTTGCAATTTTAACGAGATTTTTCACTCATAAAAGGATGATAGCTCTGACAGATGTTTAAGTATTCTCTTGTTTTGAACTTAATCTTTTGTATTTGACAAAATCTTGGGAGATCCAAAATTTACTTTAAATTTCTCGGACGCACATATTTCGCTAAAGAAAGATAATCTTATGGCCGCAACACGTGCGGCCTTGTTTCGTTAGCGATCTGATGTAAATTAAGGTGCAAATAAGGATCGTACATTGCAATATTTAACCCAAAAACTGTATTCTAGTTTTCGGTATCAAAGGTGAAGATAATATAGAATACACTGCGAAAACATTTGGGACTTTCGAAACATAATTGTTATGGATCGAATGATCAGATAGCAGTAATAAAATTGCATATGTATTGCCAAAAATCCCACGTAGAATGGATTTAGAAAGTAACGCTATTGTACCGCTAACATCCGGACACTGCATATTAAGACCTAGTATAAATTGTATTAGAGTCGTTAAACGTAATTGCGTTTTATATAAAAACATGTAAGGCAAAAAGCTTTCGCCTTGATTTGTCTGTACAACGATGTCATTAATTTGAATCTTATTTGCTTTGATTGTGTTTATGGCATGTGTCCGTTTAATCAGCTGATTATCGTGCGGTTATTGACCAACGAAAACCTTGATTGGCCGTGGAGCCACTTAACTGTAACTATAGTACGGTTGATTGGTAGTTAAATAAACATAGACTGAACTACATCTTTCATCATCTATCTCAGAAATTAGATTAACAAAATGATTTGTATGATATTAATATTCATGTTTGCATATACTAAGATTGTATTGAAAGTTGCGCTGTTTTCTCTGAACCAATTTGTCTCTTGATAATGCTTATTTAATACGTTCTAAGATGCATTATTTACGAATAGGCAATTAAATAACAAATTCATTTGAAGCGTCGATAGTGAAACATTTCTATATCTATTAGAAATTTAATCTACTAAAGAAACAGTAAGTATTCCTAATACTGCATTAAATTAGCTTAGAAAGGTTTTTCATTCATAACAAGTCAGATAAAATGATAAATTAATATGCAACATTTATTATCGTAATAACACTTTGAATTATTCTTAATACAGGGTCATGTTTTAACATTATTTGAATCTTTTTTGCAAAATATAAGAGGAGTTAACGGGTTTTAAGCACTTCTTGGCAATTATTTAAAAATTGGAAAAAATTCAATTTGTATGTTCGATTTTTATTTACGGGCGCTTTCAATATCCGATCTTTAATTATTAAAGATTACTTTAATATGTGCCATTCTACATTTCAATATGTCAATCTTAATTTACAAATCCGTACAGTATGAATTAAGCTTATCTGCCACATTCAAACAAATACCAATCTCGAAATATCACATAGATTGATCGAATAAAGAGGTCACGAAAAAGTTCCACTTCAAAACCAGGAATAGAATTAAAATTTCAATCCCAATGCCAATTAAGTCAATAGTGCTTGAAAACGGACTTTAGATAATTACTTTTCTTGGTTAAACGCCAAACTCCTAAGTTTAAGTTTAATTAAAAATAAACCCATACTACGATAAAATATTGACATGATCAGATTAATGGAAAGCATACTATTAAATCAATTGTTGATTGATATGACAATAAATCAGATTAAGTTCAAAGTAAAATCGTGAACAGCACAAGTGAACGTAAAGCTTTAAATAATATGCAAGTGTAAATGGATCAGCGGTGTATGGAAAGTGAGATTGTGCATCGAAGCATGGATGATGAATAGTAGGACTTTATCATGTACACCACTGATACAAGTGATAATATCGTAACTAAGAGACGCTATCGAGATGAATAAATTAATTCTGATTGTAGTTCGAGGGGATCTCATCTGTTAATTAATGATTTAAAAATAATCAGAAAACTTTATAGAAAATTTAATCATAAATTAATGAGTGAAGCATTATTTAGAAGTGGAAATAGATAAACTTTCAATAAATTTTTACGTATCAGCTGAAATTATCGACAAAATATCAGATAAAAATTAAATTTGCGCTCAAGTAATCTTAGTTAATATTTATATTTGGAGAATAAAAATACCTAGTACTTACTTAAGTTAAATATTTAATTAGAACAGAAATAAAAAAATCTAATTGATTTTATTAAAAAATCGAAAACGGAAATCGAGTCAGATTAAAAAAAAATGCAGTATATGTAGTACCCAACAACATTAAAATAAACTTTAAAAGTTATTGTTTGAAATTAAAATCCCATCTCAAGTAAGAGCTGCAATAATTCAAACAATTACAGAGCAGTAAATATCAATTAGCATTACAAATATTTTAAGCCAACTGCACACTATAACTCAAATTTAAGCAAAACGAGAGGAATTACACGCTTAATGCACAATATTAATGTCCACAAGTGCAAAATATTTTATATTTTATCTTGAAATAAGCGAGATGTATCGCTACCAAGCGCATGCCTCCCGGTTACTTGGTTTTAAATGTTTTTCTCATTTAAATTAAGCGGTTGCCGCCTGATTTATTGTTCTGTACGACTGACAAATCGCTGAAGATTTCGCCTTCGCCGTACCTGATATAACGGGTTTGAACCTTGATTGAGGTAAGCCATTCGCAGATATGTAAAAAGAAGTACGGACACCTTTCTAAAATGAGCCAAAAAATGAGGCGAACATTTTAGATGTCGACTTTGTCGTTTTTTAAACAAAACATAATATTTTGCCAGCAGTTTCCAATACAGTTTGAAAGAATCAATTTAGATACAATGAAAAATAAACGAAAGAAATGTAATTGAATCGTGCAGTGACAGAAAGAGATTGTGCAAAATGGAAAATCGCGGACAGTCTTTACTGTCTGGGTAAATAGACTTGTACGACAAGAAGACGATAATTTCAGGATTGTTTATGCTTCTAACATTAATATTATTAAAGAAAGAGTATACTGTGACTAAGCAAAGGGCCCACTTGATATTAGTTACCAATGTCATTACGACTTGGCATGAACTTTTGGTTAAGTCCAAGCTTTTCGACTTTTATGACTGTGATTCATTGTCCTGACAGAATTTACGAGACTACTAACTTCAATGCAAAAAAAATAGTAATCGAAAGCTGTTAATGTAACGTTATTAAGTCTCAAAATACTTCGGCCATCTCACGATACACATGTGTTTATCAAACAAAAGGCATCAGCGCAATTAACATTCATCACACAAAGAAAATGGAGAGAACTAATTGTAGTCTCAAACAGTGTTGCGATAATGACACCCGATATGGTGATCACTTATAAGGAACCAAACTAATGGTATGGAATTGTTACATTGAAATCTTCTTAAGATTTAAATCTATAGGAACATAGCGTTTCTCTATCGTTTATATTAAAAGCTTTCTTGTCAAATAACATCCGAGTTTCCATGTCAATTGCATTATTACTTATATTCAAAGAAAATTTTTATTGAAGTTATTAATACCACGTAATACTTCTTTACGCAAGCATTGACGTGATTTCTTGATTATTTCGCAATTTCATTTCGTTCTTGAAAAATTTTAATATAAAATTTTGTTTACTTAAGTCGTGTGGTCTGAAGCAAACTCGTTTTTTTGTTTAATTAAAAAAAAATATCTAGTTTATATAATTTTACTAATGTCAATCAATCGTAGCCCTCTCATAGAAATTTGTAATAATAATTCACGTTATAAAACGAAAACGAAATATTTTTGTGTTCAAAGAACTCAGAAGAATGCTCCAAGCCCATTAAATACTAAGAAATGATATAAATGGCAAACTGCGAGACAATATACTAAAAAAATGGTGGTACATGAGGGCATCATTGTTTCAACGCAAGCTCATAATAGGGTCAAATAAGTTAACTGCCATAAAACTTTCAAACAATTTGTTCAATAAGTTACATTAATAGCTATGAATTACCCCGCAGCAATTGAGTTTAAAATGAACAGAACTACAAAGAGTTCGCGATATATAGTAACCGTTGACCTGTACACCTAGCAAACAAAAGTAATTAATTTAGATGGGCTACAGGAATTATTGTACAACTTTCTCCACAAATAAAACTAAAATTTACTTTGTTTGTTACAAGCCTTCATCGTTGCTCATTTTATTATTAATTATTATTATAACAGCTGTTTCCGGTCGTTTCTCACCCACATATAATAATTTGTGTCTCATGGTAAATACTATAGCTTTTGATTAAGAAATGGGCATATGGTATCAGAATGTAGAACATTTTATTTACACTAACCATTACGAAATTTTGATGTCAGTGATGACTTACGGCACGCAGACGTGTTTGTTAACTATCGGCTAGATAAGAATGCTCATGGTCGCTCAGAGGGCAATGGAGAGGGCTATGCTAGTTGTTTCCCTAAGAGAGAACTAAAGCCCAACATAGCCCAAATGATTGCGAAACTGAAGTGGCAGTGGGCAGGGCACATAGTTCGACAGACAGAAGGTCGTTGGGGCAGAAGAGTCCTCGAATGGCGAACACGTACCGGAAGACGTAGTGTTGGTAGGCCCACCACAAGATGTTATACATGATATAAAAGATAGCCTGGGAGTTTCTTATCAGTTGTTCTTCCCATCTCAAAGCCCCTTGTGTTGCAATATGTTTTGTTATTGTCACTCCCTATGGTTAATAAATATTA
The DNA here is from genome assembly GCF_905404315.1 of Leptidea sinapis. Taxonomy (NCBI): domain Eukaryota; kingdom Metazoa; phylum Arthropoda; class Insecta; order Lepidoptera; family Pieridae; genus Leptidea; species Leptidea sinapis. The sequence goes on along the minus strand of NC_066312.1, from coordinate 31,613,101 downwards.
TTCTATTATATTATTCACTATACTGTCTACATCTATTATTCACCTTGCCATTTTAAATTATTTTTTAATTTTAAAAGTGTGTTTTATTTTTAATTTTAATATATATTTCATTAATTTTAAGTATTATAAAGTGTCAAAGAAACTTATATGAATGAGACTGTTTATTGTTTCTACTGTGTGGAATATTTCTATATTATTTATTCTTAATGCTGTTGTCTTGTCATCGGTTTATGACACAAGCGCAAATTTTTAAGCAACCCGTACGCCTTGTACTGCGAAAAGATCTCGTTTTATTTAGTTATAGATACTTAAATAGTAAATACATACATGCAAAGCTAGCATAGAGCGTAAGCTAATAAGATAGGCAATTGCCTAACTCAGCGGATCGATAACTCTTAATTATGTCACTTGAGAACGCTTTTCAAGAAGAACTTTTTAGTTTACTATTTCATTCAGGTAGCGCATCTCAAATTATACAACATGTATCGCAAATATCGTGCAGTTTCAAGAAATCTGTATCAAATACCGCATCTTGTTCACGTAATCCGAGCTTAAGATGTAACTGCATCTGGCAAAACGCCAGCTTACCTCCGTTTATATTTTGTATTATATTAAATGTAGTGGTGAGTAAAACTTTACATTCTCTGTTTATAAGAATATATCTCCTTCCATCGTTATCTAAGCCCGATTTGTTTTCAGGTTTTTATCTATAACATTATTTACATTGAGTTTTGGATTATTGTTCTGCGTAATATGGTATTTTCGGTATGAATTCACCGTAGCCTTTACTCGCTTGTAAAACTAGAGGAATCACAAGTGATTAATTAAGGGTTGTCAACACATTGGTACATGACGACCTATCTATCGCTCCACCGACTCTGTTAATGAAATTGATTGAGATTCGCAAATAAACAATAAAATTTATTTCAACAGACCACAGTAGTCAGTTTTATAAAACAATAATGATAAAGACTAGACCAGTAATAAAAATTACATTCTGAACATCTTTCTTCTCTTATATTCTCAGCAAATGAAACGTGACATATATGTCATCAAATCCATTTAAGTTTAATACGATAGCTTTGTAAGCATCTGCTTCAACTAAGACAACAACAATAGAATTTATGTAGATTTAATAGCAAAAATAATCCATCAAAATTTATAGTAGATAAATAAATGTAAATCAACATACGCGGTATATCAAATGTATGACTTCATCTGGCCGAGTATATGTTTTTCAAAGTCCATGTAGATATTATAAGATATTTGAACGTAGTGATAACACTGTAGATATCGCTCGTCACCAAAAGATAATTTCCATGACATTTGTTGGACAGAATTAAATAAACATAATAAAATTGTCCGATCTGATGTAACTTTTATCTGTGGTTAATAATAATTTGACGATATCGATCTTAGCACTTTTATAGCGTACGTTGACGAAGATAAGAATGGCGATAATAATTTAAATCGAGATTACTAAGCTGGTTTAGCAAGAAACAGATCATAGAAGGCTTAGAATAATTGTAAAACCATTCTTTTTATGTTCTCCAACGAATGAAAACATGAATATTGAAGATTTTATATAACATCTGCTCACAACATCCTGTTGGAAGCTAATTAACTCCATACAAATAGTACAAAAACCATCAAAATGTGAGAAAGTTCAAATTTAAAGCAAAAAAGTGTTTCACGTCCGCTCTCAGGATATTACAGGCATACATCACAGGTAAAATGTAAACGTATCCATTAATACACGATTTTATTGCCGTTGCTGTATGACGATATACGACATCGATTTTCCGTAAAATATACCGTATGATATACCGATAAATCAATAATAATTAAATTGCATTTCTTTTTGAAAAAAAAAGTGACGAGCAAAATGTTCATCTCACAGTACGCCCTGCCTATTACAATGCAGTACCGAGCAGGACTCTTGACCAAACCAAAAACATAACTGTTAGCGCTATGCACACTATTGCACTCGTTACTTTTACCCCAAAACCTTTGATGCCTTTCAAACTGAAATACAATAATGATTGCACATTACTGCATAATAGCAGAATCCTAGCCCACATCCTGCGCAAAGGACACAACACTGACACTTTTGAAACATTGGGTTTCAAGTGGATTTCAATTGGAGTATACTAGGGCTCACTGAGCACAAATTCAAGAAATAAATAAAAGCTTCTGTGACAAAGAAGGCGTACTATAGCATAGTATATTATATCAAGAAGTTAGACCTTAAATTGCATAATATTATATTAAGTGACTAGTTGTTATATGATTTAAAAGATGGGCTGGGAATTTCTTATTAATTCTTCTCTCCATGTCAAAGCCCCTTTACGAACTGATGCAGCTTCATGACGTATAACAAGTGTTGTTGCAATATGTTATTTTATTGTCATTTAATATGGTAATAGTTATTTATGCAACTGTTGTGTAATAACAGGGTATTAAAACACGAATGTGGTTTTATTACTCGGCTTCGCCTCGTGTGATAATAGTATCACATGAGTGTTTTAATACCTAATTATCAACAGTTGCATACAAGACTTTATCTACACCCAAAATATGAATCCTCTAAAAGATTCTGAAACAGTTAGCTTACTGCTAACATTAAAACAGCCAGTCCTAGTAGTAGCCTAATATCATCCATTACTGATTATATACAAATAAACTAAGTATTAATAAAAGAATTATTTATTTTAGTAGTAATTTACATTTTGTATAGTGCAATAATTAAAATTCACTTGAATATTATCTTCTTTTGGAAATTAATCGCTAATTTTTTGTACACAAAACAGTAAAAATATCGAAGAAAAATAGCGGGGATTTGAATAACCTACTTTTTTTTACGGCGCGCGACGATCTGGTGATGTGGAACGCGCGTAAACCAAAATGTTCTTTTTTGAAATTCATACAGATGCCACGCATCGAGCAATAAAACTGTGGCTGTCTGTTAAAACTCTTTGAGCATGAAGGGAATGAAAAAAAAATAGGAGTGTTGTTATGAAATTCAGTACAACATTACAACACTCTTTTGGATGATGTAATGGTTATTAGAACATTGGGTGTTTTAATGTTGCCAATAAGCTAACTGTTTCAGAATCTTTAATAGAGGATTTAATGCATAGGTGTACATAAATAAATATAAATACTATTCTACTCAATGTCATCTTGCTCCAAATTAATACATAGTTACAGAAATGATAATAAATTTAAATACTCGCACTTTATGTTTATTAACCAAATCCGTTGATTGCGGTTTCTAAATCGTTTCTGTTAGGAATATAAAACAGATTTGGGAAGAAAGAGTGATTAACGATGTTATGTCACCGCGAGCGCCCCTCGTCGGAGCACAATGCGAGTCATGCAATATAATAGAAATATTGTATCGGCTCGGTGTTAATTAAATTACCTTCAGTGTAATTAATGATTACGTAATATATTTATTTCGTTTATGACGTGGTTGGATCAGATATGTTGGCATCACTTTCGATTCTAATCAAGGCTTGTTAGTATAGACCTATTTTAACAGTGTTAAGTGTGTAATAGTAATTGACGGAAATACTAAAAAGGGAAATAAGTGAAAAGCAAAGTATACCTTAATATACATCGCTCATCTTTTCATCAGAAACAAAGCCTTCTTTTTTCACACAAAAAGCAAAACACTTAATATTAAGTAGGATTCCAAAAATCACTTACAATGTAAGCGTATTGTAAAATATTTAAATCTCATATGTAAAGGATGAATAAATAGAAGGTAGAATGGAAACGAGCCCCGACTAACAGCTACAGGATATGGTAATGGTCCTAGAGGTGAAGTAGGCGTAGTTTGACTATTTTAGTACAAGTTCAATGTAAGGGTGATTTATTTTCAGATGTTTTCTTCAAACCGTACTAAAATGTGAAATTGATTTTACGCTGTGATAAATTAATTGTTAACATTAATAAAGAAGTACCTACATGTTATTTAAGATTATAGCTGTAGATCTTCTTTTTTTATAGAAAGTATCTGAATTCTAGCAACATTTATATGGTTATAATTTATAACTTTAGCTCATACATTTAATACGTGTACAAAATTCCCACTGCATTAATCCACAAATCCAAGCAAATAAGATTTTCTATATGCATACCAGTTTCTGGAAGATAAACTAATTAGTTTTGTTTTGGGAGCATATTTATATATTGTAATAATTTTGGTAGGAGCAAGAACAAAATATTTTATTTAAATTAAAATGAACTCAGAATAAAGAAATAGCAGCTGAATGTGTATTGGATTCAGATTCTTATTTATTATACTCGTTGCAATAAAATAACAGTAGCAAAATGATTTCTTTTGTGGCAAATACTGCAATTATTCGTGCAAAAGAGCTCGATTGTAAGAAAAACAAAACCTCAGCTGCTCACTTTTGGGGTGTCTCGAAGGGAAATGGTGTATCAGACAGTTATAAATCCACGCAGCTGTTGGGCAGGTGTAGGGAACGTGCCCAGTTTGTGATTGGGATATTTTTTAACCACTTGAATAATCAGAGGGTGACTAATCCCAAATTACTCTCGATGGAAATAGGAATACGTATTCAGGCAATAATTTGAATGCAGTCCTAAGTCATTCTAATGAGTTGGTTAACAGGGCTGCCAGTTGTACTACAACTTACGATGTTAATAAAATCGTAAGTTGTTGCAAAACCTTGCTCTAACTCGTCTAAAAACAATTCTGAAAAACAGCCAGATAATATACATTCAACAGTATCATAAATATATGTAGTACATGTCCATCAAAAAGACTAGTGTATAGTTTAAAAAAATCAAGATTTACAAGGCAAATATTACATTAGAAGTAGTTATAGGAATAATGCTATCAAATCAGGTGGGTCGTGTAATATCGTTAGGTACATATTACAAACTTTTTTATGTTATCTAGTATTGAAAATTTGCTGTTTACAGAACGTGTTTAGTTCATTTTACCGCCAATTTACACGGTGTAAATATTTGAACTAGTAAACGCGCTAAATGCACTTGGCACTGCAAAACCTTTTAGAGTTATTCTTGCTAAGGAAAATACCTTCAAAGAAATTATGGTAAACAGTCGAGAGTACATTTATCAGAAGGAGGCCAATGCTGATGTATAATATCCCACAGTTGTCAATACCGTATCAGCGTTAGCACAGGTTACCTTAAATGGCGCCAATACAACGATAAAATCTATGGAAAAACTTCATGCCGGACTTGACCTCATAGTCTTTAATCTCTGCAAACGTTTCAATAATGTCGTACCCGCTTTCTGTTGCATCTATGATTTTAAGGCGAATTGGACGCAGTGGCATGCATACATAAAAAATTGTCGGGTTGTTTTGTAATGTTATCTAATATTTTTTTAATATAATAAGGGATGAGCCGAGCAGGAAGTTCAGCTATTGCAATGCAGTGCCGCTCAGAATTCTTGAAAAACCTAATAATTTCTGAGCGGCACTCCAATTGCGACTGTCACCTTGAGACAAGGTGTTAAGTTTCATTCGTAATGTAATTTCACTAGCTCTGGCGCTCTTCCGACCGAAACGGCAGAAAAAGAAGTGGTTGTTGTACCCATAATCTTGCCGGCATCCTGTGCAATAGAGCCTCCCACTGGTAAATGACCTTAGTCTCCTCTTGTAATAGGTTCATATAATAAAATTCTTCGTATTTTAATTTTTTCATCACATCATATAATAACCGAAAATGCAAAAACTTATTTATTTCCCTTAAAAGAACACTGTTAAATAATTAAATTCATTAGCTGCCCGCGAGCAACGCAAAGAATCTTCAAGATTAAATATGTTAAGCCTTTGTGTTTCGGATCTTGAATCTCGATGCAAGCGCATCTGCCACGCCAGCCCACGTGCCGTACTTCCCCTCCCGCGCATACCCGCCCCCGCAGGTCTCACCATATAAATCATTTTTATTTCCTCGAGCGCATTCATCATTCGAAACAGATGCGTCTTTAATATCAGAATAACCTAACGTAATGTGACATTAATCAGATTCGTTCCACTTCGAACGGGTCCCCTAATTACTCAAGAAGTCATGCTCGGCCACTGTCATATTATAATGATTTTTGACGTTTGGTTTTATAATCAATGCGAAATATTGCAGTTTTTTTAACAAATAATACAGCTATCTTAACGATAAAAATCGAACAAATACAACGACATAGATAATGAAACGTATTCATTGTATGTTATTAACCAAAACCAAATTTGGATAATTTGTTTAGTCCAAATAATTTTGCAGTTCGCCGTTCGGTCGAGTAAGCCTTGACCAGCTAGTTGCGAGCGCCTTGAGATAGTTTTGCCACGAATTTGATCCCCAACATGTGTTGTGCAGTAGTGTTCTGTTTTTTGTCTGACAACATCTGAAGTCTGCTCGTGACATATGCGAAATATTCTACTAACAGGATGGGCGAGATTCTATGGGTTCTTGTGTTCCGGCATCTATGAATTACGGTCGCAATATGTTTCACTAAGAATTAACTTTATAAGTATGTTTGCCAAAACTTTCGACTAATTTACGCTGGGTGTTAAATGTAAATCTCAACTTTAGTATTTACCTTGGAAGCACCTCTTTTAATACTATAATATCATTGGGAAGCACTAGAAAAATATTCTGACACGGTTTAAAAAATTAAGTCTACGCAATTTTTATTTATATATTATTCTGATACATTTTAAGAGTATCTTGTCCACCCCTTCCCGATGTATTTATCATGTTATATCATAAACGAGTCTCAAGTAAAGTTCAAACTTGAAATTGTTTCATTAATTAAGATTCTAAACAATTATACAATAATTATTGAAATAGATCTAGGTACACCTCCTATCTTTGCAACTATCATTCCAGGATATTGTGAACTAAAGGCATGCTCTGCGCTGCATTGTGTAACCTTTACGGAGGTGATTAAATCTCCTCATTATTATTATCTGGCTCTATTCAACCACCCACTGTCGTTTTCTAAGCAGCACGGAAACTATGTCGTCCACCCACCAAGCCTAGTCCCGTAGGCGCAACAGGGTCACACACGACTTTTATTCGAATATCAGCACCTAAGCCCACGGCCGATTGTTCACGTTTACTCAAATTTACATTTGCAAAGTCAATGTCATACGAGACGCAAGGTCTGCCATTGTTTGGAACATTTCGGTGGTCTCGTGGTGATGTCGTAAAGCTACGCTTATTAGAATATTAGTTTCCAATAATTCATGATTGAAATTTTACGAAATGGACTATATTTTGTCGTGCATCATGCAAGCCAAGATCATCAGGACTAGTAAAACATGCGTGTTTACCATTAATTTTCATGTTATTATTCAAGTGAACCATCTGAGTTTGTTTCCAGGGATATCCACATAAGTTTAAAGTCACAAACACGGGTCACACAAACAGAACACAGTCACAATTTGTTCGTCACAGATTGTATGGCGTAGACACGTGAGTATTCGTTGCGTATCAAGCGACAACTGAGCCGGTCGGCGGCGTTGCTGAGAGACGCCGCTCGCAGGCCGCGACTAGCCTAGCGTCCCCCCCTTGCCCCCTCACTTCTGCCGTCTGCTGCACCCGACGATCGACTACATACAATAGGAAGGCGGCTGTATTCAATTCTCCATAGATTAGATTCACCTTTGTACGATACACATTGTTTTTGAATAATAATTCACATTTTCTACCTAGGTTTTTCTTACGATCTCAACAAAAGTAAGTTGATACCCTCACGACATAGATCTCTACGAATATGACCGCTATCTACATCAGCTAAAGGAGTAATCTGCTATTATCAGAAAGGTAGGGTGTTTTTCTAATGGCTCCTATTCAGACAATTTTTTTCCTTTACTGTATCCTCCTCAGTCGCTTTATGCATATTCGCTTGACTTATAACCTCTAAGATCTATCTGGGTATTGTAGATATCTATGGGAGTCGTATTGAACGTCTATTTACGAGAGCTGAATTGCCTGTTTGCGTCCTCGAATATAAAAGAAATAAATAACAGTTAGAAAAAAAAACTAAAAAACACGCTTTTAAAGAAATTCAAATTGAAAAGTAGTAGTTATGAGCATAAACTACGAATAGTGTGATTAAGTACTAAAAAAAATATTTTATTGTAAATAAGTATGGGGTGCTTAATTTTACTTTGGTATAAATATTTTATTCAAAATATTGGTAAAGGTAGAATCATTTTGAAGGATATCTTAAAATACACCCCACGCTTTTCACGATAAAATATTTGTTTTTGTTACGCGCGTTTTTCGAGAAATTTCTTGCCTCGCACAGTCACTTTGTGGAAACAATTACCGGCTGCATTTTTCCCAACCAACCGCGCGAAAATCGTTTCATTCATTCAAAACTTATTGCCGTTTGAAAATTCAAAAACTAGTGTTTTATTAATTTTTTACCAGACTTTTGCGCTCGAAGAACTCTAAAACATAGCTCTTTGAGCTCAAAAAGTTAGTTGTTCGTTAGTTTCAACTGTTTTCCTAATTTTTTTATAAGTAATTCGAAGCATTCCATTCCATCACGTTCATTAAAAAATATCTTTTACATTATCGGCATACCGTTATTCTTGTCTGCCACATGGATTGTGGGTTGCTTTCGAGAATCTCCATATTTCGAGTAATGCTGAGATAAAATTGAGAGAGGGATAAGCAGAAGCGGTTATTATTTTGTATTAACACACAAATATGTCAAAATAACTCGATACATCAACTTAACGCGCGTTTTAATCAAGCATCCTTTATCGTTCTTGGTAAACTATAATACATCATTGTTTGACACGGGAGATATTTTGATTAGTGTTTTAAAACCGTGATCGCCGTCCCAAACGTGAGTCGAGGTTGACTGACGTGCTAATTCCATATGATGAGGATCATTCACTCCAACACGCCTACTAATTTCATTCAATGACTGCTATCACGATATTAGGCTAAAAGTACGGGATTTTTAATGTAACCGTGGTTGAAGCGAAATATTTCGGGGTTTCATTCTCATTTTATGTCAGTCATCAACGGATGAATAAAGGCTTCATGGTGGTAAGTGATTTCACCTATTACAATAAAATCATTATTTTTTTAAATCGGTTTTACTCACGGTACATCGGTGCAGATACCGAATAGTTTCGGAGCATTCGGAGGGCCTTCATCAGGGTGAGTTAGTTAGTTAGTTCGCAGTTTCGTCTCACACTCAGAATGTACTTACAATGTCTTCTATATAATACGTAAGTAAATTATTACTGTTTAAATAAAAATTGTGTATGTGTAATTTTGGGTTTTAATTTGTAGATTATGAATCCCAGGTGTTAGATAATTTAAGCCCGTCTGCTCTATTGAGATTTGGATGTTTTTATAATTTTATTGGCTTATGTAAAGTGTTTTAAGTTTTTTTTTATGAAAATAAGGGACGAGACGAACATGACGTTCAACTGATGATAAATGATACGTCCTGCCCAATTACAATGCAGTGCCGTTCAGGATTCTTGAAAAACCCAAAAATTCTGAGCGACACTACAATTGCGCTTAAGTATTACTGCCTCACGGTAGAAATAGGCGCCGTTGTAGTATCCATAATCTAGCCGGAATCCTGTGCAAAGGAGCCTCCCACTGGTTTGATATAATCTTCTTGGTATCTGCACCCAAATTGTCAGTTATAGAATTGTTATTAAAGCAAAACCAACAGTGTGTGATTAATTGTCAAACCAGTCCAATGCCCATTTATTTTGGTTTCATTTTATTTTTGGGTTCCGAGAAGGTCGGACCGCTTCAAGGTCGTTTCATCAGCCAGAAATTAGGGGAATATTTAATTTATTTGACTGAGGTAACTCAATCATGTTTACTTACATACATATTGTCTTAAGACGGCTAATTAAAAGCTAGTTCTTTTAAGAATATGTACAAAAATAAATATAATTACATAATAAATAACAGGCTATGTTCCAATTTTGGCTAAATATTTATAATGAATCGTATAAACGATCGTATAAAAAGATGATTTCTTACGACATTATCACTTAAAATTATTGACCGAAGCCGACTTTACGGACAACCAATTTCTTTCTTTCCTTTTGTATGTTCTACAAACAATTACGAATCCACAAAAGTACTTTATAGAATTGAAAATGCTAAAACAACCAAATAGATTTTATTCAATTTTTGCATGAATATTGACAAGAGGTCGAGACAACACAATATATTATACTATGTATTATCACGCTATATGCGAGCATAGCATACTTCCTGCTTTATAGTTAACAGGCAAAGTCGTGGACGGCAGCTAGTAGTGAAGTCGGTCCCAGCCAAGGCAAATGTAATAGTAGGTACTTACACCCGCCACGCGTAACTTTGAGCTTCATCTAGAACAAACCTACCCGAGGGGGCGGTAGGTAAATCTTTTTAATATAAAATTTTTATTTTATTTAGGGCTTGGCACCGACTTAAAACATATCAACAGGTAGCACATACAAACAATATTTTAATTACTTATTAAACGTATAAGGTTTGCATAAGAGTATCTACTAAATTAAATCTTTAGTAAGTTGGTTTATATTTTATAGTTTTTGAAGTCAGTTTTATATACGCTTTAGAATATGATGAAACTTTTAACAAGCCTTGAGTCAATACACCTTGAGTTCATAGATCTTGTTATCCTACAGTTGAAGGATTGTTCGATACTCGTAAAGTAAGAAAATTCAACTTTAACTGAAGTGTAAAACTTCTTCGAGTATATTGGAGGTTGACGAATTTGTCTAACGTCTGATGTGTCCGTTTTATAAATAATATGTGAAGAGAATCTGTAGGTAATTTAAGATATTATTTCAAGCGTTTTTTCATTGCTGGCGGTGCTGGGACATGTAGGTATGGACACAAAACAATGTTCTTTTCTTCATTAGTCAAGAACTACACTATCCACATTATTGCAACTTGTATATTCATGATCAAGAGACCTATAATATCTAAACATCCTATTAAATTTATGTAGGTCATGGGTATAGATTTCATACTAAGTTGCCTAGTGCCCAAAATATTGTTCAAATTATTACGATTTTTTTTTAAAGTGTGTGTGAATTGATGCAGCCATTGTTGTATTCATGTTTTTATTTTATAACTAACTAAAAAGTCAATTAAACGTTTGAGTATTATGTATGTTTAGTTGTAAATATTGATTTTAAGTACTGGTAATTTATTTTATTATACTTCTTCGGAGTCGTGGTAAATAGAAAGATTTTATAAAATTGTATTGACTAGGTACCTAAATATTTTGTTATTTAAGTATGATATTATATATCATGTGATAAGAAGCAATCAATATATGTGGACAAAAGACATTATAGAGTGGTATCCAAAATCAAGAAATAGAAATAGAGGGAGACAAACGATACGATGGGAAGATGATTTCAAAAAGATTGCTGGACCTACATGGAGAAGAACAACTTACGACAGGAAAATGTGGAAAGATCTGGAGGAGACAAACGTATGTCGGCAGACAAACGAGTGATGAATAATATTAGATATAGTATATATTAGGTAAAATATAACTATAATCATTTAGCATATTAAGTTGTAGCAAAAGTTAAAAATGTACCTTTTTAGTTTTTTTGCTATAAAGGCTTCATTCATTCATTCATTTATGATATATATGCACCTATATCAAGTTAGATATGTCATGTAACATAACACCGTAGTATGAAACTCGTTCGGGCCTATCTGTCTTAACGCTTCAGTGAGCTAGCGCACTCTTTGTCATTTGATGCTTGTATTGTGACTTCATATTATATACACTTCTAACATCTGCCATTATTATGAACACATTTAGCTTTAATGAGCTTTTGTACGTTAATGTCTTAATTATTGTGATATGTTTACGACCATCACTAGATCAGCCTGTGTATTTTTATATGTATGCTAGCTGACCGAGCAAACGTTGAATTGCCGATATTAAAATCGCGATACAAAAGTAACTATTGATCGTAGATAGGGAAAATTTGAAGTTGTATGTATTTTTTAATGCTGACTCATAATCAAACAAATTAAAAAAAATGTTTTTTGACATTTTTTATTTATTACTTAAATTAAATTTAAAAAAAATTGGCGTGGACCAGCCTTAACATTTAGGGGGATGAAATATAGATGTTGTCGATTCTCAGACCTACCCAATATGCATTCAAAATTTCATGGGAATCGGTCAAGCCGTTTCGAAGGAGTTTAACTACAAACACCGCGACATGAGAATTTTATATATTAGATAGTATATCGGGCGTGCGCCACGGCTATGCCACATGGAGGGGAAGTAAGTACCTTAAATATTGAACATGAAACATTTTACTGAAAGGAGACTATTTTAATTTAAAAACAATTTAAACTGCATTCATGTATTCGAACGGGTTCGATTCCCGGACAATGTGCAAGATAACTATTAGTATTTTCTAAAGAAACATGCGTTAAAACTCTTTAATCAAGTACAAGCTTTTGAATGAAAATATCACGGGTTGGCCGCTCTTAAGCTTAGCCCGTGGACTGTACAATAAACATACATAAAGATTAATAAGAAACAAACATTAATATTCATCATACAAACGCTTGTACCAACCGGAATTCGAACCCGGGACCTCAAGCTCAGTAGTTATGGTCATAAACAACTGAGCTATATAAGTCCTCAATAAACATTTACTCTGGTCAATCTCTGAAAATTACCCAGATACACTTGGAAATTTGCCGCGCTATTTTAAAGCCAAGTACTCGCCATGATGATAAGCGTCCGGATGGAATAACACTAGTGGCTTGGGCACAGGGAGGGGAGCTGGTATGGGACGCAAATTGTGACTCTCTGGCTCCTTCTCATGTCCAAGTTACTTTAGTTGGTGCTGGCGCTGCTGTTTCGACTACCAAAGACAGCAAACGTCGCAAATAAGTCGGTCTCAGTAAGTCTTTGTGCCATTTGGTGTGGGGACACTAGGCCCGTGGGGCCCAGAGGCACGGAGAATGTACAAAGTACTATCTACGCGCCTCAATAAGGCTACTGGAAACAGCAAAAATGCTGCCAGTATTCTTGGTACACTTCCCCGTAACGATTGTTTTATTTGTATATGTATAAGCAATGTTTTCTTAAATAAATACTAAACCATTATTCCCTCTATCCTCTTTTAGATAACCAAACAACCTCAAACCAGATAATACAATATATTCGAGCAATAAACGCATTTGTATTCGAGAGCCTCACACCTATGTGCAAACAATTTCGAACTACCCGACAATGTTGAACGCGACTGTCTCCACACCACATTACCCTTATAAATAATTCTTGTATCGCCCATGCGGAGTTGTTTATCTTCCCTAAAGCACTGGCATTTACTGCTGACACTTTACCTAAAGTACTGATTCAACTCGATACGAGCACTAATGGTGGCTACTTAGAAACTTGCTTTGACAAATAATATACTTTAAGGCTTGAATTGACTTCGAGTATAGAAAATTCACTCTAGTTATAACTGTTTCTCTAAATTAATGTAACTAGCAGTTTTTTTTTATAAAATATAAAACGTAGAATGGTTGTTGTACTTTTTATTTATTCAAAGCACATAAAAAATCATGAAATGACCTCGGAATATTTCGTTTAAAGCAGAATAGAAATTACATCGGGTGGTATGAATGGTTGAAAATCAAGTTTATGTCTGTTTCTGCTGTTAAAATTAAGACTATTATAATTTCTAGCAAACACGCTAATGTGAATATGTAAATACATAACATTTTCAAGAATAATCGATTGCAACAGTAAAAATATTTATTTCTTGAAATTTTTCTCTTAATGATTCTTTAGGGCATAAGTAATAAATAGCATCTAGGTCATAAATAATTTTAACGCTTATTTTTAAAAGTTATATTGCAAACCCATTTGAATAACTTAGACAGTACCGTGGGCACATCTATTTATTTATATTTCTGTCTCAGAGACTCTGTGGAAACCAAGAGATAAATGAGTATAATGCTGTCATCATATTAAAGACTAAAAGAATTAACGGTATTAAGGAAAAATAAAGGATTGTTTCAGATGACCCCGTTTTGATATCAGCATTGAGATTAAAAAGATATTATTGAATACAATGCAAGTATAAAAACCGCCAACTGGCCAAGTTAACTGAAACATGAGTGATGTAACATCCCAATGCTCGTCACTGCGTCGCCTAAAGTTTTGGTTGTATATGACGCGATAATTTTGATCTGATTTGTGACGTCATATCCGTCCACCATGACGCGAGTGTTTTCGAGTGTAATTCAAAGTTAAATGATTAAAAAAACAGTTAATTATTTACACAAATAAAACTGAGAACAAAATTTTATGAAAATTATGTATAAAGTAGATCCTATACATGAAACGGCATATTGCACTTCATTAATCTTTCATTACATTTTATTTATTATAGTTTTGTTTTTATCAATTCGCTATTCAGTAGGGGAGCGGGGGGCTAGTTGTAACAATTTTACGCTTCTTGGCTATGAAAGCTTACTTGTTTGTTATTTATGAAATCTAGCAGTACTATTCCAATTAACAACTATTCAACTATTGATTCCCAATAATTTTGTTATCTAACCTGTAACGATATTTTGTAGAAACGGCTTTGTAAAAAAACTGACGCGTGTTACAACTTATCTGACCGTGACTGGGGCTAGTTGTAACAGGCTTGGGACAAATTGTAACATTAGGAATTAGAAGCCAGTTTTATATTTTTTGAAGATTTATTTGGCATAATTTGCATAAGAAATTTTACAAACGCTAAAACAGGTTTAAACCTTTAAGTAAATTTTAAAATTAACAGAAAATATACAAAAACAAACAAATAACATGTGCTTTCTTTACTAAAATTATTAAGGTATTTTAGGCTTACAGCCATTTATAATCTTTACTACTTCAGTAATCAGACTTTTGATTAATTCTTAGCATTATAAACCTAAGGTACATTATAGCAAACTTTTAAGTTTTACTCTTAATCTGATAGAAAAGTAATCAAATATTAACAAATACATGTTCTTTCTTAAACTATAAACGAACGTTAGGATCAAAGCCATTTATTATAACAACAGTAATACATGTGCCCTCATCTTGCACATGATGCATTGTATCCACTCTTCGTTTGAATTCATAAGTTTCCCCACGAGCTAAACAAAACCATTTTCCTCGGGTTCAGAATCCGTATGTGAATTTAAAATTTTCTTCTCTTGCGTGTCTGTGAGGACACAGTTTTTTCTTTTACGTTGAGGGTGGATAGTAAATGTTCGTGGTAGAGCTTTCGGATAAGTTCTTCTTTTAGATGGAGAGAAATGATTGTGCTTTTGAATACCAGAAGGTCCAGGAATCGGCTCAAAGTCAGGTTGACTTCCAGGTAAAGCTGTTGTAAATAAAGTATCCTCAATTCTTGTTAAATCTAAGTTACTGTGTTTCAATTTTCCATGGAACTTATGATTTCACTGACACTTCTAAAGATTACTTATCGAATGAATCTATATTAGGAATATTTGTTGTCAAGCTAGAGGCAATAATGTTTGCTTGCAGGATTTATACTTATAAGTAACATGTTACAACTGGCCCCATTAAAGTGTTACAACTTACCACACTGCGAGGTTTTTGGAAATAACCTCTATTAAAAAAAAGTCGCAAACTTGGTGTGAAATTCGATTTAATATAACCAAACTTAACAAGTGCTTAATTTATATGTATAAATCAACAACTGCTAAACCATTTGAAATCTACGATAATCAATTTTGTATAAACAAAAAAAAGTCCATTACCTGGCTTAATCGGAACGCCAGCACAACACCGCGACCTGCGCCGTACAGCGTGATACTGTTCTCGCTTATATTATAGAATGGGTATTACGTAGTGGGTTAGGTTGAAAATAAAACGAATATTTTTCTATTATCTAGGTAAAAAATGCTTGTTACTACTTATCCCTGTTACAACTAGCCCCCGCTCCCCTACTCCATCTCGTTCATAAAATTTTCTTTTTATCACTTAAAAAATAAACATAGCAAATTGTTTAGCTAATAATTTTACTGGTAAAGGTTTTATCTACTAGTTGACGTTTATAGGTTTATATTACAGAATAGGAATCCAAAATCAACACGAGTTTTAATCGAAGCAATTTTTCCTTATTACTTAGGTCGTATTTGACCAAATAAGAATAACTTTTATTCTTAAGTTAAAGCTGTTATAAACTCTCAGATAACCATGTCTTCATTTCACCAACCATTTATCCTGAGAATAACAAAAGTTGTACGAGAGTTACTCTTATAACACCAGTTCTTAAGGAAAAACGGGCTTATTCTTCAGATAAAACCAAAATGGCGTCAATTTTTATGTCAGCTGAGTGCACAGAGTACATTAAAAAAGAGCGACCATTGAATCATAAACATTCATTATGCAGCGTTTAAGAAAACAGCAAATACAACACAAAGCAAGCTGAACGTAATTTAAACACCACGCAGCGCGACTTTACAGATAATTTATGCGTAAAAATAGTACTTGACACATTGACACAAGTTCAAAGTGACAGCTAAATTCAAAATGTCCTCATAAGTTATACTGTACTGAGACAATGACAATATTTTACCCCCTTATTCATAATAGTCTGCTTACTTAAAGCATTGCTAATTCTCACACTGTCTTCTTCTATTGACCTAAGTCAGAATGAGAAAAAACACTCCTTAGCGGCTGTTTTAAGTTAGCGGACCATTATGAATCAGGGGGTAAATGTCTGCATTTACACTTAAGTATCAAATAATAGTATTCTGAGAGTAACTTTTCGTCTTTAAAAAGTGGTGAAACGTACTATGAGTTATACTGAGAGTAAAGGCAGCGAATAAATTTATACCCTATGTCCCATTTACCAGTGGGAGGCTCCTTTGTACAGGATCACGGCTAGTTTGTAGGTACCACAACGGCGCCTATTTCTGCCGTGAAGCAGAAATGAGTAAACATTACTGTGTTTCGGTCTGAAGGGCGTCATAGCTAGTGAAATTACTGGACAAATGGGACTTAACATCTGATGCCTGAAGGCGACAAATTTTTGGGTTTTTCAAGAATCCTGAGCGGCAGTGCATCGTAATCGGCAGGGCGTAACAATTACCATCAGCTGAACGTCCTGCTCGTCTCGTACCTAATTTTCATAAAAAAAACCTAGAATAATTATTCTCGTATATTTATACCATTGGTTAAATTGATCCTTATGCTAGTAAAGTCAATGGGGAAGTAACCTGTTTATATTCTATTGTTTGGTTGAAGCTATCTACTAATGTTGTCATAAGAAATTTTGTATCGTCAATCATATTTTTTTAAAACGTCTTACTCGTAGGCATATTATTAACAATAATTATCTCAATGAAACATCTAGTTGTGACAGAAAACTTATTTCTTTCTACCCTAACATCAATTCTCCTTCTGATAACCAAATTAAGTCCTCGTCTATTGTCTATTGAAGTTACATAAATCAAAGTGATGATAACCACTGACATCTCTATAAGTAATACTTTTATGCGTTAATACAATGTAGTATAGAGTGAAGGATTTTTCGAATACCACTACAAGCAGAACAAGTAATATTGCCTATATCGTTTTTTATAAGCATTAAAGTAACACTGTCTGTCTGATACTCGATGATGGCTAACTATAAAACTAATTTTGTTGAAATTTGATGTGGCGATTGAAATAGGCTATATTTTAAAGATTTTTTTTAAGAACTTGCCGTTACCGAATTCCACGCCAACAAAGACAAGCCTCACAGTTGTTTTTCACATAACAAGGGTGCAATTCAAGGGCGTAGCAAGGTACTTACCCCCCCCCCCCCCTTTTAGAAAATGTAGCAATATTACGTAGGTAGCCTATTAATAAATAAAAACTAAATTAATGCTATTGGAAGGCGAATTGATCTATTTATGGTTGAATCCTCCACTAATTTACATACCTTATATATATTTTAAATTTGTCTTCTGCCTGCCAGATTTATATTTTTTTAATAAAACCTGTGATTTGAAAAAAAAAACAACAACCGACCGACGAGTGACTTCTTCTGGGAGGGAAAACTGCTTCGTAACGTAACGCGTTACGGCGCCAGTCTGTCTGGCTTCCCTTTCCTTTATCACGCTCTTCCTCTCTCACTCTAACCAATCGTTTCTTTTATAGGATTAAAAAATGATACTAATAATATACATACACAAAATTCTAACGCACACATTCAAGAATTTTAACTAAGAATAAAAAATATTTTATAAACAATAAAATATTTTATTGATAAATAATCTTTCTGTACATTATCATATTGATAGATATTTTTAAGTAATAACCTTAGCTTATCTCAAGTTAAACAATATTATTATTAAACAATAGTTCAACTTAGATAAGTTTAAGTTATCCCTTCTGCCAGGCGTCTCCAGACGCACATGTTTCTTAATAGAACTGCTGGTTTTATTAATTTAGACGAAAACGTTAAATAACTACAGTGAAATGATCACAATTAAAGTTGCAGTGCATAGTGTGTCAACAAAACTTGACTATAAAACAGATTAAACAAACGTTTAAATTAGAATTGACCGAGCAGTCACACAAAAGTAGTCCCAAACACAATATGGAATACGAACGGTTATTGTAAATTAAACCTTGATAATTTGTAGCCGTGTGTAGTTTGTTCCAACGTTTGCGAGGTTTGGTAAACAAACATTGACCAACTTTGTTTACATTTCCAAAGACTAACTCTATTATACAGCTGGCCATCGTAATAGCTTACAATACTCGCAAATGGGTTGTTAATAATTAATAATGGTGGATGTTATTGAATGCATACTGTGATTATATTGCAACTGTGTTGCTAGATGGTTCTTCATGGGGAGCTTAGCTTTACTTCCCAGTAATTTACAGTTTCATTACATACAACAGGCTGGATGGAAATTGGTATGTAAGTTTCACAACTTAGCTCCTTGGCCTTTACATAAAAAGAGCGAGTTTGTAAGTCTTTTGTGGAGCGATTTATAAGCTTTTACATCAAGATCCCATAAAATGTTTAAAACAAATATATTACGAAATTCAAAAGAATTGTTAAAAACGTTTGTGTGGTAAAGATTACTATAACAGTAATTACTTATACATTGTAACCAAATTTTTATGAAATAGGAAGCCCGCTGTGTTTCTTGCGGCCGTTCTTCTCGGGTCTGATGCATACTTTTTCGAATAGGTGATAGTTTTTGAATGTCAATAAGTTATATCATATCCTATTTTGAATAAAAACTTATTTTGGTGACATTGCAGGTCAATATGATATTATGAAGATACATTTAGTATTTATTATAGTTAATTTGAAATATGATGAATACTACAATCTCCCCACTCTCGGAAAGAGAATTCTCATAGGGGCGAAACCTTCTCTTAGCGTCATTTATATGGTTCAAACGACTGACAACAAAATAACAATGTGTACACAGTGAATAATAATAAAATACATACTTTTTACAGATGTTTTCTGTTTGTTTGTGCACAGTTCAAGTTAAATAGAAAAATTGTCAGTGATATTAAATGTAATGTTGTGTGTAAGGCTGACATCGGCAAAACCTTCCTAAATCAACAACACCTACCTCAAAATTATATATAAACAACGTTTTTCTCCTCTGTACTGAATGTATCTTATGTGTTTTAATAGGCCCAAGTACTCACAAAACAATACCTAAATCACGATAATGTATTACTAGGATCTACCTACAGTATTGTATATAACTTATTTTGAAAGGTATTAAGGCATTTATTTTCTCAAAATTGATTCCTTTAGAATTCTTTTTGACGCATTTCTAATATACTAGATACTACTACCGCTTCGGAAACATATGGCGCTCTGAAACAGAATAAACGGTTCAAGAAACTCTCCCAGCATTCGTTTTTTTGCTCTCTTTTTAATAAAATATACAATATTGTACTGTCATTGCTATTACTATAAAATAATCATAATCTTGTCCCAGGTCGTCCGATCACTTACATAAACAGTTGTGGAATTCGGAGTAGTAGGGTCTACGACAAAGCCATTTTTTAATAAAAGATTGAAATTTGTTTATAGATAATGCCCGAACAGTGGCTGGGACTTTATGATAAAAGTGTAACCATTTACCCTTAAAGCTATTATGTATCTTTAATGAAGCCTACTAGAATAAGTTACAAGCAATCCCTTATTTCTAATGTTATTATAATTAAAATAACTATTAAGAGCAAATAGGTGGTTGATTGTATTAGTAAAGATATTTTGAAATTGAATTGTGCGCAATTATCTCAGAAATGGCTTCACCGAGAAGCCAGACAGACTGATGCCGTAACGTGTTACGTTACGAAGCTGATTACCCTCCCATAAGAAGTTATCACTTTAAAAAGTTATACATAAACACGCAACTAAGCAAATAAATCATGATAGTTCAAATGTTTTGAGTTTTCCTTAGTGTTAATTCCGTCAAAATTTGTCTTAAAACAATTTGACACGTGTTTCGCCTCTACCCGAGGCATCCTCGGGGCATGTTGACTCACCAAACTCTGAAACGAGACTGTTTTAAGACAATCATTGGCGGAATTAACACTAAGGAAAACTCAGAACATTTGGATAATTACGGATTTCCGCAAATTAACGCCTACTTCAATAAATTTTCTTAAATCATGATATCCGATTACAATTATTACAAAATAAGAAAACAATATGTTTGTCGCCAGTATGTCTGTCCCATATAGGTTATTATCTTAGTTGAGTTGTGTGTATGATATCATATCAAAAAGATAATTATTATCGACATATTCCGCTCCTCTTTACACGTGTTTCCAAATTAAATTGTACCACTCAAAACATTCCATTATTTATGATAATAAATTACAATAATAATATGGTATAATTTGACGACCCATATAGCTGAATGGTAAGTGACTCTGACTACTAAGCTAGAGGTCCCGGGTTCGAATCCCGGTAGGTGCAATCATTTATATTATGAATATGGATGTTTGTTTCTGAGTCATGGATGTTTATGAGTATTTATGTATGTTTAAGTAAGTATATTTTATTATTCAAACAAAACAAATCTTATAACTATATTTACAATACTACGACTACATAAAATTAAAACTATCATTACGTGGAAGCGTACCAACAATACTGGCAGCATTACCGCGTTGGATAGCAAGGCTGATCCGTTGACCGAAATAAGTTTAAGTAAGTATATTGTATTCAATATTTCGTTGTCTTGAACCCATAGTACAGGCTGTGCCGAGTTTGGAGCAAGATAATTTGTATAAAATTGTGTCAATATTTATTTATTTATTTATTTATTGAATTAATTGGTTTAGTTGGGGATCAAATTGTTCTAATTTGATTGTGTATAATATATTGGAACCCTACAAATACTATATTTTTCATTAAATAGGATAGAAATATATTACTTTTAAAAAGGAGTGACAATATCGTAACAATAATAGTAATGGGCTGGGAGTTAGTCTACTCTCAATTTCATAACCCCTTTACGAACCTATGTAGCTTCTTAACGTGTTGTGTTGTAATATGTTATGTTATTGTCACTCCCTATGGTAAATAAATATATTTCTACTATCTGACTCGACAGACGTTGTTCTGTACATAATAAAAAAAATACTGTTTTTTATGAATTGTCAATAATATTTCATAACATCAAGAATTATTTCGTACAATATGCTCCCTGTTGTAAGGTATAATGGAATTCTTTCACGGCAGAACCGGGCGTCAATAAATTTTCTCATGCAAAATATGTACTTACAAAATAAATATTGAAAATAAAAATAATTATGGGTCCCAAATCGAAATAAAAACTATCCTATCCTTCAAGTTGGACTAAACTGTACTCCATGAAGTAATCGCCATTTAAATCCGTTCATTAGTTTAGGAGTCCATCACGGACAAACAACGTGACACGTAATTTATATATATATTAAGATTTTAATCTACTCAATGAAAAATATAGAATTCGCATGGTAATGACGTATATCATACGCATTACTTATGCAATAAAACCGTAGATAAATAATAATAAAATTGACACACTTTTACACAAATTATCTTGCCCCAAACTAGGCATGGCCTGTACTTTGGATACAAAACAACGCTATATATAATATAATATACTTACTTAAACATACATGACTCGGAAACAAACATCCATATTCATCATATAAATGATTGTACCTACCGGGATTCGAACCTGGGACCTCTAGCTTAGTAGTCAGGGTCACTAACCATTTGGCTATATGGGTCGTCAATATGTTATATTAATTAATAATCACGCGAATATATTAACAATTTACGAGCTTAGAGAGATATCAGTGTGCAAGATTGATACAAAAGTTATTCAAATATATGAAATGCTATCGAAGAGTATGATCGCTGTAATATTAATTCGAGAGGTTTCTAGAAATTATTTTCAGTCTAGACAGAACAGACGCCTCGTAAATTAAAATTCGTTTCTCTTTGTTCGTACATCAATATTTGACTGTGTCTAAGTTATTGACTATACTTGGGTATAGCACTCCTAAAATTGTTTCTTATATTTTAATATTAAAATATTTATCAGAACTGTATAAATAGAGTATATTCATTGATATAATAAGTTACTTCTTAAACGATGTAAACGCGAGTCATTGGAACTGTATTTCCACATAAAATTATTAAATGAATATTATAAGCGGGCATTTCATGTACCCCACGTGTTAATCATCGGAATACGTTGGATGAGGGCAACGCAGGACCGATCGCTGTGGCCTTTGTCCAGCAGTGGACGTCTTCCGGCTGATGATCATGATGAATCTACCTATTACTTGAAAATGTGTTACTAAATCTTTTTTAAAATAAGAACAGGCAAACGGCTCTCGTGATGGGTAATGGTGAGGTGTAACCACCTCTGAGTCCAATGAAGTCCGTTCCGTTCCAGCGGTCAAGAGACGCCGGTCCATAGTTGGGAGTATGTTTTTAGCTTGAAATAACCCTTCTGCTACAACTGTCTTTTTTTACTCATTGCCACGGTTCGAACCAGAACACAGCAATGTTCTACTACACGGCAAAAATATATCTGTACCTCGCTGGAATGTGACGCCCCCTCACGCTTGTCCTGTTGTGTCAGTACGGTTTGCAGGTCCATTACCGTTAGGCACATGTCAAATTTACATTGTTACGTTCTGAATTTTGTTGTTAATAGTTCTGTAGTTTCTGTTGTTCTATGTCGCTATAGTAATACTCACGTAAAAATATTTTTTTACTTGATCAAGATGTTTTTATTGTTTTCTCGTCATTATAATAATAAAAATAATCACCATCACAACGCAACATCTTTAAATGAATCTATAACATGCTGAAGTTGTAGTTTATTTATTAATATTAATATCCTATCGATGCTTGTTTTGCACACCGTAACAAAGCGACGATGTGACGTCGTCGACAGACGTCAGATCCCGTTTAAGGTAACCGGGTAGTACATCGCTATTTGCGACAGAAATAGATATTGTATATAAAAACGGGTCATCTTATGTAATACTGTGAAATTTCAACGAATCGTACACAAAACAATTACGTAAAAGCGGAAAGTAATTGTTTAGTTAGATCGTAACATCCTTCACTACAGTAGCCAGGGCGTGCTGTTTCTAAAATCCACTACTACGAAGTAATACGAGACAGCACCGCGCTTCAGAGTAATTAGCGTGGCTTCCCCTGATACGGTTACAGGATGACTATCAATTAAGTTATTTGGGGTTTTTATTAAGGGCAATAACTACAGTGTATTTCGTGAACCAACCAACTATACTGTTAGGGAGACTTCATTGAACAAACAGAATGGTTTAATCCATCGAATTGAAATATACTAGCGCATAGGCAAACTAAGCTTGAGAACGGGAAGAACAGAGATATAGAAAAGGTAGGCGAATCTATTTGTTTAATGAGATCTCTAGTGTTTCCCATACTACTATATGGTGCTGAAAAATGGACAGTCAAAGAACGAGAGAGACAAAGGATTGACGCACTAGAAATGTGGTGTTGGAGATGAATGCTACGAGTATCTTGGACACAACGCCGCACAAACGTGTCGATCCTTGAAGAACTCAAGGTGAAAGAAAGGCTTACACTATAGTCAGAGCGCGTATCCTCAGATACTTCGGACATGTCGCGCGACGTGGAGAGCATGCAATAAAGAGACTTAGAAACGGCAGTAGATCAAGGGAGGCTCCCTTATGCGCTGGACAGACCAGATCAAAGCCCTAACCAACACTCCCCTCAACACATTTGCCAGAGAAGCAACAGCCAGTGATAACTGGCGTAGAATCTTTCGTCGTTCTACGTGACGACGACGGCTCTATCAAGAGTAATCCGACGAAGAAGAAAGCGAATCTATTGTTATTGTAACTAAATTTGATGGACAAGTCGTTTACAGTCTCCCATGCTTAGCTCCTTAGTATTTTTAATATTAAACCACTAGCAAATGCACCCATTGATAAATCAAAATTTGTCACGCATTAAGCTGTTATATTGTATGTATATGGTTTTAACAATTAAAAGAGTTTCATTTAGTAAAGTTTTGCAGGTATTGTAACTGTAACTGTAACGGAATACTGTTCCGAGAACTATGATTAAGGTCACCATTTCGGTCGGAAGAAGTACACTGCTGGACAAAGGTCCTCCCAAAGACAATCGGTCTCCACGACGATCGGTCCTGCGCTGCCCTCATCCTATTCTGGAGATCTTGACCAGATCGTCGGTCTATCTTGTAGGGGGCCTACCAAAACTGCGTCTTCACGTAAGTAGAGCTATATGCCCTTCCCACTGTATATCTCTGAGCGACCATGAGCTTCTTCATAAGGCCCATAGTTAGCGATCACGTCTGCGTTCCGTATGTCAAAACTGGCAACACACACTGGTTAGAAACCTTAGTGTTCAGACACCACGTTACAAATGCATCTAACATGGATCCAATAAATCACAAACAGTAGAGATGACATGTTCCATTTGCTTGACTTAGAGAGAAAACTTACAGACCGCAGGTGTGATTTAGTTCTGGTCAGTTAATTCGCGTCTACAACTAACGACGTGTGTGGCCTGAGTTTAGTCGTAGGTAGATTTAAATAGAACATGCTTCCTTCATATCATTTTACTTAAGTTTACTATTACAATGGGCATGATAATTGTATTAAAGCATAAATGATTGTAAGGAAAAATATAAGATGAAAAGTTTTAAAAAATTGCCCAGGTTTGTTTACAATATTGTGATTATTAATATGTTTATTGAAACATATTTTTAATGACTATAAGGGGCGAGATAAGCAGTAGTTTAGCTGATGCTAATAATTGATACGTCCTGCGCATTTCAATGCCGTGCCGCTCAGGATTCTTGAAAAACCCAAAAAATCAGAGCGGAACTTCAATTGCGCTCGTCACCTTGAGACATAATTTTTGGTTAATAATTCCTTTTTGTATCTAATTACTATCTATGATATGGACACCTTAATGGGTACTATGCCATATCTTCGTTTTGCTCTTTCTGCTTTCCAACAATTCTTTCAGCTGGTTATTTCTTATCTCCACCGTTTGTCAGTCATACGTGAAACATGGTCGGCCACATACCATTTACAAATGTAAAGCAAGTGAAAAAGCATACATTAAATGAACTGACATAAGAGAGGAATATGAAACAAATCATGGTCACAGTACACGACCGTCGATGCCGCGTATTTTCGCCAATTATTAACATATTTTACCGCCCAATTGATAGGGGTTGATCAATTTGCGTAATAGCTCCCCTAATAAGCACTCTGTCTTAATGGAGTACCAATTAATATATTGTGTATTAAAATGCTGGCGGTAAAATGCCGATGGATGATCAGTTTCATTCCGTGCAAAAGTATAAGAATTGCACGTTTCAATCTCACTCCCTTATTTTCTGTGTTGGATTTCTCAACAATCTCTTTATGTCGTTCTGTCACTTCTGTTCTGATAGATATTTTTACTTCTATATTCTATGTTTTATCTTTTTGATTTCCAAATTTTCTTCAGGTTTACCTCGATACAATCATTGCACCCAATTCTGCCTAGAAGTAATTTATATTGATCCCCTTGTAGGTAGTTTTGGCATCTCTGAATCATCAATATTTATCGTAGCTGAAGTAGAAATTTCCATTTGTTACAGTTTTGATATACTTATCTAGATTATTTCAATGGGATCAACCCATTGCCCTGCTAATCTTAGTGAATTCTTCACATGGCCTTAGTATCTCTTTACCATAATGTAAACAGTCCACTGCAACGCTTCCATACAATCTGCATCAGAAAATTTGCTTTGCAAAAGGTGACAAAATGAGGAAGACATTCACCTGATAGCAAGTGATATGACCATTACAATACAGTGGCGCTCAGGGTTCTTGAAAAACCCGTAATCGACAAGTCACTTCCTTACTTAGAGACATAATATTTTAAGTCTTATAAGCCCGGCAACACAACACAGTAATAGAACAATACTTTAACTTCTTACAAGAGCGCCCGAATCGACGCACGCACACATACACACGACTTACATGGCCTCTAAGCAATCTTGGGAATACAAGACTATTGAGTGCCACGCTGTTCGCAGCCGAGAATGGGCGCTGTCCGAGTTAATTAGCTGCACTGAGCCGTCCACGTCGTTATTTTTGTATGTACCAACCCTAGCGCTCCACTCAAACGTAGGTAGGTATAAATTTCAAGTGGACCGCTGAGTTACGCTACTGTTCTATTAACTGTATTGTGCAGCCAGCAACTTCTGCAAAGAAGCCTCCCACTGGTAACAAAACGTTGCCTTCAGTTCAGTGTGGTTTAGTTACTCTTTCCCTAATATAAAATTCCAGTAGCTAGATTTTCTACTGCGATTAGTAAGTCTTAGTATATTTGTAAACAGATATAAATAATCACAGAGAAGTGTTCGCTAAACGCAAGTAAAATGTAAACAGTTTTGGGTTGGCGCGGGCGGGGGCATTCTCGCTTCTCCGTTACAAGTATTAATGGGCTATGAACGTGACTGACAGACGAACAACGCGCTATATATAGAGCAATTGTAATGAGTTGCGCTCACTCGCCATCTGTATACCGATACACACTGCGGGCATGCTTGGACAGCCATGTTTAAAACTTGGACTTTACTATCATCTTTGCAATAGGCACTAGTAATAGTAATTATCAAATCAATTTCAAGTTTAAATGTATATTTCAGTTTTATATTGTATATTTTTAGTCTAAGGTCAGTAAGCGTGACCTATAATGATATACCGTCATATTTCAACTAATTTAAGATTCGACTATAATGGATTACTGTTTGTAAACGATTCAATAAAACTACGATTTATGAACAACTAAACAAGAATATACTGTGTGTTTACATTTTCTTACCTTTGACATGACAGTAACAAACGGCAGGAAGAAATCATTATAAACTCTAAGTATTAGTATTGCGTTTATTAATAAGACAGGTTTTAAGGCTATTAGTAATTTAAGCCAATTTTGAGAGATTTCCTCGCACTTATAAGGGCCACTTCTCAGTTTACACCGAAATTATATTTAATGCTTAAGAATAAATGACTACGTATTGGAATACGAAATGGATTGCATGCTTCCAAAATCAAATCAAGGAAAATATTTTCATATACAGTCCTTGACATTGTACTATTATAATTTAGAGTTAGGCGTGATTTTTCGGAAATCCATCATTATTCAAATGTTGTGAGCCTTTTTGAGTGTAAATTCCGCTAAGATTCGTCTTCAATCAATTCGACACGTGTTTCGCCACTACACGAGGCATCCTTAGGAGATTTTGACTCGCCAAATTCTGGCATGAGACGCCCGTCTCATCTCAAGGCTTACAACATTTAAATTGTACTATTAAATTGTACATATTCTTAGACATTATCGAGGTTTACAAATGTTGACTTTATTATATCCCTTTCAAAAAATATATGAAAAAAGGTCAAAAATAATGAATACTATTAATTATATTATTATTATTGATGATAAAAAATAATAGTTAATTTACTGCTCGGCGTCTCCGATGACCGTGTGTCACAGACATAATGCGATGCATTTTCCGAGTTTAAGTTGGCGTAATACGAATCCATCGCTCGCATCTCGCTCCACATACAAATTATTTGTTACTACTACATTGTACGTTCTTGTGACGAATTGAAACACGACGTGTTAACTATATTTTAATGATTCTGTTGTTTAGTGCGGAAGTAACTACGACTGTTTATTGAAAACTAATCGAGTGTTCAAACAGAATATAAATAAATGGAGATCTAAGGGACCTTCAGTATAAAATAGTATTTATTTATTTATTAGCATCGCCAACACAATAATCACTAAGTAATTACAATAAATATTATTCTAAGTAAGCAATGTCGTTCTATAGGTAAATAAGTCTATATCTAAGTGTTATTGCACTTACAGGCAACGACCACATGCAAGGATAACATGCGTATACATAATTTTTGAATATTATTGTGCATCATAAGAAGTAATACTAAGATACAATACAATTATATAAATAGTTTCTATAAAGCGAAAATAGTATAGTAATAGACAATTGTCTTAGTTAAAGATTATTTCAGCGGTGGGAGGATTCTTTGAACATGCCTCCTAAATTAGTATCATAAAGCACATAAGTAAATTTTTTATAAGTTTATAACACTGTTGATTACAAAATAGCTGCAAAACCCAAAAGTAAGGGCGTGTTTACATAAGGTGTTAAGTTTCAGTAGCTCAGTAATTTCACGCAGTAATGTAACTATTACAGCTACGGCGATAACTGAAATAGAAATTGTGCTTACTAAATTAATCGGCGGAAAAATGCCTATTTAACTTGTGCCAATAGAGAAAAGAATCTGAAATGGCGGCCACATATGATTCGCTGACATTCACATGTAGTCTCACGCATCTGGCATCCCTGTCTCGCTGTCGGTTCAAATCCCTAAAACTTTATTAATTTAAGGAAAAAAGATACACATGGCTAAGCCTTAAGAGCGGCCAACCCGTTATATTTTTCGTACAAATGTACGTACGTGATTATGGCGTTTTAACGCAAGCAGAAAACATTGCAATAGAAATCGCAAATTTAATTAATTCTATATGAAAAAAAATATATTTCATAATTTGTAAGGACTTAAAGCACGTATTTCCTGGAAGAAGTTTGTTTTTGTTTAGGTACCATCTAAGTTGTAAACACAGAAAACCCCGGTAAACTGTTAATGTGCATACTTACAAGTTGAAATAAAATCCTTAAATAATGTTGAAATAGTTACCTGAAACAAAATAAAATATATTAAATATTTACATAATAAATAATTAAAAAAATAAAAAAGTTTGACAGCGGTGGGATTCGAACCCACGCCCTTTCGGACTGGTGCCTAAAACCAGCGCCTTAGACCACTCGGCCACGCTGCCTACATGAATATGATCTGAAATTAATGTTGTAACGACCTAGTCTTTCTGCACTGTAAAATTGGATACTACGCAGAGTCAACTTGTGTATAGCTCATCTTCACTTACGCCTTTGTAACCAGAGCAATATTTACCAAATATATTAATATAAAATATTGACCTGCTGAGTCAGCTAGGTATGTATAAGTTTTAAATCAGGTCTTTATATTGCAAAAACGTTGTATTGCCATAAATAATAAATAAAAAATTAAATAATTAAAATTTTTGGGGTATAAAAATAGATGATGATATCTTACATAAAATTTATGGAACTACAATAATCATTATATATTCGATTGCCATTTTGCATTCTATCATGTTTCTGTGGATGGAACAGAATAAAATAAAAATGGTGCTTAAAAAACAGGGGTTGATTGAAGAAATGTGAAAATTTGAAGTAATATGTTTTTTTAACTCTGAACCACAATAAAATAAAAATAAAAAAAAATAAAATATATTTAGTGGTGGTTCTTCCTCATTATTTAGGGGAATGAAAAATATATGTTGGCCGATTCTCAGACCTACCTGATTGTATAAATTTCTAACAAATTGGTTTAGCCGTTTCGTAGGAGTTTGGTAACAAACACCGGGACACGAGAATTTTGTACATTTATAAGTACTAATCCTTAATTATAAAACGCCTGTTGTATACACTTATACAATTTATACGTCTAGTATCTAGACTAGTCTTTCGCTGTTAGGAAACGTATGACAACTGGATAATTCATAATTTAGGGTGCAGGACAATCTACGGCTTATACGCGCGATAAGTATATCGCTTTGTTATAGTATGGGTGAGTTGCTGAAACAGAGGCAAACTGTATTTTTTTCGACGTGTTCACAGCAGCTGTCACAATCCATCTGGATGTATACATGTTACGGATACCCGGAACAGTCAAGCGCACCAACGTATCGATTCTTTCGCAGCTTCGTATCCTCAGCAGAGAGAAATCTGACCTATTTCAGTCATATAGTTAAAACAATAGGAAGGGAGATGAGAGCTTTGATTAGATTGTCGCAGTTGGGAACACTGAAGGTAAACGAGCCCGCAAATGGTCCCCTATCAGATGAAGCGATCAAATGAAAGACCCAAAACTCCACTAAGTTCTTCTTATTTAATAGAGATGCAATGAACAGGCAGCGATAGACGCAGATCATGCATCCTTAGCTGATAATGACCACGAACCAAAGGTTGGCGCTACCCTCATCCAACGTATTCCAGCGATCTTGATCAGATCATCGGTCCATCTTATGGGGGCCTACCAACACTGCGTCTTCCGACACGTGGTCGCCATTGGAGGAGTATTCAATTCAAGTGCGGTAGTCCTTTGATAAATTTTGTAAGAACACAACTCAAAGAGTTGGAGAATAAAATTTAATTCAGCTCAATATCTTTGCCAGATGCGAACGTATAAGTAACCTTTCTTAAAATAAATATTTTAAGTCAGGTTTTCTTTTTGTGCCTATACATATACACGGCCAACAAGCTTGTGAAACTAAATCTGCAAGAAGATTCTGTTCTCGTATGAATATAAAAATCGATTACCTTCGATTTATTACAACACTATTGTAAGCGCTAACTAAATCATCTTTCACGCATGTAAAGAGTACCAATTGAGTGCCTCGCCTCATTCACACCGACGTGTAATGACCGCTCTTGCTCGCCGTGCCCGCACGGACATGCAATCATGGAATTATGTCGGATAATAGCAGTGTTAGCGACGCCCAAGCTGGCGCCCACTATGTTTTGTAAGGATATACATATACCTACTAGAAACTTATTTAGAAAGTCATTAATATTTTGGTAAGAGCGGTTTTCTACAACTTTCCCCATAAATTTACGTTAACTTAGCAATCTGGCACTTCTTATCTGTAAAATAAGTCCAGCTGTTTTGGACATTATTTCCTATAAACGAACAAACAGTAAAACAAAATAAATGATATATCGTGTTAACACGCTCATGTCTTAAGTAAAATACTGTAAATCTAATCATTATCATCATTTCAGCCAGGACATCCACTACCGGTCAAAGGCCTCCCCCAAAGATCTCCGCAACGCTCGGCTCTCCGCTGTCCTAAGCCAACCTATTCCGGCGATCTTGACCAGATCATCGGTCCATCTTGTGGAGGGTCTACTAACTCTGCGTCTGCCACTATTTTTATAGGTATTTTATCTATATACATCTTTAATTATTATCACAGTTAAATTGTTATTGAAAAGGAAATGTTTCGATAGTTAAGTCGATTGAAAAAAGTAAATCATATAGATCTTGAAGAAAAGTTGACTAACATAGCACACACAATCAGACCGAGGAAGCACCAATTTACCAAAGAGGCTTACATTGTCAAAAGAAAGAATTAAAGGGCTTAAATTCATACTAGTTACAATATACCGTTTCAACAGTTGTTGAGAGGATAGTGGCAAAAGTAGATAGATCTTCACAGAAATAACTTAACAATAAATTAAATGATATATATAAAATCGAGCGCAGTCTATCGCATTGCAATCTATTTATATTTAACAAACGTACTTGATAAAATACCCATCATTAAGTTCTACAGCATCATGAATCATTGCATCAATTACAGCCACCTTCCCACGGGCAATTATATCGTTTGTGCCCACTCGATTGTCATACACTTCTGTGTGAAAGTGGCGATATTATAAACGCCCACTAAAACATCCTGGCCTAATATTATTAAGGGGTTCATATTAAAAACAGTATATTTGGCTCTTAGTCATAAAGAAAATACTCCCGAGACATTATAAGTTAACATGAAATATTGCATAAGTATATGTGATTATTATAGTGCTCCAAAAAAAAATTCGTGACTTTTTAGGTTTATTAATGAACAGACAAGATTGCAGCATCTATTGCATTTGGAACAAAGAAAACAATTGTCTAGATGGTTCTAGAAGTATTCATAAAACCAGAGTATCTTCGTAATCACAAACTGATTTGTGAACTTGAAAAGCATTAAAAATGATCTAGCTGATGAGCTATTCTTGTTATTTCTTTTTATTTTGTTCTATCGTTATTTTTATTTAAAATAAAAAAAGTTTCATGACAATTATTAGGCATAGCACATCTCTTACAATTTCAATAGCAAATTACTTTATCATTAAAATAATTTAGTGTGTAGAGAAATTGTAAAGTATGTTACTTGAAGACAGAGGTTTAGGAAGTAATTGAAAACAAAATAGTACCTATTGTACTAATATAAACAAACAAGTTTTGAAGTTCAAACTTTTGCAAATCCGAAAAATAAAAGAATAGAGCTGTGAGTAAAATACTTATAAAACTCAAGTAACATGAAGCTAGATTAAAATTAGACCTTCATACTTCACTTCAGCAACCCGACCTCATCGTAAAAAACCATTTCATTAACAATAAACAGTAAAGGAGCCGAGATATTCGTTCGGGAGATTAACAGAAAACCGGGTGAACAGACAAAGGGTCATGTCGAACATAATTTGTAGCCCTTGTGTCCTATAACAATAAATCACACGTGTCTACTGATTTACGATACCATAAACATGCAACATCATCAAAACTGATTCCATTGAAAGAAGCATTTCATTTGATGGTTTTGACTCAGATACGGTTTTAACTGGATTGCCAAATGTCAAAATACAGAAGTCTTTTTTAATCATTTACTTTACCGTTGATTATTGGCCTCTAAACGTATGTTATATATTAACTAGCTGACCCAGCAAACGTTGTATTGCCATATAAAGTAATATAAAAATCGCGATACAAAAATAGGTGTTGATCAAAAAAGGGTAAAAATTTTAAGTTTTGTTATTTTTTAATGCTGAATCAGAATAAAAAATAAATAAAAAAAAATTACCAAAAATTAAAAAAAATGTTAAGGGTGAACAACCCTTATCACTTAGGGGTATGAAAAATAGATAGTATCCGATTCTCAGACAAACTTAATATGCATATTAAATTTGGTAAAAATCAGTAAAGCCGTTTCGGAGGAGTAAGGTAACTAACATTGTGACACGACAATTTTATATATAAGATTACAAATTATTTTTATTTTAATTTGGCAGCAAACAGTCATGTACAAAGAATTTGTCATTATCACTTATAAATTCAAATCGATAACTTCGACTATTTTGCAGTTGTGTTAATAGATGAGTCAATTCGTCGGAAGCTGAATAAACACATAATGTGTCGTTAAATAGTACTTGATAGAAGAAAAATTTATTTCTGCAATCACTGCGAACAATTACTATGTACATATATAAACGGTTTGAAGAAAAAAATATGTAAAAAAGAATCTGCAGTAATTAAAACCACATGTGCCAGAAAAAGGAGTTTTAATCACAAAGAATGTCAAAAACAAATATATCTTATCAACTCAAGGGGCAAGAATTAGTCGTGGCAGCGGGGGCGAATTTTTGTGGGTCATTTGTTTTGGATGCCGTAAAGAATTGCTGCACCTCCCGCTGAGAATGCTTAGACCAACTTAATGCACCGCCCCGAGATCGCAATTTGCAAGAACAAAGATTATGTGAAATATATTTGGCTGAAGTGGCTCAGAGGTTGGTAAAAGGTTTTAATAACGATACGGTTTTTGAAGTGGAAACTTCTTGGGCATTTATTGAGATCGGGGAAAAACATTTCAACTAGTGGCACTGTTATCGCCACCGAGACCTCTGTATATAAGTAAGTACATATTACATTGTGTATGTACATACACATATATATACTCACATGTGTTGGCATTTATTGATATGGGAAATACTATTGAAATCGAGACACTGTTATCGCCACCGATACCTCTGTATATAAGCATGTACATATTACATTGTGTATATACATACACAGATAGAAACTTACACGTGTTGGCATTTATTGATATGGGAAATATTTATTGAATTATTAATGAATACTTTTATTCACACGCTTATGTATTTAGTTGTTTGAAAAGTTTGGCATTATATGATAAGTTAGATTTTTGAGTTGTTTAAGACGTTACTTTACGGAAATCTGTTCTAACAGATAAACTTTTATTCATATAATTGTTTGGCTTAAAGTACCGAAAATAAGCACCCGGAGGTGACTGCGGTGGGTCATAATAATAATTCATTTACTTTTATAATAATATTATAAATGAAAGTATGTTTGTTACGCTTTCACGCCTAAACTACTGAATCGATCTTGATTTAATTTAGTACAGAGATAGACAAAAGCTTGGGAAAGGACATAAGCTATTATCGCGAATAAAAAAAGGCTTGGAGGGGTTTAAATTGGGGGTGGAAGTTTGTATGAAAGTTCGTCAGTATCAAAGATAACACCATGAAAATTTGTATTAAGGCACCTGATAAGATATAAATAAATATTTATTGTAGCGTCTTTAAAATTTAGAACTGTGTGGGGATGAAAAAGGGGGATGAAAGTTCTATAGTTGGTAGCTTATAAAAATGTATTAACTACAGCAGTATGTAGTGTATTATTTGCAAAGTGAGTATATTAAAAAAAATTGCTGACCTATCCTAGGTGGGTACTACGAGGGTTACTTACAACTATTGGTAGACACTCACAAACGTCTAACTTTCACTTAATACATTACGTTTCAATTTTAAAATAAAATATATTTCTAAGAATCACGACAAAAACCCGCTATTGAGTTCGTTCACATTAGACAGTGATGTTAGGCATTATTCTTTGGATTTGCGACTTTAGCCAAATTGCCAATTAGATTGTAAATATTTGCCGTGCAGTAAAAACGTGTGAATCCGGCATTGAATTTGTATATCTGTTAGCTTAACTTTTTATTACCTACTTATTTATTATAGCAATGTTTCTTATGAACCTACATTCTCTTGCAACACCAGAGGAATCACAGGAGTGTTGACAGCTTTTAAGAAAGGTGTACGCGATTTCTTTTATGGTACCCATGTCGTATCGTACCAGAAACACCACACAGTGAATCTCATTCTATACCTTAGTTGTACGTGTAAGAAAATTCCTTAAAAACCACACTGTGGAGGAACGCCACACATCCAGATGGGGATGATAATCTAATTTGTGGCGTGACTAAAGATGAAATTCGGCGGCAGGAATCAGATCAAACAGCTTTTAACACTCACCGTGATAAATACGGTAGAAGATACACAATGTATTATATGTTTATAATCCAAAAGATATATGTATCTAAGTATTGTTATTATAACTAAACAAATTGAACATGTCACTGAAACTGCACGCACCAAAACGGCTTCGTCTGTAGAACAAAATACATGAATTCTAAGACCTATCCTATTGGATTAGGATATATTATTGCTTGGTGTGATTAATGAAAGCGTAGTGTGATTAAAATAATGCACGAATTTTGGGTGCGGTCCCTAATGGTGCACAAAAGGGATAGACAGTCCACGCCCTGCCACGTGTGTTGGGTCCCTTTGAGGTAATTACTGTTTTTTAAAAGCTACGTGATAAATTATGATGGAAATCCCTTTTGTGTTTGGTGAAATATTGGCAAAAATACGATGAGAACTTTTAGAGAAGTGCCTAACGCAATTTAATTATGGTGAATTCAATTCGTAAAATAGTTAAATAGATTTATTTCTTTTTCGGGAATCGTTAGTAACAATGTTAATCGCGATATCCATTCTATTATTTAAATGGCGTTTCATCGGCAAGTTAACAATATTCAAACATCGTGGGACGCAAAATGTGATATATTTATTCGATAGATGAGTAGCAACTGGGCTATTCGTTTTACTTGTACATTGTGTGTTATCACTAATTAAGCCCAGTAATTTTTCAAGCTCCAGCTCCCTTCAAACTGAAAGCTTCAAACTGAAGCGCAATAATGTATACACAATAGTGTATATATATATATATACATTATACGCCATTTTCTATCGCTATTGCTTGCTATTGCTTGCCGATAGAAAATGGCGACGATGTATCTCCCACTGGTAAATTTATAGAATTCCCGGAAACATTATGTGATCTCAAAATAGTGTCCCCTGAATTTTAAAATACACCAGAATACTGATGTTTTTAAGTAAAACTTCTTTAAGCACGCTTGACTTGAGGAGTCAGCTGGTGAATGCGTGACGTTGAAGGGTTGGCTGAGAAGAAACATTTTCTGATGAAGCTATACAAAAATGGAGAGAGCGGAAAATAAACTAAATATTGTTGTCGCGTTACAAGGTTTGAGAATATTACAAATACTGAATAAAATAACTTTGATTTATTTTTATCTAAATTGTTTGATGCTTTTTATCACTTAATAACTATGTTATTGTCTCCATAAACCCGTTTTGCAGCAACAGGAATAAGTAATAAACATGATAATACTAATCAAATGTTTTCAATAAGGAATATAGTCAAGAATTCCTTTAAGCGTTTCAGCGCTACACATCACATAGCTTCACCTTATCTGTCAGCGCTGCAACGCTTAAAGCGTAAAATCATTTAGTCGTGATCGATGGCTGGTCGCGACCCTAAATAATGCAAAATGCTTTGCACCAGCCTTTATATTTTGATAAGGAAATATAACTTCTATGTGGTAGGTCTAGGACACCTTATGGGTTTGGCTGTAAAATATCTTTCACTGAAAATAATTACGCCATGTTTCATTGCTTTAGCTTTTTCGATTGTACTTAATAAGTACCTACAATTAACAGTAAAATTACAAGAATTTAACTTCAACTACGTCAGTTCATGCGGAAATTTTAAAAAATCAACTCGAATCATTGATGATCCAGTCATCTCCGATCGGCTTGATTATTTGGCGTTGCGTAGAGATGTGGGTTCTCTCTGCATCTTCTACCGCATTTACCACGGAGAGTGCTCAGAGGAGCTGTTCGGGTTGATTCCAGCGGCCGAATTCCACCACCTACATTACGTACAAAGTACCAGCCGCATTGACGTTGACATCTGGCATTCCGTAACCGCACGTTTTCTAAGAAATTTCTTGTCTCGCACAGCCACTTTGTGGAATCACATCACATCACCTCTCCCCATCCCGTGAGCCTCTTGCCCGTTTGCCCCCTCTTATATAAAAAAGATACGTTTCAAATATACCAATATATCACTAGATATTATCTAGTTAATATGGCTGTTTACAGCATTTAATTTAAATTAATATTTTCGAAGATATTACAGATTTAAAGTTCAGGGACATAGTGGTTGCGATTGTTAGAATGAGTATCACCAGGTTTATAAAGTATTACAGTCTACGAAACTTATTTTTGTCGTTTATTGTTGAGATATAAATAACACAATCCTCGGTAATTACATTATATTCATTTAATTTTTACTATTAACTTTTGACGGAGTTTCCCTGCGAGATCGAATCAGAAATGAGAAGATCCGTAGGAGTTACCGACATAGTCCAATGACTGCGAAACTGAATTGGCAGTAGGCAGGGCACATAGTTTGAAGGCCAGATGGCCGTTGGAGCAGTAAAGTCCTCGAATGGGGACCACGTCCAGAAAGATGCTGTGTTGGTAGGCCCCTCACAATATGGACCGACGATCTGGTCAAAATCGGTCGAAAACGTTGGATGAGGGCAGCGCAGGATCGATCGTCGTGGAAATCTTTGGGGAGGTCTTTGTCCAGCAGTGGACGGTGTCTTACGGCTGATGATGATGATTAACTTTTGTAGTAACGAAGTCTGTCCGGGCAGCTAGTATAGTATAAGCAAATATTGACTAATCGTAGGTTGGTGTAAGAGAATCTCTAACATGTGAATATTTATTTGAGAATTAAAATAAAAACATATTAATAATACGTGATGGGAAAAGATCCTTAAAAGGGATTAGATCCCTTAAAGATTGTTAAAGAAAATTGTCCGGCGTGAGGTCGTATAAGTTTTTCCTTATCGAATGTTTACATAGAGAAGAGAAGTAAGCGGAAGCGAATTTTATTGATTATATTAAATTATTGTTTACATTCTTCAAAGTCAAAGTTCATAAACTTTATTCAAGAAGGCTTAAACTAAGCATTTTTGAATTCTAAATATTTAATCTACTATATGTTCGGAAAAAGTTGAGGTCATGAGAAGAACATACAAGAAACTCAACGGCCACTCTTTTTCAATCAAATGTTTTACATTACTGCAACCAATATATGAATCGTATTCACAGTTAGAAACGTTTTAAATATCAAGTATTCTATAAAGAATAAACTTTATAAAAATACATTATCACATTTTGGATGGATCAACCTTTAGACCTTAAATTCATTGTTTGTGTAAGGATACTTCGTGAAATGATGGTCGTGATTACTGTCGTAATTAACACGAGTAACATTCACGAGTTGACTTTAGAATAGTCATACCCATCACACATAATATTTTATCTATAAGTATGCTCGTTTTTAATCCCCTTTATAAAATGAAGATGTTCTACTTGTTAGCGGCGCTATGTGCATCATGCTACGCTCGCCCTTTCTCACTCTCTCTCAATCGGTCTCAATCGCTCTCTCCCGTTTCTTGGACAAAACGTCCCGCATTTTCGTGTCACTTTATTGCGTTTCATCCGTCAATATTACACTCATGCGCGCAAAGAAGTTTCAATTCGAAAACTAAAACATAAGTAAAACGGTAAAC
Source organism: Leptidea sinapis (assembly GCF_905404315.1). NCBI lineage: Eukaryota > Metazoa > Arthropoda > Insecta > Lepidoptera > Pieridae > Leptidea > Leptidea sinapis. Next base: position 31,573,979 of record NC_066312.1, on the reverse strand, counting down.
GTTTCTGTCTTGTTATATAATATAACACGGGCAAAACTATGCGAAAAACGCTAAGTTGAATCAGACAGCTACGTGATTTACGGCCCTTCCGAACATCACACAAATGGCCAGCAAAAAGCAGTTGAGCAATCAGGATGCGCGGAACTGAGATAGACGATATCTGTCGATTCAGGATTCCTGCTCATTAATCACCAACGTTTGGGTTTGACTGACGAATCGTGCGATAGATACACACGTCCGGATACAATGTAAAACATATCTAAGTAAAATAATATAAATTGTTGTTTATTTTCGTAATATATATTAATTTTATGTTCACTAGTCGTTTGCAGCTATGACGAACAATATACGTCTCAATAAATGTCTCAGAGGAAATTATATTTTAAAATTGTCAACATACTATGTTCCTAAAAAATGTGAGTTGAATATTATGATTATATTTTTAAAACTCTCACGAAAAATTTAATTTGCCTATTAGTCTGTTGCAATTTTAAGTCATAGGTATATCATTTTACAGTGGTAAAAGAGGAGATGAGTCTATGATAGCTAAAAATGAAAAAGAAAATGACATTCAAAATCTAAATTTGGGCATGAAAAACTTAAAAACGGGCTAGATAATAATTGCGTATCAAGAAAAGATTGAATAAATGACTAAAGATGAAAATAATTGAATTCTTTCGAATCAAATGTTATTAAAAATGGTTATGCTAGAGATAGAATTGAATTTGGAATTCATTGACTGATAAATCTGTAATTTAATAAATAAAATGATACTAAAATCAAATAAAAATAATTTGCCGATGCACACGACCTAAATTGGATCTGCTTACAAAGATTTACGCAATTTTATTGTGCGTAGGTAAGTGTAAACATAAAATAATGAATCTACAATAGCCAGCGATTTTTCAATTATTATTAAATGTTTTGCAGTAAACTGGTCTCAATTTACACAGTTCGTAGTAATCTGATACTAATAAAGAGTGCTTAATGAAAAACAGAAAAGGGGTTATGTATTGTTATTTGAATTTAAAATGATTTTCTTAATGATACCACAGACTGGGAATGGAGCTAACGCCCGCAGGCTATTTAAATTTTATTGTACGATATTAGATATATCACATTACGAAATTAATTAATAATAGTTAAAATAAAACTAAAAGATACGCTTCGGTTGAAAAGATAATGGTTGAAATTTAAAATGAATATCAATTCCTTCCTTATAGATAATAGATAAAAATTATATACATTAACAAAAATCTTAATTTGCAAATTGAAAAATGGAATAAGTTTGTCAAATTGAAATCTGGTCTTTTAAAGTGGGTCGTAATCGTGCCCAAATGAGTCGGTTACAAACAAACATAGATACAGGTGAAGCTAATAAAAAGCGTGTAAAAAAGAAGCCCGCTGAATTTCTAGCGCCCGTTCTTCTCAGGTGTGAGGCGTACAATTTCGAATGGGTTGTAGTTTTTGAAGTTCAATAAGTGATTTGAAATCCTATTATGAATAAAAATATTTGGGTATGTTTAGAAAAAATCTTTGACTTTTCTGCTGCTGCTGAATTCGCACTCCACAAGTCAGAAAATCACATCCACTAGTGCGATTTTCAAGAAATTTTCTTCCACCAAAAAACAGGAGAGTGTGGGCGGCGATGATCACTTAACACCAGGTGACCCGTATGCTTCTTTCTTCCCCTCTGAGCGGAATAAATTTTACTCATTAATTACAGTAAAAGTATCCCTATAATTTATAATTAGCATGTTTTAATTGTTGATATATATATATATTTATATTATATGTGTTTTATTTGTTTTAATCATCTGTTTTTGTTTTATTTTATTTTTACTCTCTGACCTAGCAAACGTTGTACTGCCATAAAAAGTAATTAAAAAAAAAATTGGGTTATAAAAAATAGATGAAACCGATTCTCAGATCTACTAAATACATCGTACTAAAATTATTGTATTCTATTGCCATCTTGCAACCCTATAGCGGATTTGTGGTTGGAACAGAATTAATTAAATATCGCGATACAAAAAAGTTGTAGATCGTAGAAGGGCGAAAATTTGAAGTTATATGAATTTTTCAATGCTGAATCATAATAAAATAAAAACAAAAAATTTTGTCCAAAAATTAAAAAAAAATGTTAACCCTTATCACTTAGGGGTATGAAAAATAGATATTAGCCGATTCTCAGACCTACTGAATATGCACACAAAATTTGGTAAAAATCAGTAAAGCTGTTTCGGAGGAGTAAGGTAACTAACATTGTGACACGAGAATTTTATATAAAAGATTTATTTATTAAGGTCAGTAAACAGTGATACATTAGATCTTACTAAGTATATTTACAATATATAATGTACCAAGAATACTGGCAAGCATTGCGTTGGATAGCTAGGCTGATCCGATGACCGAAATTAATTAAATTTTAGTAATTTAAGTGAAAATTTAATTGATTAAACAAAAATAATAAATAAATAAAAGCTTGAAAACAATATCTTTTCTAGTATTTTCTTAGTAAAATATACTTCTTGAGTCTAGATTTCAAATACACATACCTAAGCAGTAGTTTCAAATCGGGACACGTACAGCCTAGTACAGAGCGATCTATTCCATTTAGTTCATTTTACATGCAGGTGAACATTGCGCTTGTTATCCAACATATATGGGTGAGTCTAACTAACTGAAAATATCAGAGAGAATAGTTTTAACTGCTCATGGAACGTTTGTAACGTGATCGACATGACAAGGGTGGTTGTTTCATGTGAAACATTTAAAACAACACAACATTTGACGTGCTAACATTAATATAGTTTTACGCTGCAAAAGAGAACTGTTCGTGATATGTATCAGCTGGGTTATAGACAGTCACTTAAAGAAAAAAATATTATGACTGGTAAGTACATATTTTATTAAAATAATGTTCGTTCACAAAGATCGTCACCTTTTTGCTCTGAATAGTGATTTTCATTATTATAACACAAGAAACTTATTTCTTTTGTATTATCGATTGCTTGTATCTATTCTAGTAGGCTTCATAAGATACATAATACCTTCAAGGGTAAATGTATACACTTTTATAATAAAGTCCCAGGCGCTGTTCAGGCATTATCTATAAATAATTTTAATGTTTTGTTAAGACAGGGCCCCGTCGTAATTCTTACTACTCCATAGCAGAATATCTAAGGGATCGGACAAGATTATGATTATTTTATTGCAATAACAATATCAATACAATATTGTATACCTATTTTATATAATTTAAAGTAGCCCAAAAAATAATGCTGAGAGAGTTTCTTGCGCCGTTTGTTCTCTCTCAGAGTGCCATTTGTTTCCGAAGCGGTGATAGTGTTCGATCTAACATCAAAAAGAAATCTAAAGGAATCAATTTTGAGAAAATAAATGCATTTTATGAAACATCTATTGGCACTCGTGCCGTCACGAAAACGGTGTAACGCTCTCTTATGCTGTCATACTCCTTGTTTGCTACAACTGTTGTCTTATTTGTCAAATGATAAAGTCTCACTTCAGCGGAAAGACTTCCTCTGCTGGACAATGGCCTCCTCCAAAGGTCACTGCAATGATCGGTTCTGCGCTGTCCTCATTCAACATGTATCGGCGACCTTGACCAGATCATGAGTCCATCCTGTGGGTGGCCTACCAACACCGCACCTTCCAATTGAACATCACCACCGCAATGCAGTATTTTTAAAAAGAATATACAATATACAGTATACGATTGTAATATATTAAGTATAATTAATACTCGACGAAAATAATATTCCTATCTTTGTTTCCTATCTTTTGTTCTTTTCTTTCTTTTATCGGCTCTGAGCCGTATGGTCGCAGATATATCGTTATTATTATGTAATAATATAGTAGCACCTATGTAGGTGGAAATCTTTTTTTCCTTCGGTTATACTGGAATTATTGTATTTATTGAACTTCTAAAAATTTCGTAATTAACAGAAATATTTTTAAATATCGACATAAAAACTTGTATTAATGCATAATATGTTTAGGACACTTCTCCCTGATCTGTCACTGTCCGAAAATTGCTGCTTATTGAACAAGAATATTTAAACAACTGAAATAAATGCGGCAATGCAATAAATACAGCAGTCGAAGCTTAGTATAGTGCAATTTGTTGGCATATTACATATTTCGGCTTTGTTGAACATTTGAATGTATAACGTCTTACGTCATCATTGGTAACAGCCAATCCTATCAACTAATGACGTTCTAAATGCAAATAGAAAATTAATTTCAAAATTAAATTGAGTCAGGTTAGCAGAGGGTGTGAGCGACTTTCGTGCTTACACATACCAACTATGCTGAAAAATCTATTGAAAAATGAGCGGGCGACGTAAACAAGCACTAAAATTGATGTACGACGTAGATGGCTTATCTTACGGTACGATCGTGTTCAGATAGGACGTGTCTCGAACCCCCGATCTGATATATCGCTTGTTTTATACACAGACACGAGTTTATGGTCGCCATGATCGCTCATTACCTTTTGTGGTGCCTCTTTATGGGAGTTATTGAGGGACGTGACGCTACGGCCGTGTTGGAGTCACAGCTTTGGAGATTTTGGCGCCACGTTCATTTGAGACTGTTTTATAACTCTCAGTTCGTGTAGAATAATGTAATATTTGCTATTTTTAAGTGATTTATTTATATACTAGCTTTTTTTCATCTAAACATGTGCATTAATACATCAATATTTAAAATCATTTCTGTTAATAACGAAGTTTCCACTGCTGGACCTAGAATTATTCATACAGAAATTAAAAAGGTCTGAAGGGCGCCGTAGCTAGTGAAACTACTGGGCAAATGAGACTTGACAACTTATGTCACAAGGAGACGAGGGCAACTCTAGTGCCGCTCAGAATTTTTGGATATTTCAAGAATCTTGAGCGGCAGTGCATTGTTATGGGCAGAGCGTATCAATTACCATCACCTGAGCGTCTTGCCCGTCTCGACCCTTATTTTCATAAAAAAAATTGCTTTTGAGAACTTTTGAGCGTGATTGGGAGCTAATTTAGTTTATTGTACGTCATTCTGCTTAATATCTTCGAATAAGAGTAGCTGCCGATTTATATCGACTATGTAAATGGGGTAGCGACGAGGCTTTGAAAGGCAATTTGTGAAGCGATTAGCCGCACCCCGAAATCGTCCCGTGGAATCCCTCATAATGTCAAAAACAATCACACTAACGTCCTACTCACAGAAACCCGAATGATACTTTGCTTCCGAATCCCAAATTCATGTAAAGGTTGAATAATTTCTTGAAACGTTTAATAGGCCTTCTAAAATCACTTAAAGGTTAGTGCTTGTGGCTGTGACGTGGGGCGGGTCACTCCATGAGGAATGCGTTATGTCTACTTAAGTCTGTCATTCATTATGAAAACACTGCTATTGTTGGGAACTTAGATACGTCTAGATAAAGCCTCTTGCAGCTAGACAATTGAAGAAAAAAGGCCAGGTTTATTACTTTGTGTCTTACACTCGCGATTTGTATATGACTTTGTATTAGTGTGCGCGCATCGTCATTACCATAATGTTAACACCAGGAACAGACATAAACTTATGATACCTACTAGTCGGCTAAGTCAAGTTAGTAAGTCTTTTGTGAGGCGATGTACATGCTTTTACAACAAGATCCCAGAAAATGTTCAAAACAAAAGTATTACGTTATTCAAAAGAATTGTTAAAAAACGTTTGTGTGGTGAAGCTATAACATAAATGACTTTCTCAATGTTACCACAGATTGGGAATGGAGTGACCGCTCTCAGGCTATTAAATAATAAGTTTAATTGTAAAATATTACTTTGTAAACATATTTATTCGATGAAAAAAAAAAGCCCAATGAGTTTGTTGCGCCCATTCTTCTCAGGTCTGAGGCATTCATTTTGGAATGGGTGATAGTTTTTTGACTTTCAATAAGTGATGCCACATCCTATTTTCAATAAAAATATTTGAATTTGAATTGCTCAAAGTAGAGGTAAACTGTTAACATCAACATTTTCACAGTTGTCACAGTCTATCTAGAGTTTAGACGTATAAATTATGTAAGTATAAGTTTGTATAAGTTTGGGAAATTAATAACCTTTAATCTTTATTTGTCTAGCAGTGGACGTCTTCCGGCTGAAATGAGGATGATGAATCTTTATTTATTTACAATTTGTATAGATTCATGCATCCATCTAACATTAATATACTAATTCATCTCTTTTAAGTTTTTTTTATGCTTTGTTTTATTTTAACATATTTAAGTGAGCCGAAAAAAACTATGTAATTTGTAAGAGCTGCCTGTAAAGTGTTAATTTGAGTTTTAAGGAGTGATAATAAGTTTCTTGCCACCTCATGAGGTTAGCGTTAAAATTAAATAAATAAAGTTTGAATTAATACAATTTACTTACACGTGACTTCATAAATCATTAAAAATCTACACACTACTATAAAAAGTAGCCGTATTTAAAAAGCTATTGTCCTTAGGCAGTCCGGTATCTAGCTGGAGAACCGCGGAGACCAATCTCAAATCTAAGTTTGAATTTTAATTTTATATGAGATAAAATTTTGACGCACGCTATGACAGTTCTGCTAGGACATTGTTTCATTACAAGAACAGGGGAAAACGAAAAAAAACACGATTTTTATAGAAAACCGTACTAAGAAATAGAAAATATTTACTTTTTTAGTTTGGTTTATTTATTAAAAGCGTGTTTTTTTAAACTATTAAGTATTTGTATTGTGAAATTAATTAAATTAAATAATTCTCTTTGGTATTCACAAAATTTCCAAATACTAAATAAATCGGTTAAAGATAATGGTTGAAATTTTAAATTAACATCGATACCTCGATACCTGCCTTATAGACGACAGATGAAAAATATATTATAAATTAACAAAAATCTTATCTTACAAATTGTAAAATAGAATAATTTTATCAAATTAATGTATCGTCATCGGCCCTCGATAAATCCACATTGTTTACTAAGTTTGTTAGTTAGTTACAAGTTTGAACGAGATCTGGACGTTTAAATTGGGTCAAAATGGCGCCCAAATGAGTCGGTTACAACAGGTGAAGTAATAAAAGCGTATAAAAATGATTTTGAATTTTAATATGAAGCAAAGCGCAAAGGGCACAAGCTGGCTAATTAATAAAATATGAAATTAGTTTTGATCGTTTAATTAATAAAACAAGTAAGAACCAGACGACCGAGCATTAATATTCCTATTCAAGACCGTCTCATTTTTAACATTTTCAAGCTCAGTAATTTGTGCACAACTTTTTTAACATTTTTTGCACCTGGCAACCCTACAGAGTTAATTCACCGTCGTCTTTGTGATGTAAATGTCCGGGTGAAGCTCTCCAGTATGTAAACTACACTGAAACTCCGCTGAGAGCTTTATATTACGCTGATTGGCATGTATGAATACATTTACACTGAAGTGTTCATTATCTACTGAGTGCCAGTAAACAATATCATAATTAACTGCCGGGGAATAATTAAGTGTTTTTTTTTATGTAAACAAGGGATGACGAGACTAGCATGACTTTCAGCATATAGTAATTGATACGCACTGCACATTACAATTCAGTGCCATCCATAATTATCCAAATGTTGTCATACTCAAGTTGACTTGAGTCTCGTGCCAGAGTTTGGTGAGTCAACATCTCCTGAGGATGCCTCGTGTAAAGGGCGAAGCACGTGTCAAATTGTTTAAAGTCAAATATTGGCGGAATTAACACTAAATTCACATTAACAAACATCTGAACGGCACTATAATTGCGCTCCTCATCTTGAGACATAAGATGTTAAGTGTCATTTGTCCAGTAATTTCACTAGCTACGGCGCCCTTCAGACCGAAACACAGTAATGCTTACACATTACTGCTTCATGGCAGAAATAGGCGCCGCTGTGATACACATTATCTGACCGGCATCATGTGCTAAAGAGCCTCCCACTGTACTTTTATATGAAGCCAAAGATAAATACAGTATTTTTATGATTTAAAAAAAACTTTCTGTACGGAGAGAGAACATTTCTTTTGATTTGTTTATACGCTCGTTTATTTTAAGACTATGGTATTTAAAGCAAGACCATGGTATTAAGAAACGGTGAAACTGTGTTCTATAAATAATTTTAAAATACTCCGGAAATTCATTCAATACTAATAAATAAGTCATCTATATCTATATTATAAGGAGGAAATATTTGATTGTTTGTTTGCATTGAATAGTCTCCGAAACTAATGAACCGATTTGTTCTTCACTATTGGGAAGCTACACTATCCCCGAGTGACATAGGTTATATTATATTTTCTTTAAAATTAGGGATCCTCACTAAAATTCCAATAATCATCACATCAAAGGAAAAACAAATTTGTTGTTTTTATTTAATTTAGTAGCATTTTCTTATTGATTCACCTTTTAAACCTTCTCTGGACTTCCACAAATAATTCAAGACCAAAATTTGCCAAATCGGTCCAGCCGTTCTCGAGTTTTAGCGAGACTAACGAACAGCAATTCATTTATATATATATATATATATATAGTCTATATAGACTAGCTGCCCCGACAGACGTTGTTCTGTAGATAGTAAAAAAACAACTGTTTTATATTTCAAAACATCAAAAATTATTTCGTAAATATTCTCCCTGTTGTTAGAATGAAATTGTTTCACAGCGGAACTGTCAAACCGTGCGTCACTAAATTCTCTCATAGAAAATATGTCCATACAAAACAAATATTGAAAATAAAAATATTTATGGGTCCCAAATCGAAATAAAAACTACCCTATCTTTCAAGTTGGACCAAACTGCACTGCATGAACTAATCACCATTAAAATCCGTTCATTAGTTTAGGAGTCCATTGAGGATAAACATTGTGACACGAGATTTATATATATTACGATATATAGATGATAGAATAAAATAATGTACTGCGACTTTGCAGAACACAACATTATTAACAAAACACATAGACAGCATAATAAGTGTGTTCTTTTATTTTAAAAATAAAATTGAAATGTCGCTACCACGTGCTCAGTCCCGAGTGTACCACGACGAAGACGCGGGATATCAGACAGTTACTAAATAAAATATAAATTATATACAAATAGCGACTAAGCTATTGAGTAATATAAAAAAACTGTAAGATTTTATAGCCTTTGAAACCAGCGCAACTTGTTACCGTTTTTTATTTGCTAAACATTATATAGCGCCGAGATGAGTGGCCTTCTGATTTATTTATAGTCTTACCGCATGAGTAAATAAAACACCTACAGAGAGAAAGCTTCATAGAACAACCCGAAATGGTTGCACTACTACAGTGATCCGGGTCATGTATGAGTGTCCACTGGCCGCTTGTTGCGGACGCGGCGAAACTGTTTATAACAGGTTGACGATCACACAGCCAGTTGACAATCTCAGGATTATCGTGACACACGTATTGTTTTATTAATTGCAAGCTTGAATATTATAACATATTGCTATATGTCTTTCAAATACCTAAACAAAATGTAAAATATGATAATTTATATTAGATGTTAACGCGGACACCTTTATCTGTAACTTTTATATGAAATCTTGCATCTAGGGTTATTTAGTATCGACGATCAGACCCAATAAAAAAACAACTCTTAGTAACAATTTTACCCTTAAGCAGCTTTGCCTCTGTACCTAGTTACTCATGTAGTCTTATTCCCAAGAGTGCGGCTGGCAGGCTGACTTCCTGATTCAATTATTGTGATTGTGTGCCGCCGATGAGGGCGAGTGACGGCGGATGCTCCGCTATTAATATTGACATGTGTTTGATGCATCGAGAGATACGCCTATATTTGATAGAGCTCTGTGAGGCTATGAATTAGTGTTCACTTTGTTTTATATATTCAGAATCAACCTGTTATATCTGTTTCAAATATTTTTCATTTAAAATTTGATTTAAAATTTGTTATTGAACGTCAAAAACTACTACCCATTCGAAGAAGGCTTATTTTTTTTCTTAATTTTGTTACAATATAATATGTAGTAGCATACGATAAAATTTTAATTAAAAAACCTGAGGGGTTTTCGCTTAGTTGCCAGTCTGTGGTATCAATAAGAAAATCATTTATGTTATAGTAACCTTTACCACACAAACGTTTTTTAACAAATCTTTGAAATTTCGTAATACATTTGTGTCATAGCAAAGCATATACATCGCCCAATAAAAGACTTAGGTACTAACTTAAGTTAAGAGATGTGGAGTCAGAGAAGAGAAGTGAAATAGAATGATGATATATTTCGTTGATTTAAAAAGTATGGTAAGTATACAGTGTATATTTTAGTATATTTTAGCCTTATAGAAAAGATACAATTTTTTTGTAAAGTACCGTCAATACAATGCTATTTTCACACAACTTCTTTCATAGGTGAAGAAAATTTGCAGTTGACAGATAGTCTTAAATGTCAACTAATTTAACAAGGTCAAGCTAACCGATCACATTAGAAGCATGGGACTGCGCTCCAGACCTGGCATTACTGATGTGGTCAGGCTGAAGTGAAACTGGGAACCGATAGGCACAGGTCGTTACGCATTGGGTGCCTTAGAACAGGGAAAGACGTGGAGACAGATCCCGAAAACGATTGCATGACCATCTGGATGCCTATAATAAGATGGTCGGAGCTGGCATAGGAGCACGATGGAGTTAAGCAGGGGAGGCCTATGCCGTGCGTGCAGTGGCATATGCTAATACAAAGAAAGACGCAAGGAAACCAAGAGATGTGTAGGTTGATGAAGGAGGAGATGACCCGCTCAATCTTACGAAAGAGAGAAAATAATGTATAATTGCGAAAGTGGATCATGTTCATGAAATCAGATCAGAATCAGATCGGGAAAGCACTGAGAAGCCCTGGTCAAGGGTTCTTGCAGGTTTACCAGAGGGAGGCTTCTTTGCTCAGGATGCCGGCTAGATTATGGGTACCACAACGGTGCCTATTTCTGCCGTGAAGCAGTAGGCTAGATTATGGGCACCGTAGCTAGTGAAATTACTGGGTAAATGCGACTTAACATCTTATGTCTTAAGGTGACGAGCGCAATTATAGTGCCGCTCAGAATTTTTGTGTTTTTCAAAAATCCTGAGCGGCACTGCATTGTAATGGGTAGGGCGTATCAATTACCAACAGCTAAACGTCCTGCTCGTCTCATCCCTTATTATCATAAGAAAAGGTGAAAAATCAGGATAATTATATCATGACCGCATGGTATTATCATAATCTCTACTCAACCCTATATAGGAAGTGATATGTATTCAGGAATGTGTCAATTGGATTATTTTACGAAATTACGTCATTACGTCATTGATCTAATGATTAAGACGTAACTTGCATTTAGAGCTGATTATAATTACTAATATTAAGATTGGGAAATGTATTACTTAAATCTGTAGATCTATTGGTAGGTAAAGTGGCTTTAATGCAGTTCAGGGTAGCCCTGTTCCACTGGGACCAATGTGATACAATTATGAAAAAATTATAACCCTTTTTCACTGCAACTAATGTGATCGATTGATAATGATAACCGTACTCGTTTGGTGAAGAAGAAGAAGATTGGCAAAAACATTTTGAGATGCTTTTCCTTACGCATTTGGAGTTCTTAATTGTATCTAAATCACATTTACACATCTAAAAGGACTATTGGTCCTCTGCATGGAGCGATGGCCTCACACTCCAGAAGATGAAGTAAGGGGTCATAGGCCTCTTGGAAAAAGCAACCTTTAGGATGCGCAGAATCCACAGGGGCTCAAGTGGATTAGATTCTCTGTCTGGCACGATAGCCTAATACTCGTTGTAGTATGATGTGTTCGGTCTTCGTAGGCCTTTTGCCAGAACATAGGCTCAATTCACTGAGGCAAATTTGGCTTTCGTCTGGTGTAAAAGAATAGGGGCAACGCTCAGCGGTGATAATAACATTAGGTGATCCCTACGCTCGAATAAGACGAGTACTTTTTCATAGAAAAAAATATAATCCACAACGTAAATAGATAAAAATAAATCACATACATATTTCTATATTCAAAGACTTCATATTAGCTTACTTATATGAATAAAAAGGTAGACTGTGATGAATGTTACAAAAATCCATAAATAATTAATGAACGAAGCACTTTATGTGGCCATGTTTATATTGGCAGCATACGCAGAAACATGTTTACAACGGCGCGGCATACGTATCTGAGGAAATGGCGGGAAAGTTGAAGTTTCCCGTACAAAATCATATCTCGTTTGTGCGAGTAAATAACGTGATCGAGAGTCGAAATGAAAGGTAAACTTGTTTATGGCTTTGCTTTACGTATTTCCATAAAATTCACTTTGAAAATCCAATTTGTGCTTAGCTCGTGAAATTGGCTAAAGAAGACTTATTAAAACGCTTCATTGTGTGTCTTTTGCCACATTTATCACGGGGGGTATTCCAAAGAGCTGTTTCACCTGATTCCTGCCGCCGAATTCCACCTTCCCATGACACGCTACAAATTAGGATATTATCCCCACCATTTGGATATGTGGCGTTCCTCCACAGTGCGGTTTTCAAGGAACTTTCTTGCAACAAAGCTGTGGAATGAGTTTCCTTGTGTGGTGTTTCCGGGACGATACATGATAGATACCTTCAAAAAAGGCGCTTACACCTTCCTTAAAGGCCGGCAACGCTTCTGTGATTCCTCTGGTGTTGCAAGAGAATGTGGGCGGCGGTGATCACTTAACATCAGGTGACCCGTACGCTCGTTTGTCCACCCATTCCATAAAAAAGCGCGTACTATTCTTCCAGTGCTTTTTCAATTAGTGCAGGCTGGCAGTCAACTCTGCATATCTCACCTAGTCTTTGGCAAGGTTGAAAAACTCCGCGATACTTGTGATTAAGGTCCATTCCCTGATATTGCGCAGGCATGACTTCTTCCTTTGTCCTTTTTCCTATCCGTATTCATTTTTTAAAGAATACGAGGACTACCGAGGAATTCCAGTAAGTAGTCAAGGATACTTGTGATAGGAATTGCTGATTCTTTCAGCTTACATTTCAAAAGATTTACTACCGGTCATTACCATCTAGTTAATATACCACAAAAAGAAGAAAGACAACAGAAGAATAACTCTGAGTACAAGATCCCATAAAATTCGAGCAGCTCTATGTTGCTGATACTGAAATGCATCTGACCAGAGATAAGAGCTATAACTCTATTTTATTAGACTAGTGCATGGATTAGGGTAGCGCAGAACCGACCGTCGCGGAGATCATTAAGGGTAGCTTTTGTCCAGCAGTGAACGTGTTTCAGCTGAGATGATGACGATGAAGTTAAAATCAGTTACTTATATTAAATGAGTAATTAATACGAGAATATTTGCATGCAATAAATTCATACATGAAACGTTATCACGTTAAATCATTCGTTGAACGGTAAGCATTGTAAACGGTTATAATAATTAATACGAAAATAACTTTACAAGTAGCACATAAAGGCTATCTCAAAATGCGATCTTGTTCAATCGAAAATGGCTCGGAATTCATGGCCATATAATTATAATTATCATTTGGTTACACTTAAGCTGTGTGGTTACTCTTCGAGTCTTGTAGTTTGATAAATAAAAAGAAATGAATGCTACAAATTTTAAAATCTTTTATTGGGCCATTTCGGCAGCATGTTATATATCTGGTTATACTTACTACTTATATAATACCGACTTTTATAACCCTGTGCTTCCCTGGGGCTTCAAAAGAATAGGGAAGTTCCAGGTCCAAGGGTGTCATAAGAGACGACTTATGGCATTTACATATGCCCAACACTGGGATCCGAAAGGCTAATACAAAGAAACACGCAAGGAAACCAAGAGATTTGTAGGTTGATGAAGACGACCGACTCAATCTTACGAAAGAGAGAAAAAAATGTATAGTTGTGGAAGTGGATAGATATTTCGGGAATGGTCAATCAAGGCGGACTTTCTTTTCATGAAATCAGATCAGAAGCAGATCGGAAAGCACTGAGAAGCGCCCTGGTCAAGGGTTGTTTCAGGTTTACCAGTGGAAGGCTTCCTGGCACAGGATGCCGGCTAGGTTATGGGCACCACAACAGCGTCTATTTCTGCCGTGAAGCAGTAATGTGTAAGCATTATTATGTTTCTGTCTGAAGGACGCCGTAGCTACTGAGATTACTGTGCAAATGAGACTTAACATCTTCTGTCAGCGCCATTGTAGTGCCGCTCAGATTATTTGGGTTTTTCAAGAAACCGCATTGTAATGGGCTGGTCATATCAATTACTATCAGCTGAACTTCCTGCTCGTCGCATCTCTTATTATCATAAAAAAAAAAAAAATACTATTTGATGAGTTTTTCTTTAGCAGATAACTAATGTTGAAAGCTTTTGGAAAAATACATCCGCACAAAAATTTTTTACGCATAAAATCTGATTCAGTACTCTAAGTGCCAATACAATTCTACACAAGCGACGTCACGGCCAGTTGCTCGTAATGTTACGTAACTAACAATCTTAATAAAAATCTTAACTACTTTTTATCTCACGTCTTCATATTAATTTTGATAGTTGTTGTAATGAACGTGCAAGTGATATGCATCGAAAGTTGACTCGCAAATATGGAGTGATCGAGTCATTTCAACACTTCCAGCAATCATATTGTGTTGCTCAAGCTTCGATTTTTATTATAATGAGTTAATTACATGAATATTGGATCTCAAGAATACAATAATAATTCAATGTAGCTAAATAAATTTTATTTTTTTAAGTGATAATCCTAGAATTTGGAATATTTTAAGTCAATTGTTATCCTAATATTCATGAGAATTATTATAAATGAAAATGCTGATTGGTTTAAGGAAGAGATGATAAATGACATCTCTATTCTGATTGGTCGGAAACATAGCCTAACCTGCCTGTCATCCAATCAACAACCTAGAATTTGTTTCTTATACATTGATGATTCGCACAATAAACAACTTGACTCTCAATCTCGCTGAAAAATTGTCTTAAGCAAAACTATGCCTACGCGTATATAAGGCAGAGTTTTCGTTCAGTTGTGTTTCGACCGCACTTTGAATACAACGCCACGCAATGGCAAAGTGTTCAGTGAAAAACTGTACAAATAACAGTATATCCAAACTTAAAAAGGGTGTAGTGTCGTATTTCAGGTAAGTGCCCCTATAAATTAACAAAATTATGTAACTTGACGTTTTTAATCATTTTGCTAAATAATCTCATTTCAATTGCTAAAACAAAATGTTCTTGCTTCGTGTTCGCGCTTGTCTCGCGCGTGACGTAGAGTTACTTCCTCCAATGAGCGTATACAATTAAAGACTTTGAACATTACTGCCACTAAATAAGGTATTAATTTGAATGAACGTTTTAATGTTATCTGTGTAGGTTAATGTATACGTATATACAACGCCGCTCGAGTTATTTTTGCTAACCTTTTTATAGGCAATTGGGAGTCTAGTTACTTATTGTTTCTCAATGATCTTATACATTAAATTAAGCGTATCGGCGACTCTACAATAGTCTTAGGATTTTCGTAATGATTATTAAATATATATTGTTATTAACCTGGGTATTTAAAGTTTCTATTTTATAAATTAATAGTGTAAACAAGAACCATGATTTAATGTACCGGTAATCACTTTGAAACACAAGCAAGTAATTACAAAAACAACTTTATTTTAAAATGAAACGGGGACTAATTAATTAGAAGTTTGATTCGGGCGCGAGCCAGATGTGATCGACGTTCGCTAATTGAGACTAATTAATGTTTCCTCCGTCTTTGCTTGCCGGTTCACTTGCAGCTCCCTTTTATTTTTAATAATAATACCTTAGAAAATTTATACGGTTAGATAGAGCCTTTTGCTGTTAGTCAACCGATGAAAACAGGCCTGGTTTATTGCTTCATTGTTCGTGACAAGCTACATTCGCGATTTGTATGTCACTTTATGTTAATGTGCGTAGTAAAAATAGAGGTTTACTGTCAACCTCAATATTCTCGGTGTTTTCACAGCTGTAACGGTCTAGCTAGACGTAAAAATAATCTAAGAATGAAATAACCGAATTGAGTCGTTTCGAACGGTTCGTTTTCAGTTACAAAAGGAAAAAAAATGGAACACTTATAGGAACTTGTTATATTATAGAAATTAAAACGATATACTCAAGTATACAGTCTCTTGTAGCTATCAATTAGCGAAAATCAAACGTCGAAAAGAAACTATATTTCGACACTCTCAAGGAAACCAATATGTATACGGTATTTTTTAATGACCTAGGACTATGAGATTTAGCAATTAATACGATTATACTATATTTGTTGAATGGAGAGGTGATAGAACCGGTGGAATCTGCTATATTTCTTGGCATAACTCTAGATTCCAAATTACAATGGGGTCCCCATATTGAAGGATTGGCGAACAGACTTAGTTCTGCAGCATACGCGGTTAAAAAGATTAGACAATTAACTGACATAGATACGGCGCGACTAGTATACTTTAGTTATTTCCATAGTATTATGTCCTATGGTATATTGCTATGGGGCAACGATGCCGATATTAATACAATATTTGTGCTGCAGAAGAGGGCTATTCGCGCTATTTATAACCTAGGTCCTAGAGAATCATTGAGAGCAAAATTCAAAGAAATTAATATCTTGACTGTTGCTTCTCAATATATTCTTGATAATGTAATGTATGTTCATAGGCACATAAGTGAATTTGCCAGAAACTGTCATAACCATAATGTTAACACCAGGAACAGACATAAACTGATGATGTCTACTACTCGGCTAAGTCGAGTTAGTAAGTCTTTTGTGGGGCGATGTATATGCTTTTACAACAAGATCCCAGAAAATGTTCAAAACAAAAGTATTACGTTATTCAAAAGAATTGTTAAAAAACGTTTGTGTGGTAAAGGTAACTATAACATAAATTACTTTCTTAATGATACCACAGATTGGGAATGGAGCGACCGCCCTCAGGCTATTAAATAATAAGTTTAATTGTACAATGTTACTTTGTTAATGTTACTTTAATTGTAAAAAATATTTTTGATGAAAAAAAAAAGCCCGCTGAGTTTGTTGCGCCCATTCTTCTCAGGCCTGAGGCATTAATTTTGGAATGGGTGGTAGTTTTTTTGACTTTCAATAAGTGATTTCACATCCTATTTTGAATAAAAATATTTGAATTTGAATATAAGTTGCACATAATGAATGACACCTGGCACAAACGGCAAAAGATAAAGCCGATCTTCTGTGCACTCAACAATATAATATGTAAAGTAAAGCAAAGGTAGATTAATAATTCAAATAAAGATGAAGTTTCAAAAGCGCTTAGTTTAAGCCTATTTGAATAAAGTTTATTTCACTTTTTTGTATTTCCGTTAATAATGTTCTTCTCTCTCGCTCACTTTGTTTAGATATCTATACGCTAGTATATTCAAACTCTATGCTCCACATGTACTCTTTATCGTTTGTTCGATAGTTTTCATTAGCCATCATTCGATATATGTGGACCCGGCTTAAGGCACAGAGTAATCGCATCGAAAACTTATGTCGTGAATAGCGTGCTCTTGTTTCTTGAATCACAACCTCGAATGCGGTAAGGTTACTTACTGTCAATTGTCAACAAGTGTCTTCACCGCGTCAAGTTTAAATTGACGTTTGAAAGGGGGCGCTTCTGGCGGCTTATATTGTCCTCACAAGTCACAACATCTTACAATAAAACTTATACGGTCTTACAAATAAACTTGGTATAAAGTTATACAAATGAATGATATGCAAAATGTCGACTGTATAGCTGATAACACTGTCAATACAATGATAAATCTGGCCTATAGACTTGCATCTCGTGCCATAAATAAATATATAAAAAATGTAATTCTGAAGTTTCTCGAATGTCAGGCAGTCTTGCAAAAATGGGTTATACGTCAGAAGAAACCAATAACAAGCAAAATCTCTATTTGTAAACATTTAGTATATTCTTGGTTTATAATCATAACTTTATACCAAGTTTATTTGTAAGGCCGTAAGAATTAATTACTTATACTATGGCCACACAACCGTAGCGTCATTAATTTTACATAATTAAAAAAAAGGAATTCAGTTTAAATTATTTACTTATTGATAAAAATCAAAATATAATATAATACACTGTCAAGTGTGGGTTTGAAACTAACCCTATCGGTATCGGTTACAGTTAAGTTCATGTTACGAATATTGACTTTAAAAGCCTATTAGGTGAGAGACCGTTAACACACTATTAAGGAGAAAAGAGTGCTTACAATTATTTAAGCAGAATTTGCCCTTTTGCTACCAGACTGCAACTGACTTTTGCAACCAGTGACAATGAAATCTGAGTAAATACCCGGATCAGACCGACTGCCGCCGTCACTAATAAACCAACAAATAGAACACTCATCACGCTGCCACTAGGAAACGACCAGTTTTGATCATGTCGTGCAAGCAATAAAAAGCAACAGAAACCAGGATCGATACTCACAATCCCAACGCCGACATAGCTATAGTCGTCGACATCAACGACCTGCCAAGTGAAAATGATTTACGTAGTGGAAATGGCAAGCCCGGACCTTTCCCGGCAACATAAATCCAATGAGTTCCAACATAAAAGAGTTATTATTGAATCACATTTTTCTATCAAAACGCGTCGATCCTTCAGGTCTTTGTAAGACATTTTACGATGCCCGTGAAATTCCCCGACGGTTTTTCGCCATTTGTATTCAAATACTAATATAAATTTAAGAATTTTTTACAAATAATGAAATACAAATCGTATATAGATACTAGAATGACGATGTACTTAGCCCAGTGGTTAGTGACCATGCCTACCAGGTCCCGGCTTCGAATCCGTTGATAGTTCAGGCTATACCTAGTTTTGATACAAATTAAAAGTTCCTCAATATTATTATTATAATTGTAAATCTTTTTAGTTCAAAGTAGCGATTACTAGTTTTTCATTACTAATAAAAATGATCGATCAATGTAGAACAGAATGCAATCAGTCATTTTAATTAAAAAGTTCATGCAGTTAAATAGTTGAGTATTTGAGTAAACATTAAAGTTTGCAATTATCCTGCCTGAAATTATAGAGTTTATTGATAAAAGTTTATCCAATATAAGACTAGTAGTTTTGGGAAAAATATGTGCGAATGAAATTATATCCTCAGAACTAATTTATTTAATTGATTTTCATATACCACCCCGTGCTACACGCTTTAAAAAAATTTTTTTCATACCTCAAACACTAGATCAATGTAGAACAGAATGCAATCAGTCATTTTAATTAAAAACTTCATACAGTTAATATTTTAGTTGAGTATTGGAGTAAACATTTAACTTTGCAACAATCCTGCCTGAAATTATAGAGTTTATTAATAAAAGTTTATCCAATATAAAACTAGTACCGGCAACGGGGAGTGGGCAGCGCTGGAGGAGAAATTAGCGATGTATAAATGAAGTTGTGAATTGCACGAAATTTTTTCGCATTTCATATTTTATTGACGTATTCATAAATTCTAACTGATAAACAGTAATAATAGCTTAGTAACTAAATTGGCCAATAAATAAAGCACATACAGCCAAAAATTTTAAATTCCATATTATTATTTTACTTGTATATTTATTATATAAAGTCAAATATGGTTATTGCCTTTACTATACTAGATATTTTCTGGCCGAATTTTTTGAGACAAACGTTTGCTGTTATTCACCAAAGGAGAATTTAGACGGTCATTTACGTCAGGCCTTTATTTGACATAACCTCTCGTCACTAGAGGACATTACTTACATAAGCCCCAGCAACATGCAATGCGGATACGACACAATCGAATTCAGTCTATTAAACAATAAATTCCCCAGTGGGAACAGCGGACGCAATAACCGACGTTTGTTGACTTCCCCGACTTGATTAAAAACGCCCATTACCGGTGCTTGACCTATTGTTAACGCGCTGTTTGATGTCCCGTCCTGTGACGTCACTGGTCAATATGACCAATGCGTGGAGGGAGATTTTCATTTCGACAGCAAATTTGTAAGATGTTTTGAAGTACGCAATGCAAGATTAGGCAGATGGTTTTTGCATAGTTTTCTATATGGAATAGAAAGACTAAGGGCTACGTAGTTAGCTACGGGTTACCTGCCACCCACTTTCACTTGCAACACCAGAGGAATCACAGGAGCGTTGCCGGCCTTCATGGAAGGTGAATGCATTTTTTTTAAGGTACCCATGTCGTATCGTCCTGGAAACACACAGACACAAGGAAGCTTGTGCAGTGTTTCCAGGACTAATTTTTAAATGATAATCCTCACTTCTGGAATTAAATATACAAATTTAATTTGTATCAAAATTAATGGACCTTTTTGAGCTCTCTTTCCAACTGAACAAACCGTCCGAGTGACGCATTAACCGAAAATCTTGGTATGTGTTGTTCAACTCTCAGGTTGTGGCTCCATTTACAGTATTTCCTTTACAGATATAACCTGCTCAACTTCTTCTATCACCATCACCTTATGTAAAAAAATTACTATTGAAAAAAATACACACACACTAAAACAAAGCGTCATGCACGATAAAGTATTAAAAACTTGGCCTATTGCCATGCGTTGCCTAATAGCAAAAGGCTCCAGCTAGACGTGTTAATTATCTGAGACTTTAATATATCCTATCTTTCTACTCATCTACTACACTTTATACAAATTAATTCTACCAAACTGAATAGCACATAAACACTTGCATAAGTCTCCTTTGAAAATACACAAAACCTCACTCCAAAACAACAAAATTCAACAAAACAAAACACGGGAAACTTTTGCAACACTTCTCAATTAAATCGAGAACTGTTGATGATAAAACTGAACACGCCAAATGGGACAGATCGGGTAGAGAAACAATAAAACAGTAGTGAAAACTGAACAACTGTACTTTGTTATTAGTGAAAATAGTGCTACAGCTGTTGAAAAAGTAATTGAGGTCGATTGTAATGGAAATTTCGAGTTGTTACGTTCCTAATAAACGTCAGTGCCGTTTTACACCTTTCTCGCTTCCTTGATGGAAGAGGCTTGTATTTGTTTTAATTAAGGCTTTGGACCGAACCAATGGCCTTGAGGCTAACGAAGCTAGGTTACCTTTCTCCAGGGGCATGCATTAGTTTTCTAGCAAAGGTAGGTGCTCGCACTGTAGATCTAAGTAGTCGTATTTCCTCTTTAGCCCGACAGCGCTAGGTTTTGAGGTCTAATTATTGAAGTTGTTTGTGTTTCGCTTATAATTTCCGGACCATTTTGTTAACCTTATACCTATTATAGTTTATATCACACTAAGTTTGGTTATAGAGAAACGAAAACAAATTAAACCAAGACAACTTTAAATCAAATCAAATCGAAATCAGTTTATTCAATTAGGTCACGGAAATGACACTTATGAATGTCAAAAAAAATAAAAAAATTTCTTATTCAATCTACCGCTACTTCGTAAAGGGTTGAGCTAATGAGAAGATGTATCAAGAAACTCATTGCCACTCTTTTATATCAAGATTTACAGATCATTTCAATGACAATATAATATGTTAAATGTAAAATGATGCAACAAACACACTCAAACGTCAAATAGTCAATGTCTTACACGAGTAAGTCAAAAAAATAAATGTATATTAATGCAAAAGTTATTGAGTACAGTAGCTGCATCATCCACATACACCATAAATCAATAAAGGTATTTTGTGAGCATTTTATAAGCGATTATAAATAAATAAACATGTATATATCCAAACATATATATAAACATGTATATATCCATACATATTTAACTAGTGCTATATTTATTTAGGTACTTAACGAGGTAGGCACTGCCTAATTGCCTATATGGTATGCACGCCTCAGCCTCTCTCATAGAGGCATAAGCCTAATAATAACAATAGTGCCTACTATTACTTTACTATTACTCCCGTACAAGATCGCCATTGTTTTAATTCGGAATTAGAAGCATTTTTAATTTATTACCAACATAATACAATTTTCCTTACAAAACATTTTCGTAATTTTTTTACCTAGATTGAATGATTAGCATGGCTCCAACTGCAAAAGTTAGGGGTATTTTGGTGATGTTTTTTCGCACTGTCTATAATAGAAATGTAAAGAAAAAATGAAATTTATTGTCATTTTCTGTAGATATATAATTATTTTTTGTAAAAATATAAGCTTTATATAACCCGTCAAGATATGGTTTAAACTATGTGGTATTTTTGCAATTTCTTGAGATAGCAGTCTTAGTGACTTCTTTTGTTTTGCGACACTGACGTCAGTTGTTTCAATTTTGATTGTCATCTGAAAAGAAATTTAATCTGCACTAGCACAACAATATACTGAATCAGCTCCTTTTAGCAGGGGATTGACAATTAACTAATTGTTTTGTTGTGTGTTTTATTTTTGTTGCTTATAAATGTTTCTAGTTTATTGTAAGGATTAGTTTTACGTAAGTAAAGTCTAAGTACGCTCTTCAGATCTCAGCCTTAGAATGTAAGGAGTCATATTGTAAATGTCTATAGATCTCCGCAGTAGCTCAGTATAAAACAATCATGCAAAAATGCAATGCCATATAAAGGTTACCACTCACGCCATTTCAATTACAGCAACGACGTAGTAATAAAACGCCTTCATCGACTTCCTCGTGAATAGGTACTGTTTAATTTGTTTAAATACCAGCTCTTGTGTTATATTCTACTTTCCCTTTATCTCGTGATCCGTCCACTGCCGTGAAATTGCTTTAATTCTAACACCTATTAGGATTTTATGTTGATTATTTTACTCGCTTGAGACCAACCTATTCCATTACATCATTATATATTTCATATCGTTCAAATTATAATTTTGATGAATAATAAAACAGTTTTATGGAATTTTCTAGATGATGTTCTTTGGAGTTGATCAAAGATGCCTCCAATCACTATTACATTACTATTTTTAAATATATCATATAGAAAACTGTAATTTTGTTGGAATAGTTTCTTATGCGCTTAGATTAAGAAAGTAATATTTTGTTAATCTGTGTCTCAAGGTGAAGGGTGCAGTTGTAGTGCCGTTCAGAATTTTTGGGCTTTTCAATTATCTTGAGCAGCACCGCAGTGTAATGGATAGGGCATAACAATTAGCATCAGCTGAATGTCCTGCTCGACTCGTCCCTTATTTTCATAAAAAAAGTCTCGACGGAGTACGGCGTGGCACTCAATATTTTTCTCTTCCCAAGATTGCTTAGCGGCCGTGTAGTAGTGTGTACATTGACCTCTACAATATACCACTGGACTAGCGGCTGTCAAAGTTCTTTTGTGCCTGTTTGATATTCGCTTTGGCGCTGTTGGCCATGTATCGAGAGTCTGCGGTACTAAAACTAGTAATGACAACCTCAGCAAACATCGATACATGGTGGGAAACTATTAAAAAAAAAACGTGTACTTTACGTTAATTCTCGAAGTAAAAATAACACGGAAAACGATCGAAATTAATTCAAAATTCAAAAATACTTCAGAGTATTGTACGTTCCTTCGCAGCTATTTGTTTTATACGCCAAAATTAGTTCTCTGGACACTAGCGAATGGCGCTTCAAACAGGCACCAAAATTTTGCTGTCAAACATATGGAACAGCCTGTCCAGTCGTATTTTTACAGGTCAGTGCATGTGTATGTGTGCCTGCGTCAATCTGATTGTTCTAGTATGAAGTATAAGTACTGTTTTATTTCTATATTGTGACATAGGATACCTATCGTATCAAATCGCCATACTTATTCCCTCCGTTTCCAATACAAATTAGGTATTCATAATTAAAGAATAGAAAGTACTATGCGTACTCTACAGACAGATAATTTTATTGAGATCAAGTGAAAGTAAAACTTTCCGTAATTTATGGTATCCGATAATTACACCGGGAACTAATGTTATATAAAATTCCTGATCACTTTTCAAACACTTTTGAGGGGCTTCTAATTTTTTATGCGGCACTTTAATCTAATATATAAAATTCTCTTATCGCGGTGTTTGTAGTTAAACTCCTTCGAAACGGCTTGACCGATTCTCATGAAATTTTGAGTGCATATTGGGTAGGTCTGGGAATCGGACAACATCTATTTTTCATCCCCCTAAATGTTAAGGGTGGTCCACGCCAAGTTTTTTTTACATGTTTTTTTAAATTTGCTTGATTATGAGTCAACATTAAAAAATAGATACAACTTTAAATTTTCACCCATCTACGATCAACAGTTACTTTTGTATCGCGATTTTAATATCGGCAATACAACGTTTGCTGGGTAAGCTAGTTAATTATATAAATAATCATGTGATTTCTAACGTTCTGTTATTTTGACATATTATTCGCAGTCTGACAGCGGAACGGCAAAAGTGTGCTTACAGACAATGTCCCGCGGGGCACAACTTAATTACTAGATACGAGAAATTTAGCATTCCTATAAGTATTAAAATCCATTTATATAATACAGCAACATTTATGTTATTCTATAGCTCAAACGAATATTTATATTATTGTATTATCCTGAATATCTTCGATTTTAAAATATAAAAGCAAAGCGCATACAAAGCATTTAATAAACGAAAGATGAAAAAAACCTCATCATTATACGGACTTTTGGGCCATTATTTTCATATCACAAGAACACTTTTGCGTTATTGTGATATTTCCATGCAAAAATACACATCTCGAGTTCAAAATCGACATAAAATCTTATTTCCCATAGCGAGTTCGAGAAGTCGTCTCGATGCCGTTGCAATTCAGGGAAATTCTTTTATTGGATACGAGCCGAAACCTTAACCGAGTTATAAAATAAAAAAGTGTGTGTGTACTTATGTATGCACGTTAGAAGTAATACTCCTTTGGTCTAACAAAGCAAAAATCACTAAAATGATTTATTCCTCGTGCTATTCTTCGTTTTTAGAAAGAACAATTTTGTAAAATCTTGCAAAGATGGATTTGACAATTAACTATTAAATAATGAATACGGCTGTATGGGCTTGAACCCTTTGCCTGTCCTGTGCACAAAAAAACTTAAAATTTCTCTCTCATAATTTTTTCATAAGGCGCCTAAAGAAGTATAACTTCAAAAAGTTGATATTTTTTTTACATTGTTACGACTTCGGAACCTTTTCACTTCAAAGGCAACGCATAGCTCTTGATCTCTGGCACTCGTATTTATAATGTCCACTGGCGATTTTTTTTTTAATTTTTATATTGTAACATAAAGAAAACCTACGCAATTAGTTCCGTTTCCGTCAGCTATTATCTGGTATCTTAAACATAGATATATATAAAGAAAGAAAAGATTAGGAAAGAAGAAAAAGGGAGTGTGTATATCACAATTTTGAATACTTCTCGTTTGATTTTTATAAAGGATGTAAGGATGCTTCATTAACATGATGGTCGTGATTGCTTTCATACTTAACAATTACACACTGTATATAAATATGTAATATAAAAATAGAAGATGTAGGAAAAAGCTTGTTTGGACGAACATTTTTTCATACAAGTGGGAGCAAATTGTATTACATTCAATCTATTCGCAGTACATTATATCTAAAACTTTAGTTAAAATGTACTCCATATCTTGTACTCCTGAAATCGTGTATGCAGATTTCGTGATAATCGATCGAGTAAGCGTAGACTTACGACGTACTAGCGATGCAAACAAACCATGCAAGAAAAAAAAACATAGAAAAGGAAAGCGAATCTATTGTCACAGTACCCGATTTTGATTGTCAAGTCGTAAACAGTCATCCAAGCTTGGAATTAACTCCATAATATATAGTTAGTTTTTGTTGTAGGTTATATGTACATTATATTGTAAAATACAACACACGAACAAGCAAGCACTTGGTTCATAAGGTTCATCATTACGAGACGACAGAGCTCCTCCATGTTCCCCGTCGCGACACTCGTACTACGTAATGACACAATATGTCAACTGCGACGCGGAGAATAAGCGCTCTTCAGCGGCTAAAGAAGATTGTACACTTCAAATCTAATGCGGCGCGTCCGTCGGCGTAACTGCGTCAGAATTGAGCCGATTGAATTTTGAAGTTTTGGTTATATGTTACATTATTGAAGTGAGAACTTAAAACTCACGAAATTGTTAACGTTATCCATACCTTTGTGTATAAGTATATACATATATTATGTATGTACTATCGACAAAATTAAACCGTGACTCATGTTAATGTCATTTTCCTGCAGTCTTACGGCCGTTCCCAATATACTATCGACAGATAGAGATAAATTACTACCTTCTACTGCAAGTAATTAGCTGTCAATAATCTGAAGCTGTCCCAATATACCCGATAAATCATTCTTATCGCCTTATATTGAGAAGCGTGAATCGAAATTTCCATACAAACTTCTATCGCTGGTGGGCTATACGTTGTCCCATTGACAGATAGCGTGTAAGGTTAAGGTGAGTTACCGTCGATAAGTTTATTGGGACAGAAAAGTCAACGATAGTTACGATTTTTATCTCAAGTAAGAGATAGACTGAATATTGGGAACGGCCGATGATAAACAAGTAGGTCGAAATTCACTTGACATATTCTACACACATTATATTTCCTAAGTAGCTGTTATCATTTATTAGACACTGACAATCCACCGATTTGGTTGATTGGGATACAAACTTTTTCGAGTAAATATAAACCTGTTTTTATGATTATAAAAGAATTATCAGCAAAATGGGTCGTGAATCAAGTTTGCCGATGGTACGAACAATGGTACACATGCATGCTGGCATTTTTGATATGAAAAAAAAAAACAATTAAACTCGTGACACTGTTAGTATTACAAAAAACACTTCATTTAAAAGTATATCCTGCACAATACAATCCTGACGATTGAAAACTACAAATGTAATTATCAAAGTTTTCACTTCTGTCCGCACTCCCGGGTGGCCACTGATTTTTTAATTTAAATCACAATAAGTACTAATTTAATGTCATTCATTTATAGTATTACAAAACATAGTTTCGATGTTTGACACCTGTCAGAAATGCCACGACTTTTAGTTTTCTACTATTCCTATCACATTAAACAAAATAATAGAAAAGTAAGTTGAAAATTTAATCGGCATTATTCACAAAAAAAAACGTGAATAATTGCAACGGCTCAAGTCTATCGCAGTTACGAGACTATATCCGGTCTAAACCCATGAGCAGTTTTATATGTATTTTTCAGATCCAGTGTAAAGGCCTCTTTATTTTCACCCCAATGCATTTAGTTGCAGGTGCCTACAATTTTTCTTTCCCGTCAAATTCGAATAGAGTGGCTCCATCGCATCACATCTTCGTCGCTAACCAGTACACAGTCGAGGGAGAAAATACAATACAAGTATGTATACGGCTTTGATGTCGCTTTCAAAAATGTCTCAATTTACACATACTGCTGTGTAGGGAGAGGTTGTTAGGGTATCGTCTGAAGTAAGTTGTTATGGGCATAAAAATAGTATAAGTAAAGTAAAAACCCGTTAATCAGCGCGTAATTACGATAAGGCAAGGCAAGGATATATCAGGAGTGTAGGTCGTTATGTTAGCAAATTATTTACTAAGCTTAGAACATTTAGAACAGAATATACGAACAGTTTTTTTGCCCTTACAGTTGGATTGTACAAAATAAATTTAACGCAAAATGTAGAGTTGAGCATGTACAGTTTTTTTTAAGTATTACTAGCCGTTCCCGCCCGCTTTGCTGGGCGAATATTAAAAGGAAATAAATTGATGAAGGAACGTTGGAATTCAAAAAATAAGCCATATTCCATCTAGGATACATTTCGCATCGAATGGTGGTAGTTTCATGTCGATACGATCAGTGGTTTAGGCGTGAAAGAGCCTCAAACAAAGACCATTTTCATTATATATACATAGAAGATGTAGGCAGCAATCTGCGGTTATTTGTTCAGTCTTAGGACCCATATTACTGAGTAAGTGACCGATTTACAAAGAACTTAATAAGCGTTCCCTTCAGAGCTAAAATAAAAAATGTATGCTTAAATAGCATGTTCCTGAATTTCTCTATCGTGAAGGAGTACATTAATCTCCTGATTCTGAGGAGCAGAGAGTCAGACATTCATTAGCATAATAAATATGACTGGTGCACTTGGAACAACAGCTCCTCGAGTCCCAAGGGTTTGTAAGATCCCATCCTGAACACCTATCTTGTACAGTCGACACCAAAAGTGTAGAGCGCATTTTTCGAGCGCAATTGTAGTGCCAGTTTTTTTTGCCAGTGAAACTCAGAATTTTTGAGTTTTTCATGAATCATGTGCGGCACTGCATTGTTTTGGGTAGGGCGTATCAATTACCATAAGCCTTGAACGTCCTGCTCACCTCGTTCCTTATTTTCATAAAAAAAATTAAATTAATCATAAGATAATCATTACCATGAAAATGCAGTTAAACATCATTATTTAAATTAATTTAGCCGTTACATTTTGGCATCGCCTGTACCAAGCGTTCTTCATAAAATATGCTAATTTGAAGCTAGTTCATACACTTAACCCTGCTGTGTCTTGCTGAAATTGAATCGAGTTCGAAGTTTCCGAGTGGGTTCTGTTCCGAAGTGTTTAAGTTTCGAACCAATTAATGTTTCTTTGTTAAGCGCTGATTCATTTATCACTTGAATTGAATGCCAAGACTTAAACTTGAGTGATGTTGAAACTACGAATTTGCGTTTTAATTTTGCAATGTTTATAGAAACTCTACCTGAACACTGAAATATCGACAATAATTAATCTGCCACAACCTGAGAGTTGAACAAAGCAAACAGAATTTTATAACGAGGCGGTACTCGAATGGTTAGCTCAGTTGGTTAGAGCTCTGGCACAGAACGCCGGAGGTCGTGGGTTCGAATCCCGCATCGTTCATAAAGTTATGTTTTTCAAATTTTATTTGTGTAACTTTAAAATGTATTTAGTTGGAAATAAGATTGATACTTCCTTGAACGATGCGGGACTCGAACTCGTGACCTCTCGCTTTCCGTGCAAGCGCTTTTCCACTGAGCCAACCGTTCGAGTGACGTATCGTTGATAAGTCTTGTGTGTGTTGTTCAACTCTCAGGTAGCGGCTTCACCTACAATCTACAGGATCTACTTTACAATTGATAACCCCAAATAATTGCATATTAGCAGATTAATTACAAAAATTAAGTTTGAAAACAAAATTTAATTTGTGCAAATAAATCTTATTCAATTTGGCTTAAAGTGAGCGCTTTTGATCCGTCATTATAATTATTTCTTTTAAATTACTGAATCTATGATATGTTCGAAAAAGTAGAGCTCGTGAGATACAAGAAACTCAACGGCTACTCTTTTCAATCAAATAGAGTATTCTACAATGGCTGTAATATACATAATAAATAATTTTGTAAGGTGGCAGCATCAAATAAATAATATCAAATATTTATTAAAAAGTAATAATGAATAAACTGTATAAATATAAATTATCGTATATTAGATCCATCAACCTTAGAGCTTGAATTCATTGTTTGTGTAAGGATACTTCATGATCATGACGTAAATACACATTTCTACAAAAATACTGAGCATAAAAATACTCTCCAAGGACAAAAGGTAAAATAAAAATATAACAGAAACCGCAGGGCATAACTAGTAACAATTTACCGGAGTTCCTCGTCAGTTTCTATACCCGGTACAAGTGCTCGGTAGAGTGAAGTGGTAGCCGAGGCAGTGCCGAGTGCGTCGACCGTCGACCGAACATAGCGCTCCTTGCAAACAAACCAAGCTGCTTTAATTACCAACAACTAAAGGAGGGTGCAGACCGCTGTAACGTATAATGCAATGTTACGTGAAAGGTACTTTCATAAGTGTGGACTCAGCTCGCTCACAAACACCACATCCACTGACCTCTAATAAATACCACTGGACTGTCAAAGTGCTTTTGTGGCTGTTTGATATTCGCCATTTTGGCGCTGTTGGCCATGTAGTGAGAGTCTGCAGTACTAAAACTTATGATGACAATCTAGTGGACAACATAGATGGTGGAAAACTATTTACAAAAAAAAAAGTAGTTCTCTGGACGCTCGCGAGAGGCGCTTCAAATAGGTACAATAAATTTGCCGTAAAACATATGGAACTGCCTATCCAGTGGTATTTATACAGGTCAGTGCTCGCATCTGATTCTCAGTCTGCCGAGAACATGCGAAGAGACTTCCAACGCGTCCAGTTTGAGATTTTTTTTGTGAATATAGTCATTATTTCGGTTCCACAAAATTTCTATTGTTCTTTTCTGAACCACGCCGCAGCTAATTAATTTCTCTGCCAATGTGACTTAGCATCTTACTGATCATAAGCACATTAAGGAATTTGCTAGAAATTGTGACAATTACAAGGAACAAATATAAACTTGTTATGCCTACTACTCAGTTAATTCAAGCTTTTACAACATGATCCCAGAAAATGTACAAAATAAATATTTTACGAAATTTAAAAGAATTGTTAAAAAACGTTTGTGTGGCAAAGGTTACTATAACATAAACAATTTTCTTAATGCTACCACAGACTGGGAATGGAGCGACCGCCCCCAGGCTATTTAATTACACATTTTATTATACGATATTACATATATTTTAACGAAATTAAAAAAGCCTGCTGAGTTGTTCTTCTCAGGTCTGAGGCATACTATTTCGAATGAGGGGTAGTTTTTTGACATTCAATAAGTTATTTTAAATCCTATTTGGAATAAACATATTTGAATTAGAATTATACCTCAAAGAGACAAGCGCAATTACGCTTCCGCTCAGAATTTTTGAACTCTAATAATAATAATATTGACACACACACAAATTATCTTGCCCCAAACAAGATATAGCCTGTACTATGGGTGCAAGACAACGATATATTTAATACAATATACTTACTTAAACATACATAAATATATATTGTTTATCCAGGACTCGGAAACAAACATTCGTATTCACCATATAAATGATTGCACCTAACGGGATTTGAACCCGGGACCTCCAGCTCACTAACCACTGGGCTATAGAGGTAAAAGGTATAGCACAGAGCGAATTACTTCCGTTGTCGTCTCCCTACTAGTCTGGTATAAAATAAATTATATTCTTTTGTGATACTACAAAATAAGAAATCATTAACATGATTTTGCTTCGGCGATTTTATCTATCGATGAACTAAAAGTAGTGTTGTTCCTGAGATCGATGAACTTTATCATAACGTCTCGACACATTGGCAAATAGATACCGACGGCCTTACAACGCGTTCCACTCAATCTTATCTCCGCACACAAGCACCTTCACACAGTATTAATATACTCCGTTGATAAAACGTATTGACAACGCTTCAAACAGCTCACGCAATACGTGATATAGTTTTAAAACATTTTGTTTGTAACCTATTTAGACAAAACCGGTTTTTTGATACTAAATTAAATAATTCAGGCGTTAAGTACTTTACAGTAAATTACACAATATTTTGTTTCACACAAATCACAAAACTTATACAATAACTATCATATAGTCTTTTTACCTCTTTAGTGCTTGTATGGTTTTTTTTATTTGAATTGTATTATAACAGCTATATTTAAATTTGTGTAGGACACTACAAATATACAGAATGTTATAGTTAAATGTGGACAGGGGATTGTTTCGTAACTATTACAGATATCAAACAACTTTGACGGCCGTTTTCAATAACCTATCTATCCTTAGTTTAACTTACTAAACGTAGACAAATCTATCCTTTTACGCTTACTTACATTTCAATAACCTATTGACAGATAACATTGGACTATAACTATATTGGACATTACTACTACTGTGCTATGGATAGATAAGATCTTGTCATTAAACGGTGACAGCAATGTATCCATAAGTTAAACTAAGGATAGATAGGTTATTGAAAACGGCCGTATACTGATATCGAAAGTACGTTACCTTATCAGTAAAATGACATCAATAACTATTTAAAAATCAAACTAGAAGTATTCAAATTTTTATTAGTAGAATTTTCTATCATACAATGGAGCGACGTGTCTAAGCAGCGCCAAGCGATCGAACTGTTCATTATAAATTAGAAAAACACTTTCATTTTTGTAAACCTTACAGATTATATCTGCCGATGTTATAGTACGAATAGAGATAAATTACTACCTTCCACCACAGTAGATGTCTACTGTGCTTTTACTGTCAGTAAATAGCTGTCAATAATCTGAAGCTGTCCCAATATACCCGATAAGTCATTCTTTTCGCCTTATATTGGGACGCGTGAATTGCAATTTCCATACAAACTTCTATCGCTGGTACCATGTACGGATAAGGTGAGTTACCGTCGATAAGTTTATTGGGACAGAAAAGTCAACGATAGTTACGATTTTTATCTCAAGTAAGAGATAGACTGAATATTGGGAACGGCCGTAAGTAGTCGAGGACACTTATTGTGATATGAATTTCTCGTTCTTTTCAAGTTTACATTTCAATTTAAGATTTACTACCGCTAATTAACATCTAATTAACGAACTACAAAAATAACAGAATAATGCACAAGATCCCCAAAAATTATCAAGCTCAATCCACAGCTCTATGTTGCAGATAGGATGCATCAAACCAGAGATATCGAAGTAATATTTCATTACATTAAAGTAGTAGTAAGTGTTTTAGAATTAATTTGTTTTTTTGAGGTACCCATGTCGTATCGTCCTGGAAACACCGCACAAGGAAGCTCACTCCACAGCTTGGTTGTACGTGGAAGAAAATTCCTTGAAATTCGCACTGTGAAGGAACGCCATACATCCAGATGGTGGGAATGATATCCTAATCTGTGGCGTGTCGTGCGAAGATGGAATTCAGCGGCAGGAATCAGCTTGAACTATTGTGCTGCTCCATCTAACCCCAAATTCTTCTCACTCAATTTGGCTTTGCCTTCTAGGTTACTACGAAATTGCCTAACACGATTTTATCAAAAAGTTATTATCATTACGTTATATTTGCCACGATAAATATTTTTACACTTCAAGAACACTTTCAGATGTTAAACTTAACTTCTTAGAATTTACCACTAATATTCCACCTAATGCTCATTTATATGTAGAACTTTAGAAGCCAACAAAATGCTAGATTCATTAGCTTTGGTTCTTGTAAGTAATGCGTATTGCTCTTTCAAACTGTAGCTCCAAATGAAATGCCATTTACAAACGCAATGGCGCATTGTAAGCCTTAAGCGCACGTCTTCGCCTTAATTATACTTTTGTACAAAAATTATTTAACGCATCGTTTACTGAAATACCGGCCATTAAACTAAAACTTATTGTAATTGATATGTACAATTTTAAATTTTAAAGCAAATGAAATACTTACTTTTATTCAGAATAGGATATCTATTTATTGAAAGTCAAAAAGTACCACCCATTCTGAAATTAAAATAATATAGAAGAAAATATCTTCTATATCATTGCTTCTAACGACTGACCCAATATTTGCTTCGACAATGAAGATTATAGTTATAGAATCAATAAACAACTAGACAATTGCGTTCAAAAATTGTTTGAAGCAAAACTCTGTCTCCGCATCTATTAGGCAGAGTTTTCGCTGAGTTGTGTTTCGACCGCGCTTTAAATTCAACGCCACGCAATGATAATGTGTTCAGTGCAAATCTGGCCAAATAACAGAATATCCAAACTTAAAAAGGAAGGAGTGTCGTAGTTTAGGTAATTAAACCTTTAAATTAACAAAATTGTGTAACTAACTAGACTTTTTAAAACATTTTGCTAAATATTTACATTTCAATTGCTAAAACAAAATACATCGCCAACGAAATGAAAGAGACGTCCGTCTCTTTTGCACAATTCGCACCACCACTAATGAGCTTTTACAAAGACTTTGAACATTACCGTCACGAAATAAGGTGCTAATTTGAATGAATGTTTTAAGTATATATTTTGATGTTAAAAGTTAATATATATACACAACACCACTCGGACATTTCTGACGATCTTTGTGAGTCTAATTGTTTATAGTACGTCAAAGTATGGGATGAAAGTCCTGTTCAATGCTGTCAAGCCATATAAGCACGCTTCAGTTTCTCGTGATTAAATTCACTTTGCTAGATACTAGTTATATTATGCTTTCCAATAAGATATTTCAGGTTATTGACAGATAGCGTTTGTTTGTCAACTACTTATCTTTCATTCGAAGATCAAATTCAAGTTCGAATGCAATTACTTTCTGTATACAAAATACAATATTGCTAATCATTGTTCACTGGCCTTTAAAAAAAAGAACGTCTCTATAGTTTTCATTTCTTACTGTGTGCTCATTACGTCCTTTCATCTGTCTCATTCTGACAAGCGGGAGAGAAAGGGATGTGAATATTTCTCAATATTATTACCATATTTAGTGAAAAAATTATTTGTTTTACTAAATTATTCCCGCATTTTGCCAGGCCATCTTATTTAAATTAAATAAACTTACCGGCGATAACTTACACCATCTTTTTTCGCGTCGTTAACATATTATTTGACCACTTTTTTATAGCACACTTAGACTTGGTGATTTGCACAAAGTTGACACACGATTAAGGAGAAAAGTGTGCTTAAAGACAATGTAAGCACACTTTTGCCGTTCCGCTTTCAGACTGCGAAGTATATGTCCATATGTATAGAACGTCATTGTCCGAATGCGAATATTTTTGTGGGATTACTAAATACAGGTCGCTGAATGTCATACTCTTTAGCAACATCCACAGAAATGACTTATTTGGAGGAAATCAATACACAAAAGGGACCAATCCCTGTGCATTTTAAATTGTAATTATGCATGTTTACAAAAACATCCATTTCATATCTACAAAATCTGAAAATGTTATACGTATTTTTACCACAAGAAATAGACATAAGCTCGCCGTTCCAAATCTTAGGCATCACAAAGTTGTAGATTAATTTATTGGTTTAGGTATAAAAGTATTTAATACATTGCTACAAAGTATTCTTGACTTGCCTATGCATAAATTTAAAACAAATATAAAATTGGCTCATGAAAAAAGGATACTATAAAATCGAGGTTTGTTTGAATGACAAAAATATTTGGACAGGCTAATGATAGTCTACTTA
Organism: Leptidea sinapis; assembly: GCF_905404315.1. NCBI lineage: Eukaryota > Metazoa > Arthropoda > Insecta > Lepidoptera > Pieridae > Leptidea > Leptidea sinapis. The sequence goes on along the minus strand of NC_066312.1, from coordinate 31,538,823 downwards.
ACTACATTATATATTTATACGGCCTTACAAATAAAATTGGCATAAAGTTATAACTAAGCATAAACCAATGTTAAATGTTTAGAAACAGAAAATGTCTGTTTCTGTGCTTACGAATGGTTTGTTCGGACGTATAACGTTTCCCGCGTTTATTTGCAAGGCAGCTTGTCATTCGGGAAACTTCAGAATTATCATTGTATTGACAGTGTTGTCAACGATATTGTAACCATTTTGCGTTTTCTTTGTTTATCATCAGTTCTAACTTTATACCAAGTTTATTTGTAAGGCCGGTAATGTTTACTTTAAGTACTTTTATTTTATTTTAAAATATGACGTGCAATAGAATTTGTTTCATAACTACTTGCAGTAATGAGTTTTTTAATTTGAATTTGAGTATTGTCTTTACCCATGGTATATCAAAGTCAACTAAACTTTATTCAAATAGGCATAAACTAAGTGATTCTGTATCGTCATTATAAATATTTCATTTAAGCTACTGAATCTACCATATGTACGGAAAAGTAGAGCACGTGAGACGAACATACAATACACGCAATGGCAATTCCTTTAAATTTTATAATATAATAAGTATACTTAGTTAAAAAATAAGTTTGTATGGTACTGTATCCAATATATGAATGATGTTCATAGCTAAGAAGCGTTTTAAATTACAAATATCTCGTTAAAAGTAATAAAAAATAAACTATACACACATAAAGTATTGTATAATATACAGTAACCTTCGCAAAGCGAAGTAGAATAAGTTTTACAGGTTCATTTAACATAATACTTCTTGATACGTTTATTTATAACATATGATACGTTTTTTTAAAAATAACGCCAAAACGCTCCTGTTTTGATGAAAACCGACCGAATGCCGTCCCGCAGGAGGGATGAAAGGGGAGAGAGAAGTCTTCAGGACATGATAAATCTCCTGAAGGTGACTGACCCTGAGTACGTACCGTCTTTCGTGGCAAGGAACTTGAACAAGTTACCGCCCGTCACCTTCGACCATGTCGACGTCACCAGGTTGCTGAAGGACATCACAAACCTCAAGGCAGGCCTGGCAGAAGTAGTGTTGAAATTAGAGGCATCCCAGAACACCATCAGGGACCTGCAAGCTGAAGTTGCGACTTTGCGCAACAATACCGTTGTAAGTAGGTCAATAGAGGCCAATAACATCAACACACGTCGTGGGGCTTGCATTGCTTCGCCAGCGAGTATTGAATCAGCGAAATTCGACTCGACACCGGCCGCTGCGCCCGCACGTGTAAGCGGTAATGTACTTGCCGCCCGTCCCTCACCTCCTCCCCTCTCGGAGGTGTCGCCTGCTGTCGTTACGTCAACACCTCAACGTGACTATGCTGCTGCCATCCGCCAGCAACAAAGAAAGCGGACAGTGCTGAGAACAGAAAGTGGAAGCGGGCACGCCCGCAACGAACCCGCTTGTAGAGCTGTGTCGAAGGGTCTGACCGATAAGGAGGGCTTCATTAAGGTGGAGCGGAAGAAGAGGAGACCTCCTAGTCATAACCAATGTGGCACAGCACCGATAGGACAGAACCAGCTCCTGCGTCCCGTAATCCCAGCAACGTATATCTACGTCTCTCGCTTTCACCACACCACCAAGGCCTCCGACATTGTTCAGTACTTGGTGGAGAAGACAAGGTTCCGGTTGGGTGTCGAAAAGTTGGCGACGCGTCACGCAGTAGACTTCAACTCTTTTGTTGTTCGCGTACGACAGAACATATTTCAACCTTCCTGGACGTGCAGCTGTGGCCGAAGGGGGTCGTATTCCGCAAGTATCGCGGACGTCGCCGACCGCCGGAAGCCACCGAACCCGCGCCTCACATCGTTGCGAAAATGTGACGTAGATTTAAGTTATATATCATATGTATGTTAGACTTTAAGGTATTTATTTTATGGGCCATGTAGCCTGAAATAAAGGAATATTATTATTATTATTATTATTTATTCAGTACCTACGCCTAGTATACATTTACTGGTATTGAGAATTCAATATATTTTGTTGATTTTGTTAGTGACAATTTTTTAACGCTGAACCATTTTGATCCAGTTGAACCATTAGAATTTTCCTCAACACGGTTTCCTATGAATAGCTTCGATTGTAAACACACTGTGAAGCAGTAATGTGTAATTACTGTGTTATGTGAAAGCATTACTGTGTTTCGGTCTGAAGGGCGCCGTAGCTAGTGAAATTACTGGGCAAATGAGACTTGACATCTTATGTCTCAAGACGAGCGCAGTTGTAGTGCCGGTCAGAATATTTGGGTTTTTCAATAATCTTGGTTGGCACTGCATTGTAATGGACAGTGCGTATCAGTTGCCATCAGCTGAACGTCCTGCTCGTCTCATCCCTCATTTTCATAAAAAAAACTTGTTGCAGGGAAAGCATATGGTTTTCCTTGTTTCCTTTTATCTATATTTTATCTACATTCTGTGACTCTCACATTCTATTAACCTGGATATACCGCGAAAGGAAATTGACTCCGCTCCGGAATTGTCGGCTTAATCTGAAGAAAAGCGACTTCCGAGTGACATTGGATCGTCATGAGCAGAGCAAATCACTTCCTTTGTAGGTGTACCTATTGCTAATCCAATCACCTTTCAAAAAGGCTTGTACGATATTCAAATTCAAATATTTCAATTAAAGCTGGATGTGATATCACTTAATGAAAGTCAAAATTACCCATTCAAAAAAGTATGCCACAGACCTGAGAAGAAAGAGCGCAAGAAACTTAGCGGGCTCCTTTTTTTATAAAATTTATTATTTAATAGCCTGAAGGCGTTTGCTCCATTCCCAATCTGTGGAATCGTTAAGAAAGTAACCAATGTTATACTTACCTTTTTAACACATAAACGCTTTTATCAATTATTTTTGTATTCGGAATATAAATATTTTTTTTGAAGATTTTGTGGGATCTTGTTGTAAAAGCATATATATACATAGCCCAATGAAAGACTTACTAGCTCGACTTTGCCGAGTAGTTTGTTATTGTTGTTGCAATAGAGAGAAGAAGCCAAGGAAAATAGAGTTGCGTAATCTCTGCCTGCCCATCTGACAGATGTGAATGTATGTATGTATGTAATACTTGCTTTTTAATTTTGAACGGGATTGACCAGTTACTCTACAATATTATGATAAAACTAGATTATGGTTCGTGCTCGCGTTAAAAACACGAGTGTAACGGAAATACATAAAATTGCAAGAAATCTATGATTATTCCTCATTTGAATATTATCTATATAAAGTAGAGCTGAGATTGTAAGCTCTATAAAAATATAGAATACCGTTATATTGTAATTAATATTACTAATAAGTTGCATTTCTAGAGAGTTTTACGATAAGAGATGATAAGGCGAGCATGAAGTTCAGCTGATGGTCATCTCGTCCCTTATTTTCATAAAAAAAAGGAATCACAAGAGCGTTGCCGATCTTATAAAACGTCGTATAAACGTACATATTAATTCGAATACCGAATACACATTGTTACGTGGCAGATGATTATCAAACCGGGTGCTCCGTGGTGAGAGTCATCAGTTCTATTGCGCCCACTGCCCTGTAATAAACTGCACAGGCTGTTCCATATGTTTGACAGCAAATTTCTTGTGGCTATTTGAAGCAGTAACCACTAGCCGGCGTCCATTTCTTTCAAAATGGGACTGAGGTGCGGGGAGCGCTATAAGATGTGGGAGTGTATTACGCAGAGGAATAGACGTGCCCCTTCATATATGTTAATGTTGGATTTTACTAGCCATCTATTTTTCATATCGTGCGCAACTCTTAAGTTATAACTCCTAAATAGTTCTTTCTGATTATTTAATAACCTGAAGGTGGTCGCTCCATTCCCAATCTGTGAAATCGTTAAAAAAGTCACAAATGTTATACTAACATTTATCGGAATATATTTTTTTGAATATTTTCTGGGATCTTGTTGTAAAAGCATATACATCGCCCAATAAAATACTTACTAACTCGACTTAGCCGAGAAGTTAGTAATTGTTGTTGCGATAGAGAGAAGAAGCCAACAAAAATAGATTTGGTGAAGATCTGCTTGCATAAGTTCAGCAATAAGCATTAAATTTGTGTCTTATAGCTCTCTACAATTTTCTTTTAGTTTTCAAGGATTTTAAAAAGCTTAATTCAACTACTCGTAAAAACACTGGGCTTCATCGGACAATTAATTATCTAACTAAACCAACACTAGCATGTCGGTGACCCAACCTTGATATGTTTCCATCCGAAAGCTCTTGCGCATCTTCACCTCAATTATAATAAAATATCATTTTGTTAACACTCATGTGATTCTTCTGGCATTCCAAAAGAGTACTGGCATAATCGACGGTAACGTCAGATGTTTATAAACGTTTGCAAATATTAATTTAAAATACAGATTAATGTTGAAATAAATCATCGACAAAACCAACGGTTATTGCACACGAGATAATTGAGATAAGCGAATCATTAAGCAGGTGACAAGTTTGAAATGCAGCAAGGTCACTTTATCACATATTAACATAATTCCATAAGTTAAAGCCTAGAGAGGAACTGATATATTGCAATAGTAAACGCAACGCTAAATGGGCGATAGCTATCCTAAGACTGGAAAGCTACATAGAGAGGATTATTTGAATTATTCATAACGTGGAAAATCAGGCAATTGCACGATTTGAATTGACTGAGGAATTTCTTAGGCAAATTGGCATATTTATTTATATCTGTTCCCATTAGTATAATATGTTAATTAACTTAAGAGTTGTCGAGAGAATTCGACGAGTCAACATCTCCTGAGGATGTAGTCGAGACGAAAGATGTGTAAGATTGGTTAAAGACAAATGTTAGCGGGATTAACACTCAAGAAAACTTTTGGATAATTATGGATTACCTTGTAAATATATATGTTTAATGTATCTCGGAAATGGCTCTGGTTAAATAATAGTTAATTTAGTAGTAGTTTAGGGTTTTTTGGGAAAAAAAATAGTTAAAAAAAACTAAAAATCACGCTTTATATAAAATTCAACTAAAAAATAGAAAATAAATTTAAATTGAAAATAGTGTAAAAAAAATATATTTTATTGTAAAAAAAAAGCGTGGGGTGTAGAAGATTTATTATTTTAATAATATCTTGAAAAGCACCCCACGCTTTTTTTACAATAAAATATTTTTTTACACTATTTTCAATTTAAATTTATTTTCTATTTTTTAGTTGAATTTTATATAAAGCGTGCTTTTTAGTTTTTTTTAACTATTATTTATTTTTCATTTTTTAGTCAACTAATTTGACTATTAATGTCATCGACTACTGTAATGTCATCGGTCCTCGATAAATCTACAAAGTTTGAACGAAATCTAGCCGTTTAAAGTCGCACCCAAAAAAGTCGGTTACAAACATACAAACATACATACAACCATACAGGTGAAGTTAATATAAAGCGTATAAAAACACTGATACTCAGATTGCGCGTGTTTTATCGAGCTTTCACACGCTCCTTTGCATGAAGCTTAAGAGGACTCTATATACGGCATTAAAAGAAAAAAAAACACTTAAGTAAACACTAAACACTTAAGTGGGGTTTTTAAATATACCGTATTGTTTAATGGTGAAAAAATTCTGAATGTAACTCTATTTTATTTTTTTATGACAAGCTGGTATACAGGGTATTTATTTTGGAATAATATCTTTATATTTTTTTTTTATGGAATAGGAGGACAAACGGGCGTACGGGTCACCTGTTGTTATGTGATCACCGCCGCCCACAATCTCTTGCAACACCAGAGGAATCACAGGAGCGTCGCCGGACTTTAAGGAAGGTGTACGCGCTTTTTTTAAAGGTACCCGCATGTCGCATCGTCCGGAAACACCGCACAAGGAAGATCATTCCACAGCTTTTATATATAAATATAGAGGATTGCATTACCTGGATACTGTAGCAGAACAACTTCTAGTAAACATCACAAAGTGCTCTCAACTCATCATATTTTTTAGTTTGAAGCCCAGTGTTTCCATTTACAGTTTGCCGTTGGGTCATTTGCTTATGCATTTATGATCGCAGACCTACACATTATAATTAACATTATAAACATCGCCATACAGGATTTCCCCAATTGTTATACGCCATTATCTCAAAGTTTGAAAAGAAAACTTCTTTATTTAATTTAATTAATTTAAAAAATAAAAAAAAAAACCTTGGGATGGGTATACAATGTTAAACTCGCGTCATTGAAATTATGGATGAAAGTTGATAAGTAAAATAAATAAAAGTTTATCTCTCAGAATAGTTTTCCGAGTTAAACATTTTGAATGTAAAATAATTGTAATAATGCTGAAGTAATTAGATTTTTTATCTAATATAAATTGTAATTTTTGTGTAGGAAAGCGCAATAAAAGAATATTGTATTAAATCACATAAATGCTAGTAATTTTATACTGATAAAATAAATCAATTCGTGCGTAATAATCCCCAACCACCCCGAAATATTCAAAACTTTTGCCGGCACTCCCGGAGTGATACCCGTTTTTTTTTTTTTGATTTTTGAAAGATCACTCAGTAAGGTTGGTATATTTGGTTAAATAAGTTCGTATGCCCATAACTCCTCAAATTATTATGATTACGGAGATAATATAAACTTTGACTTAAACGTTTAATACGTTGTTTCATTTTAATAATCAAAACCAAACAATTTTAATAAATCAGATAAAACACTCAAACATAAAAACAATTTACGCCAATTAGCGGGTAAGTGGTAATATTAAGTAAATTCATTGGAATGTTGAAGCAAATTAACGTTTTAAATGTTGACCCCACTTGTATAGAGGCACATATGTTGCGAATTGTCTTCTTAATTATTTAATTTATGAACTATTGCTAATATTTTATTCGTTTCTTCATTAAATATAATAAAAACCGAACAAGTCGCAAGTTAAAAGTCGGATCATACTTGGGGTCGGATCATACACAAACTAATTAGGTCACATCATAAAAATATTTAAAAATCTGTTTAAGCTTGTGCCAATGAAGCCCTTCCATACGATACCCCACATGATACGGTTAACTTAAATGAAAATTAGGTTCACCGTTCCTTGCATAAAGATTAGAGACCCTGTTTTTTTTATGATTTAATTACAAATGTATAGTTTTCCCTATACTTGCAGTATAAGACGCTATTTCTTGCCAAATTTTAAAAGGCATAAAAGGCATTTATTTTCTTAAAATTGATTCTTTAGAATTCTTTTAGTTGTCATTTCTAATATACAAACAAATGGCGCTCTCAGAGAGAAGGAGTGGCGCAAGAAACTCTCGTTATAGTTCTACATCAAACGAAAATATCCTATAAATTTTGACTGATCCTTGAGAGTTTAGTAATATTTACTTTAGTTATTCGGCATAAACGACCTTATCTTTATTCCACGTTAACTCAGGAGTTTGATTTTTTCCCAACTTTAAGAGACTTTAGAGTTGAGTATATCTTTTTAATTTCAACTGGATACCTCCTCGCGTTCCCGAGATAAAGGGTCTTGGCAGACAGATGCATAATAAAGTAATAAGAGTTCCATTTTTTTCTTTTTGAGGCACGGAACCTGAAAAACAGGCAGTACTTAGGTCTACTAATGGAAGTGAAAACTTTAAAGCTCTTTCGGATAATGTCGGCTTAAGTCTTCTAAAGAAAACTCACTCGGTAGGCATGGTTCTATTTCGTATTATAAACCTTGGCTCTTTTATATATAATGGCAAATGGGCTAAGGGACTCAAGCGATTGTAAGTGGTGAGGTAACCCATGGACAGCAGCATTACCAGGTCTCAAGAGATGCGTTGCCGGCCTTTAAGATGGGAGTATGCTTTATGCTAGAGATCTCTGAGTATTGGTGACATATTCAAATCTGTATTTTTTTTAAACTTTCCTTGAAAAGGTCTCGAAACGTCGGTAAATAAGCAAATAATAAAAAATTTAACGTTTACGTCAATACCTTATGTAAAAAAGTGTAGTTATAATTACACGCGTTTTATATATCTATATGTTTAATAAAGTATTTTATTTAAATGTTCTTTTTAGCCTCGGTTACATAAAATGATTTTTTAAACATAATATAATGACATTCCTACGATATTATTATTATATTCATAGCCATGAATGATCGCTATTCACGAATTAGTAACACACATCGGAAAATTAAATGTTTATTTTTCACGTAGGCCACAAATGTTTATATGCCGTAAATTGAGACAATAACTTAATTATTTAAAAAAAAATACACGACGATATGATATTTTACATTAAAATTACACATTTTTTTAAACTTACTGAAGCTCAGCAGCTTTGATCCCAAGGCTATGTTTCATCCGGTTAATCAGAAATACTGTAATACCATTTTTATTTAATTATATTTTTAAAATTTATAAATTGATATCCTGGATATTACTGGGAAGTTTGTTGTAAAAGCGGATACACGGGCCTATAAACAAATTACTAATTTTGTAGTCGTCTTTGATGTTGCATAAGTATATTTTTTGTATTTATTTTGTCAACGTCGAAAGATAAAAACAAAAAATTAACACAATAAACATCCAATAATGTTAAAAACTTACTGAAAAACTAGTCACAATATCAATAAATAATAATAAAGTAAGCAATATCGAGGAAAACATGGAGCCAGATCAAATATGCAATAATTGTTTGACAGAAAACACTTCATTGCACTCACATCACGGAGATGATAAATATAATTATATCCAGGAATGGAGCTATATTATTATATTACTGGCATTTATTTGTTATAATCTTTAGTGAGATATAGGACAAGTATACTAATAGTTTTTAAATTTTTGATATTTTTACCATTTAATTTAAAACTACCCTCGATTCGAAAACAAATGCTGCAATGACATAGACGAAAGGGCATAAGAAATTCAAGTATTTAATCATTAAAATTCGTATATTTTTATTCAAAAAAGGATTTGAAATCACTTATTGATCATCAAAAACTAAAACCACCCAATTAAAGATTATATTCGATTGATGTCAAGAAGTGTCATAGATAATAAAGAATTAACCCATTGTTTATAAAACAGTAAGATATTTCATACTCGACCTTAGTTTGTCTGTTATATTAAAAGGTCGAGACCAATGTTGGTACCTATCTATAAAGTACTATAGCTCTCGAGAATATTCGACGAGACGGTAGAAACAATAATGTTCATAAGTAATTCTTAAGGCCATCTATTATCACATCCCAAGCTGTCTCTTCGTTAAGGTAATCTGCATTAGAGTATTTTGGAAGTAGAACTTCTTTAGGCGCGATTATGAGGTAACTGGACGACAATGCAACGGAAGTCCGTTACGGCAAGATGGCGTCACGTTTCTGTACCATCCGGTTTTTAGTTTCTTCGTCCATTATTAGGACAGGCAAAGGGTTCGAGCCCATACAGCATCAATATAACTCTATATCATTCTTTGGGAAATATATAATATATAATAATAATATAATTTCAAAAGATATTTTAATCTAGGTAGAGACTAGAGAAGGAATTGCCAACTTTGCTCAAAAGATATGATATTTCGTCAGCGTTTCCGAGAAAAAAAAAATAGCAATAAAACCTTAGAATGCCCATAGTACTTCAGCAATACGTAACTGCTTAGTTGGTAACACGGCGTTAATTAATTCTAAAGTTAAATCACGCGTAAAGGTTACACAAACACAATTTTTTTTAAATATTTAGAAATTACGTCTGAAATTGGCTGGGACTTCCTGTTTCAAGAAAATTTATAGAATTAGCCGTTACTTTGCGGAAATTCAAATGTTATGTGCTTTCTTGAGTTTAGATCCTCAGGAGATGTTGATTCGCCGAATTCTGTAACGAGAGTCTCGTTCCAGACATCCTGATTTAGCTTGATCATATTCTATGATGTAGTAACAACGTGTCCTAAATTTTATCTAAATATTAATAGACTTTCAATGCCTTGATGTATTACTTACAGGTTCTAGCTTTAGTTTAGGAATTTGCACAAACCTACAAATGAAGCGGCAACCTCCTATATGTCAATTTCCTAATATGCAAATATTGGGGTTGAGCAGGTTATCAACTGCAAAGTAGATCCTGTAGATGAAGCCGCAACCTGAGAGTTGAACAAAGCAAACAGAATTTTATAACGAGGCGGTACTCGAACGGTTAGCTGAGATGGTTAGAGCACCGGCACGGAATACCGGAGGTCGTGGGTTCGAATCCCGCATCGTTCATAAAATTTTGTTTTTCAAATTTTATTTGTGTATTAATCCTAGAAGTGAGGGACACAAGACAAGACACTTTAAAAACATAACATATTGTTTAGATTTACAAGAGCGACATCTCAAGTCAATTTCCTAATATGCAAATATTGGGGTTGAGCAGGTTATCAACTGCAAAGTAGATCCTGTAGATGAAGCCGCAACCTGAGAGTTGAACAAAGCAAACAGAATTTTATAACGACGCGGTACTCGAACGGTTAGCTCAGATGGTTAGAGCACCGGCACGGAACGCCGGAGGTCGTGGGTTCGAACCCCGCATCGTTCATAAAATTTTGTTTTTCAAATTTTATTTGTGTACAAATTCACTCGATGCCGTGTGAAGTAGTTACCACGTACGTACTAACAAAGCAATGAGCAAAGCGCTCAAACAGTACAGATCAATAATATAAGCGTTCAGTAGCAAGTTGGACTCACACGTGAACGAATTCTTGCCAATAAGTATACACTTTAATTTAATACTTTTGAAAATATTGAAGTGAAAACTTATGTAGCGGCGTTGAGCACTTTTCTTGGGATGGATATAAAATTTATTGAAGTAGGCGTATCGTACCAGATTTTGGATAGACGAGACTAAGTCTCGTGCCAGATTTTAGCGAGTCAACATGTCCTGAGGATACCTCGAGTAGAGACGATACACGTGTCGAATTGTTTAAAGACAAATATTGGCGGAATTAACACTAAAGAAAACTCAAACATTTGGATGGGTATAAAATGTTAAACTCACGTCAAGACATGTAACCTGATCAAAATTTCGTAAGATACTCGTTGAAGTTTTGGATGAAAGTTGAATTTTCTGAGAGATAAAATTGTTAATGTAAAATAATTGTAATAGTTTTGAAGTGTTAGATTTTTTATGTAATATAAATTGTCATTTTTGTGTACGACGGCGCAATAAATGACTATTGTATTTAACCACATATTTATGTGATTAAATACGAAAATCATTTACACTGATAAATATAGCTATTCGTGCGAAAATATTCCCTAACCATTCCAAAATATTATTATTCAAGTTTTCACTTCAGCCGGCACTCCCGAAGTGCAACCCATTATTTTTTTTTACTTTTACACGGTGGTTATTTTTGTTTTTTAAATTAGCTTGCCTAAATTTTATATAGTGTACTGTTTACCTACAGACATGCTTACAAACAAATAGACAAACAAAATGTGCGACAGAGAAGAACATAGAAAAGGAAAGCAAATCTACTGGCTCACGCACACATTGAAAATTACGCTATTCTTACGCTAGTCTATGGGTACAACAATGGCAGACAGAAGGACAGACGGCTGGACTATGGCTGAATAGCGAACCCTAAAAGTTATGTGTCTTAAATTGAAAACTTAGAATATTTAAAGAAAAAAATAACGGGTAAATAGGTCTAAATAAAACAACAGGTTTTTACTAAATACATAATGTGGAATGTTAGGTAAGATGGTGCTTACTTATAAACCAACTTTTGACTGTTTATCAGTATGTTATGGTTATGAAATAATTAAAACTTTAATATTTTTTCTTTTCTTTTCACTACCAGTGCACCCCCGCCTTCTGTCCTGTCTACACTTGAACTACGAGCGCAAATTCGCAGTGCTAGACTAGGCGACCGCGAACGATGAAGTACCCTCCGATTGGTCCGAAATTAATCAGTACCAACACCGATTAATCAAGAGCAAATCAGATATAAATAAGTATTGCTCTTGTTAATCAGCGAATTTTGCAGGATTTTGAGTACAAGGTACTGGCAAACAGTTGATATTATAAAGAATAATTAAGGCTACTTTAATTAATATAAAATGAAAAGCATTTATTTATACACAAATAAAAAATATATACTAGAACAATGAACCTAAAACTAAAAACTTAAGAAATATAATATGATAACTAAAATATATTATTAGAGTCCCTTTAGGTAAAGTTCCGAAGATACTGGCAGCGTTCCCCCTCTGAATTGCTAGACTAATTCTTTGTCCGAGGTAGCTGCCAGCTCTTCCGTCTTCTGTGACGTCGACTAACCTTTTTGCTATTTCCTTAAAAGCCTTATAGCGCTAGGACTCCACGGACCAGGGTCTCGACACTAAATGGGACAAAATCATATTTGGAGCCTAGTTTTACCCTGTATTTATTTACATGCTTTAGGTTATTTTATTTATAAAAAAAATATTAGGATTATGAGCAATATATTCTTGCATTAATACCAACATAATTTGATGAAAGTTAGTAAATATTGTCTTAAGGCATAATGTTACCTGACGTAGCATAGTCTTTCACTTAGGCATATAACAGTTTATAGAGAGAAAGGCTTCGTTAGCAATCTATTTACATAGATATGAAAGCAAGATATGTTTATATTTCAGAAATAAATCTAGGCCTATGTTTAATTAAATTACTCTTTCATTGCTTCATTCAAAGTCAAGACGTTCTTTGTTTCTTTGTATGAAGATAAAGAATTATCTACGTCCATCACTTATTACACGCCCATGATATGATTAGGTAGAAGAAAAGTCATATATTATATGTTTTTTTTATAACAGTAAGGGACGAAACGAGCAGGACGTTCGGTTGATGGTAGTTGATACGCCGTGTCGAATACAATGCAGTGCCGCTCAGGATTCTTGAAAAACCCAAAAATTCTAAGTGGCACTACTCTTGCGCTCGTCACCTTGAGATGTTAAGTCTCATTTGCCCAGTAACAATAATGCTTACACATTACTACTTCACGGGAGTAATAGGCGCCGTTGTGGTACCCATAATCTAGCCGGCATCCTGTGCAAAGGAAAAATTAATATATAAAAAAAATTAAATTCTAAACACTTTGCCAGTTTTAGAAACCAGGCATGTTTAAAAAACTTGATAATAAAACATGATATAACCAACAATTTAAATATTACTGCAACAAAAGTATCCAACTTTAACTGCACTGAACAAGTTAAATGATAACACAAACGCAATATAAAGTAATGTGCGACCATCATGCGATATGTCGTAAATCCAACATTGTTTGCTGCAAGCATTATGCAAGATGGTAATCAGTTCCCAAACAACCGGGAAACTGTTAATGTCCTTTTTACTCTGCTATCGCTCGCCCGGCGCCTTTTGGATCACTTTTTACGATAATTTGCATAACACAGCTTGACAAATTGCTTCTTGATACGTGATTCTGAATTATAGCGTAACTCAGCTCAGTTTACAGAGCACACAAAATATTATATTACCTCATTTAAAATTGGAAAAGTGAAAAGTTATATTCAGGTAATTTATTTTATGAAAAAGGCGGACAAACAAGGTACGGGTCACTTGGTGTTAACCTTGGTGGTCACCGCCGCACCCATTCTCTTTCAACAACAGAGGAATCACAGGAGCTTTGGCGACTTTTTAGCAAGTTGAACGCGCCTTTTTTTAAATTAACCCATATCCGGAAACACCGCACAAAAAGGTCATTCCACAGCTTTGTAGTACGTGGAAGAAAGTTTCTTGAAAAACGCACTGTGGAGAAATGCCACACATCCAGATGGTGGGGATCTTTATTTCTGGCTGGTAAAATATCCAATACATACATAAAATAACTAAGCGTTTCTTATTCGAAATTCACAACGTTGTCAAAAGAAATTATTAAAATGAGATGTTTATTTGAGTTTGAATTTGAACTAATTTTGTTGGTGTTAAAAAAAAATACGCAAAGAGTATTAATATTAATGAGAATTATTAAGTTACTCAAAACAATGACAAATTTGCTCGACTTCTGACAACTGTGACAAGCAAGGTTCAAATTAAATTTAATTATGAATTCTTTAATCCAGAAAATGTCTTGAATCTTGTGCATTTCGAATTTCTTTATCCCAACTAATAAATCAACATGCGACAATCTCCTAGACTATCGTCGCGCTACCATAAAGCATTAGGCAGGTTATCCCTTACACGGTAAGCCTTCCGCATTTGTCCTCATCAAACCCAGTTCTCGTGCCAAGTTCAGAACTCTGACCGCAAAACCGCATGGAGCAAAAGCACCGTTTTTGGAGTAACAACATTTCTCCAATCACTATCTCGGTATACATGGTAATCAAGATGTTTTCATTGCACCTCACTCGTCAATCTGGTTATTTCACGTCTACAAAACTTGGACAAATGCAATTATTGCAGACTTATGTAATAATGACATAATGATTTTTTGGTTGCCAAATATTAAAATAGCCAAGGTTTCTGCGGTAATTTTCAAAACAGATTTATTTCATTACAAATGGAGTGTTATTTTTTAATACAATCCACACTTGACAACTACTATTACCTCGGAAACCTAAGCCTATTTAAAACGAAGAAGCTCGTTATTCTGGCATATAGAGAAAATATGCTTTAAACTAAATAATTAAATTTTGTTATAAAAAAATAGTAATCACCTTAGTTATATTTACATCGACAATCATAGAGTAATACAAATGAGGAGATTGATTGATTGAATGAATTGAATTGATCTTGATCACAAACGAATGAATAAATTGCGTGCAATAAGTGAAGAAACTTCTGAATATATACGGTAGGGTAAGGTAAAACCAGGACGGGTTACTACAGAACATTAAATAATAGAAAGCTAGTAAGTTTAGAGTTATTAAATGAAGTCGTCTCGTTACACGTTTCTCGTTTGCATACAATAAAGAACGCGAAGTGAATTTGCTGAACACTAAGGAAGTTCAAGTTACGTTCCCCTTTTGTCGAACTCAATTTTATTAAGTTTACTATATGATTAAAGTTAATACATATTTTACTCTGTTCTAGCTCATTAGCTAATATGGATGTGAAAATGACTATCAGCAGTTCGTGAAGTGCTTTATAGTTTTATGCTTATGACTTAAGTGGAGTGCTCTATTAGCGTAGTTGTTTCACGTTCAGCTTTCGTATTACCTGGAACAAAAACATTTTTATTAATGGATGTATAACTTTAATGATTTTATGCTTTAGCAAGTTGTTATATCTGATTCTTACTTAATTTCGTAGGAACTTGGTTGTATGCTACATTAAAATTTGCATGTAAACAGCACCCAAAGGATCAATGCTTCAAATTGGTCTAACTATGGTCCTATAAAAACTTCCATAATGTATGTTAAGTTTATCATAGAAATAAAATATTTTCCTATATATTTCCCTTTGAAGAGGTTTCCGTTGTCACGAACCTCCCCAAATTACGATATCAATTTATTTTTACGCTGACAAATTTTCAGAGCCCCAAATGAGGCTCCAGAATTAAAAAGCAACATCTCGAAGCGGGGACGTGAAGAAACCACTTAAAACAACTTCAGAGAAGAAATACCCACTTTAAAAGTTGATGAGACACTAATAAATCTTCAACAGCGACAAAATTTCGCAAATATTTATACATTTCGCTACGAAATATTTAAGATCGACATCGAGCACTTTGTTGATATTTGAGTGCAGATAGGAAAGTGGAATTTGATGATAACTGGATGCTTGTGGCGGCTTGGTTTATGGGATGTCTCTATAATTACGACAGCCCATGAACCGCACTGACGTAGGCGAGATAAGGGTCGCGCGAGGTCCAAATTATATTTGAGATATTTCAATTATTTCTACATTATATTAACAAGTGCGGAATATACTAGAACAATGTTCAATGAATTTTGATGAAAAAATCCTGTTTATACACTATTTTGCTTCATATATTTTGTTCGTTCCTAAAATTTTATTTGTATTTGTCCCTTTTATTAATTTTTGAATGTATTATGGAGCATTTTGCAATTATTCTATAAAATACAAGTTACAAGTCTAGAACAGAACGATAGACAGTCAGACATTATTCAGCAATAAATTAGGCAAAGAAAACATTGGACTGTAGCCAGAGGGTGAAATCGATGGCAGTTTGACGCAGGGCTATGCTTGGCTCGCCACAGAACACACGGCTCAATTGTATTTAGTACACTCTGTTCGAATGGAAAATAAAGTCAAATAAATTTGAGTTTTGGTGGATTATTCTTTGTTTGAATTTATTTTCATTTTTATCCATCCGTACAAGAAATTATCTTCGGTACTTAAATACATTATTAAATTTATAATAATCATCATATAGATGATTTCATTTAATCATCCTGGGTTTATTTACTAATTTAAAACGAACGCAACATGAATTTATTAATAATATTTATTAAAGTAAACTGAATGAAAATGAAACGAAAGAACTTTGAACAGAATCTTATATTTTTTTGGCTACCACCTCTAAAAATTTCTTAACTTACAGAGAGGCTCATTTGATGAAATTCAGTAAGCTTTTTCGAAGTTGTACAAATGTGATTAGTGCATAGATTCTATCGAATCGAAAATTTTGTATTGATTTTCACAAACTATTAAGCGGGTGCTCAATTAATACACTATTAGAATCCTTAAGATAATCTGTTACGATCATCAGGCCATGAGGCTTGATAAGGCGAGAAGAAATGAATGTTTATCGTAATGGTTTCTTTGACTTTAGTAGCAATAAACTACTGGTGCGAAAAATTCCAGGGTTACTATTTTTTCAGATCCAGATGTGATCATGATAGGCTAACGAATTGCTTTTTGCGTTATCCTTATGGAATGTACTTCTTTGCATGGTATTTCTGAATTGTGTTCATATTTTAAGGGTGTTCCAACTTAACTCTCACTAAACAACATATTAACCCTATTATGGACAGATGATTCCACTTGTACATCAGTATTTTCAGTCTCATTCTTTGTTACTAGAAGTCTGGATAAATTTTGAAACATAAAAAAGTATGTTTGTCAAAAAAGAAACAGAAAATATATACATTAGAAGAGAAACTTATGAGGTTTCCAAAAGTTAACTTAGTTTTTGAATTGGGTTGGCTGGAGTAAGTCCTCTCATTTGCACGCATATTGGACCATCTAAACTGTAAATTGTCCATTTTCAAATGTACAGTTTAGAACGTGAATGTGGAAAATTCGAGTAATAGAAGAGAAATAAAGAAAAAAGATTTATAGTCCGCCGATTACATTTATTCTAATTATTAATCACTATGGCGCCACTAGTATAAATAGGTAGTTTAATACTATAAGGCTTAGCCTTGTAAGACTCAAAAACTGAAGAAGAATTGAAGTCTACTCGAATCCTAACAGAAAATAAATTTCATACTGTATTTATAGTAGATTTCTCCAAATTAATACATGAATTGTTAGCATTATAAGCAGGAGAGACTTGTTAATTAGACCAAATTGAAGGTAAGGTACCTCTTTGCTTTTAATCAAAACCCACGGCAATTATTCAACCTTTTGTTAAAGTAAAGGCTTAACATTGTCAATACCTGTCCCATATTCATAAGACTTAATTAATCCATACAATAGGACGTGATTCGTGAAGCCTCTTATGGGATAATGGACCCCTAAATGAGATTTAATTCTGCCCGCGTCAAATCCCGGTAATTTAGGTCACGCATGTATTGCGTATTTGGACAGGCATTAATTTTTTCAATGCAATTTAGTCCGTACATTAGACCGACTATAAAGGAAAATAGTATACATAACACATACTTGTGTGAAACATTACTTATAATATTTTTATAGAAAATATACGTTTTTATAATTATAACAACAATAATAATAATATCTTTACTTTCTCAACTACAACCAAAATTACAAATACAAAGGATACAAAAGTTTTGATTGTGAATCGCTGGTGCCTGTGGTAGGTAATAAAATACCTGTACCTGTAATATAACTATTAACTGGTCACCAGGATTCCACTTTTATACAGTGACTCAAAAGCTCAAAAAATCAAGATATGTAACTATGGAGTTACTTTTTTATCATAAAGGGTAAAGGTAAATGTGTGTGTGTATGAATGAGAGGAAGAGAGGGTGTCAGTTCATAGGTGTGCTTACTATCCAAGACCTCCAGAAGTCCCTCTGTGTGACAGTACTCTTGGAAAAGAAGCAATATGTTAGACATTTTTACATGTTTAGACCATACAGACATAAGACCTTATGAAGTTTATTATAAAGGTACGGTCCAAGAAAAGGCAAGACTCTGCGGCTAAATGACGTCCTTCGAGGAGCCTGTCACAAGATGATTGCGGCGAGTAGACTCTGGCTTATACTCTGTTAAAGGGTGCTGTTTAATAACAATAGCCAATATAAAGAGTTGCCTGACTGTCAGAACTTGGCAGTATTCAAAAAGTTTTTCTGTGGGATACAGGCGAGGCTTACAATAACATGCTTTCAAGTCAGCCCATGTCTGTACATGCTCACACGAGATTTTGCAGCATCACCCCATGTCGTAATGCAATAATTCAAAATATTTTGGCATATCGCTTAATATACCATTTTTTTAACGTTAGGATCGGCTGACTGACGTAATCACCGGAAAATATAAATAAGTTTACGTATTCGGCCTGACAAATATTCTACATGGGGCTTGAATGTCTGCTCCAGAACTATCCCCAGATATTTGATGGATGTTACTTTCTCAGTGCAGTGGTAATACCAGCTGAGAATTAACCGTCAGTTGGTAAAACACTCAATCGTAAGGAATCTTCAAACGGCATGTTATAGTTGCGCATTGAAAAATGAAACATTTTAGTTTTGGCTACGTTTAAGATCAGAAGGTTTTCTTTAAGCCATTTGTTAGCAGCGTTAAATACATCCGGAGGAATACCATACGTCCCATAAAGGGTTTCGGTCGGAAGAAAATACCAATAATGTATCATCTGCGTAAGTGAATATTTTTGGATTATATAATTTGAGATTGCATCGGTCGTTTACGTATACTAAAAACAAGCTTGGGCCAAGAACGCTCCCCTGAGGAACGCCACATTCAATGGTAGTTTCAGAACTTGTATATGGTCCTTAATATACTGGGATCGACCAGATAGATAGCTTTGAAACAGGGATAATTGGTTGCCTCTTATATCCAACGATTCCAGCTTAGATAGCAGGATAGAAATGGAAACCGTGATGAACGCTTTCGCAAGGTCCAGGAAGAGTGCTACACATTTCTGTTTATCGTCAAGTTTTCTGACTATGTGATCCACTAAATTTTGTACAGCATCAGCATTGGAGCAATCCTTCCTTAAGCCATATCGGTTTGCAGACAGGAGATTATGTGATTCTAAGTACTCAGTGAGCCTAAGGTTGATAATTTTTTCCAGTACCTTAGACATCGCGGGCAATACATATATTGGTCTATAATTTGATCAACTGATTTAAAGATAGAGTGGATTATAGCTTTTTTGAAGGCCAAAGGGAATATTCCCGTTTTCAGGCTCATATTACATATGTATGTAAGAGGTGGGATTAGGATGTTCTTGTACTTCTTCAAGAACCCAAAAGAGATTGCGTCCCAGCCCGTAGTACTGTTTTGTTTTGTACTATTGTTTTTTAATGATGTGACTATGAGTTTGACTTCGGATTCATCGGTGCTGAACAAGACAAAAGAGTTGGGGTCATAGATTGGTCGTGTGGGTTCTCGTAAGAAAAACTCTATGGTGTATTTTATCTACCAGCTGTCTATAAATGTTTGCATAGTAAGTAAGAGTTTACCTCTTCAACGCTAAGCAGTCTGTTCTCCTTTAGGCGCAATAGTTTTTCAGCCGGGGATTTCGTTTTACCGGAATTGGTAACTGTTTGTATGATCTTCTATACTTGCTTGGAATTGTTGGCAGCTTTTTGAATATTCAAATTATTCAAATTCAATTCTGGTTTTCCGTAATAGTTTAATGCAAAAGTTACTATATTGCTTATAAGCGAGTCTTAGTACTTCGTTTCCTGGTTCTTTCCTCACATGTTTATATGAATTTTCTATGTGACGCGGATACATTAGTTAACCTGATGTAATCCATGGTTTAATAGGTCTTCTCCGTTACAACAAATTGATAGTTTAAGTGTTGGCAGAGATAGCGTGGAGATAAGGGTCATATAAGTGCTTTAGTGTGATATTAGGAGCATCAGACGTAGAAATAGACTCAAAGTTAAATAAATTTATGCCGTTCAGACCCTCAGTCAGCTTATCTTACATGTACATTGGAAATAAAAATAATAGCTATATCATAATAATTAAATAAATAATACATATAATGTAGATCTTTATGTACTCGGATTATTTTATATAGCAAGATATATCAAGAGTTGTTATAATAGTAACACACTAAGAAACTAATAATATATATTATTATTCAAATATAAAACAAACTCAAAGTGATTCAGCTAGTGATACATAAAAATCTGGTGCTTGATGTCATGACCTAGAACCAACTGAAGTTTACGCATCACTATTCATTTCTGACATGATATAATTGGTTCGCTGATATAATACGCAATATGGCGTATAAAAGCGCCAATGTACGCTAATTTATTAAAACATCTATGCGAACCAACTTTGCTCAAAGTCATTCATTGCATAAATAAAGTAATTAAAAGCGAACATCAAATGACCAAAGCTCGAAAAGTAAGCAAGGATTCGCATAGAAAAAGTATTAGCTGGCACGTTGAAATGCAAATGTTTGAAAGCCCGTGGACGTCCGAGCTTGCGTCTTGCATACAAAAACTTTCTCCCCGCAAGAAAAATGCTGGAATTCCTTTTAAGGCAACCTGCCGACCGTCCGATGACTCTGAACTGTGAACTTACGTCGTACTTTTATTTTTACTTATTAAGACACCAATTTATTTAATGCCTTGCCGATAAAGGCTTCATGCAATTTTTATTCGCAGCTGTCAATTCAGTTAATTTAAATGTACTATTTCATACTTTATATTTCCATTTACTTTCATATCTTTTCACTAATAGATGTAGAATATAATATTATTATATTAATTATAGAACCTCTTTATTTTCCTTAATGACTTACATAAAACATCAGTAATTTATAGTGTTACCTAATTTAGTTATATGAAACATGCATATATTTTTACAAAGTTAATACGCCTATTTTGTTTGTTTATTATGTTTTGCTTTCCTTGTCCAGTTCTTTCCAGCAATTGTTTTAATTTCATCAACCCAACGTTCCTTAGTACAACCCCTAGCTCTCTTGCCACTTGAACCCGCCCAGTTTGGAACCAAGAGTGTCTATCTTTCACCACTCAGTCGGTGAGCATCTATCAATTTTTTTTTTCTTTCTTAATTTTTCTGATTTATTCTATCCTTTATTTAGCCTTATATTGAGGACGCCTCTTTCTGTAGCACACACAGATACAGGTTTCTGATTCATAAGAACTTTGGTTGTTTTATTTGTTCGATAAAAGTTCCTTCCATTACCAAAACTAATTTAGTACTTCTCAATAATCCATCGCATGGAAACTTATGAAATGCATACGCGGAATTTAATATCGCCGTAATATGGACCGTTACTTATATAGACAATGGCCGCTGGAGTGAAACTTGAGTTAAACTTTGATTGCAAATTCATCATACCACAGTCTGAGAAGTTTCCTCAAAGATATAGCTCGAGATATCGTGAAGTCGTCTAAACTTCACCCGGCAAACAAAATGTCTCCACTCGTACACTCGAGTTTCCACTAAGTACAAACGAGATGTTTCTCAGTACTGAAACCATCGAGCTTGCCATTTATGACGTCTTGAGTGAATGTTTATTAGATTTATTACAGTTCAGATCTATCTATAACTTGGTACAAAATGGTACGCTACAATAATTTTATGTAATAAATTTTCTCACACGCTTTATAGTAAAGATAATTATTAATATACACACATAATTTCCATGTATAAATATAACCTATGGTTTTATACAATACCGTATAACTGTAAATTAGTGCACTGCTGAGCGTTCTTCTTCTCTATTTCCCTTTCTCTTTCTCGTTACACACACGCATACAGAATCTTGGCCGACAGCATGCCGTAGTAACATTGGTACGCCCAATGGGTTGGCACCATCTCATAGCCATCTTTCCGCCACGTGCTCCGTGTGCATTTCCGTCCCTTTTAACTAAATCACTCCCAATCAATAAAGAAAAGTAATTAATATTATCATACTAATATAAAGTGAATCCAGTACTCGTACTGTAAATAATGGGTTGTGGAATTTTATAGCACGTTTCTGTCTGCCTGTGTTGGGTGCTTGTACGTCATAGAATCGTTGTTCGTTCTTTTTGATTATTCTCGTTGAAATGTCTTAAAACTTAATTTTCTTAGTTTACAGGCTAAAGTATAAGGAACTGTTGATAGATATCCCTGACATTTGTGAATTTCGTCTTCAACGAGTCTGAAATAGCACCATTCGATAACTACAGTTATGGCTACTTCCACAGAGTTGTTGGCTTTTCGTGCAAGAATGCTGAGCCAAATAAGCAACCGTAATAATAAGCCAACTATTCCGAATGAATTGCAGCCATAGATCTGATGCGGAATGCTTCTGTAATTTTGCGCTTAAGTTTAAAGTTTCTGACCCGGGATATTTGAATTAAACAAAATTTAATGGAACAAGTTTCTGTTTGAGTCCGCTCGTATCCAACTTTGTTCGCAATAAAGTTTGTCGTACTTGTTTGTATCAAGTATCAAAACCATACCATAAAGTATCTAATTAAAAACTCAATAATACAGTCGATACAGTATATAGTATGATTATATATATATATATATAGATTTTTGTAGTTTTTTTTTTATAAAATATTATAAATATGTATTAGAAATAAGAAATTTATATAAACTATGCTTACCCTATTTTAATTACTATGTATTTACTGTGTGATTTTAAGATGCAATTTTGTAACCCACTTTTTTATAACAGCCTGTGTGTTCCATTCCAGGGGAAATTTCTTTATGGAACAATAATTGTTCCTTTTTATAACATCAAAAAAATCAAATCAAAATTAAAAATTTATTGGAGTTTATTGGAGTTTACTCCTTTAGAATCGATTTTCATATAAGGCGCCCGGTATGAGAAAAATATGGACAGTAAAATCTGCTCATCAAAATTTGAGAGTAACGTTTTTCTCATTTAAATAAAAACAGACTTTGTCAGCTTACAAATAAGGTAACAATTAGCACTGTATTTTCCTGTCAAATCCTCGTTCCTCAAATCCGGAAATCGAGATAAACCATTTTTTACCCTAAAACACCCCCCCCTATTCCACTTCCCGACCTCAGATCGCCCGTAATTTTTTTTCCCTTAATTTTTGTTATATTCTCGTCCTTTACCAATGGGTTTCATCCTACTATTATTTTGTTTCACTTTTTATGAAACGCGTCTTAATCTTCTCTGCGATTGCGGTCCACTAATGCATCATCACTAATACACCATCCTTGGTGACTACACCCTACTCCCGGATGCTGTTTGTAATTCTCGCGCCAAGAAGATACTGCGGTTCGTAACGGCGGCAGGGCTTGACGACGAGCTAAAAGTATGAGTGGCGAACATAATAGTTAAATTCTGGACGCGGTGTTACTAGGACTCATTAGGACTAGAAAAATAGCCACCCTCACCAAATAATATATAATAATAAAGATATTGACTGAAATATGAAGAGACGAGAATGTAAAAGTACAATTCACTACATGACTACCTTTGCAAGATACATCTTACAACACATATTATAACCTATTTGCTTGATTTATATTCATAAAGTAATAAAATTTATAAGATCGCTGGGCGCATTTTAAAAGTAAATAAATTAAACAATAAAACAATAAGTAGCCATAAACCATCTAGGATAAATTTCGCATCGATTGGTGGTACTCATGTAATACGATAAGTGGTTGAGCCTCAAACAAAGACCATTATCATTATATATATAGATAATAAAATAAATAAAAATAAGAAGATAACACAAAAATAATACTAGAGAACCATTAGCCCCATTAAAATGATACTCTACACATATAATGGGTGACACAATCACTCCGACGAACACACTATGATAATATGAAAACTGTAAAGGGAGGCTAAAACTTGCTGTGTTTCTTGTTGGTTTTTCTTAGAACAAGGCCTTAAACTGATGGCATCAAAATTGACTTTAATAAGTGTACAAATTGTATGAATAAAGAGATTTCATTTCATAGTTACGTTGGTGCAGGATATGTGGCGCTGGTGCCAGTGTTTTTTATCTTTTGAGCCATAGATTGAAAGGAAATGATTTTTTTTATATTATTTTTAGATGAAGCGAAGCGCTCTGGGCCTCAGTCAGTATTATGTTATTATGATTATTTATAAGTTATTTTGTTACATATTGTTCTGACTGATCGTGCTGCGTTAGTCGACACTAGCCGACTTCATCCGAACAAGCATTATATAGCCGACAGACAACAAATAGTCCTCAGCCTAAATAAGTTTTCATTTCAAAAACAAAAGAATTGTATGATTATTCATATGATACTCCACATTCGCTTTATAAAGAGCAAGGAGTAAAGGTTCAACGCACTTAAAGGCGACAAATCCAATAAAGTCGCACGAAAAATTTATGGTATTGACCAGATTATATGAAATGACATCGGGTGTGTGTGTCCAGGTTAAGTTGGTCTCTCATATTCTTTATGTTAGACTTTCTTTATGTTCGAAGCAGAGCCGATAAAAGGGTCAGTGAAAGTGGATGAGTTATGTCTGAGGCACCTTACGATGCGTCAGCAATCGACACCCTCCAAGAATTCGTTTCCATATATCACTGGCTAAATGTTTTGGATACTTGTTATCAATGTGATTTATTGTATTGAATATTGAAGTGGTTGAAATAGAGGAATGTAATAATAATGCTAAGTAAAGTAGTAGTTGTATACGCATATTGCTAATAATTTATTAAAAATAGCATTCTTGTGAATATTGCTAATCATAATATGTTAAAAAATACATTTCTAAAAAGATATTCTAACATAATAAAAAAATATAATACTATTCAAAGTATATAAAATATATAAAATATAATACTTTGAATAGTATTATATATATATATATCATTCTATAATTAGTATTTATCTTAGCCAAAGTGCCAAATTAATAAAATCGTTTTATTATTAACCTAACGGAATAAAAATGCTTAAAAATAAGTAAGAAAAAATACAATCTAGGTCATATAATATTATTACGGCAGTTAATTTTACAGTAATCAACTTCAAGATGGTATCTTCACAACTGAGGTTCCAACAATTGCATAACCTTGGCATACTACAAATTATAATCAAAAATAATATCATGCACTTGCACACACACCCACATACATACATACGTACGTACATATATTCTAATGATAAAAGTGAAATCAATTTTGCCCCAGGATAATTAAGGAGCTATGAAAAACAAAATTATAAAAATAATAAGTATAAATAAACTATAATATATCACACAGCCTCAGTGTAAACATATGATGTAACATTTAGAATTACCAAAACATACTTTATTAAAAAACTTTTATTTTTTCATGATATTTGGCACTTTTATCGCGTTTATTTGGGTTCGACTCCCAAAATAATCAAAAGTAAGCTGATAATATTGTAAATCTTTTCAGGTATTAATAAACATTTAAGTGATGTTTAAATATTATTTTAAATAATTTTCTCAAGAACTAGACTATACATATTGCGTTTTTAAAGTGCGGAAAGTTATTCATTTCTGCACTAGTGATTTTTGTTTAATTGAATTGGTGTATTTAACATTTTTAATACATTGCTATGTTGACTTTTTAAATAAAAAGAAATATTACATAATTTCCGCACTTGTATGAAAAAGTACTATTTCCTGGTTACTTTTTTGTTCACTTTAATCTTAATCTTAAGACTTCACTAGTTCTAATTCACAATTCCCTGGACGCGTAGCATTCACTCACAGTGGAGTACTAAAAGAAAGTAAGTTTTCTCCAAGTATTGACAAGCATATTCTGAATTTAAAAATATAAAATATAATATAAAAGAATTTCACTCGGAGGTGATTCCAAGTTGACATGGATGCTTTAAAGAAATAAAGCATATGTTTATGTTAATGTTGACCAGCAAGGTCCCCGTCCTTCCATTTCATAAAAGACCCAAAATTTTATAGGGCAAGTGTAAAAATGACTATTTCAGCTAAATATTTGTCAATACAATCTGTGAAGAAAGTTACTATGACATAATCTCCGGGCACAATTTATATGTTGACCGTATCTTGAGTGTCGCCTGTCAGTTATCCTCAAGATCGTTGACTTTTCAAACCGAAGTAGACTTGCGATGTGTTATCTTAACTATCGAAGAGATAGCCATACTCTGGCATCCGTTATGGCAGATAGCTGGTTCCAACCTATGAAATAGTGGTTGGTATGTAATGAATTAATGTACATTTTTCTGTCTATTATCTTTTCTATTCTGGAAGAGATGTACGCTGAACTGAATATAACCCCACTGGAAGAGAGGAGACCTCATTGAAACGTACAAAATCCTGAAGAAACATTATGAACTCCAACATACATCTAAGTGGCAACTCAATGAAACTGAGTAAGCCTCAGCGTGCCACAACCAGGGGTATTATTTCCTGCCATACCGTGTGGTGCAACTGTGGAACTCCCTACCGGAAAGTGTAACTACTACTAACGTGAAAGTTTTTAAAATAGACTTGACGAACATTGGAGAAATTTAAATATTGTGAGCCTTTTTGAGTGTGAGTCAACATCTCCTGAGGATGCCTCGTGTAAAGGGCGCAACATGTGTCGAATTGATTGAAGACAAATCTTAGCGGAATTTACACTCAAGAAGACGTTTGAATTATTGTGGATTTCCGCTAAATAACGCCTACTTCAATAAATTTGTTTATTTATTAAATTTAAAAACGCAAGTGCAGTGACGTACACGCATGGGCTTAGGCTGCTAGTGTATTAAACAATAAAATAAGTCACCTGTCACCTGATGGTAAAAGTGGTCACCGCAGATCTCTCTTGTAACACCAGAGGAATCACAAGAGCTTTGCCGACTTTAATACGCGCCGCATAAATGTATGGTATTCGGACGACCGAGCCTTGCTCGGATTTTTTAGAACGTACAAATTTTGAACAAAAAACCTAATACGACATTCGGATTCGAAACGGGATCTTCTGCTTTCCGGATCCCATCTGAGCTATTACAGTCTTGTATATAGAGGCGAAATTACTTTTGTATTCTAATGTTATTGTAGCTGTTTCTCATTAAAACGCGGATAAAACTATATTTTTTTGAATTGGAACCTATCTAGATCGATAAGATATAGGTATGATGCGAATATCAAAATGGCGGCGCCGTGTTGAGATTGGCTCGGTTCAACTTATTAAGCTACCGACTGATATTTAAATTCACCCAAATTTCAAAAGTGATCACCCATGCAATAGATGCAAGCACATCCTTACCCTTGTAGAAATTATCTTGCCGAATGGTATATCGGGTACTGAATTATTTCCTGCTCAATATGTTAAAATTTTGTCATTATTTGAAAATAAATTTAAATTGTCATTATACTACACGGCCGCATTATCTGTTCCCCGTTTCCCCTTCACCCTCTCCCGTTCATTCTGTTGCGTCAGTACGGTTTGCAAATTCATTACCGTTTGAATATAAATATATGTCGTGATATTTTCAAGTTTTTTGAAGTTTTCATTATTACGTTTTGACTTTTGTTTTTAATAGTTCTGTAGTTTCTGTTCTTCTCTGTCGCTACAATAGTAATGAGAAAAGAAATACTCTTTTTACCTAACCTAGATCCTTTCATTAATTTTTCATCACAATAATATAAATAATCAGCATCATTAATAATCTGTAATCGTGAAAAAAATAATCGTTGTTTAATTATTACTAATATTTATCTTAGCACCATAACGAAGCGACGATGTGACGTCATCGATGTCAGATCCAATGATAATTTAACCGGGCAGTAATTCATAGATACGCAAAAAAAACCAGTACAGCAAAACAGCAATTTCATAGGTAAATTAAACCTACTTAGTACTATTAGATTGGATACGGTTATAATCTGTGATGCTAATATCACACTTCAAATGCAAATTTGGAATTGCGTTCACCATTCGATAGTACAATGGTTATCAATTGGATACGCAAGGGATATACTCCATTACGTCATTTTACTTAAAATTATTCTATAAGTAATTGAAGTCTGGGTATCATCATATTAGCTGTAACAGTTAAGGTTTAAGTCAGATTTAACGTTAACAGTAACGTATTCCTTGACATAGTTAAAAGGTGAAATATCAAGTCAATATCGAGTATTTATTTGAAACGATTGACAGATCGCTTTTATCTAGCTATTTAACAGTAACAGTATCTTTAACCGGCGAAGATTGGACGGTTACAGTTAACATATATGGCGTCATATAAAAATCATCAAATGGTGCAACACATTTGAGCTTAACCGGTACTTTAACGTGTTTGTTATTGCTATGGTTAGTTGATGCAACACAGACAAAAACTTCCGTTTTTTTAATGAAACCATAAACAAAATAAGCTACGAACTTTCAAAGTGTTCTGCTTATTCTCTAACATTCACGTTCACTAGGCAATTACTCATTTCACATATAATTTAAACAAAATTTATAGAACATAAAATTGTAAGCGTCCGCCAAGTAAGTTACGTTTCCCCGCCACAGTTCCGGGCGTTTGGTTTCGCAGACCGTGAGTGTTGTAAATCCAACCTCCCTTTGATCACAACTTTCAAAACCTCGAGGGACCGAGCCCTTCTGAATATGTTTGAAGTTTGGTAAAGGTGTGCCGATTTGATTTCCTGCTGCGAAATCCTTATTCGCTTAGTTTGTTGCCTTGAACAATGGTAAGCAATTTACTGTAATGTACTCGTTTGCGTGTGTTAGAAAAGTTTTCGGTAACTGGGCATCATTGCTGTTACAAACAAGGTTCCAACATCCTGAAGACTAATTTTTATAGGATTAGTGGCAATATTTGGGTTCATCTAATGAAAAGCGATCGCGTGATAACACCGTGTAAGGTGGTTCATTAAGTTTGGTTGTACGTGGAAGAAAGTTATGTGACGACAGCATTGTAAATATAGGCACATTGTGACAGTGACTTATATAAATAGAAAAACCAAATCCAACCGAAAGAGAAGTTGACTTCTGAGAAACTCACAGGTTTCTCGGAGTTTAGTTGGGTAGACGAGCATATTTGCCCAATGTTTAACTGGGTTTTCCTTTTAAAGTAACTTTTTTCTAAAGAAAATACGAAAGAGACGAGCAGGACGTTCAGCTGATGGTAATTCATACGCCCTGCCTATTACAATTCATAACGCTCAGGATTCTTGAAATACCCCAAACATTCTGAGCGGCTTCAGACATAAGATGTTAAATCCAATTAGCCCAGAAAACACAGTAATGCTTACACATTGCTGCTTCACGGCAGAAATAGGCGTCGTCGTGTTTCCCACAATCTAGCCGGCATCCTATGCAAACAACCAAAAAGCACTGGTAAACAACCAAACTAAGCAAACAGCATGTATAAGCGGAATTATCTGCCCACACCAGTAATATAATTATAATATTTGATAAGTCTTAAAGCCGCGGTTAAGGTGGAATTTTTCATACACCTGTTATAATACCACACTCTTAAAACAGGAACATAACAAAACGAGTGCACTCCTGTTTGACGGATTTAAGGCTACGGGTCACCAAACCAGATAGGAATCACAAGAGCGTTGCCAGCCTTTAGAATGATTCCGAAACACTTCCCGCGATAGATGAATTAGACGACTGTCTTTCTCTTTTCTTGTTTCTACTTTTTTCAGATTAATTATTGTATTTATATCGGTCCCATTCACCTTAATTCGCGTGGGCTTCATTATCAATATTCATTATTTGCATTAAATAAGGCATTTCCCGCTCTTAATGTATCAGCTATTTTAGAGCCAAATGCTATGACAAGCGTCCTAATGGAATGACCCTGGTGGCTTGGGCACAGGGAAGGGCGCTGGTGTGGGATGAGTCTAGAGTCGACACTCTGGCTCCTTCTCATATCTGTGAGTTACTTCAGTTGGTGCTGGGACTGCTGCTTCGACTGCCGAAGACAGCAAACAATGCAAATATGTCGGTCTCAGTAAGTCCTTTTCGGCCTTTTGGTGTCGAGACACTTCGCCCGTGGGGCCCAGAGCATGGAGAATGTAAAAACGCCCTATATATACGCCCCACAATAAGGCTATTGGAAACCCAAGCCAAACCCAATTTCAGTCAACGGATCAGCCTTGTTATCCAACGCGGAAATACTGCCAGTATTATTGGTAGAGTATTCTGGTGGGCTATGCTCGGAGTTTCGTTCGTTTCGTAGGAGAAGCAAAGTCGCTGACATAGCCCAAATGATTGCGAAAGTGGCAGAGGGCAGGGCACATAATTCGACGGACAGATAGCCTTTGGGGCAATAAAGACCTAGAATTGCGACCACGTACCGAAAGAGTCAGTGTTCATAAGATGGACCGATGATCTGGTCTCTCCGGAATGGGTTAGGTAAGGCCAGCTCAGGACCGATCGTGGTGGAAGTCTTTGGGGAGGCCTTTGTCCAGCAGTGGACGTCTTTCGACTGATATAATGATTCTTGGTACACTTCCACGTATTGATAGTTTTAATTTAGTCTTATCTTAGTATTGTAAATATAGTTATAAGCATTGTTTCGCCAAAATAAATTATATTTTACCCACTCATTATTAATTCTATTGTTACGTAAGCATTGTTCAGTACCGACGCTATCTATGACAGTGATAGGTAAGTGGCACCCGCTTCAATAAGCACTGATCGTTATGCAGCACTGGAGCGATAAATTTGCCTCAATAGCTGCTGACGTCACTTGTCCTATCACGAACCTACCGTAGGTACTGTTTACTGAATATGTGCATGAAGTTAATATATCATGACTAATTAAAAAAACGTGTGCGTCTCGGGATTTAATGAATGTTTTAATGATATCTGTTTAAGTTTTTGTATACATATATACAACGCTATTCGGACATTTTTACTAGGCGAGTCTAGTTATTTATATGTAGTACGTTAATACCTGTGACTTAAAAACACTATTTCTACTGTGAAGGAGTAATGTGCGAGCATTATTGTGGTTAGGTTTCAAGGGCGCCGAACCCAGTGAAATTACTGATCTAAAACGACACACCAGGCACACAATTTTGGGTTCAATCAAGAATCCATAGCGGCGCCTCTATGTAACGGACAGGCCTTATCACCTATCATCTGGTCAACGTGCCTTGCGCGAATTAAATTTAAGTCAAAAAATTTGGTATTTTTAAGAACAAATTTCTTAAGGCGAAAAGTAAGCAGAAAACACGCAAATATGGTGTTTTTAGACAAGTTTTGTGGTGAAAGTATAGCATTTCGAGCTATGAACACTACTTAATCCTGTTACACATATCCTTAAGTCTTATTTGTAGATTGCTAATGCTTGCTGTTGATTATAGTTAACACTGCCGAGCCTTTTTAAACTTCCACTTTTCTTTGAAGTTAAACAAGTTTTTTGGCATGGCGTGACGTTTTTTTTGGCACTTCTCTCAGAAAAGTTATTCTTATAGCTTGTACTTTTTTGTGTAAGTTCGTTTATACAGATTAGTAGTGAATAACGAGGATCGTAAGCATATTAACTGTTTTCCACCCAAGAATTTTGAAAATATTGGCTTTGTTACATAGATGGCGGGCCGGCAGCCGTGAACTCGTATCACTCAAGGTCGCTGGCATTTAGTGTCGCCTTAAATTTAAGGTATTTTAATTTGGCATCTATTAATCATACTGAACACATACACAAATTGATAATAGCAGTGTCAAGAATTGACTGCGACTGGTTACACAATAAAAACGTCACTTTATGAGCAGTTAAGTAATAATTACTCAGCGGGGAGTATGGAACATGTTTCTTCTCTTACGTTACATCGTTCCTTCTCAAAATTGTTTCATTATTTTATTTTTATTTTATTTTATTTGGAAAACTGACAGTATTACAATAAATTAATTACTATCCAATAGTGTGAACATTTAACACCATTTAAAAGTTTTCGCATATTGATTCTAATAACACATACCATTATGCAGATACAACTTCTTTTTTTTTTAGTATAAGTATTTAAAAATATGTTGAGGATTACATAGGTTTGTTTATGGTACGGTACATTTATTATGTTCAAAGAGAATTTAAACACCACGTTTGATTATGATTATCAACAGTTAGGGAAACACATTAAACCAGTTTTTAGTCACTTTTAATCTGCTAGAATTTGTGGATGAATTAAACAGGTCAAACTCAGGAAAGCCTTTAAGGTTATTTATGTAGTGAGATGCTCTTGAGAAGAATATACATACAGTACATATTTAATACTAGTTATGGCCAGAGGTCTCACCAAGTATAATAACTTTTGTCATCAAATACATATTGTGAATTTCTCTCTCTCTCACACACACACCCTCTCTCCCTCTCATGCATACACACACACATTTATTTCT
Source organism: Leptidea sinapis (assembly GCF_905404315.1). NCBI lineage: Eukaryota > Metazoa > Arthropoda > Insecta > Lepidoptera > Pieridae > Leptidea > Leptidea sinapis. Next base: position 31,506,151 of record NC_066312.1, on the reverse strand, counting down.
ATCATTTGATTTTAAGAGCTTTCTAGTGATGTATATATTATATAGATAGATAAAACAACTCCAACCGAAAATGAAGTTTTGTATATAAAAATAAGGGACGAGACGAGCAGAAAGTTCAGTTGATGGTTATTGATACGCTCTGCCCATCACCATTGCCACTCAAGATTCTTAAAGAACCCAAAAATTCTGAGCGGAACTACAATAATGCGCTCGCCACCTTGACAGCAGATGCTAAGTCTCATTTGCCCAATATTCACTAGCTAAGACGCCCTTCAGACCGCCATACAATAATGCTTAGACATTACTGCTTCACGGCAGAAATAGGCGCAAACATCGCAAATATGTCGACCTCAGTGACATTGTGTAAAAGTGGAATCCTGGTGACCATTAATACTATTATCGGTATTTTATTACCTACCACGTCCATCAGCGATCCACGACCAAAACTTTTGTTTCCCCTGTATTTTTTTTTTTTTTATTTTTATTATGAAAAATAGAATTACAATTTATTATTTAAGCTTTCATTGTATTGTAATTTTGGTTGTTGATGAGAAAATAAAGTTCTTATTTTTATTAAAAGAAATTTGCATGCGCCGATGACGTTTTGTATCGCGGCGCTTCGTCGATATCTTTTTGTAATGTTTAAGATTAACATTAACAACGAAAATATATTCAATTTAAGAAAATTTAAGGAAGTAGGCGTTACTTTGCGGAAATCCATAATTATACAAATGATTTGACTCGCCAAAAGAATCTCGTGCCAGATTTTGGCGAGTCAAATTTGGCGAGACAACACGTCCTGAGGATGCCTCGTGTAGAGGCGAAACACGTGTCGAATTGTTTAAAGACAAATATTGGCGGAATTAACACTAAAGAAAACTCAAATCATTTGTATATTCAATTTAATTAAAATCCCTATTTATTAAAATTTCATATATTTTTGATTTAAATCATGTACTAATGCGGCGGGTCTGTCACAACATCAATGTCCTTTTGTAAATTTTATAATAGCATTCATTTTCCCTTTCCTTCTTAAGTTAAATATTTTTGTATGCATATTCTTTATTCTATACCATATTTAATTAAATATAAGTGACCTAAGTAATTAACATTTTAATAAAATATTTTTCAAGGATTGTAACGCTTGTAATTATAATTATTTCTGCAAAATAAATAATATTAAAGTTAAATATTAAATATAAGGTTGAGTATTTTTTGGAAATATGTTTTTAAAAGTATCAAGATTATCAACGAATTTAATAGCAGTTCTCTTACGACATCACAAAAATCAATATTTAAGGTTAGGTGAGGTATAGACTAATTTATCGACTTACAATATAGTAGTGTACAGACAAACAGAGCGTGAGAGAGGAAGGAACATCTATAACGGAGATACAGCAAGATTGAAAAGGAAAGCGTATCTATTGTAACTGTAACCGATTTTGATTGACGAGTCTTAAACACTCAGCCACGCTTGGCGTTAGCTCCTTAGTATCTAATATATAAAATTCTCATGTCGCGGTGTTTGTAGTTAAAATCCTTCGAAACGGCTTGACAGATTCTCATGAAATTTTGAGTGCATATTGGGTAGGTTTGAGAATAGGACAACATCTATTTTTCATCCCCCTAAATGTTAAGGGTGGTCCACGCCAATTTTTTTTTTTAATTTTTTTGAGATTTTTTTTTAAATTCGTTTGATTATGTCAGCACAAAAAAATACATACAACTTCAAATTTTCACCCATCTACGATCAACAGTTACTTTTGTATCGGGTTTTGAATATCGGCAATACAACGTTTGCTGGGTCAGCTGGTTTTTAGCTAGCTAGTTTCTAGCTGACCCGTCAAACGTTGTTTTGCCATATAAGTTGTATTGATATTTTGCTTGCTAGTTGATAAGAGATGGCGCTAGTTGTATTCATTAGTAGATAACAATCACACTTCTTTTATATTTTGTATTATTCACACTATAGTTTTATAAATTATAGCCTATTTGTTATTCTGGTGTGTAAGCTATATTATGGTAAAGTTTCATCAAAATCTATTCAGTAGATTTTGCGTTAAAGAAGTTCAAACATACATCCAGACATACAAACTTTCACATTTATAATATTATAGTAGGACTAGGTAACGCACACATTGACAAGCTGTCAGGTCGTAAATATCCTAGTCTATTCTACAATATTGTATTTCATTTTCATGGGCGTACCCATATAATTCAATATAACATTACGTTCTCTGTTATAGACCTATTGTTTCTAAGCATCATTTAAATTTTATTGTATTTGCGTACGTGATGAGAGACACGTGTACATACATCTTGTATTACGCTCGCGATATAAGTGACGAATTGAGAGATCAATATAAAGATATCCCCTATCACCACACCTACTGATAACAATTTTATCGTGACTTAGTAAATAATATTATCATCAACCATTGTATCAATTGAAAAATTCAAATTAGCTTGAGGTGATCTTGACTAAAACAAGCGTACTGTAAGTATTACTAAACAAAATATATATTATAAAAGTGGACCCGACAGACGTAATTATCCTGCACACACGCATTAAATTTGAAATATCTGTGCAGCCGTTAGGAGGAGATTCTTTACGTAGGTCAAAACACAACTGAATGAAAACTCTTCCTAAACACGATGGCAGAGTTTTGGTTCAGACAAATTTTGTGCGTGGAGATATATTCAAAGCGCGGTCGAAGCACAACTAAACGAAAACACACGATGGCGAGTTTACTTTACACTAATGTTGTGCGTGGCGATATATTCAAAGCGCGGTCGAAGCACAACTAAACGAAAACTCTTCCTAAACGCGATGGCGAGTTTTGCTTCAGACAAATTTTGTCCGTGGCGATATATTCAAAGCGCGCTCGAAGCACAACTAAACGAAAACTATTCCAAAACGCGATGGCGAGTTTTGCTTCAGACAAATGTTGTGCGTGGCGATATATTCAAAGCGCGGTCGAAGCACAACTAAACGAAAACTCTTCCTAAACGCGATGGCGAGTTTTGCTTCAGAAAAATTTTGTGCGTGATTGTGAGTCTAGTTATTGTACGTCAATGAAATTAATGAACAAATTGATGATGGGGCTAATGTTTTATTTATTATCTAACGAACACTGTTTATTAATGTTTAATTATTATTGTGAACACGGGACTTATATATAGACTGTATTGAGAATCTAAAACAATCTCAAATTCACTGGAACAATCTCATATCTCTCACTCTCAAAAAATCATCAAAATCGATCCAGCCATTTAGGAGGTAGTTCAATAGTGAATATAAACCATCCTCGAATCCATTTACATACACACAGAAAATTTCATTCATATCGCTCCAACCGTTTAGGAGGAGTTCACTGACAACACACGTACAGAAGAATTATATATATAAAGACTAGCTGACACAGGAAACGTTGTATTGCCACATAAAGTAATACAAAAATCTATAATTAAAATTTTTGGGGTATGAAAAATGGATGACGACCGATTCTCAGACCTACCAAATATACTGTACTACAATAATCATTATATTCGATTGCATTCCTGTGGTTGAAATAGAATAATATTAAAATCGCTGTACAAAAATGGTGTTGATCGTAGACGGGTGATAATTTGAAGTTGTATGTATTTTTAATGCTGAATCATAATAAAAGAAAAATTGTCAAAAAAAAATGCTTAGGGATGGGTGACATTTACAGGTATGAAAAATAGATGTTTGCCGATTCTCAGACCTACCCGATATATACACAAATTTTCAAACAAATTGGTTAAGCTGTTTCGGAGTAGTTTGGTAACCAACATCGTGACACGAGAATTTTATATATAAGATATAACTCACCTGGTGTCCGTCTGGTTGCGCAACCAATTTGATGACGCGACCAAATCGAACGCGTCATGCCTCTGGCGTCTGTATGGTGTCTAGTTTGGTAGCATTGGCCATCACGGTGACGCAACCGTGGTGTCCCGGTGAAATATATATATCGCCCTTACGGTCACTTCATTAGTTCAAAGGACGGCATAAATATTTTTCAGTACTTTCATTGCTTTGCGATTTTGTAAAAAAACTCACACTAATTTTGACAGACAGAAACAAATGAAATATAATATATATATATATATATATAATATAAACAATAATAGCTGGAAACAATATTTCACTAATTTGTATCTTTTTTTGAAAAGTAACCTTTTCAATGTTATTAAAACCAGTTAGATACAAATAGTACAGCCAAAGATATTTTATTACAAATTTAAACCTAAAATATGCGAGAAGATGTCTTATTCCCCGGCCTACAAATGTTTCGTTTGCCTTTGTCTTTGCATATATGGTTAGAAAATAGGAACCATGGGTTTAAAATTCAAATGCGCAGCTATCGAACAAACGAATAAGACAATAGTACAAGGCATTAGTACGATTATTGTAGTAATTATGTTAATATTATCGAGAACTTGGCCATGCAACGATAAGGTATCTAATATGCTTATGTCTGCGATTACACATAAATCTACATACCAACGACACAAGGAAAATATCGCCGATTTACGTTGCCAACCCTTAAAATATATATCTATATATATAAAAATGAATTGCTGTTCGTTAGTCTCGCTAAAACTCGAGAACGGCTGGACCGATTTTGGTCTTGAATTATTTGTGGAAGTCCAGAGAAGGTTTAAAAGGTGAATAAATAGGAAAATGCTCAGAATTAAATAAAAACGACAACTTTGCTTTCCCTTTGATATGTCGCCCGTCGTTCAGAAATCAAATTGAAAGAAAAGTTTCAAATTAATAACTAATTAGAATTTTTACATTTCTTTCAATGTCTCTGAAGGTAAAAAATGAACTTAATCTTAGTTAACTATAGTTGGTAGATTAACTCTCTATCAGATTATTTTTATGTAGTTTGATAAATATTAAGTTTTGTCTCAAATTAAATTTCGCAACTATAATAATATTTGACATTTGACAACCATATCAATTATATTATATTCAAGTTGTGTGCTATGTTTTACACGGTTTTTATTAGTTTCACCTGTATGTATGTTTGTTTGTACCGACTCATTTGGGCGCGATTTTGATCTACTTTAAAAGGTCAGATTTCGTTCAAAGAAATATTTTTATTTCCAATATTTGTTTTGTATGGACATATTTTCTATGAGAGAAATTATTGGCGCACGGTTTGGCAGTTCTGCTGTGAAACAATTTCATTATGTCATAAAAAACATTATTTTATTTATTATATACAGAACAACGTCTGTGGGGTCAGCTAGTATATAATAAAGATTTGTGAGATGAGCACATCATAATGAACACTGCTATGATTTCATCGCTACAAAGGTGATATAAAATAATCTCAGTAAATTTAATGTGTTGACTTTTGTTAATGAAACAATTTGACTGAAAAATATAATTACGCTTAATATTAAGTATACAGCGTGCTCCAAGATTTATAAGAAGATGTAAGATGTAACATTAACTATGGCTTCAGATTAATGAATTATAAATCATTAATTCTCTCGATACAACAAGGACAAGTACAGGTCCGACTCATGAGTAAAAACCAAAAACATCAGGATTTCGTTCTCCTCCAAAACTTAGACCTGGGCTTCCCCAGGGCATAAAAAGGCAAGGTCCAAGGGTGTCGCACTAAGCGCATTTATCAGTGAGAATCTCCTTGCGCAGGATACCAGCTAGATTATGGGTACCACAACGGTGCCGTGAAGCAGTAATGCATAAGCATTATCGTGTGAAGGGCGCCGGACCTATTGAAATTACTGGGCAAATGAGATTTAACATCTTATGCCTCAAGGTGATGAGCGCTATTGTAGTGCCAATCAAAACAAGAATCCTGACCGGCACTGCATTGTGATGGGCAGGGTGTATTACCATCAGCTGTGTCAGCAGCGTCTCGTCCCTTATTTTCATAAAAAAACTTAACCAATCGTACCGAAATTTTGTAACCTGCATTCAGATTCCAAAATCTCCCTTTCCATTGAAAGACTTTTATTTTTTTTTCCGCCTATTGTTGTCGGATTTATATACTGCTTTACATTTAAATATTGAATACTTCTGTTTGCAGCCTTTATGATTAAGCCGTTTTAATTACTTAAGGATAGTTTTACGCAAATGACATATACATTTTTTGTCATGACAGTCCTTGTCATTATTTATATGGATTCCGACACATATATATACATACTCAAATCAGTAATTCACTAGTTATTCAAAATGAGAGTAAAAGTATCTTTAAAAAATTTGGTGCCTGCTTGAAAAAAGAATGAATTGTGAATCCTCAATTATTAGTTGCTGGCCAACCTTCCACATAATATATATATTATATTTTACCAGACAGTAATTAGGCATAGACATAAGATACAAATTGTTGATTGAACAATAAATATTTATTAATTATTTTTGGTAATATTTTACTTTTAGGTATAACTTTTTTCTCCCAATTTTTTAGACTTACTCAAGATTTGCTTTATTCTTAGTTTTGTTACGTTCTACAATTACTAATAAGTTTCCATAATGTACGCCACTTCTATCAGTGGGTCCAAAAAACATGCATTCTCGCCATCCTCCTTTACACTACGGCTTGAGGTTTCAAAACCTCTGTATTCGAGTGTTTAATAGAAACATTCACCTGCTCAAAGCCATTCTTGATATTTTGAGTTTAATTCATGCACCGAGTGTTGCAGAGATTACGATGTTCAAGAGCACCTCACTCACTGACATAATAACCACTTATCCGTCAACCGCTTGACAACGTAATTCGTGAGCACCACTCTACGTTGCTTTGCAATAAACATTCCATTATGTTCTCTAAGGAAAGTAGCGTTCCTGTATTTACTTGATTTTCCACATAAAACTGCTTGTTATAATGTGGCTTTTAATAACTTTCTCTAGAACGAACGTCTTTCGGGGGTTTTAAGAGGCTACGAAACCTTTCTTCAAGAAGGGGGCAACGGTACAGATGGTTGTAGGCAACTATCTTCTACGCAACGCTATAGAATAGAACGAACTTGTTTCGGGGGTTTTAATTACATACGAGACTAGATGGCAAGAAGAGGGCGATGATTAAATTGTTTGTACGTAACTTTCTTGTACGCAATGCCATAGTAAATGCTGAACGTCTTTCGGGGTTTAATGTAGGTACGAGACCAGATTTTATTTATGATAATAAGGGACGAGACTGACGAGACAGTTGAGCTGATGGTAAATGATACGTCCGGCCCATTACAATGCAGTGCCGCTCAGGATTCTTGAAAAACCCAAAATTTCTGAGCGGCACTACAATTCCGCTTGTCACCTTGAAACATAAGCTGTTAAATCTCATTTTCGCAGTAATTTCACTAGCTACGGTGCCCTTCAGACCGAAACACAGTAATACTTAAACAGTACTGCTCCACTGATGTCAAAAAGTGGGCAACGATCAAATAGCTTTTAGGCAAAGAGGTCGGTGTGGTTATAACAGGCACGTTTGACATTGAATATTAAAGTCTCAGGGTTTTTATAGAGCCTCCTCCATTTCTAAACGAAACCCACGCCCCTTTGTTACTTACCGCTCATCAAAAATTATTATTCTGCCATTAAATACAAAATCTATTAGAAAACAGTTAGCCTTAAGCCATTCCGCGGTACATTGTTGTTCCTCGAAGTTACTTTGTGTTTAGTAACTGGCTATTTATCATCGTTTTATTGCTGCCTTTTTGTCCGTTGTTTAAGTTTACTTATTGCTATTGAAGTGTTAATGGCTTCATAATTTTATTCATAAAATATAACCGTTAACAGGCGCGAAAACTGCGACGTTATTGCGACATAACTACCAGTAGTGGGACTGCTAAAGTTTTATGGGAAAAAACTTCGACTGCTTATGTATATTTTGATATGTATGAGCCTCTTCCTGCCACACAACCAATGAAAACAGGTATATTACTTTAGTGTGCGTAGCAAGCTATGTATGTCACTTTATATTAGTGTGCGTGAATTGCTTAGATTAGAGGTGAACTGTCAACCTCAATTTTTTTTAGAAGTTTTCATAACTGTCACTGTCTATCTAGACGCATAAATGATATAAGAATAATACCTACGAATCAAGTGAACAAATTGAGTCGATATTAATGGTTAATTTTCAGTTACAAAAGGAAAAAACGGTACACTTAAAGGAACATTTTGTTGTCCGGACGTCCGTCTGTCTAAATCTTAATGATCTATTCTAAGTTAATGTGTTAAATTGTATGTGCATTCAAATTCAAATACTTTTATTCAAAATAGGATTCAAAATCACTTATTGAGCGTCACCACCACTTATTCAAAAAAGACTGCCTCAGACCTGTACACATTGTACCCGTGGCGCGGGTAGATCACGTAACAAATAGTACTTACAACATCCACGAGATGAAAATGAAAGATCCCATAGGTATTTTTAAGAGCCACAGAATCCTTATTACTCAGACACAGACTGAACAGTCGTTTAAGGCACAAGTAGAGATACTTCATTGTATTCATAAAAAAATAAAAATAAATTATGATTCATAATTAAATCAATTTTTCATAATATTATTTCGAAACATCCTGTAAGTCATCTGGTAGCCGCGTGCTAGTGTAGGTACTGACCTCTACTTGTCCTACGCTGCACTGAAACTCTTCAGAACTCGTAGGTGAGTAGCGCTCAACTAAGGGTTATTCAAATATTTTTTTTTAATATATTTTTTTTTATGATTGTGGTTAAGTAAGCCCTTGTGTTCATTCAGAATCACCATTGTCGCTCCACGCTATAAATTAAATTTAGTTATAGCTTCCCGCCAAACTGTATACCTGGTTAATTTTTAGGTTAATTTAGGAGATAGGATTTTTATTTTGATTCGGGACCCTTAATATTTTTTTATTTCTATAAATATGTTTAATTCTATGAGATAAAACTTTGACGCACAGTTTCACAGTTTTTATATTATTTCATTACAGAAACAGAGAAAAGTGAAATAATTATTGTAAGGACGGAACCACGATACAAATCTCCTCACTCGATCTTGACAGTCACCTTGCGAGGGCAGTAGCGATACCAGAGTTGGTTTAGTCGTTTAAATTGTTAACTTAAAGCGTTAATTATTATAACATAGACGAAAATTATACCGAAAATTAATTATGTCAACTGCCATTTATATTTTGACACTTGTTTGACATGTTTTGCAAGAGCATAAACAGTTATTTAATTCTTGAATTCAATTCTTTTATTTGTAATACTTGTAACCACTTTATGCGTTACTAGCTGATACCCAGCGACGTCGTTCGCGTACGTATTTTTACACCTTGGATTACATTACTGGACTTTTGGGAGGGATCCCTAATTTTTTGAAAATGTAATATAGCCTATAACACCTGGGGATAATGTAGCTTCCCAACAGTGAAAGAATTATTCAAATCGGTTGAGTAGTTGCGGAGCCTATTCAGTGCAAACGAACAATCAAATCTTTCCTCTTTATAATATAGTATAGATAAGTTTTCTGCATTTCTTCTCTATGTAAACTTTATATGTGCCAACGTGTAAGTCTATACTACGCTATGCCTGACATTTTACTAAGATTATGCGAATTGTAATCTTTGGAATGCTAATGTATTGCAATAAATTCTGCAATTCCATAAAGTATAAAATACTTAATAATACAATTTTATCAAAAAAATTCTCAAGTTACTCAGACCGGCAAACGAAGTAATTATATTGCGGTTGATGTCTGCCAACCCAGAGTTAGCAGTCAAAGAAACCTGATAACAATAAAAGCTTAATAAATCAACAAGTGACATCCTTATCCTTTTATAAAATTGGATTACAGGAATATAGTGCATAATTATTGTCGAACAAGAGTGGTGATCTCATTTACTCCTCTGTGAATTCAAGGCAATTTATTCTTAAAATAAGAATGGATCAATTACTCGAGAGTCGCAAGTCGCTTGAAGAATATAGGGTTGCTACAATCTAGTTATCTATGTATGTAAATAAAATTACGTTCACACGAAATATACATTATATAACAAATTAATCGAAGAATTAATTTATCCTTTCTATTTCTATTTCTTCTAGATAATAATGTACATAGTTAATGATTACTTAGGTATTATTTAACTATTTTAATATGATAAGTAAATTGCACATATTAATATAAAAAATCCTGCTGAATGCCCATCATGGCGGTATGTAATATTAGTATATCTTTATATGACTTTCATTGCTATTAAATAATAATTTTCACAGTGTAGGTGGAGCAGTGTGGTGGGAGGCTCCTTTCCACAGGATGCCAGATAGATTATGGGTAGCACCTTGATACAGTAATGTGTAGTGGATCTGAAGAGCGTCGTAGCTAGTGAATTGCTGGGCAAATCAGACTTAACATCTTATGTCTCAAGGTGACCGCGCAGTAGTAGTGCCGCTCAGGGTTTTTGAGTTTTTCAATAATCCTGAGCAGCTCGGCATTGTAATGGGCAGGACGTATCAATTACCATCAGCTGAACGTCCTGCTCTCAGTAAAAGACATACATTAAAGGCAATAAGTGATAATACTGCCCGAGCACACAAATAGTTTGTTAGATCTACTGTTACTAAATATAGTAATTAAGGAACGTAATGAATAAAATTAATTATGAAACAGTAAAAAAATTATCACGAGGCAGCCCTACATCAATATATAATATGATGTTTGAGGGAGTTCAGTGTAGTGTATTGCGTTAAGTACTATGTGGAATACACCTATTACGCTCTGAAATTGAGACGACGCTGTATAAAATTACTTGGTTGACAGTGTAGTTATGTTTTATTTTGATTTAGTAATCATTTTGTGGTTAGGTTAATCTCTATTCTACAAGGTGTGTATGACATGTCGGCAATCAGTGAAATGTGTTTATAGACGTCGCCATATAACTTCGTTGTTTATAATATCTTCACACTTTCTACGATCCTGGTACAAGGACTGCATCTTAGGCTCTTTTGGTATGGGGTAAAATCATTGAATCACGTTTTCTTCACTACAAAGCGAATTATATATATATTTATTTTTTTTTAAGTTAATTTGCTCAAAAAGTATTAATTTTCATGTGTGTTTAGAGTGCAGAAAATTATTCTTTTCCGCATTATTTTTTGTTGAACTGGTGTTGTTTAATCTTTTCCTCATCAAATAAATGCTCAAACTATAATTATGAGGTGCTTATCAACGTTTTACATTGATTTCCTTTTGTTGTTTTATTTTTTCCCAAATATATTAAATAACAAACCGGGGCTCATGAACAATTGAGATACTTTCCGCACTTGTAAGTATCGAAATGTAATATTCCTTGAAAATTTTGCCAATGAATACTCTGTGTACTCAAATCTCTGCATATGACATTTGAATGGAATTTGAAAATAAAATTAAAATTATTCACTTCTTGTTTTAGTAAACAATATCGGCTTTACAAATAAACTTGGTATAAAGTTATATCTGAGTATCATTTCAGCCGGAAGACGTTCACTTCTGGCCAAAGGCTTCCAATCCCAAAGATTGCCATGAATATCGATGCTGCGCTGCCCTCATCCAACCTATAGCGATCTTGAGCAGAATATGCATAATGTTAACAATTAATAGACATTTTGATTACGATTGTTTTATTCGGACGTATAACATTTCCTGCGTTTATTTGCAAGGCTGCTTGACATTTTGCATATTCTTTATTTTATTCTCTGGCATAAGGTTATACCAAGTTTATTTGTAAGGACGCATAAGTTTTTTAATATGATAGTAAAAATGATAGAACCATAAATAGACGTGTCTCATTCATGTGTAAATTAATTTTAAACTAGATATATCATAACTAATTATAAACTTGAACTTAAACTAACGAGCCGCTATACATGAAGAAAGGGATTATAATGTGATTAAATAAAGTTTCTTTTTTTTTATTTATGAGGGGCAAACGGGCAATTACGGGCTCATGTGATGGAAAATGGTGAGACTACCGACAACGGATATCAGCAACACCAGGAATCAAGAGATGTGTTGCCACCCTTTAAGATAGACATATGTTCTAATCTTGAAGATCCCTACCGGCCGTTTCCAATATTCAGTCTATCTCTTACTTGAGATAAAAATCATAACTGCCGTTGACTTTTCTGTCCCAATAAACTTATCGACGGTAACTCACTTATCCGTACACGCTGTCTGTCAATGGGACAAAGTGCAGCTTACCAGCGATAGAAGTTTGTATGGAAATTGCAATTCACGTGTCCCAATATAAGACAATAAGAATGACTTATCGGTTATATTGGGACAGCTTCAGATAATTGGCAGCTAAATACTGATAGTAGAAGGTAGTAATTTATCTCTATCTGTAGATAGTATATTGGGAACGGCCGTAAGTCGTATCGGTTCGGAAAGACTGCAGCCGGTAATTGTTTCCACAAGTGGTTTTGCGAGGAAAGAAAACAACATTCATTTTTAGAATGCCAGACCGAACGATACACGCTTTCAAATATGAGATCTATAAAGGATACTTAGACTTTACTTGGCTGCGCGCTTTTAAAACGCGAACTTGACTTATGCATTTAATATTGACACACTTTTTACACAAATTATTTTGCGCCAAGTTAAGCATATATAGTCTGTGTTAGGGGTTACAAGACAATGATATATTTAATACAATATACTTACTTAAACATACATAAATACATTTGAACATCCATGACTCGGAAACACACATCCATATTCATCATATAAATGCTTGCACCCACCGGGATTCAAACCCGGGACCTCTAGCTTAGTAGGTAGGATCGCTAACCACTAGGCTATACAGGTCTTCTAATGCATTGACTGTAGCTTGTCTTACCTTAAGCTCAGCATAATTTCAGCTGTCAAATGACTTTGAAAACGGAATCAATGATTATATATATATATATATATATATTTCTTGTGTGCGTGTGTATGTCACTGAACTCCTCCTAGACGGCTGGACCGATTTTAATGAAATTTTTTCTGTGAGTTCAAGGGGATACGAGGATGGTTTAGATTCACAATTGAACCACCTCCTCAACGGCTGGACCGATTTTGATGATATTTTTGTGTGTTCCAGTGAATTTGAGATTGGTATGTATCTTCAGGTGGATTTGAGAATGGTTTAGATTCACAATTAAACTGCCTCCTTAACGGCTTGACCAATTTTGATGATTTTTTTGTTTGTTTCAGTGAATTTGAGATTGGTTTAGATTCTCAGTTCCGTCCATATAATATAATTCTCCTGCTCATGTGTATGTTAGTGAACTCCTCCTAACGGCTGGACCGATTTTTCAAATTTAAGCCGTGTGTACAGGACAACGTCTGTTGGGTCCACTAGTATATATATATACTAAGCATACACATTTACGTAAGTAACCTCTGAGGAAAGTTTAAGTACGCTCAACAGATCTTAGCCTAAGTGTTTTGAAAGCTACAGTTTAAATATAATATAATATTGACACACTCTTATACAAATTATCTTACCCCAAACTGGCATAGCCTGTACTATGGGTACAAAACAACGATATATTTTATAAAATACTAGTTGACCCAGCAAACGTTGTATTGCCATATTATAAAGTAATAAGAAAATTAACAATTAAAATTTTTAGGGTATAAAAAATAGATGACGACCGATTCTCAGACTATATAATATTTAGGTTATATAGTTATTTTATAATTATCTAGGCTAATCATTTACGGGTGTGCAAAATAGATGTCATCAGGAAACAGCTGTTATATTTCTGAATGTTGGCCAAGAAGTGCTTAGTATCATTTAGAAAGAAATATATGTAAAATCTAATTAGTTAGTTATTTTAAATTATTCTTTCGATTTGATTTCTGAACGACGGGACACACATCAAAGGACAAATAAAATTTTTGTTTATACAAATTAGTTTTCGAGAATTTTCATATTTATTCACCTTTTAAACCTTCTCTGGACTTCCACAAATAATTCAACACCAAAATAAGCCAAATTGGTCCAGCCGTTCTCGAGTTTTAGCGAGACTAACGAACAGCAATTCATTTTAATATATATAGATACTTACTTAAACGTTACATAAATACATATGGACATCCATGACTCGGAAACAAACATTCATATTCATCATATAAATGATTGCACCTACCGGGATTCGGACCCGGGACCTCTAGCTTAGTTGGCAGGGTCACAAACCATTTTGCTATAGGGATCGTCATTTTAAATAACAACGATTTATTGTGCGTGAATGTTTGACAAAGTGAGTTCCACTCGCCTATCAGTAGCTCGAGGCAAACCTCTACAATAAACTAAGTAAAGTAAATATAAAAGAAGAATATATTATGAAACATACGTTTCAGAAATAGAAAACTCATCGAGGCGATTCTGAACATCCGGGACGTAATGAAAGTGTGAAAACGAGCGCCGTAAGTGCTGGGAGGGCTTTCCACTCCCCCCCCCCCATTCCCCTCCGAAGACCGGGGACCAATACACACGTGTTTATTGTATTACATGATTCATGATACACCTGTCTATGAAATGAAAACTGAACCCAGGACTCTTGAGGTGGTAGAATTTATGACACAAGCTATTTGCATTGCAGTAGTATCTTACTATTATAGAGTCCGATTCTTTTTCGAAATTGAACTTCTTTTGGCGCGTTTGGGAAAAATCATCAGAGTGAATTTTTACGATGCGCGCTCCCACCGTCACGCAAATTCGACACCCTGACGTCAACTAGACTATTTGTGTCATACTTCAGCTATCAAGCCTCTTGTTATCATAAGTCTACTGAACAACCAATGAACAAGAATTAAATAAATTTCAATATTAGTTAAAAAAATGGTATCTAAGTGTATATAAAATAATTTGATAATACTTACTTAATTACACGTTATCTAACTTAATTATGCGGTATGATAATGATTTCGTTAGTTTCATTTTATGCCTTCTCTATTAATAGGTACACACATACTTCTTCTCTCTTTAGTAAGTACACACATACTTCTTTTATGTAAGAGGATAGAGTAAGCAGAGAAATCACAACAGCGGTGCTAGACTTGTATGTGCTGGAACATTGCATATATACAGAAACGCGGAGTAATGAACGAATAAATTAATTACAAAGAAGATTAAAACCACATGAGCGGCTTTAACGCAATACCACGTAAGAGAAATAGCGAGGGCACAAAAATGTAGGTAATTAGTTTCTACTTGTGATCATACAAATCAATTCTGTGAAAACATTATGTAAGTAGTCAAATCAAATCAAAATCACACAGGATGCCACATTATGTGTACCACAACGGCGCCTATTTCTGCCGTGAAGCAGTAATGTGTAAGCATTACTGTGTTTCGGTCTGAAGTGTGCCGTAGATAGTGAAATTACTGAGCAAATGAAACTTAACATCTTATGTCTCAAGGTGACGAGCGCGATTGTAGTGTCTCTCACAATTGTTGGGTTTTTCAAGAATCCTGAGCGGCACTCCATTGTAATTGGCATGGAGTATCAATAACCATCAGCTGAACGTCCTGCTCGTCTCGTCCCTTCTTTTCATAAAAAAAAGATTGAGCTCCATCGTTTTGCGAATCATTTCAATTAGAATATAATGTAAAATGACGCAACAAAAATACTCAATGCCTTACAACGTAAGTAAATAATCATACGCCTCTTTTTTCATTATATACGCCTCTTTTTTCATTATATACGCCTCTTTTTTCATTATATACGCCTCTTTTTTCATTATCATTTTACACTACGAACTATGGTAAAAATTCTCCCATTAACAGAATTTGTAAGCATTACAACAAAGTTTTTTCAAATGTCGACATTCATAATCGCAGTATAAATAGCTTCAAAACAGAAATTATTAAAATATTAATGAATACACCAGATACAAAAAATGTTACTGGAGCAATATAAAACGAACAAATAGGTACATTAACACACGCACATATACACAAACACACACTACACGCACACATACACATCCAAACATAAAATAAACACTATAACCGATTATAACATAATATAATAATAGATATATATTAAATTCGCATTCATACGCATAATATTATTCTTTTAATGTTTAAACTATACATATTATTATGTTAAAGTAAATTAAGTTGAAATTCATTTAAGTCGATTTTTTTGTTTATAAGTTAAAGTAATTTAAGTTGAAAACTCATTAGTTGATTTTTGTTTATATAGAGAGACCTGTAATTGGCTATTATATTAACACTAATTTTTAAGACTAATTTGTAATATTTATGCTGTTGGTCTTTTCAATAAATAAATAAAATAAATAAAAAAAAAGGTAAATGTAAAATACTAAGTAAAAAACGCAATACTTATTGACTACTGTAGATGCATCGATTCACACACAACGTAAATAAATAAAGGTATTTTGCGAGCATTTTATTAGGAATTTTTTTTTTAACAATCGTAAAAAAAATAACTTTAATTTACAAACATCCAGCCACCACAAGTATTGACTATTGGTGGCAGTACTCCTTAGTGTATTTCGACGGGGCCATAAACCACGATTCACAAATATAAGTGTTTTCAAGTTTCACCTTTAAAAGGCAAGTCAAAATTGATTCATTCATAATTATTTTTGATGTCATTTCAAACAAATGACGCGATGAGAGAAAAGAAGCGGCGCAAGAAACTCTCCAAGCATTATTTTATTTGCTCTCTTTTTATTCAAATATACAATATTGTACTGTCATTGGTTTAAAATAATCATAATCTAGTCCCAGGCTGTCGGATCACTTAGATATTCAGCTGTGGGGTAGTAGGGTTTACGATAGAGCCATTTTTTAATACAACATTTAAATTTATTTATAGAAAATGCCTGAACAGTGGCTAGGACTTTATATAAAGTGTATATTATTGTGTATATAATTAAAGCTAAAATTAATTACCCTTAAAGCTTTTATGTATCTTATTTTTTTGTGAATCCAATACGTGATATATATATGCGGGCTATACCAGAACCCATTATGTATGTTGTTCATACAAATGTGCCCACATTGAATCAGCGTGTGTGGTCGCCTTATGAAACGCCGAACTTTATACTAAGATATCGTATTACTATATGTATTAAATTATCTTTATGAATGCATCATCTTCGAGTCATCATTGTTATTATTAGTGGCATGTGTGATTTTTGTGTTCTTTTCAAGCCCTTCTCCCTGGAAATGATGACATTATAGATCACAAGCACACGAATTAGCGAAAAGCGTTAAATAACTTAATTTAAAAGTTGGTTGGGGTCATCTCTCCACCACGCGTACACATATTGGTCAAATCAAATAGCGCGCTTCGCCGGTTTCCTTTCAAGAAATCACTCCCATAAAAAATATCAAGCTACCGAGACGAAATGAAAACATCAGAGATTCTTCAAAACTTGATATTTGAATTAAATATACTATATTAACTTCAAATTTAATGAGAATATTTTATTTATTCTTGTTTGTTTGTCGTTTGAACGTTTATAACTAACCACCCACCCCACGGATTTCAATTGTTTTAGTATAAGATACCCAGAAAAGTAATTAAATGAAACTTCTTTACTTGTACACATATACAAGTCAATTTTAATGTCATCTTTTCAAACGAGGGCATGACTCGTTTCACGACTTTTCTCTAAGTCTCGTAGTTTCCGACTTGGCCATCACCGTCCCTCTCAGAAATCCACCTGTATAGTGATAATCACTATTCTTCATAAATATATCTAGATTTTTATGATTCATTACAAAATAGGAGGTGTCTAGCATAAAGCTGTATATCTCAGCAAGCTTGCACTATTCATTTCTTTGAGGTTAGTTGTAATAAAAAGCACTTCAGACTGCTTTCTCTGTGAGTGTTCATTTAAGTTCCTGTATGTTCTGTCCCAGCTAGGAGAGCTGGGGCAGAGGGCATCCATATTGCATCTCCACCGCCAACGACTTATCTGCGAGTGCTAGCGCAAATTTAAGTAACATCTAATATTATGTAATAAAATTATTAAAACTTTCATGAGACATTATTTACTTATTAATTTTATTAGTACGGCTTTACTCACTTTTAATCGGTGTGGGTAACGACTAATTTCGGACCATTCGGAGGTTCTTCATCAGGTTGAGTGTAGTGGGTTCGCGATAACGTCACGTCTCTTACTGCGGACTAGTGCTCGTAGTGCGCGGCTGGAGAGGGTGGCAGCACGGTATCACTGACACTATGTCACTAATACCGTTCACTATGTCCCTATTACTTATATCCGAGGACGCCCAATGAAGACGCACATTGAAGCGACGTCCTAACACAACGCCAAGTGATCTAACCGTTCACAGAGTATTGAATTCCGGACAATTCGATCAGCTCTGCATTGCACGAGTTGACATAGTTCTAGCTGATACTGGCTGCGCCAGACCAGAGATGACAGCAATACTCCATGTGTGGCCGGAACTGCGCTTTGTAGAGCGCTAGAATGTGGGCCGGCATTTAACAAGTCCGTGTCAAACACATTTTCATATCAAATCGCAACTAGGAATAAAAATGACAAAACTTACCGTAAATCGTGCGTTTTCGAGAACCTCGATCAAGTTAACGTAGATTTATCGGTGACAACCCTAAAACGATATGTCACTCGATACAAGTGACGAGCCTACAGGAACCCGCGATTAGTCCACCGAGATTGGACATCCTGGGTCACGAGGCCGCATTCTCTATTCAAACCGTCAGGATATCGGTCACGTAGGTTGTATATGTACCTCTTTTTATCCATTGTGTTTTCACCGCGCTTTGAATACAACGCCACGCAATGACAAAGTGTTCAGTGAAAAACTGTCCAAATAACACCATATCCAGACTTAAAAAGGATGAAGTGTCGTATTTCAGGTAAGTGTAACAAAATTATGTAACTAACTTAAAAAATAATCAATAAGCGAATACAATAGACTTTGAACGTTACTGCAACGAAATAAGACGTTAATTTTAATTAATGTTTTAATGTTTTCTGTATAAGCTAATGTATACGTACATATTTGACACCCTTTTATAGGCGATTGTGAGTCTAGCTGTTTATAGTACGCTAAAGGGTCCGACATATTTTGGATAATCCAACGGAATATTAAACATTTCCCTCCGCGGTGTGTTAAGTTTGATATGATATCAGATGTGAGAACGGAAGTGATCCAGCTATGGATGAATGGATGCATCTTAAGAGGACAAATTTGCAGCCATTTTTTCATAAAAATTTTGGGACTCTTCTTGACCTTTGACGGTAGATCAAAATTATTTTCAAATAACATCAACATTGTGTTTTGTTTGATATATTTGTTCTTGTAAGTGTGGAGTACTTCAAATTTTAATTAAAACGGCTTATAAGGCATTTATTTTCTGAAAATTGATATCATTTCTAATATACTAGATACTACTACCGCTTCGGAAACAAATGGCGCTCTGAGAGAGAAAAAGCGGCGCAATAAACTCTCACAGTACCCTTTTTTTTGCGCTCTTATTAATAAAAATATACAATACTAGCTGACCCAGCAAACGTTGTATTGCCATATCAAGTAATAAAAAAAAATCAATAATTAAAATTTTTGGGGTATAAAAAATTGATGACGAGCGATTCTCAGACCTAAGAAATATCATTAAATCGTACATAATTTGTAGCGTACTACAATAATTATTATATTCGATTGCCATCTTGCAACCCTATTTCTGTGGATGGAACAGAATAATATAAAAATCGCGATACAAAAATAGGTGTTGAGCGGTGAAAATTTGAAGTGGCATGTATTTTTTAATCTCGTTCCAGTTCCATCACAGGAGCACTGCGTCTGCGAAATCGTTCAATTTCATTATGTCATGCTCGCTCTTGTTGTGTTTGATGTGCACCAAAGAGAATTTAATCACTACATTCAGTGCACGATGTCATTGCATTCCAAGCCTATCTACTTCATTGTCACTCACTAAAGAACGCAATTCTGACATATCAATGCGACTATTTTCTTGATCTGTCTCTCTTTGGTCATCATTGCGGTTAGCATGTAGCTCTTCGCACATTTGATTGACTGCGAACCTTAGTCAGGTCGTTTTCTCCTCGGCATCGTTAATTGTAATTAATCAAAATGGGAAAAGTTCTCGCACACTTAACAGTAACGTGTTACTATCACAAAAGATCAGCAAAAAAGAGCATATAACTTGTAATGTCACTATTACAGAGGATAACCGAAGCAAGAAAATTCTCGCGCACGTAGCGGTAATCTTCACTCACAAAGATAGAATGATGCCCACTTTGTCTAAGGTATCGATCGATATAGAGGATGGATCGACATATAGATATTAAAATTCTAATTAGTTATTCATTTATAACTATTCGTTTGATTTCTGAACGACGGGGGACACGTCAAAGGAAAATTCCCTGGACCTCCACAAATAATTCAATAGCGAGTTTTCGCGGGACTAACGAAAAAAGCAATTCATTTATATATACTCGTATATAGATTGTACTCTCATTGCTAATTGCTAAACCATAAAGGCCACAAATAGAGGCCTAGAATACAATTATGACAGCAATAAGCGAAAAATTTAAAACAGTTCGACACAGAAAATTTCCTCCGGGAAATTGTTGAGAACGAAACCCTGTTTTTTTTAGTCGGTCCTGCAGTTATCTTTATCGTATTGATGCCGTCGATCGTATTTAAGAATTCCAAAATCTAAAAAAAATGTTCATCGTTTTTGGTTTTTAAAATTCTGCGTCTCTTATCACCACTTGCAACCCTAAGAGGTTTAAAACGAAGTTTCTAAAATAAAAAAGGCATTCAAAGTTTTTATGTACAAATTAATAATAATAATAATTAAGTAACAACAATATGGACAGATAGACTAGTTATTATATAGCTCCTGAGGGTTACCTTTGGTTGCCCTTTGGACTCTAAATAGGTCGCTCAGTGTTCTGCACAACTCGGCTCAAAAATATGGCCATAAAAATGAAAATCAGAAAATTCAGGACAACATCTGAGTGAGTCCTTAAGCCACTTCAGTTATATACTTAGCATAAGAAACTGGCGTTCAGTCAACCTCCTTAACAATATGAAAACAATTAGGTAACTTCGTCCAAAAAACTTAGCAAAACCAAAATGGTTTCCCAGAATCTGTGAAGCATTGTTAGCCAGGTTTTTGTTGGGTGTCTGAAATCTTGAATAGCAAAAACGTTGTCGTTTACGCTCTAATAATATTATTCTGTTAACAAAGCACTTTTTAAAATTCCATTGTTGTGTGTATTTTATGTAACAACTGTACACTGTCTATGTAAAATAATTTAGTCATTATCTGTTTTACTTAAAAGAAACATCAGTGGCCATTTTTGAAGTGAAAAATTCTTTAGCGGCGTTGTGCCCCCAAGACCAAAACCAAGAAGAGTTCTTGGGATGGGTACAAGAATTAAGATGTTGACTCGCGTTAGGTCACGTGGTCTGATCAATGTCGGTTCAGTAGCTCCGGCGTAAAAGCGTAACAAACACACGAAATATATAGTAGGGATAGCAAATATAATAACAAAAATATAATTTGTAAGTTGAATAAGTAATATAAATCGTCATTTTTGTGTACGATAGTGCAATAAATGAATATTGCATTAAACCACATAAATGTTAGTACCGATAAATAAAGCAATTCGTGCGAAATTATTCAAGTTAACGTCAATGTTGAAGTCTTCACTTCTGCCGACACTCCCGGAGTGCAACCCGTATTTTAATACAACCGTTCATGGCTCTATTGGTTATCAACCCCAATTCAAAATTATTTGCAAATTCATCATAATCTGTGTTTCTTTATTTTGCTTTTTGAAGCGAAACTTTTATACGGACGTTCGGGCAATGTTCGGGCCGCTCGTTGCACGGGCTGTCTACTCGAGCTAATCGTCAGATTTTCTAGCAATACACGAGAACGTCAGATTTAGGCCGTTACACGATTTATCAGTATACTGAGTGGCAGCTCCGGCGCGCTCCCCAATACTAAAACGTGAACAGTTCTCGGTGAGGAATGACTGTTTTGAAAACTATATATTTTAAAAACTATTCAATTCCTACTTCTTCACATAGCTGTGAAAGTTATTAATTATTATTTAGTAATAATTGGTACTAATAATTAATTATGAAAATATGACGACAATTTTAGAAAATATTGATGTAGGTTATTGTAGGAGTAATCAAATTATTAATTGCTTTCAAACAAAATTCCCTTACGTCTGATATTCTCTCCAATGTATCCCAAGTATTGTCACTTGTCACTCGTCTTACCTGAAAAAAAAAAGATAAATATAAGTTATGTATTTATGTATGTTTAAGAACATTGCAATAAATATATTATCGTTTACTTACAGCTTATAGTACAGGCTATGCCTTGTTTGGGGCAAGAAAATTAGTGTGTACAAGAGTATCAATATTATTATTACTTAAAAAAAACTTTTGTGTTTGTCTACGAGCTAGTATTTGTATATATTTTAATTCTATTCTATTTCATTTTACTCATATTACTGTGGATTTTCTGGAAGGCAAACCACAAGTTAGCCAATGTCACGTTAAAGTGTAGAGGTAGCACAGACCAAGCTCAGAGTTTTTTTTATGACAATAAGGGACGAGACGAGCAGGACGTTCAGCTGATGGTAATTAATACACGCTGCCTATTACAATTCGGCACCGCTCAAGATTATTGAAAAACCCAAAAATTCCGAGTGGCACTACAATTGCGCTCGTTACCTTGAGACATAAGATGTCAAGGTTCATTTGCCCAGTAATTTCTGATTATATATAAATATATACTCGTATATATATTGAAACAAGTTTTATTTTCCTATTTTATACCTGAAACACATATTATATACATGCTGATGATTATAAAGGTCATTTTAATTAGACTTAGTGATATTTACAACTTAATCTTATATATTTTAATACATTTATACAAGATATTTACAAAAGGAGTGAAAACTAAGCAGAGGAGACATTTATTGCAAGTCTACGCCCGTGATACTTATCATGAGTACTTGTAAATGTCACTGTTACGGCCGTCAGCGCTAAACTTGTTCACCGACTAGTCACCTGTCGTGTAGTGAGGTTATAGCTGCATTGCCTCGAGGTCGACATAGAACCGCAAAGATATCGTAACTGTGATTAGACACGATCTGTTCACGATGAGGGAATTCATTTTGATCGTAGTTATATACTGATAGAAAGCTGCTCGTAAAGAAACTGTTCCGTTTATTTTTTATGAAAATACGGGACGAAACGAACAGGACGTTCATTGAGACGCCCTACTCATTACAGTGCAGTGCCGCTCCGGATTCTTGTAAAACCCAATAATTCTGAGCGGCACTACAATTGCGCTCGTCACCTCGAGACATAAGTTTGTATGTTTATAATGTTTACACATTACTGCTTCACGGCAGAAATAGACGCCAGTTGCAGAATTGGAATAGAGTCGCATGAGAAAGGCATGAAAGGAATATTAAACTTGAATTGTTTACGAGTGGGAGGCTCCTTTGCACAGAATGCCGGCTGGTATATGGGTACCACAAGTAGTAATGTGTAAGCATTTTTGTGTTTCGGAAATTACTGGGCAAACGAGACTAAACAACTTATGTCTCAAGGAAACGTGCGCAATTGGAGTTACGCTAAAAATTTTCGTGTTTTTCAACCTGCGTGGCACTGCATTGTAATGGCCAGGGCGTATCAATTACCATCAACTGAACGTCCTGCTCGTCTCGTCCCTTATTTCAATAAAAAAAAACGCGTTGATGTAGACGACGCCGCAGAATCTAACCAATGTTATTATATTAAGTCTGAAAAAAAGTATTACAGTATAAAAACAAGTCTAACTTCATCATCAGCTAGACACAGAATGAGCTCGGGGTGTTATTATGGCTTCAACTTTTTCCGTTCAACAAATTGACCGAGGCAGCTACATCTTTGTGTGAATGGCAGCTTCCCGTACTTGTTTACTTTTTGCTGAGATGTAAAAGATCTTTTTTTAGTCAGCGCCGTGATTTTACCTACTATAAATAAAACTTTCTTATAGCATATATGACTAGGGATTAAAATTTGCTTCGCCTCGGCTTATGTGAAAAATTAAAAAAAATATATTTTGTCAGTCATATCGGCACAAGGCCATGGTGGTAAGTGATGGAAAACTAAATGTGAAATCTGCATTCCGTACTTTATGATGTTTTTGAGATTTTTAGGGATATTTGTGTATATAATTTGTTATGTTTTTAAAATGATAATCCTCAATTCTGGGATTAATTACACAAATAAAATTTGAATACAAAATATTATGAACGCGACCACTCGCTTCCATCTATAGGGTCTAAATCATTGTCGAGAGTTTAACAAGACCTACAAGATTTATCAACGATTGGCTCAGTTGGAAGAGCGCTCGCACGGAACGCGAGAGGTCGCGGGTTCGATTTACGCATCGTTCATAAAATTTTGTTTTCAAATTTTAATATGATAATCCGCTATTAATTTTAGGATTCCGTAGCCAAATGGCAAAAACGGAACCCTTATAGATTCGTCCGTATGTTACAGCCACTTTTTTCCGAAACTATAAGAACTATAACTGTTGAAACTTGATAAATAGGTGTATGATGTGAACCGCATTAAGATTTTCTCAGAAAAATAGAAAAAAAACAATATATTTTGGGGGTATCCCATACTTAGAACTGAAACTCAAAAAAAAGTGTTTTCATCAACACCATACGTGTGGGATATCTACGGATAGCTCTACAAAACGGAACCCTTCATGGGCGAATTCGACTCGCACTTGGCCACTTTTTAGAAGACAAGCCATCAACGGAGTACACTAAACACAATTGAGAATAATAACTCTCGTCAATTTATTTATTAATAGGACACCCAGAAGTTGTTAAATTTTAATACGCCTAAAATACTTATGTATATATATCGAATATTAACAAAATATGTTCTGAATGTACAACAATGAAGGTGTCACAACATGCACAGTCTTTACTTTCGTGAGAACAAGAACACAATAATATAAAATAAAAATTAAAAAATCAAGATACATGCAAATTTGGAAAAAAAAGAAGTTACATAAGTCTTTTGGAGCCTAACAATCTAGAGACATTTTTTTTTAAATACAGGTAGCGAATCTTTAAATAAAAGGATTGTGTGGTTTTATGAAACCACGGTAAAGGTGAAACTTTTTTTCACATTATATACATTTAACTAAAAAATTTTGGAATAATATTCCAGTAAGGGTATTACAAATCGCTTTATCATTCTTAATTTTATGCTTGGATAATTGGAATGATAATGTGAAATAATAAAAGTAGACTAAGTCTCCAACTAATATTTTTATTGAACTATACTTTTGAATACTTTCAATTCTTTTTCATGTATATAATATAGACGTATAGTTTACATGGGGTAACTGATTCCCAATACTTTTCAATCAATATTTTTAATCATTGAGAGTACGACAAACATATTACATAATAATTATTTAGATTATATACACATATTAAAAACAAACATAATATCGTGGAGCACTGGCACAAATGAGTAATAGTCTATACACTACACGGTCAGCTGCTGCGAACGATAGGCGCCGCCCGACCGTCACGCGACATGCAACACACAGACGAAACAGTTTGAGACGATATAATAAAAGTTTCACTTTTAAATCTCTTTGTCTATAAATTCATTAATTATCTATACCTAATTCTTATTAATTTATTGATACATTTAATGATAGACGTAACTACTATTCTATTTTCCAGTAATTAAATGCACGTCACAAACAATAAAGAGCCGTTGTTTAATTGAAACGCGAAGTTATTGTGATAACAATGTCATAATTTCACGATTCGCCGAAACACGATAATGAGGTTATCTCGTCCGGGATGAAATTATGAAACTGTTCGAATTTCTAGCGTTTTAATGGTCGCTAATTTATTTGTTGCTAATTGTGTTGCGCGCGATATGTGTCACGGATTTTGAACAATCGATCTCTGTTTCGAAAGATTTATATGGCGAAGTCGAATTGCATCAAAATGCGATTGTATTACAATTTTTGAAACTATGATTTTGGGAAAAGAATTATTGGAGTGAATCGTAATAAACGATTGCTTTATATGTATATAGCCGTTCTATTTTGTTATTTATCTTCTTCTTCTATATATATAAAAATGAATTGCTGTTCGTTAGTCTCGCTAAAACTCGAAAACGGCTTGACCGATTTGGCTAATTTTGGTCTTGAATTATTTGTGGGAATCCAAAGAAGGTTTAAAAGGTATATAGAATAAATATGAAAATGCTCGGAATTAAATTAAAACAACGATTTTGATTATTCTTTGATGTGTCTCCCATAGTTCAGAAATCAAATTAAAATAATAGTTTAAAATGAATAACTAATTCTGAACCAACCAAACAAAACAAAACAAAAAGTTAATCAAATTGGAATCCTCGTTATTCAATACTAATCTGAATAAATGAACCTACACAAAAAAGTACAAGCTATAAGAATAACTTTTCTGAGAGAAGTACCAAAAAAATTCCTCACGCCATGCCAAAAAACTTGTTTAACTTCAAAGAAAAGTGGTAGTTCAAAAAGGCTCGGCAGTGTTAACTATAACCAACAGCAAGCATTAGCAACCTACAAATAAGACTTAAGGATATGTGTAACAGGATGAAGTAGTATTCATAGCTCGAAATGCTATACTTTCACCACAAAACTTGTCTAAAAACACCATGTTTGCGTGTTTTCTGCTTACTCTTCGCCTTAAATGCCTGAGCTTGTGGCGCCGTCATAGGACGGGTCGTTTCCTTGTCTAAAAATGGTCTAAGGAGGCGATTCATTGGTATACACGTCCTGCTCGTGAGTGGGCTCTACTTGTAGGGGCTAGATAATCCTGGTATCGGGAAATGTGCTTCATGTTTTTAAAATTAAAGTTATTTAAAATATTTATAATTTTATACATATTTTTATAATCGTTTATAAAATTCTCGCATAATAATGTAACTGTAGGGTGTAATTTAACTGCGTCTTTAAATTTTTATTACATTTTTATTAACACGTAACTTTTACGCAAAAACCTTATTTTAAACAACAGCTAAACTCACGCGTTTTATCCTTTAAAATATATTTTATTTAAATATTTAAAATGAAACTTAACTCGTAATTTGGTAAAGGAGCCATTGTCCTCTTATAGGATAAGTAATACCTACAGAGCACTTAAAACCTAAACAATACAATGGTTAGCTATTGTTTGTTAACAATACTGCAGACTTTCCGTTCCTATTATCAAATCAAATCAAAATCACTTTATTCATGGTAGGTATTTATTCAAGGTAATGACACTTACGAATGTCAAAAGTTTACGTTTTTCACATATACCGCCATTTCCGTAAAGGTTGAGTTTTAATGATGGGGAAGAAACTCATTGCCACTCTTTTAAATCAACATTAACAGCTTCGTTTTACAAATCATTTATTGCATACAAAAGTATACATGTATAATATACTAATGAGTAATAAAAAAAACTACGTTTAAAAAACCGACTTTAAAAACTGAAAAGTATCAAATAACTAAAAATTTAATTTAATGCACCTTTGCCTTTAATATTAATAAAATGCTATTATTTATATGTGCTACCTATTGATAGGTTTTAAGTCGGTGCCAAGCCCTAAATAAAATAAAACTTAATATTATAAACAGCTTACTTGCTGTAATTATTAAGGTTGTCTGTCCACGGTTTCTGTCCGCTTGGGTTGTTTTGTTCTAGACGAAGCTATCCCGCTTAAAGTCACGCGTGGCGAGTGTAGGTACCTATATTACATTTGGCTTGGAACCGACTTCAAATATATGTAGCACATACAAATAATAGTATTCTATTAATATTAAAGGTAAAGGTGTATTATATTTAATTTTTAGTTATTTGATACTTTTCAGTTTTGAAGTCGGATTTTATAAGCGTAGTTTTTTTTTATTTTTTACTTTTTAGTGTCACTTAATAATTATAATATATAATCAACCTGAATGAAAACTCCTAAAAAAGTAAACAAAAATTTTCATAAAATGAAAACTACTCGGCCAAACTATGTAAAAAATTTTATGGGACCAAATGGCATCTATTCTGCATCGAACTAAAATTACGTAAATCGGATCATAAATCTCAGAGTAATCGGTGTACACACATAAAAAAATACCGATCGAATTGATAACCTCTTCCGTTTTGAAGTCGGTTAAAAACACAAGTTTATATATCGATATGAAAGCACTATGTGAAACGCTGTTACCGGCTATCATAATATCGAATCGAACAATGTTGAACAACGACCAATGCTCCTGATTGATGTCAGTATGCACAGTCATTTCTCCATCTATTTGTTGCGACAACTAGTTAAATTGCCTGTTTGCTTTGACGGATCGCTTTCAAATTGTTCGCTTGCTATCATTGTAAGGTGTAACCATAGCAACAACCAATTAAATGCTTTCACGATGTTACCGATTCAAATCTTTTGTGTGAACAGCTCAGGTAATATATTTTCAATCATTTTCCTATTTTTTGTTGAGCTCTATAATATATTAACATGCTCCACAGATAATTGCTCACGGCTTTACTTTTGGAGAAAAGCTGATTTATTTTATTGGTTATTATATTCTTTCTTTATTTTTTTATTTTTTTTTATGGAATTTATATTAAAAGGAATACTATTAACAGTACAATAGTAAGTGACAAAGAAGTTTAAGACAAAAACGAAAACACATGGAGCTTTATAATATAAATAACTAAACTTTATGTTTATTGTTAATAAATTAAACATTTGTTTTTGTTTTCTAATATATTCCTTAATTAATTATGCAATTACCGCAAGGTGCTTATTTTCTTTATAAGTTACATACTTATATATTTATAAGATACTTTATAAGTTATTTACTTAATACCTTGTACCTTATATTTTTGTAAATCGATGAATGCCGGCTGCACGCACGAAAAAGTGTCACGTTCCGGGTGAGCCCAGCGTGCAAGCGAGAGTGAGGAACAAGCGAGAGAGAATCACGATTGGTCTAAGCGTTCGGCTTGCGACGCATCTTGTTCGGCGAATGCAGGAATAAAAGGCAATGTTAAATATTGAAAAAAAATTAAAATGACTCGACGGTCGTATAAAAAGATGTATTCTAATGACATTATCACGTAAATTTATCGTTCGAAAACTGACAATGATTACATAATTTATCATAAATTGGAAAAAGGCATATTATCAAAGACTCAAGGAATATTACTTTGTAAAATATTTGATCGTTAGACGCCATCTTGAAATGTCATCATTAATACAATTACCCTTATACAGTTCTCGACATTTATGATATTTACTGGGCAGCTCTTGAACAGCATCCAAGAAATCAGCATAATAATACAATATAAAATAACAACGTCTAAGTTGCTAGAAGAAAACCGCAATAAGAAACGCGGAAACGCTATAATCGGTGACAAATACATACCTGAGTGGCCAGTATCAACTGACATATATCTGTGTTGCCATACTTATCTGTTGTTTCATTCGTATGCCCCCTGTTTGCTTGCCCTACACATTATGAAGATAATGAAAGAAGGCTGAATTTGAATATGAGGCCCCGGGGCCCGGCGATATATAACAACATATTGTTAATTTTTTGGCAGGATCCAAATAATTACTTTAAATTTACAATTTATTTATCTATATATTTAAATCAATAAAAAATTCAAATACAAATAGTCTTATTTTAGATCTGCTTTACATAATTGTTTATAAATATAGCATCTCGTATACAGAAATGCCTATCAATTAATTTTAATTGAAATCAACAAGTTTTTATTTTATTCTATAATTTCGGAGAAAAGGAATTTGACTCAGAAGGCGTAATATTATGGTTATTAATAAGGGTATGGCATAAAACGTAAGTGTAGAACAGTTACTTTA
Source organism: Leptidea sinapis (assembly GCF_905404315.1). Lineage (NCBI taxonomy): Eukaryota > Metazoa > Arthropoda > Insecta > Lepidoptera > Pieridae > Leptidea > Leptidea sinapis. The sequence continues at coordinate 31,476,162 of NC_066312.1, read as the reverse complement.
ATAATATCTAAACGATCACACATATTATGATTATAATAAAGCATTATTCTTCAAACCTTATTCAAATAAGTTTCGTTAAGTTCAGAAAATGTAGAGCTCGAGAGAAGAACATACAAGAAACACAACGGTTACTGTTTTAAATCAAATAGATTATTTTACATTGGCTGTTATATACCCAATAAATTAGTTTGTAAGGTGCTGCATGCAAACCCGTCATATATTTCCGAAGCAAATAGATAGTCCTTTAATTTACATCAAACACAAACAATTTAAACAAAATATATTTTGTGTATTTCTCTCTGTTAACAAGAGTTTACTCTTTTTTCTTCAGTTTAAATAATTTAAGCCTTCAGGTACAAGCCAGTCGAGATCAAGAAGTTAATGGGGTCCCTGGGGGACTCAATCCGTACCTGTGTCATAGCCGAAAGCAGTTAAAATTCAGAACACCTTGTGGCGCTGAACGCGGCACTTACGCCGCGTCTTGAATTAAACATAACGCCACCTCCAGCTAATACGGTGTGGGAACTGAGCGTCACAAGAACTACCTTTACGCCCATTAACATAGAACCACCTCTGAATTGCGCTCGGATAGTTTTTACACTAGAATACAGTTAGGTAAATGATCTGTCATGTGGTGGTACTAGTAATTACTTACTTACATGTTAATAATGACGGTAGTTCATCAGATAAATCTAAAGCCATGAGTACACCAGACTGTGATGACGCTCAATAAAGGTATAAAATGCGAACCGCTCAATAAAGGCTTAGAAAGCCAAAAAATGCAAAAAGGGTGGTTGTTGCGCAACCGTGGAGTCCTTTAAAGTCTAGCAATGACTCAAATATATACTATTTTCACGCTAGAATGTGCAGTCACAGTGTTATGCTGCTTTGTTTTTTGACGTCGCGGGTAGCACCTAGTTTAGAAAAAGTCAAGAACACTCTGGGAGCGACGTAAGAAAAAACTGCCTTATAGATGAAAATAAAACTATTTTCTTGGTATCAATTCGGCTTGTGTCATCTAAGGTTTACTAAATCTATAACATTATTAAGAAATATTTAACCAATTTTAGCTGTTTTGATCAAATATTAAGTTTCGGGGTAATTTGAAAGAAATAAAAAAAATGATGAAAGTTTTATAATACACTATTATTTAATTTAAGAAAAGAACCTCATATATCTTTGAGAATCTTTGAGTTTCAATTGATCAAACTCGGAATTTCGAAGTAATTTCGAAAAAACACTACTTTCGATTTTCTTTGGTCAACGATAAGTCACGAACGAATCAACCCATTTTGACCGATCTACACTAAAATGTGTTCATGCACTATAATATCTTTAGATAATTTATGTCTAGATAGGCTGTGACGGCTGTGAACACTATTTTCATTAATGCACACTAAAACAAAGTGTCTAACAAACCACGAGTGCAAGGCGAAGCTGTCATGCACATTAAAGTAATAAACCTAGGCCTATTATCATGCGTTGCCTTACAGCAAGAGGCTCTTTCTAGGCGTATACCTTAGATTATAAATATCCTTTGTAATTGTATAAATAATATGAAAAATGTAGAAGTTTTTGTACACATATGTCTGACAGGTTTATTATTGTTTTCATGTCACTAACGTGTTTTGAATTACTAAAAGGGAGAATAACTCAAACGTGCGTGCCCTTGCGAAAACGTGATCCATGACAACTAGAAGTCACGTGATTTGCCACCAAAAACAACAGGTACACAACACGAAACACGGTGATTGGTGGTGCCAAGTTACATAACAAACAAGAATAAGTTATGAACACTTAATTCTTAGAGGAAATTATAATTTGCTACTCAACTCATCTAAAATGGCTATGCTGTCTCTTGCTTAGATCATTTAAATACGTCTAGAAGAAAAAGATAGTGAAAATACCACAGTGTCTGAAGACGAAGGTTTTTAACCAATGTGTGTTGATAGTGATGACTTACGGTACGCTGACGTGGTCGCGAACTATGGGTCTTATGAGAAAGCTCATGGTCGCTCATAGGGCAATGGAGAGGGCTATGCTCGGAGTATCCCTGCAAGATCGAATTAGAAATGAGATCCGTAGGAGAACTAAAGTTACCGTTATAGCCCAAATGATTGCGAAACTGAAGTGGCAGTGGGCAGGGCACTCGAATGGCGACCATGTACCGGAAGACGCAGTGTTGGTAGGCCCCCCAAAAGATGAACCGACGATCTGGTCAAGATCGGAATACGTTGGATGAGGGCAGCGCAGGACCGATTGTCGTGGAAATCTTTGGGGAAGGTCTTTGTCCAGCAGTGAACGTCTTCCGGCTGATATTATGACTTTTAACGAGAAGTTCGGCCCTAACTTCTTCTTCTTCTGTTATTATATTCCCCTAAGGGATGTTGGAGATCATTTCTCTATACGATCAGTCAGATCAGTCTTTTCTACTCGTCAGCTCTCTGATTCTCAGTCAGCTCTCTTACCCTGCTTCGCTCTGTTTATTCTCAATGATCCTCCTGATCAAATCATATTTCTTGTTTCTCTAGATGTGGCCCCAGTCCTGTCCTAATCTTTACGGTTTTGACTACCATCTTTTTTTTCTTTCGTCTAAGTATTTCTTTATTCGTTACCTTATCTATCCAAGAAATTTTGAGCATGCGTCCATACAACCGCATCTCTATTCTCAAATGCATAAAGTTTGTTTGCTATGGGTATATCGGTGACTTTGGTTCTCCTACGAAACTCCTCATTTCTGATCTCATAGGGAAACTCCGAGCATATCCATTGCCGTCTGAGTGGTCATGAGCTTTCTCACCAGGCTCATATTTAACGACCACGTCTGCGTTAAGTAGGTAGTCATCACTGGCAACGCACACTGGTTGAAAACTCGTTAAAAGGGTGATAATTAATTCAAGCAAGTAAACGAAACAGATTCCACAATATTTGCACTTCGCAAGCTCCAGTTGAATGTCGAACGATTGTCGATCTCAATTCGCCAGCAGGTACATCATGAATGAGTAATTCGACATCGTCTAACAAGTTGTACCGACCCGGCAACGACCACCGCCAAATGGCTCCGAATTTAATTAATTAGGGCTGAGAGCCGACGCGAGCTTATGCATCCTTCATGTTTCCGCTTCAATAGCAATCTAGTTGGTGTTTGCTTTCTACGGATTCTAGGAAAGAGCTAGACATACAAGTTCTAAGTTAAAGTGAAAATTTATTTATCCGCGTTGGACACTTTTTGGTAGGGGAATCTCTTATGGCTTTGCATCACCAACATGCTTATGACTGGCCCACGCGATAAATATATACTTAAAAATATATTTAATTATATCCAGTTAAGACTTTTTGTATGAATGAAATCTCATGAGTTCGCGTCTATACTATACAGCTGATGTACCTATTGTGTAAAATTTGGACAGTGTATACTATAGTAGTATATATCTTTAAAGTGAAATTGAAAGGATCTATTGAAAAGTTCAATGTGTTCATCACCGTGCATTGTTGAAATTATGTTTTTCTTTTACTAATATATTATTGCCCAACTAGCAGACAGACATACGCCGTTAGAAAGATTAGAGAGTACACGAATGTTGCTACCGCTACATTATTGTACTTCAGTTATTTTCACAGCATCATGACGTACGATATTTTACTGTGGGATCATGCTGAATTATTATCTAAATTAGTATTTATTTATTTATTTATTGTCATAAAAGGTCATATCATTCGCAGTCCGATAGTGGAACGGCAAAAGTGTGCTTAAAGACATTGTAAGCACACATGTTTAGTCGTGTCACTGTCCTTCTAAATTCAACATACCTAACTTGAACTGAATAAGTGTTTTACATTGCTGCTTATTGACCAAGAATATTTTAAGCAACTTGAGGAAATGCGGCAATGTATAGATAATTATAGCAGCCGAGGCGTCTTATGATGTAATTTGAAGCATTCCGTATTTCGTCTTTGTACATATACGACGTGTGTTGTCTATATATTATGTTTAGAACGTCATTGGTATAGGAATTAAGTATTAGTAAGTATTACTATAGTTTTGTTGCATCACTTTACATAATTGAAATCATTTGTAAAACGATAAATCTGTAAATGTTGATTTAAAAGAGTGGCAATGAGTTTCTTGCAACTGCTTATTTATTTATTTATTAAGGCTTACCAACTAGATACATAATTTTACATATACGAAAAGTTAAACATTAATAAGTGTTACTATTTACATATCTAAATTAAAGGTATGCACATCGTTAAATTTTCTTCTTCTTTTCTTGCTTGCTTTTCATGCTTCTCATTAAAGCTCAACCTTTTCCGACGTAATTGTAAATTTAAAAAAGTTTGTGTGTACTTGTATGTATGCATCAAGAAGTTATACATTTTTGGCGAAACAAAGCAAAAAATCCTTAAAATTATTTATTGCTCTTGCTATGCTACGTTTGTAGAAAGAACAATATTATAAAAGTCTTGCAAAAGATGGCTTTGACAATTAATTATTAAGTAACGAATACGACTGTATGGGCTTGACCCTTGTCCTAATAATGGACAATGAAACCAAAAAAAAAAATAACTAATGTCGCAAGCGTCAGAAAATTTTTTAGGAACCAATTTCACCCTATTACTTTTGTGTTACAGTGATGCACGCGCATCTCAAAATTTCACTCTCATTTTTTTTTCATAACACGCCTATAGATATATACCTTCAAAATAATAAGAAATCTTATTTGATAATCATTTTGATTTAGGGTTAAAGACCAAGAATATAAATGATATTTCTTCTTAGATACCTCAATTATGGCGTTGTATGCCCGCAGCAAGAAGGAAAGATAGTAAAGGATTGTTTAAACATAAAGGAATTCTAGATCTTGCCGACACTGTTGTAAAGTCGAGACATGACATGAGCCGGACCACAGATTTAAAACCCGCACTGGCAGGGCGCGCCATTTTTAGAGAAGCTTCGTAGAATTGTGCTGAGCAGGAAGGGAGTTTTTGTCGGCTGTCGCCACTGCAGTGAATGTTTATTCGCGTTTATACAATAAAACGGCCATTAGAGTTGCAAGTTTAATAAGTTTTTGCTGGGACTACACTGTCAGTTATGTCGAGAACTTGCAAAGGGCAGAACTACTTTATGTAGTTGATCTAATAGGCAAACTGTGATACATGCAGTGTCGCTATCATAGAATATAATTGTAGAGAATACAAGGCAATGACTTTGCACGCGTAAAGTTAAAGTCAAATCAACATTATTCAATTAGGCTAAAACTAAGCGCTCTTGAATAGTAACTATAACTATTTCTTTTAAATTACTGAATCTACCATATGTTCGGAAATAGTTGAGGTCGTGAAAAGAACATACAATAAACTCAACGGCCTTTTCAATCAAATTTTATTTTATAATGTTTGTTATATATATAACAAATTAGTTTGTAAGGTGTTGCATCCAATATATGAATCGTGTTTAAATATTTCATAAAAAATAATAAAGAATATACTGTAAGAATATAAATTATCGTATATTGGATGCATCAACCTTTAGAGCTTGAATTCATTGTTTGTGTAAGGATGCTTCGTGAACATGATGGTCGTGACTACTGTTATAATTAGTAATTGCATTCAACTATTGACATCGTTTTCATCTGACCTTAAGCCGGATTTACTTACAATTTCGAAGATTTTAAGGTTTTCGGTTGGAACTATAATATGAATGAATGAAAATTCTTTATCGCACTAAAAAGATGTTACAATTTGTACAAACGGCTGGATAACTTGGCGTTGCGTAGAGACGTCGCTTCATTGTGTATCTTCTACCGCATTTATCACGGGGAGTGTTCCGAAGAGCTGTTTCACCTAATTCCTGCCGCCGAATTCCACCTTCGCACGACACGCCACAAGGTAGGATATCATCCTCACCATCTGGATGTGTGGCGGTCCTCCACAGTGCGGTTTACAAGGAGCTTTCTTCCACGTACTACAAAGCTGTGGAATGAACTTCCATGTGCGGTTTTTCCGGGACGATACGACATGGGTACCTTCAAAAAAAGGGCGTACACCTTCCTTAAAGGCCGGCAACGCTCCTGTGATTCCTCTGGTGTTGCAAGAGAGTGTGGGCGGCGGTGATCACTTAACAACAGGTGACCCGTACGCTCATTTGTCCTCTTATTCCATAAAAAAAAATACAGTCTCCAGGTTACAAAATTTTGGTATTTTCATTTTATAAGAGGGGGCAAACGGGCAAGAGTCTCACGTGATGGGAAGACAGGCAACCGCACATGAACATCCAGAACACCAGGGCTCAAGCTATGCGTTGCTGGCCTTTAAGGTGGGAGTATGCTCTTTTTTGAAGGTCATTGATTCCACAAAGTGGCTGTACGAGGCAAGAAATCTCTTGCAAAATGCGCGGTTGTGAGATGCATTATGCAACAACAGGTTGTACATACATACAATAAAAGTTTACTTTTTCTGGATCATTTTAAAGGTACAGAGCCCTTTGTATAATAATAGTCGTAATTACTAGACTTAAAAAAATCTTTTTACAACAAGACGCGGGTAATTGTGTATACGAGTATGTAATAACTAACTGACCTGGAAAACATTGTTTTGCCACATAAATTATTTTTGAAATAGACCGTTTTTTGCACATTGCAATATTACTTAAATTTTTATAGAATAAAAGAATTTTTCTAAAGTAAACGTAGCCTAAGTTACTGCCTATTACATCAGCTACCTGCCAAAAATAGTCCCGTCTAAATCGGTCCAGCCATTTCAGGGATTAGCCGGAACAAACAGACAGACCGACAAAAATTGTAGAAAACGTTAGTTCAATATTACAAACAGACACTCCAATTTTATTTATATGTATAGATTTCTTAGATCATTTATACGTCCAAATAGACTAGGACAGCTGTGAAAACGTCGAAAACAAAAAAGTAGTAAACCTGACTTGTTATCAATGGTTGTCTAGAAACAAGATTCTCTATCTAGAGTCTAGAAGATCATATCTAAGATTAATTTTTTCATATGAAAGTCATCTACTTCGAATTAATATATGCATTTAAGAGGAAATTAGCAGCATATTGTCCATACAACCTCTAGACTGTTTTTTGTTAAATCCAAGGAGGGTTTTTTTAACCCTAGATGAGTTTTTTTGTCTAACTCAACTCCTAGGAGACACAAGTTTGTACGTTCATAAAGTCTCCCTTTGTCGTATCCCCTCGATTCGAGATCACTCCTCTAACTGCCACAGCCTGTATCGGCATACTTGGCATCGATATATCGAGCGTCGTTCAGTTGCATTGTCACTTGGAAGAGAAGGCCAATTTAGCCTCTACAAAGCTTGGTGTACTCAGTACTTAACTTCAAGCTACCGCTTGTAACTATATAAAGGCGCAAATTCGGCCTCACATCTAGTACTGTTCTCAACTCTGGGCGGGCGCTCCCCAGTACCAGCTTCCATTTGACATACAACGAAGAGCGGCTTGAATCATCGACGGTCAAGTCATCTCCAATCGGCTTGATTCCAAAGAATTTCCATTGCGTAGAGATGGGGTTTATCGCATGTATGACGGGGAGTACTCAAAGGAGCTGTTCCGGTTGATTCCAGCGGCTGAATTCCACCACCGGACATTGCGTCAAAATACAAAATACCACCCGCATCACATTGACATCTGTTATTCCAAAACCGCGCGTGTTGCAAGAAATTTCTTTCCACGCACAGCCACTTTGTGGAATCAATTACCGACTGCTGTTTTCCCGAACCGAAATGACTTAGGGACCCTCAAGAATAGAACATACTCCCACCTTAAAGGCCGGCAACGCATCTATTGACACTGTTCTTGCTGATGTCCATGGGCGGTTGTTTCACCACTCCCCATCCCGTGAACCGTTTGCCCCCACTTATATAAAAAAAAATATGTAATTATGCACACACATAAATTTTCAGCTTTCGCGATAGCAATGAAAAAAAAATTATTTTTATAATAAAACAAATTTCGTAATGTTAGTTATGAAACCTCGTTTTAAAATTCAACATTTTCACTCATTACTCATAAGCGCAGCTGTCAAAGCATGAGAAAGACAAACACTCCGATTTTCCAGCCAACATTCTTTTACCATTGTTTATCGACAGATGAGTAATGCTTGCGATTTTTATATAGAAGTGAGGCGTCGAGTGTATTGTAAAGATACTCTACTTTGTTGGCTTTAAGCAAATTTGAAATATTTTTAAAACTAGCTGCTGCCCGCGACGTCGTCCACGTGGACCCTGTGAAGCAGCAAAAATATATATTATGCCTGTATCTAACGCAATAATATGTAGTCTATATTATATTGTCACGACCTATTGATAATATTGCAAATTTGAATTTTAATAGTATTTATAAATTTATTCAGTACTTCACCCGCCACCATACTATCGCGCACTCGGTTGGTTCTCGTAAATATTAAAAATATTGTATCCTAAAAATCAAAGTTTATCTGTCTTAAATATCAGAAGCGATACAAGTGTTGATTTTGATATAAGAACCAATTTGAATGTACCAATTGTGCATTATCAATTTTTTTCCCCTTCTAATTATAAGTGGTGTTTTAATGTTACAAATAAATAAGGCTAATTATTGTTTACCAAATAAACTATAACAAATAAAAATAATTTTATTGCACAAAGAAACTTTATAATACTACGAGCTGCCTAGACAGACGTTGTTCTGTTCATAATAAAAAAAAAGTCTAACAGGTGGAATTTCGTAAATCTTAGCTAACCTCTATTCGACGAAAGGAATATTACTACAATCATATAAAAAATACAAAATGTATGGATATTCCCTATTAAAGTAATTTATTCTTACTTTTCACCTCAAGATAAAACCGACATTAAATATACAAGTGAACGCGAAATCGAGGCCGTTCATTACATTTCTTTTAGCGCCAGTACAAATAAAGAATCTTCAATTGACTGGAGGTTTATTGTACTTTTCATTTAGCGTCTCTCTCGATGTGTGTAGATCTGATTATACGTTATTAGAATCTGCTTAAGTTGGAACTCATTCTCTGCAACAAATATATACTATATTTGTACATCTGTTTAGTAATACATCATCGTTGTTTGTTATGGAATAGCTTTTAATAAATAGAAAAAACTGTGATTGATTTAGACTACAAAAGAGAAGTGAAAAGTTTATCAAGGTTAGGTTATTTAAATAGAGAATATCCATACATTTATTGTATTTTAATGCAATGTTTTACTCAAAGATTAGTTAACCAACTCGGAAACTGTACTGGCGCGCATGTACGAGTAGTTACTATGCATCAGTATTAAGCCTACTACTTGGTAAAATCTATTTAGTAAGTCTTTTGTTGGGCAATGTATAATATATGCTTTTACAACATCACCCCAAAGAATGTACAAAACAAATGTGTTACCAAATTAAAATAGAAATATATTTATTTACCACTAGCTGACCCGACAGACGTTGTTCTGTATATCTTATATATAAAATTCTCGTGTCACTATGTTCGTTCCCGTACTCCTCCGAAACGGCTTGACCGATTCTCATGAAATTTTGTGAGCATATTGAGTAGGTCTGAGAATCGGCCAACATCTAATTTTTATACCCCTAAGTAATAAGGTTGTTCACCCTTGATTTTTTTTTTTAATTTTTGGACGAAATTTTTTGTTTTTATTCTTTTATAATGTGGCATAAAAAAATACATACAACTTCAAATTTTCACCAATCAACAGTTACTTTTGTATCTCGATTTTAATACCGGCAATACAACGTTTGCTGGGTCAGCTAGTAATATATAAAATAATGTGTTTATATGAATTTGTCAATAATATATCATAACATCAAAAATTACTTCGTAAAATATGCACCCTGCTGTCGTAATGAAATTGTTTCACAGCAGAACTGTCAAACCGTGCGTCAATAAATTCTCTCATATAAATTATGTATGGACTCATCAAAGGAAAAACAAATTTGTTGTTTTTATTTAATTTAGCAGCATTTTCCTATTTATTTACCTTTTAAACCTTCACTGGACTTCCACAAATGATTCAAGACCTAAAGTAGCCAAATCGGTCCAGCCGTTCGCGAGTTTTAGCGAGACTAACGAATAGTAATTCATTTTTATATATATAGATAGGGAGTGACAGTAACACAACATACGGATATTATAACAACAATTGGTAAAAATCATGAAGCTACATCAGTTCGTGATGGGGCTTTGATATGAGAAGAAGAACTGATAAGAAACTCCCAGACCATTTTTTAAATAATATAACAACTTAGTCTATTTAATATTTTTATATATTTTAGGTGGCCTGCCAAGAACCAGACGAGAACCATGCATCATTATCCTCTATATAATCTACTATACTATAGTTAGCCTTCTATGTCAAAGAAGCTTTGATATATTTCTTGAATTTTCGCTAGCGAGTCCAAATAAAAAGTAAAAAGTGGCTGTTATATCGATAGTGTTAACACTTAAGGGACACTAAAGTACAATTATGCCTCCGACGCGACGCGAAGCTCTGAGCGGACTTTAGTGATCCGAGGCTTTTACGAAATATACGGATCTAATAGGGAAGGGTTATACCATAAATAATAAAACAGTTCCTCATATCACTTTATTACATAGATATTTTATAGTTATACGAAACACCACAATATGACGGTAGTAATATTTACAAAAGCGATGGTCTTCTATTTATTTATATAAAAGCAGAAACTGACTCACTGATCGATCAACACACAGCTGAAATCGCTGGGTCTAGAATCACTTAATTTTGCAAAAATATTCCTTTAGTGTCGTAGGTGTGCACTAAGTAAGGATTTTTCAAAATACATCCCCCAAGGGAATGAAATAGGCGATAAAAGTTTGTATGAAACTTTTTATTCCTTGGACGTGTGCTTTCAATAACGTAAGCACTTCTTCTATTACTAAAATGTACAAAAATCGATAACACAAGCAAGCAGACAGCTTGTCGCCTGCCACTCAGCGTCAGTAATCCAATCCGTTCAAGGAGGGAGGCTTATTGCCCTCACCTATATTACGTCTCCCATTCACTCGGCTAGCCTATGACTTCCCGTCCCTCATAATTCTTCCTTCACAAAGCACCGGCCCTAATTAGGTTGCCACCTTACAAATATTACGAATATCTTTGGCCCAACTTCGGGGCTCTATTTTCGTGAGCAGCTGTCAGAAATTTTAGTCTAAATTGAGTATTCGACGTTTGAGTATTTTTGTTGCATCACTTTACATATATTGTAACTTAAATGATTTGTAAAAAATATGAAGCTGTAAATAATTCAATGTAATGGCAATGAGTTTTTAAACATTTATATCTACTAGTCTCGAATGCAAAACCAGAGCTAAATCTATGACCGCAGATGAATTTAAAAATCTTTCAAAATAAAATAAAATAAATATTTCAAAGTCCTGTATATGTAGTATGTAATATTTAAGTATACGCTCGTTAGAAGCAGTAACAGTACATTGTGTGCTAGATTCTAGACGGAAGCGAACACGAGACAAGTATATTTTTTTGAGCATTTGAAATGTAAGTATTTAGCAAAACGATTAAAAATGTCAAGTTAGTTACACAATTTTATTAATTTAAAGGGACACTTGCCTGAAATACGACACAGACAGTTTTTCACTGAACAAAGTGTTCATTTTCAATCATTGCGTGGCATTGTATCAAAGCGCGGTCGAAACACAACTGAACAAAAATTCTGCCTAATAATAGGCAATATTAATAGAGTGTTGCTTCAGACAATTTTGAGCGTGAGTCTAGTAGTTTATTGTACGTCAATGAGGCCAACACCGTGTAGCCAAAGCCGAATTAAGTTAAAAAAATAATAATATCTCACAAAAGTTTTAAAAATTTAACGTTAACATTGGCGATAAAGGCAAGAACGTTTTATATAATTTAGTAGTAGAAGCCGGCGTTTCCCGTGCGAGTAATCGATAACAATATTTTCCGCTAGCGAAACGGAATGAGTGGGGAAGTGACAGCTAAGTGTAGAGATATTTCATTACGATAAACTTTCAACTTCGTTACACTCCCTCGGATATTATAACTCGGGAAACGGGAGCGAATGATCTCTGACCGATGTGCTTACACGCACCTGGCTGGGAAGGGGTTTTTTTTGTAAGCAATCGGCTTGGCAAATAAACTGGGCATAAAGTTAATTTATTTATTTATTTAAGAATTAAAACTATTTTTAACTTTACAAAACTGTTCAATTCTAATATGATTTCTAGTTTATACTTCATCCCACTGCTGGGCGAAGACCTCCCCCTTTTTCATCCACAATATTTTGTCAGCTGTTGATCGGGTCCAGAGTACTCCTTCAAAGTCAATTAATTCGTCGATCCACCTGGTGGTAGGTCTACCTCTTTTTCGTTTTGCGTCCCTCGGATACCATGATGTGACCAGACTACTTCAGCTATTGCTTGATCTTCTTGTTATATGTTCTGCCCAGTTCCATTTCATTATTTTCGTTACTCTTGCTACATCTTGTAATTTACTTTTTTGTCTTATATTTTTAATTAGTATCTTATCTATTAAGCTTATGTTTAAAAAAATATAATATAATAATAATATTGACACACTTTTAACACAAATTATCTTGCCCCAAATTAGGCATATATAGCCTGTGTTATGGGTTGCAAGACAACGATATATTTAATACAATATACATACTGAAACATACATAAATACATATAAACATTCATGACTCGGAAACAAACATCCATATTCATCATATAAATGCTTGCACCTACCGGGATTTGAACCCGGGACCTCTAGCTTAGTAGGTAGGATCGCTAGCCACTCGGCTATACAGGTCGTCAAATCTTTCCATGTTTCCCTGTGCTGTTTTGACTTTCCTAAGCTGACTCCTATTCATATAAAGTTATACCAAGAACTTGCAATTAATTATTATTACTTTTACCATGCTCTTTTTTCTTACGTCAAATATAGTTGATTTCTCAAAGTTTTAAGTAATTTAATATTCTGAGATACTAAATTACTAAATTTTTTTTACATTATAAATGTATTTATTGTTGATGCTCCATCTATCTTGCAGTCCGTTGTCACCAGGCTGTATCTCATGAACCGTGATAGTTAGACGGATCAAAATTTTCACAGATGATGTATTTCTATTGCCGCTATAACAACAAATACTAAAAAACAGAATCAAATATTTTTATATGGGGCTCCAATACAACAAATTAGTTTTTTTTTTGCCATTTGTATAGACAATAATTGTAAGGAACTCTTCGTGCGCGAGTCCGACTCGAACGTGGCTAGTTCTTTTTAACTATGTCACATCTTGAAGCAATGTATGTATGAAACTTTAAAATATTCGCTCCAACTAATATTAAAATATTTACAAACATCTGCTATTAAATCCACAGCTAATCTACAAATTACTTATATCTTTAAAAAGTTGACATGATTTTGCGACAGCTAAATAAATACTTAAGAAAGAATATGTTCACGAAATACAAATGGTTTAATACCAATCAATCGTTCACTTCGTAACTTACAAGAAAACCGATTTATTTATTTATCTCGCCGATCGCCTCATTCCGAATTCCATTCTTATTTTGGCTCCAACCATGAATTTCAATTTGGAATTTCAAAATAAACAATCTGTGCCAAACTTTGAGGACACAGAGTTTCCCAATGTTTGGCGTAACACTTAAAAGGATTCTAATTTGTGTAGTAAATTCAACGGAAAATGTAATATTTTTAAGAGTTCAAACAAAAATTTAGTTTTATGATGTACCTACATTTATCGAAAAAAAAATTCAAGTGATAACTTCTTATGGGAGGGTAAACAACTTCGTAACGTTACGCGTTACAGCGCCAGTCTGTCTAGCTTCCCTTTCTCTAACCAATTGTTACTTTTATAGGATTAAATAATGATACTAAAAATTCTGCAGCTTTGCAAACCTCATATACGTTGCTTCAGGCATATATTATTCCACCTCCATCTTATGAGCTTACTAATTTGTGGTACTCAAACTTACTATTCACAGTTAACAAGTCGATACAACCCATGCATTTTAAATGGTGACATAGAGATCTGACTACAATACTACCAACGCTATATATCCAACTATTTGCTATATATACTCACAAGCTTGGCTCCGATCCAGTAAACGAGACGTTATCCCTCAATTTTCTTCTAAGTTATCTTTAATATAACCATCACTTTCTCATTTGCATCATCAGTCCGTGAAGCAGTAAAGAACTAATTTGGGAACATTTTTGAAATCCAAGATGACAGCCACGCAAAATTATGATTTCAGCAATATGGATATCGTGTCAGAGGTACTCGAGGGTGCTTCTTCCCTTTTCAAAAAGAATAGTGAAGTCCCAGGGACAACAGTGTCGTAAGAGCAGACTAAGGGCATTTACCAGTGGGAGGCTCCTTTAGGATGCCGGCTTAATTATAGTAATAATAATATAATAAAATTGACACTTTTTACACAAATTATCTTGCCCCAAATTAGGCATATATAGCCTGTGTTATGGGTGCAAGACAACGATATATTTAATACAATATACTTACTTAAACATACATAAATACATATAAACATCCATGACTCGGAAACACACATCAATATTCATCATATTATAAATGCTTGCACCTACCGGGATTCGAACCGGATTATGGGTACCACAAAGACGCCTTTTTCTGCAGTGAAACAGTACTGTGTAAGGAGTCTGAAGGGCGTCTGAGCTTTGGACAGGGGGTATCAATTACTATCAGCTGAACGTCCTGCTTGTCTTGTCACTTATTATTTATTTATTTATTTAAAAACACAAAACTATTTTGTAGAACTTACATCTAATAACGGATTTACAATATTTATAATAAGACATGATATTTGTGCGTGTGTGGTTTGGTGAGAGTACGTGTGTGTGTGTATGTGTATGTGTGCGTGTGTGTGTGAATTACTCTAAATTTAACCTTCCTTTAGATTTTTATAAACACTCCTTTTAAGGCAGCCTTTACTGTTATTAAAAAGTTTAGTACTGTTGAATTGCTTATTATAGCTGCATAGAGTGCGACAGATTACCGAATTTTCATAATAATTAGTTGACTCAGCGGGACTTGTAAAAGAGACGTGTGTCTAGTGCGAACTGACGGCACTCGTAATTGTATGAATAGTTCAGTTAGCTCTGTTCTGTCGATCCTACCATGAATTACTATATTATGAAGGAAAGAGAGATCCAGATTATAGTCTTAAAAAAAAGAAAAGCACCACAGCGGCGCCTTTATCTGTCGCCAAAAAGTAGTTTATAAGCACTATTTGTGCTTCGATTATAATTAAAAGCTATAGCTAGTGTAATTACTGATACCTCAAGCTTCCAAGCGTAAGTTCATTCCCGCTACTTGTACTGTAATATATTCTTTGTTCATGAACAGATTTTTTTTTCAATAGCACGAAGCGGCACTGCATTGAACTGGCGTATTACTTACTAACAGTGAACGCTCGAATTATCACTTTTATCATAAAAAATCCAAACAAAGAAAATATACCTGCATTTAATCTCTACAAAGCTTTTAAATGAATACACACTAGAGCGAAAAACCAATATTGGAATATCAACGGGGATGTTTTAATGAAAGGACTGACACAGGACATAGAGACGCGTGTGTGCTTTGTTTTCAATAAACTACTTTTGTTTAATTACTCTTCTTAGTGTTCACGATCATTATAATTGTTACACACCGCGTCTCTAAATAACGGGTGCTATTGTCAAATCACTGACTCAGGTTAAAGGTCGAACCTCATTAGAGACACCCGACCAACACGTGTTCGTAGTTCGGCGTCCACTCGTAATCGAGCAAGACTTGGAAACCAACACAGATTAGAATCGGCTAACATTTAAGATGTTTATATGTATTTATGTATGTTTAAGTAAGTATTTTCTATTAAATATATCGTTGTCTTGTATCCATAGTATCAGGCTTTGCCCAGTTTGGGGCAAGGTAATTTGTGTAAGTGTGTGTCGATTTTATATTATTATTATTTAAGTAATTAAATGTACAGAAAATTTTTAATATGTAGACGTACTAACTTTACCGACGATTTTAGTGTTTAAGTTCATTAAAAACGTTGAAAATAACTGGGATATTTTTCAACTACCTTCAGCGCCGATTCATTTGTAAGGGCAACGTTCAAATTTTAGTGAAATTTATCTAATTTTTATTGTAAAACTGCGAATTGAGCGGACTTCGCTTGGTCACAGAATGAGACGAGCCTTCGTTCTGCTGTTTGGTAGGTAGATGAGCGCATCTACTTTAGAATCTCAGAATCATCAGGTTATAAAGGGTTATTAAAATACCCCTTTAAAGCAGATTTTAACTACAAAATCTAAAACGGCTTCAAGCATTGGCCAACCGACTGGTCCACTCACCGACTTCGCGTAGAGTGGAGCCTGGCTGGTGACGCTACAGAGTTGACGTAATAAGCGTATAGAACTTTAAATGCAGAATATTAACGGCGAGAGGCGAAGCGGTGCGGCTCGAGAACTGGGTATCTAATGAGGTATGACCTTTATAACAAAAATATATTCTCTTCCTACCTACACTTAACTTTCTTTGTTTAATTTAATGCACATTAATAAACATCTTGTCACGTTAAGTACTGGCATCATTCAATTGGGGTTCACTCTTAGGCTTGGTCACATTTAAAGGCGAGAAATACATCATAATGAACTGGTATACTCGGGTTCCCCCTCAGAACGGAAACGAACAATCTGTCTATTGAGTTAGTGGGTGAATTCAGTAAGCACTCATTACATGCCTAATCTATCAATTATTAATAGCTGATTATTAATATTGATTAAAATACTAGTGCTGAGCCGGCTAATGTTGTTTTGCCATATAAATTAAGTAATCCGCGCCCGCTTATTGTATGAATTGTAATTACATATGTAATGAAATGTCATTGACTGAATTATGTATTTGTATTGCAAATATATATATATAGGTATTTCTGAGTCAAAAATATAGAATCTAGAAAATATACAATAGCTTTCTTATTACGGCATCTATTAGTGTATGCGTGGCATCTTAACACTAAATGCCTTCTTTCAAATTTTGTAATTATTACGTTATTTTACTTTGAAACATACTAAATATTTACTGATGGTATGTGATCCCAGTGTCTTTGTTATTTCTTATAGTATTATTTATATAAAGTTGCATTTTAGTTTCAATTCTTTGCAAAGTTTAACAGAACATGTGGCACGTCAACGTCACACATTGTTCGAGACTGGCTCGAGTACGCCCACTCGATGTAGTATTAGTTGCTGCACTTTGCGACTACGCCTGCAGTATGTTGTGGAGTTGGAGCGCAGTGGAGACCGATCCTTAATCTAAGGTTCTAGATAAGTTATCGCCAAAACACGCTGCAAAATATGGTACATATAAGTATTATTCTGATCGTTTTTGTAGAGTATTGAAATCATGGCGACCTCTACTTGCGGCCATTTTTTAACTGGCAACCATGGCTTATTGTAAATAGAATAAATAACTCTTCAATTTTAAATTAAAAAAAAAACAGATTTCTGTAAATAACAAGGTTAAGAAGGAAGATGAAGGTTTAAAAGGTGAAAAAATATAAAAATGCTCGTAATTTTGTTTTTCCTTTGATATGTCCCCCGTCGTTCAGAAATCAAATTGAAAGAAAAGTTTAAAATGAATAGCTTACTAGAATTTATATCTTTCTAACTTTCTCAGGAGGTAAAAAATAAACTTAATTTTATATACAGAACAACGTCTGTCGGGTCAGCTAGTCTAATATTATATTCTCGTGTCATGGTGTGCGGGACCGAACTCCTCCGAAACGGCTTGACCGATTCTCATGAAATTTTGAGTGCATATTGGGTAGGTCTGAGAATCGGACAACATCTATTTTTCATCCCCCTAAATGTTAAGGGGTGATCCACGCCAAATTTTTGTTTTTAATTTTTTTGACATTTTTTTTTAATTTGCTTGATTATGAGTCAGCATTAAAAAATACATAAAACTTCAAATTTTCTCCCGCGATTTTAATATCGGCCATACAACGTTTGCTGGGTCAGCTAGTATTATATATATATTACTAAATCTAATGAAATGGGTTTTACTTTTGTACATATTTTTCAAACATCTACAATTCAAAATCAAAGTTAAATTAAATTTAAACCCTAAACACACTATGGTCGGATTTGGTACGGCCAGACCATCGGACGGGCGCCTCGCATTAATTGATCTGGTGTCGTATTCGGTACGGTCCGGTATTAATTATTACTGTTACCAGTAATCATTTTGTGCGATGGATCATGTGACTTCCCATTGAATATGGTATGCAACCAGACCGCGTCTTATGGCTCGGCCATACCAAATTCGATCATGTGTTTAGGCTATTAAACGTACGTAACATGATATCCAAAACAACATGGCGCTTAGAAATGCTCGACTAATCATTGTCTCGTAACACAGACAATGAATTCTACAGAGTACCGATAATACCTAATTATAAACAATAGAACATCGTTAAGGTACGCTCATCATGTACTCAACGTTTTTATGGGCTTCGATCATGTTTATTCATAAGATACCGGGCAGATGATGTATTTATAATAATATTATTTATAATCTTGGCTCGTAGTAATAATCTGATGATACGTTATTTATGCTGTGCATACATCATAAACAAAATAAATAATCCTTCGATAAAAAGTTGTATGAAATCAATGAAATTTACATTTAGTTTCGGTGGTGTAAATAGTTCAAATTTATAAAGCTTCTTTTTGAATTTGGAGACAAACAGGTAACCGTAAACATGCATAAAATATATTGTATACATATGACTCAGTTATTTTTCTTTGTTTCAAAGTAATCATAACTCTCTAATAGCCTACAAACTTAGATTATGGATTGGTCTCCACTGCCGTCCAACTAACTAAGAATAATAGCTCTTTTATCACGGCAACTATTAGATGCTTGTAGCATCTTTCATATTTTGTAACTAGTATTACATTGAAATTAATAAAATACAAAATACTGATGATATGTGATCCCAGTGCCATTCTTATTTCTTGTAGTATTATTTTATAAAGTTTTAAAAGGCAACCCGCCATTTTAGTTTCAACTATTAGCAAAGTTTAACAGAAAAGTGGCACGTCAACGTCGCAAATTGTTCGCGAGTGTACGAGTATCAGTTGCCGCACTTAGCGACTACGCCGGCGGTATCCAGTTGGAGCGCATCGGAGATCAATCCTTAATCTAAGCTTACAAACTTCTTTGTAGGTTATAAGCCATAAAGGCATAAAAGACATTTATTTTTCTCAAAATTGATTCCTTTAGAATAATTTTTGATGTCATTTCTAATAACTACTAGATACTACTACCGCTTCGGAAACAAATGGCGCTCTGAGAGAGAAGAAGCGGCGCAAGAAACTCTCCCAGCATTCTTTTTTTGCGCTCTTTTCAATAAAAATATACAATATTGTACAGTCATTTCTATCGCTATAAAATAATCACAATCTAGTCCTGGCTGTCCCATCATTTAGATATTCAGCAGTGGAGTAATAGGATTTACGACAGAGCCATTTTTTTTATAAAATATTTAAATTTATTTATACTTAGATAATGCCTGAAGAGTGGCTGGGACTTTATTATAGAAGTGTATACATTTACCTTTAAAGCTATTATGTATCTTTAAAGGACTATCATGAATAATTAATAATGATGATGTATGATCATTTGGATGTGTGTGTTCTTGTCTATGTAGTATGTAAGAATGTATAGGTAATTAATAATAAGTTAGGACGGGTCAACCAGCCACTTGTTTACAAAAGTAAGGCTGTAAAGTAGACATTATACGTTTCGGCCTTGGTTGAAATATAATTAGATTTTTTACACCTAGTTGCATTAGCAAAATTACATTACAATTTCTCAAATAATAAATGTTCTTGCCTCTTGCTTGTGTCCTAGCTTGATGAGCGTAAACAATATTACTGCCATAAAATAAGGTATTTTTTTATGGAATAGGACAAACGAGCGTACGGGTCACCTGGTGTTAAGTGATCACCGCCGCCCACATTCTCTTGCAACACCAGAGGAATCACAAGAGCGTTGCCGGCCTTCAAGGAAGGTTTATGCGCTTTTTTTGAAGGTACCCATGTCGTATCGTCCCGGAAACACCTCACAAGGAAGCTCATTCCACAGCTTTGTAGTACGTGGAAGAAAGCTCCTTGAAAACCGCACTGTGGAGGACCGCCACACATCCAGCTGGTGGG
This sequence comes from Leptidea sinapis, assembly GCF_905404315.1. Taxonomy (NCBI): domain Eukaryota; kingdom Metazoa; phylum Arthropoda; class Insecta; order Lepidoptera; family Pieridae; genus Leptidea; species Leptidea sinapis. The sequence continues at coordinate 31,455,851 of NC_066312.1, read as the reverse complement.
GATGATATCCTAACTTGTGGCGTATCGTGCGAAGGTGGAATTCAGGAATCAGGTTAAACAGCTCTTCGGAACACTCCCCGCGATAAATGTGGTAGAAGACACACAATGAAGCGACGTCTCTACACAACGCCAAGTGATGTTGAATTTGAATGAATGTTTTAATGTTATCTGTGTAAGTTGCCACACATTTGGATCTAGTTAGTTACAGTACGTCAATGTTTAGATACCATAGAAGATCGTATGAAGGAATTACACGAAACACTCTAAAGTTCGTTAACCGCGTAAGCCGATCAAGCCACAAAAATAAATGAAACGGAAAGCATGACTGCGTGAACTTAATTACATGTATAGAGCTGAGGCGAACGTACTTTGAAAATTAACAGTCGTTAACGAGCAATTACGCTTTTTATAATACCTGTATAATCCGACAATTATGCATTACTTAATACGCGATAGTTTCAAAATATTGATTTTAAACTTCTTTGAAGTGAAAACTTCTAGGAGCAGTTTATTCAACTAAAGTTATAAAAAAATTACATGATCATTATAAAACAAAATAAAAGTGTGCGTACAAGAAGTTCCACCTTCGCACGACACGCGACATGTTAGGATATCATCCCCACCATCTGGATGTGTGGCGGTCCTCCACAGTGCGGTTTTCAAGGAGCTTCTTCCACGTACTACGAAGCTGTGGAATGAGCTTCCTTGTGCGATGTTTCCGGGACGATACGACATGGGTAACTTTAAAAAAAGCGCGTACACCTTCCTTAATGACCGGCAAGGCTCTTGTGATTCCCCTGGTGTTGCAAGAGAATGTGGGTGGCGACGATCACTTAACACCAGGTGACCCGTACGCTCGTTTGTCCTCCTATACCAATAAATAAAAAAAAAGTTATACTTCTTACTTCCCTTCTTAACGTACGTTCCTCGTGCTATTGTACGTTAGTAGAAAGAACAATACTAAAATAAAGAACGTACATTAAACTCAACCAATAAATATTATTACACCGTATAAATTAGCTTAATCGCGCGCGCATCGTAAAAATCAACTCTTACAATTTTTCCCTAGAACACCAGAAGAAGAAGTTATATATTTTAGAAGCAAGATATAACAGAGTAACAAGTTTATGTTTGTTACACAAATAAAACTGAAAACAAAATTTTATGAACGATGCGGGACTCAAAACGGCGACCTCTCGCGTTCCGTGCGAGCGCTCTTTCCATCTGAACTAACCGTTTGTGTATTGAATCCCAGAACTAAGCGTTACCACTTTAAAACATAATAAATTGTTTTGTTCTGTGCCTCGTGTTAACATTGTAACTATCACAGTTTCTAGCATATTTTAATGTGCTTTTTTTATGGAATAGGAGGACAAACGAGCGTACGGGTCACCTGGTGTTAAGTGATCACGGCCGCCCACAATCTCTTGCAACACCAGAGGAATCACAGGAGTGTTGCCGGCCTTTAAGGACTCCTTCCTTGAAGGTACCCATGTCGTATCGTCGCGGAAACACCGCATAATTAAGCTCATTCCACAGCTTTGTAGTACGTGGAAGAAAGCTCCTTGAAAACCACACTGTGGAACCGCCTATGAACATTAGTAACATTATCAAAAATTTATTGATATGCAACAGATAAAACGTTTACTTCTTTAAAGTTTTCTTTTAACGATTCTTTAGGACCTAAAATGAAAGCAGTAAGGTTCCTTTCATTTGTCCTCGTGTCTTATGAACAAATCCGTTAGTAGAGTTAAACATGAGTCAAGTAATCATTTGCTTGTACATTTATTACGTCTCCCTGACGAAGGTTGTGGATTTTCTTTAGCCGTTGTAACATAGTTTACTGACCTATTTTAGTCGAATCAATAACTCTATCATTCTTAGTAGGTCTTGATATCTGACCTGCTTTCATTTAACATATGGACGGAACAAACACCACATACACAAGGGACGAGACGTTCAGTTGATGGTAAGTTGGTGATAATACGCCCCATTACACTGCAGTGCCGCTCAGAATTAATGAAAAACCCAAAAAATTTGAGCGGCACATCAATTGCGCTAGTTACCTTGAGGCATAAGATGTTTATAGACAGTAATTTTACTAGCTCCGGCGCCCTTCAGACCGAATCACAATAATGCTTACACATTTCTGCTTCACGGCAGAAAAAGGCGCCGTTGTGGTACCCATAATCTAGCCCGCATCCTGTGCAAAGGAGCCTCCTAATAGTATTATATTATGTATTCTCCTGTTCTCAAAAAAACACACATACAAAAACACATCTCCCACATTATTGTAAGATTTTCGCTAAGTAAGGTAAGTTTCCCGATATCCGCAGAATAAAACGCATTCAATCAAAGAAATGCACACAAAATTATTATCAGTCCAAATTTTTGAGTACAATTCCAAAGAATAACATGAAAAACGTCACAGCCTTCAATAATGGGAGTACAGACAACCCTTGCATTAGCCCACCCTCGCAACACTCTGTTAAAGATTCCTCACATCTGCTCCCTCACTCAATATATTGAAAGATCTTCGCGACTCCATTCGCGTTTCCATTATGTCATGGGGGTGTCAATTTTTCATACATTTTACATGATATAAACAAGTGTGCTGGGTTATGTATGGTTGTATACATAGATTTTCGTTTTTTAAAGTTGTTTACAACAGAACATGCCTAAACTATGTTTACAATAATTATAACCTGCATTAAATTCAAATTCAAATATTTTTATTCAAAATAGGATGTGACATCACTTATTGAAAGTCAAAAACTACCACCTATTCCAAATTAGCGTACGGGTCACCTGTTGTTAAGTGATCACCGCCGCCCACATTCTGTTGCAAAACCAGAGGAATCACGCGAAAGTGAACGCGCTTTTATTGAAGGTATCATATGTTAAACACCGTACAAGGAAGCTCATTCCGTGATTAAATATTACGTGGAAGAAAGTTCCTTAAGAACCGCGGTCTCGAGAAACGTCAGACATCCAGATGGCGGGGATGATATTCTAGTTTGTGACGATAAATGGGGTAGGAATCCTCCGCGCCCCAGGACCTCGCGGACCTAGTGTTTCGTCTATGTATGAGATTTCCATCTATCTACAGACTCATCATGTAGGTTGGATATGGGCAGCGTAGGATCGATCGTTGTGGAGATCTTTGGGAGAGGCCTTTGACCAGCAATGGAGGTCTTGCGGCTGAAATGAAGATAAAATATAAATTCAATGCTGATCGCTCGTTATTAACATTACGTTGTTACATCATAACCTATGTCGATGACTGGTTCTCCTAAGGATATCCATTTCTATTATTCTCTCGTAGGGAAACCCCGAATCCTATTGTCTACCTTCTGGGCGGTATGGTTTCTCATAAGGCCCATAGTTAGCGACCACGTCTTAATAATATCTCTTCTGTTCGTTGCATGATCAAAAACCACCCAACAACTCCTCACCCGACTCTCCAATAATACGAAAACGTGACAGGAAAAAGGGTTTAAGTAAATAAGCACCCTGATTTAAACAAAAACATTAAACTCCCTAAATCCTCGCGGCAGAATCGCTGAAAAAACTTCACCCCGAAACTTGGCGACCGGGAATCCAATTACCGACTCGGAAATTCTAAACCGATTATAGAGAATTGAAAACATTAAGTACTTTACGGAGTGCCATCGACCTTTACAGGACATAGAGCCTTATTTCCGGGATCGTTAGGCCGCCAATGGTGTCCCGATAGGTTACATTACAAAGTCATAGAATTTAGATCGGTTTTATTTACTGTTATTTTGGCTTGCAACGATGATTATCAAAGTTTTATAAGTAAGACGTTTGCCCAAATTATATTTAAGCAAATTTTTTATATGAAAATGGAAGTGCGAAAATATGACGCAATTACATTGGCAATTCCAATATAATAATATGATTAAGGTACGTTCTGTTGGTATATCCAGTCAGTCCTGTTAGACAATAGTATATTTCTGATACAAGTTAGCCAAGTTGCTCATTATACATGAGCCTGTGGGTTCCAGTAAATCAGCCGAGTGTCTAGTTAGCAAGATGGTAACGAGAGTCAAGCAAATTACCAAATTATTAAAAGTAATCATCGTTGTCGATTAAAAAACGTATCGAACAATATCTTCCAATTGTGTTTTCAGTTTAGGCAACAGAAAGAAAAAGGTTTGAAAATACATATAACAAAATTTCTCTTTGGTAGGATATTTAGTTTAGTTGCACGATCTCGAGAAAAGCTCATATAATTATGGGAGTCTAAATAGCCTTAAATACACTTGCGAGAAAAACCAACGATTTATTGCATAAATCGTTTAATTTTTAAAACAATTGATCAATGTACAATTCTCTTATCGATATTGTATTGTTTTTTATAGCAATTTCACAGTTTGTGTTACATTTTTCATCATCTGTACTAAAACTTGACATTTTTATAATTATCTAGCACTAGGTAAAAAATGCGATACCAAACAAAATATGAAAATTATGGGAAATGGCACGCAAGTTTTTTAATACACGGGCTAAAAACGATGTCATAAGTGTGTTGAAAAGTGCTTTCTTTTATTAATTAGTGTTAGACGTTTAAATAAAAGCGTTTAAATAAAATCATTTTTATCGGATTATTCGCATATTATTGTAACCAAATTTGTAACTGTAGTTTTTTTATAAAGTATTTGCGTAAGACTTACATTTTCATAATTTAATTATTTAAGCCAACATTCAGGGCCTCAATTTTGTACTAAATACTGTAATTGATTTTGATTGACAAGTCGTAAACAGTCAGCCACGCTTGTCAATAATAGCCCCTTAGTATTATCAAATATGTTAACCACAAGCTAACGTACACATTCACATATCTTATTATGAGTGTTCAAGGATAACATAATATTTAAATTAAAATCAACTTAACTGTCTTTGCAATACAATAACTTAGCAAGGACTGACTCACAGAGACAATGTACAAGCCACGTGCCTATTAACTTGAGCAGTAACATGTTTGTCTATACGCTAGGATATTGTATGTGGAAGAATGTATGGAAATGAAATACAAATACGAATACTATACGCTGTGCAACGTTTTAGACGCACGTTCAGCGTTACATCTCCGAGCGTGACAGCTCAAAATAATGATACTACCACACATCAGCAACACACCCACAATCAAAGTGCACATAACGGTTAAAGAAGTTTCTTCACAAAGTTCTTCACTTCAAAAATTGATCTACCCCCTGACCAAGAGGAAATGTAAATTTAAACTTGTTTCCTGATTAAAATCACTATAAAAATTATAAAAATAAAGAGAAACTTATGCAAGTGTAAAATACTCATCACTCCCTCACACACCTAACAATACCACACACAGCACACATTCAAATAACTTCACCGTCACTATATACATACCATTAACACTCACCCACACACCCATTCACCCAACACTATATATAATCCAAATTACATGTCCTGTACATTTTTTTTTTGTTACCAATCAACTAACTTTGTTTACTATTTAGATCTTTGTGCATGGAACATCATTCCTTATTTTATCCGAAGAAGGTCTTTGCTAGCTGCGCTGCAGTTTATACTTTTGCAGCTATCATCGTTTTTTCTTGTTTGTATTCATTATCAATATAATCATCATTTCAGCTGGAAGACGTCCACTACTGGACAAAGGCCTCCCCCAAAGATCGCCATGACCACCGTTCCTGCACCCTCATCCAACGTATTCCGGCCATCTTGACCAGATCGTCAGTTATTCTTGTGGGGGGCCTACCAACACTTCCTTCTTCTTCTTTTGTCTTCCGGTACGTGATCGCCACTCGAGGGCTTTTCTACCCCAACATTGTTTATATTAACCTTGTCAAATTGTTCCAAATATTTTTTTATTATTTATTTATTATTTACATATATAACACGAATCACGTAATTTAAAAACAAAGCCGAAATATGGAACATGTCACAAATTATACCATAATAACCTTCGACTGCTATATCTATACATTGCCGCATTTACTCCAGCTGTTTAAAATATTCTTGGTCAATAAGCAGCAATGTAAAACATCTTCAGGTTTGATCCGGACAGTGACAAATGACACACGATTAAGGAGAAAAGTGTACTTACATTATCTTTAAGCACACTTTTGCCGTTTCGCTATCAGACTGCGAATGATATGTCCTTATATGTGAATACAACGTCATTGGTTGCTTTTGTCTTGGTCTTCGATAGTGAGAAAACTCAGCGTCCGTGAAGAGATAAGGGTACCCACCCTAGTGTAAAGTATAATTTTAATAACTCAGCGTTATGTCATTCAATACACGAATGTTAACCGAGAGTCGTATTCAAGTGAACACGATACTGCGGAATTTCTGAGAAGTAATTCTTGATCGGTTCCCTCATTCGAGAATGCACCGATGAAACGTCGCATAAATATTGCTTAAGCGAAACAGGATATCGCTTGCATATGTGTATGTAATTAAAAATAAATTGCAACTCAATAAACATAAACTAAATGCGATAAGCGACAAAAGTTGCATGATTACATTTTACGGTTTTTATTTGTATGAACATTTCGGTGAATTGGCATTATATACCTCGACGAAACCTTTTTTCTAAAAAATCCTATGTTAGTCTTTATAAGCGCTTTGGCAACGCTGGTACATCCTATGGATCCACACCACGTAACAGTGTATATTAGCTTCGACCCTTTATGCGTGTGGATAGACTGTGACAACTGTGAAAACGTCGAAAAAAATTGATGTTGGAAGCTAACGGCTATTTTAATCAATGCACGCACACTAACACAAAGTAGCATACAAATCGCAAGCTTAAGACGTAGCTTGTCACGCACACTTGTAATAAACCTGGCATGATTTCATCGGTTGTCTAGCAGCAAAAGAATCTACCTAGACGTATAAATGACCTGAGCGAGTCGATTAGAGTCGAGGAGATATCCTACAACACACAAAGTCTTTTTATTCATTGAACTGATTATAATACTAGTTCATACACAAGGCCACAAAACCAGTCATTTCAAAATATAATATAAATGTATCAAGTTTTGTAGGAATAAACATTTTTCATACAATAAACTTTTATTAATCTGTACACTTTACTTACTCTCTCTCTCAAATCAGAGACACTCTATTACTAAAAAGAGTTGGCAACTCTACTTATATATGAAATATTTACCTACTTACGCGGTCAAAGTCGCTGGCGGCTTGTTGTGTCATACGTACATTAATGAATATGACCAATTATTATCCGTTCTAACAACGAAGCGTCGTATCGTGGCGGCGCCCCGGCCCTCTAGGGTCAAGTTGGACAAATAAATAAGCGTTTGTGTCCCTCCCGGTTGCTTAAACGTGCTTCGTGAGTCACGAGGCTGTCCAAGACTTCGGCCATCTTGCTACTGTGTAACAATGCAATGTTTTGTCCGGTCACTGCTAATAGTCTGAGAGCTCGTGAAAATTAATCGCTACACAACAAAACACTATTATTGATACATATCAAGTACAGACTTAAAGAGTTTTATATATATTAATGATATATTGACACACTTTTACACAAATTATCTTGCCCTAAAATAAGCATAGCCTGTACTATGGATACATGACAACGATATATTTAATACAATATATTAACATATAAATACATAAATATATATAAACATCGATGACTCGGAAACAAACATCCATATTCATCATATAAATGTTTGCACCTACCGAGATTCAAACCCGGGATCTGTAGCTCAGTAGGCAGGGTCACAAAATATATATGAGGCTATAAAGCAGCATAAATGCTATGCATCTGGCGTGACAATAGGCAGCCTATATTTTGTTGTCCCATCTTCTTGGTAATATGCAAGTTGCATTACACGTGGAAACATACAAAAACTCTATTAAGTACTTTTTGGATTCAGTATTATTTGTAGAAAATACAGATAGTGTATTCCTTAAAAAATATTCTATGTACTTTTTTTTTGTTGCGATTTTATTATATGAATAAACAGCATTGACAAAAATGAAACACAAAAAATTATAGAGCAAATGTAGGGCGCAGGAATCAATGAATAATTATTTTGAATGAAAGACTCGGTGCAAAGGATTGGCAGAACCCATGGAACTATGTATGAGGCAATGTGGCAATTAGAAGTACGTTATTTAAAGCGAATCTTTAATTATATATGCTTAATTTTTTTGTCCATTTATCGCATGTTGCATTACAGCCGGTCGTGGAGCAGATTAAGTTCAATCATTAATTTCAAATACTGCTTGCAAGTCAGGCTGGCCGAGTGATCTAAGGCGCCAGATTTTAATTTTGATTCCTGAGAGGCAGCTTGGTTTGGAACCTCACACATGACACAGGGCTTTTTATAACATTATATTTTTATTTGATAAATAAGTAAAGAATAGTATATAAAGAGTGTTTTCTTTTCTTTCGATTATTTTGCTGATATTAATATGTTGTTATTTTGTGAAATGGAAGTTTCACTTGCACCGTGGTTTCATGAAACCACATAATTACTATTTTCTGCCTTTCATATGCAGACAATACCTATATAATAATAATGTTATATTTGAATTAACTTTAGTGTAGAACCGGGGAACAGATTATGATGAAATTAGTAATGGTGGGCCAAACGTAACACATGTTATATTTGAAAAAAAAAAAACGAGCCATCCGTTTTTTCGAAACCATGAAATCTTTAGACATCCTCAAATGATGTTCACGATCGCAGTGAAGAAATTTTTCTGTTCTTATTATAAGGTAAAAATTTTATCAAGGAAACCTTTGAAAGTTTACAATATACACTAGTGTATTCTCCGGATGGCGAATCATTATAAATATTTTTAAGTATGAATTTATAATTTAGATATATTCTTTGATGACTCTTCGCCTATTTGCAACGTGTGTTTGAAAGACTAGACAGCTTAGCCATTCAATGTTTAGAGATAGGCCTCACAATGATGTGAACTACCATTATATTCAATGCTACCGGTGGTTATGTTTCTATTTCAGTATTTGTATGGAGCTTATCTCTTTGTGTCATCCAATTTATTACATTTTCCAACGCATTCTAATTGACTATTACGGGTGCATTTGCAGTTAACACAAATAATAAATAATTTAACTACTTCCACAAAGCCATGTACACATACAAAGAACGATGCTTTTATCTGTTCTTCTATAGCATTCTTCTACCGTTTAATCTAAGGTTTTGAGGTACAATTCTCATTTGATCTGGGAAAGATTAGGCTATACAACCATAGTATAACGCAATAACATCGAACGAATATATTTTATTAATTTGATTTTATTACATTTTCTAAAGTTAACTTATTTTACAATTTGAGGGTTGAATTTCACTAAATTACTTCCAATCTGAAAAATTATAATTTATTTTTATACTTCAGGATAAATTTAAATGCCAATATGTTATAAGTTACTAGAATATCAGTGTGAGTATGGGTTTTTTTTAATGTTTATTTAGTATTTAATATAACTTACGCAATTCTACAGAGAAAATAATTAACTCGAACGAACAGAAGGTAGTGTAACAAGCGATAAGCGATAATAAAGTAATAAATGAAGTAAATGTTTGCCATTCATTTAACTTGTTCAGGGACATTAAACGTTTGATAAGAAAACCTTATCCAAAAGGTACGTTTAACGTCTGCTGTTAAAAAATAGACCATTGAAATTGGCAAGTCAGTAGGTCGAATGGTATAACGTCTCCTTTTAAAAAAATAGGCCATTCAAATTAACAAGCCAGTAGGTCGAATGGTATAACGTCTGCTGTTAAAGAATAGACTTTTCAAATTGACAAGCCAGTAGGTCGAATGGTATAACAACTGCTGTTAAAAAACTGACCATTCAAATTGACAAGCCAGTTGGTCGAATGGTATAATGACTGCAGTTAAAAAACTGACCATTCAAATTGACAAGCCGGTAGGTCGAATGGTATAACGTCTGCTGTTAAAGAAAAGACCATTCAAATTGACAAGCCAGTAGGTCGAATTGTATAACGACTGCAGTTAAAAAATTTACCATTCAAATTGCCAACCGACGTCGAATGGTAAAAATCGGCCTATAAAGCGTAGGGATGAATTGAAAACTTGTGTAGGCACGTTGGGACATCTTTTGAGATGGGTAAAACCCATTGAACTTGGTACATATAAAATATTTTTATGTATTAATTATTTTCTATGTATTAAAAAGAGAAAAATATAACACTCATATATTAAAAAGAGTGCAAAAAAGTGTACTGGTAGAGTTTCTTGCGCCGTTTCTTTTCTCTCAGAGACCCATATGTCTCCGAAGCGGTGGCAGTGTACATCCTGACCGAAAAGAAAAATATCGCATGTTTACTATAATGATAAGTGACGCATGGCTTTTCTACAAGTAGAAAATTATTTAAGGCGACACTAAATGCCAGCTACCTTGAGCGATTTGAGTTCACGGCTTCCGGCCGCCATCTATGTAACAAAGCCAATATTTTCAAAATTCTTGGGTGAAAAACAGTTTATATGCTTACAATCCTCGTTATTCATTACTAATCTGAATAAATATATTACACAAAAAAGTACAAGCTATAAGAATAACTTTTCTGAGAGTTGTACTAAAAAAATGCGTCTTAAAAAACTTGTTTAACTGCAAGGACAAGTGGTAGTTCAAAAAGGCTCTGGAGTGTTAACTATAACCAACAGCAAGCTTTAGCAACCTACAAATAAGACTTAAGGATATGTGTCAAAGGATTCAGTAGTGTTCATAATTCGAAATGCTATATTTTCACCAAAAATCTTGTCTAAAAACACCTTGAATGCGTGTTTTCTGCTTACTCTTCGCCTTAAGATAATATATATAAATAAAGAAATATTATGAGTATCTTAAGTGTTAATTAGTAGTATACGCGTTAGTCTCGTGTAGAAAGTGGAAAGAGGATAGGGTGGAAAGGACTATAAAAGACAATGTCTCACTGGTGTTGACTCACTTCTATTTCAACCGTTGACAAGTTAGGTACTATATCCAATTTGTGTTCGAATATTAATTTGATTTTGTCATTTTTTCATTATTCGTAATTTACTATTAGAAGCTCCGCATTTTGCTATTTAATTTTACAGTTAATTCTTTATATATTAGCAGCGAATTTTTGATAGATAGTACTAAAATTTTTTATAAAAAAATCCCTTTTGGTCTTATTTCCTATACGCGTCCTCCACCGAAGAATCAGCCCACGCTGAATCTCGACCGCAGAGTTTTACATTGCCGATTATAGATTTCCGCAATATAATGCCTAATTCAATCATTTTTCTATTATTTGAGAGGTTAAAACCAAGATAGAATCTTTACTCTGCGTTAATATCGGTACATTAAGTACGAGAAGCAGGTTTAACGTTAAGCAAAAATAAATGATCGCGAAAATAGACAATGACCGTCGGAACAATGGTAACGTAACGTTTGTCTTAGGCCGGGTACACATAAAGCGAACGACAGCGGAAGAAATCTGTGGAATGAAAGAGAAGGTATATTTTTTAGACCAAATACATTCAAAGAGAATAGACTTACAATAACTCAGCCGCTTAGTTTACCCCTTGAACCTCGCAGCGGTCAAGTGACCTATACTAATCAAAATGACGTTTTACTTTTATGCTCTGTCCACTATCAGACACAGAACGTGCAACGCAAAACAAAAAGCGACAAAAATGTCGAAATGTTCCGTTTCGTGGCGTAAAAATCGAATAGTAGTTCAAACCAAAAAATACGGGTGAGTATAGATGACTTAGTTTACTTAATGAGTATAAATAGTTGAGCTTTGGAATAAGCAAATATTGCTTACCGTAGGTATTTAGTATCAAGCGTAAGGAAAATTTTTATGAGTGGGTGTTCAATAGAAGTTTGGTCATAAAATAACGGTACTAAATTAACTTTGACAATAGTTCTATATTTATTAAGGTTCATAACGAAGTATGCACTGACTAATTACCTATATGATATGGACGCCCCTGGTTATTGTGTTAATGCTACCAAATCATGAGAGTTGCAACTTCTGGGCATTTACAGTTTACACAACTCTATTATAATAGAACTTAGTCGTATAATATACAGTGACACATTGCGTCATTCAACTTTTGTCAGGAAGCGATGTGATTGGTTAATTTTGATCGCGTCATGAACGCCACGCCCATATCCCTCGCAAAAATTAGTTGACGCGGACTTTATAGTATTAGTTAGTATTATCGGTCTTTCTCTTTTAATTTAATTGTATCAGACTATCGTTCGCTCTCGTTCTTTTTACGTGTACAAAGCCACAGTAAAATAAAACGAAGTAATGGGAAGTCTGGTAAGTCTGTTTTTATGGTGATGCGTTTCATGGGCCACAAATAAAAATAATGGTTCACGCCCTGCTATAGTTGTTGAGTAACGTTTTTATGCTCGCTTTAATAATTGTGATGAGCATTAGGCATATTTGTCAGTTGATAAAGAAAGAGTACACGCTGTGATTCATGCTTTGTATGAAATTTTAAATTGATTCCTATTGTTTTAGATTCAACAAGGCTGATTGAGTTTTGGGATTGTTTTAATAAAAAGCAGTTTTTTGTTGAGAGTTTTTCTTGCCGGAACCCATTTAAAAATGAAATCAATTTAGTAATAATTGTTGATCAAGAGTGGTTAGTTGTTTTAGGATTTTATGAATCCAAAATTGTAAAGAAGTTTTAATTCAAGAGGCTGAGACATAAGGCTCGATCGTGTAAAGTCGGCTCTTGTCGACATTTAGAGAGCATGGTTGTATTTTGTATTATTTAAGTAAGTTACCGATATAGTCCAAATGATTGTGAAACTGAAGTGGCAGTGGGCAGGGCACATACTTAGACCGACAGATGGCCATTGGGGCAGTAAAGTCCTCGAATGGCGACCACGTACCGGAAGACGCAGTGTTGATAGGCACCCCACAAGATGGACCGACGATCAAGTCAAGATTGCCGGAATACGTTGGATGAGAGCAGCGCATGACCGATCGTCGTGGAAATCTTTGGCGTCCGTGCTGATGATGATGAAGTAAGTTATCATAAGATACATAATAGCTTTAAGGGTATACACTTCTATAATAAAGTCCCAGCCACTGTTCAGGCATTATCTTGAAATTAATTTAAATGTTTTATAAAAAAAATGCTTTGTCGTAAATCCTATTACTCCACTGCTGAATATCTAAATGATCGGACAGCCTGGGACTAGATTATGATTATCTTATAGCGATAGAAACGACTGTACAATATTGTATATTTTTATTGAAAAGAGCGCAAAAAAAGAATGCTGGGAGAGTTTCTTGCACCGCTTCTTCTCTCTCAGAGCGCCATTTGTTTCCGAAGCGGTAGCAGTATCTAGTAGTTATTAGAAATGACATCAAAAATAATTCTAAAGGAATCAATTTTGAGAAAATAAATGCATTTAATGCCTTTTTATCCATCCCTACTCTATGGTATTCGTCTTAAGCACACACCGATTTATGTAATGAAAATTTTTCTAAAAAAAAACAAATCAATCGCAAAATAAAATAACTAAACACAAAACAAGCACTAACTTTTTAGACGTCGTTTAAAAAAAATAGTCGAATTTATCGATATTATAACTCAAATTGGTATTTAAATAATATCTAAGATCGTCAGACTAACAATAATTAAAGTGTTTTAGGTGAAGGTCACGGAGACAGGTAGGAAACGTGTGAGGCCTCGTGACGTCACTTCCTGTGGCACGACTTCTCAGGAATCCGAAGCGATAAGTGGAAAGGCACTCCGTAGTTAATTCTTCTTAATATCGGATAATGGAATTTGGATTAACATGTTTAAGAGGATCATTGTCTGGTACGCGCTAACTATTTGATTTGGTTTTAATACTTTCGAAAAACTTTTTCTTTAACGTGTAATATGGGGTTTCCTGTTTACTGCTAAATAATACTATTCGTAGTATTTTCTTTGATTATAAAAGTGTTTCGAACAAAACACTTTTTAAAAGGATTAAAACGCGTGTAATTATAGCAATGATTTTACATTAGTTTATGAATGAATCCCCCCGAAAAGGTAGGCCTTATTGCGAGATGCGTTTAATAACACGGGTTTCTAAGCACACTCACCCCGATGACGGGCCCCCGAATGGTCCGAAACTGGTCGGTACCCACACCGATAAATCGTGAGTAAAGCCGTATTTGATAAATAATTTCATACTATCTAAAATAATGTAAGTAATTAATTCTAGTTACAACAATTGTTATTTTTGGAAGTTGTTGTTATTTTAGTTGGTACTTTTTGATGAACTAGGAGGACAAACGAGCGTACGGGTCACCTGTTGTTAAGTGATCACCGCCACCACATTCTCTTGCAACACCAGAGGAACCAGGAGCGTTGCCGGCCTTTAAGGCTACGAGCTATTTTAAAGGTACCCATGTCGTATCGTCCTGCAAACACCGCACAAGGAAGCTCATTCCACAGCTTGGTTATACGGAGCAAGTTACTTGAAAGCCTCACCATGGAGGAGGAACGCCACACATCCAGATGGTGAGGATGATATTCTAATTTGTGGCGTGTGGTGCGAAGGTGGAACTCGGCGGTAGGAATTAGGTGAAACGATGCGGAACGCTCCCCGTAATAAATGCGGTAGACACACAATCAAGCGACGTCTCTAGACAACAGCAAGTTATCTAGCCGTTCACAGACCACTGGCTCCTCGACAACTCGAGCAGCTCTACGTTGCACGCGGTCAAATAGTTCGAGCTGACACTGGGGTGCGCCAAACCAGAGATGACAGCAATACTCCATATGTAGGCCGGACTTGAGCTTTGTAGAGCGCTAGAATGTGGGCTGGCTTGAAGTATTTATGACGCCCAGCCAAAGCCAATTTGGTTTTGCCTTCCATGTGACCACGAACGAAATTGGCAATCTCTATATAAGTGGTAACTTGAGTCTTCGGGGGTTTAAATTGGATTAGGTTCATTTAACCCCATTCAGCAATCGTCTGAAGAGAAGACTCGATAGAAGACACAGTTTTCTTCCGGCACTGGTCAAAGATTTGCAGAGAGAGACCTGCATAACCATGCCATCACCAGTACTGTCATTCGCATATCAAAAATGTTCTGTATTTATATGTTAAAAGGGTAAAAGTTAATTTATTTTGAGTAGCTGATAGCTCAATTGCTTTATAGATGTAAACGAACCATGAACACGTAAACAGATCGAATGCAGTAATTCAACACTCACTGCAGCGGCAACACGACCCCATACTGCAAGTAGACTACATATACAACAAAATTAATATCTGTGTTTATTTTCAATATATTTTAAGAGCTTTATGACCGGAATCCTGCCGCCCAATTCTACCATTGTACTTTGTGGTAACAAAGTACAACCAAAAATTACAATGTGTGGCTTTCCTTTAAATAAAAATTTTGAAGGGATTTCTTTCCCCGGACAATCAAAGAAAGAGAAAAAATAAAAATTAATCCTTTATTGACTTACCTCCAAATGATATTTATGAATGTTTATTTGTTCAAAGATTTTAGCGCCTCTTCGGATAAGTTGAACTTTAATTAGAAGCTCCCTTTTTATTCTATATAAACGGTATCAGCATGTAAAATTATATAAATTGTTGGAAGATGCGTATTCTGAAAAATATTGACATTTGGTTGAGTTGACAAATTAAAACATCATATATTAGAGCATAGACCTGTGGCAACAACCCTTTTCATGCCAATGGGAGGCTCCTTTACACTAATCGAGCGAGATTGTCGTTCAACAGTCGTTGACGCCCAACTCCGATCCAGTTAAGATTCAATTAACGTTCTAGGAAAATGATAGAAGAATACGAATCCGGAACCTATATTTTTTGACGTATATATTCGTAATACAAATAATTCGTTAACTGACATGAGCGGGCACAGTGTATTTAATTTATATGGCAAAACAACGTTTGCCAGGTCATCTAGTAAGAAAATATAGAAAATACGTTTAGAATAATTAACTAAAGTTTAGCCAAAGTGTTTGCTTGTTTATATATATATATTAAAGTTGTCTGTCTTGAGACGGTGTTCCTGTTTGCGTGTTGAATTAACTCTCCGAATCTTAGACACAGTTCTAATAAATACCTAACGAATAGTTGGTGCATGTTTAAAGAAATATTTATTCAATTACTTTGTAGTAATGGTTCCGTAACAAATTCAAACGATCTAAGATTTTATTTTTGGAATTTCTAATTTATAAGTATTTTAACATAACAATTACAACACTAGGAACGAACAGTAAACAAATAATTAGCAGGTTCGATCAATGTGCAAATGACGGCGGTGAATAAAAGTGAGGTCTAAAATTATATTTTCTTACTACCCTCATCTTGTCGAACTGATAGTTGCCAACGCCCTCTCGCTTGTGCGAGCGTTGCCTAGTCGAGAGTCCGTGTTCGACCACTGCGAACAAGAGGTGCTGTTGCTCTCTGAAAATCCTCTCGCTCTATTGCTACGTCGTACGTAAAGGCTTCGATGCATATCCTTTTAACGTCCGTGACGAAGTTCCTATTGAGTCACGAGTGCCGTGCCTCGAGCTGGAAGTTTAGGTGCTGGATCCCAAGTAAGAAGAGGCGAGGAAATTTAAGCTTAGTTGTCACTATTTTATCTTTGGCCTGATTTCGCACATTGATGTAGGGCACAAAGAGGACTCATATTAATTCCTGAATTAAAAATAATAAAATACAGTCCACTTAAATATTATATTTACATCGAATTACCAGCGCAAGTTGTTTTATACAACAAGTAGGTTACCGTAGCTACCAAATTATGTGTGTCTGAAAATACCCAATTTTGACAATGACACTAGATCAGATATGCGACGTGTCTTGACTCCGGAGAACCGGGTATCTACGTGACTCTCAGATACTTTGCTCTAGTTTTAGCGAGATCGACGTATGAATGAGCTAATGGACCTTGGCTCTAATTAATTCAATAACTGGATCTGTGTATGACGCCTTTTAGCTGTGTTAGTAATATATAATTTGTTTTTTTTTTAATATGTGATGGGGAATTCTGAGGCAACCCATGGACATCTGTAACACCAAGAGATGCGTTGCCAGCCTTTAAGGTTTGCCCTGTAGCCCTATTCTCTTAACAAAACGAAAATAAGATCGAAGCGACCTTGTGTCAACAAGTTAAACGTATTCTTGTAACACAAATCGGACGTAATTCCAGAAAAACCGTCCATCATGTCGAAATTGAGTTAAGAACACAAAAGGTCACGTGATTTATATTAACGGACTGACAAAAAATGGCAGCCCCACTGTCACTCTTTAGATGACATCATGACTTAGTAGCACCACTCACATGTATGGAATACACTTATATTTATAAAACTTTAAACACGAATACCTTAAATTGACGGTTCAGTTCCGATTGTAATAAAGTAACGTCGCGAATTAGGTAAATCGTATGATGCGTATTCTCGTAACAAGATCGAACGTTAATTGTTGTGAGATGCGTATTTTGCAATTTTGACGTAAGGCTGAAAATTTGAAACATAATTTAATAGAGAGTAAAAATATTTTAGATTTGGCAGAAAATTTTGGAATCTTCGTGCGAGATTCTCGTTCAAATATCAAGACGCATGGCTCCGATTAGTTAACGTTCTCTAGAAATGGTAGGAGAATACGAATCTAGACAAAACTGTGGATTGGATTGGAATTTAATGCCAACAATTTTGAAATTACGTAAATAGCACCTAAGTTCTTGAAGGTCCCTAAGTCGCTTCGGTTCGGAAGAAGAGCAGGCGGTAATTTGTTCCTTAAAGAGTCTGGCATGTGTGAATACTGTTATCTGTAGTTATAATTATGACTGCAAGGCCAAGCAAATGTATAAAGAAATCGAATTTATTGTTACTGCCAGGTCGACTATACGCTAGTTTATTTTAAGAATATGGCTTACATAATTTATACGTCTAGATAGAGGCACTTGCTGCTAGACAAGCGATAAAAACAGGCCAGGATTATTACTGTGGTGTGCGTGACAAGCTACACAGTCATATATAATTTGTATGCCGCTTTGTGTTAGTGTGCATGCATTGCTCTAAATAGAGGTTAACAGCCAACCTCAATTTTTATAGACATTTTCACAGCTGTCACAGTCTTTATTTACGTCTAGTATAAATAATCTAAGGTCCTGTGTATTATCATGCGTCTGCTGTCGATTTGCAAAGTAATTACTTGGTCAATAAGATACAATAATTCAATAATTTATCAGTACATAAAACTTGCCTATTAGGTAAGAGTAACTATGTATTTTGCTTATTTTTTTTAATCAAACTTGGGTCGCTCAAAGCATTCAGCGTATTATAATAAAAGGACACCGAATCTATTGTTTCTGTAACCGATTTTGATTGGCAAGTAGTAAACAGTCAGCCACGTTTAACATTTTGAATTTATTGGTATTTTAATATTAAACAAATAGCTAACGCACACATTCTGATTTCACAAGTCGTCTGTGGTAGGTATTAATTCACAAATAAAATTTGAAAAACAAAATTTTATGAACGATGCGGGATTCGAATCCCACGTTTCCGTGGGATTCGTTTTTAAATTGTTATTTAAAATACTTTTGGTGAATAAGTAGCAATGTACAACATTTATTGAGTTCACATTTGATTCGGACAGTGACATTTGACACACGACTAAGGAGAAAAGTGTTCTTACATTGTCTTTATGTACACTTGCTGTACCGCTATAAGACTGCGAATGATATGAAGATATCACTGCCCTTTACTATATATACCACTAGACTGGTGGCTATCGGAGTGCTTTTGTGTCTGTTTGATATTCGCCATTTTGGCGCTGTTGGCCATGTAGCGAGAGTCTGCGGTACTAAAACTAGTGATGACAACCTAAGCAAACATCGATAGATAGTAGGAAATCCTTCGCAGCCATTTGTATTATACGTCAAAATTAGTTCTCTGGACGCTCGCGAGTGGCGCTTCAAATAGGCACAAAATTGCTGTCAAACATATGGAACAGCCAGTCCAGTGGTATTTTTACAGGTCAGTGGTAGATATATATAATATTATGTATATAAAACCGTCATTGAGAAAAAATACGTCACGTCTCTATAACTGGTATTAAATAAATGAAGAAGCGAACGGAGTAACGATCTGCGAGGCTGATAAAGACGTTCTCCGTGCTGTGTCGGGGTTCCGTGAGAAATCAACGAGTGTAACAATCCGTGTGAAGGTGCCGACGGTGTTGTGAATGTTGATATTCAATCGGTAACCATATGGTCTCGCTGGCGCCGCGCGTGATCGTCATGTTGATTTCAATTGCTCCTCGGCTACAAATTGTTGTTCCAAATTGCACGTGACACTAATATCTTTGTGTCAAATGTCATCTAAGTAAAGTGATTTGTCAATGTCAAATAAATAGAGATACATCATATAATATTTATCATGTTTACTTACACTGAACACAAACTGTAAAGGGAATGATAATCTGTTGGAAGCTTTCAATTCTTTAATATTAACAATGAAATGCAATTATATATTTAGTTAAGAGTGGAGGGGGCCAGGTTCTACCTAGTTTGAGCTCCTGTCTCCCAGCTGTAGTTTAACATTTTAAGAATAAGTATTGCTATACTATTGTAACTATACTACATGTTGGGAGAAATATACGTATTGGATTTGATTTGAGTTTCGTTTGAACATACGTTTCCTAAGTAACTCAAAGAGAATGTAAATACTACATAATAAGAGACGGGACTGCCTAAGTAAATTTTAATTTAGTTTAGTATGAAACGTGCAGTGATTTGACATGAGTTTGAAATAGTAGAAGAGACAGTACGGCGACTGGCGACGAAGTATTATCCGGCTAAGTTTGAAAGCGAACAATTGCTTTTCGGCTATCTCCGTTTTTAACATGATCAAAACCGTCATATATCAATCCAACAATGACTGCACGTTACATACAATCGAGCAAATCGCTCTTTCCTTAAAGTTCCGCTAGGCTGAAGTAGCTGTAATCATTTTATTAGACACTGACAGTCCACCATTGAAATTTATACCTAAATGGTGAGTCATGAATAATTTTTGTCGTTGGCACTGACCTCTACTATATACCACTGGAGTGGCGGCTGTCAAAGTGCTTTTGTGCCTGTTTGATATTCGCCATTTTGGCGCTGTTGGCCATGTAGCGAGAGTCATCGATAGATGATGGGAAACTTTTTACAAAAACAAATGTGTACTTTATTACGTTGATTCTTGAAGTATTATAACACGGAAAACAGACGAAATAAATTGAAAATGCAAAAATACTTCAGAGTAGCCCTTCCTACAGTCCTTCGCAGCCATTTGTATTACACGTCAAAATTGTTCTCTGGACGATCGCGAGTGGCGCTTCAAATAGGCATAAGCAATTTGCAGTCAAACATTTGGAATAGCCTGTCCAGTGGTATTTCACCGTCTCTCTCTCAGCCGATTTGATCTGGTCTGTGCATCGCATAGATGACCTTCCGCGCAGCCTAATACCTTCCACTTTACCCTGGACAATAAGGCGTTCCATATACTTGCTGCCTCATCGTGATACGTGTCCAAAGAAGGGAACGCAAACGAGTAAGCGAGACTGCACTATGTGTGATAAACACTACTTGATATCTACGAACATCGGCTAAGTGTCTCTAAGGCTGAGATATAGAGAGCGTACTTAGAATATGCTCAGACTTTACTTTTGCAAAGCTGACCTGAGTGTAGGCTTGGCATAATCTTTAATTACGTTTTTATAGTCATTTGACAGCTGTAATTATACTGAGCCTAAGCTAAGACAGCCCAATTCAAATGCCAAATTTGCGTTTTATCACACTCAAGTAAGTTTTACGTAAGTAAAGTCTGAGCAAAGTGTAAGTATTGTAACGTGTAAGCTCTTCCCTCACACGAGTGTTCGTTGCACAATAAAATAATATAATCCGTCTTTCTCGTATCTTTTAATATATTAGATTACTTTTTTTATATTAAACATTATTTTAGGCCGAAAGCCGACCGATCTTACTTCACATCGTGATTATTATTTTTCATTCGCCTCATTTTCAAATTTAAATAAATACTTACCGCCTTATTCATAAAAAAAACACCTATGGAAGGTATCAACCTATAATAGTTAAAACGTGTTTTAAGCCTATGGAACGTTCGATAAAATTCCTTATTTATAATCTATAAAAAACCTCCGATATCTAATACGTCTCTATAGTACGCTATGTTGCCATTTCGGAGGAAAAAACATGATTTTAACCGATTTAACGTGGAACTATCTATGGAAACGGACATCTTATCAATGTCAATGGCTTGTCAGTTGTCACTTGTCATGTCAAAATAAGTTCAAACTTCAAAAATCTAATTTTGAGTAGCGAGCCTAGTCTGTTGGTAATGATACCTAATAACAGCTATGAACTGACTGACATTAAAAAACGAGCCAGCTGATCGATGTCAGCCATGTTTTTTGCTATCGAGGGCTTAAAATGGGTTTAAAGATGGGTCTTAGAAGGTATAAGTCACATCAGCTTTATCGAAGAGATAATGAGCGTTTTAGATCTAATATGCGATTTTGAATACCATTTTTAAAAAGCGTCTCTTAGCGATGTCTTAAACCTCCTATAAGTCATTATGAATAAGACCATTATTATTCTTTAGCTTTACGGGCAACCTTATAACATCGAGTTCTTATGTGAGCATTAGAACTCAGTTGTTATTGTTGCAGTATGCGCTTGTAGATCTCAAGGACGTATGAGCTAATCAAAATACAAATGAAATAAATATATCGTGTATACAAGTACTGGTTCAGATTGGTTCGTGTTAATAACAGATTTTCGGCGTTTAATTAAGATAAAGTCATTTAAACCCAATCTAAAGCACAGGTAAGCAAATCGACACGGTTATTCGGGTCCCTGCGAGGGGGGTACGATATATCCCAGCCCCATTTAAATATTCCCAGGGGTGATAAGGGGATGCGTGCCGGTTAATCAAGTAACGCGATCCATTTATCTGGAGCACACTTGATGTCTTATGTTAGCTTGAGGATATTGTGAGCTCGTTTGTGGGCGCAGATTGGGAACAGCGAAGATATGGTTATAGTGATACAGTCAAGATACAGTAATTAGTAAGAGTATATCCATGTATTCTGTTACATTAAGAGGTTTATGATGTGAAAAATTATTTAAGCGCGTTGGGTATTATTGAAGTTTTACTTTATGGGCACTATAAGGAAAAATTGTCCGAGTGAATTTTAACGATGCGTACGCACACCGTCACACTAATTCGACAACCTATCCTTAGCTGTTCAACTAGACCTTTTGTATAATACTTCAACTACCAAGCTTCTTGTAACTCATGTATCTACTGAACTATGACCAATTGACTAGAATTAAATACATGTCAATATATAATTTCTTTTTAAGTATATACAATATTTAAATAAATAAAAAAATCTCTCCAAATGTAAATAATTACTATCAATTACACACTGTTTAACTAAATTATGCGCTATATTTATATTTTTATTTATTTAATAACTCCTTTATTATAATATTGTTTTTTCTACAAACAAATGATATAAATTTCTTTAGTGTTAATTCCGCCAATATTTGTTTTTAAAACAATTCGACACGTGTTTCGCCTCTACACGAGGTATCCTCAGGACGTGTTGTCTCGCCAAAATCTGGCACGAGACTATAATTATGGATTTCCGCAAAGTAACGCCTAATTCAATAAATTTTCTTTTCTACAAACGTAAAATAGAACAAGGAATACTTTTTTTAAAGGATTTTTGATTTATTACATACACTATTTTTATCATTTGCAATGATTTTCGTGTGGTATCAATATTAGTCCCGGAAACCTTCACGATAATCGTCACAGAGATAAACTTGTTCACGTCTGAATACACTGAACCAGGAAAACACACAGTTACGAGATGGAGCTGCATCACCAAATACCAGTCCAACAACTGACAGACAGTGATAACTTGCATGTTGACTAAAGCCACAACAGTGGGAGGCTCTTTTGCACATGATGCCAGGTAGGTTTTAGCTACCACAACGACGCCTTCTGCCGTGAAGCAGTAATGTGTAAACATTGCTGTGTTTCGATCTGAAGGGCGTCGTAGCTAGTGAAATTACTGGGCGAATGAGACTTAACATCTTATGTCCCAAGGTGATGAGCGCAAATGTAGTGCCGCTCAAAATTTTTGGGTTTTCCAAGAATCCTTAGCGGCACTAAATTGTAATGGGCAGGGAGTATCAAACACCATCAGCTGTCCCTTATTTTCATAAGAAAAAAGCGAAAATCATAAAGAACACATGGCGGTAATATTATTCCAAGCTAAATTCCTTGCAGTGCCACACAAATTTGAAAACGTTGCCACGATATAAATCAAATCACACAAACAAATATGTACTGTCGGACTGTTCCATAGACCCATACTGTTTACGAGTTATCAGTCTAGAAACATTTATAGCCTAAACACATGATCGGATCGGACAATCGGAGACGGTCTGGTAGCGGACTATATTTGACGGTATGTGGCATTGTCCATTGTACATAATTATTATTATTACCGTTCGGATCGTACCGAGTACGACGCTAGACCAATTGGTACGAGGCGCCCACCGGCCCGTCCGATGGTCCGGCCATCTTAATTTACTGAAAGTATTATACTGAAATACTGAAACAATGATGAGCCAGTCATATTGCACGTATTAACCATGACAGGTGGGCCAAAAAGATAACTTCAAAGAGGAAACCTCTGACAAGAGCGCCAGAGTCAAGAAAGAAATCAAATTTCAAGAAATTTTGAAAACCGTAGGATAAGTCGGACTTATAAAGCGAGCGATGCGGAAAAATAATTAAAAGAAAGGTAATTTAGACTTCATATGATGAAATTAAAATAGAAATAGAATCGTATTTCTTTATTGATATATAAATTGCATGCTCTTTACTCATACATCATCGTTGTAACTAAAATCTGTTACACCTTTAGATTACCTGGAAGAGATTGCTCAGTAGCGATAAGGCCGCCTAATTGTGCTACCATAACTGTTAAATACAAATTGTAACATTATTTTAGTACAAAAAACAATTTTCATTCATTCATTGTAAATTGAACGTTATTAAGGAATAAAAATGGTTTTATAATTATTATTGAATAGAAAAAGTTCTAAATTTGCGAGAAGGTTGTATATAATTAACATATTAACTACACTATAACAAAAAGAAACAAAAAACGCTAATAAGAAACTTCGCATTAAATATTCAGTGAGTGTAAATTTAAAGTATCAAGTATTTAAGTAAAAAAAACGTAAGACTTCGCCGAGATAATTTTAAAAGTACAAATAGCATAGCTCGCTAGCATAATCGACAACATTGAATTAAATTCAAATTCAAATAATTTTATTCAAAATAGGATATGACATCACATATTGAAATTATAAAAAAACTACCACCCATTCCATAATGAATGCCTCAGGCCTGAGAAGAATGGGCGCAACAAACTCAGCGGGCATTTTTACAAAGTAATATTGTACAATTAAACTTATTATTTAATAGCCTGAGGGCGGTCGCTCCATTCCCAATCTGTGGTATCATTAAGAAAGTCATTTATGTCATAGTAACCTTAACCACACAAACGTTTTTTAACAATTCTTTTGAATAACGTAATACTTATGTTTTGAACATTTTCTGGGATCTTGTTGTAAAAGCATATACATCGCCCAATAAAAGACTTACTAACTCGACTTAGCCGAGTAGCAGGCATTATAAGCTTATGTCTGTTCCTAGTGTTAACATTATGGTTATGACAGTTTCTAGCAAATTAACTTATGTGCCTATGAACATACATTACACAACTAAAATACACTATTTAAATATTAGGAGTGGTATATTATGGTGTGGTAGAGAGTAAGGTGCTTCCATGGTGGTGTACAGTCTTCAAATTACAGTCCTTTTCCGTATTCGTGTTATCTAATGCACGCATTTCATACAAAATATCGTGTTCATGACTCAGACGTGATACTATTATTTCGTTCAATAAAAATCCTGACGTTTGATTTGTATTATGAAGGCTTACTTTCCGTGTTCCGATTTGGAATAAACGCGAATTGCAATCTCCGAGCTCGATGTTCTCATAATTTATATGCCACCGCAAACGGAATTTTCCATTCGATTTTGCGCTAATTTCAAAAGCGAACATTCGAATCGATTCGTTTTCACGTGTAGGTGTACGATTACTGAAATGAGCTGAGATTGTACAAAATTCCCGAGAGAAATTGAAAACACATTTTACACATAGCTCTATAATAATAAAATTGTATTATTCTGACAAAGACTTTTTGAGAGAGCTATGATCGGAGTTTCTATGTGAGATCGAATCAGAAATGAGGAGATTCGTAGGAGAACTGAAGATGTCGACATTGCCAAGATGATTGCGAAACTGAATTGGAATTGGGCAGGGCACAGAGCTCGAAGCAGTAAAGTCGAATTCGAATGGCGACCACATCCTGGAAGATGCAGTATTGGTAGGCCACACAAGATGGACCGATGATGTGGTCAAGAACACCTAAATAGGTTCGATGAGATTGAAAGAGAATTTGTTAGATCTTTTTTAACACACGATTAACAGAAGATATTTTAATAAAACCATCTCAATAAGTCCTTTGATTTTACGGAACCTTCATTAGTTGAACTCACACATACTCGAATTTATCAGGTTTCTGTAAACTCATCGAAACGAACATGGAATTGATGAAATAAATCAATTATGAATGGATACACATAAATCGTTTAATCGCAGTAATTTTGATTCCATTACGTCCTGGTAGAGATAATGAATATGTCGAACACATTGAAATTTTTATCGTGAATTGATTAAACTGATAAATGAAGCCAGCAATGTCAGCTAAATAATGTCTGCTGTTAGGTTAACAGTCGTACAACAGGATACAAAATATTGTCACACATTTAAATCCAAACGAATTTAGCCGAAATACAATTAAAAAAAACCCATTCGATATACAACAAAAATATAATTTAGGCACAAGTTAGTGGAGAAAGAAATAATTAACAATGAGCTGATAGGTACCAACTGACGTAACTTGGACATGAGAAGGAGCCTGAGTGTCGACGCAAGTCACGTCCCACACCAGCGCCCTTCCCTGTGCCCAAGCCACCAGCGTCATTCCGAGAGGACGCTTGCCATCGCGGCGGGTAATACTATTCGGCTCTAAAACAGCTTGTATATTAAGAGCCCTGCGGATGACATCATTAATGCTGGCGTGACGAATTTAGGCAAGATAGCCCGTGACACCAAGAGCTACCTGAGCGCCACATCGCCATTCAAATGGTTCGTTCAATTTTATACCTAGCCGGGGTGATACGCATATTGTCAAAGTCATATTGTCACGCGGCGTTCCTATCGGCGCAGAAGGCAACGCTTGTAACCAAAATCCCGACTCATTTTGTATCACGGCCAATGACGAGCACGCTTTGTTCAGTCAGTAGAGGTGATCAAAAGATCATGAAAGACTGACTTATACTGAAAGATAGACTGACTGAACATTTGCAATATTTAGCCAAGCTTCGTTCAATTACGCATTCTTTGAGATAACTGGTATATAATTTACAATTCTAGTAACAAAACGCTGCGCACTAATATTGACGGTCAGAATATTTAAATAATTGATAATCGGTCTGAAATTTTCGCTGGTAAAATGTTCGTTATTACGAAATTTTTTGAGCTAAAACTTTCTATTACAACTTTAAAATCATCTAAAACAGAGCCTAAACATCTAAAGAAACATTAATTTTTATTTTAATTTAAATAATAGCTATGCTAAATAATAATAATATTGACACACACAAATTATCTTGCTCCAAACTAGGTATAGCCTGTACTATGTGCACAGGACAACGATATATTTAACACAATAAGGTACTTAAACATACATAAATACTTATAAAAATCCATGACTCGGAAACAAACATTCATATTCATCATAATATTATGAATGTTTACACCTATGTTTGAATTCGGGACGTTTAGCTCAGTAGGCAGGGTCACTAACCACTGGGCTATAGGGATCGTCAATATAAATATTGCTGAACCAATCATTGTTCACATCTGATTTTAGTAAGACATCATCAGAGTTAGTCTCCGAAAAAGTACACGCAACGTGAACTACAGCTTCGCATCCACCTTTACAGCGGAAACCCAACCGAGTTGGACACCAGGTAACCCGTACGCTCGTTTGTCCTCCTATTCCATAAAAAAGAGGCTATCAGTCCACAGCATCGGTATGAAAGCCTGTGAGAAATAGTATATTCCGTCAGCTAGCCTTAAGAATTAAAGAAGAAGTAAAGTAAACGTAAGTGACTCTTTATTACAATGCTCTACAGAGATACTTTGTACATCTAAAAAGAGTACCTGAATTCATAAAATATATCCAAAAACTTTGAAACACGCGAGTGAAACGGCATTTCTTATATTTTAAGGTAATTTCAAATTAGTTGGGCTATTTAAATAAAACACTTTTAAAGGATTAAAACGCATGTAATTGTAACTGTTTTTACATTAGATTTTTGTGTAAAAATGTAACTAACATTTTTATTTTAGTTAACACGACCTTTCAAAACCTTACCAGATCTCGTTTTCAGGGGGACTGCCAAAGAGAATTTAAACACTACGATGAAATGAGTCAAAGATAGTATTTGTCTTTATTGTCATTATGAAGTTTAGAGGTGGTATTTGCTGTAGACAGATAGTGACAGCAAATACCACCACCGAGGCAATAAATGGCGCTAAACAGTTACAACTACACGCGTTTTAATCCTTTAAAAGTGTTTTATTTAAATGTTTAACACTCGCGGTAATCAAAGAAAATACTTAGTTGGGCTAAACTAGTATTAAGTAACAGGATAAAATAAGCTGATGAAACGCGCAGTTACAGCCAGCCACCGAGGTACATCACTGATAGAGCCGAGATCAAAGAAATGTTTATTTAAGTTTCTGCCTCTTCGTGTTGTATTAACTGAGAGCGCGACTGATGAACTTTGGACCCAGATACAACATATCAATGGCTTGTTCAGTTCCAGCCTATTAAAAATAAAACCAGCCTATTAATTGAGCGTAGTGGTTAAATTCTCTTTGGTATTAATAAAGTGCGAGTCGTGCTCGATTTTATGGATTTTTTTTTTATGGAAAAGGAGGATAAACGGGCGTACCTTCTACGGGACATCTGATGTTAAGTGATCACCGCCGCCCACATTCTCTTGCAAAACCGGATTCAGAGGAGCATAGCCAGCCTTTGCGAAAGGTGTACGCGTTTTTAATCTGGAAATTGTATCGTCCCAGAAGCACGCGGTTGCTTATGCGGTCTTCCTGCTCAATCCACAGCTTGGTTGTTCTTTATAGTACCTTTATATTAGCTTAGAGACAACCTATGGACTAAGTTGTGTCGGCAAACGTTAATTTTCCATACATATTAATTAAAATAAATGCAATAAATACTATAAGGTATGCGGGCCCTTATCACTAAGGGTTATAGAAAACAGCTTACGACGTATTCTCAGACCTATTGAAAATACACAATAAATTTCATAAAATCGGTCAAACCGTTTGGCAGGCTACCTAAACTTGTATAATATTATATTAAGTAAGCTAAACTGTTGTGATTAAGATAGGCTGGGAGTTTCTTATCAGTTCATCTCCCCATGTCAAAACCACTATACGAACTGATGTATCTTCATGAAGTTTACCAAGTGTTATTCCAATATGTTAACTTATTGTCAAATAATTTCTATTTTATTGAAAGTCAACTAAACTTTAATCAATTTGGTTTAAATTAAGTTCTTTTGAATGACTGAAGCTACAATATGTTCGGAACAAGTAGAGTGAGAAGAATATACAAGAAACTTAACGGCCACTCTTTCAATCAAATAGAGTATTTTAAATTAGCTGCAATTAGTTTGTATACATAAAAAATACTTTGTAGGTGCTGCATGATGCATCCAATATATGAATCGTGTTTAAATAATATCAAATATTTCATAAAAAGTAATAAACAATAAACTGATAAATATAAATTATCGTATATTGGATGCATCAACCTTTAGAGCTTGAACTCATTGTTTGTGTAAGGATGCTTCGTGAACGTGATGGTTGTGATTACTGTCATAAAAAGTAATCGCATCCAACAAATATAATGATGTATTAACTATAACAGGTTGACCTGGCACCACAAGGAGCACCTGTTCACTAGTTTAAATATAGTATAAGATCTAATTCTAGTTATTATACCCAAATACTCTAGTCCAAATTTTTTTCCTGTAAAATGTCAAGAAATACACCCATCCCCAGAATAGCAAGGAATATCAATATTTACCACTACCAAACCAAACAGAGCACTGTAAGTAATGTCTACCAACGATAGACAATGTAAATAATAGGATCTATCGTAACGTGGACATGTGTATCTTCATTGGAGCGTGTTATTAAAACAAATAGGTGTTCGCTAACATGTCGTTCGTAATCAATAAACCATATATCACCCGTCGTTACTAGACGACCTCCTATGTCTAACCAATTAAATCGAACACTTACAAAGAGTTTATCCTGAATTACTTATTGCAATAAAAGACAAGGAACAAATTACACGCCTGATCATGGACTTAGAGTATACTAGAGCCTAAATGACTTGACAGCTCGATGAGGCGTGACCAATTTTGATTTGTCAATGTGTGTTAACAAATTGTTTTAATATCCTACCGACTTCAAAAAGGAGGAGGTTCTCAATTCGATTTTTTTTATGTATGTACACCTATTATGCTTATATTTATGATCCAACTTACGGGGTTCTTGCACCCAGGCACCCACTTTAAACCTACCAATATGCAGCATAGACTCTTATTATGGAATTAAATTAATTTATTATTTTATCCTTGTTTTTGAAATCAGCTTTTTTAAGCATTGTTTTTTTTTCTATTCGTCATTTCAAATCGAATGTGCTATCGCTCATATTTTTAGGTGCTTTATCAAGAATTTATTAACGAGCGGAGTAGGCACAGAGACAGGTTTACAGAAAATAGTTTACGACGTATTCTCAGACCTATCAAAAATAGACAACAAATTTCAAAACCTTATCGAAACTATTCAAGAATTGGCAAAATGTTTTTGTTTGTTGCTGCCAATCTAAAATAAGTTTATAGAGCCTAAAAAAGAATACTATACGTATTTTTGATTTCAGAGACAAAAAATAAATAGTACAGATTAAAAAAGATTATCGTTTATTGAATTATTTATTATATATATTAAGAATTTGTTACAATGACATTATATTTTGACACGAATGATTGTGACTGCAAAGGGGACTGACTGCATTCAAATACTCTAGTTTTATGGTTTTGTTTATTAGTAACGAGTAGGTACTTTGCTTTCATTGAATAGATAATATTTATTTCTGTTGTTTTTTTTATTATGGAAGAGGAGGACAAGCAAGCGTACGGTTGATCTGACGTTAGATGATCACCGCCAACCACATTTTCTTGCATCACCAGAGGAATAAAATGAGTGTTGCCGGAATTTTAGAAAAGTGTACGCACTTTTTTTGAAGGTACTCCTGGAAACACCGCTCAAGACTGCTCCATTCCACAGCTTGGTTGGACTCGGGAGAAATCTCCTTGAGAACCACATTGTGGAGGAAGGCCACATATCCAAATGGTGGAGATGATATCGTAATTTGTGGCGTATATATATGTGCTGAAACAGCTCTTCAGCATAATCCCCGTGATAAATGCGGCAGAAGACACACAAAATAGTGACGTCTCAGAGCACTGGATCTCCGACAATTCCCCGTTTTTCTAATGAACATATATGGCATAAGTAAAAATAGTATTTCGGCGTACTCTACTTGTGTTATAGATTATAGAGTACACAACCGAAAACAAGGGTTCAACACTCTATTTTAGAGTACGGTTGGCAACCGTAATCTCTCTTCATAATCAAAACAAAACATTGCGGCCCATTCCTTCAGTGTTAGGATTACGTTTATTACGGCATTTCTATGGGCGCTACCAACGATAATGATTTCGAAGTTTTTCGGCTTAAGCAACTCTATTTCGAGCGTTAATAAAATTTTATTTGTGTTCAGCGACATTGAAAGTGTAAAGTAGGTAAAAAAAGTTTGGGAGTCACGATCTTGCGATGTTCGTAATCTCGTGTATTCAATAGACACTTAGGCTGTATCCATAGAGATAATTAGCTGAGTGTGATAAAAAGTGAACTCGAGTCTTGCGTTATTAACTTAAGCTTAACATAGTTTTATTAATTACATAAATATAACAATAGATCAAAGATTATGCTGAGCTTACACTCAGCTAAGTATTTCGTCAGTAAAGTCTAAGCACGCTCGATAAATCTAAGCCTTAGGCTTTGCATAGACTTTGCTGAGTGTGATAAAACACGAACTTGACTTTTGCAGTGGGCTGTCTTAGTTTACGCTCAGTATAATTACAGTTGTTGTACAAATTACTATTAAAACTAAATCAAAGATTATGCTAAGCCTACACTCAGCTAAGTTTTACGTAAGTGAAGTCTGAGCATAGTCTAAGAAAGTATAGTGTATAGTTGTCACCCTAAGACTAGAGTATATAGAGTTATAAAATATTCGCTGCAAATGTTTATCATTTTATTGTCAATTTGCATTATTCATGGTTATTAATATTGAAACTTATTTGCAATAACAAGACCGTGACTTGGTTAAAGGTTATCGAAATGATGTTCCATGCATCGACCTGAACGACTTTAATTGTAGATATTTTGTCGTGAGTATTAAATTTAATCGCCGATTGCTTTAGCAAATAAAGGACATGAAAATTACTATGAATTTCTTATCACGATGTCATAAAAAATCAAAATTTATGCACAATCCAATATAACATACCGTTTATTTTTCTCATGTCGGCCCCTGCCCTCTATTGCACCGCCAAAATCCTGTCCTTAGTAAACGGCACAACAACACACTTACATAGACTTCACTCGTAAAATACACTTAGAACTGTTTAAATTCAATGATAAAAGTATTCATATGTGATATACATCATTCACTTATAACAAACAAGTTTCGTTTAGTTGATAAATAAGAGAATACGTCTTGTGTATTGAATCCGGCAGCGATCTACACACACGCAAACATGTTGCAACGCGCGTCAACGCCGTGTGACTACATCACTATTCACTACAGTAACAAAGCCTTCGCGGCTAGCGGCGCCGGCTGACACGTGGGCGCTATTCCGTGGTGAACTTGTGAACTTCAGTTGATCAACAATTCCAATAGATGGCGCTGATCAGGATGCGCTATTCTTGTTTACTTATTTAAAATATTGTATTTAAATATAATAAATATTCAATGTAAATGAATAATGTATTCATTATTAACTGAGTTGTTTTAAATTAATTGTACGAATAATATAGAAAAAAAGATCACTTACCTTATTTTTACCAAGCTAGTTGTAGAACACTATTAATTCAGTTTGTAAATTACCAAAGATTTATATAATATATTCCGAAATAGTTTACGATTCGTTGCGACAACCACTTTTATTCAAATATC
Source organism: Leptidea sinapis (assembly GCF_905404315.1). Taxonomy (NCBI): domain Eukaryota; kingdom Metazoa; phylum Arthropoda; class Insecta; order Lepidoptera; family Pieridae; genus Leptidea; species Leptidea sinapis. The sequence continues at coordinate 31,423,191 of NC_066312.1, read as the reverse complement.
TTTGCCTATACACTATGCATAAGTGTTCCAATAACAGCTAAAATCGTTTATTACACCGGCAATTTCACTGAACTCATTATTTTAACACTTTCCCATACAATTGTGTGCACTTTTCGGTTTCCACAAACACTGCAATAATAAGAAAATTGCTGGGAAATGTATCACAGCAAATAGCGACCGATAACACTATCCATCACCCCATTATCTGCACGCCCTGAAGTTAGCAACGAGTGTACTCGCGTCAAAATATACCATAAATAAGAAGGTACGATGGGGTTGGCTTCCCCACCCTTGACAAGCGGTACAAACATAAACGACACTTGTGAATCGAAATTTGGAATTTCGATGCGCGATGCCGCGCCGGCCGGCTTTCATGTGAGTTAACGAACGACTATTCGTATTCTTTGAGCTATAGTCTTACGTTACTCAGAATGAGGGGGCAGCGACGTCTTGAGCCTGCTATAAGCCGTATTACAATACGCTAAATCGTCTACTCTAATCCCCTAAGATTGCAGTTGCAACCTACATAGTCTCAACTCTACATCCCTAAAGTTGCTATTAACGTAACCCTATTCGTGTAATATTGACTTATTATATTATTAACCCTATTCTTAGCAAATAATGCTTATTATAGAATTAAAAAGATTTTTCTACGATACATAAATAATGGGATTCAGATAAAAATTTATATTAACGTTTAATATATTCTAGAAGAGTAAACTGAATAGCCGTGCGTTCCTTGGTCCTCATCTATACCTTTTCATATCACCATTTCAGGCAACAAACGACAGTGTATATAGCCTTTTTAAGCGAGGATAAGACGTGACGCAAAGAAAAAGGAGGGCGACAATTTTTCCGCTTCATATATTTCTGTACATTTCATTACTTCCGCTGTGTGTAAAGTGAATGTGACTCGGCTATGTTCGGGAGACCTCGGGTAACGTCGGCCCGCACAGGCCCACAGAATAATCGATAGGCAGACATTACGCTACGGTATAACTTACCTAAAACTACTACGAATCTACAAACGCATCTACGAGTGACTTCATTTATTTACGAACGGAAATGGAAAGTCAAGTTCAATTGTAAAAATATTTATTGTCTAGTAATAGCTCTTTGTTCGCGGGGTATTAGTTTCGTAAATATGCCGCGATTACAGAAACTGTTAATATGGAATGGGATAATATATATGGGATTATAGGGGATACGCTCCTAGGTGACAAAAACATCAATTTTATTGAAGTTTTTGATTATCTTTAGGCTGAGGTAATTTCTTGCTTGGCAGTTTTTAATGGTCGTTCAGTAGGTTGTAATAAGGCCTATTTTACTATTTTATTGCTCCAGTTGACAACGCGTTTACAAAGGATGTTGGGTTGGATACCTATTTTAATCCTTTTTATTAATATGTATGTACCGATGTACTAATCCGGGAATAAATTAAATATCTTTAGCCGCGAATATTCGGTCGCATTTTTTAATTCCGCGATAGTGAAAACGCGAATGATGGAAGCGCGAATACTATTTTTAAAACACATAATATAGAATATTCAATACTCCATTTTTTTTTAAATATTATATTGAACACTGTAATACTCTATTTAAAATTCTTTAAATAAGGTATACCAACAACACATGAGTTTTCTAGCCATACATTAGAATGTCAATATAGTTCTAAGCTTTCTCTTCACTCATTCGAAAAATATTAATAATACTAATATTTATCTCTCAAGCTCTAAAATAAATTAAATTCTAGAAATTGTTTTTTTAAGCCAATAAGGGACAAGACGAGCAGGACGTTCAGCTGATGGTAATTGATACGCCCTGTCCGTTACAATGTAGTGCCACACAGGATTCTTGAAAAATTCTAAGTGGCACTACAATTGCACACGTCTCCTTGAGATGTTAAGTCTCGTTTGCCCAGTAATTTCACTAGCTACGGCGCCCTTCTGACTGAAACACAATAATGTTTACACATTACGACAGAATTAGCCGCCGTAGTGTTACCCGTAATCTAGCCGGCATCCTGTGCAAAGGAGGCTATTAAATGTAGGTTGTACACCATAATAAATATTGTTTAAAACAGGACAAAGAACTTGAACTGGAATTATTTATGTATCCTGAAAATATTGAATTCTTATGGATAACCGAACATTGGCGCAATGTAAATGACTTCATATTTAATTTAAATTTAGTTTAGTTAGCTACTTCATCAGCGAAAAGGCTGGGGAGTTACACAGGGGTAAATAAATAAAAATTTAAATAAATAAAAAAATTGGCAGTTGTAGAGAGTAATTTCACTTAAAAGATATACACAGCACTAATGTTGCACAATACGTCAGCTGTATAGCTACAGATATTCTGTTATAAGCGTTTCGGTGACGCGAACCCATAAGATTTTCCCCTACCAAAAAGTGTGTAACTATATATACTTAATTATATATATTTTTGTCGTTATTTTTTTGCGTGCGCCAGTCATGAGCATGTTGGTGACGCGAACCCATAAGATTTTCCCCTACCAAAAAGTGTGTAACTATATATACTCAATTATTTATATTTTTGTTGTTATTTATCGCGTGCGCAAGTCATGAGCATGTTGGTGACGCGAACCCATAAGATTTACCCCTACCAAAAAGTGTGTAACTATATATACTTAATTATATATATTTTTGTCGTTATTTTTTATATTTTTATTTACCCCTACCAAAAAGTGTGTAACTATATATACTTAATTATATATATTTTTGTCGTTATTTTTTATATTTTTATTTACCCCTACCAAAAAGTGTGTAACTATATATACTTAATTATATATATTTTTGTCGTTATTTTTTTGCGTGCGCCAGTCATGAGCATGTTGGTGACGCAAACCCATAAGATTTTCGCCTACCAAAAAGTGCCCAACGCCGCTAAAGAATTTTTCAATTAAAAAAACTAAAGTGTCATAAAAGGAAGGATACTGTGTATCACTTCCTTGGATGAACAATAGAATTTATAAGTGCCGTTTATATTTATTTATAATTTTTTATGAAATATTTAATATTGTTTAAACACGATTCATATAATAAAGAATTTAATTTAATTTATTTTTTTCGTTTTCTGGGCGATGTATATTCTTTTACAGCATAAAAATTTGTTAAAAATCGTGTTACTAAGACGTGTTACAAATACAAGAGAATTGTTTAAAACGTTTATATGATAAATATATAATAAAACCACAGATTGGTAACGGAGCTACCACCTTCCAGCCATTAAAATAATAAATTATATTGTAATGAGTTTTTATTAGAAAACAAATAAAGAAGCCCGTAGTTTCTACCGCCCGTTCTTCTCAGGTCTGAGGCATAAATTTTAGAGGTTCAATAAGTCAGTTAAAATTCTATATCGAACAAAAATATTTAAATTTAAATTTAGAACCCGAAATATTAGTAATACCTAATTAGTTCCAATGTCTTGTTATTTTTAACTAAATTAATGCCTACAACTTATTTAAAAATTTTACAACTTATTTTAAGATCTAAACATTTTCCACAATAAAATAATACAGGTATTATTAAAAAAGCTAAATAAAAATAAAAAATAAAGCATTTTGTAGTGTCAATAATGTAGTCAAAGAGCTGGATAGCCTCGGTTCACACGATGGTGAAGTCTTAGATCATGAGCTTCTGCATACTTTTGAATAAGTCACGTAGCAAGGGCCATTTATAACACCTCTGGGCATTTTATTCTGAGGGCGTTTTATAATTTGTAGGTTTGGTACGACACTAAAGTTGAATACCATAATACCATACTGGTATAAGGTTTATATCATCAACATCATCGTCATATCAGCAATCATTTCGAGGACTTTGCTGCCCCAACGGCTGTCTGTCCGTCGAGCTATGTGCCCTGCCACTGCCACTTCTTTTTTGCAATCATTTGGGCTATGTCAGTGATTTTGGTTCTCCTACGGATGCACATATCAAGAACATGTTTTATCCTAAGCGATGCATTTAAAAACGTGGTAATTTTGAGTGTAGCTTTACTCAATCTGGGTGGTGGTGAACACTTAACTTCAGTCGACCCGTACGCTCTTTTGTCCACTCTTCCATTAAATAAATTAATGGGAAACCATCTAACGAAAGACTGTCAAAAACCACCGAAGTGAAAAGCCAAAATGTATCCATTGCCGGGAACCACATCCTGCCAGTTACAGAGCTTGTTTAGTAGCCAAGCAATGGCAAATCAAACATAAAAATGATAAAAAATCTCCTTTCTTCTATATGGCAAAATGTAAATAGGCAAACTAATGCAAAATTATCATCATTATTCATTAAATTACTGTATCCCCTAGCTGGGGCAGAGGGCATCCACAGTGCACCTCCATCGCGATCGGTCCTGAGCATCTCTATTAATTTCACTTCAGGTCTTTCCGATGTCCTTCGCTTCGTCAATGACAGTCCGCCGCCAGGTTTGCTTTAGACGGCCACGTTTGCGTTTTCCTTGAGGTTTCCTATCTAGGGCTTGCCTCGGTATATGGTTGGGATCCCTCCGGAGTGTGTGGCCTATCCAGCTCTATTTGCGGCGTTTTATTTGTTGGTCGATTGGGGATTTCATGACAGAGTTGCCAAAGATGATAGTTAGAAATTTTGTCGGGCCAGTGACTACCGAGGATATTTCGAAGGCAACGGTTGACGAAGACCTGAAGTTGATGAGAGATAGGCTTGGTTACCTTCCACGTCTCACACCCAAAAATCAATACGGTCATAACGTTAGACCGGAATATTTTGAGCTTAACTCTCCGTGTCAGTTTCCGTGATTGCCATACGGATCGGAACCGTGCGAAGGCTGCTCGTGCTTTGGCGATCCGTGAAGTGATATCCTTTTCAGTCCCTCCAGTCTCTGACACCTAGCTCCCGAGATAAGAAAATTTGTGGACGCGTTCCACTACCTCTGTGCCAATGAGCAACGGGCCTAAGCTCGTTGCCCCGCACCTCATTTCTTGAGTCTTCCTTATATTAAGTTTAAGTCCCGCCTTCGCTGCTTCCTCGCACGCTCAATTCGGACTGCATATCTGCGCGTGTGTGGCTTAAGAGGCATATATCATCGGCATAATCCAAATCCTCTAGAGTTTTTGTTATGCTCTATTCTATACCGCGGCGTTTGTATATGCGTTTCTTTTTTTAGAATTCCATCAAGAGCGAAGGAAAAGAAGAGGTGAAAGAAGGCACCCTTGTCGTAGACCCGCATGTACTCCTATTTCCTCCGAGATGAGCCCATCATGTGTCACTTTACAAGCATAGTTCTTGTATAGAGCTTAAGTGATATTTATTATTTTCTCGGGGACGCCAATATCCCGTAGGTGAGACCATACACCGGCCCACTTCAACGTGTCAAAGGCTTTTTCAAAATCCACGAAAGTAAGGTACATTTCTCTTTGCCCTTCTGATGCCTGTTCTAGTATGATACGTAAAGTGTTTATGTGGTCCGTACACGATCGATTGGGGCGGAAACCTGCTTGCTCACTACGGATGAGTGGGTCGATGACTGTCGAAAGCCTATCCATGATAACTTTACATAGCATCATGGAGGGTATTGATAGTAAAGTGATGCCTCTCCAGTTGTTGCATTGGCTGAGGTCTCCCTTTTTTGGAACGGTCATGAGAATACCTTGACTCCAATCATCTTCGTCTCGCCAGATGCGCTGGAGCAGGGGCGTCAGCGCGTTTGCGGGTTATACCATGTCCGCCTTAAGTATTTCCGCGGTGATGAGATCAGCTCCTGGGGCTGTGCCATTTTTAAGTGTGCGGACGGCGTGCAATATTTCATCACCAGTCGGAGTTGAACGGTCAATGTTTAGAGTTCTTGAGGTCAAAGTATCAGGTCAAAGGGGATGCGGAAGACTTCCCCAAAGTGCTCTTGCCAGCGTTGTAGCTGACCATCCGAAGTCACAATAAGTTGGCCGTCTTTGCTCTTCAAAGGTTTTCTCCTTGAACTATGTAGTAGTAGTGTAGCGTAATTCGTTTGCGATGCCGACACTTTGAGACGCACTTCTGCAACTACACGATGGTCGTCACTGTCAATGTCAGCACCTCTTCGATTACGCACATCCAAAAGCGACGTTCTCCATTTAGAGCTAATAGGCAGGTGGTCAATTTGGTTCCTAGTGACACCATCGGGTGAGTTCCATGCATATTTGTGATGGTCTCCGTGAATAAATAAAGTCCCTCCGATGGTTAGATCATTGTTCTGACGGAACTCCAAGAAACGCTTTCGTTCTCGTTGCGTACCCCTAGCCCATATTTGCCCATATGTCTTTCACAACCAACATTGTCTGCACCCACCTTTGCGTTTAAATCTCCCATTACGATGACTATGTCTTGCCTACGGATGTTTCTGAGTGTAGTGTTTAATGCGCTATAGAAATCGTCCTTGCATTGCACTCTCACACATCGGCTCTGCTGTAGAAACGGGCTGTGATTATACGATCTGAGATTGAATCCGAATAATAAAATTATTAAAATAACTTGTCAAATTCTTCCTATCCTTCTACCCAATACTTTTCGTCCACTGCATTAAAACCATAAAGTTCAGTCGTTCATTCATTCGATGATCTCCATCTCTATGAATTTAATCCAGTTCTCGGTGTCGGTAACTCGGTACGCCATATTTGTTTACCTTTTAAGACGTAAGAAAAAATAGACGATACATTCTCGATAATTCATAAGGTTACTAAATTCTTAATTATGATTATTTTCAAATGTAATTTGTCTTATTAAGTAAGTAAACACTCTATGGTGTTAATCAATGGTAAATTACCATGAATTCCATTAAAGTATTAACGTAAGTATTAATACACGGTAAAAGTTGATTGTCGGTTCTTCCACATTGACATTGCCTTACATTTACTTGAATATATGTGTTGTTATTTTAGCGGGGATGAAATAGTCACTCGAGGAATAACTAAAGTGGTTTCGAAGTTACCAGAACGTGGCAGTAAAGATGTTCGACCTAGTGGTACCTTGCTGGAGCAAAAACAAATTGAATCGGCTTTGGAAGCAAGAAAAAGTTTCATTTCTGTTGAACGTATAGAAAAACGGTATTTCCATTTCTAAATAATTATTTATTATATCATTTTTGCATCGCATAGATTTTACCAAACGAAAGCTTAAACTTAATACTGCTAATAAATTTAAAATTATAATCTTGCCAAAAGTCAATTTAAAATATATATATTATTAAGCTGATGAGTTTATTGTGTTTTATATGAATGTTATTAATCTCTGTACCTACCAGTTTAGTAAGAATTGTTTTATATTTATATAGTCACTGGTGTTATGGTACAACCCTCAGATAGTCATATTGGTTTTTGTGAAAGAAATAAATCAAAATAGAGCTTAACTTCATTTTCAAACTGCATCTGTGTTAGCCTCAGTATGGTGGTTGTTTTTTATATGAATAAGAGTGAAGAGATGGGGGAAGATTTACCTTATCATAAATGATATGCCTCAACCCGCGATATATGCAATAGACTGATATCAACAACACTAGATAACCTAAAAGCAATATTCCCAGCATAATGTATTGTAATCACTAGAGCTGCTCAGCCGGCAGCAGCCAGAGTTGTCAGAGACTTTAACATAAAAATAATCTCAGACAGTGCTGGATGCACTGTCTGAGATTATCTTTTAGAGTTTTATAGTTATTACTTCACTTTTATAGTTATTACTTCATGCACTACAAAACAACACCATAACATCTGTCCTTATACTGGAATGCCATTACACACTTTAATCCTTCGCAAACCAGAACACTGTCCCTTGAACAAGCATCTATCTATGATAGGTGTAACAGATAGTCCCTTGTGTAGAGGATGCATGGAGGCAGAAGAAACACCAGAACATGTGCTTATGGAGTTGCTATGGCCAAACAACAGGCACAAATACTCCAATCACCAGCATCACTTCCGGATGCCTGCAGAAACTTAAAAAGACTGATAGACATCTGAAATGATCTGGGCTGGTTGGCGTAAGAAGACAAACGAATACACAATAGACCAATCAAGAGGCTAAGTGTGTAAACAGCCCAGATAAACTAACTAACTAACCATGCCTCAGCCCATTACAATACAGTGCAGCTCAGGATTCTTAATTGAACCCTGAGGGGAGGAATATTGAGGGGCATAATAGTATTTTGTTGCTAGTTGCTTGTCAAGTCTTTCTTTCACCTTTCAAACTGAAGCACAACAATGCTTGCATTTTATTGAGTGAAAACAAAAAAAAAATGCCACCTAGCTGGCATTCAGTGCTAACACACAAGCCTCCCACTGGTAAATGGTTTTTGGTTTTATGTAAATATAATTTTCTAGAAAATATTGATTCTAATTATATCTACATTCCCCTGTACCAGATGCCTATTTGTTGTACATAAGCATAAACAAAGATATAATATTTACCAGAAACCATAGTTACAGACATATACCGAGTTTATTTGAAATACTATGATGTTTTTTTATTTTTATGTTGTGGTAAAACAGCTTTAGATCAATTTATTGGAAAATAATATATGATAAAAATTAATTGGGTTAAGAAAATTTAACTTGTTAATAAGGATCACATCAAATTTTACTGAGACCTACTTGCTGGGGTTAAAGGGTACTTTGATAACAGTTGATAATAAGTAGATACTAAAAGCAACTTTTATAATTATAACATAAAAATATGAAAAGTTTAATAATATGTTATATTTATGAACACTTAACATTATACATTTTAATGTTTTAGTTATTAAATATATAACTACAATTATTTTTACCTGTGAAGCACAACAAAAAATGCAGAATTCTGCATTTTTTGATGTGCTTTTCATGATATTTTTCGCAAAGTACTCTGTCTGTTTCTATATGTCTTTATATATATATATATATATATATATATATATATATATATATATATATATATATATATATAATTCTTCTGTATGGGGGTTGACAGTGAACTCCTCCTAAACGGCTGGACCTAAATGGCCGGACCGGTTTTGATGATTTTTAGAGTGTTCCAGTGAATTTGATATTGGTTTAGGTTCTCAATACAGTTGTCGACATATAAATCTCTAATGTCTTGACCAATTTTTCAAATTTAACATGTGTGTATAAGATCTGTTGGGTTCGCTAGTATATATATATATCTCCAAAATGTATATTTTATATGTGATTTAGTTATTCTGTGTTGGAATGCATTGGATTTTCTTGTAATAATTTTTATTAAAACTAATATTAATCAAAAATTCCTAACTTACTACTTAATGTTATCCAGATTTCTTACAATATTTTACAGTATTTTGTTGAAAAAAATCACTTAATATTTGAAAATATCACTTTTTCTTTCCCTAACATGAGATTGAGTAAGGTTTGACTTCTTCCTCTTGAAGGGAACAATAATAAATGCCTCTCACTCTTTCAATGCAAGTTGACCTCCAGCTTCCTCACTTGACGCAGCTTACAGATCGTAGTCGGTAGTAGAATTATGACTCGAACCCGAAGCCCGTTTACGCGTTCCCCAAGGCTATGTGCTATCTCCTACAGTGTTTCTGCTGCTGGAGACGCCGTATACCTACACAAGTCACGCAAAGGGGCGTGCATTCAATATAGGACAACAGGCATAGCCTACCTCAATAAAAACCTAAATTAAAATTATATAGCACTAGTGTTATAGTTAATTTAGATTAATTTGGTTCTATTGTTCTATAACGAAAATTCCAATTAACCAGTAAGTTTTAACAAGGTTTTATCTTGCGCTAAACCTTAGGCAGGCAGTTTTAGAAGCGGCTCCCCTATATAGAAATTATTTAGAAAAAATGTTCATCCAAAGTTATACGACTAAAGAAGAATGTGCTCTTTTTACATAATAAATGTTCCAGAAACATGTCTTCCCAATTTAACAGCGTAAGGTAAGCTAGCCTTAGCTAAATAATAGGCCAGTAGGCCTAAAACTTAATGAATTATATCGCGACTCCCGAGGTAAACAATAACTAACGATCCCATATGCATCCCTCACTCGTTCCCATGTGCATATGCAATAGATTATAACCTGTTTCGCTCTGCTGCAAAGTGCAAGGCCATTTTGTTTTTTACTTTATTTGCTCAATGTTTTGATTTTGTGTTTACTGTTTGTACAGTGAAATAAAAAAAACAAAGTTTCTGTGTATTGTATTTTAAAAATAGATATTAGGTCAATTATAATAGAGAAATTAGGGTGTGCCAGTTGTGGTACACAATTTTCATTTTAACTAAAATAAAAATTGTTTCTTTCAATATGTAGGCCGATACTAATTAATATTACATGAGATATCTGTGATGGTAAAAAAAAATTGTTCGATCGCTATTACTTTCCAATACCTACAAGTAACAACACGAAGAACACCGCAAAAACAGTGCTAAGCGAATTTATATCATTATTACCTACTAAATATTAGACCTACTTACAATATGTAGAAAAATATATTAGTTTTGAATAATAAGTAGGCCGATTGTATTGTGTAATGTTTTTTTTAGTAGCAAGAAACTCGTTGCCACTCTTTTAAATCAAGAATTACATTTTCATTGTTTTACAAATCATTTCAATTACATGACGCATGACCAGCTATCACCTCCCTCGACCATATTTTAGGGAAGGGATAGAACCGAACCACGTCGCCGCCACAAGCAGAGGCGTTTAAGCGAGCATGACGATGCCTGTCACGAGAAATCTACCGAATAGCAAAACAATATTATACATATATAATATATAGTATAACCATATGTCTAATAAAGTAGGGGCTCCATCCTTGGAAAGTGTATTTGCGTCTTCATAATATTCTGCTCACGTAGAGGTTTAACATATAGGTCTTGTATATTTTAACATCATCTCTTCTTCTTTTTTTCTTATAGTGTGTATGTTTTCTTCTCAATTAATATTGTCTGTGACAGTCACACCCAGGTCAATTTGTACCTTCACTGCGCCTACCATTACTATAATTGACCATGTATGTCAATCTTGGTTTTCTGTTATTTATCGTTTCATTTTGCAGCATTCAGGTTAATGAGGCACTCTCTTGATCAGTTGGTGACTTTGTCCAAATCTGGTCGAAGTATAATATAGTCTGTCTTCGGGTTAGCAAAACGTTTTATATAATTTGCAAAAATGTTATCATTCATTGTATAGGAAAAGGTAAATTAGAGGTATATATAATACAGAGGTATATAAATACAGGGCACAGAACGAATCCTTGGGGCAGAACCGCTTGTGATTTCCGACCGATGTAGCAGCAGTCTTGTGATGGGAACTTTATCCAATACCTTTTCATAATCAAGGTCTTACGAGTTCGATGCAGTGGATTGGTTTCGACAAAAGCCGTGTTGCTCGTCTCCAAACATTTTGTGCCCAGAAAGCAATGATCGTATGTGCAGCAAGACTTGATCCATTGCCTTGAAAAACCCAGTCGTAAGAATAATTGATCTGTAATTTTCAGGTTTCAGTCTACATTTGTTTTGAAAATGACACTTCCCAGTGGGAGGCTCCTTTGAACAGAATGCCGGCTAGATTATGGGTACCCCAACGGCGCCTATTTCTGCCGTGAAGCAGTAATGTGTAAAAATTATTGTGTTTCGATCTGAAGGGCGCTGCAGCTAGTGAAATTACTGGGCAAATGAGACTTAACATCTTATGTCTCAAGGTGACTTAGTTGTAGTTCCTCTCAAAGTTTTTGGGGTTATTCAAGGATCCTGAGCGGCACAGCATTGTTAAGAGCAGGGCGTATCAATTACCATCAGCTGAACGTCCTGCTCGTCTCGTCCCGTATTTTCATAAAAAAAAACACTTACATTTCCGCCTGGTGGATAAAGTTCCAGTGTCGAATGAGTTTTGCGTAATAGTTACGTAATAGAAACGAAACGCATTTCTTCTGGTCCAGGAGTCTGGTTTCATTTCTTTAACTAAATAACGCTGAATTTCGTAATAGCTAATAGAATTATTGGAGATGGTGTCCCACACTTGCGCAAGAGTGGGCATTTGCTACTGTGACTCTTCCTGAAAGACTTAACGAACTGGTCAGCAAATGACTCAGCAATTTGACTGGCTTAAAATTTTACTTTTTAGTGCTTGTCGAGGAGAACAAACAGATGGTTTTATTTGAAGCCAGCTTTGAGTAGGCCAGTTTCATAAGTTATACGAGATGCTCTTCAATAATTAGTAAATTAATCATTTTCGTATAGTGGTGGTTTTGACAATACCAATTATATTGTGTCTGTAAAATTTTTCTTATAAGGAATTCAGCTTTTTAGATATCCACGGATGTTGAGGGAGCAGTTATATACATCTGACCTGCAAATTGACAGAATAACTCTAAATTGGTTTTCAATGATAGCAAGTTGTTTGATAGCATTGATGTCATATGCAAAGTTTGCTTTTTTTTATAATTTCGCCTTTCCATCGTAGTATTAAGACAATTATGACCATTTTTCTCGCTTCATTGTTTAGTTGTGCTATGAGAGTCTCATCTTTAGTAAGGATAAGGAACCTACAACATAGATGGTTGATTGCCTTTTCGGTGCCTATTATGTTTTATCAAACAGTATTTGTGTCGTTATATCATTGCACAAAGTTAGTTCATTTCTTGTGGGTAAGGTATATTACTGTTAAGGGTATATATAATATACCGTACCGTTATTTGTATGCTTGAGATATTCAATAATAATTTTGAATGTAAAAATTTAATCTATATGATATTGTGTATCCTAAAGCTGAAATTATACGTTTTTGTGTTACAGAGGAAATTTAAGTCGGGCAGAGTGGAAGAATGAACTTATGTTAGCTGAGGTAATACATAAAGTTGGAGGCCACTGGCAATATCTGGGACATTATGTTGAAAAAAAACTTTATCTTGAACCTGAGGAAATACTATATTTAATGGAATCGGTAAAAATAAATCAAATTCGTACATATTTCTTTCTGAGAATGAGCATGGTCCATTAATTATTTGTAACACAAATGTTTATCTTTTCACAGAATTTTAATGTTTATTTTTTAAACCTTTCAGAACTGTTTGCAGCTTACATACAATGGTGTTACAGTCTCACTCCAACAAGCATACACTTTATTAATGAAAGGAAAGATATCTCTGTTGCAATATAAAGTTTATGCTTCTCTCAGTCGATTGGGATTTAAAATTATTAGGCATAAAATTCCAGAAAAAAATTTATCTTCTACAGAAAATAAAATTCTTGTAAGTGATGAACAAATTATAAACAAAGAATTATGCAGCACCAGTCAAATGGCAATAAATGAAAATTCTACAAATAATGATTCAGAAATAGTTAATGACACTCACAATCAAGTTGAAACTTCAGCTAGTATATCATTGCCTACTGAAGACTTGAATCAAAGTCATAGAAACAAGCTATCTAAGCTAAGAAGCAGAGAGTTAAAACCATGTAATAATGAAGTATTACATAAATACTTTGAAAATACCATAGACATTCTGGATAAAGAGATTGTAACACTTAGAGCTCCTGATGTTAAATTAATCCCAAAAAATATAGTACCAAGAGAAACTTTCGTACTTAATCTTCATACTATTGTGAAAAAATGCACAAGATCAAGATTCACTTATAGTTCTAGTGAAGAAGCAACTGGAAGTAACATAGAATGCCTCAGAAACACTAGTTTCTCAAGTAGCAGTAGATCTAATTCAAGGCGAGCTCACAGATCACAATTTGCCGCATGTGTACAAAATACATGTTGCCAAGAACGCATTTTTAGAGGATCTACTTCAGTTACAAATTTAGCTCATCACTCTGTGTTTCAAAGACTATTTCTTCCTGGTATTTATTTTAATTCGCATTTCTCTAACGACGGGGGAAATCAATATAGCTCTGGTTCATGTTGTGGCTCATCAAATTATCCCTCGACAAGTACACTAGGTCAAAGAAGAGAAAGCAACCAAGAGAATATCCTTAATAAAATAAGCCAAGATGCCTTAAAAATGCAATTATTTTCAGAAAGAGGTATTTGTGTTGACCAAGGAAATATACAAGCATTTAAGAGGCTCTTGGACAGAAATAATTTAAGAAACAATACCAATTTAAATATGAATTTTAATCAAGGTCTTGTTGATACTGGAGGTGTTGAAACTATTAATTTAGATGATGATGTTCAACCAGAGCGCAAAAAACCAAAGTTGGACAATAAAGTATTGGAGGAAAATATAACAACACTAAAACAACTAGTAAGTGAATTAAAAAGTCTTGAAGAAAATCGTAAAGCAACATCCAAGCATAGAAGAGCATTTTCTAAACTTCTCAAAACAATTAATAAGTATCATGATGTCAATTATTTTCTGACTCCTACTTATGAACTACACAACTATGCTCGTATAAATCTTGATTCCTCATCAGATTCGGACAGCAAAATTAATGAAGATATTAATAATGTAATATATAAAAAGGGACCTAATAAGGCTATGAAAAGAAAGTTGAAAAATCCCTTTAATATACTGAAACGTTTATCAGAAAAAGATTCACATTCTGGACATAGTTCAGAGGACCAAGACACAATCATTCTTGAAGAAAGGAAAAGTTATTCTGAGTTGCTTAAAGATGGCTTTCCTGAGCATTGGCTTCCTAAAAAAACGGACTTTGGTAGACCAGAAATAATTAAAATTGTCCATGAAGATCCACTGTTTGACTACCGCAGAACACAACTTTTATTTGATTGTGCAAACATAAAACCTATGTGTAAAAATTGGGTTGATTTGAAAGTAGCCTTTCTAGAAAGCTTTGATGAGACAATATCAGAAATTCACAAGGATATGTCTTCTGTTAGAGTTAAAATGGACAATGAAAGCCTGGTGAAACCAGAGGATTGTACGAGTATGCAAAATGTGCTGCAGAAGTTGAGAATAATTTCAAACAATTATAAAGTAGAGAACAGTGGTACTTTGAAAATAGATTTTGATGTATACAATAAAGATGTTCAAAATTTCAGGAAATCTGGTTTACCCACACCACATTTCAGGATCATTTGTATGACGTGAGTATTCCTATTTATTATCTGGTGCATACATTGACGTACCATAAACAACTAGACTTCCAATTGCTTATTAAAAGGTCGTCTAAAAATGTCCGACCGGCGTTGTATATACTTATGTATAAATTAACTTATACAAATAACATTAAAACATTCATTCACCTTATTTCGTGGCAGTAATGTGCAAAGTCTATACGCTCATTCGTTTAAGTTCTCTAGAGTTTGACGATAGTAGCTAAGAGATGGACGCGAACTCAAGACCAGAACAATTTGTTTTAGTAATTGAAATGTAATTATTTAGCAAAATGATCAAAAACATCAAGTTGTTACACAATTTAGTTAATTTAAACGTGCACTTACCTGAAATACTACTATTATTATACTAAATATTTTTTAAATTTGGATATGCTGTTAATTCGGCAGTTTTTACCTGAAGACTGTAATTGCGTGGAGTTGTATTCAAAGCGCTGTCGATACACATCTAAACGAACTCTGCCTTTGAGGCACGTAGGCCGTTTTGTTTCAGACAAGTTTTGGGCGTGATAGTGTGTGTAGTTGTTTATTGTACGTCAGTGGGTCCACATGAATTATTTTTTATTCTAGATTTTTCTAGAAAAGACCCCATGTAAATGTCAATTAGTTGCTTACTGCATTTATCATATCTTAGTTTGTAGCACTAGATACAAAGAATCCGAACTAAAAATTTCTAAAAAGGAAATATTGAGCTTAAAACTATGAGTGGCAAGTCGTCTGACGAAGAGTCCATGCACATCGCGATCATCGGGGAAACCTTCCTGATGAGTTACTTACACATCGCGATCACGCGATGAGGTGTTTTTTTTTATGGCAGACGATGACCAACGAGCATACGGCTCTCCTGATCGTATGTCATCACTGAAGAATTATAATCTGCTTACGTGACTTACATAGAACTTATGTGCGTGCATCGTTTCGGGCGCACTTGCATGAAGTTAAGGTACTGTTACATTACTGTATTGTGCCGCAGCCCGTATTCTGTTGTAACACCAGAGGAATCATAAGAGCGTTTCCGACCTTATAAAACGTCAAATTAATGAATGAATTCGAAAATCGAAACTATACTTGTACAAGTTGCCACGTTAGATTGATTTTGTTTATGAAACATAAAATGTTAAGCCTCATTTGGCCAGTAATATCACAAGCTACGGCGCTCTTCCGACTGAAACACAATAGTGCTTACACATTTCTGCTTCACAGCAGAATAAGACGCCTTTGTGTTACCCATAATGTAGTCGGCATCCTGTGCAAAGAAGCCTCCCATTGCCCTTAGTCGCCTCTTTACGGCACCCTTAGGCCTGGGACTTCCCTATTCTTTCTATGGACCGGAGAAGCACATGGCAAATTTATTATTTAAAATATTTTCTTGCCACTTCTCTTTTAAGTAACATGTATAACTTGCACGTTCATATGTCACTTTCTGAGCTGAATGAATCCATAACAATTGAGTTTGAGTTGAAACATGCTCATAAAAACTTTAGTAAGGCGTAATGGCGGACATTGCGTGTATGGAACATTACTGCCTGACCCAGACCACAAATGGGCCATCCATAAATAAATAAATATAAAAAATTATACTTAATGGAAGTAACAATGACTCTAACTTGCCTATTTTTAGTACAGAAAATGGTTTGACATGCTTTGTTAACCTTCTTCCTTCCTAATTCTATTTTGAAGTAGAGTTCAGACAGAAAATGGTTGAGTATGCTTTAGTTACCTTGTTCCTAGAACTAGGAGTTCAATTTTTTGAAGTACAGTTCAAACAGAAAATGGTTTGAACTGCTCGTTTTCCTTGTTCCTTCCTTGTTAATTTTTTTGGAGTAGAGTTCAAACAGAAAATTGTTTAGTTTGCATTTTTTTCCTTGTTCCTTACTAGTTTTAATTTTTTGAAGTACATACAATTTTGACTGAATATTTCCTTTATTTAAGCGCTGTTTATAACCTAGGTACTAAAGAATCATTAAGAGAGAAATTTTAAGAAATAAACATTTACAGTGGACTCTCAATATATTATTGATATTTTAATGTACCTACAGTCATTCGTTAATTTGTAAACTAAAAAACTGTGATAATTATAATAATTGGAACAAACTAACTTGTTGTGTCTAAGTTAAGAAGAGTGAATAAGTTTTTTGTTTGGCTTTTACAAAGTGATCCCTGAAAATGTACAAAACAAAAAAGAAGAATAGTTACAAACATTTATATGGTAAATGTTACTATAACTATTACTATATATATTCAAATAATACATTTATAATAAATAAAAATTATTATAAAAAAGAAGCCAGATGATTTTCTTAGGCCGGCGTTTCGATTCTGGTTTGAGGCGTTAATTTTCGAATGGGCGGTGGTATTTGAACCTTCAAAATGTGACGTTGAATTTGATTTTCTGCCCAGAAATTTGGCTTATTATGAACCATCAGATTAAGATTATGCTCATACAACTTTTTTTTGGGTAGATACATACCAGGGGTTTACTTATTTTATCAACACACTTGCTCGTAAAGTGAGCCTTAATACATCGTTCTTAGAACAATAAATCACACGCGTGCATAATATTATATACTGATACAAAATAGAATTATCGCTACAAAGTTAAGTTAGTGCCTAACTGTAATTTATATGAGAGTAAACAGAGCATTTTCTATTTAACCGGATAATACAGTTCTTTTTGTAACAACAAAGAGGTTTACTCCGCTGAAAATCCATTAACATTTATGGAATAAACAACTGGGTCCCTAATTAAAATGAAATACATTGATTTACTGCAACTCATAGCCTCGTGTATAATGAGCAACTTTACTTACTTGTATCATAATATGCTATACACTAACAGTTAATGTTGTTGGTTTCAGCGAGTCTTCAAACCTACCAACTGCTTCGGAAATCGCTGCTTTGCACTCTCGATACGATGACAAGGTGCCCATAAGGTTTGCAATAGTCAACGGTAACTCTGTATCATTTCTTACAGTAAATCCCGTGGAAATACCTGTATATATTCCTGAAGCGAAGTAATTTTTGTTTGGCGAAACAGGAAGACTTGAATGTATGAATGAATATGTACTCCACATTTTATTAGCATATCTACATATGCAATCTATCAAAGTATACAAGAACAGTTCATACAAGTTGTACTAAATACATTAGCATAAGTATTTTTTAGATAAAATCGTCGATAATATATCATATCCAAAGTGTAACAATTCAGAAAAGGGTGTCAAAAAAAAACACTTGCGTCTCGGGGCGCCAGATAGAAGTAATAACTTAATATTGAAATCGTTGGACTAGAGAAAAATGTTAGGTTATTATATAAATATTATTTTATTTGATTAACGCGAGTGTTACACATTTAAATAAAACACTTTTAAAGGATTAAAACGCGTGTATTTGTAACGGTTTTACATTAGATGTTTGTGTAAAGGTTACATTTCTATTTTAGTTAACCCGATGTTTCAAGACCATTCCGTCATCTGATCACAAACATCTAATGTAAAACCGTTACAATTACACGCGCTTTAATCCTTTAAGTGTTTTATTTAAATCTATATTAATATTTTAATTAAATATTTTATTGATTATAAAATATATTTGATTCTCAGTTACAATTCTTGAACATGTACATTATTAGTATCAATATTTAATCATATAAAAGTAACAATTGGTTAGAGTGAGAGAGGAGGAGCCTGCCTATCGCTGCCGTATGCGTGAGAGAAAAGGAAGCCAGGCAGACTGGCTTCGTAACGCGTTACGTTACGAAGCGTTTTACCCTCCCATAAGAAGTTATCACTTCAACGTCTCGTATTTTTAATGTTAAAAACGAAAATATGCTAGACTTATGAAGGTTATTACTCGTATATTGGAAGTAACAACTAAACAGTATTTACTTTTCGACTTGTTTCTCTGTGGTAAAGGTGGTTTATCGTTTATGGAACTATACAAATGATTAAAGTTTTCTTTAGTGTTAATTCCGCCAATATTTGTTTTTAAAGCAATTCGACACGTGTTGCAACTCTACACGAGGCATCCTCAGGACGTGTTGTCTCGCCAAAATCTGGCACGAGACTGTGTATAATTATGGATTTCCGCAAAGTAATGCCTAATTCAATAAAAAGTTTATGGAACTATTTTCCATACTTATATCGAAATTGTTACAGTTTGGATCTGAGTTATCGACGTGGTTGCTAGATAAAATACTTTTTAAACGATTAAAACGCGTTCAAAAAGTATTTTATTTAATTCAATGTGTAACACTCATTAATCAAATAAAATAGTATACAGTGTTTTTTCTAACAGAGACAGTATGAGGAAATCCTTATCCAGAAGACATACAGAAAAAGTGTCTGGGGAAGCATTTGCTCTCAATCTTGACCATATCATCGGTCCATCTTGTGGGGGGCCTCCCAACACTACGTCTTCCGGTACGTGGTCGCATTCGAGGACTTTACTGCCTTAACAACCATGTGTCCGTCGAACTTTGTACCTTACCCACTGCTACTTCAGATTCGCAATCATTTCAAATCATGTCAAAAACCATTGACAAATATCAATGACTTTTATTCAGTACTGTACATTTCATAATTTTCAAAAATAAATCCAAATCTTCAACCACTTGAGATACGTCAGCTAACTTCAGATATGATATGGTTAATGAAAAGAATCAATCTTAGCAATCTATAGTTAACAGTGGCTATCACAATAGATCACATTGGTCGCAGTCAAACAGGGCTGCCCTCTGTCTTAAAGCCACTTTACAAATCATAACAATACCATGCCTTTATTGCTGGATTCCCATTAGTGATATTCATTACACGCACGCTGTGTTTGTCTATACATTAGTATATTGTAAGTCTATGATAGAAGCGAACTGATGTTGGTTAAATTGTTGACAGTAACATAAATTGCAGGGGTATTAGACGGTTTTTTTTTATTGTAACCTAAATCTTTCTTATTTTTTTTGTTGCTTACTTTTGTTCAGAAGCAATTTTAGCAGCAAAGTGGGAGGCTCATTTGCACAGGATGCCGGCTAGATTATGGGTAACACAACGGCGCCTATTTCTGCCGTGAATCAGTAATGTGTAAGCATTACTGTGTTTCGGTCCGAACTGCGCGGTCGCTACTAAAATTACTGGGCAAATGAAACTTGACAATTTGTCTCAAGGTGACAAGTGCAGTTGTAGTACCGCTCAGAATTTTTGGGTTATTGGGTTATTATTACCATCAGCTGAACGTTCTGCTCGTCTCGTCACTCATTTTCAGAAAAAAAAGCAGTCAACAATTTAATTACCTTGCTTGATAATATATTTATCTACACCCATGCTTTAAATCCTCTATTAAAGATTCTGAAACAGTTAGCTTATTGCCAACATTACATCACCCAAACGAGTGTTGTAATGTTGTACTGAATTTCATAAAAACACTCCTATGTTTTTTTTTCGATCCCTTCATGTGCAAAGAGTTTCAACAGACAGCCACATTCTTATTGCTCGATGCGTGGTATCTGTATGAATTTCAAAAAAAGAACAATTTTAGTTTACGCGCGTTCCACACAACCAGAGTGTCGCGCGCCGTAAAAAACAAGTTAGGTTATTCGAATCCCCGCCATTCTTCTTGTTTTGTTTACAAAAAAATAGCGATTCATTTTAAACGCTGCAAAATTACATTATATTCGAGTGAATTTTATTTATTGAACTATACAAAATGTTATTACTACTAAAATAAATAATTGTTTCATTAATACTTAGTTTATTTGTATATAATTAGTAATGGATGATATTAGGTTACTACTAGGACTGGTGTTTTAATGTTAGCAGTAAGCTAACTGTTTCAGAATATTTTAGAGGATTCATATTCTGGGTGTAGATAAAGTCTTGTATGCAACTGTTGATAATTAGGTATTAAAACACTCATGTGATACTATTATAAACCCACATTCGTGTTTTAATACCCCTTATTACACAACAGTTGCATAAATAACTATTATCAACAACAATTTTTTTAGTCTTAAGATTTCTTAATAATATTGTTAATTTATGTTGTTGTAAAGCTTTACTTACAAGTAATTTGTATCTTATTTTAATAATAATTAACAATAAGATTTTTTCAGAAAAGTTACACTGTACATATACATGTATATAAGTCACTATACAGGTGTATAAATAATTAAACAGAAAGATATTGACAAATAACTAACGATGAATATTTAACCTGTTATAGTTAAGGTTTAAGTCAAATTAAACGTTAACAGTAACGCTGACTTTAACATTAACTACGGAATGTGTTGCACCGTCGCATTCCTAGACATTGTTAAAATCAAAAAGTGAAATATCAAGTCAATATCGAATATTTATTAGAAAATTTTGACAGGTCGCTAACTCCTAATAAAAGTTGTGATTATACCTTATGGAAAAATATTAACTGTTCTATTCCAAAAATATTAAATCGGCTATTTCATACTTGAAATATTTAGCTGTGTACACGTTAATAGCTTTTGTCGGCGATGATTGAACGGTTACGGTTCTGTTAACCGTCACCTTAAAGTTATGATGTCATCTAAAATTGTCAACCAAACATGTTTGTTATTGCTAAACTTTTAAACAACTTAGAAAATTGCAACTCTAAGTTAGCACTTAATTGTAACATAATAATTACACTATTACCTACCTTTGAATTAGCGCACGCAGCAAGCAAGAAATTTTAAGCAAGAAACTATAGCTACAGTATGTAATTATATTATATAATAAAATCATTAATAATTATCGTTGTTTTGCCTATTAAAGGTATATTCTTTAATGTATCTAGATATAATAAGATATATTATAACCTATTGTTAGTCTTTTAAAAGTTTTCTGTTTATGTCACATTCAATAAAGTATATTCTTTAATGTATCTAGATATAATAAGATATATTATAACCTATTGTTAGTCTTTTAAAAGTTTTCTGTTTATGTCACATTCAATAAAGTATGTGTATTAAAAATGAAGTGTTTCAATAATAATAACCTTATGACAATAACGAAACGACCATTACAACAACAAAATCTATACAATTTAACAAAACACAATATAGGTTATTATTATTCAAAGTTAACATTCATTATTACAATGACTGTCATTAAACTGATTCACTTTATCCTTTTGTACCAGTAAATAATGTATGACAAATGATAGTATCGTCCGTCCATACATCAGCGATACTTAAGGTATGATGATTTTGGTAGATGGTAGATGAATTTAACAAATCTCTATTCATTAAAAATCAACAATTATTGATAATTATATGAAATTTCATTTCTAACGTCTTGTTTGTTGTTGATTATTTTAATGGATAACAATACTGGTTAATAACAGCTTCAGTACAGTGTTCTTCAGACGTTGTTCAGTCAATAGAATAAAAATAATATAAGTATTTGGGAATAATGTAGTCAAAAGACAACGGAAATGTGAAATCAAAGTTCATGAGTTAAAAATGAAACAAAAACGAATTTTTGAATATTTTATAATATGAATAGTAATAAATAAATAAGGATTTGTATCGTATTTGGGACAACAGCTTGTACATTACCGCTTTATAATTGCCAATTTCTTAAAGTAGATATTAAAATAATAGGATATAGTAAGACCTATGTTATCCTTAAGAGATAGACATATGACATCACGGACTTTTTGTAGACCTATATAAGATACACAATTTCACCATACATTATTTTGTTATATCTTATATAACATAGGGCATAGACAACGTTTTTTCCGACACCTGTAACAACAGCTTAACAAATATATTATGAAAGCTCAAACACGGCTAAGATACGAAAAGGTTCTTTGGAATTCTAATGCCCACATACGGTTTCATTGATGAATGACCACATCGATGGTACTAATTTTATTGCCTTTGAATTTCTTTGGACATCACCAAATGATGCTTTCTTTGTGCTTATGATTGTTTTGTTCTTAAAAAACCGAAAACGCTCAGTGGCTGTCTATAAATATGAGAAGTTCCCTTTATATCTTACATCAGATCTAGAGTTTTTTTGAATTAAACCTTTAGAGTCGTTGTGATTTGAAATTCGATGAAACGAAAAAGCGAGACGATAGAGACATAAACAGGTAAATGTAAAGGATTCAGCCGGCGAGTAAATAAGATAGACGACATTTTAAAAATGATTAAAATCGTTAATGAAGATACAGACACATAAATTCACAAGATTTAACGTGGGAGAAAATGAGATAGGTAGCAATATACTGTGTTTTGGTACAAAGCGATCATCGTTGAAGAAGAGATTGTCTTATGTATGACGCGAGTATTGCTTAATTTTTCTGACGTCATAACATAAATATCGTAGTGGTGATAGTCGACTTACTTAGCGGTTAAAATCATGTGTGAATTTAGCAACATGTACCAATACTACATAATTCTATTATTCTATTAAGCCCTTTTTATTTTGAGTTAGAGGATGTCTCTTAACTCAGTATGCCGCTTGGCAAAGGCCTCCTCTAGCTCTTTCCATTGGAGTCTGCCATGGGTCACTCTTCTCCAGTTCGGGCCCGCTGTGAGTTTGAGTTCATCCTCCCATCTTGTTCGAGGTCTCACCTGGCTCCGTGTGCAACCTCTTGGATACCAATCTGTGACAATTCTGCTCCATTTCTCGCAGCCATCCCTCAACATGTGGCCAGTCCATCTCCACTTCTGCTGATCTATTTTATTAAGTATGTCGATTACTTTAGTTTTTTGTCTCAGGTCTTTATTTCTTATTTTGTCTAGTCTATGTGTTCCCGTCATACTTCGTTCCATAGATTTTGGCAGTACTTAAGCCTGTCTCGGTGCAAATTGTTGAGTGCCCATGTCTCACATCCATATGTAATGCAGGGTAGGATACATGTGTTAAATACCTTTCTTTTTATGGTAATGCTGAGATTGGTGGACTTCATGACTTCCTTCATAGACCAATATTTTTTCCATCCATTGGTTATTCTTATATTTATTTCTTTGCTTGTGAGGTCTACAGGAGATTTAGTTGGCCAAGGTATGTGTACTCTTCTACATATTCTAGGAAGGTTGTATTTATGTTAATTTCGGTTTTTATTGAATTTGTCATTAATTTTGTTTTTGTGGTGTTCATTGTTAAACCAACCTTTTCGCTTTCCTTGCATAGTGACTCAATCATACCTTGTAGTTTCTTTGGATCTTCTTCAAATAATATATCATCTGCAAATCTGAGGTGGTTTAATTTCTTACCATCTATGTTGAGGCCCATGTGATCCCAATCAGGGTAGCGGAATATGTTTTCAAGGACTGCAGAAAATAACTTGGGAGACATTGGGTCTCCTTGTCTTACACCCCTTTTTACTTTAAACTCTGGGCTAATTTTTTCCAGTTGAACTCTTGCTTTACTATTTTTTTATATGGTTTTAATGACATTAATATACAACTCTGGAATACCTTGACTTAACAAGCTTACCCACATGGCTTCGTGGCTTATGCTATCGAATGCCTTGTTATAGTCTATGAATGCCATGTACAGATTTTTGTTGTATTCATTGTATTTCTCCACTACCTGTTTCACTGTGTGGATGTGATCTAATGTTGAAAAGTGTTTCCCGAAGCCAGCTTGTTCGATTGGCTGGTTTTCATCAAGTCTTTTACTTATTCGATCCAATATGACCTTTAAGAATATTTTATACAGATTAGACATCAGACTTATGGGCCTGTATCAGACCTATGTCTTCCCATTGTGTTGGTATCCATTGGCTAGTCATTATTCTATTAAATAGTTTTGTGAGTAGGGGGGCAATGTTGCTCGCGTCCGTAGGAATCTCCATTTTCCATCTTTATTAAGAAACACCCTACACGTGTCCCCTGGGTGGTGCAAAATGAGCAACAACGCCGAGTCTTGGGCGGCGGTAAATAACCCGATCTGCTGAGCCTAACCAGCTCATTCTGTTGCTGGTAGGAAATTACTACAACAGCCCGGTCCCTCTGGTCATGTTTCGTAGGTCTGGGGATCTCGGCTTCATCGCCTGGACCACGAGGAAGACAACCTCAATAAAAAATCACCCCAATCCCAAGGTGTGGACCGCGCCAAAGGGATGAATGGCTGGGGGGCATCCCAGCTACTAGCGCCAACCATGATGGACATGTCAAACATCATGAGTATCGCCTTGAGATGAGAGTGGGCGTCACCTCATCTGCGAGCGTATATATCGATCCTACTCGTGGGAATTTTATGGACCTAAACAAAAATAAAACACCTAACTCAACTAACACAAAATAAATATTAACCCAGCAGAGTACAGGAGAATCCCTACCTGTCCCAAGCTCAGGTAGCCTTTTGTACTCTGAGGGGAGCACAGCTTTGCCACATGTGGATCTGACTCAAGAAATGCATCCATCAACATCAGAATCAAAACTGATACAACAAACCTTTCACAAGAGCATGTTCTTCTCTAGACCACGCAGTACCTCTCTGACATCCTCATCTAAACCATTTAAGGATATTCCAATCAAAGACATGCAGGATAATATAGATCTCTCTCAACATTCACTTCCTTTGAATGCAATCACAACAGGTACCAGGCCACACTGGAAGAGAATTCCAGAGCCTAAGAATAAAAAGCGAAAAAGAATCTCTCATTCACCAGAGGCTATGGTTATACAAAACAGATTCTCTATTCTACCCACAAATATAACTGGGGATACTAACTGCCCAGCCAAATCCACCAAACCGCCACCACTAATCTTGTATGGGATTGAAGATATGGACAAACTCAAAGCAGCAATTGAAACAGTTCTGGAGAAGAAAGACTACATACTAAAGCTTACTTCTAACAATCAACTAAGAGTCAACTGCACTGCTGTAGACCCATACAAGAAACTTATTGGCCTTGTGAGGGAATTGGAATTAATCGGGCACACCTTCACAAGAAAGGATGAGAGATGCTACAGACTGGTTATCAGAAACCTACACCACACCACACCACACCACATGAAGCCATCATCCAATCATTTGAAGAAACTGGCAACAAAATATGTGGTGATCATAAATGCAAGAGGAGGCCCTGAAAAAAAAGCCAACATCTACATTTTTTATCAACCTGGAACGTAGCCCTTGGGACTAATTACGTCCCTCGTCGAGAGGTTGACATAATGCTGTTAAATTTTACTGTTTAATGCTTAAACGTAGCGACCTGGAACATTAATGGACACCAAATGTTGATGAAGTAAAGGTCCTTTTAGATACCTATAAGATAGATATACTCCTGATTTCCGAGACACATTTTACTGATAAAAGTTTAGTAATATAATGAACTTTACAATCTACGACACTAAGCACCCAGATGGAACAGCACATGAACAGCCATAATAATTAGGTCATCTATTGATGACCTAATTATTATGATTGTTCATAATGTTTTATTAAACAAGCTCAGTACCAGACAGAACACCTCCAAGCAACCACAATTACGGTACAAGGAAAAACAGGCAATTTTAACATCTCCGCTATGTACTGCTCACCCAAACATAAACTTAAAGAAGAATAACTGACACACTACTTCAGTACTCTCGGTCCCAGGTTTACACTTGGGGGCGACTGGAATGCCAAGCATCCGCACTGGGGCTCAAGACTGACTACCACACGAGGAAGGCAACTCAAGCTTGCTATTGATAGTAATAACCTCACTACACTATCCACAGCAAAACCAACACATTGGCCTACAGACACAGACAAACTACCAGACATAATAGACTTCTTTATATGTAAAGGAATGTCACAGTATTTCACCTCAACCACCTCATCTCTAGATAGGTCTTTGAACCACACTCCTGTACTGCTAACAATTATCACAATTCTATTAGAATATGAATATACCACTAAGCTATACAATAACAGCACTGATTGGGATTCATTTAGGGAAATCATCAATGAAAGGCTTAATTTGAAAATTGAATAGAATACATTGAAACAGCTGCAACTCAGTTTACAAACTTAATCCAAGTTGCCTGCTGGTTAACTACTCCTAATAAACCTGTCAACAAACCCAAACACATTTCTGTTCACTGGGAAATAAGAAAGAAAATCCAGGAAAAAAGAAGACTACGCAGAGTATGGCATACCAGTAGATACCGTGAAGATAAAAAAGCCTACAACAGAGCTATGGTTGAACTAAAAGAACTTTTTGGGAATGCCAAAAACGAAACACTTGCACGGCAATTAGAATCCCTTACTGCGACAAAGTCAACAAACTACTCTCTTTGGAAGGCAACGTCGGACCTAAACCAACCGAAAAAAACCAGACCATCCCTCAAGCTAGAAAATGGTAAATTGTCCAGAACCCCACAACAAAGAATAGACACTTTCGCAAACCACCTATCTAAAGTATTCCAACCTAATGAAGGCACCCATACAGAAGACACTGACATTGATGATACACTGAACCAAGACCTACAATTAGATGTCCCTATAAAGCAAACTACCACTAGCGATATAGTCCACACTGAAGCTTTTGTGAAGCATGGTTGCGGTTGTTATCACTTGCAAGGATAGCAGTGTCGTCAGCGAATGTCGCGGTTACTACATCAGGTGTTTCTGGCATGTGACATGTGTAGGTTGTGTACAGTACCGGACCCAGAACCGATCCCTGGCGTACTCCTGCCTTTATATCATAGAACCTCGTTGTGTATTCACCGTCTTTGACTTAGAATATTCTTTCTGAGGTGTATGATTTAAGCAATCCAAAGAAGGGATATGGCAATAGGGTTTTGATTTTATACAGTAAGCCCTTGTGCCATACTTTATCAAATGCCTACTGTATATCTAAAAAGGCTGCCGAGTAGTACTCTCTTTTCTCTAATAGTTTCCTAATTTGGTAAATAACTCTATGTACTTGCTCGATAGTGCCATGCTCTTGTCTGAACCCAAATTGGTGATGTGGGATTATGGATCTTTCTTTTAAGATTGTTATCATCCTTGACAATACAATTTTTTCAAAGAGCTTAGACATTACAGGTAAGAGGCTAATCGGTCTATATGAGCCAACTACATTGATTGGTTTTCCATCTTTGTAGATCATTATTATTTGTGAAATTTTCCATATGCTTGGATAATAACCAACTCTCATAATGCAATTGATGAGTATTGTAAGAAAGACTATCCCTTTTTTTGGCAGTTGTATAAGGACTTCTTTGGTAATTTGGTCAAGTCCTGGGCTCTTATTAATGTCTAGTTTTAATAGTGTTGAAGTTAAAAGACTACATATCATTTTTATTTTTCCTTACTGAAGAACTCCATGTCCTCTTATTGCTTTTGTTCTTTTTGGTTAGGCTATTAAGAAGGTGTAGGTTGTGTTCCATCAAGTAGTCTACTAGTTTTTGGCCATTTGCACTTCAGTTACCAAACCCAAAGTTTCCTATTATATTATGTTCCATGTTGTTTTGTTTGACACCAACTTGTGAATAGTGTTTAGATATAAGCTGATTTGAGGTTTTTGCACTGATTTTGAATTATTTTGCACGAGCACTTAATGACGCACACTTCTACCATGACAGTTCGTGACGCAACTCAGAAGTACAGAAATGGCCGAGAAACAATTTAATACAGATATGAATTTGAGTCACCCAGTGGGACCTCCGCCCAGCATAGCTTTGATTCGCTCAATAAAAAATTATAATGTTAAAAACAATCTTTTATAAATTATTGTTGTAATAACTAGTGATAGGCCGAATGTGTGTTGACCCGAATACAAACTTTGGACAAACTTTCGATAATAATCATAAATTAGGCCGAACTTCGGTTGATTTTCGCCGCGCTTTCTCGGGAGTGACAGGTGTCTTGTTTATGCATCGCAGATAGCTACTCCCCACACGCACTCCTCGCGAGTCTGGACCAGATGGCGGTCATAAGCAACGAAGTCGGCCCATCCCTAGTAATAACTTAAAGCTTTAGATCACAAGATACATTATAAAGTCTACTGTTAGTGTTCCTTCTTGATATAAGCCGACATTTCTTCTGCATATTTTTCTTTTGATCTTTCAAACATTGCAACATAGACCTGTAAAAGACTATTATTATAATAAACTATTTAAATTTAATATTTTAAAAATGTACATGTTCTTATGTATGTTAAAAACAGTAAGAAAAAAGTAAGTTTATCTTGGGTGATTTCTAATGAGAGATTTGGGAAACTAATAAACAATCCAAATCCACATCACTTCTTATTTATGGCAGAGGAAGATAAACAAGTGCAATGAGTCACCTTATGTTAAGTGATCACCAACACTCATATTCTCCTGCAACATTACTAGCAACCTGCAATGATTTTAGGAAGGATGGGATTTTTATGTACCCATGAAAACTGTGTTTCCAGGGCAAGGAAGCCTTTTATATTTGCCCAGCACTAGGAGTCTCCTTTGCACAGAATGCACCCTAGATTATGGGTACCACAACAGCACATTTTTCTGCCGTGGAGCAGTAAGTGTAAGCATTATTGGGTATCACACTGAAGGGCACAGTAGTTAGTGAATTTACTGGGTAAATGAGACTGAACAGTGGCATTGTATTGTCATAGGCAGGGAGTATCAATTACCATTGGTGGGCGTGCTCCTCTCGACCCTTATTGTCATAAAAAAAATTGAAATATGGTTAACTTTGTCTTACATTCATGATAAGATTGGGGATGTATGGATAAGGAGCAGAATTAAAGACATTATACATGGACAATAAAAGGCTTCTTCACTCTGTGCTGACTGAAGAAACTAACATTTCAAAAATAATTATTTATCAAAACTCTTAGCGCTGAAAAGCCTCTAGCTCACCAAGAGATTTTGTATAAAAGTGTTAGTGCAAATAGAAAGAGCCATAATTAGGACTACTTTTATCTATTCCTCTTTTCATTCAATTAAATCATATATCCCCCATTACAGATATATTGCTGTCACCATTTAATGATAACATCTTATCTATCCATAGTTATGTCCAATATAGCTATAGTCCAATGCTATCTGACAGTAGGTTATTGAAATGTAAAAGAATAGATTTGTCTACCTTTAGTAAGCTAAACTAAGGATAGATAGATTATTGAAAACAGCAGTTAGATTATATGATGACAGCTGTCAAAAATTGTGTTCCATTCCTTTAATTGTACTAAACTGAACTAAACACAACATAAGCTAAACACTGTTTTGTAATAGAAAAACATCTCCATTTCAGACATCATTAATGGTAGGCGCTATCATTGTTATAGTTAGGTCACTGTCAAAGAAAATATATGACTAAGCCATGTTTGAATTAACTATAGCAAAAATATCACAAATCTCTATTTAGATTAAAAAAAAAACTTGCATCAGAGATAACTAAAATAATTTAAATATTTACATGTTTCTTGTTCTTTACAAAATCAATTAATATGTTTCATAATATATTAATATAAAATTGAGTATTTATTTACTTTTTTGTCTTCATTACTTAAAGATCTCCATCGGGATGCTAACTGTCGTGTCACTTCCTGTTTTGTTGGTTCTGAGCCCATTTCATTAGTTGTTTCAGCAAACACAACCGGTCTCTGTTCTTGACAAAATTGGAAGAATGCATTACATGGTTTCTTTGGAGCATTGGGGTCCTTTTCAGGCTGAAATTTGACATTATTGTTAATAAGATTCATTATGTTTTAATTAGTAGTTTTGGCCACGAATTTGATAGTTAACAATACATGAAGGTAAGCAGAAATAAATGAGAGTAAATATGTGAGTAGACATTGAGATACAAAATAATGCAAGCATATTATACAAAATATGCTTGGTATGTGCATACCTTATCTGCTTTACTTTTTCTTTTAGTAGCCGTTTTCTTATTTCCATTTTGCTTCTCTAATTGCTTCACAGTTTGTTGTGGTTTTGCATTTTTTATTGGTTTTGAAGGGATCTCTGTTTTAACATCAATTTCTGTTGAAATCGTCCTAAATGCATCGCCATATTTATCGAGTCTCTCAACTATTAGTGTTATGTCTTTTTTATACCTTTTAGATATTTTCTTTACCTCGAGTATCCTGGAAAGATAGATCAGCACTTAAAAATCGAAATATACGTGGAAAGGCGATAACATTCAACAAATTCAAACCTATTCACTATACGCTCATTATCCTGTTGGAGCACTTCACATCTTTCCAGTAATAATTGATATTTCCGCCTATAAGTTTCCACATCCGACGGTAAACTGGCCATTTCATTTGAGTCTTCAGAAATATTCGAGTTTAGTTGTTGTACTGTCATAGTATGTTATTTTTCGCTCACAGCCCACAGGTCACAACTTTCAAGTTTCAACACAAATCTAGTTTTCTTTTTGGCTGTCATATTTTCGGTTGAAGTTTGACCATAGATTAAATTAGAAATAGGATGAACAATAAAGGCTAATGCCAGGTTCCTTTAGAAGCGTCATAGTTTAAAAAATACGAACAATAATCAGCCTACCAAGTACTCGTATCTCATAATATTTTTCTGTCCAAGTACGAGTGTCCGTAACACCGAGGTCCGTATTTTGTTTAGCTACCGTCTGTTCGCGCCAGTTAAGTAATACTCATAACCCTAATTATTCATCCTCTCTCTTTCCTACAAGCGCACTTTGTGTAAGCTAAATATGCTATTAACTTCTGATGAAGTCAATAGCATCTTGCGCTTAAACAAAGAGAATAATTTAAACACTACGTTCACGCTTAACTGTGATTTGATAATCAAATACATATAGTTCTCCCAATATGTAGTATAGTGACAATAGGTCAGCATTTTTCATCGAACGATTCATCGCCAGTTACTGCCCGTCAGTCGCGACACCCGCAAGTCATAGCCGCACCACTCGTTCTACGCGAACCTCATTCAACTCATGATCGACCGCGTTCATCACCAACCGCGTGGTTAACAAACCTCATACATACTCATGTACCTACTAGTTGTCGTAGTAGTGATTCGACTAAAATATAAGGTAATATTCTAAGTCAAGTGAACTTTTGTTCATGCCTTAACTCATCCCGCAATATAAAGTCCATTAAATTTCCATAATCATTGAACGAGGTCAACTACCATCGTCCATAACTAATAATTTAATTAATAAAAAAATAAATAATAAATAAAGTCAATAACACTAATAATACCGATAGATTTCTCTGACCTCTTCCAGGTTTCGTTCCAAATTTTTTTTTATATATTTTAATTTAAAATAATGTTTAATAACAACTTTTGTTGTAGATTATTTACAATTCGTTACTAATGTATTTTTATGCAGTTAACTATGTACGAAAGGAACGTATATTGTTGTTTAATGTCTATGTCAGACAATTGAAAGTTTTTACTTTGAGGTTATTGCGCTAATGTCTTGGCTGTATGAGCTTAAGCCCTTTGCCTATCCAAGTACATAGTTAACTATTATAAGTTTTTCAGATGAAATGAATAATATTCCGGTAATATTTTAACAAAGAAATTTTGAGTGTTATTATTGAATTTTTTAACAAAAAAAATTAGGAAGGTATTGACGAAAGAACAGGTACCTTGTCTTGTATATTTGATTCAAGACACAAAATATATTAACAAGTAAAGAGACCATCGCTACTCATCCAAGAAATTAAAGGCAGAAGGATGGGTAGCTTACTATCAAATGATAAATTACTCCTACAAAGTAAGCTACTGAAGCATAAAAAATCTCAATTATAATTGTAGTGATCTCTATGACGACAAACTAAGCTAATAACCAAGTGTCGGTTCACTGGCACACTACACACAGCTTTGAGTGCGGTGTGTACCATCCGCAAATTTACGCATGTCTGTATTAGGTTCCATATAGCAATATCGCAGAGACACACTGGCTCCTTGAGCCCATCTAAATGGCTACAGATTTCATATAGGAGCAGATCCACAGAGATCGTGATTCTTGGCTTTTTCAACACGGACCGAATGCAGAATGACTAGGCTCACGTACCTACAAACGATCGTGAGCACGAAATCTGCTTACGACTTGGGTTTAGCTAGTCTGACAAAACTGGTTATAGCGCCAACGCGATTCAATCCCAAACGTGGAAGATCGTACACCTTCACTGTTGAACCTTCGGTAGACCAGACGGCTACCTAGTTTCCGTTGAACCTCTTTTGTGGTCGTCGGATAACTGATCACCTGATCCGGAGCACTATGCCGATCTCGCGCCTAGCCTAACTTTGTAGGTTGCCGCCGGGTGTATAGGTCAGCAAAGTGGGGTGAGATGCGGTATTTTTTTAGTATCCTACCCATGGAGGTAGATCTGTTTTTCGTTAGACTGGCTGCCAGATCATTTAGTAAAAAACTAACATAAAATTTAATATATCGCTTATCACTGAAAATAATATCATGC
Source organism: Leptidea sinapis (assembly GCF_905404315.1). Classification (NCBI taxonomy): domain Eukaryota; kingdom Metazoa; phylum Arthropoda; class Insecta; order Lepidoptera; family Pieridae; genus Leptidea; species Leptidea sinapis. Next base: position 31,389,757 of record NC_066312.1, on the reverse strand, counting down.
AACCATACCAGTGATTATATGTTTATATGGACTTTGACGTCACAATGCGTTTCCACCAATAGTATTGCGTTTCGATATTTTATATTATATTTCGCGCGTATTTATTGCATTTTTGTTTAATTAATTATAAAGATTAAAAAAATTACCCCATTAATAGCAGAATTATTATATGGTGAAATTTTTTGGCTTTCTGTAGCATGTTCTATAGATGATTAATTACTGAAGCATAATTATAAGGGCATTCGGTCAGCATGATACATCTCAGTCGAAAGGAAGAAGTAGGTAATTATGTATATCTTCATTCATAAAAACCTGCATGACTCGCGACTGCGCAGTGCAAAAGTCTTTCGCATTGCGGGGCAGTCGTGAGTTTGGTTGATAACCAAACCTTTAAATCATACCTAATCTAGGTAATAATAAAAACCTTAGGTAAATAATAAAAACAAATATAGTGTACGGAACAGTTTACTGATGTTAACGCAAATGCCTTCGAGAATTTGAAATGAAATGGATACCAGTTTTATCAAAACGAATTGCGTTTACATATTTCATATTATTATTTCTATTGTATTTATTATATGTTTTGAATATATCTTCAGTTGACAACAGTAAGGTACGTTAAATAAGATTATTTATTTTAATTCTATGGCCTCACGTACGATTTTGTATGTGTGGTATATATTTTTGCATTACGACTCTTTCTCTTTTTATGCTTACATACATAAATATATTATGCTGATTTGCTTTCAGAAATTTAAAGTTAGGATTTACTACTATTTAAACTACCTACGCAATAAATTAAATAGGTAGTATTTAACAAAAAAAAAACTATTCAGAAATAGGTTCTATACCAATTTCGTAAATATATTATTAAACAATGTAGTTACCTGCTTAAAATTAAATAATAATTATTATTTTCATAATCATTTTGATGTTGTGACAAGCTGTGTGTGACATAATATTTTTCAGTTCACATTAAACAATGCTATTAAAAAATTTGCAAGCTATAAAAATAGCGCAAGAAATCTTGCTTCCATACTCGGAATCAACTTCGGAGATGAATTCGAGTACCGGAGACTTAAGAGAACAAGCGTTTCTCTCACTAAAAAGCTGCCTGATGCTCTTATCATCGGCGTGAAGAAGTGCGGCACAAGGGCTTTATTAGAATTTATTAGGTAAGTATGCCTGTAAAGTTACTATAGGTTAATTTAAAGATGGTAACTTATACTTTAATAATCCTTTTGGCACGCTCCTTAGGGGTTTGCCTTTTCTTTCATCTAGAGGAGGATAATTGACTGTGATAGCTGTGAACAAGTTGAAAAAGTAGCGACGAACAGTTAGCCTCTATTTTCTGACGTAGCTGTCATGCACACTAAAGATAATAAGCTGTTCTCATGCGGTGTCTAACAGCAAGAGGCTCTATCGTATAAGTTATCTAAGAAATTAACGTTTTTATGCCGAATGCACAAGCCATATCCCGACGAGCGAGATTGTGTATTGAGCAAGGCCGAGCACACTTTGAGCCGTTTCTGTAAATCTGACTTTTATTATGAAAATGCCTTATTAGCTCAACAGCTTTTCCAGCTAAACTAGGGGTGTGACTAATGAGCGATGGGTTGTAAATTAGGCGGCCGCTAAATAATAGGTGTTTTCACCAAGTTTTATTTGTATATTTGTTGCTACATAATACGTCCACTGTTAAGGAACTGATGAATTTTTCACGTGTGAAAGTGTATACTCCCGAATAGACGCTTTTCTAAAACGAAAAATGTGTGTGCAATTCACACGTGGTCAAAGCGAAAAATTAAATATGGCACCCAAAAACTCAATGGAATTGCTGTATCCGATGCAAAATTTACATTAAACATCTAAACTGCATATGAAGTCCTGGTACATGTTGCTAGAATTACACATGATTTCAATCGCTATGAAAGAGTTCACTAGCACCACTACCATATTTATGTTCTCCTGGTCTCTCTGAAGTCAGAATATATTAAGCTATGCTCGCGTCATACATAAGACAATCTCTTCTTCAACGATGATCGCTTGGTACCAAAACACATTATACTGTGTGAAGAAATGAGATTGGTAGTATCTCATTTCCTCCCACGTTAAATCTTATCAATTTATGTGTCTGTCTCTTTTCACTATCGCTTATAATCATTTTTATTCTATCTCATTCACATCAGAATTTTCAAGAACCATATCGTATCTTAACCATGTTTGGGCTTATTAGAATTATCATGAGACGTACTATTTCTTTCTATCAAAATGCATACCTATAGATGACAAACGATCCAATTAGCCTAGTGGTTAGTGACCCTCCCTATTAAACTAGAGGTTCCAAGTTCTAATAATCCCTTTAGGTGCAAACATTTATAATATTATGATGAATATAGATGTTTGTTTCCGAGTCATGGATGTTTATAAGTATGTATGTTTAAGTCCCGGACGAGTAAAAAAAGAAAGACTCCGCGCCGAGATATTAGCAAGTGAAGCACCGTTATGCTAGTGTGTGTGCGGTTACGGGGGATACTAGTAACACAATTTTTTCTCCCATAAATAATCATATATAGCCACAAATACTTATATAGTATCGTTTTAACACTTTTTCACAACGCAAGACGGCATTTTAAAAATATTGTATTGAGACGCAAACTGATCTGTCACAGACGATGACAATTCTTATAATGGCCGCCTATCTGCCTGTATCTGTAGTAGTGTAAGTGTGTGCGTAGGGCTATGTATTGACACGTAAATCGGCTTTTTTTGGTGCTACACTGTTATTTAAGGTGACATGGAGTCCTTATTTTTATACTAGTCCGTGGTTTAAGTAAGTACATATATACTGATTAAATAAATCGTTGTTTTGCAAAGGCTAAGCTTAGTTTGTTTGTACTATTATAATATTATATTCAATTTAGACGAGAAATTACTATTTGACGATACATCTTTTATTATCTTTGGTATGTGATTATAGATTTGTATGCACATACAAAAACAGTTTCTCTGAAACAATGTAGTTCTAAAGTGGGTACTTGTATTTTTGCGAGGGAGCTAGTTTTATGAAAATGATTTTAATGAAAATTAGGGGCGAGACGAGCAGGACGTTCAGTATATGGTAATTGATACGTCCTGCCCATTACAATGCAGTGTCGCTCAGGATTCTTGAGAAACCCTAAAATCCTAAAAAAAAAACCCACAAGTGCGTACGTCACCTTCAGACATATGATGTTAAGTCTCATTTGCCCAGTAATTTCACTAGCTATGGCGCCCTTCAGACTGATTCACAATAATATTTACACACTACAGCTTCACGGCAGAAATAGGCACCGTATATGTACCTAAGACTCATTGGCCGTATTTCGGCAGGTTACACCCCGATGTGAGAGCGGCTGGCTCTGAAGTTCATTTCTTTGATAAATATTATCACAAAGGATTCGAATGGTACAGGTATGTCTCTACAAAACATTTATAGGAAGTATATTTATATAACCATAGAGCACAAATTATTGTTTTCACTTTTAAGGTTATTAATTATTTTGTGACGGTATTACAGGATATAAAAAGCTTGCGTAAGTCAGATAAATAATTTATTAATAATATAATTAAGAAAGCAAGAATATACAAGACCATTATAGCTCAGATGGGACATTGGGTTATCTGGAAAGCAGAAGACCCCGGGTCGAATCCAGATGTCCTAGTAGTTATTTTTTGTTAAAGTTTTGTACATTCTTAAAAAGCAAGCCTCGGTCGTCCAGCTATTGTATGTAAATAGCGCTGTGTGATCTGAATTGCACCTTATTTTATGGCCCTATTTCTTTAAGTGACTTCCAAGTGTTTCCAATTTTGTACTTCATTCAATAAAATTATTGTGGTTTTTATTGTCTCATAGAGAGAAAATGCCTGCCACACTCGAAGGTCAGGTGACGATGGAGAAAACCCCATCATATTGGGTTACGAAGACGGCTCCCAAACGCGTGCATGCGATGAACCCTGCTGTCAAACTGATAGCCGTCGTGCGAGATCCCGTGACCAGGGCTATCAGTGATTACACACAATCTGCAAGGTAAGACGATCATGGCGCGAGGCGCTACGTGTTCTTATTAAATATTATTTTGATGAATTTTTACAACTAAACGAAATACCCTATCAAAGAGAAATTTAAATAACCCCTAGATACTCTATGGTCGTACTAAAGCACATTGTGAACGGTTAGGTCACTCGGCGTTGCGTAGAGACGAAATATCACGGGAGTGTTCCGCAGAGCTGTTTGATCTGATTCCTGCCATCGAATTCCACCTTCGCACGACACGCCACAAATTAGAATATCATTCCCGCCCTTTACAGTGCCATTTTCAAGAAACCTTATTCCACGGATAACCAAACTTTGGAATAAGCTTCCTAGTGCGGTGTTTCCAGGAGAATACGACATGGGGCACCTTCAAAAAAGCGCGTCGGTACATTGTACTAAAAGTCCGGCAATTCTCCTGTGATTTCTCTGTTGCAAGAGAATACAGGCGGCGGTGATCACTAATCACTAACATCAGGTGACCCGTACGCTCGTTTGTCCTCCTCTTTCATAAAACAACAATTCGGATGTGGCAGGAGAGAATTCTCGAAGATGATAACCTAGTTACCATCAGGTGTCTCGTAAGCTTCTTTTCTTTTTCATCTCTTCTTTTACTCTAAATAACCCCGACAAGTGCAGGTCGGACTCGCTCACCGAGATTCCGTACAATTATTTAACGATTAAATTACAAATGTATAGTTTTCTGAGTATGAGACTCTTCAAATTTCAATGTTCTAGGGCAACGGAAAATACCCTATAGGACTTCACTGTTCCACCGGTCATCTGTCCGTCAAACTATGTGCCCTATTCACTGCCACGTCAGATTCGCAATCATTTGGGCTATGTAGGTGACTTTGGTTCTCTTACGGATCTCCTCATTTCTGATTCGATCTTTTATTCACATATTGTTAATCTTTACAGTAAACGACCAGGCCTTCCTCGTTTCGAGGAGTATGCTATAGTGAACAGCTCCGTACGATGGGGCGGCACCTGGTCCGTAGATGCTTCTTGGCCGCCTGTTAGGATAGGGATATACTCCAGGCCATATCGAAGATGGCTTCGGTGGTTTCCCAAGGAAAGGCTGCTGTTAGTTAACGGGGAACGACTTGTGGTCGATCCGGCCGCTGAAATTGCAAGAGTCCAAGTATGTATTAGTTAATTCACCATTATTTATGCGGTTACATGTCTCTTGCCCAATTTTGATAGGTTTTTTTCAGCTGATTGTTATTAATAAGCCCTGTCCATTACAATTCAGCGGCACTACAATTGCCCTCGTCACCTTGAGAGTCACGCGTCAAGTCCTACGTACGTACGTAAGTACCTAGTGAGGTCCGGCACCCTTCAGATCGAAACAATAATGCTTACATATTACTGCTTCACGGCAGAAAAAGGCGCCGTAGAATGAGTACTACTCATAATCTAGCCGGCCTCCTGTGCAAAGCAGACTCCCACTGCTAAATGCCCTTAGTTGCCTCTTACGACACCCTTGGACTTGGGACTTCCCTATTCTATTTATGTCCCGGGGAAGCCCAGGGCAAATTTTAACATAAATAGGTTTTTCAGTTTTGATTAATTTCTCATCTGTAAACTTCTTTTTGTGAACATTCACAATTTTACGTATCTCATTTCTATGATTAAGTGGCTCATTGTAGTATTGTCCACTAAAACCCTGTTGGGATGTAATATAAACCTTCTTCTTGTTCTGTGGATTCACTTCCATATTAAGAGTTGAGGCTGCAGCCATGATGATTGCGAACGTAGACCTATCCTAAATCAATTTCTTCTGTGTCGTATCTTTTATCTCTCGTTTTTTTACGCTCTAGTCAATATTGTTAAAGTATTTTCAAACTAATAGTCAGATCAATGTCGAAACACTATTCTAATTTCAAAATTCTTCTTTCAGGACTTCTTAGGGCTGAAACGTGTCATTACGGATAAGCATTTCTACTTTAATTCAACTAAGGGATTCCCGTGCCTCCTAAAGTCAGAAACCAAGCCCGTACCGCATTGCCTTGGCAAGACTAAAGGCAGAAATCATCCTCATATAGACATTTCTACTATATCTAAGTTGAAGGATTTCTACAGACCGCACAATGAAAAGTTCTATAAAATCTCAGGGATTAATTTTAAGTGGTAGTGACTTATGTTGCAGAAGGTCTTAGAGAAGATGCACCATTAAAATGAAAAATAATTAGACTATATAATCACGTCAATTATAAAGCATAATATGTACCTACTTACTCAATAGATGCATTTAAAATTGTCTACTACTAGCAATGACGTTCTATACATATAGTCAAATCACATCGTAAAAAAACAAAGCCGAAATCTGGAACATGCCACATATTACACCATAATAAACTCAAACTGCTTTATCTATGCATTGCCACATATACTCCAGTTGTTTAAAATATTTTATTCAGATTCAGAAAGTGACCGTTGTACGTTAGTACACTACTATAAACAGGAGAGAAATGTGGTTGCATTGTCTTTAAACACACTTTTACTGTTCCGCTATCAGACTGATATGTCCTTATGAACGAATGTATAGAACGTCATTGACTGTGTGGTATACTGTGTAGCATGTGTGGTTTTTTTAATAGTTGACGTTATATAATTTGAAGGTATTCATGACGTATCGTCCTAGAAGCTCCGCGGAAGGCAGTTAATTCCACAGTGTAGTTAAATGTGTCATAAAGTTCCTTGAAAAGTTGAAAATCACGCTGTGGAGGAACGTCACACATTCTCATGGTCAAGATGATATCGAAGAACGGTTTCAGATCAAACAATTCTTCGGAACACTCCCCGTGATAATTTAGTAGCAGTGGTCCGAGCTACTGTCGTGTACCAGACCAATAGCCCTATTCTCGTAACAAAACAGATAGGATCGAAGTAACCTTATGTCAAAAAGTACAATTTCGTATTCCTGTAACACAAATTGACGGCTCAGTTCCGATTGTGATTAAGTTACGTTCCTATTTAGGGCAATCGTGATGCGTATTCTCGGAACAAGATCTAACGTCAATTGTTGGCAGCTATTCTGCAAAATACCCTTTTAATTGTAGTAGAAATATCGAGGCTGGGATTCACTTAACCTTCTACGGAAAGGATAGAATACGAATCTAGAGTAAAACGTGGATAGGATCGGAACTTAGCGTCAACGTTTTGAAATAATGACGATGAAATAACTATGTGGCCGGTTCAGCTTCTTATAGAGCGCTAAAATGAGGGCCTACTTGAAGACAGCGTCTCGATGTACGAATTCCCCCTCAGTATTTTCCGAGCCAAATATATCATGCCATTGACTTCCAGATTACCTCGGGAATTGGCAATCTGGGAGCTCGAGATAATACTTTATATTATACTATAACGAGGTATAAGGTATAAGGGGAATAGTGTCAAAATGCGGTTATACGTCTGACTGACTGACTTTGTTGCACTTAAATTCTAAAACATTTGACACTTTATAGAACAAAGCTCGATTTTAGAAACCAAAAAAATAATACTAGGACGGATCATGAAACCCATTGGAAATGGAAGAGAATGTAACAAAAGTGAAAGGAAAAATAATATACGCGCGATCTGAAGTCGGGAAGTGGAAATTAGGGTTCTTTTTCGATATTTAAGTCAAGATAAGTTGAAAAAATTAATATTGCAAATCATTGTATTTGGGATATAAAAAGGTACCTTTTCACGAAATTTTGCGGATTTTTTTGTAAGAGATTTGGTTATTTGAATTTTACACATACATTTTGAGGTTATGTGAAAAGAGTGTTGATTTTAACACAGTTATCTTATTAAAAATTGAGTTACCTCCTCACCAGTTCCTATAGATTAGAGATGACCTAAACACACTAAATACTTAGTTGTAAGTACTACACAATTATTTATTACCGTGTTCGGTATTAAAAGTGCCTGCTACGTGTACCAAATGTTATGTTAATATTATACCACTTTGTAGGAAGTATCAAAGTATTATTAAGTGCATTAAACGATCTTAGTATAATAAATAAGGAACAATGGTTGTGTATCAAAACGAAAGTTTTAAGGTCATAAGAGATAAGTTTAGTTAATTTAATGTTTTAAATGCGCTAACGATGTGTGCGTGTTACTTTTTCATGATAGCAACATTGACACAACAGATGAACTCTCTTACGGCCGTTCCCAATATTCAGTCTATCTCCGGTTGTGGCCTACCTGAGATAAAAAACGTAAATATCGTTGACTTTTCTGTCCCCAAAAACTTATCTACTTTAACTCACCTTATCCGTACACGCTGTCTGTCAATGAGAGGACGTATAGCTTACCAGCGATAGAAATTTGTATGGAAATTGCAATTCACGCGTCCCTATATAAGGCGATAAGAATGATTTATCGGGTATATTGAGACAGCTTCAGATTATTAACATGTAAATTACTGATAGTAGAAGGTAATAATTTTTCTCTATATAGATAGTATATTGGGAACGGCCGTTAATGTAACATAGAGTTGCTATACTATGGCTACCAATACTTAAAATGGTTAAATAACAACATTTTTAAGTTGGTTTCAATATAACATAAAAATTACTATACTTATATACCTTCCAAGCTATTCATAGGCCCATCCAAGCCCATAGTATTTCGCAGTAGGGATATTACTTGGCATCACATTTATAAGTTATTTTAAGATTCCTTGATTTAAAAATTATGTACCTAAACTTAGTAGGAATCTAGATATTATATCAATTTAGATTAAATAGTTTAGTTTGCTCAAATATATCATATTCGTAGATATGAAGTAATACGTAAAAAATAAGGTAATTTACAAAGAAAAATTACCTACATCGGCAGTCAATTGAAAAGGTGTTATTGAGTAAAATGGTTCTCCTTTCGTAATTTTTTTAGTGTTAATTACCAATTAATTTACCAATATATTTAGAATATGCATATAGACGGAATTGTGAATGTGAACGTTAGCTTTACTCTAATTCTACTTTTACGACCAGTCACTCAACACCCGTTTGTAGCACTGACCTGTATAAGTACCACTGGACAGGCTGTTCCATATGTTTGACAGCAAATGTTTTGCACGTATTTGAAGCGCCACTCGCGAGCGTCCAGGGAACTAATTTTGACGTATAATACAAATGGCTGCGAAGGAACGTACAATACTCTGAAGTATTTTAGTATTTTGAATTAATTTCGTCTGTTTTTCGTGTTAGTTATACTTCATGAATCAACGTAACAAAGTACATTTTTTTTTGTAAATAGTTTCGCACCATCTATCTATGTTTCCTGAGGTTGTCATCACAAGTTTTAGTACCGCAGACTCTCGCTACGTGGCCAACAGCGCCAAAATGGCGAATATCAAACAGGCACAAAAGTACTATGACAGCTGCCACTCCATTGGTATATAGTAGAGGCCAGTGGTTTATAGTAGGTATCAATAAATTCACTTTCTTTTTCTCCGTTAGATAAGTTCCTTTCTCTCACACGCTTTGTTCATCTAAACGCTTGCATTGTTAGTCTATGGTTATTAACTGTTGAGTAGGTATTACATTTACTAACTTTCGATTGCAATGGTTTTTAATTCACGCACTGGCACACCGATATTAATAATTCGAGGATTCCGGCATTGTTTTTGGCGGCATGTCACGGGGCGACTTAAGTAATTAGTATTTGCAAATATATCTGTCTACCCGCATTCTCACTCATGGTTAGATATCTACATTTTTCGCCCTTCCGGGACCTTATTTTTTCTACCGCGAAAGTATGTATTATCCGGTAAAATGGACAGGTTGAGTACCAGCGCATTTTGTTATATAATAAGGGGGCAACCGTCCATGGGGATGCGTTGCCGGCCTGTACGATCTAATCTAGAAGGTCCCTAAGTCGTGTACGAAGCACGTTTCTCGAAAAACGCGCGATTGTTGAATGCCAGACAGACAGAATTACGCATTTTGACGTTAATTCATTGAATAATTAATTGTGTAGATAATTTATATATCTAGATAGAGCCTCGTTTAGTTTTACACTCGCGATACGTTAGTCACTTTGTTAGTCTGCAATTTTTTAATGACAATAAGGGACGAGACGAACAGGACGTTCGCATATGGTAATTGATACGCCCTGACCGTTACAATGCAGTGCCGCTCAGGATTCTTGAAAAACCCAAAAATTCTGAGCGGCACTATTGCGCTCGTCTCCTTGGGGCATAAGATGTTAAGTCTCATTTGCCCAGTAACTTCATTAGCTACGGCGCCCTTCAGACCGAAACACAGTAATGTTTACACATTACTGTTTCACGGCAGAAATAGGCGCCGTTGTGGTACCCATAATCTAGCCGGCATCCTGTTCAAAGGAGCCTCCCACTGGTAATGCTGAAAATGGTGGCTAACTGTTCACCGATATTTTTTCGCCGTGTTCACAGCTGTCACAGTATTACAAGACGTGTAATTTATCTAAGCTATATACTTACATCATATTTTCAAGATGTCAGTGATTTACGCGGAAGACTTTCTACGGTTGTGTTGTAAGTTATATATGTATGTATTAGTCTAAAATATCACATTGAGTAAGATATAATATTTTAAACCTAAAACATTGCTCTGTTTAATATACAATCGATTATGGAGCTCAATGGTCGACTAATAATAGTATATTGTGCTACTCGTTTACTCGATACTATTTTGCATTACAAATGCGACGATTTATTTATTATTTCCGACTTCGTTTTTAAGCTTTTGTAACTTAAATTATAAATTATATATATTAAATGAAACTGTCAGACGCGTCAACCTCAATTCAGTTTTGATATTTCGATGTCACGTTGCTACGCTTCGACGTACATGACGAGAGTTGTCAAACTTCAGAGTTTATCTAAAGCGTGTGCCACGTATAAATGCGTGCGACTCTTCGCACTCAAACAACAGTTTCATTTACGAAAAACCTCACGGGTAATTTTAAAAGGACAAACGGCTCCTTTTCAACCGCAACAGCGAGCGCCAAGTTACTACTTTTCCCGCACGAGTATTACAAACGCCTCGTTAGAATCGTCATTCACATATCTAATACTAATTCCATCCAATTTACATTTTATCTGTAAGTTAGACTGACACAAATAAATAGTTACAAATTATTTACAAGCGTTTTTTTTTTAAATCAGATAATTCCCCAGAAAATAAGAAAAACAGTTTCAAGGTCCACATGATAATACACCAATAAACAATAAACAAACAATCATAATGCTTTCTTTTCTTCAATACAATATATTATTATCTTAAGACTACGCGTACCTTTCATTTACTTGGTCACCGCCGTACTCATAGACTGAGGTCCTTGTTTACGAAGGTAGGTTTAGTCCCATATCGAGAGAATGGAGTAGGTCTTATGCGAGAGATATGAGTTATGAGTCTGCTGGTGGTGTGTGAGTTAGTCTTGGAGTGAAAGCACTCACCAGGTATTCTCGAAGTCTCACCATACACCAGTTCAGCGGTCGAGCACTGGAGATCTTCTTTGCACGAAGCTCGGATGCCAAGCAGGATGCTGGGAACATGATGGCGGTTTTAAGGGTGCGGTGGAAGCGCTCCACCATGCCATTGGCCTGCGATTGGTAAGCGGTCCCGTGCCATACTCGAGTATTACTTGAGCTTTCCTCACCTTAATATTCACGACATTAATTAATAATTATTATTCTATTGCATCGATACTTAGTTCAAATATATCGAACCACTAGAACCATTCTGAATTTTTGTTATCAGAGAACACTCCCAAAACCGAAATAGCTATTTAGTACAGCATTAAAAATTTTCACTCCTGTACCTGTCACCTAAGGAGTCCTCAATAGGCTAAGGAATACTTTAAGTATCGTCGGACCCATACTTAAATGGTTAAGGAATGATTTCTACGTATAAGTATTGAGATAAATTGTGTCTCATATCTATTTCTGTAATAATAAATCTGATATTAGGATATATTAATATAATTTCATTTAATGTTTATTCGGTTTTCCTATAATGTTCATTTCGTTTGTATCGAAGTTGCGTGAATGTTCCTGTGTTTATTTTTTTTTCGTTATTCTCTTTAAAACTATGCATTACCTTGTAATAAGAATAGTAGCACTATGATCATGGATCAAAGCTCTACCTACCTACAATTTATAAAAATTGGTTAGGATAGGTTATGTTAGAAAATTTAAAACAACGCACGAGCCGAGCATAGCGTGCCGCGGTAGCGTCCGGCGATTGCCAGAAACTAATTGTAGGCGTTTCCCTTTCTTTTCTCCGCATAAAAATGTCATAATTTGAGGTTAGGTTATAATGCTTTTTTCTCTGGAACGGTGCATTACCTTGTAATAAGAGTCTTCGTGGACTAAAGCTCTATCAATTACCTACAATATTTTTTACCTCATAATTCGTGCTACGAGATACTAAGTTTTAACTCGACCTCAACTAAAGTAAGAAGGCTTCCATCGCTGTCTGTGGAGGTACAGAAAAAGGTCCTCCTCCTGTTTTATACACTTCTGCCACGTTCATTTACTCGAACTTTACGTATATGCGTATTTATTACTTACTTTTCTAATTATCTTTTGCAATTAATTTCACGAAAAACACATTCCCAAAACACAAAATAATAACAATCACAGGCGAAGACACTGACATGACACTGACTGAATGAACCGCGGATATATTATAGTCAGTTTATTTTATTCATTGTTTTGAGACAATTATGGAGGTTCCTGCTATTCAATATATTTGGAAAAAAGTGTTATTAAAAAAGTGTTATTATAAATAAATATGTGCTGAGAAATTAATTTGCCTTGTTATTTTTTATACTGGTAGATATCACAAATAATTTATTGATACCCTGTCGATATTGAAAGTTCAGCTATGTGCTTAATTAAATGTCCTATTTGAAACGATTAGTAAAATGGTGAAGCTGTAAATGTCGATTTAAGAGTGGCAATGAGTTTCTTGCCACTCTTAAATCGTTTATATCTTCTCATTAAAGCTAAACCTTTTCCGAAGTGGCGGCAAATAAAAAAAGGAAATATATATCATGTATCACTCCCTTGAGCTACGTGAATAATGTTATTTTGATTTGATTTAAGAGTTTGTTATTGGAATCCTACTCTGCGTATAGGCCTTCTCCAGCTTACACCATCTCATATGTGCTTAACCTCTTCATTATTTTCCTGCCGTTTCTATTATTTCAGTGATCTTGTGGATCGCTTATGAAGAACTCCAAATTGTAGTATTATTGGGTTGATAGTGCTAATGTCTAGTTGGTGAACTACTTTCTTTCATCCATTTTAAGGAAGGTTATGCAGAACTGGTTACCATAAAGTGCGCTTGTCATTAAAGATGGAGGCGTTTTTAATGAAAATAAGGGACGAGACGAGCAGGACGTTCAGCTGATGGTAATTGATACGCCCTTCCAATTACAGTGCACAAATGCCAGGAAGACTAAGTGGCGTGCCCGTGAATGTGGTCAAAATATTACGTTTACATTTGGATGCATTAGCCAGCTTTAGACTTCCTATTTCATCACTACATATTATAAGACAAAGTTCTCCGCCGCGACTCTCTCTCTGTTTGCGATAAACTCACAAACTACTCTCCGATATTTATGCTGCTTTCGGATAGCGTGGTACTCGAGGAAGGTTTTAATACTCGTATATTTGTTAAGTTGTTGTAGATTTCGGAAAAAAAGGCTAAGCCCTTTGAGATATAACAAAATAATGTATGGTGAAATTGTGTATCTTATATAGGTCTACAAAAAGACCTCTTAAGGATAACATACTTACTATATCCTATTATTAATACCTACTTAAAAAATTGGCAATTATAAAGCGGTAAAGTACTTATTTATTACTACATATTATAAAATATTCAGAAATTCGTTTTTGTTTCATTTTTAACTCATGAACTTTGATTTCACATTTCCGTTGTCTTTTGACTACATTATTCCCAAATACTTATATTATTATTATTCTATTGACAGAACAGCGTCTGAAGAACACTGTACTGAAGCTGTTATTAACCAATATTGTTATCCATTAAAATAATCAACAACAAACAAACAAAAAGACGTTAAAAATGAAATTTCAAATAATTATCAATAATTGTTGATTTTAAATGTATAGTTTTGTTAAATTCATCTACACGCACCTTAAGTATCGCTGATCTATGGACGAGGAATACTATCATTTGTGATACATTATTTACTAGTTCGAAAGGATAAAGTGAATCAGTTTAATCACAGTCACTTAGTTACCTATAAAGGCATAAAAAGCATTTGTTTTCTCAAAATTGATTCCTTTAGGATTCTTTTTGATGTCATTTCTAATAATAATTTAAGTTTACTTTGAATAATAATAAGCTATATTGTGTTTAGTTAATTTGTATAGATGTTGTAGTTTAATGCCGGTTGTACACACTCGGGGAGACACCACGAGGCAGGCCGAGAGCGAGTGTGTACATGGAGCTCTTCTCTCGTCTCGGTCTCCCTCGCCTCGCCTCGTTCGGTCTCGGTAGCTTGTCGGTTTTTGTGCTCGAGTCAAAGGGTCTCGTTGACCCTCGCGAGAAAAACGAGAGCGAACGTGTACACACTCGTTTCACGCAGTTGCCGGCTGACTGTGTTTAGGTGAAGACGCGTTAAAATGTGGTCTGGTGGTAACGAACGTGAATTGGAATTTTTGGAGTGTTTTCAAAGGGAGCCGGTACTATGGAACTCAAAAGATACCAAACACAAGGACAAGCAATATGTGCACGATGCTTGGATGCGCATAAGCGAGTATATACCAGTGGTAGATTAAAAAAAAGAAAGCGAGATTCACTTATGGTCACAAAACATTAATTATTTTTCATTTATTAATTAGCGTAGATAATAGTAACAATAGTGTGGCAAGTATTGTAACTATAACCTACGTAGAAATTATAGTTAAATAGCTAAATTTTACATATTGTAATTGTTAAGGAAATATGTTGTAAATTCTTCTCGAATCTGACTTGCGTCTAGTGTTGGTCTTCGTGGTATTGGTAGCAAAGGTCTAATGGTACACGTGTCTTCAATGTCATTCCTCCATGAACCTGGCACTACCAGTTCATCGTTACTGTTGTAAACATCTATTGTTCCTGGAGGTGTATATATTGCCGATGATGTACTACTTTTTCTTAAGAAATTGTGCAGCAGTACACATGTAATTGTAATAACTGTGGTTTTTTCTGGGTTCAGTAGTATTGGTTTCCGAAATATTCTAAATTTTGAAGCTAATATCCCAAATACATTTTCAACGACTACGCGTGAGGATGAAAGTTTCTTATTAAATATACGTTTCGGCGATCCTTCATTATGACTTCCTGGGTACGGTTTCATCACATGTGATGACAATGCAAATGCTCCATCTCCCAGAAAAACATATGGAACTTCTCTTGTACTCCCCGGTAGAGGTCGTGGCGTAGGAAAATTAAGATTATTTGAGCATATTCTTCTCCAAAGCTGACTGTTACGAAACACACCGCCGTCACTTATTCTTCCCTGACTTCCAATTTCAACAAAAATAAAATTGTAATTGCTGTCGACTAAAGCAAGAAGTACAATACTAAAACTCCTTTTGTAATTGTAGTATTCGGAACCACTATTTATAGGCTATTGCATTACAATGTGCTTTCCATCCATGGCACCTAAACACCTTGGAAAGTTTTTGAACCCCTTTTCCAGTTGTAACCATGTCTGTGGAGACTCTGGCATCCGTAAAAAAAATTACATTATAATTTTTTTTTGTTACAGTCTCCAGCTACACCAGAAAGTGTTATTTCCAATGAAGATGTGGATAGCAATCACTCAGATCCTACGACTTCTTCTCAGTTGCCATCAATACCGCGACGCCGTAAGAATCCAATAGAACTGCAAGAAGCTGGGAAGACGATGAAAGATGCAAAGACTTCACTGAATAAAGTTTTGAATAAACCACAAGCGGTGGAAGATGATTTTGATCGTTACGGCAAGATTCTGGCTAATAAGTTGCGTAAACTATCTGAATCAGACAGTATAAAAATGATGTACGAAATAGATGGATTATTCATCAAGCGAATGAATAACACACCTCCACACTTCACACGTCCTTCACCAACGAATACTGTATATTCAGAGCCAACCCAACGCCAACAAATACAACATCCAGCCGCATCACCCACATACTACGTACGGTCTGAATCGTCATCTACTTCCTATTCGGATGGGGGTTCAAACTTCTTCCGTGGCTTTTTGTGATACTAATACAATACAAATTATATCTGATGAGATCTTGAGGTCACCATACCCAGAGTACAATACAGCCAATGATGTGTTAGGTCAGGCTTTTCGTAAAGCTTAATTTTGTATTACTAATTAGGTACACACACCAGCAAATTCTATTTTCTATAATAAACAATGCTTAAGAGTAATTATGTATTTTTTTTGTTTCCACTTACCCTAATTTGATCCTTCAATAATCGGTTAAGAGCAATGCATACTTCAGGCACAATTCTTGTAATTATGGAACTTGAAACTTTGAATAGAAAATGTAGACTTTCAAAGCTATCTCCGCTGGCCAAAAATCTCAAAGTAATTGCTAGTCGAATTTTCGCAGGTATTGCTTCTCTTTTCGGTGTATCCATCTTGGTTATTGTTGGAGCCGCCTTAACTGCGGCTGATGAACCGGTTGTGTAGCCGGACGCCAGAGGGGAGCCGCCGGAGAGGGGAGGCAACGGTCGTCGACCCACTCGGCAGTGCCACGTCCCGCAGTCGCGTCAAACCCTATCAGCACGACACCCGCGCACGCGCATCTACCTATTTACAATATTTCCGCATACGATAACCAGTTACTTTGTGCTGTCAATAAACATTTAACTACAGTCCGCTGTTTGCTTCGCCACCATATGGTCCTTCTCACCTTGTCTACATGAAATAGCGACCAGCAGTACAAAGGAACAAAGAAAGTTAACGGACCCAAACCAGCCACGTAACATTCTTCGAGTTGTCGCCTGAATCCTTCAAGTCATCGTGCCTGCTTTCTTTTGGTTAAAGTGGAGTGCGTTCTGAAGGTCTTGGATTTACCGCCTGCAGCCATCCACCAAATCAGGGACCACTTGGAGGGTCATCGGGATTGCGGATCATCAACTTCGGTTGCGCGTGATCAGCATCAACGCACACGATTCGTCGGTCAACGAGGCTACGTGTTAATTTCATTCATCACCTGTGGATGGCATAACAACCGTGAGATCGTTCCAACCTACTCCTCAATATATAAAATCATTTGCTGTACTGCATAATTTAAAATCATTTGTCATTTTATTCTTGTACATTGCCTCTCATTTTTATTCTATTTATATTCATCTCATTCATCATATCAACTAGATTTTCTTAGTCTCATTTATCGTCATATTTGAACATTATAACGCCTGACATCATTCTATAGCAAAATTGCATTTCTGTGTTATTTCTTTTCTATATTGCCTGTTTGCTTGTGCCTTCTTTAAAACATACACCTAGTTGGCTTCTATTTTATTTTAAGCTTTACTCTTTCTTCCTCATTATGTCCGAGTCTCAAATAAAAACGTTGATTAAAAAACGAGGTTCTATAAAGGCCAAGCTTACACAATTTTCGAATTATGTTGAACTATCTAAATCTTGTAAAAAATTAAGCGAATTGCAGACTATAGAACTGGAGTTCAGGCTGGCTGCTATTGAGGCCCTACATGAAAAGTATGACGCCTTGCAGGACGAGTTGGAGATGTTGGCGGACGACCCCGACGAGCAATATGCGGAACGCGAAGAATTTGATAAACTATACTGCAGTCTAGTGGCTACTGCTCGCCAGCTGATCACTATCGCGCGCAGAGAGTTGAATGCAGACATCGCGTCCGAGGTGAGCTCTTGTTCAAACACGCATAAGCATAATAGTGTGCGTCTGCCTAAAATTGATTTGCCCAGATTTTCAGGCAGCTATCATGATTGGTTGGAATTTCGTGACACATTTCAATCAATAATAAACAGTAACCAGTCTATCGATGACATTAATAAGCTCCACTATCTTCGTGCATCACTAAAGGGGAGTGCTCTTTTAATAATTAATAATCTCGATTTTAAGTCGGAGAATTACAACGCTGCCTGGAAGTTGCTTTGTGAGCGTTATGACAATAAGAGGCTGCTTGTGAATAATCATGTGCAAGCTTTGTTTAACATTGAGTCATTTTCAAGGGAATCAAGTAAGTCAATAAGACATTTAGTAGACGAAACTAAAAAAAATTTAAGAGCCCTGGCGACCTTGGATCAACCTGTTCAATATTGGGACACCTTAATTATCCACATTATGACGGGTAAACTAGATCAAATCACAAATAGGGAATGGGAGCAGCACCGCAACTCTATGTCACAACCTCCCACCTTACCAGTCTTTATTACATTTCTCAATAGTAGGGCAGATTTATTAGAAACACTAGAGGAGTCCAAAGTTGCTAAAACACAAAACTCACAAGCTTTTAACAATACTAAACCTAAAAGCTTTGTAATTAATACTAATAATAATTTTACTAACCATAAATCATTCAATCATAAATCTTCATTATGTCAATTATGTAATCAGTCACATTTCCTATTTTCTTGCCCTAACTTTAGAGACTTACCTGTAGAGTCCCGTATTAAAAAGGCCCAAGACTTAAAAGTTTGTTTGAATTGCCTACGTCCAGGTCATGTACTTTCAAAATGTAAATTAGGCTCTTGTAAATATTGCCGTCTGAAACATAACACTTTGTTACATATTGAGAATGAACCAGAGCAATCTACCTCTCAAAATGTAGCGCTTACTCTTAATAACACGTCTGAAACAAGAACTGTGTTACTCTCCACAGCGCTCGTGAATGTGGTGGATACTAACGGAAAGCTCCATACCGCACGGGTCTTGCTGGAGCACAGCCAACTTTGTTTCAGAGGATTTCTGCCGTAAGCTGCACCTTTGTACTTTGAATACCAAATCCAGAGTGTTTGGCATCAATAATCAGTCTTCAAACTGCACAAAATCATGCAATTTTAAATTACAGTCATTAGATAAGGTATACGAAGTCAACATAGAATGCTTTGTATTATCTAAAATAAGTACTAAGCTACCATCAACTTATGTTGACACAAGGAGCTTTCAAATACCCACTGGCATTCGTCTTGCCGATCCTACTTTCAATTGTCCGTCTTCAGTCGACATCTTAGTTGGCGCAGAAATATTTTGGGAAATTTTAGGCGCGAATCGTATCAGTTTAGGAAAGAACAAACCTTCTTTATTTGAATCTAAGTTAGGCTGGTTGATTTCCGGCTTATTTATAAACTCAAATCATAATAATGACTCTTCTTCTCCCGTGTGCATGTTTTCAGACAACACACTATCAGTATATTATTATTTGTCTCGATTCTGGGAGCTTGATACTATTTCTTCAAAACACAAACTCACTCCCGAAGAGAAGCGCTGTGAGCAGATATTTGCGGATACCACGTATCGAGAATCTGATGGTCGTTTCGTGGTGACTCTACCCCTCAAAGAGCCACCCACCATTCTAGGTGACTCTTACAACATGGCCAGGCATAGGTTTATCTCTTTAGAACGTAGATTACAAAAAAATCCAATTCTTCAGAAACTCTATTTTGACTTCATGCGTGAGTACATAGAGCTAGGTCATATGACTGAAATTAATTCTTTTGATTGGAACTCTACTAAGAGCAAGGTAGCTCCTATAAAACCAGCTACTATGCCCCGACTCGAACTATGTGCAGCCTTGATGGGCGCTCGATTGCATTCTAAGGTACTTCAATCACTTACCCTAAAATTCAACGAGTCAGTGTTCTGGTGCGACTCTACCATAGTGTTGGGCTGGCTATCGATGACACCCTCGAATCTTAAACCTTTCGTCCGTCATCGTATCTCTGAAATCCAGGACATTGTCGGTGGTGACTGTTGGCGCTACGTTCCTTCAGCAGAAAACCCCGCAGACCTCGTCTCACGAGGACTCTCAGCTGACAAGTTAGCTCACTCTTCTTTATGGTGGTCAGGGCCACAGTTTCTACAACAAGACCAATCAATTTGGCCGCAATTTCCACGATCGCATGACAAGTCTACGTTACCAGAGACAGTTAGAATTTTTCATGTCAACGTCGACGGTGAAAATGTAATTTCTACACTTTTCAATCGGTGTTCAAACTTTAACGCATTGCAACGCATCGTAGCCTTTATGTCACGGTTTCTTAAAAATTGCAAATTACAAAATCAAAATCGTACATTTGGTCCACTAACAACATGCGAATTAAATAATTCATTAAATTTAATTTTAAAAATCTGTCAACAAGAATCATTCCCTGAGGAGTACAATCTTCTCACATCAGGTAAACTATTACCTCCTAAAAACAAACTCTTATCATTATCGCCTTTTCTTGACGATAATAAAATTATTCGAGTAGGGGGCAGGCTTCATAGTTCCTTTTATGA
Source organism: Leptidea sinapis (assembly GCF_905404315.1). Classification (NCBI taxonomy): domain Eukaryota; kingdom Metazoa; phylum Arthropoda; class Insecta; order Lepidoptera; family Pieridae; genus Leptidea; species Leptidea sinapis. The sequence continues at coordinate 31,369,193 of NC_066312.1, read as the reverse complement.
CTACAATGTTAAACATCCTGTTCTTCTTTGTAGGTCGAATCGAATCTGTAACTTAATATTTCAAATATTTCATCATAAATTATTTCATGCAGGGCCTCAACTGTTACTTGCCTCCATTCGTCATCACTAGTGGCCCATCGGTGGTAGAAATCTAGCCAGGAAGACAACACATCAATGTGTAAAATGCTCTAGAATCAAGGCTAACACAATCCAACCTATCATGGACAACCTTCCAGTGCAGCGTTTACATCTAGAATTTCCCTTTTTAGATACAGGTGTCGACTACGCCGGTCCTATCATGATAGCTGACCGCAAGGGCAGAGGTTGCAGGCTCGTCAAGAGCTTTATATGTGTATTTGTGTGTTTGGCCACAAGAGCAGTTCACCTTGAGCTTGTTTCAGACATGACAAAAGAAGCTTTTTTAGCAGCTCTCAACCGATTTATTGCTCGGAGGGGGAAACCACGCCACATCTTCTCGGACAATGGTAGTACTTTCGTCGGGGCCTTCAATGAGCTAGCACAGCTTCTAGCACAGGATCTCGACCTAAATAAAATCGATCCAGGTATAACCTTTTCGTTTATTCCGGCATATACTCCACATTTCGGTGGACTATGGGAATCTGCCGTCAAATCCACCAAATATCATTTAAAACGAATCTTAAGCCTTACGTACCTCACCTTTGAAGAAATGGCAACTTGCCTTATTCAGATTGAATCTATATTAAATTCTCGTCCTCTAACTCCTATATCCAGTGACCCGTCAGACCTCACTCCACTTACACCCGCACACTTCCTTATTGGGCGATCTTTACTGACGTTGCCTCATCCACAGGTCACCAGAGCCAGTGTGTCCTCGCTTCAGCGATTCCAGAGAATCGAATATCTGAAGCAACATTTTTGGAATCGCTTCTCAAACGAATATGTTCTCTGGCTTCAGGAAAAATCCAAATGGCATCGCTCTACCAGAGGAGAACTAAAGGAAGGGGCTCTCGTTGTAATCAAGGACAAGACCTCTCCGCCTCTTATGTGGCTGATGGGACGAGTCATCCGTGTGCTACCAGGGAGTGACGGCGTCGCAAGAGTTGCAGACATACGCACACGCAAGGGTGTGCTCAGACGGGCATACAACACTATTTGCCCCCTGCCTCTACAGTGACTCTACCTTGAAGACCACGGCTCTTCAACAGGGGGAGCATGTTGGAGCCGCCTTAACTGCGGCTGATGAACCGGTTGTGTAGCCGGACGCCAGAGGGGAGCCGCCGGAGAGGGGAGGCAACGGTCGTCGACCCACTCGGCAGTGCCACGTCCCGCAGTCGCGTCAAACCCTATCAGCACGACACCCGCGCACGCGCATCTACCTATTTACAATATTTCCGCATACGATAACCAGTTACTTTGTGCTGTCAATAAACATTTAACTACAGTCCGCTTATTTTATAGCGATAGAAATGACTGTACAATATTGTATATTTTTATTGAAAAGAGCGCAAAAAAAAAGAATGCTGGGAGAGTTTCTTGCGCCACTTCTTCTCTCTCAGAGCGCCATTTGTTTCCGAAGCGGTAGTAGTATAAGAAATGACATCAAAAAGAATTCTAAAGGAATCAATTTTGAGAAAAAAAATGCCTTTTTATGCCTTTTTAAGAATAAAGAATTAGGTAGGTTCCAAAACTATTTAACTAACACGTATACGACTATTAAAAGACTATGGTCTATTTAAGTTTACCTGTTTCTATTGCGGTGAATGGTAACCATCCACCATCTCCTTCTTCGCCATGGCTTACGAGTTTTCTTTTTATGGTAAACATGTAAAAAATCATAATAGCTCAAAGCACAAAGACAAGCAGCAGCAGCTAATTCTAGGTCCATTGTCTCGGGAGACTTCAGTGCAACTAACAGAACGAGTGTGTACAGGAATGCTTTCGACGAGAGCCCACTGGCCCGAGACTATACCGCGATAATGGTTGTCTTCTTATTGTCATAAGGCTATTATTATTATTGAAACACTTCATTTTTAATACACATACTTTATTGAATGTGACATAAACAGAAAACTTTTAAAAGACTAACAATAGGTTATATATCTTATATCTAAATACATTTTTAAAAAGTATAACTTTAATAGGCAAAACAACGACAATTATTAATGATTTTATTAACATTATTTATACAATATAATTACATGCTGTAACTATAGTTTCTAGCTTAACTCAATGTTAATATACCGGTTAAGCAACATTTGACAATCTTTAGAGGACATCATGACTAACCGTAACCGTTCAATCATCGCCGGCAAAAGCTATTGTTAATGTCAAATAGTTAAATATTAGGGACTCAAGAATGAATTTGCCGGTTTGTACTGATGAAAAATTGATATTCGTTTTTCGTGTTCGGTAACAATAAAAAAACAGTCTGATACCCCTGCAAATTATGTTACTGTCAACAAATTAATCGACATCAGTTTGATTCTATCATAGACTTACAATATACTAATGTGTAGACAAACACAACGTGCGTGTAATGAACATCCCAGCAATAAAGGCACGGTATTGTTATGATTTGTAAAGTGGCTTTAGGACAGAGGGCAGCCCTGTTTGACTGCGACCAATGTGATCTATTGTGATTTCATTAACCATATTATATCTGAAGTTAGCTGACATATCTCACGTGGTTGAAGACAGTCATTGAAATTGGTCAATGGTTTTTGACATGATTTGAAATCCATTGCGAATCTGAAGTGGTAGTGGGCAACGCACATAGTTCGACGGACAGATGGCCGTTGGGGCAGTATAAAAGTCCTCAAATGGCGATCAGGTACTACAAGCAGGCAGGCCCCCTACAAGATGGATCGACGATCTGGTCAAGATCGAGAAATTTTTATAATCAACAACCGCGCTCGACAAAAAATAACTACACCAAAATTGTTTTCACAAAAAGAGAGCAAATGCTTCCTCAGACACTTTTTCTGTATGTCTTCTGCATTATACTGTCCCAGATAAAAGAAAAACTATATACTATACTATTTTATTAATAAGTGTTACACATTGAATTAAATAAAATACTTTATGAACGCGTTTTAATCGTTTAAAAAGTATTTTATCTAGCAACCACGTCTAAAACTCAGATCCAAACTGTAACAATTTCAAAATTGAGTAAGTTTGACATAAGTATGGAAAATAGTTACACAAACGATAACCCACCCATAAAATATGGTGTATTTATATATTCATGTCTTCCTGTTCCACCAGACATAAATTACTTCGCTCCAGGAATATATACAGGTATTTCCACGGGATCTATTGTAAGAAATGATACAGAGTTACCGTTGACTATTGCAAACCTTATGGGCACCTTGTCATCGTATCGAGAGTGCAAAGCAGCGATTTCCGAAGCAGTTGGTAGGTTTGAAGACTCGCTGAAACCAACAACATTAACTGTTAGCTATAGTATATCATGATACAAGTAAGTAAAGTTTCTCATTATACACGAGGCTAGTTGCAGTAAATCAATGTATTTCATTTTAATTAGGGACCCATTTGTTTATTCCATAAATGTTAATGGATTTTCAGCGGAGTAAACCTTTTTGTTGTTACAAAAAGAACTATATTATTCGGTTAAATAGAAAATGCTCTGTTTACTCTCATATAAATTACAGTTAGGCACTAACTTAACTTTGTAGCGATAATTCTATTTTGTATCAGTATATAATATTATGCACGCGTTTGATTTATTGTTCTAAGAACGATGTATTAAGGCTCACTTTACGAGCATGTGTGTTGATAAAATAAGTAAACCCCTGTATGTACCTACCCAAAATAATGCATGAGCAATATCTAAATTTGATGGTTTATAATAAGCCCTGCCCAGTAATCGAATAGGATCTCTGGATAAGCTAAATTTCTGGGCAGAAAATCAAATCCAAAGTCACATTTTGGAAGTTCAAAAACCACCGCCCATTCGAAAATTTACGCCTGAAACCATAACAGAACGGGCCAAGAAAATCAGCTGGCATATTTTTCTTAATTTTTTTTATAGTAAAAATGTATTATTTAAATATAGATTGTAATTTATGTTATAGCGACCTTTAACACATAAATGTTTGTAACTATTCTTCTTTTTTGTTTTGTACATTTTCAGGGATCACTTTGTAAAAGCCAAACAAAAAACTTACTCACTCGTCTTAACTTAGGCACAACAAGTTAGTTTGTTCCAAATATCCATTATAACAGTTTACAAATTCGCGAATGACTTTGTAGGTTATTACAACATAAATAATATATTGAGAGTTCACAGTAAATAAGTTTATTACTTCAAAATTTTCTCTTAATGATTCTTTAGTACCTAGGTTATAAACATCCTAATATTTTTCTTTAAAGAACATTTTCTGTCCGAACTGTACGTCAACAAATAAAACTAGAAAGGAGCAAGGAAAACAGAGCATATCAAACCATTTTTTTAAAAATGAAAATAAGGGACCCATAAACTAGCCTGTGCTAAGGAGCCTCCCACTGGTATTGTCTGTCATTATTATTTATATTAAGTATTATTTGTTTTTATTTCATTTATATTTATTTATTTATGGATGGCCCCTTTGTTGTCTGGGCCAGGCAGTAATGTTCAATACGCACAACGCCCGCCATTACGCCTAACTGAAGTTTTTAAGAGCATCTTTCAACTCAAACTCAATTGTTATGGATTCATTCAGCTCAGAAACTTATACATCTTACTTAAAAGAGAAGTGGCAAGAAAATATTTTAAATAATAAATTTGCCATGTGCTTCTCCGGTCCATAGAAAGAATAGGAGAGTCCCAGGCCTAAGGATGCCGTAAAGAGGCGACTAAGGGCAATTAATAGTGGGAGGCTTCTTTGCACAGGATGCCGACTACATTAAGGGTAACAAAGGCGTCTGTTTCTGCGTCTGACGCCGTAGCTTGTGAAATTACTGGGCAAATGAGACTTAACATCTTATGTTTCATAAACAAAATCAATCAAACATGTCAACTTGTACAAGTGTGTATTCGATATTCGAATTTCGAATTCATTAATTCGACGTTTTATAAGGTCGGAAACGCTCTTATGATTCCTCTGGTGATACAAGAGAGTATGGGCTGCGGCACAATACAGTAATGTAACAGTACCTTAACTTCATGCAAGTGCGCCCGAAACGACGCACGCACATAAGTTCTATGTAAGTCACGTAAGCAGATTATAATTCTTCAGTGATGACATACCATCAGGAGACCCGTATGCTCGTTGGTCATCGTCTGCCATAAAAAAAACACCTCATCGCGTGATCGCGATGTGTAAGTAACTCATCAGGATATTTCCCCGATAATTGCGATGTGCATGGACTCTTCGTCAGACGACCACTCATAGTATTAGGAAGCTCAATATTTCCTTTTTAGAAATTTTTAGTTCGGATTCTTTGAATCTAGTGCTACAAACCAGATTATTGTACGGTTAGCTAAAACACAGCTAATATATGATAAATGCAGTATGCAACTAATAGACATTAACATTTACCTAGAAAAATTTAGAATATAATAGAAAATAATTAATGTGGACCTACATACGTAGGCAGAGTTTTTTTTTCAGACAATTTTTGTGCGTGATAGTGATTGTAGTTGTTTATAGTACGTCAATGTATGCACCAGATAATAAATAGGAATACTCACGTCATACAAATGATCCTGAAATGTGGTGTGGGTAAACCAGATTTCCTAAAATTTTGAACATCTTTATTGTATACATCAAAATCTATTTTCAAAGTACCACTGTTCTCTACTTTATAATTGTTTGAAATTATTCTCAACTTCTGCAGCACATTTTGCATACTCGTACAATCCTCTGGTTTCACCAGGCTTTCATTGTCAATTTTAACTTTAACAGAAGACATATCCTTGTGAAACTCTGATATTGTCTCATCAAGGCTTTCTAAAAAGGCTACTTTCAAATCAACCCAATTGTTACACATAGGTTTTATGTTTGCACAATCAAATAAAAGTTGTGTTCTGCGGTAGTCAAACAGTGGATCTTCATGGACAATTTTAATTATTTCTGGTCTACCAAAGTCCGTTTTTTTAGGAAGCCAATGCTCAGGAAAGCCATCGTTAAGCAACTCAGAATAACTTTTCCTTTCTTCAAGAATGATTGTGTCTGGGTCCTTTGAACTATGTCCAGAATGTGAAACTTTTTCTGATAAACGTTTCAGTATATTAAAGGGATTTTTCAACTTTCTTTTCATAGCCTTATTAGGTCCCTTTTTATATATCACATTATTATTATCTTCATTAATTGACTTGCTGTCCGAATCTGATGAGGAATCAAGATTTATACGAGCATAGTTATGTAGTTCATAAGTAGGAGTCAGAAAATAATTGACATCATGATACTTATTAATTGTTTTGAGAAGTTTAGAAAATGCTCTTCTATGCTTGGATGTTGCTTTACGATTTTCTTCAAGACTTCTTAATTCACTAACTAGTTGTTTTAGTGTTGTTATATTTTCCTCCAATACTTTATTGTCCAACTTTGGTTTTTTGCGCTCTGGTTGAACATCATCATCTAAATTAATAGTTTCAACACCTCCAGTTGATACTGGAGGTGTGTCAACAAGACCTTGATTAAAATTCATATTTAAATTGGTATTGTATCTGAAATTATATTTGTTCAAGATTCTCTGAAATGTTTGTATATTTCTTGGGTCAATATAAATACCTCTTTCTGAAAACAATATCAATTTTAAGGCAATTTGTCTTATTTTACTAAGGATATTCTCTTGGTTAATGTCTATTCTTTGACCTTGTGTACTTGTCGAGGGATAATTTGATGAGCCACGAAATGACCCATAGCTATATTGATTTCCCCTGTAGCTAGAGAAATGCGTATTAAAAGAAATAGCAGGAAGAAATGGTCTCAGAGAGTAATGGGCCAAATTTGTAACTGGAGAAGGTTCTCCAAAAATGGGTTCTCGACGACGAGTATTTTGTACACATGCGGCAAATTGTGATCTGTAAGCTGGCCTTGAATTAGATCTACTGCTACTTGAGAAACTAGTGTTTCTGAGCCTTTCTATGTTACTTCCAGCTGCTTCTTCACTAGAACTATAAGTGAATCTTGATCCAGTACATTTTTTTACAATAGTATGAAGATTAAGCACGTAAGTTTCTCTTGTTACTATATTTTTTGGGATAAAATTAACATCAGGAGCTCTAAGTGTTACAGTCCCTTTATCCAGAAGGCCTGCGATATTTTCAAAGTATTTATGTAATACTTCATTATTACATGGTTTTAACTCTCTGCTTCTTAGCTTAGATAGCTTATTTCTATGACTTTGATTCAAGTCTTCAGTAGGCAATGATATACTAGCTGAAGTTTCAACTTGATTGTGAGTGTCATTAATTATTTCTGAATCATTATTTGTAGAATTTTCTTTTATTGCCATTTCACTGGTGCTGCATAATTCTTTCTTTACAATTGGTTCATCACTTACAAGAATTTTATTTTCTGTAGAAGCTTCTATTTTTGCTGGAATTTTATGCCTAATAACTTTATATCCCATTCGACTGAGAGAAGCATAAACTTTATATTGCAACAGAGATATGTTTCCTTTCATTAATAAAGTGTATGCCTGTTGGAGTGAGACTGTAACACCATTGTATGTAAGCTGCAAACAGTTCTGAAATGTTTAAAGAATAAATATTAAAATTCTGTGAAAAGATAAACATTTGTGTTACAAACAATTAACGGACCATGCTCATTCTCAGAAAAAAATATGTACTTATTTGATTTATTCTTACCGATTCCATTAAATATAGTATTTCCTCAGGTTCAAGATAAAGTTTTTTTCCAACATTATGTCCCAGATATTGCCAGTGGCCTCCAACTTTATGTATTACCTCAGCTAACATAAGTTCATTCTTCCACTCTGCCCGACTTAAATTTCCTCTGTAACACAAACACGTACAATTTCAACTTTAGGATACACAATATCATATAGATTAAATCTTTACATTCAAAATTCTTATTGAATATCGCAAAGATACAAATAACGGCACAGTATATTATACATACCCTAAACAGTAATATCTTACCTAGAAGAAATTGTTCTTTTTAGACTAAAAAAAAATTTAACAAAACAACAACCGACTTTAAATACACTATTTCAAAACAATAAATATAATATGCACTAAAAAGTATAAAAATAATTGCGTATTTTTATACAATCTTTTTTTTCTTCATTAATTAATCTAATTCTAGTTACGATTATTGTTATTTTTGGAATCGATGTCCTTCCGCCGCGACCAGCTCTCGCCTCTCGCCTCCTCACGACTCAAGCACATCTCACCTATAACTATGTATGCAGTTACAAACCTCTTGGTTGACACCGACTCCAAAAATTACAATAATCGTACCTTGAATTAGATTAATTAATTAGATTGTATAAAAATACGCAATTATATTGTACTTTGTAGTGCATATTATATCTATTGTTTTGGAATAGTATTTTTGAAGTGGTTGTTTTTTTGTTAATTTTTTTTATTTAATTATAAGTACACTCACTAACAATTTAACTAAATATGTGTAGATATACAAAAAATTTCAATGCAGCAATGAACGTAAGCGCTTTGAAATTTCATTACAGACCGTTAGAAATTCTTCCACAAATCGTACCCATACTGTAAGTCGTTAAGGAGTCATGATATTGGACTAGGACAATAATTTGGCTATTACTATGTTATGGTAGATGACTTAAATATCCTAATAGCATAAAAAAGATTCGGCCGAGTATCGTTAATTTGCGTTGTCCGTAATCAGAACTTAACCAAACTCTCCCCAAACTACCTTTGAAGTATATCCTTTCCAATAAAAAAAGAATCATTGAAATCGGTTGGCGCGTTATTTTGAGGTTATATTGAGTTATTCGAAAATTTATCATCTACATATTTATAGCAAATTTAAGACTTTTATGGATTTCTCATGGATGCCATTATCAGATCTGGAATTACAATGGATTACATTGTGTCACACAAAGTAATATTAAGAAAAACGGATTTTGTTTTGCATCTGATAAGCTAGATTTTGTTCATTATAATATTAATACTAAATATATTTAATAAAATATTCGGTCAAGAAACCACAAAATAATGTACCTTCGTTAATTCCAACTAACTTTGTGCAATGGTATAACGACAGAAATCCTGTTTGATAAAACATAATAGGCACCAAAAAGGCAACCAACCATCTTGTTGTAGGTACCTTACCCTTACTAACGACGAGACTCTCATAGCACAACTAAACAATGAAGAGGGAAAAATGATCATAATTGTCTTAATACTACGATGGAAAGGCGAAATTATAAAAAGCAAAGTTTGAATATGACATCAATGCTATCAAACAACTTGCCTCATAGTTTAGGACATAGTTAGGGTCATTGAAAACCAATTTAGAGTTATTCTGTCAATTTGCAGGTCAGATGTACATTACTGCTCCCTCAACATCCGTGGATATCTAAAAAGCTGAATTCCTACTAAGAAAAATTTTACAGATACAATATAATTGGATTTGTCAAAACCACCAAGTATTATACGAAAATGATTAATTAACTAATTATTGAAGACGATCTCGTATAACATATGAACATGGCCTACTCAAAGCTGGCTCCAAAGAAATTCATTCGTACAGGCAACGGGTATCTTCTAAAATAAGCATACCATCTGTTTGTTCTGCGCGACAATCACGAAAAGTTTGAAAATCAGTCAAATTGCTGAGCAGGCCAGTTCGTTATGTCTTTCAGGAAGAGTCATAGTCGCAACTGCTCACTCTTGACATGTACTTCAAGTGTGGGACTCCATCTCCAAAATTATTTTTAGCTATTACGAAATGCAGCGTTATTTAGTTAAATAAATTAAACCAGACTCTGCTCCTGCACCAGAAGAAATTCCTGTTTCGTTTCTATTACGCAAAACTCATACGACTGTGGAACTTTATCCACGAGGTGGAAATGAACTTTAGCGTCATCATTTTCAAAAAAAGATGTAGACTCGAGCCTGCAAACTACAGATCAGTTACTCTCACGACTGGCTTTTTCAAGGCAATGGATCAAGTCTTGCTGCACATACGATCATTTCTTTCCAGGCACAAAATCTTTGGAGACGAGCAACACGGCTTTTGTCGACACCAATCCACTGCATCGAACCTAATTGCATTTTGGACTGAAAGTTTTAACTCGTAAGACCCCGTGGAAGTAATTTACCTTGATTATGAAAAGGCATTCGATAAAGTTCCCATCACAAGACTGCTACAAAAGATTAAGTTGTGGGTATACGGACGGTAAAAATTTTACACTGGTGAAGAATGAGTGGATATAACCTTATCTGTTCGATTGGAATTCACGAGCGGTGTGCCCCAAGGATTAGTTCTAGGCACTGTACATTATGTATACCTCTGACTTACTTTTTCCTATACAATGAATGGTAACATTTTTGCAAATGATATAAATCGTTTTCCTAACCCGATGACAGACTATACTTCAAGCAGAATTGGACAAAGTCACCAAGTGGTCAAGAGAGTGCCTCATTAACGTGAATGCTGCAAAATGCAACGATAAATAACAGAAACCCAAGATTAACATACATTCTCAATGTTAGTAATGGTAGGCACAGACAATATTAATTGCGAAGAAAACATAAGGAAAAAGTATATTATATAGTGTAGCGTTACATATAGACGTTTGGAAAGCTTTCTTATACTTCAACAAGAGATAATGTTAAAATATATATGACCTCTACGTGAGTAGAATGTTATGGAGACGCAAATAAACTTTCTACCCTAGAGCCCCTACTTTATAAAAGACATATGGTATAATATATTATATCACAATTTTATTTAGTATACCAATAGTTGTCAAAAAAGTCAAAAAGTTGAGCAAGGTTGGCACCTTGCTATGGAAATTGAAGAAACTATGCTATGAATAAAGATCAAAGTTCACTCATTGATCGAGGACACGGAGACTTATTTTAATTAAGTTTTAAAATTCTTGGGCACTGCCATCACTTCAAAAGTATCAACCAATTAAAAACAAGCCCAATAAACACAAATAAACAGTTTAAAGAGCAAATAACTTTGATTAGTTGGACACAGAGCATAATCAGTTTAAATACTGCCTATCTGATTTATTTTTATAAAAATAAAAACCACAGGATCCATGTTCATGGTCTCTTAATTTATTTTTGTTATACATTCATCTGCAATCAGTCCCATAACTATAAGCAAATGTGTTAAGGATGTTTGTTAACAGGTCAAGTGTATTCTCCAATGAGAATATCTACTTATTTTATGTTTTAAATTTGTATATGTTTCTATATATCAGCAATTTGTTATCAATAGACTATCCACGTCCGCTATTTGCGTCCTACCAACCATAAGAGGTTCTTGTACCGAATGTTTAACTCTTCTCTTTTGGTTTTGACATGTTTATTCCAGGACAATCTTCTGTCCAGGTGCAAGCACAAAATATATTTTGCACTATCTTGGTGTTTTAGTGCATTTCCATCAATATGGACTGGTGGGCAATGGTCTTTTCTCAGAGAAAACATTACTTGGACTGACTTAGAGTGCTTGCTTTTAGTTATTTGGTCAAGCCCTTTTTGTAGAGTGGAAGATGCTGTTTCGGGATCTCTATCACTTGAGAGGATTGCAGTGTCATCTGCAAATGTGGCTATGGTGACCCCAATAGTCTAAGGTCGACCTGCTATGAATAGTAGATATAAGATGGGTCCCAATACTGAACAGTGTGGTACACCGGCTTTTATTTGGTAAATCCTTGATAAGATGTTTGCATCATTTCTTTGGAAAAGTCTGTCTTCCAGATAAGATCTACTTAAAGAAAAGAAATTGTGAGTAAGCACAGTTTTTATATTATAGAGCAGGCCTTTATGCCAGACTTTGTCAAAGGCTTATTCTATATCGAGGAAAACAGAGGAGCAATATTCCATTTCCTCAATTGTTTTCCTTATTCTATCATACCTTCATATCACACATTACTATGCACTTGCTCTATGGATGAATGATTGGGTCTAAAGCCAAACTGGTGGATGGGAATAGTCTTGTTTTCCACCAGGAGTGGAAGCATTCTGCGAAATAGTAACTTCTTAAAGACCTTTGACATCACAGGCAGCAGGCAAATGGGTCTTTATAATGATAGCTCATGAGCAGGCTTTCCTGGTTTGAGTATCATTATAATCTGTGACAATTACAATTACTGAGGAAAGTATTGAACTCTTAATAACCCATTGTACAAGGTTGTAAGAAACAGTACAGTTAGTCTTGGGAGTTGTTTCAGTATATTTTTGTTATGTGATCTAATCTTGGTGCTTTCTTGTGCTTAAGACATTCAATTGTTCTTCAGACTTCTGGAAAGAGCATTATTTTCAAATACTATGTAATTTTTGCTGTGCTTCGCAGGAAAAAAAAGTTGTATTTATACATTTAATAACTAGAAAATTAAAATGTATAATGTTCAGTGTTCATAAATATAAGATATTACTAAAGTTTTTGTGTTTCTATGTTATAACTATTAATGTTGTTTTGTTGTAACGTTGTATCTACTTATTATCAACTGTTATCAAAGTACCCTTTAACCCCAGCAAGTAGGTCTCAGTAAAATTTGATATGATCCTTGATAACAAGTTAAATTTTCCTAACTCAATTTATTATATTTGTATGATATATTATTTTCTAATAAATTGATCTAAAGCTGTTTAACTACAACACAAAAATAAAAACCAAAACACATCATAGAATTTGAAAAAAACTTGGTATATGTCTGTAACTATGGTTTCTGGCAAATATTATATCTTTGTTTATGCTTATGTGCAACAAATAGGCATCTGGGAAAGGGAACTGTAAATAAACTTAGGATCAATATTTTTATAGAAAATTATATTTAGATAATGTCAAAAACCAATTACCAGTAGGAGGCTTGTGTGTTAGCACTGAATGCCTAGGACACATTTATTTTTATCTTCACTCAGTCAAAATGCAAGCATTGTTGTGCTTCAGTAGTAGTAGAATCAATCGGCATGAATATGAGGAGGGGAGGGGAGGGGGAGGGGTCCCCTTTACTCTCTCCAGCACTCCCAGGGTGAGGAAACTTCTAGTTTCAGTATTAGATTTTTTTTATATAATAACCTCAAAATGTTCAAAAATTAATGAATTTCATTTAAATGACACAATTTCATTAGTTTTATTAATTACTTAATTTCGGTATATTACTTGGAGTCTTATCTAGATTCTGTTTTCTGAAATATTTCTATAAATACTGGTTGTTGCCATATGTATTGTTGTACATATTGTTCATATGTATTTATGTTCTAACTTAACCTAACCTACCTTTAGTTTCTGGAAAAGGGTTTGGTTTTCAGATAAGTTTTAGCTTGGTATACCTATAATCTTTAATCTCATCTAGATTCTGTTATCTGAAGTATTCCAATAAATACTGATTGTTGCACGGCCTGAGGCTGGGCTCATATGTATTTATGTTCTAACTTAACCTAACCTACCTTTAGTTTTTGGAAAAGGATTTGGTAAATACTTGTATATTGAGCCCGGCCTGCAATAATATGTATTAACATTTTAACTTAACCTATCTCTGGCAAACAATATTATATGCTCAACTTTAATTATACAGGGATCTATATTATAATATATATATAATATTAATTAATTATATATCGTAATCACTAACTGTCAAAGTCAAACTTCATAAAGAGGTTAATATCAATGAAATATTTAAAACTTCAAAAATACATATCTCGTAAAGTAGATGTTTCCTAGCAAAATGAATACCACCATTGGATTCCTGATATAGTAGTAATCTTATTTTATCAAAAATCGTGCCAATGGATTCTAAATCACAGCCCAATTGAGAATCATCAGCTGCACTGAATTGTAATGGGTTGAGGCATTTCAGTTGTGATAAGGTAAATCTTGCCCATCTCTTCACTCTTATTCATATAAAAAACAACGACCATACTGAGGCTCACACAGATGCAGTTTAAAAATGAAGTTAAGGAGCTTTACTTCTATGTATTTCTTTCACAAAAATCAACATCTATAATAATATCATCTAAGGGGTGTACCCTAACACTATTTAAACATAAATTATTCTTACTAAACTGGTAGATCTTGTATCTAATAAGAACATTCAAATAAAACAAACAAAAACCTCATTAGCTTAATAATATATATTTTAAATTGACTTTTTGCAAGATTCTAATCTTAAATTTATGACCAGTATTATGTTTAAGCTTTCGTTTGGCACAATCTGTGCCATACAGGATTTTAAATAAGTACCTATTTAGAATTGGACATACCTTTTTTCTATACGTTCAACAGAAATGAAACTTTTTCTTGCTTCCAAAGCCGATTCAATTTGTTTTTGCTCCAGCAAGGTGCCACTAGGACGAACATCTTTACTGCCACGTTCTGGTAACTTAGTAACTACTTTAGTTATTCCTCGAGTAACTATTTCTTCGCCGCTAAAATAACACAATATATACATACATGTAAGCATAAGGCAATTTCAACGTAGAAGATTATCTTTTACGGTGTTTTAATACTTACGTTAATACATTTATGGAGTTCATGGTAATTTACCATTAACACTATAGTGTGTGGAAACTTAGTTACACAAATTACAAAATTACACTTGAGAATAATCAGAATTAAATAAAAAAAGAGAAAAAATAAGAAATATGGAACCAAAAGAATTATCGAGAATGTTTATAGACGGAAACGTAATGCGAGATCAAAAATGTAAACAAACATATGTCACTGTCAATATGACAAGTCAGAGACTATCAACATTTTTTTTTTCTTATTTTGATACATAATACATATTGTAACATAAATATATATAAATATATTATTTACAAATATCTTTATTTGGTAATGGTTACTAAACATAAAATAAATAATTTCCATATTACTCGGGGATATATTGATTCGGGGTCTGAAGAGCTTGATGACGACAAATCGGAATTGGAACTCTTATAATAATTTGTATTTTCCGCAGCCAACATGTCCACACTTTTGATAAATAGATTTTCTATTTTTACTAATACCGAATTGGTTTATAACTTTGGGAGTATGCCCTTTCACCACCATTTTTTTTGAAAAATAAGGCAGATCAGGGTCGGAGTTTACAGCTTAACAATCTTAAATAATTATTAATATTTTAATTACCCATCAAATGACTTAGAGTGCAACAGTAGCTAACATTAACGTTACTATGTACTTCGTAAAAGAAAAATTATATTCATCCTCTTTGTCTGGAATATGGTTTTTAGGGCCGGTTTTATGAGGTGTTTTAATTCTTCAGTGATTTTATTTTCAATTAATACTTTTGCTTGCTGTCACTGCAAAGTTACCTACAATATGTATATAATAATATCTGCGGTCTTCTTTGCGCATTTAACGACCAATACTGATGTTTAGGCCGATTTTGGTTGACATTCTTATAGGCATTCATTAACCTTTAACCTACCTATAACCTTTTCAGACACATAAATTGGAGTGCGTTGTCACTTTTTCAGCGGTGTCCATCTGTATCCATGATTCGTTTTGTTGTGACTACAACGAAATAAAAAATAAAGTGTGTGCGTCAGCTCAGACGCACAACTGGAGTTTACTCCTCAAGAACGATTGTCTTTGAACAGGTGCTAAACGTCCAATGGAGTCGGTTACAAACAGACATACAGCAGAAGCTAATAAAAGCATATTAATTAAAAAAATATATAGATTTTTATAACTTACAACAACTTATAAGTTGTAATGGTAACTTTTAACAACTTTTTTTGTTGCCTTAGTAAGCAGACAAAGTCTGTTTTTATTTAAATGAGAAAAACGTTACGATCGGATTTGATGAGTAGATTTTACTCTCCATATTTTTCTCATACCGAGCGCCTTATTTGAAAATCGATTCTTAAAGCGTAAACTCCCATAAAAAATTACTTTACAACAAACCTAAACCTAACAACTACAACAGGAAACCTAGAAGAGCATATTCTAACACGATGGATGTCAGAAACCGAATGAACAAAAGAATATGGCGACCAGTCATACCTGTCACTTCAGCCAAGATTTTTTGTAACATTATTTACATTTTTTTGTGTAGACGAGCCAAATGTTTAGAGCGTCTCATATCGCCAGTGTTTGCACAATAAATTTACATTTAATTTTTGGATGTATTTTATGCTATTACAAAGAGAAAACATTGTGCAATATTTATTTTTATGTATTTAGACCACACTTATAATTTTAAATGATATTTTAGTATATTTCAACACGCACAATGGAAAAGGTTACTATTTTTAGTAGGCAGCACCATTGTTTACATTTTTGATCTCGACATAAGATACCAGGCCATAAACTCCAAAAAAAAAAGATCTCGAAATACATTTCCGATTTTTGCTTTCTTGTCATTAAGAAAATGAAACATGAAAAACACGAAATACTACTTTTATGGGAAATTGTACTATTTATGTTTGAAGATGAAGATTATATAAATACTTAGCTTGACTTTGAACAAGCTGTGTAACGTGAAGAATAGAAAAATAAAATTGAAGACTTATGGCTGTATGGGCTTTTGACCCAACCCCGACGAACAGAACCAAAAAAAAATATTTCTTGTCATAAATAGTAAACAAATATGGCGTGCCGAGAACCAGACCTTCCACAATCGGGAAGTGCCCTTTTGCACAAGATTTTCATATACACCAAAATCGAAAGTGCCGTACGGCACAATACGCCCTGACCAAGTTCTGTACCCTCATTTTGTTTACAAGATAGTTTATTTTACATGGTCTTATAGTTTGTTTCAATAGCTTTCTTATACGTTCTGGGTAGAAGGAATAATTTGACAAATTATTTTAATAATTTTATTATTCGGATTCCGATGATAAAAATATCTAACAATATTACTATAACATAAAATCTTTAAATATTTACTTAGCAATTTCACTTGCAACGGCGCCCTTCAGACTGAAACACAATAATGTTTACACATTACCTTCTGCTTCACGGCAGAAATAGACGCCGTAATGGTACCCATAATCTAGCCTCATCCTGTGCAAAGGAGCCTCCCACTGGTTATTACACTAAGTCATTAGAATGAATAATTTCAATACTACAGTGTTATAGCAGTTTTATAGTATAGTAAAATTTTGTAAGATAGCCCTTTCGTAAATCATATTAGAGCATTTGACATTTGTAAAAATATGAATTCTGTATTATTTCTAGTATGTTGGTTTATGTATGTTATTTGGTAGTGTTAATATTATTAGTCTTTTTCTGTTCCTATTTTAAGGTATTAATAAAATACAATTCTTTACAAACTATTAAATATTTAATAAAATTATAATAAAGATAAATAAACAAAAATTTCCATTAGCTATTCCCAAAGTTCCATGAATAGAAACAACAAATTTTAAATTACGAATGTAAGCATTCAGCCTTTAAAGTTATCTTTCTCCAAACGAATAGCCTTCATTGTTTCTATAGGGTCAGTTTTATTCACATATTTCATAACTGACGGCTCAGTTACTCTCATGAATGGATTGTAAAGTTTCTCTTCAATTATTGTAGATGGCACCTGTAAAAGTAAAAAAAACAGTTAATTAAAAGTTTTATACTAATAGATGGAGAGTTATACCTTTTTATTCTTCGGTTATACTGCGAAAAACTAATTAACTGATAAGAATAATACTTATACCTTAAATATGAATAAATTAAATATATATACGTCTAGATAGTCTCTTGCTGTAAGACGACAGAAAAAAAATTGCTAGGTTTATAACTGTAGAGTGCGTGACAAGGTATGTTTTACACTCACTTTTTGTATGACACTTTGTGATAGTACTTAGTGTGCATGCATTGCTCAAAATAGAGGTAAATTCTCAACTCAATGTTTTTGTTGACGTTTTCACAGCTGTCTTAATTTATCTAGACGTATAAATGATCTAAGATCTTATACCATAAGATGGAGCGTGTATCGGAGAAAGTTGTAGTATATAATTTTTGTTATTATCTTATCCGGAACCATTTTTTTTTTACTCTTTTTATTCATACAAGGAGCGGGCCCGGTGTACTGAACTTATATGGCATAACAGAGTTTGCCGGGTCAGCACTTGTATCTAATCTAATCTAAATCTAAAGTATTGGCTAATTATCATACCTACAACCCAAGAAAAGATTCAAGTTTACAGCATTCAATAATTCTAAATGAATAATAATGGGCTCCATTTTCGGTACACTTTGTTTGTAGTGTTTTACCCCCTTATTCATAATAGTCTGATAACCTAAAGCATTGCTAATTCGCACTCTGTCTTCTTCTATTGACTTAAGTCAGAATGAGAAGAAACACTCCTTAGCGGTTGTTTAAAGTTAGCGGACCATTATGAATAAAGGGGTTATACTTTAACAGCATTGAGGTAGTATAAACAACTAGAATCACAATTGTCCAAAATGTTCGAGTGGCGTTGTGTAGACATATTAACTTTTAGTATTAAAACAGGCAACAAACAGATTACATTAAAACATTAATTAGTACTTAAGAGTTTCTTGCGCACCTTCTTCTCTCTCAGAGCGCTATTTGTTTACGAAGCGGTGGTAGTGTTAGAAGTGACATAAAAAAACTTTTTTGAGAAAATACATGCCTTTTATGAGTTTCAAATTGACACCTTATTTTGTGGCAGTGACATTTAAATTCTATTTAAGAAGCTGATTGATTGTGGTTCTACAACATTTCGACATCGATGTATTTTGTTTTGCAATTGAAATGTAATTAATTATCTGGCAAAATCATTAAAAATATCAAGTTAGTTACATAATTTTGTTGATTTAAAGGGGCGCTTGAAATAGGACACTCCATACTTTTATTTGGACAACTTATCACTGAACACTTTTTCATTGCGTAGCGTTGTATTCAAAGCGCGGTCAAAACACAACTGAACGAAACTCTGCCTAATACGATGACGCGTAGGCAAAGTTTTGCTTCAGACAATTTTTGAGATTGAGAGTATATGTGTTTATTGTACGTCAATGGTTGAAAGAGATATAGAAGACCTGAAAGGTGGTATTTGCTGCTGGGTATGCTTCTTGAGTATTGTTTTAGGAACGAACCTCCAACCTTGAAGAAACTAAGAATGTTGATAAATTTATTATAAAAATAAGTAATATCTATCATATCAACATATTAAATTAAAAAAATATATACTTACTGTGGGCATTCCACTTTGCCGCTTTTTCTGAGACCAAGATATTTTGTTTTTCACGTGTTCATTATCAGGTTCAACATGCGATGCAAATTTTAAATTTTGAAGTGTATATTCATGACCACAGAACACCTTTGTGTTGTCAGGAAGATTTCCAAGTATATCAATTAGTGCTTTGTGCATTTCTTCAGCTGTGCCTTCAAAAAATCTACCACAACCACCCAAAAATAGAGTATCACCTTAAAAGAGAAACATTAGAAACTTAAGTATTATAAAAGTATTATTACTATTATTATTTATAATGGGTGTATTAAAACAAGCTTCAGCATAAAACAAATGTTATGCAATATTCTCGTAAAAAATACATAGCCTAAGGGATATATTTCACCAAGACACAGCACTATATGGAGTTAATCACCTGGTGTCCGTGCAATTAGGTGGCGTCACCAGCTCAGACCCGTCATGACTATGGTGTCTAGTTTGGTAGCTTATGTGACCGGTGATATATAGCCCTAAGTCATAAGCACATCTATGGCTGAGTCACAACTTGGGTGTTTTAGTCATAGCCTAGCTGTGTTTCGTGCCCTGTATTTCTCATGAAAGTGTATTTATATACAGAAAAACCTATGCCTAAACATGATTATTTGCTACCTCTAATCTAAAAAAACTTTCTGAGGATATTTAATTTTATTCTTATACTTCTGGACTAACAGGTCTGGAAAGCACTCAGTATATTTCCGCAATAATTTTTATATGGAAATGGAGCGTACGGTTCACTTGGTGTTAGGTGATAACCGCCACCCACATTCTCTTGCAACAGCAGAGGAATCACCGTGCATGGATCAACAAACCAAGGGTGCTTCTATTTATGTAAGAATATTTTCGAACAGTGCAGTAGTAACTACAAAAAAGAAAACATGCTTTTGTAAACAACATGTTTCAAAAACAACTATGTCCAGATCAAAGTGCCTTTACGCCGTTAAGTACCTATCGAATTCTTTAGCTCTCGCGAAAGTTACGCCTACACCTATTATAAAAACGAGAGTTCATTTAGATTTAATAATTTTACTCTAAAATTAGTTAATAAACCATTATTTGTATACATTGTGATGTCCCAGCCAAACGAAAAATGATGATATAAGAAAGTGACCGTGCAACATCTTTTTATGATCCAATTATGAGTTATCACCAGCAAGTCAACAATTGTGACATCAACAGCTGTAGTGACATCTCACCTTTAAAAACAAAGGTTCTTTCTTCGTCATAAATGAAAATAATAAGTTAAAGTTACCAGTAAAAACAACTGGGTCACTATCCTCCTCTGGAGCAGTCACTAAGTAACAAATATGACCAGATGTGTGGCATGGTGTGAAAAGACACTGGACATTCAAATTGCCAACTTGTAATTTAGTATTGTGCTGCACTTTATCTGTGAGTGCTCCAATTCTATCTTCACCACCATATACTTTTAGATTTGGTATCATTTTCACAAGATCCTCATTACCACCTGCATGATCCCTGCAATATTATCAAAACATGTAAAGCCAATGTTTATCAAATTTTGACTGATGACCTGTACAGCCCAGTGGTTAGTGACTCTGCCTACTGAGCTAGAGGTTGCGGGTTCAAATCCTAGTAGGTGCCAACATTTATATTATATTGTATATGTATGTTTGTCTCTGAGTCATGGATGTTTATATGTATTTATATATGTTTAAGTAAGTATACTGTATTAAATATATTGTTGTCTTGCGCCCATAGTTCACACTCTGCCTAGTTTGGGGCAAGATAACTTGTTGTGTGATAGTGTGTTGATATTATAATATTCTTATATTAATTTAAACAAAACATTAACTTCTGGTAATCATAAATACTGTGTCTATTTTTATAAAAAAAATTATACCAAAACAGCTATTATTTACTTGTTATTGTCACATACATAGAACAACTCGAAACCAGAGGCAGATAAAGGCCTTCTTTTTCTTGCCATAGCATATGATTACCATCATTAGTCATTACTCATAACAAATTTTGAAATTTTTGGATGATTTTTGAAAATGGAACACCATTGAGTAGGTTACTTTTAGTTTGTGTGATTGTGACTTGTATTTAGATTGCAATATTGTTCTGATTTTTAGTGAGGAATTGCAGCAGTACAATGCAATTAACTCAAGAACATATTCAAGCTCTCATTTTTCCCCCCTTCACTTGGGCAGCAAAATTATCTGTGGCTTATGTGGTCAAGTTTACAGAGATATATATCACATATGTTGAAGCCTCTTCTCATAGCTATGAGAATCTCATCAGTCTCATCTTGGTTCAGTGAATTTAGTTGTGGATGTGGTCATGTTTGTGATGATTTTCCTACTGTGATTGCTGATACCGATACAAATATAGATATCATATATGACAAATGATTGAAACTGATAAAAAAAACTCAGTCAGCAAATTTATACTGAATTAGGAAATGGTATGTACCCTTAAATCATGGTTCAATACAGGATGTATTTTTCAAGTGGACATGAATGGCCAAAATCCAAAACTATGAGTAACAGTAAAAAAGATTCAAAGGAGTCTCTTATAAAAAAAAATCTGTCAGCAAATTGAAACTGAATTAGGATAATTGTATGCCACCACACTTAAAGTATAAATGTATAAATCATGGCTCAATATACAGGCCAAAATCCAAAAGTATGGGTAACAGCAAAAATGTCTCAAAGGAATCTCTGGCCTTGTTTTTAAACTAAAACTGCAGCATTTAATTTTTTAAACTTAAGTGATCATTATCAATATTCTTCGCCAAGTTGATTTCTGAAATTGCCATTAATTTTGGAAATGAAAACACATCTGTATTATTACACCTTTTGATAGATCGTTATTCATAGCTCAAATTCGTAGAATCAATGACATATAGGAAACTCAGTCAGCAAGACCTCTTTCTAATTTACCTAAATTGTATATATGGCAATTTCAGAAATTATATTTTTAAAAATTAGATTGGGATACAAATATCATTTAGATATCCCTCACTAGGTTTACAAATTTAATTTGTATAAAAATTTTAGGTTGACACAGGTTATCGGGATTTACTAGGTGAGAGTGCTGGAATGTAACGGGACAGTCAAGGGTTAGAATCCACATCATTCACATATTTGGGTACAAATTATATTTGTATAAATAAAATCATACTCTTAAACACACTTTGAATGAAATGGCTATGGGCAATGCCAAGTATAAAATGGACTAGCCCACCCTGAAAGAATATAGGTAGCTTTAGCCCTGATGAGATCCAAACTTTAAAAGTATCAATGTCTATTCTATTCTATTCTTTCTAGTGGCTTCTGTGGAAGGGGCACCACAACTCGCCAATGTCACGTTTCAGTAGACCAACAAGCTTAGAGTGTGTCATTTGATCGGTGTAAACGATTTTATAAGTGATTATAGTAATGACCGGTGCCCAGAATCAAAACAGATTTATTTTCTTATTATACCTGAAACAAATATACATGCTGTTAGATTATAATGGACAAACACTGATAATATTACTTATATAAAACATTTATTGTGTTAGTTATAACTTAATATTATTCTGTTTAATATATTTACATAAAGTATTTACAAAAGGAGTGAAAACAAAGGTGAGGAGGCATTTCATGGAGGTGGGGCGGGGGATTTCAGGAGGTATAAAATTGTACAAGGAAGACTTCATTAAAGGGCAATTAAAGAATAAATGGTCTACATTTCCCTCATCAAGTCCACATTCACATAGAGAATGGTCTCTAATTCTTAATTTGGCTAGGAATACTGGAGTGCAAGAGTGGTTTAAGCGTAACCGGCAAACTGTTGATATTATTGATTTATTGGGGAATCTAAATTTCGAGAACCACGGTTTTAATGGGATTACAGGTTGTATATCACCATAAAAGACGCCTTTAGCAGTTTTGAAAACCTGCCAGATGTATGACCACCTCTCAAACATATTTATTTTCAAAGTGGAGCACAAGTCATGAGAGAAGATTTGAGAATGTTGTTGGGAACCTGTATGAGCAGCTGACCTGGCACAAGCATCAGCATTTTCATTGCCGATTATACCTGCATGGCCTGGTATCCATGCTAGAACTATGTTGATGTTGAGATCATAGCACTCTTTCAAGTTTTCTCTTATCTTAAGTATAATTGGAAACCTACTTTTTGAGCGAAATGGATTTGAGAGGATGGATTGAAGGCAGCTTTTGGAGTCTGATAATATAATAGAATTGTTTAGGCCATGGGACTTAATAAATAAAATAGCTTCAAGTATAGCAATTGCTTCCCCTGTGAATACCGAAGTGACAGTTGGGCAGCTATAACTTAATACAATTCTTGTGGAGGGGATCCATACTGCAACACCAACTGGGCTCATGTGTATTTTAGAAGCATCAGTGAAAATCTTATGCCAATTTTGGAAATCTGAATGCATAACATGAGAAAAAGTTTTGTTAGCTTCTATGGTGAACTTATTAATGCCCAGATCTAAAATTATTAAGGGTTGGAAGGTGAGTGCATTAAAAGGCATTGAGAATAGCGGTAATTTCGAAAGTTGAAAAAAGGGGTTAGGAAGTTGAGAGTACAATAGGTAACTATGGGCAAGACATGATCTCTTATCTTGAGAAATTTGGTTATTGTTGTATAGGCCAACTAATTGTTCTAATTTATGCAGCAAAGGGTGATCCCGGAATTCCGCAAATTTAAAAAACAGTTTATTAGCGAGGAACTGTCGACGAAGCGAGAGGGGAGGTTCTACACACTCAACCTGCATAGCATTAATAGGACTAGATTTCATAGCTCCTAATATAATGCGCAAACATTTTGCCTGTAATTTGTCTAACTTATCTAAACCTGCCTTATTGCCTGGAATCAAAAGTAACGTGCCATAATCCATGTGGCTACGAATTATGGCATTGTATAGCAATCTTTGGGTGAAGGGGTGAGCCCCCCACCAAACGCCAGATAATGAGCGAAGGATATTAATATTTTTTTCACACTTTTGGGAGATGTAGTTAAAGTGCTTTACACCTGTCAATTTTTGATCCAACCATACACCCAAGAACTTAACATTATCGACAAAAGGAACTTCAATATTGTAAATTTTGACTTTGATTACAGGGAGACGTCTTTTGTTGGTGAATAAAACTACCCTACTTTTGGAAGGTGATAGTGTTAACCCATGTTTCAAGAGGTATGATGAGAGATATTCTAGAGCATGACTCAAACGATTAGAAGAAGCCTGTATAGACTTATCAGAAGTATATAGAACAATATCATCTGCATATTGCAAGATTTGGCAAAAGGGGGTAACTGAGCTAGAAATATCAGAGGTATACAGATTGTATAGTAAAGGACTGAGAACAGAACCTTGAGGTAAACCTTTCCAAACTGTTTTAGGAGGTAGGTATGAGGATGGGCCTTTAATGGTAATTGTTCGCTCCATTAGCATATTGCATATGAATCGAGTTAACTTCGCTGGAATACTCAGCTGAATGAGTTTGCTCCTGAGCAGAGGAAGAGACACGTTATCATATGCGGATTCTATATCTAGAAAAACTGCCAAAAGAGGTTCTTTTTGGAAAAGGGCTAAACTTATATCAGTGGTAAGGATACCCAAGCTATCTAATGAGCTCTTCGCCTTTCTGAATCCAAACTGGGAATCGGAAATGAGGTTATTGTATTCAACAAACCACTCAAGTCGATGTTTGATCATATGTTCACATAATTTTGCAAGAGCAGATGATAGGGCAATAGGTCTATAACTGGTGGCTTTAGATGGACTCTGACCTGGTTTGAGTATAGGAATGATCACTTGATTTTTCCAAGATGGAGGTATGGCACCGACATCAAATAAGTTATTGATAATTTTGAGATAATATTCTTGGGATCTGATTGAAGATTGTTTAAGGAAAGAATAGGGGATGCCATCGGCCCCGGGAGAAGTGTCAACTAAGCCATCCAATGCCAGAAGGAGTTCTGAAAAAGAGAAAGGGGAGTCTAAACTATGAGTTGATGAGAGAGGGATTGGAGGTGAAGGGAGATAGTCTTCATTAGGAACTGAAGGGGGTGACAACCTATCTGCAAAGGATTCAAGCCATACAGATGGATCTACACTTGAGTCATGCTCCGAAGGATTGTAAGAACCCCTAAATTTTTTAACTTGTTTCCATACAATTGTAGATGGAGTACAGGGAGATAAGCTCTGGCAAAAATTGATCCAACCTTGTTTTTTCTTTTTGGCAAATAAATTAGTGGCCTTGGCAGCAGCTTTTTTATAATTAATGAAGTTGGTCAGAGTCATGCTCCTATTATATGTTTTTTCGGCTAATTTTCTATCCTTAGCAGCCTTGGTGCAATCTGAATCCCACCAAGGAGTTGAAATTTTACTATTGGATGGTTTTTTAATGGGAAAATTTTGGTCAGCACTAAATATCATGGCCTCTGCTAATTTATTATAATTTTCAACAGCATTTGAATGGTTAGGATTGGGAAAGCTTAAAATTTTTTCATCAAGGCAAATGGAAAATTGCTGCCAATTAGCATTTGTTAATCTGTATTTGAGAGAAGGGGAAAAATTTTGAGCAGGGATTACTTTATCAGGTAATGAAATGATAATAGGATAGTGATCACTGCCGTTGGAATTTTGAAGGATGTTCCAAGAAATAAGAGAAGCGAGACAAGGAGAACATAGGGTCAGGTCAACTGCACTTTTTGGATTTTGAGAAGGAGCAACCCTGCGGGTTGGAGAGCCATCATTTATTATGCAGAGATTACATTCATCAAAAATATCAAGAAGGGAAAGAGAAAAATAATCAGTAGTGCTAGAGCCCCAAGACATGTGATGTGCATTAAAATCTCCCATTAGAATCATAGGAGAGGGAATAGACGAGATTAAATGGAGGATGTCTGCAATCATAGTTGAATGAGGTTGAGGGATGTATATAGAGACCATGGAGATGTTCAAAACTTT
Source organism: Leptidea sinapis (assembly GCF_905404315.1). Taxonomy (NCBI): domain Eukaryota; kingdom Metazoa; phylum Arthropoda; class Insecta; order Lepidoptera; family Pieridae; genus Leptidea; species Leptidea sinapis. The sequence goes on along the minus strand of NC_066312.1, from coordinate 31,342,923 downwards.
TGCAGCAACAATATTTATACCAGGATGTTGGTTTGGAAGGATTATTGGGGAAAAGGGAAGGGTGCGTCTTATAAATAAGGCACAGCCTGCACCAATACCATCTGCTCGATCATCCCTGAGGCATGCATAGCCCGGGACCCTGAAGTGTGATCCAGGGGCCAGCCATGTCTCAGATATGGCGATGGCAGAGGGAAGGTATTTATTTATAAGATGAATAAGGCTTGGTTTCCTAGGACGTAGGCTTCTGGTGTTCCATTGAAGGATGGTCACTGGGGCCATGATTGTTACAAAAGGATAAGATGTGAGATAGTTTATGGGCAACGTTGGACGGTATGTTAAGAGTGTTACTTGATATGAGACTTAGAATGAGTGAAAGGAGAACCTCCAGGAGGTTTTCATTCTGTACTGTAGAGGAGGGAATAGACTGATGCATTAATGCTGAGCCATTGGGGAACACTGAAGGTACCTCAGCAATAATGGCCTGATGAGCAGCTTTATCATAGGACTTGCCTAATGGGGCTCTAGAGTGTGGAAGAGAAGTAACAGTTTTCCTATATGAGGTAGTTGGAGCAGAAGGAATACTAGTCTGGCTCGTGTGGGTTGTAGGAGCATTATGGGATGAGGAAGGATTACTTAGAATTTCTGTGAATGGCCTTGTAGATTTTGGGCAACACTTTGCTGCCTCTACATAAGAGATGTTCTCTTGCGACATTATTATTTTAATTGTTCTTTGCCTACCATGTTCAGGACAACCTTTGTTGGTGGAAAAATGTTGTCCAGAACAATTAATACAATTTGCATCTTTTTCTAGTATATTACATGAGTCACCAGAGTGGGATTGGGCACATTTATAACACCTTGAGTTGGATCTGCATGTAGATTTAATGTGTCCAAATCTGCTGCAGTTCTGACATTGAATGGTGGGGAAAAGGTAAGTTTCTACTGGAAGGGAGTTATGAAATAGGAATATTCTGGTAGGGAGTGATTGTCCTTGGAAAGTAATAACTATAGTTTGGGTTGGGATCCAAGAAACTTTATTATCCTCAATAACTTTTCTATTGAGTCTGCGAGCTTTTAAAATCTTTCCACAACCTGTGGGAAGATCCACTGACTCGACAAACTCATTCATGGATAAGTCCACCGGAACCTGGCGGACAATACCCATCTTTGTAATATTATAATTAGGTATATTTGCTTCATATTTGTTTGCAGTTAAAAGTGGGTTATCTAAAAATTTGTTGGCATCTGAAGCTGATTTGAAGATTACTGCTATTTTATTCCTACCAACTTTTTGAATACCATCCGGGCATATATTGGCAACTTTATGTCTGTGTAAAAGTTGGCCAAATTTTATAGGTCTTATTGTTAAACCCGAAGAGGGATCTTCTTCAGTGCGGGAAACATGAATAATAAATGGACCTTTATCTAATGAGGTGTATTCTTTAATCCCCACAACTAAAGTTGGGTGATTATATATATTCTGTATGGATGCAGAAGCCATATCGGTATCAATAATTGTCTTTTTAGAGACTGCATTTGCGTTATGTGTTGCGCTGTCCTGTAAACGACGTTTCGATCCAGGTAATGGAATATCCGGAGGATCCAGAGGTTCTGGGGGGGTTATGTCCATAATGGATAAGTTGGTAGTAAGTCTAAGTTAGTAAGCACGCAATTAGATATCTATGTTAAATTGTTAATAAATACTTACTAGTAAAAATACTCCACCACCAATAAGATAATAAAAACTGCTATCACAAGTTATTAATAGGCACTGTGAGAAAATGTAATTATAAACTGTAATAACACTCGACTCACGCGTGTTAGCTACCAAAACAAGTATCAATGTCAAATAAACACATACTAAGAAAATTAGTAATTACATTGAAACAATTCTCTTTTTTATAAGGGCTATCTGCTACGGAAGTTGTGAGACATTCCCTATACAAGTGTCTGTATTCTTGTAATAGATCTTTCTGAGAAATCTCTGCCACCAAATCAAATAAAAAGTGTCATTAATATAATAAAAAATTTACCATACCAATGATGATGAGTCGTTAGAACTGTAGTAAGATTAACACACTCATCTTGAACAGCCTTCAGAACTGTTTTAGGTTCTACAGGGTCAACTATAGCAGCCTCCTTAGTCGCCTTATCAACAATCAGGTACATGTAATTGTCTTTTAAGGCCGGGAGAATTTTCACGTTCATGTTTTGATATTCAAAAAACTCGGGAGAACTGTGTGTTGTGCGTTGGTTCCAAACTAAAGCTGTAATATATATATAAATAGAGTCATTAATGTTTTAATCGATACTTAATATCTGTTGATTTGCAATGTAAATAAGTAAGTCACTTACCCTGAAAGTAATATTTAGTTATTCGCTGTGATAGCCCAAACGGCAACGAGTTAACAAACCTTGCAAGCATTTAAACTTTAAGAATTTATCATGTAACAATAGTTTAAATGCTTGGTAACTGGAAGACTGATAAGAGAATTATGATACTCTGTGATTAAGATATTTATATTGGGATTTGGTATGTTCTTAAAATAAAGCCAGAGAGAATTTAGACACTACTAAATATTATTATACTCTTTGGCCTTTGCACTACGTTCATGAAAACTTGCTCTCAAAACAATTCAACGACAAAGAGAATATAAATACTACGTTCTTAATAAGAGGCGGGATTGCCTAAGTAAAAATTGTATTTAGTATGAAACGCGCAGCACAAAGCATTTTAAAACCTTTCCGTCCCGGAAAACTCTGATTGCACAGTTTGCCTCAGATCGGCGCGATTTTGACAATTTTCGGAAAATGTGTATACATTTATCATATTTCACCAAAAAATACTCTAAATCGTTGTTGTAAACCACACTTGCATATTACGGACTTCTACCAGCGCTAGATTTCATCTGAAAAGATTTTCATGGCAAGATCGATGCTCCCGAGTTAAGTGATAAGCTGTATCGATTTTTTGTTCCGAACAAAAACCTTCGTAACAGTAGGCATGAATTGTTCGCGGTTCCGCAGAGGCGCACAGTAGCGCATGCACAGGCACCTATAACCCGCACCCTCACCACGCTCAACGCTCTTCTGAATGCGACACTCTGAGTGTGACTTGTTCGGGGATGAATGGACGGGAATAATGTCAGAATGCCTGAAGAACTGTGAGTGAGATGAATGTCTGAATTAATATTTAATTGTTTGTAATAAAATATAACGGTTTTAATTAAAGTAAGTAAATTAATAATTAAATAGGCGTCATACTCTCGACAAAATGTGTTATGACGACATAATGATTAAAACTTGCAAATTCATTTCTTCTTACTAATGATCCCACTGATCATTCAACCGTTCATTTAAATCTGGAGTTGACTTGACTTGAGATTGAGAGTCTACCAAATAGTCTTTAAAATTAAGCAACAATATATTATGGTTCAGCTGCATTCCCAGCCTGACCAAAAATCGGAGATGTAAAACAGGAAACCCGATCCCTACCATTAAAAACAAATATAAGTAAATGCAGTAAGTAACTTGCAAACGGCATACCATAACAATAAGCTTAACAGCAGAGTTGGTTTTTACAGACTTCCGAAATACCTAAGTCGTGTTCTAACTAAAACTCTATTGTCATTGTACTTTGACAAAAATGAAAAACTGTTGACCGATCAGTACAGGTACATCATATAATACCTGTATTACAAGATAGATCATTATGTAGCTAATAAACTGTCTTGTGAATAAATGGAAGATTTAAATTGAAACATAATATATTTCCATCATATTAATGTTTTTATTTTACACTAGTTGACCCGACAGACGTTGTTCTGTATATAATAAGTAAAATAATGTTTTTTATGAATTTGTTAGTAATATATCATAACATCAAGAATTATTTCGTAAAATATGCTCCCTCTTGTTGTAATGAAATTGTTTTACAGCAGAACTGTCAAACCGTGCGTCAATAAATTCTGTCATAGAAAATATGTCCATATAAAACAAATATCGGACGACGGGGGACACATGAAGGGAAAAACAAAATTGTTGTTTTTACTTAATTATGAAAACTGTCATATTTATTCACCTTTTAAACCTTCCCTGGACTTCCATAAATAATTCAAGACCAATATTAGCCAAATCGGTCCAGCCGTTCTCGAGTTTTTGCGAGACTAACGAACAGCAATTCATTTTTATATATATAGATTAGTAAAAAATCTATTACCAAAAGCAAAGCTACTTTGACTAAAAATGGTTTACCAAACATAAATCAGGAAAAAGTCTGAGTCTCGATCCAAATAGGTTCTCTAAAACCTGAATGATATATTTACGTACATTTCGGTACACATAGGTTGACACACACACTTATACAAGTAATTTAATATAATTTTGTTCCCACTTTATTTGTTAACTTTCTGGGTCTTGGTGGATAGACCCAGTTAATACGGGTTCACACCTACAGGGGCCCTAGTGTGACAGAATATTGTTTTTGTCTGAGAGTGAAAAATGTGCATGACGCAGATGTCCCTTCCGCAAAAAATTACAGACAGTTTTGTACGAATAATAAACGCTATTGTTTTTTTATGACTAGAAATTAAATTACATTATACAGAAACATAATAGTATTCTTTATACTGATATATTTAGATAATCAGACTTAATATGTCAGTGTTAAAAGTGTTACTTAAAGTCTTATCCCCTTTTTTCTGACAGATTTACATTAAATTTGCGTTGAAACAATACCTGAAAATATTTCTACAATTGATATGGCTATGATTTTTGTCTAGCTAAAACGGAACAATATGAAAAAAAGAATACAAATTCAAAATGTCAATGTCAATGTCAATTACATGTGTTCCCGTAAATGTAATGTAATTTGTAAACAAATTGTATCAGCGTTCAGCTTTCGGTAAACCACGTTTGGATGGCCTTTTAAAAAAATAAAGATAATATGCTTTATTTATACATTTTTGTAAAACTTATCTTAATTAATTACAATGAAGCCTAAACCAGTTAAACACAAGACCACAAACACTTTTCGGGTAATTCTTTTATTTTTTAGGTTATATTAACAATCATAAATGTTTAAAACTTACATTTTCTTAAATATTGTTTTTGTATTTTTTTTAGTTTGTTCCTTTTGCTGAACGAATAAATTCTATAGATATTCGACATGCTGCTCTTTATCACATTGAACATGTATATGCCAGTCAGCCAGAGGATAACGAAACCCATTTCCATTTAGCAATTCAAAAATGGCATGCACTTAACTTGACTGAGAATTTTAAGAAGTTCAAAAAGGAAGTTTTCGGTATAATTACTGTACCACAGCTGATTCATAAAAAGGAAGATGTGATAAAATTACTACAACAGTATATATCTTTGGATGATCAATTATGTCTGCAACCTTTCTTAGAGTAAGTACTAATATTTTAACCTTGAAGTGAAAGTTGTTTTTGGGCTGCTGTGAGTGGTTGTTCATTGATCAGGTCCTTTTTAGATGTTATTTCTTTTTAATGTAACTTTACTAACCACCCAGTATATCATTTAGGCATAAGCAACTAGCTGAAAATATTATATATTATTTGTGACACTATGTAATGTTAAAACCTATTGTTATATTTTTCAGAATTCTAGTTTCTTTAGCAAAAGACCTCCGAAGCGACTTTTATCCATACTTTCCAGACATCCTAGATATTCTAATAAAGTTATTGGACACAAAGGATGCAGAGAAATTAGAATGGACACTAATATGTCTAGCATTTCTATTCAAAATATTGAAACCATATTTGAAAAAAGATATTACATTAGTATTGACTAGGATAATACCTTTGCTGAGTGAGACAAAGCCACAATATATTAATAATTTTGCTGCAGAAAGTTTTGCATTTGTTGCCAGAGATATAAAAGATAAGAAGAAATTTGTTGAATCACTGCTTAGCTATTTGGAAAAGCATGATGATGTAAGTTGTTTGACACACTTTTTTTTTATAATTCAGACTACTCTTAAAAAAGCAGATGCCATACACAGTTCTCACTCTTAGTTCACAAACTAGCAGTCTCCATTGTGTAATTAATGCTTTGCGAATTTATCTATTATTATTTAGTATTGCATATTCCAGGATTATAATACAGTAAAACTCGCTTAAGATGATTTTAGAGGGACCCAACCAACAACATGTCTTGAAAAAGTTCATTCTTATAGTTCATTCTTATAAACCAAATTAGCAATAACATTATAATTTTAGTCACCTGGAGACTCCAATTCTTGTTTGGAGTATCAAAACAGTCGATTTTATTGTCAATTACGTGAACAAGTGTATTATGTGAAATAGGGAAATAAAATGTACTACATACATTATGTTCTAATATTGTATATGTAGGTATTAAATGCATTGTATAATTTTAATTACATTATTTAACGTAATAACTTATTTTGGTTTGACAAAAAGATTTTGATGCATTAGCAATTACAAGATTTGCAACATAATTTAACTAGTGTGTCTCGCTTTGATTTTAAGAAGCTGCCTGCCTGAGCGATTGACAAAATTGGAGTTGACTCTTCACTGTCTTTATTATTCTCCTTTCTGTGTACTATTATGTAGATCCTCAATTCATTGAATTTCATAGGGTGGCCATTGTCACATGTCAATGAACAATGGAAGAATATCCAGGGAAACCCTGCAGTATCAGTGGTTCTTGTTTTTTTTTATATGGTATATGGATATGTCTGAAGTATCTTTAGAGAATACGGTGTTTACTGCGTAATATTTAGTGCATAATATGTTCTACGAAAATAAACATCATGAGAGTAGTATTGAAGAATCAGCATTTACCTGTGAAATGTTTCTTTAGTTGTATTGGTATACGTAACACAATCTAATACAGAACTTGACACATATTTATTATATTCTTAAATTAATATCAGTTAAAACACAAAACAATAACGGTAAAAACACTAAACTTAAAACCCGGTTCAACTTGACAGGAGACTAATGGACACTAAATTGTTTCGAAAACGTTTCATGGTCTTCATCTAATCCGTCTCTTTCTCACACATAGGTTTTTATGCTAGTATAATTATTTCACTTTCACACAGGGTTCGTCTATTCAGCTTTTATATTAGTCAGTCAAAGCGAGCAAAGAGTACGAAAGTTCAATTTTTTTATTAAAACTATTACAAAGCAGTAATGCTTAGGATAACAGTTAATAGCTCACGATACAGCTTGATTCTGCGACGATAGTTAAAACGCGTCGTTCTAAAAAGCGAACGAATATATTTTAGCATAATAAATAATAGGCTTTTAAAAGTAGTGTATAATTATAATAATACTAGCTGACCCGGCAAACGTTGTTTTGCCATATAAAGTATAATTCACGCGATAGTTTTATAAGTAATAAAATATTGCCTATATTATAGCCTGTACATCATTTTGTTCTATTGTCAATAGTTTTTGCAGCGCACCCAAAAATAGGTTTTCGATTTTACACCTTGTGATACAAAATAGCAATTTTATTACGGATCCCTAATTTTGAAAAAAAAGCCAATAGCCTTCCTCGATAAATGGACTACCCAACACTGAAAGAATCATTCAAATCGGACCAGTAGTACCAGAGATTAGCGCGTTCAAACAAACAAACAAACAAACACTGCAGCTTTATAATATTAGTATAGATATAGCGATTTTAATATATAGCCCTTGCGAAGACGTCTATATGTGACCCATATGTGAATAACTAATGTAAATGGGTTGTGTTAAAACAAATTAGAGAGACATAATATTCATCTATGCCGTGCTGACGAAAACGAATCATCAATGTAAAAAAATCAACCTTTTTCATTGATTAATTTGATGTATCTGTGGAATGCGAAGTGGTATTACGCAATGCTAAGAAGTCCTAGACTGTACTGCTATCCTTTGATGATTGGCAAACAAATAAATGTTACCTTTAAGTTACATTTGCCGCGCTAGCTATATAGCCATATGTTGATATAAATTTTATTAGAATGCGATTGCCGCGTGCGGGAGCAGACCCAGCTTGAATAGCCCGCGGCAACTAGACAGACTAGCTCATTCTTATAAACCAAATTAGCTATAACACTAAAATTTCTGGCACCTGGGACTCCAATACTTTTTTGGAGTATCAAAACAGTAAATTTCATTGTCAATTGAGCGAACGACAGAAGCTCCTTTTTTTCCACTAACATTTTGATTGTAAGATACTTATATTTCAATTTAATGTGAGAGATAAACTGTACATTCTGGGGACCTTTAGAGCGCTTTTGCACTACGTCCGATCAGAGTCCGATCCGTATTCGTGAAAACAAGGTCCGAAGTAGTTGTAGTACTATTTCTAGGGTTGACGGAATGAAATCGGATGACGGAAGCCGGATCTAGTGCGTAAACTGCCATAGAAATACTAATAATAAGTTCTACAACTACTCCGGATCGTGTTTTCACGGATACCGGTCGGACTCGGATCGGACGTAGTGTGAAAGCACTCTTATTGTAGCAAATTTTGAAATCAATTATTTTTTTTCAGGCTTTAACGGGATCTGGTCATTTGATATTTGAGATATTAAGGGGTGTGGGAAATAAATTTCATAATTGTATTGAAACCTTTTTACCTATACTACTCACCCAACTAAATGAAAATAAAGCACATCAAGAGATATTGTTCAAAGTCCTTACACAAGCTCTTGAGGACAGCTTACAAACAATATCAGTCAAAGAATATTTGTTTTTCTGGTCAAATGTAATTAAATACACTGAGGAATTGTCAAATCAAGATGGCAACAAAGGATTGGAATACATACTTAAATTATCCGGCCAAGTAATAAGTCATCAGAATGGAAAATATCTGCTGAATCCCCAACAGTATACCATGATGCTTGTCAAAGTTGTATGTGCACAATCATCTGAAAGTGTACTTGAAGTTTGCGCTCAAATTGGAGCGTTACTGCTTCTGTCTCCAAACATTATTCTTTCACAAGAACATGCTGGTGTTCTTGTTAAAGTTATACTGCCTCTACCTTTTCCAAATATTTTAGTAAATTTTGTCCAGAATGTAATTGGATACTCTCAATTTGACATGCATATATTACCACATTTCTTAAACTTTGTTGTTCAGAGTGATTTCGATTCCGATGCTATGTCTACACTAGCTAAAATCTGCTTACAAAAATCGCCATTGTCTCTGAACGGACTTAAACTTTTTGAATGGGTAAAATATCCGCTTGATTTTGGAAAAGGCTTACCACTTGTAATGAAATATATAGAAAAAGTTTTGAGCTGTGACTTGGAAAATGTGGTAGAAAACCCAATAGACTTGATGAATTTATTATTTTGTTTGCCTCATATTGAGAGATTTGATGTTGATTTATGTTTAAGTTACATTAGCAGCCTTGTAGATAAATTGCTAAAGGTTTTATCAACATACAATTTGGAACAAAAAGACACAAATAAATTTCACAGTGATACAACAGCTATATCTTCTTGTGCTAGGAAAGTTCTGTTTATTCTGGTAGCTACAGTTGAATGTGCTGTACATATATCAAGTTGTAAAAGGATTAAGGAGATATGTAACATTGAAGTATTTCTGCCTATTATCGTACCATGTGCGGCAGATCCTAACTATCTAGTATCTCTGCATCTTCTTGATTTATATTTGACAGCATATGACTATGAAAATAAATTGAGTTATTCATATTTGTTACTGATTGATTCATATATCAGATGCAATGTGTCGTCTCCTTTCCACATAGTAAGTATTTAGTTAATTCAGACTGATTATGATTGCTTTGGAATTTTATTCTTATATATGCTTCCTTTTTGTAGGTAAGACTTTTGACAACACATATTTATAAGTTATTTGAAAACATTGAAGAATTTAATAAAACTGTGGAAATTGGTGGGGAAACGGAAAGATTCTCTGTATTTAGTAAATGCTATGAAGTAGAATCTATACCTCCTTCTATACAAGAATACAGAGCTCAATTGAACATTTTGCAGAAAATGACATTCAACACTACACAATATGAGCTCGCTAAGGAGACGGAATTTGGATTGTTTGCTTTGAACTATATGCTAGGATTACTGTATATTAATTTTAAATTACTATGGGAACCAGTTGTTGAGTTTATTGCAGGCTATGGTAATGCTATAAATATTGAAGAGTTTTGGCCTGTATACCACAAAGCCATGGAGTCAGCCTTTGAAAATGCAAAGCAAAATCTAAAAACCTTTAAATTTAATGAAGAAATGCTTGTTGAAAATGAAATAATAAAAGAGTTGTATGTTGAATACAATAACATCAATGAAAGGCCTGATTTGTACAATTACAGAAATTTAATTTTGAAAATAATGACGAATTGTATACACGTTTGTGAGGCAAAAAATAGAGATGTGGTTGCACTCTTTTTGAAATTTATTGATGAAGAATATCGTCACAATCCTAACACTAATGCATTGAAAATTGACATTGAAACCCATGAAAACCAAGTAAAGGATGTTGATAATGAAAGCACAAAACTTGAAGAAGAAATTCAGGAAATAGAGGAACCAGACATTGAAAAAGATTCTGTTTCTGGTAAAGTTATTTTCAAAACTTTAATTAATATAATGCAAGTTCTGTCCCGTTTTAAAAATCCTAGGGCACTTTACAAGGAATCTGTTTTCAGGGAATTATTTTTAGAATTCCTTAAGCATAAAAATCCAGGACTTCAAAAATATGCATTGGAATGCATTATTAACTACAAAAATAAAAGTATCGTAGCTTATAAAGATAACTTGCACAATCTAGTTGATGAAAAGAAATTCAAAGATGAATTAGCACAGTTTAAAATAACTGCAGATTCTGAAGCAATTCAACCTGAAGACAGGGAACATGTCATTCCCATTATTCTTAGAATACTTTATGGAAAAATGACGTCAAAGTTAGGTGCTGATAAAAAAGGCGGAGGACAAACTAGGAGGTCTCTTGTTATGAGATATATAAGTGGCTGCAAGGAGGAAGAATTGAAAATGTTTATTGAATTGGCATTCTCATATTTTTATGAATACATAAACTTAGAACCTCGACAAATAAAAGATAAGATATATAACAACTTAGATTTAAAATCTGTGACCAGTCCTGGAAAAATATATAGTGTTTTAAGTTTATTTGATGTTGTCAGAGAATATTTTGGTGGGTATATGAAAGACGCATTACTTTCGAGTCTTCTAAACATATTTTATGCAGTCTGCTCACATATAGCTGCTATACTTTTGCAAGTAGACAAGGTTCATGTCAGCTATGTCAAAGTGATGAAGAATTTAAGGACATTAGCAATCACGTCGCTAGAAAAGATATTTGACCACTTTGATAAATATGCTTGGACTAAAGATGAGCTGTATGTTATTTTTGCAACTTTAATATGGCCAATGTTACCAAGATTACATATAGAAGGGATTCACAGTCCAACTGCTTTGCTAAAGTTATTGAATATTTGGTGTTTAAATCCAAGATACTACTGTCTACTTATAACATATCCAGAACAAGGACCACAACTTAGTGTTTTGCCTGAAATATTCAAGTTACTGTTAGCTCCTAAAACTTCTCCAAGTGTTGTGAATATGATTCTTGATATGGTTGAAAAGTTATTGACCCTAACGGAAGATGATGAAGATAAAGAAATACCTCCTATAAAATCATTTCAAAAATTAAACGTAGTTAGTGAGAATATGGATATCAACTTCGGAAGTAAAATCCTCATTCCTCATTTACCAAGCATCCTAGATGTTATGAAAAGACGTGTTGCAAACTCTGCCAAATCAAATACAGTAAATAAGAGAGACCTATTAATACTTTCACGGGTTACAGAAATGGTAACGACTCCAGAAATGTGTGACGACTTATTGAGTCTTTTGCTTCCTATTCTCGTCAAGAAAGTGTGCATGAACATGGCAGAAGAAAATATGGAACATGCCATCAATACTATAATAAATCTTTTAGGACATAGTTCTAATCCTCATCTGTACATAAAGAACATTGCAATTCTTTTCAATAAAGTGAATTTAGTTGAAGTAAGAAAACTTCTCATAAAACTATTATTTTCCATCGCGGAAAGTGCATCTGCAAATAAAGAAAATCTTAAGAAGACAGCTGACGTAATTTGTGAAATGAATGCTTTTAATAAAAGATGGATAGAACAGCCAGATTTTGATAGAAGATTAGACGCATACAAGAATATATATCAAATGTTAGATAACAATGAAATAGATGTAGATTTATCAATTCTTATAGTAAATAATTGTTTCTTCTACATCCGAACAGAGAAAGACATTGGATTGAGAGATAGTGCAGGTCTATGTTTAAAGAGAATACTTCCAAAATTGCTGCAACGGTATAGATCTACTAATGACGGGCAGTTTCTGGTGCGTGATACAGTATTATCTCTTATTTCTACGGGAATACGGGATAAGAAAAATGATATATTACGCAATGAAAGCATAATGATACTGGGTGAACTTGTAAGGGAATGCCCTGATGCGGACGTTGTGTTGTCAGATCTTGTACCGTTGGCTAACAAGGAAGATAGAGAAGTAGATTTCTTTGAGAATTCGTGTCATTTGCAATTACATAGGCGAGTACGAGCTTTGCAGAAATTTTCTAAGGTTGCACGTAAAATGACCAAATGTCCAACACCAAGGACCATCACAAATTTTATTTTACCTTTAGCTACCATGCATATTTGTGACGATACATATTCGGATAAAAATACGCTTATAGATGCATGTATAGATGTAATATCAACATGCTGTAGACTGTTACCGTGGTATCACTATGAAGTGATTTTAAAGTTATATCTAAATAAATTGAGGTACTCAACTGAACACCAAAAACAGTTGATCCGGATACTGGTTAGCATTATAGATGCTTTTCATTTTGATTTTTCAAAATTGAAAAATATTGAGCTTCCAAAAGCTTTGACTACAAACATTAAATCGATAGAAACAGAAAAAGGAGAAAGTGATAAAATAAATGAAAAGATGTCAAAGGACAATGAATCAGACACAGAAGATATTGACGAAGGAAGAGTGGAAGAAATGGAAGAAGTACTATTAACAGCAGATGATACAGAACATAAAGATGATTTAGTGAGTAAAGATATCGATGATGTACCGGCTTTTGAAAGAGTAACAACTGTATCCCCGTCAGTTGCAAATAGAATTATAAAATCCCTGACGGCTGGTTTATTGCCACAACTTAATAGGTGAGTCGTATTAAGTTATTTCAAACTATTTATCAAATTATTGTTACATTTTTGCAGCTAACTTGTTTGAAAACCTGTTACGGTGCTGAAAAAGGAAAGCTATTTTTGTTCGACCACCTTGTCGAAACTTTTTTGTTTTAGATATGCATTTACCACCACCAACCCTATGACATGTCTGAAGAAAAATGCACATGTCTGAAGAAAAATGCATCGCGTATTATCGCTCGCGTACCGTCAGATCATACAACAATATATTATTCAATCTTAACACACAATTGGTGATGCATTATTGCGTCGAGCATAGTGTCTATTCCATTCTAGGATGAACTATTCACTCATATCCAACAAATATATGAATACTTCCAGGACTTTCTGGACTATTCCGTGATTTGTACTATGTAGTAAGCACAGTGGCGTGCATTGGTTTTCTAGCAAGGTAGGCACTGTAGATCTAACTAGTCATAGTTGAGCTTTGGAATATGAAAAGATTACTTACCGTAGGTATTTAGTATTTAGCGTAAGGAAAATTTTATGAGTGGGTGTTCAATAGAAGTTTCGTTATAAAATAACGGACTAAATTAACTTTAAAATTAACTTTTAAACTAAATTAACTTTAACACTAGTGTTTTAATTAGGGTTCATAACGAGTAGGCACTGCCTAATTGCCTATATGATATGCACGCCCCTGAGTGAGCAACTGGTTGTGGTGTTACCATTTTGGGACTTATGAAAAAAGGCTGTCTAATAAATGTCATTCGAAATATGAAGAATAAAGAAATATACAAATTAAATTTGTAACCAAAATTTAGAGACGATGCGTGACTCGAACCCACGCCTCTCGGGTTTTGTCCGAGCGCTCTTGCCAACTAAGCCAACCGTCCGAGTAACGCATCGACCGTAAATCTTGGTATGTCTCGTTTAACACTCAGGTTGTGTCTCGAGTCTCGTATCGTCCTAAAGGTTTTAATCCCAGAAGTGAGGAATATCAAACAAAAAATTGTTTAAAAAATATAGCTTGCATGTTTCAAAATTGTATGATATACTTTTTTTTTAATCTTTCAGGTCAATAGGTAAATTGACTGAACATGAAGAATCCCATAAGGTGAACCGAAAGCGGACTGGCTTTATGAGACAGGAAGAGGATATGTTGCGAGTTCCCATCGCCTTAGCGCTGGTGAAATTGTTGCAGCGGCTGCCCGGGGATATACTAAAGCATCAACTGCCGGGGTCAGTAATTCTAATTTAGTAACATTTTTATGTATTAAAAGTTCGTGTCACGTTGTTTGTCCGCGATGAACTCCTAAACTACTGAACAGATTTTAATCAAATTTTGCACAGTGTGTGCAATTTGATCCAACTTGAGAGATCTCCACGACGATCATCGTCGCCAGATCATCGGTCTATCTTATCTACCAACACTTCGTCTTCCTGTACATTGTCGCCATTCGAGGACTTTACTGCCCCACCGGCCATCTGTCCGTCGAACTATTACTGGGGCGAATCAACATGACACCTGGCTCGAATGTCGTTTGTGCAATGTACAGTGTGCACAAAAGTTTAAGATTCCATTTCACATTCTACGCACGAAAACGAATAATATTTTTATTTTTTAAAAGTCTTATGCATGTATATTACTAAATTACATAGATGTATCAGTTTTAACTAGTAACTTGTAATTTACGACCACGATAGATAATAGTTTGTGTTAGATTGTTAACTTGTTAACTGCTTATAAATTCTTACTTTAATTTTTGTAATTTCACACTTATTATATACCCACTTTATCATTTCATATTAAAGTAAATTATTTCTTGAAGATTTTGAGTATTTTTTATTTCATTTTTTCTGCTGTTGCGATAAAAGTTGCCTATCTGGCTTATTTTTTCAATGAGTAGTTAACATCGTAAATTCTTTGTTCTGTTCTTATTTACTATTTTTTACTACTAACTACCTAAATACTTAGCTATTTACTGGTTATGAAACAAAACTTTATATACATGGAACAAAACTTTATATATATCTTTTATATATTATATATAAATTACGTGACACGTTGTTTGTCCGCGATGGACTCCTAAACTAATGAACGGATTTTAATGGGGATTACTTCATGGAGTGCAGTTTGGTCCAACTTGAGAGATAGGATAGTTTTTATTTCGATTGATTGATGATGATTGATGGGACCCATAATTATTTTTATTTTCAATATTTGTTTTGTATGGACAAATTTTCTGTGAGAGAATTTATTGACTCACGGTTTGACAGTTTTGCTGTGAAACAATTTCATTATAACAACAAGGAGCATAAAGCGTTATAAAGTTCATGTACAGAACAACGTCTGTCGGGTCAGCTAGTATATATGTATATATATAGTATATAATTTTTTCATTTTCATAAGTTTTTCGTTTTCTATCGTATTGTCACAAGAAATATCTCTTTTTCAGAATAATTATCAAGTTATGTTCATTCCTGAAATCGCCTCTGAAACAAGTTAGAATAGCCGCTCGTGATATTGTTAAGAAAGTAATGGTGACAGTTGGCTCCTCATATTTAGGAATATTACTGAAACATTTAACGCTACTCCTAACTCGAGGCTTCCAAGTCCACGTATTAGTTTCCACTGTACATACAGTACTAGACGCCCTAAAGACAGACTTTAAAGCGGAAGATATCGACCAAAATTTGGGCAACATACTAGATATTTGCACCAACGACTTATTTGGACAACTTTCCGAAGAGAAAGAAGTGGAAAAACTACATTATAAAACTCCAGAAGCGAAACCCAGCAAGAAAAGTTATGTTACTCTAATGATTGTTGCACAGAATATATCACAGAAATGTTTGATAAACTTGGTTCTGCCATTCAAGGAAGTTTTGCAGAAACATCACTCGAAAAAAATAGTCATGAAAGTACAAGACGCACTGATGCATATTACAAGTGGTTTGGTGACCAATAAGTTTATAGAAATGGAGCATTTGTTTCCGTTCCTTCATGGCATTGCATCGGAGAGTATACCAGAATTCGTTCTTTCCGCTCCGAAAAGGGTGTTGACAGAAGAACAGAAGGAAAAGATATTAAGAGCGAAACCAGATTGTTACATCATTCCCGAAACCCCGAAAAGAAATAAAGAATCTCAGGCGAGGCATGTTAAAACCAGCACCAAAACTAATGCGCATGTTTTAGTTGAATTCAGTTTGAATATTTTATATGTTATTCTGAAAAGGGAGAAAGTACCAAGAATAGATTGTAAGGCATTTATTGATCCATTGGTTCCCTTATTAGCAGATGCAGTGAGGGGTGATCACGTTAAAGTTATAACAGTTGCATTGAAGTGCATTACTACATTGTGGATAATTAGAATTAGTACACCGACTTTAGAGGAAATGGTTTCGGATATTGTGAAGGCTATCTTTCTTATTCTACATAAGTATGCTACCTCCGAAATAAGCACTCAAAATGACAACTATCAACTTGTTAGAACTGCTTTTAAGGTAAGTTTTTTATTTTGTATTCATTGAATCTATACAAATAATAGATTGTCGGATTTTGATTATCTACACATAGTACCATTTGCCTTATAAATAATAATAATGGTCGAACGCTTTCAGACCCAGTGAAGCCAGAAAAAATTGCTTGCGATATGTTGTGATTATTAGCTGACCAATGAACATTAAGTACTCCGCCCCCGCTCACCTTTGTCCACCAGTTGAGGGATATTGTTTTAATATAACAAATTCTTTAAATTCATGTCATTTTTACATTTCGTTTTTTATGAAGTGAAAACTTTTTTAGTCGCGTTGGGCACTTTATCGTAGGGGAAAATCTTATCGGTTCGCGTCAGCGACATGCTCATGACTGGCGCACGCGATAAATAAGAAATCAAAAATAAATATATGAATATAACATATTATACTTTTCGAATGGGTGAAATCTTGTGAGTTCGCGTCACCGAAATGCTTGTAGCAGTATATCTATACATCTGGCGTATTGTGTAACATTATGGGTGTGTATATCTTTTAAGTGAAATTGAATGGATTTAATGAAACTGTGCATTGCTGTAATAGTGTTTTTGTTTGATTAATATATTATTGAAAATAAGTGTTGCAACTAAATTGATATAATTAATAATTTAATTGTTTTTAAACATTATGAAATTTCAAATTTTAAATATAATGTTCTAAATTTTCACTTGTATCGGCAGTCTCTCTAACTGCCATTTTTTTTAATTTACTTAAGAATCCCGAGCGAACTGGATTGATGTCAGCAAATCTTGTCACTTTACCATCAGACAAATGTCTTGACCGTTTTCTCAATAACTATCATATTTTTTTACATGTGTCTATTGCATTACAGGCAGTTACTGCGCTCATTCGCAACGTAAAATACTATAAGTTAGAGGAAGACCAGCTCAAGACATTGTTGTTGTATGCAGAAGAAGACTGTCAGAATGCCGAAAAGCAAGCGAACTCATTTTCACTGCTGAAAGCAATTTTAGAAGCTAAATTGGTGTCTACGGAGCTACATGAAGTCATGCAGAAAGTGGCAAACATTTGTATACTAAGCGAGTCTGCTAGATCTAGGTAAGTCTCATATACTATTACTTTACTGATTGATATGCAGAAAATTAATTTGTCCCGCATTAGTAGGTACTTTTAGTTTAATTGAATTGGTGTTTTTTAACTTTTTTAATAAATCTGGTCAAAAAGTAGATTCCATGTGTGTTAAGAGTGCGGAAACTCATTATTATTCGCACTAGTGCGTGCACCTTAACAATCGTTCTCACTATAATTATCGCAGTATTTAACTGTTTTTTATTGATCCTCTCGTCCCTGTTGTTGAAGCCTTGAGCATGGGTCAGTAATACGAGATTCGTAAAGAAAAGACGTTCTCTTATAGTCTCAATAGCGTGCCAAAAGTGAATAAGAAATATAGTTATCTGGTCAAAAAGTAGACTTTCATGTATGTTAAGAGGGGGAAAATTATTTTTCTTCGCACCAGTGTTTTTTTTTAATTTATTGGTGTTTCATAACTATTTTATAAATTTGCTCAAAAAGTAAACTTCCATATCAGTTAAATGTGCGGAAGCTTATTCTTTTCCGCACTTGTAGTGCTTATTTTTAATTTAATTAGGGTTTTTTGAATTTTTTATATAACAATAATTATTGTTCTAACTATAATTATGACTGTTTATGTAAAACTCGTAAAGAAAATAATATATACTTTCTGCATCCGTATCGAAATTAGTGTTTAAGTTTTAATAGCGTTGCTAAAAGTAATAAAAAATATAGCTATTATATTCAGAAATTGCTATGATTATTTTCTTCTCTGTTCTTTTGGCCATATTATCTTATATATTTATAACAACAGTATTACTGCAAGATTACCAAATAAATAAATAGATGTTCAAATAATTTACATTCAATTCAAAATCTTACGAAGAACTTATGAAATTAAGTAAACAAGTAGGACACCAGTTCTTGTAATAAATTTTGATTTTAAAAATCGTGTTCTCAGGGACGAGGCAAGGGGTATATTTGTATCATACCTCACCAACTACTCGCCGGGAAAGCGGCTGGCGAGATACATAGACTTTTTCGTGACGCAGCTGAACTTCGAACTTCAACACGGGAGGGAATCGTCCCTGAAGTTTCTGGAAATGATCATCAATAAACTACAGCCGGTAAATTCAATATGTTATATTATAATATAAAATCCGGATGACCGATTACTTCTCGAAATATTCTTAATAATGTTATGTATTTACATAGGCACATAAGTAAATTTGCTAGAAACTATTGCAGTTTCATTAAATATACCCACAAAATAAAGAGCTTTACGCGCCTAGAAGTATTCTAACAAAGTAGGCTTTTATAGAAAACCAAACAGTACATTATGATGTATTTGTTTATTAGCTTGTTTGGACCAAGACTCTGCTCTTTAGGTTTCGGACAAAAAAAATCGCTCACCCTGAAGTTCATGGTAGCAAAAATGCAAAAAATGACAAACTATATTATTAAATTGACATCAGCCCTTTACAAAGTTTCAAGTTAATCACGTTCGAAGATTCCGTTACATACATACATAACAAACTAACAAAACTGGCACGGATTGTATTTAACTATTGTAACATCAGTCCTTGATACTTGATTGATAGGGGAAAATCTTATAGGTTCGCGTCACTGACATGCTCATGACTGGGGCATGCGATTTTTAGATGATTTAAAAAATATAAATATATATAGTTAGACGCGTTAGATCGCGTCACCGAAATACTTAGCAGTATATACAAATACAAATACAAAATGTTTATTTTCTTTAGCATGTATGTACATAAATCAATATTCATGATTGGAGACTAATTTTAGGCACTATAGCGCCTGTGTTAGAAGACTCCGCTCTTCCATACCTTATTAATATTTATTACATTATTTACAAACAATCAAACTCTAACTACTAAGAAGTATATCTAAAAAGTATGTATAGTAAGAAATAAGGTGCGTAAAGTGTGTGCATTGGGTGTGTTGTGAGTGATAAGTAAGGTGTGAGAGGTATTATGAAGTGTGTGTGAGTCAATGTGTGTTTGTGATCAAATGAATGAATGTTAAATTAATATTATGGTTGTGTTAAAAGTTCTTCAAAAGTTTCTGTATAAGTGAGTAAATTTACGTATTGTGCAACATTAGTGCGGTGTATATCTTATAAGTGAAATTGAATGGATTTAGTGAAAAGTTCAATGTATATATATTTTAATACTCTAAGTTTTCAATTCTATTGGCAGTCTCTACAACTAACAATTTTTTATAACTAACAGCTGTCGTGATTTATTTCAAGGTGGTACTACAAAAGCACAGTGACTTCATGTTCCTAGCGCTGGGTGCGTGCATGCTTAACGATACCGCGCCTGAGTGTCGTGCGCACGCGGCTCGCTGTATTGAGACAATGTTGAACAAAATGGCGGCCGCCGATCGGAACAGACTTTTCGAACTGGTACTCAAGTTTTTTGAGGATACCCAGGTGAGCATTTGACGGCCGTTTCTTACAATCATCAAAAATCTTAAGCAACAATAATATATGTGTAGTGTTTACCCACAATAACGGTGGATTTCTATTATAGATCTCCGTTTTTTTTATTAAATAAGGGACGAGACGAGCAGGATGTTCAGCTGATGGTAATTGATACGCCCTGCCCATATTGTGCATTATAATAGTCAAACCCACACATTCTTGAACTATGCAATAAGCGACCGATACACGGGGAGTACTAATATCCTAGACACAGGGAAACTTAGTTAGGAGTTAGAGCTCAGCCATGTACTAGTAGATTGTTGTCATAATGTAAACTACATACCTAATCTACAGCATAATAGATATTTTGTGGAAAAAGGCACAAGCTTTTATGTCTCTTTTACATAAGCCTACTATCTGTATGTACCTAGTTTATTTAAAAAGTACTAGCAGTAACACCTACTTGTCTAGATTCATTTACCAAACTTAAGTACCTATGTAAACTTCTTCTTAATGTATGTACCTAATGGTTGTGATGTATAATGTTGTAGTAGGTATTATCAGTATGTAACTTTGCAGTAACTTGTACATGGCTTTCTGTATAATACGTTTTCTTTTGAGACAAAATAAAATATTTGTATTTGTATTACAATGCAATGCCGCTCAGGATTCTTGAAAAATCCCAAAAATTCCCTCAAAAAGCAGAAATAGGCCCCATTGTGGTACCCATAATATAGCCGGCAACCTGTGCTAAGGAGCCTCCCGCTGGTAAAAGGTTTATTTCTCCATATAATCTGAGGAGGAATAAATCGAATAAGTTGTTGCTAGGTTTCCTATTTACGTAATAACTTAAGACAGATTAAACGTTACATTGGGGTTGAATAAATTGACATGAATGGAGTCGAATAGATGGATCTCACTTCTTTTACGGTAGAAGATCTCAGTTGCGAGACTTGGTTTTTGTTTTTACAAGTTACATTCTTGATGGAATCTCATTTCGTTTTGTAGATAATATAACATTTTTTCCTTAACGGTACTTTTCAATTCTTGAAAACCAACAACGGATTTTCTTAAAGCCCACTCCCAGTCTTATGAGGTTTTCTAGTTTTAGTACCTCCAGATGGCACAGTAATCATATCTTGACTCCTGTCTTAATTACGAATATTTTTATTTAATGACACTACATACATACATACACACTCACACCTTGTTCCCGTCGGGGTAGGCAGAGACAATAGAACGCCATTTGCTTCTATCCTTACAAACCTCACGCGCTTCCTCTACATTCATTAGTATTTTCATACATGCTCGCCGGTTGCGGGTGCTTCGGACCTCTCCTTTTCTCAAAACGTCCCCAATTTGGTCGACGAATGTTCTACGAGGTCTCCCGCGACCGACTCCCCACACACACTTGCCTTATATATTTGATGCGTCATTCTTTCTTCACTCATTCGCTCCACGTGTCCAAACTTTTTCAGCATTCCTTTTTCAGTCCTTGTCACAACATCCTCTTTCAAACCACAGCGCGCTCGTATTACCACATTCGGAATTCTGTCAGTCAGTCTTACCCCACACATACTACGCAGTCTTAATGACACTAGTGGTCTTGTATCTTAGCCGATCGTAAGTGAGTCGAGAATCGTGTATGCATGAACATACAAATAATTTTAGGGAAGGGAACGACCCACCCCACTAGTGGTCAATGGCATTTGAACGAACATGACGAAGCCTGAACAAGAACTCAACCAAATTACAAAAAAGTTACGCAATACTCACTAAATACCTTTACTTACAATTTGACCATTTTGTTTAAATTTGCATATAATTCATAACTGATAGTGGCAATGAGTTTCTTGCTACTTCTTCTCATTACCTCAACCCTTTACGAAGTAGCGGTAAATTCAATAAGAAACAAACTTTGTTTTAAATTAAACTTTTTTGACATTGATAAGTGTCATTTCTGTGACCTACATGAATAAGGTGATTTTGATTTGATTTGAATATAAAAATATTTTTACTAAGAGTAATTAAAAGCTTAAATTCTTTAGGGAGATTGATACCCAAGCTCTCTAATCTTTTATTATTCCTTTAAATATCAAAAAGATTTTTCTATAAGTTTCGGTTAATATAGGCTTTGAACTTGTTGAGGGGCATTTCCATTACGTTTTTACGAAGCTTATTTTAAAATACATACAGTTTATATTCACTCTTTTTCTTTCAGCCGATACATTTTGAATTAGCCGCACAACTTTGCATTCGTTTTGTGAACGTTGAACAAGACAACTTCAAGAACCGAATAGAAAACATTCTTGCGTTACTCAGCGGCAAAATACTGCTCCTAAGCAACGATATAGGCGAAGGAAGATTTGTTAAGATCCATCTTGATGGCAGTGCAGAGTCGAATGAAGAACATCAAAAGGAGAAAGACCACAGCTTAATACAGATCCTAAATTTAATCGATCGAATAGCTGTGCATTGCGCGTTTAGTTTGAAAAGTGAGAAGTTTGAAGACAGTTACGACGATATAGCACAGCATTGTCAAGCGTTGCTGGCATATCCTCACGCTTGGGTTAGGTTGAGAGCTGCTAAGATCTTAGGGCATATACTAGATTCGGTGGATAGTGATTTGTTACAGAGAGAGCAGTGTGAACGGGGCTTTATATATTTTGATACTGAGAATACGCTTAAGAGTCTTATATTAGATCTGTGTGCGCAGTACACGCCCAATTTGGACAAAGAAATGGCAGATCAGGTAAGCTTACTTTTACATTTGAAATTTCTCGGCTGCGAATATTGGTGCATAGTAACTCCTTCCCTCAGACCGTATCTACGGGCTCTTAATCTTTGACCTTTTTTCCATGATATAAAGCCAGTGTCCTGATGTTCGTTTCTAGTGAACTTAGATAATTTATACGTATAGATAGAAATTCTTGCCGCTAGACAACCGATGAAAACAGGCCAGGCTTATAACTTTAGTGTTAGTGACAAGCTATGTCTTACACTCGCGATTTGTATGATACTTTCTATTAGTGTGTGTGTGTGCTTTGCTCAAAATAGAAGTTAAATGTCAACCTCGTTTTTTTTGACGTTTTCACAGCTGTCACAGTCTATAAATTTATAAATGATGTCAGTACGTATAAATGTTCTAAGGTAGGTATTATAACCATAGACTTACAATATATCAGCGTATACACAAACAAAGCCTTCGAGAGAGAAGGACATCTCTAACGGAGATACAGGAAGATAGAAAAGGAAATCGAATATATAGTTACTGTAGCCGATTTTGATTGACAAGTCGTAAACAGTCAGCCACGCTTGGAAGTAGCTCCTTATTAGTTTGAATAGTGGATTACCACCAGCAAAGCACGAGCAACCTTTGCACGGCTCCGTATGGCAATCACGGAAACACACACGGAGAGTTAAGCTCAAAATATTCCGGTCCAACGTGAAAACCGTATCGATGCATGGGTGTGAGACGTGGAAGGTAGCCAAGCCCATCTCTCATCAACTTGAGGTTTTCGTTAACCGATTTCCGCCTTTGAAATATCCTCGTATTCACTGTCCGACAAAATTTCCAATGATCATCTTTGGCAACGCTGTCATGAAGTCCCAATCGCCCAACAGATATAACGCCGCCGGAGCTGGATAGGCCTCACACTCCTGAGGGATCCCAATCATATACAGAGGCAAACCCTCGACTGGAACCCTCAAGGAAAAAGACTTCGGAAAGACCTGGAGTGAATTTAAGAGCTGTAAGGTTGTCTTATGGTATTAACTCCGTTAACGCGAGTTCACTGTTAGACGTTCTCAATGAATGTCTTGATTGTCCGCAAGCATACCGGATACAAACTCACCTTGTTTGGATTCTCGAGGCTTACTATAGTACAGTAGATTATATAGAGGATAATAATGGAGGACAAACGAGCGTACGGGTCACCTGGTGTTAAGTGACCACCGCCGCCCACATTCTCTTGCAACACCATAGGAATCACAGGAGCGTTACCGGCCTTTAAGGAAGGTGAACGCGCTTTTTTTTGAAGGTACTCATGTTGTATCGTCCCGGAAACACCGCACAAGGAAGCTCATTCCACCGCTTTGTAGTACGTAGAAGAAAGCTCCTTGAAAACAGCAGTGTGGAGGACCGCCACACATCCAGATGGTGGAGATGATACCCTTATTTGTGGCGTTTCGTGCGAAGGTGGAATTCGGCGGCAGGAATCAGGTGTAACAGCTCTGTCTGGCTCCGCGCAGGCTACCGATAATTGTATAATATTATATTAAGTAGGCTAAGTTGTTATATGATTTAAAAATGGCCTGGGAGATTCTTATCAGTTTCTCCCCATGTCAAAGCCCCATTACGAACTGATGTAACTTCATGACGTTTACCATGGCGTTGTTGCAATATGTCATGTTATTCTCACTCGCCATGTCAAATTAATATATTATTCTACTAGCTGACCCGGCAAACGTTGTTTTGCCATATAAATTATTTTTAGAGTTAGACCGTTTCTTGGATGTTGTTTTATTTTTCTAAAATAAACGTAACCAAAGTTACTCCTTATTACATCAGCTACCTGCCAATAAATGTCGCCGATTAGCCGGAACAAACAGACAGACAGACAAAAATTGTAAAAAATGTTATTTTGGTGTATGTAACCTATATATATATTCATAATATACATTTAGTAAGAAACGGTTATTTCAATATTACAAACAGACACTCCAATTTTATTTAAATGTATAGATAATTCACACAATATTTTTATAAATTATTGCCTATATGTTATTCTGGTGTGTAAGCTATATTATTGCAAAGTTTCATCAAAATCCATTCATTAGTGTTTGCGTTAAAGAACTTCAAACATACATCCAGACATACGAACTTTCACATATATAATATTAATTAATAGGATTCTCCGTTTCTTAATTTGATTCCTTATTCAACAGGTCACCGAAGTGCTATTTATAATATTAAAACTAGTTCATAGTATGCCTGGGTATAAGCTGACGAACAAGAATGACGACGATACAGACAATATTGCTAAAGTGAATATCAGGTGGATATTGTTCAAGCTGAGGAAGGCTATCAACGTGGAAGTCGCTAAGTCGCCCAAATGTATGAATATTGTAAGTAATTGGAAGTTTTTCATCATTTCAGTGGCCAAATGTTCTCGACTCCTTCCTTCTTGGTATTTCAAATAATATCAATATTATAGTTATCCGTGTCTCTCTGATTTGCTTTTTTTGTTTTTGTGACTGCAAGTGTTTTTTTAATGAAAATAAAAGACAAGACTAGTAATAGTAAATTGATACGCCCTCCCCATTACAATGCAGTGCCGCTCAGGATTCTTGAAAAACCTCAAGAATTCTGAACTAGTGAAATTACTGGGCAAATGAGACATAATTTCACTAGCTACGACGCAGACGTTTCACGGCAGAAATAGTCGCCGTTATGGTACCCATAACCTATCCGGCATCCTGTGCAAAGGAGCCTCCCACTGGTATAAGAACTTAACAACAGCTAATAATCGTTTAAGCCGCAAACTATAAGCGTAGAAATCAAAACAATCCGACACAGAATATTTCTTTCCCATTCAATTTCCACAATTTCGTACTGGTTGGTGATTTTTGGACGAAGAAATTGCCGAGAACGATACCCTAATTTTTCCGTTTTTGCTCGGGACACTGTACTGACTTCTATAGGAAAACGGCCACCGAGTAAATAATACATAAGAAAACAGCATTATAGATAAATACGCAATAGGGTGTTTGACTTTATCGAATATATGAATCAAATTAATTATATCCCAAAAGGTTTTAAATACCTGCACGTAGACAAAAAATTGTTGCTAGGAATATTATTTTTTATGGAAGAGGACGCGTAATATGTGTAACGGCAACGGTGATGCCCACACTCATTTGTGGCCACAACACAAGAGGAATCACAAGTGCGCTGTTAGCCTATCCTCCTGGAAACACCGCAGAAGGAAGCTTGGGTGTACCCGGAAGAAAGTTCCTTGAAAACCACATTGTGGAGGTCACATCCAGATGGTGACTTAATCTTAGACTTAACCAGGCTCTTTTGCACAGGATGCCGGTTCGATTATGGATACCACAACGGCGCCTATTTCGGCCGTGAGGCAGTAGTGTGTAAAAATTTTTGTGTTTTGGTCTGAGGGCGCCGTAGCTAGTGAAATTACTTGGAAAATGAGACGTCTTAAGGTGACGTACGCAATTTTATTGCCGCTCAGTTATTTTGGTTTTTTCAAGAATCCTGATCGGCACTGCATTGTAATTTTTGTTTTTTTTTTTTTAATATACCGGGGATACATAAGTTTTGGTCGTGGATCGCTGGTGCCTGTGGTAGGTAATGAAATACCTGTATTACTGGTCACCAGGATTCCACTTTTACACAGTGACTAAAAAGCTTGAAATTCCAAAGGATAGAGGTAAATGTGTGTGTGTGTGTGTGTGTGTGTGTGTGTGTGTGTGTATGTGTGTGTGTGAGACAGAGAGAGAGGGTGTATGTGCAAACATGCGTACGATAGGGTGTTCTCGGTTTATAGGTGTGCTAACTATCCAAGACCTCCAGAAGTCTCTCTGTGTTACAGTAATCTTGCAAAAGGAGCCATTAGTGTGCAGTTGACCGACATTTGTACATGTCCTTACTTTCGTACTGCCACAAGATGATTGCGGCGAGTAGACTCTGGCCTAAACTCTGTTAAAGGGTGCTGTTTGATAACAATCGCCAATATGAAGAGTTGCCTGACTGTCAGAACTTGGCAGTATTCATAAAGTTCTGTTAAAAGGGCAGGTCGTATAAATTACCATCAGCTGAACGTCCTGCTCGCCTCGCACCTTATTTTCATTAAAAAAAACTTAGAATATACTAGCGAATGGAGGACCTAAATGCCGGATAAGGAGTGATCAGTTTTGATTTGTCAATGTGTGCATTAGCTAGCGGATTGATATTAAAAATAAGTGCTAATTACGTGGCTGACTTGTTTACGACTTGTCAATAGAAATCGGTTAAAGTAACTAAAGTTTCGCTTACATTTTCTATCTTGCTGTATCCCCGTTAGAAAAGTGGTTCTTTCTCGTATGCTTTGTCTATACGCTAGTATACTGTAAGTCTATGGACGTAACCCATTATCAATTTCACAAATCGATATGCAATGTATTAAAGAACGATTTTAAGTCAGTTTAACAAATTTTAACTCTCATAAACAATGTTTAATATCAGATATATTATATACTTCTAGAGTAACTTAATGCTAGAAATATACAATTTTTTAATTATTTCAGAGAACTGCAATATTCACAATGTGGTTGCATTTCTTGAACCTTCTAGAAAATGACGATTTAAATAAAGTCGTTGATGTAATATTGCCGCCGATTGTTCGAGAAGTTTCGACGGGTGATTTGGGAGCTCCCGCTAGTGCTGCCAGGCAGCTGGCTGGAAGGCTCGGCAAGAAGTTGAGGAGAAAGTTGGGCGAAATAGAATACGGGAAAATGGCGGCCGATGTACAAACAAAGTTGAATGTTAAGAGGGCAGAAAGGAAAAAGGTTTGTTTAACCACACGCTCATTTTAATGCCTGTTAGTTTTTTTATTTTCAAAGGACCTTTTCTTTAAATGTAAAAAACAGATGACATACTACTGAGGGTCTACTCTACAGTCCAAAAATTTAATTATTATAATGAATCCCGAAGTGAGAGATATTACTTTAATAATAGATTGTTTATACTTAATGATGAATTTACAGCTTCTGCTACAAGAGAAAGTGAACGACCCCGAGAAGGCAGCGAAGCGAAAGCTCCAACTAAGGGAGAAGAAGAAGCAGGCGAAGAAGATAAAGCTGGAGATGCTACACGGAAAGCGTCCGCGGGGCAAGAAAAGGAAAGCGGAAGATATTGACTTTGAGGATCAACTGCTTAATGATAATTAGTGAGCTCGGGGATTACTCTATTGTAGGATACCGCCTATAAAATTTTTCGCTGCCAGTCGATTTTTTTTAATTCAATAATCGCGGAGATTAGCACACAGTCCGAAACTCACGTTGCCAGTCATGTCTCCTTGATTTGTAAACGGTTTTTTCTCCTTCTGTTATCATTTCCATCATCCTTCTACTTCAATTTCGTAACGCGTTACACGTTCTTTGTCGGAATGCCAACTGAACGCGCCAATCAAACATCATTTGTTAGTAGAGGTCACTTGACCGCTACGTGGTTCAAGAGGAAAGCCTAGTGTCCGAGTTTTTGGTGGTGTATTTCTTTAATGTCTATAGTTACTTCTAGGACATGTTGTAACACTTCTGTTTTTAATTAATATAATGCAAATAAATAAATGTAAATATTATAAAATTTAAGCATTAAAGTATTTTCAAAATAATTACTCCCATTAAGTTTATTATTTGTACGAACTTCATTATTTATGACAATTCGCAGTTTCCAAGCTATAAAGAAATACCCTTCGAGAAACTTCTAGTGTGCTCAGGCTGCGAAAAGTTGCGCAGTAACAAAATTGTTATCCCCGAAGGGATAATGCGGATTGAAGCGAAATAGGCTTGGCAACAGGTTTATTTTATAAGTTACGCGTCCCCTCAAGTGATCACTTGGCATCAAATCACCAATTTGTTGGATTTTCCATACAAAACCTCACTATATTACAAAATATATAACTAAACACAAAAAAAAATTTAGAAAAAGGTTTTGTTTTTATTAAATGCCACAGAATTGTCTAGAAAAAGGCTTTAATCCCAGCAACATGTTTGTCAACACGTAACTGAGGCAAATTACTAAGTTACTTGATCACGCACTAGTCAATGTCTTTAGATGTTTCGGGTAAAGCCTATGTAGCACGTATATGTGTCGTTAAACGTAGTCGTAACGTGAGCCATGGATACCATATCTCAGGACTATTCATGAGATTTCATGCGTTTTTGTCTCTTCATGACTGTGGCCATATTTTGAAAATCTCTAGTTTAGAATTCTCAATAAAATGACAAAATCAAATTACCTACTAAAATATAGACTTTTTACTTATTAGAATACCAATTATTCAGCTCATGTCAAATGCATGATTAACGAATAATTCGTTGATTCGCTTTCAGATAATTCTCAAATTAATATCTCAGGCTTTTTCAAAATGGCTTTTTCCTCGAATAAATATAAAATATATTTTTCATCTAGTAATTCTAGTCAGGAGCAATTTTTTTCTAACTTGTGAATTTGCATCCCGTGCCATCTAATAATTGTGTAAATAAAGAAGGAATCCTTCCTTACTGTTTTAGGGAGGTATGGGTTTTGAAATAAATAGAAATTATACTGCAAAAATGTAAAAGAATGTGTCTCGCCTAAAATCTTTTACAAAGCCACAAATAACGTGTCATTGCTAACGATAAGGAAAATATAGCTGTATATTACAGTCACCATCATTCAAAATAACACAACCTTTAATACAAAATTATATCTAAGCCATCAGTGGCAAAAAATACTTACGCAAAATTTGATGCTTCATACGCTATTCCAAGCAATTGCATAACATTTTAAATATTATTATCTATATTGTGTATCAACTAGTGTTGCCAGCTCTTTCAAGAGTATCATTTCAGAGGGAGTATAAATCTATGTTCAATTATCAACTGGATTTGCCATGCGCATACATCCGAAAAGGACATCAAACATTTTTTTTAACCTAGACATATTAAAAAGCAGTTGAACGTGGTGGACAAGTTTGACTTTTGTTTCGAGAATGATAATTCGTCGAGGTCGTTGCATGACGTCACGGCTCGGGTTAATTACTACTGTTTGTTTGAGTTTTATACTTCTTATGTTCATGATAATTAACCAATAATTAACATATACATTATATTTAACAACTAATGTGTTTTGGTATTTCTAATATTACGTATGCAACCGCTTTTATTCTATCAATATTTTATTTTTCACAAAGTAATATTTAGTTACTAAAATCGCGTACCTACTTATAGGTTAATCGCGTAAAATTAATAAATGAATTACAACAATTAAAGGGCGCTAAAAAAGACAGAAACTCATAACAAAGACACGAAACATTTTTTCCCTTCTTTTTATTCCTCAGGTACCTACAGTTTTTATAGGCTGTGATTTGTTTCATGGACGGTATATTTATTTGATAAGCAAATCCAAGTTGCTACTTGATCATAGGTTGATAAACAGAGAGAACAGATTCGAGAAAAAGTGAACGAAAATACCTTACTTTTTTTATAGTTTAAAATTGTTCATATTGTTATTATATTAATTAGACGTGTAATGATTACAACAGCGTTCAGTAACGCCCGAGTTTTGCGTACCAATGTGTATAATTTTCTCTGAGAAAGCCTTTGGTTGGGTCTAATATAACAATATAAGTATCAAAAAGCTAGTTTAAATAAAAAAAACATGTGTGCAATGCAATTCACGCGTGGTAGAAGTGAAAACTTCATAAATTTTGGCTTCAAGATGGTCTACACTTGTATAATAATGGACATGTTGCTAGGATCACACATGATTTCAACAACTATAAATGTGACATTACTATCATCGCCATATTTATGTTCTGGTGTATATGTAGTATAATTAATACGTCGTGCACATGACGTTAGAATATATTAAGGTATAGTCGCGCACATAATACAATCTCTTCTTCAATTATGATCGCCTGTTACCAAAACACTGTATAATGCTTCATATCTCATTTCTACACATTTACCTGTTTGTGTTCAAATCGCAACGATTCTAAAGAAGTTTCACTTCAAAAATATAGAGTATTCCATAGGTGCGTGTAGGTAAAGTACATCTACATAAGAAGGTATTATACAGAGAAGGGTTGGCAACCCAAGAATCAACATAACTAACCTACAAATAATTTGTGCTGGTTCCCTATAAATTATGTAAGTATATAAATTAAATCTATATTAAAAATCTTTATCACACACAGCATATTATCTTCACACAACATTATTTCTCGGGCAAAAAGCACTTACCTAATATATTTCTATCACAATACCAACATCATAAATCTTATTTTATTGATCGCTGTAAATTGTAATGTAACAAATTTATAATGAGTTATTATAAGCATAATCAACAGTTGCTTTCCAAAGCATATAATGATAATATATTGGAGGCGCCTTTGGCGTTCTGACTTCGTAAGTTACTATATTCTTATTCCATAGAACAGTACTTATAATATAGCGTGGCTTATAATAGTAACATAAGATGAACACACAGGTAGAACTATCTAACCTTAATCGTAACAGAATAATTATTAAATTTTAAGTAAATAATTGAAATTTTCAAACAAACAAATTATGTATTTAGGAAATAAAATTTTAATCTCCCTTAAGTGTTCGCATAAGACGGCAAAAAAGTAGGTGTCAGTACCTACGCTTTCGCGCGGCTACTAGATTTCTTACAGGTGGTTCCGAAATGATATTACGGAAAATTGATTTATTTACGTGAATTATGTATTTTATTTTTGAATATTTTTTTTTATTTCGTTTAAGTAGTTTTACCTGTGTGTTTATTTAATGACGCCATTTTAACCACGCTGTATATTAATTGAAGAAGTAAATATTAGCATTAATATTATATATAACACGCAGTGCTGCCGTTTTGTATTTTTGGGAATAATGCTAGATTTTTACGACAATAATGTTAAAAAAGATCTCACTTTAATATGTTTAAAAAAAAAAGCCAAAAAACATTATTGTTTAAAATAATTGTACCTAAGTAGGAAGTATAATTAAAAATGCAGTGGTATATTTAGGTAAATTTAATCATTAGTAAAGTAAACCAAATAATATTAATTATAAATCATCAAAATCTGCTTCGTCTGTGCTTGTGTTTGTAGTTTTTACCTTGTGATGTTGACGGGCTATCAAAAAATCAATAGTTATTGGCATCACAAGCGACTTTTTAAACTCTATGATCTGTTTTAATACATCATCAGGATCATCATTTTTAGGATTGAAAACGCGCGGTGTTCGTATCCATGACCCTCCGACCAAAATTCGACATTACAACATATTTTATTTTAAAATTTTCTAAAGCCAAACTTTTTATGCCTGCAAGGTAAAAAAATGACAAATTTAGCATTAAAAATAGCCAATACGGCAGCACTGATAACACGCAAGAACCTAATATGGCTTATGTTATTATGGTATTAAATGCATTACATTGCTTACATTTAAATCACTGGTTCGATGTTTTGACACTATATGTCAACGTCAATTTCGTTCCATGTTCTAGAAGGCGTATCGAGAGTCGATACTCCTTAATCCATGTTTAAGTGTATTGTTGGCACGGTCAACATAAGTGTGCATTAAACAATAAGCTGTATAAATACCACTGGACAAGCTGTTTCATATGTTTGACAGCAAAGTTTTTGTGCCTATTCGAAGCGCCACTCGCGTGCGTCCAGAGAACTCATTTTGACGTATAATACAAATGGCTGTGTAGGAACGTACAATACTCTGAAGTATTTTTGAATTTTTAATCAATTGCGTTTGTTTTCAGCGTTATTTATACTTCAAGAATCAACGTAATAAAGTACACATTTTTTTTGCCCACCATCTATCGATGTTTGCTGAGGTTGTCAAAACTAGTTTTAGTACCGCAGACATGGCCGACAGCGACAAAATGGCGAATATCAAACAGGCACAAAAGCACTTTGACAAACGCCTATACAGTGGTATATAGTAGAGGTCAGTGGCATTAAAAGAACGACAGTACCTTGAGAATGGATGACATAATATTATCATGGAGCCTCCATGATAATATGTCATTCATTTCTGGAATACAGTGCACGCAAAATAACAATGCGTGCGGTCGAAACCGGAACTAAACGAGAGCCGCCAGGCGCCATGTTGCCGCTTTTTAATGTTCTATTGCCTACGAACAACATATAATACATACTTACCAAAAAATTAATTTGGGTACCTACCGAAAAAGAATTGATATTTTTAAATAAAATGAAGGAAAATTTCCGTAAGTCTGGCAACATTAAGTACTTACGCCACCAGTCGCGCGCAGTCTTATCTTGCGGGCACTCTACCTTTTTCTTTACCAGATGTTGAGCAGCCAACTTTATTTTGTCAACTAATAATATATAGCAACAAGACACAAATAGGTTTTAATTTTCAATTAATAAATAAATTTGCCAAGGGAATCTTTTTACATGTGTGTGGTCGCTTTTTGACATGTGGTTACTTGGTTAGTAATTTTTTTGGAACATTATGACCTGGTAACTAAGACCTCTAAGACAAATAGTAAAATATGAACTGTCACTCTGAACAAACATAAGGTCTAGAGCGAGAATGCGGTTACCGCCATTTATAAAATACTTTCTTTATTGCCGCGCATTATATAAACATTTCATCTCTTAGTTTGCGTGCGGTGCATCAAAACATCAATACAACATGGAACAAACGCGTGTACTGTATTACGTATATCTTAGTGAATACAATTCTTAATTATTCTAGGAATCAATATAGGTTATCGATAAGCCACTATCTCAAGCATCTATTCCATACGCATCATCTATTATCTAATAGCATTCAAAACGCACACTGCGTTTAGAAAAAAAAAAACAATTTTATAAAATGTATTCACTAATCATTATAATTATAATCTATTTACCTACTATGCTAAGACATACCATAATCAAAAAGCACCAGAACACTTACAACACATTCTTAATCTTTATTAAATATGACAATAGATAAAGATGACTTCGTTGCTTATTTTGTGCATAATAGTTCCATTAAAGGTATATGAGATAATTTATACGTCTAGATAGAACTCTTGTTGTTACGCAACGCATGAGAAAAGGCCAGGTTTATTACTTTAGTGTGTATGACATATACGTGTCACATTGTGGTGTGTGTGCGCTGCTGAAATTTGATGGTCATTGTTCGCCGGTAGTTATTTCAACCCTATCTAGACGCATAAATTATCTAAGTATGTTCTCTTTGTACCTTCTTATTTACGCATTAATTAATAATGCTATATTATTTAATAATAATAATAATTAAAAGATTAATTTGGTTAAAAAATACAGAAATCTTTAAACTAATAACAATATTATGGACATTACAGAACCAAAATGGTGTCTAGTCAACATTATGTTGGGAATTTTACTTCTCAACGCTGGTATTCTCTAGACACAGAATTAGATAGTTAAATATTTATAATTCCCCATGTCTATTGCTACCATAAACATTGGCAATGTAAATAAAATTATAATATAATGGCAATTAAATAATTTTGCAGTGCTTAACATATAAGTTAAACAATTATTTTAACATTCTTAAACATAATTTGACGACACAAAGCTATTATCATCCCCCTGTTACTTGAATCACAATGTCGAATTTGGTTGGACCAAGAAAAGTGCGACGTAATGTATGGATGTGGTATACCCCTTGTTATAAAAAGCCTCATCCTTTAAATAATAGCTTCGACATTACATTTTGGTACAAAAAATCGCAAAGCGGTTTATAATCAACTCAATAACTCATCGTACGTGTCAGCAATAACTTTAACAAATTATCGAAACAGTTCGATCTTGACTTATTCTGTAGCAGCTCTGATTCCATTAAGCAATTTTCCATTGGTGGTCGAGCTATTTTATATAGCTACTCGTGGGAATCTGTAAATGGCTTTCTGTTATTTTATCACGTGACTATTGTAAAGTATTCAGTTGTAGATTCTCCAACAATATAAATAAATAAATAAATAAATAATATGAACAATAGGTATATTATACTATAATTATTACAATCATTGCAATGAAACGGTAAGTATATCTCTTCTGAATAAGTACCTATTGTAATATATCTAATTGACGAGCTATCACAATTCCTTGCACACAGTGGGAGGCTCCTTTGCACAGGATGCCGGCTAGATTATGAAGTACCGCAACGGCGCCTCTTTCTGTCGTGAGTAATTTGTCGTTACAGTAATTTGTAATCATTATTGTGTTTGAATCTGAAGGATGCCGCAGCTAGTGAAATTACTGGGCAAATAATACTTAACATTTTATGTCTCAAGGTGACGAGCGCAGTTGTAGTGCCGCTCAGATTATTTGGGTATTCCAAGAATCCTGAGCGGCACTGCATTGTAATGCAGGGCGTATCAATTACTATCACCTGAACGTCCTGCTCGTCTCGAACCTTATTTTCATAAAAAACAAGGATTACTTTACTTCAGGGGCGAACACAACGGCCATTTGTTTGAGCACTAAAGAAATCTTGAGAGTGGTCATTTTAAATCGGAATTTTGTTCTATATTTTTTACACTCTTGGCTGGGTATCATTATATTAGCTGTTATAGTTAAAGTTTAAGCTAAATTTAACGTTAACAGTAACGCTGACTTTAACAAAGACTGCGGAATGTGTTGCAAAAAGTGACATGTCATAGTTCATGATCCGACTGCAGATGATTCTGCAGTTATGTATTTTTTTTGTGATAAAACTAATATTAAATGGCCATTTTTTAACTGGCAAAAATGGTTAAGCCTATCAATATCGAATATTTATTTGAAACTTTTGACAGGACACTTTTTAACATTAACAAGAGCTTTAACCGGCAAAGATTGGACGGTTACGGTTAACAGTTAAACTTATGACGTCATGTAAAAATTGTCAAATATGGCAACACATTTTTTGCTTAGCCGGTACTTTAACATGTTTGTTATTGCTAAAGTTAGTTAATGCAACCCAGCCTTAAAATGTAAAGTATAAAATAAAAACAATTCTTAGCTCACTGACCATAAAATATTCTTTTTTTTGACATAAAAATCTATCGACAAGTAAGTGGAATAGCTTACAGATCAGTTGTTTGTTTGGATTGGATTAATCTTCTCACTATTTTGTATAAAACAGTTTATCTATGTAACACGTCGTGTCCTTACATTTATCAAACGAAAGCCAAAAACAATATTATTATAAAACACGAGCAAACACAAATTATATACAATCAAAAAGCGAGAAGAAACAATTGGTACAAAATTAATTCGCAGTGCTGTTAATTAAAGTGCTTAATATTTCAAGCCGTATCTATACAGCATATCAACTTTACATACGTGTATAACTTAGCTGAGTGCATAGTATTTTGCATTGGGATGTTTAAGTTAAGCTCAGCGGTGAAATGACTATAAGAACGAAATCAAAGATTATGCTATTATTCACTCAGCTAAGTTTGACGTGAGTAAAGTCTTTACGCTCTATAGACCTCAACCTTAGACTTTAATTTAGCTCAGTGCAAAAAAAAAATGCGAACTTGACTTTTGTATTGGGCTGTCTTTGCTCAAGCCATTGACCTCTACTAAATTATACAGGCCAGTGGCAGGTACGGACAGACGTGCTCATTACTAGCACGAAAGCATGCTTTTATTGAGCATGTGCTCATTAGTAGCACGTGTGTACTGTAATGAGTATACTTATTTAGAGCGTGCTTAAAAATCAGACAACGTTTGATTTTTGAGCATGCTACCTGAGGCGCGGGTAGAAGGGGGCGTGCTCCGAGCGCGTCTGAACAGGTTTGCTTATTAGCATGCTATTATCGATTTGATCTCGATCCGCGGCGGGCGACTATGACTATTTTATTGAGTTCTGTATGGATATCACTGTCACTATATCTTTGTACATCCATTTTGTCCAAGATCCTGGTGCCAAATAGTAGCACGTCTGTCCGGTACGTTTGCTTTGAGCATGCTTTTTTGTGAGTATGCTTAAGCAAGCATGCTTATTGCTGGCAAATGTGAACAGTTGCATGAGCATGCTAACTTTAAGCATACTTAAAAGCACGCTTTTTTTGAGCACGTCTGTCCGTACCTTTAAGCTCAGCATAATGTCACCTGTCAAGTGACCTTAATAACGAGATCAATGATTTTGTTAAGCTTGCTAAGTCTAAGCAAAGCTTAGACTTTGCTGAGACTGAGCGTACTTAAGTATGGTAGATCTCAGCCTCTGTGTTAAAAATAATCAGTAAATTAGCCAATGAAGTTCTTTGTATAGAACCTCATTGAAAATAGCCAATATTTCTGAATTTTTCATAGATTTACAGCAACATTGAGAACAGAGGATTATATCGCATTATTTTCGACAGCAAGATCCAAAATAGCGAAGTTGTCGTCGCGAGTACTACGCCGCCCCAGCCAAGTTCCAGAGACCAAGATGTGGTGAACTCTCTGGCTGAGAGTAGAGCATAGGCCGGTCCATGTGGGCCCACTACACCATCTGCGGTGTCGTCGACCAGGGGACTGTCGCGGTTTGACACCCGCTGGACTCTTTTAAAGTGTATTATCATCAATGTAAACATTGCGAACAGCCCTGAAAACGAAATAAAATTTTGTAGATTCCGGCCGTTTTCAATAACGTATCTCTAGTTACGGAAACATTGCTCTCACCGTTTAATGACAACATCTGATCTATCCATAGTTATGTCCAATATAGTTACAGTCCAATACCAATAGGTTATTAAAATGTAAGTAAGCGTAAAAGGATAGATTTGTCTACTGTAAGTTAAACTAAGGATAGATAGGTTATTGAAAACGGCCGTTAAACAACATCAGTCTTACAAATAAACTAGCATGCAAAATGTTCACTATATCGCTGGCAACACTATAAATACAATAATATTACCGAAGTTTTCCGAATGTCAAGCAGGCTTGCCAATAAACGCGGGAAACATCATAAAACCGAATAAACCAATCTTAGCAAAATTTTGCATATTCTTGGTTTATTCTCAATCATATTATTTATATTATATATATTTTATACCAAGTTTATTTGTAAGGCCGCACATGTATCACTCTTAGGACTTTTTTTGCCTCCACTTCGAGAAATCTAACTATTAACGTAATGTGAGTCGTAACGATATGATCTTGATCACATCGCTGCGCCCGTCATCCTGAAACTAAAATCTCTTGTATACGTGTAATAACACTTTTTTATGTAAGAGGAGGACAAAGGAGTGTACGGTTCACATGATGTAAAGTGATCACATTCTCTTGTAATAACAGAGGAATCACAGGAGCGATGCCGGAGTTTTAGAAAGGTGTGCGCGCTTTTTTATACCCATGCCGTATCGTCCTGGAAACACCGCACAAGGAAGCTCATTACAACTAAGTTTAGTTATTAACTAAATTGATATATAACTAACACATAAGCGAATTCAATCCTGGAACTACTTTAGCAAAAGGATCAAGTAGGTACTAACCAGCTAATAGGTACAAAACACCAGTCACAAGAACAGCGCTGATTTGATGCTTACATACACCGAATGCCCCCACCAGCGCTGCACTGCCCAGCACTATGAGGCACACTAGCGCGCAAGATATCGACAGGTTCTGCATACCTGTCCGTCAACTATACATTACTGACTACGAACTAACATCTAAACTAGCTTGTGTTGCATACTACGCATTGTACAGAAAACACTTTAAAGAAGTTTCTATTAATAAAAATATAACACAAGATATTTATTTGCTCGACTAAGACTGAGAGTTATAACCTTTAACTGGGGACATGACAAATTTATAACGCTATAAGGGACATAACACTCACAGGCTACGGTCGATTTTTTAATTTTAATTAGATACTTCCGTGTTTAGTAATCGATGACATGTATGCCTTCTTCCGCCGTCGTTTTAGCATTAAAACAAAAGCTACTAAGACGCGGGGTTGCGGCAAGCGGGGGAAGTGTTCAATTCTAACATTTTGCTAAACACGCGACGCCTGTGAGGCTACACGTCATTAGTTAAAGGATAAGTGTACGTAGACTTTGCTCAGACTTTACTTACGTAAAACTTAGCTGAGTGTGAGACAACGCGAACTTGACTTTTGCATTGGGCTGTCTTACCTTAAGGCGAAAAGTAAGCAGAAAACACACAAAGATGGTGTTTTTAGACAAGTTTTGTGGTGAAAGTATAGCATTTCAAGCTATGAACACTACTAAATCCTGTTACACATATTCTTAAGTCTTATTTGAAGGTTGCTTATGCTTGCTATTGGTTATAGTTAACACTGCCGAGCCTTTTTGAACTACCACTTTTCTTTGAAGTTAAACAAGTTGGCGGGACGCATTTTTTTGGTACTTCTCTCAGAAAAGTTATTCTTATAGCTTGTAATTTTTTGTGTAGGTTCATTTATTCAGATTAGTAGTAAATAACGAGGATTGTAAGCATATAAACTGTTTTCCACCCAAGAATTTTGAAAATATTTCTTTGATACATAGATGGCGGGCCGGCAGCCGTGAACTCATGTCGCTCAAGGTCGCTGGCATTTAGTGTCGCCTTAAGATCAGTATAACTTCCGCTGTCAAGTGACTAAAAACGAAATCAAAGATCATGCTAAGCTTACACTCGGCTAAGTTTTACAAGTTAAGTAAGCAAAGTGTAAGTACGCTGTATAAATACCAGCCTTAGTCCTGCAAATAAATATCTTGTGCCTTCTACTATAAATTATTCCGTATGCCATCAAAAATGTCTTTTAATTTTGAATAAAGGAATATTTTTCACTCTAAGTAATTTATTTGACTACTTTATTAACTTAGAGCATTAGAAATGAGGTCAGATCAAACCATAATACATTATCAAACATAAATATTTACCGATAAATGCTAAATTCTACAAGACTATCAAATACATAGTTTATAAACCTTAGTAAACAGAAAAAAAATATTAGGAACCGTATATTGAGAGTAGGTTTAATCACTGATTTACAATACCAGAGGTACTTATTAATATAAGTAACACAATATAGAAATAATCATAAAAATGAAATCCTAGGAGTAACTATTAATCGGACAGATAAGATATTAAAAAGTGAAGATGTCCTAATAACTGTATACAGAGATACTTCCCAACAACTCTACAATTTAAGGCCGCTATCCCAAGAAATCGCCAAAATAGCGCATAATTGAAACCATTTCTTGATGGTTTATATAAATATTATATTTTTAAAAATAATAATAGTATATCTACAGAATTACTTTTTTCTTTACATTTCTATTTCTTTATAGACAGTGCCAAAAACACCCCTAACTTTTACAGTTGGAGGAGCCATGCTAATCATTCAATATAGATAAAAATTGTACGTAAATTTATAAATACTATTTAACATGACATAGTTTTGTAAAGAAAATTGTATTATCTTTGTAGTAAATTAAAAATGCTTCTAATTCTGAATTCACACTATGGCGATCTTGTTCGAGAGAGGTAACCTACTCCAGGACGTTGGCACGGTCCCCGGACTTAAGTAAAATACTTACGGTGTTGCCAGTCGGCGCGACGTTCTTCATTATCGTTGTCAGCTAAATAATGGGTGCATAGCGGCTCTGTGGGGAAACCAATCCTCGACAGAATTGATACTTCTTCCTCTGTCAAATGTTAGCCTGAATTATTCATAGGTCTATAACACTGATCATTGTTTATTCATTAATTTAGCGCCGTAGCTAGTGAAATTACTGGGCAAATGAGACTTAACATCTTGTGTCTCAAGGTGACGAGCGCAATTGTAGTGCCGCTCAGAATTTTTGGGTTTTTGAAGAATCACGAGCGGCATTGCATTGTAATGGGTAGGGCGAATCAATTACCATCAGATCGACGTCAGGTCTAGAGATAATGTAACCGAGGAATATGCATGTATGTAAGCGTCAGTGTCACAATAGGTGGAACTATTGACTATCACCATGGAGCACCCGGTTCGATCCTCGCCCGCCACGTACTAATTCGTTTTCGGTCTTCGGTACGTGGGTAACACTGAAAATGTTTAGAACTGGCCAGTTAGAAACATTAATAGGCTGCGATTAGCATTTCTTAATGAAGCTCCATCTCGTGCCACTATTTACAATTGGTTTTACGAGTTTAAGCGTGGACGTAGCAATCTCAATATTAATCCGCGTGAGGGACGTCCTTTAACAGCGACTACTGAAGATTACATCAGTGCTGTGCGATGCATGATAGAGGAAGATAAGAGAGTGACCTATCAGCAGATACGAGCAAGCCTAGGCATTGGTATGAGTCAAGTTCAAAAAAGATTACACCAGCATTTAGGCGTCAGGAAGCTTTGTACCAGATGGATTCCCCATACTTTAACCGACGACCAGATACACCTTCGCATGGACTTGTGTCGCCAAATGTTAGATAAGTTCAGAGGTGGTGACTCAAATGCTCTATTTGACATCGTCGCAGGTGATGAAAGCTGGATATATTGCTACGAACTCCAAACCAAAAGACAATCAGCTCAGTGGGTGTTTCCTTTCGAGGATCGGCCAACAAAGGTAGAGAAAGGAAAAAGTCAAGGAATAAAGACGATTGCTTCATTCTTTGGTCGGAAAGGTTATTTCGCGACAGTTGTACTAGAAAAAAAGAAGAAAGAAAGAGTTTATTCATGACGATAGTACAATAAAACATAAAACAAAATTGAGAAATATTATTTTCTATACGTCACTAAGTGGTCCCAACTCAGCATATTTACTGGTTTGAAAACCAGCGCTGGTCTTCCGTTGGGCCATTTGGTGACGTCGCCTTAAAGATAATTATTATATAATAATTATTGCGTAGACTGAGTAAACAAGTTGAGTTGTCAGTTTCTGAAGTTTCTACGTTGACAACTCTGATAAATGTCAATCTGAGTTCGAAACATCAAAGTAATAATATGTGATCACAGATCAGTTTACAATTTACATTATTTATTTATTATTGTTTGTTTTTGAGTGAAACAAAAAGAATATACATAAAAATATTAACTAATTAAAAGTAACCAACTATATATAACTAAAAACGACTAAAGTACGGTACCTACTCATAATTGCACTACTTAAATATGGGTTAATGTTATTAGACTGAGATGTAAAATAAAACTTTACCTGACATAGATAATGGAGAAGATACTCTTGGTGATTATGCTTGCACCTTGTATTATAATATTTTAAAATAGAAAATACTAAGCAATATACTTTCATAAAATACTGGTTTCATGTCTCAGTGTTTCCTGCTTTTTTTGATGATCTAAAACTGTTTGATTTTTAATTTAAAACTGTATTTCTTGCATTTCAGGCTCCTCAGTGGCGGTGGAATATTGTTCCAACACTTGGAAGCAGCATAGCTAAAACTTCCTCGAAAGGCTGCTGAACTGTGTTGTGGTATTGTAATTTGCATAACAGCCTTTCGAGTATCACAGGACTGGAAAACCAGGAGAGCTTTTTATATAAATAAGTAGGAACCTTGCAAGAGCAGGCAAGCTAAGTGAAGCTTACGCCTGTGTCTCAATTTTAGGATACAGTGTTTATTAAGGTATGGTGTCACATGGGCCCTTAATGGAATGTTAAAGCAAAAACGAGCACACGCATTTTGAACACGTTGGATAAGATTTTGGGTTTTTCCTAATAGACGGGGTCCAACTACTGTGTCCATGTAGTTGAGTTTTGAGAGTATTAGTGACTCAGCTTATTGAACACGCAGTCTGTCAGTTACATAGGGTCTTAATCGGTACAAAATTTTCAGCCTATAGAAGCAGTTCTGAACTGATTGTGCAACATGCTTCTCAAATCGCAAGTCAGTGCTAGAAGATGGAAGGACAGTTACTGTAGACTGGTATGTCCATCGCTGTTTGCCTTTTGTCTTAGAAAAAATTCGACAGCAGCGCCCTCGAAGCAGGATCCTTCATCACGACAATGCTTCAGAGCACTCCGCAAAACGGAGTGTTGAATATTTGAGTATAGCAGGTGTCGAGATAATGAGTCATCCGCCATACAATCCTGACCTGGCGTCCTGCGACTTTTATTTATTCCCAGGATCTAAGAAAAAATTCGAGGTGGTCGCCTTAAGAGCCCTGAAGATGCGGTGAAAGCATACGAAAATGCCGTAGAAGAGACCCCTAAGGAAGAATGGGCCCACTGCTTTTCTCAGTGGTTCCATCGAATGCGACGATGTGTAGAGAGGAACGGAGATTACTTCGAAAAACAATAAGAGTATTGGCAACTTTCTACATTAAGCCGTTTTTCATTTTCTAAACATTTTCAGTGTTACCTATAACATCACATACCATCAGGTGACCAGTATGTATTACTTTGTCTTCTATAAAATATAAAAAAAAATTCAACGTAAATGTTAGCTTACCTTCTAATGATAGGCACATCGTCCAAATACCGCCGTTCATTGGTACCAAGAAGGTGCCTTTGCTCTTTTTATTGTTAACATCTTCTATCTGTAATTCGAAAATCATAATATAATATAAACTAAAGACAACGAGAGGAGATAAAGAATGTAAACAAACGGTTACTGAGATATATTGTCATAAATACGGCTGATTCAGACTCAACCGACGAATCATCTTTGTCTATTACAGACGACAGCGATAAGAATAGGGAATCCATAATTTGTATATAATTTATTCAAATGAAAATGTTTTGGAGCCCTCAAATTTTGTTTATATTCTTTATCACGTGTCGTTGGCCTTACTATTGTCTTGTCTCCAAAAAATGGTAAATATTGTGATAATAAAGCGTCTCAGAATAGCGACTAAGTAATTGTGACCCAGGGGAATACGCTATTTATAACCTAGGTCCTAACAACAACATTCAAAGAAATTAACATCTTGACTGTTGCCTTTCAATATATTCTTGATAATGTAATTAATGTATGTTCATAGGCACACAAGTGAATTTTCTAGAAACTGTCATAACCATAATGTTAACACCAGGAACAGATATAAACTTATAATGCCTACTACTCGGCTAAGTCAAGTTTGTAAGTCTTTTGTGGGGCGATGTATATGCTTTTACAACAAGTTCCCAGAAAATGTTCAAAACAAAAGTATTACGTTATTCAAAAGAATTGTTAAAAAACTTTTGTGTGGTAAAGATTACTATAACATAAATGACTTTCTTAATGATACCACAGATTGGGAATGAAGCGACCACCCTCAGGCTATTAAATAATAAGTTTAATCGTACAATATTACTTTGTAAACATATTTTTTCGATGAAAAAAACCCGCTGAGTTTGATGCGCCCATTCTTCTCAAATCTGAGGCATTCGTTTTGGAATGGGTGAACTTTGTGAACTTTCAATAAGTTACGTCATATCCTATTTTGAATAAAATAATTGAATTTGACTGAATAATGGTTGAAATTTTATATTACTTAACAGTTATAGGATTAATAACATATCAATATTTTAATGATTGATAATATAAGTTAATATTATTTATCAAATACAAGTTTGGTTATTGGTAGATGTTAATGAATTTGAATATTTTATCATATTGTAGCTTTATAGATGTTAATAGGTAAAATTCAATGCACTTTTAAGATTCGGTGAACTTTAAAGATAAAGCTTATTTATAATATTTACAATTTGCTTCTTTTTCCACTCATTCACACTTATCAAAATGGTTTCATATCACCGCATTCCGTCCGACTTAAATTCCTTATAAACCTTTCCGATCCGGGAAACTGATCGCGCTGGACGCATCAGATCGGCGCCATTTTGGCGCTCACGCAGCGTTCTGTCAATTGTTACTTTAGTGTGCGTGACAAGGTATTTATATATCACTTTGTGTTAGTGTGCGTGCATTGCTAAATTGCAAAAATATAGGTTAACTGCCAACCTCAATTTTTTTCGACGTTTTCATAGCTGTCACAGTCTATTTAGACATATATATGATCTAAGA
Source organism: Leptidea sinapis (assembly GCF_905404315.1). Classification (NCBI taxonomy): domain Eukaryota; kingdom Metazoa; phylum Arthropoda; class Insecta; order Lepidoptera; family Pieridae; genus Leptidea; species Leptidea sinapis. The sequence continues at coordinate 31,297,967 of NC_066312.1, read as the reverse complement.
CTACTGTCTTAGATTAAGGATTGGTGCTGCTCCGCTGCACTTCAATTAGTTACTCTCAAAGTGCAGTGCTACGCCCAAGTGGGCGCACTCAAGCCAGTCCCGAACGATGTGAAGCGTTGACGTGCCACATGTTCTGTTAAACTAAAATGGCGGGTTCCGTAGTAAAACTTTATAGTAATAATACTAATAGAAATAAGAAAGACACATTGGGATCACATATTATCAGTAGGTAAGTATCTTGTATTTTATTAATTTCAATGTAAAAGAACACGAAGCGTATATTACAAATATTTGAAAGATGCCATTGAGTTTCAAGATTCCATGCACACAAGCATCTAACAGTTGCCGTAATAAAAAAGCTATTTGATAAATCAAAATTGGTCCTATTCTAACCCCCTCATTCATAATAGTCTGCTAACTTAAAGCATTGCTAATTCACACTCTGTCTTCTTCTATTGACCTAAGTCAGAATGAGAAAAAACACTCCTTAGGGGCTGTTTTAAGTTAGCGGACCATTATGAATAAGGGGGTAAGTATATACATAGACATATTACATATGTCGACTGTGTTTATGTTATATTTTATATGGAAAATCTTTCTTTAACGATTATTTATTAACTTTTCTCCTTAGCATTTAATTATTAAACCTTTTTTCTTGGAACACGGATTTACTTCAGAAACAACACAAAACTAGAAGTAAAAAAATATGCAATATTCCAGCGGGGATCAAACCCGCAACCCGAACCCTATCGTGAAGCAGTAATAGTATGTTATCATTATTGTGTTTCGGTGTGAAGGGCGCCGCAGCTAGTGAAATTACTGGATAAATGAGACTATCTTATGTCGGAAGGTGAAGAGCGCAGTTGTAGTGCCCCTCAGAATTTTTGGGTTACTTTTAATTACCATCAGCTGAACGTCCTGTTAGTCTCGTCATTATTGTCATAAAAAAGGCCTGACATGCTTAGCAATAGCAATCACCATTAAGCTCGCCACAACAGAGAACTAAGCTGAACATAGAAAATGAACAGCCACTTTGTGGTATCAATTACCGGTTGTTGGCTCCCGAACCGATACGACTGAGGGACCTTCAAGAAAGAGCATACTCCCACCATAAAGGTCTTGAAGGTATTATGGATGTTCATGGGCTCTTTACCACTCCCCATCACGACAGCCTCTTGCCCATTTGCTCCCCCTAATAAAAGAATACATAGACCAGAAAAAGTACTTATTAGTGTAAGTTGTAACTCAAAATTCAAAGCGTTAAAAATTGTCAACACATAACGAGTTACACTCTCAAATTATGTGATAAACTTGTGACATTCCAGTGTCATCAAGGCGAAAACACTCCAATTAAAACGCGGTAAAAATTATACGGGAGCGGAGCCTCGTCTCTGCGGATTCATTATGTCAAACGCGCCCACGAGAAACGATGTAATGGTGCGTACAGATAGGCGAAACGTAACATGAAATATACATAAATATCACACAGTAAAAGAAATCGCAGTACACATCGCTGCAATATATCGTAAAAGTTTACACTTTGTAACTATATTATAGTTAGGACGTCTTGTGCGTGCGGATACTCCCAAGGGAGTGCCGCTTGCGCCTCTCTTACTCCAAGAAAAGGTCGCCTTCGGTGGAGGCTTAAAGGGTACTTGCCTAAAGCTAACCTCAGGTGGTGTTTAGTGGGTAGGCACTTAGGTTTTTGCGTGAGTCCCATATAAACAACGAAGACATAGGCTGCGTTGGTATGCATGAGCATTCACCACCTCCCTCCCGTCGCGGTCGTTATCTCGGGTCAGCCGTTAGTCGAGTAGCCCTTGTTTGGGCGCAAAAAAAAGTGCATTACACGCGCACGCTACGAACATTACAAGCCGCGATGAAGCGACCCGTGCCGGTGAGGCACGACCGCGGCTGAATGGCTTCGTAGTATGTTCGTAGTGAATGCGCGGTATGAGCGCGCTATGCGTCCACGCTTGCAACGAACATGCGATGAAAGGTAGAATGATACATTTACATGTTACGTTTCACCAGTCTGTACGCACCTTAAGGGGCACAAAATTTTCCACATTTCAGAATAATTACATGCCCTCGCGTGCTTTGTAGAATTTCAGTGTTTCAAGCGAAATTTTGTTATGTTAAACGTTTGTTATTTTTATTCTGTGGCAATTTGAATAGCATTATGATGATAAAAAATATGCAAGGGTCAGGGCTATGCTAATTTGTTTTTCTAGTACACCCCTCTTATAATGTAGTCGTTTCAAAATGAATCATACTCGTGCATGAGTCTGTCTATTATATTGTATAATGTATGTAAAATAAAAGGAAATATGGTTGTGAATTTGTCATTCGACAGATTAAAATATCTATATATAAATCACATAGACGGCGTTGATTTTATTCCTCAGCAACCACACTACCACTTGTTGACTTGTGAGTTGACTTGTCTTGAAGAGAAAAGCTTGAAATGGTCAAGCTTGGTCTATGTGGTTAAAGTTGGTAAAAAGTTATTCAGGTTCACATTGCCCATAGAGTTAGTTTAAACTAGCATTGCATATGCAACCAGGCATGCATATGGTCATGAGACACGCAAGGTACGAGCAGGTCGTCACTAGTAATTTAAAATATTTTTAATAAATACCGACTAAAACCCGGAGAATATGTTGAATAGATTAAAAAATATTTAGTTGCCGTATGGAGTGACAATAATATAACATATTGCAACAACATCATAAAGCTACATCAGTTTGTAAAGGGGTTTTGACTTGGGGAGAAGAACTGATAAGAAACTCCTAAAACTCCCTACCTTTTTTTCTTAATAACATTTTATGCTATATTGGTTTAATTTACAAAAGTTAATTCAATCTATTCTAATTTATGTAATATATTATTTGCTTTATGCATAGTATAGTATCTATTAGTACGTACCACCCGGTTACATTATCTCTGAACCTGACGTCAATGACGTCACATCGTCGCTTTGGTACAAAACAAGCATCACTAGGATATTATTATTAATAAATAAACAAGGATTTTTTTTCAATTTTATTGATTGATGTAAAGGTGTTGTATTGTGTTGCTGATTCTTTTTATTATAATGATAAAAAATCAACAAAAAAAAGTCTGGGCTAAGTACAATAAGTATTTATTTTTCTGGAAGTACTATTATAGTGACAAAGAACAACAGAAACTCCAGAACTATTAACAACAAAAGTCAAAACGTAACAATGAAAACTTCAAAAGCAATAAGTAATGGCACAAAAATATCACGGAATACATTACATTACATGTAAAATAATAATGTAAACGGTAATGAAACTGCAAACCGTACTGACACAACACGAAGAGCGCGAGGCAGTGAAAGGGGAACAGGAGGAGAAGTGTAAATAACAATTTTGTTTTGCCAATAAATTATTGTCATAGCTCTATCTAGCTCTAGCCTGTACCCTGTATGCGGTGTAATACCATGTCCAGTATAAAGTAAAAAATATATATATATTCAGATAGTTTAAATTATAATACTAGAACAAATCAAGAAAAGTTAAACACAACAATAAAAACTAAATAACTTAAGGAGGAGAATTAAGTAGACAATGACAAGGAAAAGATTAACAAGAATATATAAAAGAAGTGTTTTCTTTCGTAAAAATTAAAAGAATGATTACAAGAAGTAAGAGATAGAATATGACGGAAGTCACAAGGAATAACCACACAAAGGCAAGAAAGAAATAACTAGCAATGAAACTATTTCACGCTTAAGAAATATAGAAACGAAAATAATACATCAACCGATTCAACAACAAAAAGATAAAATGAAAAATTATAAAACGACATCAACCATTAATCGTTCGTAATATAAAAGCAATATTTCAGTAAAACTAACGTTAATACGGACATTAGAATGTCGCGTGCCGGGGTTGCAGCGTCAAGGCTACCGAATGATTACTTACTAGGAACGCAGCAAACCTTTGATAACATAATTTTGCCCTGACCTTGCTGTGTATCGGTAGTTCAAAAGCAATTGATGGCATTCCCAGGGCTTTCAACTTAGTGAGAATTAATTGGCATCATATATATTTATACATCTCTTTTTAACCGACTTCAAAAAGGAGGAGGTTCTTTTTATGTATGTACACCTATTACGCTGATAGTTATGATCCGATTTACGTAATTCTTCTTTAGTTCGATGCGGAATAGTTTGGCCCAGTAGTTTTGATTTTATGAAAATTTTTTTGTCTACGTGGATGATATAATTGTTTTTTGTGTACGGTTTCATTCAGGTTGATTAAAAAAAACTACGTTTAGAAAAGCCGACTTCAAAAACTCAAACGTATAAAATAACTTAATATTTTTTTTATTTAATACACATATTATGCAAACCTTTACCATTAATATCAATAAAATACTATTATTTGTTTATATTGATAGCTTTGAAGTCGGTGCCAAGCCAAATCTAATAGTAGGTACCTACACTAGCCACGCGTGACTTTGAGCAGGATAGCTTCGTCTAGAATAAAACAACCCAAGCGGGCAGACACGTGCGGCCAGACGTCCTTTTAATAATTACAGTAAGTAAGTTTTATTTTATTTAGGGCTTGGCACCGGCTTAAAACCTATCAATAGGTAGCACATAATATATATAATAATACTAGCTGAGCCAGCAAACGTTGTATTACAATATAAAGTAGTAAAAAAAAATTCAATAGTATAAATTTTTGGAGTTTGAAAAACAGACGAACGATTCTCAGACCTACTAAATATATCGTACATAAAATTTATCGTACTACAATAATCATTATATTCGATTGCCATCTTACAACTCTATTGCGTATCTGTGGATGGAAGAGAACAATATTAAAATCGCGATACAAAAATAGGTGATGATCGTAGACCGGTAAAAATTTGAAGTTGTATGTATTTTTTAATGTTAAATCATAATAAAATAAAGAAATGTCCAATAAAAAAAAATTTTTTTGAAGGGTGAACAACCCTTATCACTTAGGGGTATGAAAAATGGATAGTAGCCGATTCTCAGACCTATTGAACATGCATATAAAATTTGGTAAAAACAGTAAAGCCGTTTCGGAGGAGTAAGGTAACTAACATTGTGACACGAGAATTTTATACTTACATAAGATTTTATTAATATTAAAGGTAAAGGTTTGCATAAAATGTGTATTAAATTATTTTATACTTTTCAGCAAACTGTCTAACAGCAAGAGACTCTGTCTAGAAGTTTAAATTATCTAAGCCTTATTTATATACAATTTTTCTTAATCCTTCCTACTAATATTATAAATGCGAAAGTTTGTGAGTGTGTGTGTATGTTTGTTACGTCTTCACGCAAAAACTACTGAATGGGTTTTAATGAAACTTTACAATAACATAGCTTACACATCAGAATAACACATCGGCTACAATTTATAAAGATATAGTGCGAAGGAAACGATGGCTAGTTCTTGCGTCAACTCGTGAACGGGTGCTGATTGTTGTGCCAGATCAAGCTGTTATAGTTAATGAATCATTGTATATGTTGGATATAATTACTGATTGTGACAGTAATCACGACCATCATGTTCACGAAGCAACCCTCCAACATTCGATAATTCATATTTATACATTTAGTTATTTATTACTTTTCATGAAATAATTTATATTGGGTGCAGCACAAACTAATTACGTTATATATTTTACAGCCATTGTAAAATACTGTATTCGATTGAAAAGAGTAGCCGTTGAGTTTCTTATATGTTCTTCTCACGAGCTCAACTTTTTAAGAACATATGGTAAATTCAGTAATTTAAAAGAAATATTTGTAGTGACGATTCAGAACCGTTTAGTTTAAGCCTATTTGAATAAAGTTTATGATACTTTGACTGTTACCAATAGATAGCCACATTTTTGTGAGTGTCAATATTAAACCGTAAGACGAAAAGACTATTTCGTGGTAGTCTGATTTAAAAAGTAAGTGTGAGAAAAAACGGTCGAACACTTAAAATACTTTATATTCATCTTCTTAGTCGGACACTCTTGTCAGAGTGGTCGTGGTTGCGCTGACGAGGTACATGGTAGGGTGTTCGGTGGGTCAATATCCTTTCTGAGGGTAGATCTCCTGGCGATGTGCTTCCATTTCTGACGGTTAGAGGTTACGAGTACACTGGACTATGGTGGACTCAGTAGCCTTTGTAATGGCGTCTATCCAGCGGGCCCTGGCCCTGAACTACCAGTCTCTCCATCGAGTTCTCATTTCTAGAGACGTGACCAAAGAACTTCAGTATTCTTAGTTGCACAATTGACTTTATATTATGGCAAAACAACGTTTGCCGGGTCAGCTAGTAAATAATTAATTAGATAGGTAAATTGTTAATATTGACGAGGAAATAATAAAGCTTGCTAATATACATAAAATAAATATCACCCTATAGAGATGTACACATAATCAGAACAAATTACAATGTCGCTAGAAAGCTAACTGTAAATGAATTATTGATTACTGAAATGCAGAGTTACATGTCCCTGTACTAGTTATCGTTATTGCACTGTAGAACATATTATAAATACAGCGTGCACCTAAAATGGCGACATTGTACCATAGAAATAAAATGTACCTACCTATCATATATTCAAAATGACACTTAGGACACGCAAAAGTGTTTCACTTCGATTGTCCTCTATCGATAGGATATCGATAATTGAGGCCAAATAATATCGAGAAACTATCGGAAGTATCGATATTTTCGTATAATTGAACCCTCAATATTCAATGTAATATCGATAGCTCTACTTCCGGCTAATAATAGATCATCTATCGATAACCAAAGTATCGATAGGTCAACAACAGCAGCCCGCACGCACGACGCGACGATGACAGCTGCGCGAAAAATAGCGGGAGCGCGGTAGGTGCGGGGACAACATCTCGCTCCGCCCAGAAAATTAAGGCCTTTGGCAGATACAGAACCCTTAATAAACACAAGAGTGGAACCACTTGCCTTACATATAAAAACTTTGAAGTTAATTAAAGTTTTTCAATTTACAACCAAAAAAATATAATTTTAATCACCCTTAAATATTGGGCGCTACAATAGGCTAACAATACACGAGCCAGACAGACTGGCGCCGTAATGAGTAACGTTACGATGCGGTTTAATCTACCATAAGAAGAAGAGGAAGAAGCTATCACTTTAAAAAAAATACATAATCCACTTAACTATATGAATGTTCCATAATATCATTTCAGAACATCCTGTAAGTAATCCAGCGCTAGTGTAGGCACTGAAGCCTATTTGTCCAACGCCCGCCATAGCGGAGCGTGCCGTAACCGTTCAGTAATATATGAGTAAGGCTTAGAACATATAGGCGTATTGACGACTTTATATATAACTAGCTGACTCGGCAATCGTTGTTTTGCCTTATAAATTGTATTGATCTTTTTCTTGCTAGTTGATAAGAGATGGCGCTAGTTGTATTCATTAGTAACAATCACACTTCTTTTATATTTTGTATAATTCACACATTTATATTTTGTATAATTCACACTATAGTTTTATAAATTATAGCCTATTTGTTATTCTGGTGTGTAAGCTATATTATTGTAAAGTTTCATCAAAATATATTCAGTAGATTTTGCGTTAAAGAAGTTCAAACATACATCCAGACATACAAACTTTCACATTTATAATATTAGTAGGATTCTAGCTGACCCAGCAAACGTTGTATTGCCATATAAGGTAATAATTAATATTTATGGGGTATAAAAAATAGATGACGACCGATTCTCAGACCTACCAAATATATCGTACAAAACTTATCGTACTACAATAATCAGTAACCAGTGGGAGGATCCTTTGCACAGGATGCCGGCTAGATTATGGATACCACAACAACGCCTATTTCTGCCGTGAAGTAGTAATGTGTAAGCATTATTGTGTTTTGGTCTGAAGGGCGCCGTAGCTAGTGACATTATTGGGCAGATGAGACTTAACATCTTATGTCTCAAGGCGACGAGCGCAATTATGTTAGTGCCACTCAGAATTTTTGGGTTTTTCAAGAATCCTTAGCGGCACTGCATTGTAATGGACAGGGCGTATTAATTACCATCAGCTGAACGTCCTGCTCGTCTCGTCCCTTATTGTGACTTAAAAAAAATCATTAAATTCGATTGCCATCTTGCAACAATCAAAACAAATAGATGAAAATTTGAAGTTGTGTGTGATTTTAATGTTAAATCATAATAAAAAAAAATAAAAATTGTCAAAAAAAATATTTAGGTGTGACCCTTATCATTTAGGGGTATGAAAAATTGATGTTGGCCGATTCTCAGACCTACCCGATATACACACAAATTTTCAAACAAACTGATTTAGCCGTTTCGGAGGAGTTTGGTAACAAATACCGGGACACGAGAATTTTATAAATAAGATAGTGTCCAATTTTAGTTTGTCAATGTATCAAATAGTACGTAGCTAATGCCAAGCGTGGCTAACTGTTTACGACTTGTCATCCAAAATCGATTACTGTAACAAAGATTCGCTCACCTTTTTCTATCTTGCTAAAACTTACCCACGCCATTCACCAGTTATACAGAGATAAGAGACAAAGTTATCTGTGAATTATAACTTGCGATCAAGGATAACAACAGCCAAAATGAGAAAACTCTTAAGCGGCCGATTCTCCGACACTTCATTTACGCCTCGAGACTCTTGTTAGTAATAAATTTCCCTCGAGAATATCCGATTTCTGTTCCAAAATATGCAAATGTTATGAAATTGGAACGGCCTTCTTATAATTTTACTCGGCTTGGCTGTTTGGCACGAGAAGCATGAACTTAGTTTATTTCTGTACTTATATTAAATGTATTAACGAGCCTATTTACGGGAGCGAACGGTACGAGACTATTTCTACCCGACTGCGCGACGGAAAGGAGGTTAAATGTGCTTATCAGTCGATATGTATGTTTGTTACTTTGTGGTGGTATAGAGACGATGAAGGCCGATTATGAAAAAAATACAAATTTATATATTTATAAATCTACTAAAGATAATAATATATAAACAGCTAACTAAGATCTATATTGTGCTAGTAACCAGGCTTCAAAACGAAATGCAAGTCTCATGGAAATCTTAATTATTAGTGCCTTATTATTAAGATTTCTATGGTTAGCCTAATACTAAGGCGTTTGTCTAGCGTGGGGTTTCGCCCAGAGCCTCGTTATGGGGCAATCTAGCCTACTCACTATCAAACCAAGGATGCAAGGTGCTGGAAGCGATTCTTTTCTTCATAACCATAATATACTTAATATATAATAATTTAATAACTTACCGGAAGCACTGCAGTATTTTGGAAAATCTAATAGAATCCTCAGCGTGCTTATTTTACTAAACGTATAAGCCTCTACTTATTTCTTTTGTTGTGTTTTTTTATTCCTAGTTGCATCAATAAAAGTATAGGTATCCTCCTCATTCAACAATTTAAGTTACTAATTTCTCAAAGAGGGTGATAAGCAGTAGTGTGTCCTCGGAAGTAAACTAGTTTAATAATATGCTCCCTCCGCTCGGGATTCTACTACAGAGTTTTCCGGTTTACTCTGGATTGAAAGAAAAATTCTCGTCATTAAAATAGTTCTTTGTTCCTTGGTAAGCAATCTACCGCAGTAATTTTTCTAATTCATTTTTCAAGAAACTAAGAAAGCATTTGTATACGGTCAAGTCCGGTCAAACGTGAAAAAAAAACGTTTTAAACGAGGCATAATACGCATAATCGTTAGCCGGAAGACGTCCACTGCTGGACAAAGGCCTCCCCCAAAGATTTCCACGACCGGTCCTGCGCTGCCCTCATCCAACGTATTCCGGCGATCTTGACCAGATCGTTGGTCCATCTTGTGGGGGGCCTACCAACACTGCGTCTTCCGTTACGTGGTTGGCATTGGAGGACTTTACTGCCAACGGCGATCTGTCCGTCGAAATATGTGCCCTGCCCACTGCCACTTCAGTTTCGCAATCATTTGGACTATGTTGGTAACTTTGGTTCTCCTACGGATCTCCTCATTTATGCTCGCAGGGAAACTCAGAGCATAGCCCTCTCCATTGTCCTCTGAACGACCAGGAGCTTTCTCAGAAGACCCATAGTTAGAGACCACGTCTGCGTACCGTATGTCATTATTGGCAACACACATTGGTTGAAAACCTTCGTCTTCAGACGCTGTGGTATTTAGGACGAGAAGATTTTACGGAGTTTCCCGAACTCTGACCATTCTATTTATCCCGTGGTGTACTTATTTATGTTAGGCTCAACTAGTTCAGCCTAGGCTAAACGGGTTTTTCCAATGGCCGTTAGGAGAAACTAGTTTAAACTAGTCTGTACCCGTTTATCCTATCGCCTCAAGGATAATCTAATTTGGCCTAAAACACTAAAAAGTATAAAATGACATAATAAAGATTTAATTTAATACACCTCTTATGCAAACCTTTAATATTAATAAAATACTATTATTTGTAAGTACATACTATTGATAGATCGGTGCCTGTACGTGGCGAGTGTAGGTATACCTCTATTACATTCAGCTCAGCATGAATGAAAAGTATTGGGCCAAACTATGTAAAATCTTTATAGGACCAAATAGCAACTATACCGCATCAAACTAAAGAAGAATTACGAAAATCGGTTGATAAATCTCAGCGTAATCGTTGTACATACATAAAAAATACCAATCGAATTGATTTCTTCTTCGAATTTTGAATTGACCTCCTTCTTTTTAAAGCTGGTTGTCAACTAGTTTGTCCTTAAATCGAGCTTGGCGTTAACATATATACTTAATTTACGATCTAAAAAGTACACGTAAAATGCTTTAGAAAAGCACCAAGTGTTAATGGCATATTGATTGTTCATCAATAAACGCCTACTACATTAGGTAAATCAATCGAAACAACCTGCAACGCCTATCGTATTCATTTGTGTGTTTGCACGATGTAAAGTCCTTTTTAACCGGCTTCAAAAAAGAAAGACTTTTTTTATGTTTGTTACCTCAGAACTTTCTGCTGGGTGAGCCGATTCTGATAATTCTTTTTTTATTTGAAAGCTGGTGCTTTTCGTGTGGTCCCATTTGGTAAAGATCTGACAATGAATCCATGAGAAAACCATAAAAGTCTTAAGACTCTAATTCTAGTTACGATAATTGTTATTTTTGGAGACGGTGTCAGAGACGAAAATGAATCCAACATAAACTCTGAATCAATTACTTGATTATAAATAGTAAGTATCATTTAGATCGCAGTAAGATGTCCAAGAAGATGGGCAAAATTATCTTTTTGAAAACCAATTTCTTACACAAATTTAATTTGAAAACAAAATTTATGAACGATGTGGGACTAGACCGCGTTCAGTTCGCGAACGCTTTTCCACTGAGCCAACCATTCGAGTGACGTCACGTTCATAAATTTTATTTGTGCAATTAATCCCAGAACTTTGGGTTATCACTTTAAAAAAAATAAGCCAATTTAATCTCTGGCAGAGCTTCAGGGTGACCTTCGTGTCTGATCTCACATTATCACTTATATAATTTAAAAGGAATGAAGCAGTACAAATCCTTTGCCTCCAAAATCGGGGAGGCGATGGTTGGCCCATGCGTTTCGTAGCGTTACTTGTAGTGGCAAGTCCAGCTTACCTGCTTCATGTTTTTAAATTATTATATTTATACAATATATAAAAATTAATTGGTGTTCGTTAGTCTCGCTAAAACTCCAGAACGACTGGACCGATGTGGCTAATTTTGGTCTTGAATTATTTGTGGAAGTCCAGAGAAGGTTTAAAAGATTGAATAAATATGAAAATACTTAGAATTAAATAAAAACAACAATTTTGATTTTCCTTTGATGTCCTCCGTCGTTCAGAAATCAAATAAAAATAATAGTTTAAAATGAAAAACTAATTACAATTTTTAAATCTATAAAAAACAAAATAAACTTTATTTATTTTATTTATCGTAATTATTAATATACTTATTGTAACTATAGTAGGTAGATATTAACTACAGTTGTTAACTATCTATCAGATTATTTTTATGTATATTTATAAGTCTTAAGTTTTGTCAAAAAAAAATCTGAACCTAACCGCACCACAAAACAAAACAAAAAATATAGTTTCTCAGAAAGCTTTAAATTGATAAACAGGCTGTATGATAACTGTGTGTGTCTGTCAATATCAAATTGAAACCTTATAAATATCCAGTATTTCAGTAAAACTCTGTTTTGTACGTAAGCAACATCAAATTGTAATTAATCGAAAATAATAATAAAATTTCATTCATTTCAGCATTTTTTTTATCTGTTTTAATATAAAAAGGATTCCTTTTGGTTTTTTTTTATTAAGTTTATTTAATACAAAGTTTAGGTCTTTTATTTATCGATTGAGGCAGTACGAGGTCTGCCGGGTCAGCTAGTCGCTAATAAAATGCTCGCAAAATACTTTGACTTATTTGCAGTGTGTGTTGATTGATTCATCTATAACTGTACTCAATAACTCTTGATTTTACGTATTAATTTACATGAACGTTTTTTCATTTACTCGTGTAAGACATTGACTATTTGACGTTTGAGTATTTTTGTTACATCACTTTACATAAATTGTAATTGAATTGATTTGCAAAACTATGTTAATGTTAATTTAAAAGACTCTGAACCTTTTCAAAGTGGTGGTAAATGTAAAAAGAAAAGAAAACTTAACATTCTAAAGTGTCATTCCCTTGACCTACATGAATGAAGTGATTCTGATTGGATTTCATTTATCATCTGGCGCTCAAATCCTCGTTTCATATGAGTATATTTGCAATTTACCTAACAACAATAGGAAACGTTCATTAAAATACTCAGTTTGTTAAAATATTTGATGGGGGAGCTAATAGGTAAGTAGCTTCTGTAATCGGGAATGAAAAGCCAACGCATGAGTAATCCTGCAATACCAAAAGCCAAGAGTTGTGTTGGTGACTTTTGAATGGAACTAATACTTACATGAACCACTTTCTCATCGAGCAGCCACTGGAGAGCCGTGTTGGAAGCGTTGGCAAGTGTTGTCAGCGCTGACTTCTCCCAGGTGACGTGTTCCCAGTGCTCTGTCATGAGCGCTGCGCATAGCATGGCCGTCGAACAACTACAACAATGAAGAATATCATTGAATTTTAATTTCTACCTTATAATATGCTCTATAAATATTAATCATGAAATGATAGCTTTTCATCCAGTGGAAAAAAAACGTATACGCACCACGTGAGATAAGTAGGACATTACCACCCGTGATTGTCAATATTCCGCGGGTGAGAATGACCTATTTTTCTCATTAGGTGCGTAATATACTATTTTGTATGGCGTATTTATGTAAGGGCGCTGATGTGGGACGCGACTTGCGTAGACACTCTGGCTCCTTCTCATGTCCAAGTTACGTCAGTTAGTGCTGGGGCTGCTGCTTCAACTGCCGTAGACAGCAAGCGTCGCAAATATATCGGTTTTTAGTAGATCATACATCTTTGTGCCGTTTGCTGTCGAGATACATGGCCCGTGGGGTCCAGATGCGTGGAGAATGTACAAAGTACTATCTACGCGCCTCAATAGGGCTCGCAGAAACCAAAGCCTAGCTATCCAATACTAGAACACAGGCAACGCTGCCAGTGTTCTTTGTACTCTTCCCCATAATGATAGATTTAATTTAATGTAATCATAGTATTGTAAATATAGTTATATTATTTGTTTTATTTGTTTGATCGTTTAGGTTCCGAAATAATTAGTTGTTTAGGCTCTGCGAAGCGGGATCGTCGACTGATGTGACCCTACCATGTGTGATGTGTCACTACACCACAGTCACTACTAATTATGTTGAGAATGGCCGTCCGAGCAGCGTGCGGGCACACCGAAATATTTAAATAAAGCGAAAATGGAAGCTAACTTTTGTTTAAAGAAACCTCCCTCCCATAGATGAATAAAGTATATGACTGTCATCATTATCAAAACCATTTCAGCCGGCAGACGGTCCACTGTTGGACAAAGGCCTCCCCCAAAGATCGCCTGACGATCGGTCCTGCGCTGCCCTCATACAACGTATTCCGGCGATCTTGACTAGATAGTCGGTCCATCTGTGGGGCCCTAACAACACTACGTCTTCCGGTACGTGGTCGCCATACGAGGACTTTACTGCCCCAACGGCCATCTGACCGTCGAACTATGTGCCCTGTCCACTGCCACTTCAGTTTCTCCTCATTTCTGATTCGATCTCGCATTTGTATTAATACATTGCTGTATTGATATGACATTAACAAGGACTAGGAGATAATTAATAAGAAGCACCAAAAAGTATGCTGGATAGCCATAGTATCCAATATGGATGCCATTGACACATAATTTGTGCGATAGGTATAGTGCAAAAGACGTGCTAATTGCCGAAAAGAAAAGCAACAGTGCGGTTTTATTAAACCGCAATGCACAAGTGAAACTTTTTTTTACAAAAAAAATAATTTACAAATTGCCTTTTGTCTCATACCACTGTCGGTGAAACTGGACATTAGAAAATAATTCTATAGCTGCGACCTTGATCGACAATATGTAAATGTTTCCATTATACAAACATTAGGGTGCTCTGTTACAGCTAGTCCCAAGTATCAAGGCTGTTTGATTGTTCGGTACTCCCTATTGTTAATATTTTACATTACAGAGCAAAACACAAATTTTGCTAGTTGAAATGTGTCAGCGCTGTATTGTAGTCTTTGTTTGCCGTGGAAATGCGTAGGATGGATTAAAGACTGAAAGTTATACTTTGAAAAATAATCTAGGCATATTCATCTACATATCTATAAAGGTAAGTCTATATGCTTAACATAATATTAATGATAATCTATATATGCATACGTAAAGCGAAAATTTTGTAACCTTTTTTAAAAACAATGCATGAATGAATGATCGTTAAATTTAAACACAGTTAAAAGTTTATATGGAGAAGAAGCGCATAAAGCTATTTCTCTTGTATAAAATGCCCAAATATATATATATATATTAAATTAATTAAAATAAATATTATACACTACTTCTTGAATGACACACGCTTACATTATAGAGGTTTAGTCTTTGATATTTTTATGACAATAAGGAACGGACGAGCGGGACGTTAAGGTGATGGTAATTGATACGCCCTTCCCATTAAGATGGAGAGCCGCTCAGGACACTTGAAAAACTCAAAATTTCTGAGTGGCACTACAATAGCGCTCGTCACCTCTAAAAATAAGATGTTAAGTCTCATTTGCCCAGTTATTTATAATATATAAGTCATAGTACCACGAGAATCCAACTAGAAAAGAAAGATGAACCATTCAGAGTAGAAAAGGAGTCCCTCAATCTCCAAAAGTTATTCTCAGCGGTTCTCGAAACAATTTCTAGGCCCTGCCTAGGAAAACCGCGGAATCAATGTCGACGGAGCCTCCCTAACACACCGAAATTTCGGAAAACATACAACAAATGATACATCAACTAGTGGATGAAAGTGAGAAGATATCTTAAAAGTTGAACCCATAGAAAACGAAGGTGTCCGTCAGGTCTACTAGTATGAACTAAATAGAATTAAACTTAAGTGGAGTATTAATTCCTTGGTCATGTCACGCTTTGCACTGATATGCGGACTGCGGTCAAAGGTACGTTTTAGTTACTCATGTGCTGCGGTGCAGACGTCTTTTACATAACATAGTCTGAGAGCCAGTATACATTTACCTACGGGTCAAACAAATACATTTTATTTATTTTTTACATTTTGCCTGCAAATTTGATATTTCAATGAATTGTCAATATAAATGGAAGACAATACGATTTAATAAGATATTCAGATGAAATACTACTAATTATTTTTTTGGAGATAAACTCTACAAGCTACCTACCTATCTTAATATGATTATACATATTATTACTGTAAAATAAATTAGACTTCGGCTGAACTCAATATTGGATTTTTACTATGATATGCCAGTGGCATCTAACACCCATTGCTAAACAGAAAAAATTACCTTTAGGGTCATGTTTGCCGCTAATGAATAAAAAATGGTGCTGTGCATTAGAAAAAAAAGGGTGTGCCTGTAATCTTTACGCGCGATTGAAGTAAAACTTAATTATAAGTAACTTTAGGAATAATTAACAGATACATATATATATATATATATATATACTTTTTTTGCTTATCTGAAAGCTCATAGACAAAATATGTTGTTTTTTAGTTTGCTCTTGTTTGTCTCACCTATTCTAGGACAGTATATAACAAATATTCTTAAAAAGTTTTAAGACAAGAAGATTTAATTTATACAATATAAATATATACTCACATTGATTAAAGCCGTGTTATTAACAAATTATTGAATAAAAATAATTAAATTATTAATATCACACATATCAATATAACGTTGTTATTGAATATTAACGAATATGGACGAAGAAAAATTAACGAATGTCGCGAACGTCAGACTGAGGACTTTTATTAATTATTTATTACAAAGTAGTCATAAATGAACAAATACGGAAGTACTAACGTTACTTCCGTCAGAAAAATATTCTGAGTTACCCCCAAGTCACGCCTAAAGAAGTTTAGTCAATAATTCGAAAAAATTGCATATATTTACATTTGTGTAAAATAAACTTCGTATTCAGAGATATATAAGCATATCTATAAAAAGGACGGAAGTAAAAGAAAAATATAATTATAACATAACTATTTTGAATGAGAACTTATACGATATTTTTATTTTAGAAAATGAATTAGGGTTCTAGGTTACGAATTTATGAACTAAGTCCGATTCAGATTGCCAATCACACGATTTACTTATGTTAATTAAACGTCGCTAGCTCTGCGGCTATATAACTAAACTTCTACGTGGCTCTGCGAAACTCTTGCCAAATACAGTTAACGTCTCAGCTGCAAATGGTATCACGTGGTTGATGATAAGTTTCAATCGATTTCAACACGCTTACATACGAACAATGAAGTTCAATGAACTTGGCGCACTTGAATCACTTGAACTTTTATCACTGAAAACATTATGATTTTGATAAACAGATAATGACAAAGCTTTTAATTTAACTTTTAAAACATTTACGCCTAAAATTTTTCGTATATCGTATTACAATCGGCCACGGAGTAGAGGTGAAGTTTGCTCTTAAGTTAGTTTGGTCGAGTAATCTACGGCGCCAGATTTAAGCTCCGATTCCCATATTCCGTACTTTTATCTTATGTAAAGCATAATATATATATAAATCAATTTTTTTTTGATCATTAAGTTGATATAAAAAAAGTTTCAATTGCATCATGTTTTCATAAAAATACACAAATTATTTTTTATCATTAGTCACAAACTCACAAATATACTTGATGCTAGATTATCACCTAAGCCCAATAATACATTATTGTTAATGTACCTCCGACTGATTTTTATGGTTCCGTACCCAAAGGTCAGTGAGCTTTTTTCCTTTAAAAGTTTCTTTTACACCGGCTTAAGCTCTATCAATAGCTAGCACAAAGAAATAATAGTAGATATTTAATTAATATTAAAGGTTTGCATATAAGGTGTATTAAATTAAATCCTTATAAACTTAGTTTATACTTTTTCGTATATGAAGTCTTTTGTAAACGTAGTTTTTATTTTTATTAAAACCGCTGACAAACAGACGGACAGCCGGGTGTCAGTAATAGGTTTACAATGGGCTAGGCCAAAGACATTTAAAGAGATTAGACCGACAATACCAACGATTACTATTGAGTCAGTGTCAACCAATTTGTGCGGGGGATATTATCATGGCGTCCATAACGCGTTCAAAATTAACCAAACACATTGCTTTTCGCCAAAATCGGTACCTAGGACGCCTCAATGTGTCCCTACACTTAATATAATACTAGCGATTCCCGCCCGCTTCGCTGGGCGTATTTTAAACTGAAATAAATTAAACAAAAAGTAGCTAAAAACCATCTAGGATAAATTTCGCATCAAATGGTGGTAGTTTCATGTCGATACGATCATACGATAGTTTAGGCGTGATTGAGCCTCAAACAAAGAGCATTTTCATTATATATATTATATAGATAGAAGACTACTAAGTTCTTTGATAATTGTTGGCAGTTGTGTACATGCCCAGAACCACCAACTCTCATTGGTAGCATATACACAATAACGTACAGGTATCGCGTGAGTTGAATGCAGAGTTTAGGAATGCCATAGATATGTGACTTAATTATAATAATTGATGACCATAATCTTGGAATGTCGATAAATTTAAACAATGCTTCAAGTTTACCATTTCACACTAGGTTGCCCTGTGCTGCCCCGGGGCGTAAAAATTATAGGGTAGTCCCAGGTCCAAGGGTGTCGTAAGAGGCGACTACGGGCTTTTTGAAAGTGGGAGAGTCACGCTGCTGTCTTATGACGTCAGCACAATCGGGCCAGACTCGTCCGGGTTACTTACCACACTCGCAACATAGCGGCCTAGTGCCGCTATGTTTCGCAAAGGTTAGTGTCGAGGACCAAAGGCCATTCCCCCCCCCCCCCCCCCCCCCACCAAAATATGAGAGCGGTATCTAAAGAGAAATTACCCAGGAGGGTACCCGCTCTTGTAGAGACGGAGTATCCCTCCCCGAGCATTCGCGCTCGGGCTGCCCCTCGTATTCTGGGGAGGGCACAGTACCGCGTATGTCACAGGACAAACAGGGCAGGACACCACGGCACCCCGCTCCACGCTTAATGTGGACTTTTGTAACATCCGGGGAATTCACTCCAACTTAAACGCCGTCCACCATCACCTTGAGACGGCGCAGCCGGCCTTGTGTTTCCTTACGGAGACGCAGATATCTCGACCTAGCGATACGTCATATTTAACGTACCCCGGGTACAAAATTGAGCATAATTTCATGCCTCATGCCGGAGTATGTGTGTACGTTAGGGAGGATATCTGCTTTCGCCGTCTCGGCAATTTTGAGGGTAGGGGCCTGTCTACTATCTGGCTCCGCGTAGATTTAGAGGGCCGCGTCCGCATCTATGCGTGTGTCTACAGGTCCCACAGTGGTAACGCAGAAACGGATCACCTCATGGGCTGCGTTCAAGCGGCATTTGATGACGTGCTTGCTCAGATCCCCTCCGCTGAAATCGTAGTCTTGGGTGATTTCAACGGGCACAATGCCGAATGGCTTGGATCACGTACCACAGACTACGCAGGGCGATCTGTGCATAATTTTGCATTGGCGTATGATCTGTCCCAATTGGTTGAGTCGCCGACGCGGCTCCCGGATGTGGATAGCAACATGCCATCCTTATTAGATCTTCTGCTGACTACACATCCCGATGGTTACCAGGTCTCTGTCGACGCCCCTCTCGGAACGTCCGACCATTGCCTGGTCAGGAGTGTAGTGCCTATCCGACGCCAACGTCGCAGACCACCAGCGAACCGCCGCGTTTGGCACTACAAGTCTGCAGATTGGGATAGGATGCGTTCCTTTTTTGCATCCTACCCTTGGGGCAGGGTTTGTTTCCCTTCGGATGATCCTAGTGCCAAGCGCCGTAGCAGTAGCCGATGTGATACTGCAGGGCATGGATATTTTTATACCAAGCTCTGTAGTATCGATCGGTGGCAGATCACAGCCCTGGTTCGATGCGTCAGTTAAAGCAGAAGCCTTTAACTGACGCATCGTATCATCATAGCGAAGGCCTTTGATCGTGTATGGCACAAGGCGCTCCTCGCAAAACTTCCATCATTTGGGCTTCCCGACGAGAGCTTATGCAATTGGACCTCCAGCTTCCTCACTGGGCGCAGCATACAGGTCGTTGTCGACGGTTATTGCCGTGAGCTGTGAAGCCCGTGTTCCGGGACGATACGACATGGGTACCTTCAAGAAAAGCGCGTACACCTTCCTTAAAGGCCGGCAACGCTCTTGTGATTCCTCCTGATTCGTGATAAGGAGTGCTCCTTAACACGGTAAGCGACGACTACGGCACAGCACTACACTACAGGCGCGCGAGGTGAGGCGTGCGGACAGCGGGGGGAGATAGTCACGCTCTTTACCTCACGCCTCGACTGCATTCAACTCGCGCGTAACTTTGGATACATTTTAATATTTATATTTATTAAGTAATCTAAGTCAATTGCACCCTAAATAGGACACTTTACCGCTTTATAATAATGTGGTACCTGGTGAGAAGTAACGTCGCCAGAAGATAGAAGACGGATGGGTGCACTGCGCCGCACTCCCCCTGCGGCGTCTCAGTCTGCGCTTCCATGTTTGCTCCCAGTTTGTGGTAAGCGATGTAGGCGCGGGCGGGACTCCCGTGGGAAGCAATTTTCGAAGCCTTATATCGATCTTGCCAGCAATGAATCTGTTCATGTGGTCTTAGACCAAGAACCTGAAACAAGAAGTTGTATTAGTAACTGTTTATTATTGTAACTAGATGGGCCCCGCGGCGTTTTCCCCGCGTAACCCTAATTTAAGATACAAATTCCTATATTACGAGCACAAATAAAACTCTTATTTTTTAAATAGATTTAGATTAACTGTGTAAGGAGAAAATCAGTCACACAAAATTATCGATTACTAATTTAATCAAATATTTTTTAAATATTTGGATGATGTTAGAGCCACTAACGATATGGGTACCTTCAAAAAAAGCGTATATATTTTCAAACGGGCCGGCAACGCTTCTGTGATACCATTGGTGTTGCAAGAGAATGTAGGCAGAGGTGAACTTAACATCGGGTGACCCTTGCCTACGTTCGTTTGTCGTCCTGACACCTATTCCATAAAAAAAAAACTAATGACGATAGATAGTAAAGGCCACTTTTTTTGAAAGATTTACTAAGGATTAATATATTGATATCTATAACTTAAGTATCTACCAGTAAAAAACAATTATGCCACGCGGATAAAGCAGTTCGGTAATGAGTAGATAAATATATACAGAGATATTACTTACGAGTAGAAAAAAATTAATTAACTTCAACTTTTATCATAAATTTCGATTAATTCAACAGTATTTTTTTAAGATTCGTTTTATTTTTTCCCCGAATTACTAGAAGACTTTATTGAAATGATTTTTATGCGTAATATTGTTTCTATTAATACTATATTCTAAATTTTACTCCCAATAATAATATGAATAAATATGATAATTTTGAATTCGACTTTATTGCGCCCGCTCAGGTCTGAGGCTTTCTGACGATAAGTTAGGTTTCGCCTTTCAGTTCAAGCTACTTATATTACCTGTATAGCCGAGTGGTTAGCGATCCTACCTACTAAGCTAGAGGTTCTAATCCCGGTAGATGCAAGCATTTATATGATGAATATGGATGTTTGTTTCCGAGTCATGGATGTTTAAATGTTTATATGAAATTTATGTATGTTTATATGAATTTATGTATGTTTAAGTAAGTATATTGTATTAAATATATCATTGTCTTGTAACCCATAACACAGGCTATATATGCTTAACTTGGGGTAAGATAATTTGTGTAAAAAGTGTGTCAATATTATTATATTAATAATTGTAATAAGAAGTATGAGTAAAGAAATTGTGTACAAAAATATTTCAAACACAAAAAAATATAAGTGTTATTTATGGAATGTATGATTACATAACCAGAGTAATAGTTATATGAATCTGATATTAAAAATAGAATTTTATAAAATAGACTTTTATAAAAATATTATCGTTTATCATAATATAATAAATCTGGACACATTAAACCAATGTAGTCAATCTCATTAATAACTAAATTTAAATAAACGACACAATATTATTTGCTTGCTTTTGAATGGATGTTTTCAAAACATTAATTTATATGTATTCAAATTAATTTGATCGAACTCATAGCCCTTTGTCTGATAATTACTATACGCTACTATTTAGATTATAACTATTAACGTATCAAACTTACTGTTAACAGCAAATTGCTCCTTATCGTCTCAGCATAATATAGATTTCCGGAACATTTTCGTATGTAAGTACTGTAAATATTCGTTCAAGTTTACGTGTAATTCAAGGGTTCTTCACTCACAGCGCCAGACAAAGGAATCAACCTATTCCGACGGGAAATACAAACAGACTGAGCTTGGAAAAACGAGAAAATAAACCGATACGTGGGGCGGGCGACGGAGTAGTGATGTACCACAAGCAGTTTAATTAATAAACAAACGTGTCAAATTTGAATTAGAGGTTACGTAAGTATACATCCCTACTCTGTGGTAGTTTTTTTCATTAATTTTCTCCTTCTAGCAATATTTCGTTTTGCTTTGTGATCTTGATTATATAGTATAACATTTACAATTGTCTTATTTATTGGAGGATTTTATAGGTAGCTATTAAATAAATGTATTTTTATACATATTGATATTATTGTTATGAAAATATCTTTATTACGATGAAATTATATAAAACTGAGATACAAATAAAGATAAAGTAAAACTTTCATTATCTTTTCTTGAAACTGAAGAACAATTAAGCACCACTTGGCAATAGTCAAAGAAAAAATAATCGCATGATAATCATCATGGTGCAAGATGAAAATGCAAAGAATTAGAATATACTAGCGTATAACATACTGTTGTTTAATATTCAAAATACTAAGGAGCTAATTCCTAGCGTAGTTGACTGTGTACGACTTGATTCGTTACAGTAACAAGAGGTTCGCTTTCCTTTTCTATCTAGCTGTATCTCCGTTACAGATGTTCTTGTAAATCTATATGTATAGGTATCTTATTCCCGGTCTGATTTCAAACTTTGCTTATCTCTGCGATGTTTCCAGTTTGGAATAACATGGGTCACTTCAAACCACCAACTTCCTGGAATTACATTTGAGGGTGCGACAATTTGAAACGTAGTTTCGAATAAATTGGTTAGTAACCCATTGTTTATTTATTTTCATCTACTATATATACATTGGTGCCTATTCAGAAACCTACATCTACACAAAATAATCAATGTTAATATAAAATATCGAAATTTCGATGATAGTGAGTCACATCACTATAACAATATTGGGCGGACAATCGCTACAGCATGGGCGGGAGTTGGGCGGGGGGAAAGTCGATAGCTACTCGTGTCATAAAATACGGTGCATGTTGCATTGTACAGTGTCATTAATAATTTAATTATGGAATTGATTTTAGCCAGTAAATATGCTACTGATTGCATAAATTAAAATAATAATTTATTCAATTATTTTTTACAATTTATTTTTTTTTCTTTTAAAGTGTCGTTTAAATGGTACTCTTACTTCGTTTTTTTTTTACAATTGAGTTGAAATTTCAAAAGATACAAAGATGTGATGCTTTAAACATTATTGGGGATGGACCAAGCTAACGGCTTTGAAGAATCGAGCGAAGCTAGGTTACTACTCTCGCACAAGATCGCCATAGTTTTAATTCAGAATTAGAAACATTTTTTATTTATTAAAAACGTTATACAATTTTCTTTACAAAACTATGTCATGTTCAATAGTATTGGTGTACAATTATTACTTTTTCGTACAATTTTTATATAGATTCAATGATTAGCATGGCTTCAACTGTAAAAGTTAGGGGGTAATTTGGTGTTTTTTTCCGCACTGTCTATTAAAAATACAAAAGTAAAGAAAAAAATAATTTTGTTCTCATATTCTGCAAATATATTATTATTTTTTGTAAAAAGATAATCTTTATATAAACCGTCAAGAGTTGGTTTCAATTATTATGTGCTATTTTGGCGATTTCTTGGGATAGCGGCCTTAATATTCGCATTAAAATATTTAATTAAATACAGGGAAATGAATAAATTAATTATAATGAAACACACAATTTTACTTGACATTTTTTCTGAAAATATATTATACCTATATTTTTTCTTTTAGATAGACATTATTTATTATTATTATATTTACGACTAGATAGACTGTGACTGCAGTGAACACAAGGGGAAAATAGCGGCGAAATGCTAGCTTCTATTTTCAGCATTAGCAACACACGTTAACTAAAACATTGTGACTGAAGTATTGCGAGTTAGTATAAAGTAGTAAACCTGGCCTGTTGTTATGCTTTGCCTAACAGCTGTTAATCTAGACATATTTATAAGATTTTTCATATAGCCGTACCAACAATATAATATTATATTTAGTAGTAAATCAGTGTTTATTGTTCTAATAATAAAATTCTGCATTTTTTAAATAATTGAGAATACTTATCACTGAAATATTACTTATCCGTCAAATAAAACTTATGCATTATGCGCGGACTATTAAAAAAAGTGGGACGTAATCCGTGCCGTGATTTTTACAAGTGAAGCACCTTTAAGCTAGTGTGTGTGTAGTTTATTTTTATTTATTTTTTATTTTTATGGAATAGAGGGGCAAACGAGCGTACGGGTCACCTGGTGTTAATTGATCACCGCCGCCCACATTGTCTTGCAACACCAGAGGAATCACAAGAGCGTTGCCGGCCTTTGAGGAAGGTGTACGCGTTTTTTTTTGAAGGTACCCATGTCGTATCGTCCCGGAAACACCGCACAAGGATGCTCATTCCACAGCTTAGTAGTACGAGGAAGAAAGCTCCTTGAAAACAGCACTGTGGAGGACCGCCACACATCCAGATGGTGGGGATGATATCCTAATTTGTGGCGTGTCGTGCGAAGGTGGAATTCGGCCGCAGGAATCAGGTTAAACAGCTCTTCGGAACACTCCCCGTGATAAATGCGGTAGAAGACACACAATGAAGCGACGTGTCTACGCAACGTCAAGTGATCCAGCCGTTCACAGAGCACTGGATCCCCGACTATTCGAGCTGTTCTGCGTTGCACGCGGTCAAATGGATCGAGCAGATACTGGGGTGCGCCAGACCAGAGATGACAGCAATACTCCATGTGTGGCCGGACATGCGCTTTGTAGAGTGCTAGAATGTGGGCCGGCTTGAAGTATTGCCGTGCTCTATTAATGACCCCCAGCTTCTTCGAAGCCAATTTGGCTTTGCCCTCCAGATGGCCACGGAATTGGCAATCGCTCGAGATTTCGAGACCCAGTATTCCGATATGGGGGAAACCAGCTAACACAAATTATGTCCCGTTATTAGTCATAGTATTATATAGCCACATTCCTTTTAACTTCGATTTTATAATTTCTGATAGTCAGATTGTTTCCTAATTTAAAAGTAAATATCGCAGGCATAGTATGAGTAAATAAATAAATTACATAAAAACAGCTTTGAAAGTAAAGATTGGGGGTTTTATTTCTGTGTCCATGTCTTGTTTGCAGTATCTTTGTTCTAACTGATATAAAAATGACAGATTAACATTTCTTTGTTTTAAGAATATCTACACACAATACACAAAATTCATTCTTAAGATCATTGTTTGCCACTGACGTGGTATCAAAAAAATAAATTTTTAGAGAACAAATAGGCTATGTGCTTTATAGTGATTTGGTTTCTAGGTAAATACACAACTGATGGAAATTTCGACGGAGTACTGGATCCGCGACAATTCGAATAGCTCTGCGTTGCACGCGATTTAATATTCAGAATTGATACTGGGATGCACCAGATCAAATATGAGAACGACACTCGTATTGAAGTAGTGTTCCACACTACTTTAAAAAATATTGGTTAGGACATACCTGTTATCACTGCATCTTGAAACAGATAATGATGTAATCTACTTAGAACACCATTACATGGATTACCCAATTTTTCGGGTAAAGTCCCTGTTTATTTACCGGCCACACTGGATGTCACTGTCCGTCACAGACGATGGCAGATGTCATAATGGCGGCTGATCGGCTTATTTTAGTTACACGTACAGTTTCACGTTAACTGGCTTGTTTTGATGCTTCACTGTTATGTAGTTGACACGGGGTCCTTATTTTTATACTCGTGGCATTATGTAGCGACATTTTGTGGGATGGCTGTCTTAGTATAATTTTTTAATTTAGTATAATCTTGCGTATGCTATAGAATGGTCAAGCAGTGTGGCGGGTCATCTCATTCCCTGAAAAATGTGCGAAAATATCGATGGCTAGTCCTTGAGTCAAGTCGTAAACGAGTGTTGCTTGTGGTGCCTGGTTGACCTGTTATCTTAATACATAATCATCAATCACGTATATATAAATCAAGTGTCCGGATGTTTGTTTCCAGTGAACTCCTGAACTAATGAACGGATTTTAATGGGGACCACTTCATGTAGTGCAGTTTTGTCCAACTTGAGAGATAGGTTTTATTTTGATTTGGACCCATAATTATTTTTATTTCCAATATTTGCTTTGTATTTAGTATGGCCATAAATACTGTTACAATTAAAAATAAACAGAATATTACATTTGAATTTGGAATTATTAATTGAGTTATATTGTACAATATTTTGCGATTTTAAAATGGAGTGGAGTGATAAAGAGAACCGAATCGCTGTGAAACCACAAAGTACGCATGGTATTAGTAAAATGTTTGTGTATTAATAGGTACAATGAGACCTCCTCTGTGACAGAAAAAGATCTGGCCGTCCACGTAGTGTTCGTACGAAAAAGGTCAAAGCAGTGAGGGAATGAATTCGAATAAATCCTGTCCGAAAGCAAAAGATTTTATCTGGGGAGATGAAGATACCACCTAGAACAAAAGATTGAAAAGGTGACTTAGTACTTGCAGCCTATAAGTGACGTACTGGTAATTTCTTAACTGATAATTTAAAAAGAATAGGGTGGTAAATTCGAAACAACTACTGAAGCGGTACGCAAAGGGAAGTCACAGAAAATTTTTGTTTTCGGATGAGAAAATTGTTACAATGAAGCAAAATTTTAACAACCTTGCAACCTACATAATAAAAAAAAACAATTGGCGAGAAATCATTTGTCAATTGTTTTTTTATCACACATCAAAGTTCTACGTACGCAACGATAAGATTTTAGTGCGATGATTTATGATTTTAAAAGTTCTCTATCTCCGCAAGACTGTGCCGCTCGTCTTCAAAATGCTTTTGAGAGAGAAGCACCTTGCTTGCGCACCCTGAGGCGATGGTTTGCTGAATTTGAGATAGGTCGGGTTTCTTAACATGACGAATTTCGTGAAGGACGGTATTCAACTGCCGTCAAGGAAAATAATGTGGCTTCTGTTAAGCGGCTAATTGTAGAAAACCCGCGGATTACATATGAGACAATTCGAGGACTATTGGGGATTGGTATGAGCCAAATTCAGAAAATTTTACACGAAGAATTGAAAGTTCGGTAACTTTCTTGTCGTTGGATCCCTTATGAACTGACAGCGGACCAGAAACGTGCCCGTGCTGCGGAATGGTGCTCACAGATGCTAATGAAGTACGACCACGAACATTCTAATGCTGTTTATGACATTGTCACAGGAGACCAAACGTGGATTTATTGTTTTGAACCCGAAGAAAACCAGCAATCTTGTGAATGGGTGTTTGAAAAGCTACTTTTTTCTCAGCTACACAATCCCAACTGCACAATTCCACTTGAAGATCATAAAAGTATCTATGGTATTCTACCATTTGTTTCCCCAGGGTGTCAAAAAAAAGTTTGCGAAAGACGACCAAAAAGCCGCTTTCTCCTACATCATGACAACGCTTCTTCACACTCCGCTAACAACTCATTTTTAGTCATTTTTAGCTTCCGAAAAAGTACAACTTTCTGTATTTTCCCCAAAATTAAAGATTTGATGAGAGGTTTCACATTTACCAATTCCGAAGAGGCAAAACTTATAACTCTTCTTAAGTAACATAGTATTTAATAACAATGCATTAATTAGGTCTAAATATAGACTTTTAATTTTCAGCCAATATCAACGTGCTGTATAATAATTATGTCACTGGGTCAATGGTTCAATGAACTTCAATCTGTGCAGTGTGCACATCAAAATGTGCGATGTGGCCACCCCGCGCGCTTCAAGTTCAAAGACAGTTTGTCGGACAGAACACAAGCGATGTTGCCTGTTCGCTTCGCGCGGTGACTTCAAACGTGTAGGAGCGAAAGAAAGAACGTGAACGGGCTTAGGGTAAGGTACAATATATCGATTAAGGGACTACGCGCACTTATTCAGCTCCATTCGCGTTTCGCTGAACGATTTTGGTCACACTTATACAGCTCTGCTTCTATCAGCCGCGTACGGCGTCGTAAGAATGAGAATAATAACCTTAAATCACGTCTGCACTCTTTAATCTTTGCGTGCATAATGATTACATCAAATCAATGCAGGAACAATACAGGTCGCAACTTGTCGACAAGGAGTCGCGAACCAACCCTGTAAAGAGCTGTTCCGCCGCATTCGACGGCGAACAGCGCTGTACGCGGCGGAACAGCGCCGAACGCTCTCTATAGCATTCGCATAATAAAAACACATTTATCCTCATTTTATGCTGGTTTGCCGCGAAAGCAGAATGGACGCGGAAAGCTGAATCGACGCGTACACATCTCCATACAAAATTGTTGTTTTCTATGGACAAAATCTGAAAAGGGCTGAATAAGGGCCGTAGTCCCTTATAGCTTAATAATATCGATTAATACCCGATTCAAAAAGCTATTTAACTTTAAATACTTAGCGTGTTTCTAGAAATATTGTAAAAAACCCCTTAAAACACTACGCACTAAGTATTTAAATTATTTTTCTTTTGTTTAAATAGTAAACAGATAATAATTATAAACTAAGTAGAAATAAACAATACCTAACGTGTTTTAATGTCTTACATGAAATGTAATACAAAGCAATCTAATTCTTAAAAACCGTACCAACTTACCATTTGCTACTCAGGTTTTTTTTAAACGGATAAATGAGCGTACGGGATACCTGATATTAATTGATCACAGCCCCCCACATTCCCTTACAACATCAAAGGAATCACAGGGGCGGTGCTGAGATTTTAGAAAGGTGAACAGGCTGATTTTTAAGATATCCATGTCAAGGAAGAAAGTTGTTTGAAACAGGCACTGTAAGGGAACGCCTGACATCCTGATGGTAGAAATGATATCTTAATTAGTGGCGAGTCGTGCGAAAGTGGAATTCGGCGTCAGGAATCAGGTTAAGCAGTTGTTCGGAACAGTCTCAGCAACGCCAAGTGATCTAGCCGTTCACAGAGACTGGATCCTCGACAATTCGTGTTTTTTTGTGCGAGTGAGCGTACCGTCATCACAGGACGACACCATGACCTCCTCTCGTAGACACTCACAACTCACAAAACAGTAGTTTCGTAAGTTTAATCGTAAAAAAATACTTTTTAATAGTTCATTAAATTTATAATTTGTTAAAATTATTACAGCATTCGAATAACACATAAATAGTTGTATCCCAGCCTTGGGTATTATTTGGTAATGGTTGCTAAATAAGTGTAAAAAAGTAATTGTGAGGTATTCTCTATTAAAGACTTATTTTTTTCGTTATTTGAATGTTCACCGCTCATCAGTGATCAGTGTATCGCGAGTCTTCTGGGCGAATAGATTATGTGTTTGCCTTTCGAAGGAATCAAGCTGAAATGAACACTAACAACTATTTGACTATACGTACCTCCATGTGTATAGTCGGAAATGTTTTTCGAGATCAAAAATGTAAACAAAGAAATGTCATTGTCAAAATGACAGTTCAGAGATTATCAACATTTTTCTAGGGTAGTTTAATAATAAACTTATTTTGATTGATTTGATGATACATATATAATGTCGTTTTTTGATACTGGTTACCAAACATAAAGAAAATAACTTCCATATTATTATTCGCTCTCTGATTCGAGGTCTGAAGACCTTGATGTTGATGAATCGGAATTGGTGACTTTTATAATAAATTTTATTTTCCGCAGCCAACTTGTCCCCAGGAAAAGTTTGATAATTCTATTTTCCTCTTTTTACCGAATTCTATTAACTGAGCTTTTATCATATTTACTTCATAATTTATATTTTTGGATATGAGCTATTCAATAAAAGTCCACAAAATTCTTGGGCATTTGTCTTGACCACAATCTGTCATGGAGTACACACATTGATTATGTCATTAAAAAACTAAACAGGTTCTCATTTGCTCTACATATGCTGAACAAAGTAGTTGATATGACTGCGGTGTTAGCAGCATATCATGCGTATGTCGACAGCACTCTGAGATATGGGATACTATTCTGGGGTAACGCTCCAGGGATTTATGAAGTATTCAAAGCTCAAAAGAAATGTATCAGATCTGTCTGCTCACTAAAAGCAACCGAATCATGTAAACCGCATTTTATTAAATTAAATATTCTTAGCATGCCATCAATATATATTTATGAAGTAGCAGTTATGGTTAAGAATAATATCAATAAATATGAAACGCTAATTTCGAAACGAAACGACAATAAATTACGACCTTTGAAGTCCAGAACAGAGTTGTATCGAAACAGCATCTTTTGCATGGGACCAACAATTTATAATAAGTTACCTGACAATATTAAGCGCGAAAATATATTCTACTTTAAAAAGTCACTCAAATCTTACTTAATAAAAAAAGCATACTACTCATTAAAATATTTTCTTGACGATAAAATAGTAAATAATAAAAATTAACTTCGACTGAACTCAATATCATTGTGTAGCTAATGACATTATATTATAAATTAAAATGAATAAGCCTATGAAATAATAACTATTGTATGACTGATGTTAAGTTAAGTTTGCTTGGAATGTAACTATATCTTTTTTAGTATAGTACAGTATATTATAATTGTTATAGAAATTAAAACGTGATCTATGTATTCCTCTATAAGTCTGCATGCCTTATGGGTTAGGATAAGAGCACCTGTTAATTATAAGTCAACAACACATTATTACCTTATCTTGCAAATAAAGATGATTTGATTTGATTTGAAATAATTTGCGCTTTCCGTTAGGCAGTTGTGGGGTTCGATTCTAACCTTCGGGAGTGGTAAGGGACATTAAAACAAATACCGAATTGGTTTTTACCGTTGGCAGTATGTACTTTAACCACTCTTCATAATGAGCGAATTTTCAGTGTTTTTATCGGATTCGATCTGCTGCCTATGTGAGATATTATAAGACGCCTTCCTTTTCCGGTTCTAGCTTTTAAACCTGTGGTAAGGCACTCTAAAATTGCTTATTTAGGAGTTTTAATTTAAGTATCAAACCACGTTTCCGATCTTGCGTGACCTCTGGCGCTTGCAGGCAGCATATTAAAAATTTATATATTTTAGGACGATTCTCATCGTGTGCATTGAAATTGGGAGGAAATTTCATACTTTAACCCCTAATACATGTTGTGATTATAACTTCTAAAATATTAACTAGTCTATATTGTTTACTTAGTTTTTTGACATTAAATAATAATAATAATAAGAACATTAGACATTTAAGCTGGTTTGAGTTATTTTTTTTCGGTGCATAATTATCTCTATTATTGACCACCAGTCACCACGATGATGACTTTTTTAGGATCAGCTTTAGGAAATGGACGAATAATTAGTTATAAAACATTTTTCGTTCTTGTCGTGAATCACCGTTGTCATATCTAGGTCTAAGTTGGTTGTCATCCATCCACTCGGTTAAGAGTCACCTCATATAAGTTTCATGAAACTGGTTTCTTCTGGGGTTCTCAAACTTAATTCAGAGTTTCTTGTCATAAAGCCAAGAATTATCTGAAATAAAACAATAAATATTATTGCAGGAGAACGGGAGAGATTACCCTGGATAAAGTCTCATCCCACCACCAGGGTAATGTTTCCCACCCCAGCAGTCCTTTATTACATTTTTATAAAAAGCTATGAAACTTTATTAGAAGCTGTCTACCGAAATGTTACTTGGAAATTTTCACTGAACGATGTATGACAAGTTGTAAATTACCAATATGTTATGTTATTGTCACTCTCTATGGTAAATAAATATATTTCTATTCACAGAAAGCAACAGATATCAAATATCGAAAATTGAAAAAAAAAATACTAATTAATTACCGGGCCCGAATATTTGTTATCACTTCTCACTCCTAAATCAAACTGCCGATGGCAATGCCATCCCATGATCGAAGTCGGAGGCGTCAATGGAATCTTAAAAATGTAGTCATGTCGAAATATCTAGTTCCACAAGATTTTATTAGCAGGGTTGTTTTCCACCTCCCTCCCGGACTCCTCGTACATAAATCATCTTTGATATCAATATTATAATCTGCCTTCAAAGGTTCCAAATAAATTGCCAAAAACTTCTATACTTTATTATAACAATGTAATTAACAAATCTTAAATGAAAATGAAGCATAGACGTGGCCGTACTAACTATAGACTTGCATCCCGTGCTTTAAAAATAATTTAAGAAAAAGAAAACGGCGGCAACTGTCAAAATGATACAACTTTTTGTTGCAAATTCTTGCTTCTTTGTCATTCGACATTCAATTTTAAATTCGTGAACATAAGCGACGCCGACGCTTAAAATCGACAAAATCAAATTGCCTCTAGGTCCAAGGGGCTCGTACTGAGAAATACTACAGCATTGAACATTGTTCCAGTTAGAAAAGCATACAAGAGTGTAAGGAAAGTTAGCCACGCAAGAAAATCTCAACGGTGAGTTAAGAATTGTATAGATAGAAGTACTTGTCTGGCACTAAGCTGGAACTCACAGATAACCGTACATTTAAGTATAGTTAAAGTATTGGTTAAGGAAACTTAGATTTTAGAAAGTAAAATGTAGTACTCGTGTCCACGTGTTACATTTCTTTGGTGTATTGCGATTGCCGCCAATTCAAAATGACTGGATTATAGATATTAAATATTTTTCATTACCTATCCAATTTACATATTATTATATTACTTTTAGTATAGTTTATGATAATCTCATAATTTCCAGACATTAAAGTTCTATTCTATACTTGTGTCCACGTGTTACATTTCTTTGGTGTTTATGCGTTTGCCGCCATTTCGAAACGATGGTTATTCAATATTTTTCATTGCCTACCCATTTTACATATTTTTATATTACTTTTAGTATAGTTTATAATGTAATCTCAAAATTTCCAGACACTTAAGTACTATTACATATATAAAAATGTGTTTTAGATGGCAGATATTACTGAAGCAACATCCAGCTCACCTGCAGATCTCCTTGCTTTAGGTCGCCGACATCTTGCTGTACGTGATTATGTGGGGGCTGTAGAATCTCTGGCAGCTTCTTGTGAACTTTTAGCTAAGGAACATGGAGAAATGGCAGATGAGTGTGCCGAGGCGTATTTATGGTAATATTTTTTTTTTTTTTGTAACTAGTGCATGTGTTTTACATATTAGTCACTAAGGTCTGCTAGAGCCTCATGGTGTAAGCTTCAAAAATATTAACACATTTTATTAAAACAATAAAATAAACATATTTTGATAGGTATGGCAAAGCTCTGCTAGGTTTGTCACGAGAAGAGAATGGTGTCCTCGGTGATGGAGTCCCTGGTTCTAATGAAGATGGAGGAAATGAGGAAGGTGACGATGATAATAATGGTATGTGCTAGTTTGATATAAATAGATATAATAATATATTGAACTATGAAACACACTAGTTAGATTCATACATCATTGAATTATTAAGAAAAGTAATTTTAATCAAGTGCTATTATTATACGTATTTTAATTTATTGTTGAATCATGACATATTACTTGTTTTTGGGTTCATATGTGGTGTAAAGTACAAAAATGTGTTAGAACACATGTGCCATACTGAAGCTGTATTGAAACTATCTAGGAATATGACATGAATGTGCTTTATAAATACACACTAGGGAATCTTATTTTAACTCTGCTAAAATTGTTTATTGCTGAAAGTAAAACATTGAACATGTGTGTAATAAATAATAACATTATGTACTTTTTATTTTTATTAAATTATTTCATATCTTTAGTTTATTAAATTTTGACAGACAAATTGTATCTATCTATTGTGATACCAACACTTTTTTTAGATGAAGAAGATGAAAATACCGAAGATGATACCAATGAGGTGGAAGAAAAGAACAGTGATGTTGAGGGTGAGAAAATGGAGCAAACTGACTCCGTCGTTGTGGAAGAAACAAAGAAAGATGAGGATGGGACAAGTTCAGACACAGTTATTGACACAGATGTAAGAATACTTACTGTTTTTTTTTCTTCATAAACCTTAACCAGTAATACAATCTTTTCATTGAAAGTGGTCCACATGTTGTAGGGAAATATATAATAGACATGGGTTTTTTTTAATTAAAATACATTAAGTATTTAAGTAGAACCAAAATAGGTTCTGGAATGCTTGGGATATAAGCTTATGAAAAGGTAAAAAACGAGGTAGAATAATCAAAAATAATTTGATTCTCATAACATTATTTGCTACCCATCCACAAAGAGCTTGGTTTCTTCACACCCAAATGTTTGTGTTGGTTGGATTGTTTTTCACTCATGCCTATGTTTAAAGATGCCAAATCTTGTAGGTAGGTCTCAGTAGCTCACATGCCCGTTTATTGTGAGCATATAGTGCACAGCATGAGATGCTATTGTTGTTCACAGTCATGGGCAATCACAAAATCTCATCTCTGATTGAGACAACTATATTTAGTTATTATATAAGTTGCCAGTTCCAGAAACATTTAATGAAATCTATGTATAATTCTGTTATTTATTTATTTAAGTTGCTTTATGTCTGACTTAGTTACTAAACAAAATTGAAGTACTAAATTATTTTTTACAAACTTGTATATTTTTAAGTATAAGTATGTGCGGTAAGTTGAAGTATTAAATTATTACATGCATGTTGCAAGTAGGGTTTTTTTGTTATGTTTTTCCGTAAAATAAGAATAGTGTTAATTTTTGTAAATCAACTGCACATTTATTTTCTTACAATTATAAACTAATTTACTCTTCTTGAGAAACAAAACGAGTAAATTAGTTTCAGTAAAGTGAACTCGGGCTTTGGGTTCGAGCAATAACCGTCGTCAACAACGTGAATGCTGCGCCCAGTGAGAAAGCTGGAGGTCCACTTGCATAAGCTCTCGGGAAGCCCAAATGATGGAAGTTTTGGCGAGAAGAGCCTGGTACCATACATGATCAAAGGCCTTCGCTATATCCAGGCTAACTGACAGACCTTCCCCCTTGCTTTCGATAGCCCTGTGTTAGGTATACCACAAGATCGCCTGCCGACCGAACATGGCGAAAGCCGTACTGACGGTTGTTGATTAACTGGTGACCTTCTAGGTATAGGTTTGGAACTGTGTAATGTTAATTTATATTTATTTTGCATCTTGTTTTTTATAGCTAGGTGTATTATGCTGGGGTGCGTCTATGATTTTAGTATAAAGATTTGGGTTTTTATTAAAACCTTGCATATTTCAAGTATAATTAATGTGTGGTAATGTTAAAATTAAATTTATTGAAAATGAGGTTTGCAGCTTACCTACTCTAACTTTAATATTTGTGTAGATATAACTATGCATTTTGTTATAGATACGAGGGCTATATGTTAAGTAACTAGCCTAACTTGAAAGAAAACACTTAACTTTCCGTGATATAATTAATTTTATTTTTCGACATCGTCTCCGTGAACCTCTACACACTTATTCCATCTTCGTTCTAAAGCAGTAATGCCTTCCATAAAATGATTTATTTCGAGGCCTGCAAAATACTCCTCTACAGCGGCTATGACTTCATCATTTGTGTCAAATATCTGTACGCCCAAAAAAGTTTTGAGTATAGGATATAAGTGGAAGTCTGATGGCGCTAATTCAGGGGATTAATGTGGCTGGGGCAGCAAATCATACTTCAATTCGTTGATTTTTGCCATAGCTTTAACACATGTGTGAACCCTATAGAGTTGTGGCATAAGAAGGAGCACATTCACCCAAAACATTCTTTAACTCGTCACAGATATCTTTCCCCTTCAAGCCTTACAATTATAAAGAAACTGAAGAGAGGTGATAAACCTCTCTTTCTTCAATTTTATACATTTTGAAAACAGTTGACTAAATACATTTTGAAATGACAAAAATTAATAAAATTTCAGTCCACTCACTAAATTCAAATTTAGAACACAGGTGGTCAGAGATACGAATTTAAAAATGACATATATATTTTTTTAATTTTAACTTTTCAAATAGCAGTGGCTTGTTACTTACCATCCCGATCCTCGTAGAATGACTCTAAATAATAATAAAGATTATTCTGTAGGGTAAGATATTAAATTAGTATTTTTTATTAAAGGGCACATCAAATGGTGATACACAGGATGACTCGAGTCAAGTCGATGAGGATGATGTCGACAATCTCCAGCTTGCATGGGAAATGTTAGGTTGGTGCAGCAGTAGAATTTTTTCTTTCTCCATAGCAAAATTTAGAGTGACTTACACAAATAAAATTTGAAAAAACAAAATATGAACGATGCGGGATTCGAACCCACGATCTCCGGCGTTCCGTGCCGGTGCTGTAAACAAATGAGCTAACCGTTCGAGTACCGCCTCGTTATAAAATTTTGTTTGCTTTGTTCAACTCTCAGGTTCAATTTCCTAATATGTAAATATTGGGGTTGAGCAGGTTATCAACTGTAAAGTGGATCCTGTAGATGAAGCCACAACCTGAGAGTTGAACAAAGCAAACAAAATTTTATAACGAGGCGGTACTCGAACGGTTAGCTCTATTGGTTAGAGCACCGGCACGGAACGCCGGAGGTCGCGGGTTCGAATCCCGCATCGTTCATAAAATTTTGTTTTTCAAATTTTATTTGTGTATTAATCCTAGAAGTGATTATCACTTTAAAAATATAACATATTGTTTAGAGTGACTTAGTGAAATTACTGGGCAAATGAGATTTAATATCTTATGACTCGAGGTGACGAGCGCAATTGTAATGTAGCTCAGAGTTTTTGGGTATTTCAAGAATCCTGAGCGGCACTGCATTGTAATAGGCAGGGCGTATCAATTACCATCAGCTGAACGTCCTGCGCTATCTTGTCCCTTATTGTCATAAAGATGGCTGGTAGTTTCTTATCAGTTCTCATGTCGAACCCCTTTACAATTTTTGATTCTCTAAGTTGTGAGACACCTGAGTCTAAGTTGTTAGACACCTGAGTCTAAGTTGTTAGAGACCTGCTTAAACACTCGTTACATTTACCCCCATAGAAAACAGAATCGTCTCACCACCGAATATCTTCATGAGTTACATTATTAATTTTTGTTTACTAATTAAGTTCAAAACAAACTATTATAAGAACTAATACATGGATATAGGCATCATCAGTTCAAATACTGCCTGCCTGATATATTTATCATACTAATCCTTCAGACTCAAATCCTTAATTTTTTGATGTAACTAGTCTCACCACTGACCTGTATAAATACCACTGGACAGGCTGTTCCATATGTTTGACAGCAAATTTTTTGTGCCTATTTGAAGCGCCACCAGCGAGCGTCCAGAGAACTAATTTTGACGTATAATACAAATGGCTGCGATGCTCTGAAGTATTTTTGCATATTTAAATTAATTTATTTCGCTTTCCGTGTTATTCATACTTCAAGAATTAACGTAATAATAATAATACTTTATTCCAGACCCTTGATCCATAGTACAGACATAATATAAAATATGTAATTTAAATAAAGTCAAAAATATAAATTACAAATAGAAACTAGGTTGCAATATTTACCCAGTGTCGATACATTGCTGAAAGCATCAGCCTGTCAGTCAGACTTCTGATAATGCCGTTATTACATGTCTCAACCCTGGACATGAACGATGCAATTCTTTTACGCTGGATAGAACTAAACGAATCAATCCTAGCCTTCGCGCATATTTCTGAAGTGCTACAGCAACGTTTCAGGCCCATGAGGAATCTAAAAATGTTATTGTAGGCGACTCGTATGCCATCATGCGACTTCTTAGAATAATTAGTCCAAAGCTGACACGTGTAAAACGACTGGCAGAATGACTTAAAGAGAGTAATTCTCTAATAAAGTACACATTTTTTTTGTAAATAGTTTCCCAACATCTATCGATGTTTGCTGAGGTTGTCATCACTAGTTTTAGTACCGCAGACTCTCGCTACATGGCCAACAGCGCCAAAATGGCGAATATCAAACAGGCACAAAAGCACTTTGACAGCCGCCAGTCCAGTGGTATATAGGAGAGGTCAGTGAGTCACACGCGCATAACATTTATTGACAGATCTATCACGCAGTATTTTAGAGCGCCGAGCGGACTCAGTGAAGCCACTGCTAGCTGAAGTTCATCTTACCCTCGGAGAAGTTGCAATTGAGAGTGAGACATATGATAAAGCCGTTATTGATATGTGTAAGTATGTATTCTAGTTCAATAAATTTTTGTGTCCCTACACTGAAAACATCAGGTATGTTTATATTTCATGACATGTTTAGGCCATGTAGAAAAGTGGGAGGCTCGTTTGCACAGGAAGCCGGCTAGATTATGGGTACCACAACGGCGCCTATTTCTGCTGTGAATCAGTAATGTGTACACATTACTGTGTTTCGGTTTGAAGGGCGCCGTAGCTAGTAAAAATACTGGGCAAATTAGACTTAACATCTTATGTCTTAAGGTGATGAGCGCATTTGAAGTGTATGCCGCTCAGAATTTTTGGGGTTTTCAAGAATCCTGAGCGGCACTGTATTGTAATGAGTAGGGCGTATCAATTACCATCAGCATGTATGCTCGTCACGTCCCTTATCTTCATAAAAAAGAAGAATTAGATAATAAATTATATATTATTAGAATAACTAACCTAGACCTAGTATGTAAGTGCAAATCAATTGTTAATGTTGAGTTATCGTTGGTATGTCTAATGAAAAAAAATGAGTATCCAGCAAGCAGGATTACTTAAAATAATTTATTTGGAGCACTATATCTGATTTTGCATAAAGAAATATTAACATAATATGTATTTGTCTAGCTATATTTATTCTCAAGGTAGTTTTTCATTGGTTCAAATTTCAAAGAGTTCTATATTATACTAGGGAGTGCTTATAGGAAATTAATTAATTACTCTGAAATAATTAGTGTTATATAATTTAAAAATCTGCTCGAACATCGTTCTGTCATAAGTTAATAGTTAAAATTAAATAAATAGCATGTATTTCTAAGTGATCCCATTATTTTAATCAACAATAAACGACGGTTACATAGAAAAATAATTTTTCTATTTCGTTATTTCATAAAGTAATGCAGTCTATTACGTTATAAAATTGATGATACTCATTCTAACGCTTCCCTAGCCGGAACCGTCGCACACGCTAAGTCCGTGCATTTTAAATCTGTTATATCTACGAAAATATTCATTTAAATTACACACTGTAAAAGGCCATATTGATATTATATGCACAATGTATTTAAGGTACGTAATTGGGTAAGGATTAATGATGCATTGCTTAAAATCGTAATAAATTCGTAAATAAGCCATTATCTATACTAATATATAAAGCTGCAGATTTTGTTTGTTTGTTTGAACGCGCTAATCTCTGGTACTACTGGTCCGATTTGAATGATTCTTTCAGTGTTGGGTAGTCCATTTATCGAGGAAGGCTATAGGCTATGTTTTTTTTTCAAAATTAGGGATCCGTAATAAAATTGCTATTTTGTAACACAAGGTGTAAAATCGAAAACCTATTTTTGCGTGCGCTGCAAAAACTATTGACAATAGAACAAAATGATGTACAGGCTATAATAAAGGCAAAATTTTATTACTTATAAAACTATCGCGTGAATTATACTTTATATGGCAAAACAACGTTTGCCGGGTCAGCTAGTTTCTAATAAAAAGTAAAGGAAAAAAATGGATATTGTGGGTTCTCCATAAAATATAGACATATACCATCACTGAACACTATTTATAAAAAAACACCAAAATCCGTTGCGTACTTTTAAAGATCTAAGCATAGATAGGGACAGACAGCTGATTGCGACTTTGTTTTATACTATATAGTAATAGTGATTGTTATTCAAATATTATTATTTTATTTACAGTTAAATGTTTGGAAATTCAAAAAGAGCTGTACAAAAATGATGACAGACGTATTGCAGAAACACACTATCAAATTGGTAAGTTGACGTGAATCAGTGATAATTAACAAGTTTGAAATATATTAATAATATTTACTTAACATATGGGAACCACCACAATAGCAAACAGTCAATCCTTACGTGTAATATAGATTGTTAGATGTTCCATGATGAGTTTTAACAGTAAAAACATAATTGCCATGATGCTGTATCACTTTGGTTCTCATGTCCCATAAAAAATTGTTTTTATTTTTGTCAGTAGCTGGCAACTAATTACCAACACACAGTTATTTCATTGTCTTTTCCAGCCAAAAGAGTACATATCACTATTTTATTTAGTTTGTCAAGTCATTGTATTCAAAAAAATTCGAACTATGATATGATTACTGTTTTTGGTTATTTACCTTCTAATACACTAAATAAGTTAGGCTGAGTGCAGTTATTTCCCCGTACCTTCATCATTGCATAATTCAATTGGAGAAAGTGTATTTGCAAAGTATTAATTGAGATGGCAATGGTAGTCCTATTTAGTAGGTAAACTCGTTTTGATTCTAGCGGAATTAACTGCTTACAAGAGAATGTTTTATTAATCCCTAATTAATAAAACATTCTCTTAATGTTTACATACAAAACAAAATATAAGTTGAAAACCCATATTAACCATTATATTTAAGTTTGCTTCAAAGCCATATTAACTATCAGGATTTATTGAATGTCCTTAAAAACTTGCATCCTTATATACATATAATATTTCTGGAATTACTTTCCTTCCCCAATGTTCTCAGTTTAATCATTGGTTGATCCACATTCTTGTTTGTCTTTTTCTGTTCACCAACTATCTTATATCTTAAATTATGATGTAATTACTTTAAAATTCTTACTATTAAAAAAAATATGCAATCGAAGTAACAAAGAAAAACATTTATTTTTAGGTTTGGCTAATTCCCTCGCTTCAAACTTCGAAGAGTCGATAACTCACTTCAAAAATGCAGCAAACATTATACAATCTAGAATTAAGACTCTAGAGAATTCATCTGCAGCCAGCACTGATGCTACTGTAAAGAAATACTCATTAGCTGATCCAACATATTCTGTGGAGAGTGAGATTAAGGAGTTGAAGGAGCTTCTACCTGAAATCCAAATGAAAATACAAGACACATTGGATTATCAAACCGAGGTAAGACCGTGTGATTGTATTGAGCAGACTAAAGACTTGCTCAAGAGTATGATAATCAGGGAGAGAAATATGTGCCACATTGAAGTTCAGGCATAAATTTTTAT
The DNA here is from genome assembly GCF_905404315.1 of Leptidea sinapis. Lineage (NCBI taxonomy): Eukaryota > Metazoa > Arthropoda > Insecta > Lepidoptera > Pieridae > Leptidea > Leptidea sinapis. Next base: position 31,256,709 of record NC_066312.1, on the reverse strand, counting down.
CCAAATTATGTGACAGTTGACAGATGATAAGACAATAGTTAAATAATAAGTATTTCATGTATCTTGTTTCATATTTTTGTATTGTGAATGCAATTAGTATGTTAACTGTGACATTTTTTAAACGCCTGTTTGGCATGATTTGTGTTATTGTTAAATAAGAAAAGTTTAACGAATAATTGGCTTTTTTAACATCATCTAATGTTGTTCATGCTCACTTAATACATTTAAGTCGGATATAACATGATTAACTTTTTGATGATATTGCCATTATTTAATCATAGATAACCAGATAAGATTTGATTTCTATTTCAAAGTAATCTCATTTATTGTAGTTAGTTTTAAGAAATCACATTCCAATAAGTTATACCATTTTGACCATATAAGGCTGAAATTGCATTTCTAATGCAGTACATTAAATTGTAACAGTCTTATTCATAATGACTTATCGGAGGCTTAAAACCGGTAATAGATGCTTGTTAAAAATGGTATTCACAATGGCATATTAGAGCTAAAACGCCTAATCTCTTCGATATAATTGCTAGACCCTTCTTTATACCTATTTTCAGCCCTTTATAGCAAAAAAAACATGGCGGACATCAGCTGTTTTGTTGTAAGTTTATTTTTCGATGTCAGACTGGGCTCGCTACTCAAAACTTTGACTGACATGCCATAGACATTGAAAAGTTGTCTATTTTCATAGACAGGTCCTCTTTATATCAGTTAAAATCATGTGAGTTATCGGAGGTTTATCAAACGATTATGCATAAGAAATTCTATCGAACGGATATGCTTAAAACACGTAAACTAAAATAGGTTTATACCTTCGATAAACATATTATAATGAATAAGGCGGTTAGTTTTCATTTCTAAGTAATGTCAGTCAATGTGAATAGCTAGAAATAACATTCCGAGTTAAGACTGAAATTGCATTTCTATAAGTATTGTTAATCGTAAGACTTTAGACTGAAATTGCATTTCTATAAGTATTATTAATCGTAAGACTAAGTTGTGATTGTTTAATAGACGACAATTGAGACTGTGATTTTTTTGATTGTATTCATTAGTTCCTTTTAATTTAAATGTGATACTTTGGCTGATTTTGAAGTTTCATCTGCAAGTGCCTTAACCAAACCTGACTTAAATATTTTTGTCATTAATTATAAGTGTAATAATTGTATTTTCTACCACACGGCCATTTTTGTATTGTAATGTTTTTGAAATAAATTGTTTTGTAAAGATTAATGTGTTTTCTTTAGCATTAGTGGCCATGTGGTGGAAAATATGCATTATTTATGGCCATTGATGTTACCATATTTATTAACCTTCAAACTCGCGCCCTAATTGAAATATTTATACTGTTAGATTCAGATTTTTTGTAATTCACAGTGTGGTTCTTAAAGATGTATCTCCCACACATTTACACACCACATGTCACAACCGCTGTCATGGTAGTGTAGCTGCCTGACTTCTTACTAAACCATGATGACCTAGATAAAACTGAACCTGTTACTGACGATGAAATAATAAGGCAAGTAACAAGAATGTGACGGATAAAGTGAATGAATGTTTTACGTTGAAATAGCAAGCGTTTCCTATTCAAGCGCATTTAAATTTTCATAATATATAGTTTTTTTTTTATGGAAAAGGAGGTTAAACTAGCGTACGGTCTCATTCTCTAGCAGCATTAGAGGAAGCACAGGAGCGTTGCCGGCCTTTAAGAAGGTGTACGCGCTTTTTTTGAAGGTACATATGTTGTATCGTCCCGGAAACACCAAGGAAGCTCATTCCACAGCTTTTTTGTATGTGGAAGAAATTCCTTGACCACACTGGAGGAATGCCACACATCCAGCTGGTGGGGATGATATCTTAATCTGTCGAGTGTTACAATCAAACTAAGGAATAGATATTCCTTTGTAGTGTTTTTAGATTGATATGTCTAAAAATAAATAATAAATGGCAGAGTAACAGTAAAATTAACTGGATTGCGTTATTAATTTGTGGTGGTACTACCACAAAACCTTTTTCTGTGGCAACGCATCACGACTTCATGGAAGAGCAGATGAAACGAGTGGGTCACTTGATTGTAGGTGATCACCGCCAACCGCACTTGCTACGTCAGAGGAATGACAGGAGCGTTGCCAGCCTTTTAGCATCATGTGTGTTACCAATTCAAATCTTATGATTCTGCCACACCTGTCGGACAGCCGCAATACCAGATTACCGTTGCTATTGAGGATTTACGCGCTAATTAAAGGCATTTAAAGAGAATAGACTTGATAATACTAATTTTTGGGGGGTATATGGGCGTGGCGTCCATGACGGGATCGAAATTACAAAAAAACGTTTAGATATTCATGTATATTATAAAATGTAATAATAATCCTCTGTCGGTGTGGGGTTTGAACCCATGCTCTCTTTCAACTTAATTCTGGCTAATGATCGGCCAGCATGTCTTGAATGCAGTAATTGAAATGAATGGTTCAACTTCACTCCTACTCCGCGGCCGACTGTAAGTTAGTTTATATGTAGGTTACCTACCTATGTTTATTTGGCGCTTTATAAGGTCGGCAACGCTCTTTTGCTCATTTTCCTTGCATAAAAAACATTGTAGCGAAATGCCAATGGTGGGTTGTAAAACATTGCTGTTAAAAGATTTAAAAAAATATTATAGAGTTCGTACATAAAAGTTATGTTAGCATAATTGGACGTAGTACCTGAAAAACGTTCCAAGCCACAAACATCACCCACCCACATGTATTCCATGGGTTGGGCTACTAAGTCATGTTGTCATATAAAGAGTGACAGTAGTGCTGCCATTTTTTGTCAGTCCTGTAATATGAATCAAGTAAAAAATTTTGTGTTCTTAACTCAATTTCGACATGATTGCGGCTTGGAACGTTGTTCTGGAATTACTACGTCCATTTAGGAGACCTTATAGCTATTCAGCAGTCTCTTCCAGGCAACCTAAAGATGTAGGGAGTTTTTATTTATGACTTGACAATATAGACACATAATATACATTAACATACAGGATATACTTTAACATACTATAGGATGTATATATATATATATATATATATATATATATATATATATATATATATATATATATATACATACAATTTACATGAATACTGTTAGATATACGCACAAAAGAGGAGGATAACGATTTAACACACAAAAGATTTAACGACTACAAAAATCATTAAATAAAAAGGAAGGTGTTTTTATTTCTTGAACGAAGTGGGAGTAAACGACTAGTTTAATGCAAAAACTGATTACAGACAATGGAACGTGTCCGAAAAGCGCTTAGTTCGACGAAAATTGCGGCTACCCTAAGCAATGGTGCGTCTTCTTCCTCATCATCATCAAAACCAGCCGCCTCTAATATCTCACACCTCATCAAGCGGAAACGCAAGCCCGAAGAAGCCGAGGATGCGCCAGCCCCGAAGAAAGTTAGCACATGATAGTGACTATATTTAAACCCTTAAATGCATGCAATAATGTGTAATTTAGCGTAACGACGGACGATTAGTCTGAAGACTATGTACATGATAGTGACAATATTTGAACCCTTAAATGCTTGCAATAATGTGTAATTTAGCGTAACGACGGACGATTAGTCTGAATACTGTGTGATATTTGTTATTGAATGAACTGATTTAAACTAGACTGTTTTTGTAATAGAATCTAATTTCCATTGGTTTTGACCGAATCAACTGAATGTGTTATTGACAAAGTGGTAGGTATTGATAAAATTTATTTTTATTTTGTATTTTGCTAGATATCAATTGATTTTAAAATACATACTGTCGTAAATACTTAATTCTGAAACTAAATAAAAAGTATAAAATATTTTACATACATACATATTAAAATAAAATTAAGTTGTTTTATCAATCTTGTGTTAAAATGAATCTGTATTGCTTGAGATTCTGTTACTATCAAATAAAAATCACAATTATCCTTATAAATTATCTGTTATGTCGTAAATAAACACATTATTTTGACTTAATCTATTATAATTATTTAATATAAAATAAGTTCAATAATTGACATTAATTGCCCAGGTACTTAATAAATCTTAAAAACACTAAGTTTTATTTAGTACCTCCCTAAAGTAATAATAATTTAAGTCATATCGCCAACGTATCAGTTATAATAAGATAATAATATTGTATAATTTCTTAATAATCGTGCTAAATATAGAATATTTTTTGGTAACTAGTGTTATTATTGAGACAGAGTATAAGTACTACATACTTATAAAATTATTATCCAGAGTGGCAACATTAATAATTGAACACGCGGGTAACGCTATTTGACCTTAACAATAAAAAAAATCGAAAAATAAAAATACATAATTTACCCAGATAAACTAATTTTCCATAACATCATTTCGGAACATCTGTAAGAAATCTATTAGCCGCGTGCTAGCGTAGGCGCTGAACACAATTTCTTCCAAGCCGTGCTGTAGCCGTCAGAACTCTTAGGTGAATAGCACCCACGTGAGGGTGGTTAAAATATTGTTTTCAAACCCCCTTATTTATAATAGTCTGCTAACTTAAAGCATTGCTAATTCACACTCTGTCTTCTTCTATTGACCTAAGTCAGAATGAGAAAAAACACTCCTGAGCGGCTGTTTAAAGTTAGCGGACCATTATGAATAAGGGGGTAAATGTAAAATATCTCTGTTTGAAAATTTTAATTATTAACTATTATTTTTAGAAATATTTTTTTATGGATACGGTTAAGTTAATTAGCTATACCCGTGTGTTCATTTAATGTCACCATTGTAGTGCAACGTATATTATACCTCTAGTAATCCGCCCATAATATCTATTCCAAATAAAAAACCTTTTTTTGAGATAATTTACAGTTAGCGCGCGAGTTGAATGCAGTTAGGGCTTGGGTAAAAGAACGGGACATCTCCCCCCGCTGTCCGCATGCCTCACCTCGCGCGCCTGTAGTGTAGTGCTGTGCCGTAGTCGTCACTTACTGTGTTTTCGCGATAATACTAAAGTTGCGATCCCCTGTTATTTTTTGACATTAATAATGAATAATCCGAGTCTATCAGGTTCGGCTCCAAATAAAACGAGATTTTGTTCATCACCAAGCACGAGAAATGTCAAAATTGTTTTAGGAATATGTGTATTGAAGAAATGTGAACGAAAATTTGAGATTTAATTAGTAGGTTTAAATGGTAAACATTGTTTATATTTATCGATACCGTCATGATGATAGTCATCAATTTTAATAAGGCACATCACTATTGAATTCCTAAACTCAGCATTCAACTCGCGCGTTAGCTGTGTAATCTTAATAAGACTTAAGTATTATTGAATGAAGTCTCAACCATAAATAAAATTGAATTATTTTCGAATATAAATACCTTTAGGATAAATGTAGGATTTTAATCTGAAAATTAAGTCACTGCTTGTGATTTTTTAAGCGACTCTATTTCGGTGTGGCGTTTAGAGCAGACCATGTCTTCTGTAATTGACATAGTTTGCACTCCAAGGGATTCAGATCTTGGTTAGACGAGGCACAGCTCTTGTAATGTCTGGATATTGACTTCCAGCCAAGGTTGGTAGCTCGTCACCTGTGACCAGGTGCATAGTTTTGCCGAAAAGTCCAAGGTACACTGAAAAAGCATATTGCAATTTGGATGAAATCTTCACTTCTTTTTCACAAAATGTAGCTTGATAACACCTCCATCAACCACGACTGACGCATTATGAACATGTTGCACTTTCCCGATTTCCGGCTCTTCAATTGTGATTATATTTCATTAGTAAAAATAATATTTGTGTACGTTTCACACAAGTGTCTAAACAAGACCCCACCCGTCTCTTTAAATTATATTGACTGGAAATCGTTTCTAAAATAAATAGCGATTTTAAGGAATGCAGTGGCTATTGTTAAAGCTGAAAAGGGGACAAATTCATCAAAAGAAATAAAATTAGATTTTGAGGAAGTAAAATCCATAGTGAAGGCATTAAAAAATAAAGTTCCACTTGCGAATGTATACAACAAAATAGTATGCAAAGAGTGCATCGCAATAATTTGTTCACAAACACAAAGGCGTGAAAAAATACGAAAAACCCGTTAAACCAGTTATCGTCTGCTGTGATTGGCGATTCGCATAGAGTCTATGCCATAGACAAACCGAACCGCTGCTACCAATACAACATATACATTCGCACGTACCGCTGTATAGAGATACGGTTATTACGTCTAGCTCGCCGCGATCGCGGGTCGGCCGTGTTTCGCAGAATAATATGAATGATAGTTTTATAGTTGTAGAACGTGAAACGATTAATTACTTAACGGGATGCGCAAAGTTCAAGTAGATTGCAGTGAGCGGATTTGACATCTTATATCTATGTATCTCGATTAAAAAAGTGTACTACAGTGTAGGATGTATCAGACTATTTAAAAGATAAGAATGAAGAATGTCTTAAAATAGAACCATTGCAACAGAGGCGCGAAAGGGAGTTTTGTTAGTTCAAGTTATCAGTCGCCATACATATATTATATACTTTTCTTAGTAAAGATTTTTGGCCAGTAGGTGTCAAATTCAGGCTGTTCCGTGAACACACGTAGAGAGGAATAAAATTACCAAAACAGTAATATGCATTGTACAATAATAATATCTACATTTAATTGTAAGAATATTAAGACCTCTATTATTACCACGTATCAGAAAAAAAGTAGTGGTAGTGGCATGTGGGCGTTACCCTGTCGCCACTATTGTGTACAAATGTACCTACTCGAGGCTCAAGTGAGACTAGTCATTTGATGTCAAGTGAAGCATAATTATCTATAAATAAAATACAAATGTGCCTTATTGTGTCATTTTTGACTGTAGAAATCATGCCGCGATTTCAATATGTCAACGAAGGGATTTGATATCATCGGTAATCATAATTTTCCGATCTAAATACTACTAATATTTTTTGTGTTGTGCAAAATATACAATTAAAAATGAACCATAATGTTATGACGTAAGTTTCATTTAGCTTTACGTTTAATCGATGTAACTTATGTTAGAATAATTAATGTAAACAATAAAAATATCTTGCTACTCAACAAGTGCATGCATGTACACATAATTTTATCTTTATAAGTAGTATTGCTCTTTTCCATGCATCATACGATAAGGGTGTATGTAAGCAATATGTTATAATATGGTTGTGGTAATTCTGTACAAGAGAGACTGTGATAAATTCAAATTAATAGTTTTAATTGTCTCTTATTAACTATTATTTAACAAATATGTGTAAGATTCCAGTTAAGCTATATAAGCGTTAATTTTTAAATATAGACAAACGATATTTTTATTCAAATTTTAATATTTGGCATATATTGAGGTTCCACCGGTAAGGTTGAGTCGAGGTAGAGTAGAAGAAAAACCTCATCAAGTTATGGAGTACCTAGAGGAAATACGTCATAGCATTGTAAAAAATAGATCGAAAACCATCAATTCTGGGAATGTTTGCCATCATTGTTGCATATGTACATTATAATATCATATATCATAAGACTAACAAGATAATTAATACTTCATCAGTACCTCTAGCTTCTCTTTTTATTATTCATTCGTTACTGCTTGTTTTGGAAATGTTCTTTCCTCACGCGCATTACGTATGGAAGCAGTACCCTGGGTTTATACAGAATAACGATGAATACTAACTTTAAAAAAAAACTATGTTGTTATATTTCGCAATTTAAGAAAAAGAGGTTGTTGAGGTTGTCATAATCACTTTAAGAATATGAGATTAGCGTAATTGTATTAAGTTCGAAATTGATGTAAATAAATTTGTAGTTATGTCTTTTCGTGATTGTGAATTTAGGCCTATCATAACGCCGGAATGCATGAGGATCGTGATCGGCTGTCACCCAAGATGTCAGAAGCTGAAGCTGCCACCATCCACTGATTATTGAGCGTAATATCTCTGGAGTGACAATAAGTTCGGCTACCTCCTGTGGACCGGACCACAGTAGACACATGTACCAGAACGGAAACTACCTACAAACGTTCGAAATGACACACTCACACAGACATGCGCATAGACGAGGCCCCTTAGCGGTTTTCGCGGTCAATACGAGTCGAGTGTCACGTTGTTATTTGTTTCCGCGATCTTTTTAAAAATGCCAGCGTATTGCGTGGTATACAGCTATTTGAACTCGGCTCCATCAAAACTCCAGCTTGCGTTCTTAAACTATAAAGTAGTATTATAGTATATAAGAATAATTTATTATTTTATTATTATTATAATTAGTAGGTATTCGAATTTTATAATTCGAGTCCGTGAGATCGTTATAATAAATTTGTGAACATAATTCACAATGTACACTAAGATGGCGGCTGCAATATTTATTATCACTATTTCTTATGAGTGTGGTGTGTAATGGTTTTCTAGGATGTTTTTTTATATTTATTTATTTTGGACAAAAATACTTACCTGCATGTGTTTTATCATGATTTTGATGAAAATTCAAATGTCGGCTGCAAAACAAATTATCTTCTTTTTCATCACGCGTGTCGTTTTCATGGCTTTTGAGGGTGCTGAAATAGATAGTGCTGTCAGATTCGAAATCCAAGATGGTGACAAAATTGACAATTTTTGCATATGGGTGTCGTTTTCAAGATTCTCCAGGGTGTTGAGCCTATAATGCTCTTTTGAAATGCTCTACTTTTGAAATAAAATTGTGTGTTCACCGACACTCCGGAAAATCTCGAAAAATGATACCCAAATATTGATTTTATTGAAAATGTCACATCCGAAATCGCGGATCTTGAAATGGGTGTCATATTCGTTATTGACTCTCCCGAAAAGCTCGAAAATGATACCTATATTGATTTCATTAAAAGAGTCATTTCCACCAAAGACACTGACGAAAACAATGATTGCGCCGTCTATACATGTTTGTAGGATGACTGCAGGGAAGAGTTTCTTATGACTGTGGTAGAATTGAAACTTCAACGGACAAAGTTTAAAAACACATATTTCAAAGTTTCCCGTTAATATTTCAAATAAAATATTTCAACAAAAATTAAAAATAAATATTTCCAAGAAAAACATTCAATAAAATGTTGTTAAAAAAATATTACATAACAGTCATCATGTTGACTATATTACATTATACACTGTATAGCTATCATACATACACTATACATAAAAATCTTACGCTTTTTACTTTTTTACTCGCCGCAACGCCCCTTAAGGAACTTCGTTCCAAAACTCTCCTTTTTTAAAGTCGGTTAGAAAAATATCCTGACAACCCTATTGCTTCAATGGAGTGTACGCACATGTAGGTAAGTATTTTATCAACCAGGCTTAATTTTTCCATACTCATACATATGTCTACTGTGACCGGACTCTTAAGTATGTAAAATGGGGTGAGAGAACTACTAGTCAAATTAATACTTATCGCGAATTTTGTTACAATAATTTAGATTTATTTAGCTTAAAGTATTCTGATATTTGTGACTGTGATAATTATTTAAAATGTGTTCTTAAACGGGACCACCATATAGACCTGTATATAGACAGACACTACAGGAATATAACGGATATATTGCATATCGCTACTATTTTTTTAGCTAAGTTGTCGCTCATGTGAACAGAGTAGTCGTAAGAAAGTACCAGGTTGGAAATACCACTCAGAGATAGCCACTAAAAAGACATGCTTTATTTCAAAATCTGGACTGTTGCTGGCAAACGGTATAATAAACAAATCAAAGTTGTATCAGAAAAATGAAGACAGTATTAAAATTAATATATTAGCTACCCATAAAAGAGATAAAAACTTTTAAATTTTGGAATGCATCAAAAAACTTGAATCATAAACTAAGTTTACCTGTATCCGTGGAGGGTTGTCAGCAGCCGTCCAGTATCACTGAATTGTTTGCAAAATTGCAAAGCCCCTTGGCCGCGGATTCCGTATTCGATACTGAAGTAAGTTACAATAATAACGAATTTACACGTGATGATAATATATCGAAAGCGATACTGAGTATGAAACGTGGTAAATCATCTGCACATGACAGGCTCAGTACTGAGTACGTAATCTGGGTCAGTGATAATATTTATAAACATTTATGTTGTCTCTTTAACCATTGCATTACAAATAGTTATTTGCCTGAGGTCATGATGCATACAATAATTGTAGTTCCGATCGTGAAGAACAAAACGGCTGATCTAAGTTCTGCCTCTAATTATCGACCTATCTCATTGGGTACGATACTAGGCAAAATTATTGAATGTCTTCTTTATCCTGAGCTGCTTAATACATCAAAATTGATGACACGCAGTTTGGTTTCCGTCCCAGACTCTCGACAGATGCCATATTTAATTTAAAAGGAACTGTCGGTTACTACACGTTCAGAAATACTACTGTCTATGCGTGCTTCTTAGACCTTAGCCGCGCATTTGACTTGGTCAACTACAATGTCCTTTGGGCCAAGATATTAGCGTCACCCAAGTGGTCGATCTGCTGAGATACTGGCAGGGAAACCAAACGAACTGTGTAAAATGGGCCGACCCAACTTCTAGCAAGTTTAGGCAAGAGTGTGGAGTTCGGGGGTTGAGCAAGCTGCTTTCGGTCTGTGAGCATTGTGGAAATGCGCACGGACTGAAATCCGTTTTCTAAAACTGAAATGATGGTGTTTAAAGCAAGACAGCCTCCGGAGAGACTACTAATGTGTTTTTGTACGGCACGGCGATCGGTGTACTTAAGCAGTTCAGGTACCTAGGACATTTGTTGACGGAACGGTTGTATGACGGTGATCACATTGAGCGCGAGCGGAGGGTCCTTGCAGTCAGAGGCAACATGCTCGTTCGACGATTTGCAAAATGCAGCAAGGATGTAAAAACCACACTATTCAAGGCGTACTGTTTAAGCATGTACACCTGCCAGCTGTGGATAACGATTTCGCAGAAAGCTATGAGCAGAATAAGAGACCAGTATAATAACGCGTTCCGAGCTCTTATGCGGCTCCAGCGGTGCTGCAGAGCGTCGGGCATGTTCGTAGAAGCTGGGGTGCCCGACTTTCGCAATAATCCAGTCTTGCGTTGCCTCTTCTTGACGGAGACTGCGACGTTCCGACAAAAAAATACTCGTGGCTGTCTCTGACGATATCAAAAATCCAGTGTTTAAGCGCTGGATCTCTGTTCACATGGACAAGACCAAAAAATGACTGCATGAATATGTGCAATATATAGTTTTAGTTACTTTACTCTGAACTTGGCACCCCTATACAGTGTCTAAAATTTTTTGTAACTATGGGTCCTTATTATGCCTGAATAAAATGCTTTTATTTATTGTATTTATTTATTTGTAATTGAACCACTCTCTTTAACTAGGATTTCCCCATCCGCATAATTTCCGATAGCCGATCAGTCCTACAGGCCCTACAGAGCTACAACATGACGTCGGGGCTAGTGTACGAATGCCTTCAGACCTTGTCAGTGGTATGCAACAACAATGATTTAACCTTACATTGGTTTAAAGGGCACAGTGGATTGCGAGGCAATGATGCGGGCACGGAGTTGAAGGCTGTGGGTCGCGAACCCTATCTGCCTTTACAATTCGCTTGATTCCGGAAATAGCTGCAGCATTACACCAGGGTACAACAGCAGACACACTGGTCTTACTTTAGGTGTTACAGACAGCCCTCTTTGCAGAGCATGTTTAGTGGCGGAAAAAACAGCCGCCCATGTCATTCTTGAGTATCAAGAGGTGGCGGTCATCGGAAACATCAAGGGTCTGCTGGGTTTCCTCGTAGAATTGGGTTGGTAAGTGGAGTAACACCGTCAACCCATCACGCAAAATAGTAAACTGTGAGGATTGATTCAGGTCATGTTGACAGGACGATAAGCACCTAGCTTTTGGTATTCTTTGAAGATACCAAAGAGTCCTTGCGAGAATCTTCATCTCTTGATAAAATTTTTCATTTCCTCATAGGATTTTGGGGAAATTCTGCGGTTAACAGCATTAACTGCCTTCCGCCCCGATCTTTTATGGCCTTCGACACAGAGTGTATTTAAACTGTTTGAACTAGAGATCTGAAAATCGACGCATTTTTTTCTATGTTGTTTATCCTCAACTTGGCTAAAAACTGTGGGGCATTGTCGTACACCATAAATTCGTGCAGTGCTTAGATCGACTTGTTAGTTATATGGGACGCGGCACCATTTTGCTGAAGCCAAGTTGGTCGTAATATAAGCATTCTTGAAACGGGTTGGAGAATCGTGCGTTTCATGTTTATATAACTCGCCGAAGTATTTTTGGCGATTGTGTTATGACGAATTTTGCCGACATACCTACCCATACAGTCACTTGCTATGCAATGACCGATGTTCACCAACGGAATGTGCGGCATACGTAAATTCGCGAAATACACTGTTGTTTCGCTTTCCTCTCTCGCGTTTTCGTACCGGCTCGTTCGCACTTAAAATGGGTATTTATGAGTAATCATATTTGTTTTCGTGAAGTGTAGACGCATACGGTTTTTGCGGAAGCATTAAACGTTTCACGCAAATTGTTTGGGGCAGTAGTGACAGCAGCTAAAAGACCAATCCGCCTAGACATTCCCTTTTTAATAATTGATACTATTTACATCATCTGTTTCTTTACATGTTTCTCTTAATACTTCTGTTCTTCTTTCATATGAACTCCCAACAAAAAGTTTACATTTTTAGCGCATTCTTCCTCGACACCTAGCATGCAAACCTACCATAAGTGCATGAACTAAAAATAATATAAAGAGCCAGACTAAACTAAAGTAAATGGAACAATAGTAAACACAAAATTGGAAAATTACTTAAATACATATTCAATAATAATGGCTCACATTTTTAATAAAATACCATATAACAGATTCTCTAGTGATTGCTTGAGACACGTTGTGGAATACAGGCCTGAGATGTCTTCAGGAAGATAAGCCAGCCAAAAATACATCCAAACCAGACCAAATAATAGAACAGGTAACGTGTCTAATATCCTTCAATTGGCTGCGTGTAGATTTTGAGGATCACGTACGTCCCAGGTCCCATAATGAACACGCTGTGCTTGCTCAGATCCCCTTCGCTAAAATTGTAGTCTTGGGTGACTTCAACGGGCATAATGCCGAATGGCTTGGGTCGAGCACCTCAGATTAACAAAGTAAATACAAAGAACTAATCTTGCTTAGTGTATTAGTAATTAGATTAGTTCTACTATTGGTACCTATTTGAATTTACATACTAAAATTATTAATAATTGATAGCACCAATTGGAAGTAGGGAATAAACGCAATTTTTTGACATATTCACTTTTCTGCACAGCGCTAATTGTGAGTTCGAAGAAAGAAACCAACCATTGGCTTCGCATAGATATGCAGCCATAAAAATAGCTGGAAGAAGGAAACAAATCCTTGTTTTATTTCCTTCCTTTCCGAGGGGTTTTGAAGGATCCGAAGGAAACTTTCCCTAAAAAACCCTTCTAGCGATGCTTGCGGGGGGCCTAAATAGAAATAACACCCTTATAAGATTATTACTCACTCATGTTGCAATTAATCTTGTTAACAAAATCTGGCAATGCCTTGTTGTGCGTGGCCATTTGTTTCTACAGTGTGACAGAAATTTTGGGACCGCGAAAATATTTAACATTCTCATCAGGATTAGGAGAAAGGACAGAAAGTGAAGATATAGATGAATAATAGAGTGTCCATACGTTTTTTCTAATAAATTAATGTAGTTTTTGTCCTTATATTGTCTATTATTTCAAATTATTTTGTATGTAACACGTAAATAAATTAGTTTATATTTAGTACCACAAGAGCTTATATATCTATTCTTATTTTTTTAAATTTATTCCCTTCTAATTAAAGTTTTACTTCACTTTATTATTATTATGAAAAATGAGTTCGTTATTACTAGCAAATCAATTTAGCGAGATTTGAACCGGCTTCTTCGCGACTTTACTACAGATCACCTGGCAGCACTGCTATTGTGACTTTCAAATGAATGGCCTACAGACTTGCATCCCGTGCCACTAAATAGATTTAATAAAATAAGCAAATACTGAAGGTTCGCTAGATGGCGGTGCTCTAACGACCCACGTAAATTCCTGATACATAGCAATATACGTGTGCCAATTCAATTTATTACTTATGTACCTACTTACGTATTTCAATCCATGTTTGACGTTACACAATTATTGACAATTTGTCAGTACACAGTAGTCAGTACTGAAAGTTAACTGGCTGGTTTACCTAACCCAATTGAACTTCGGTACCTTTACGTTGGCTCATCAAACTTAGCCCCCCAAAAAATTTTTTTTTCTATTTTTGAATTTTCAATATAGCATATCGTTAGTTCGTAGTTTGTTTTTAATTGTTCGCTAAAAATAATTGTTTGTTCTTTTGTTGTTTATTTAAAAACAATTAATAAAAATGGGGGGAAACGCCTACTATTTGGTTCTGGCACTCGGCGGCCGCTGCCGCGGCACGCTACGCTCGGCACGTGCGTTTTTAACTGTTGTAACATAACCTAACCTAACCAATTTTAATGGATTGCAAATTTAAAAAAAAAAATCGAGTACTAACAAATGTTTATAGAGAACAATCAAGAACAAATGGCGAACTAACGATGTAATAAAAAAAAATAAAAAATCTGGGGGGCTAACTTTCTTGAGCTCTTTACGTTTGAGTAAATAATATATTCTTTGCTCGGTGTTAATAGATTAATTTAATTGAAATTCTAATATAAAATATTTTTTAAGGATTTTGGTAAGCATCTTTATTCCCTAGCATTTCTTAGTCTAACCAGTTAGCTACATTATTCAGCTGTCATTAATTGCTACCTACTTAATTTATTTTCCGTACGAAGTACGAACTGTTGTTATTTATATGTCTCATAATTTTAAATTGTTATTCATTGGCCGTTGATGACTGGCCAAGTGTCACAACTCACAACAGTGAAACTTCAAGGTCATTTTATCGGCTGAAACCAGCATATTCTTAACATACATTAATTTAATAAACATTTCCATTACTCATTAAGGTGAGAACTGAATTATAAAAATTATATATATATATATATATATAGTCACGGGTACCTTAAAAAAGTGCGTTCACCTTCCTTAAAGGCCGGCAACGCTCCTGTGATTCCTCTAATGCTGCAAGAGAATATGACCGTAAGCTAGTTTGACCTCCTTTTCCATAAAAAAAACTATATATTATGAAATTTTAAATGCGCTAGAATGGGAAACGCTTGCTATTTCAACGTGAAACATTCATTCACTTAATCCGTCCCATTCTTGTTACTTGCCTTATTATTTCATCGTCAGTAACAGGTTCAGTTTTATCTAGGTCATCATGGTTTAGTAAGGAGACATTAGTTCAGCCTCAGAAAAGCCTCTTTAATGTAAAAGGTAAAGGAGTCCACAAGATTCTTTATTTGGTTCGCATTCAATTGTGACGGCGAGTGAAGAAGCGCGCTGGGGTAGGGCGGATTAATGAGGTCCTGCACCTCTTTAAATGAGTATATAAGTATAAACGGTATATGCAGATAGATATTTGAAAATATGATAATAATAATATAATAATATGTTAACATATTATTTTCTAACTAGGTACCCCACTTGAATGACAGTGTCGTATCGTTAGTTAGATCTTACTGGTATTACCACTTGCCAGTCACTATTATTGAGGCGGTTTTGAAAATATTAGGATAGGAGCGTACTTGTCAACTGACCCGGATTTGACTTGTCTCCGGTGGATTAGTTTACGTATATTCTGACATTCTTCTAAAAAACCTCTTTAACTCGGTTATTTTTTTTTTGGCAAGAAATAATTTAAAATATTAAACTCTCAGTTAATAGAATTCTTTCACAAAGTTAAAAGGCTTAAAAAAGTTATTGAAAAAGAGACGGAAAAATACGAGTTTATCTCTCTTTAATAAATCTTATTATATTTATCTTATTAATTAGAAATAAATGTACACATATTAAAAAGTACTGGCTTTGCTTTATAAAATGTTCCACATTGGAAAATTACAAATTTATTTAAAAATATTGTATAAAAAATAATACATATAAATTAATTGTAGCTATTGTTAATTACGATATGCTGTGATCGTTATGTGACTGATGAGCAGTCAGCAGCTCTGGCTATTCACAATGGCTTACCGAACCGAGTCCATCAGGTTCCGTTCCAAAAGAAACGAGTATTTGTTCATCGCCAAGCACGACAAATGGCGAAAAATATCTTAAACATGTGTGTTGAAAAAAGGCAGAACAAAAATTTAGATATAATTATTAGGTAATTACGATGTAAAAATTAATAAAATATTTTTTTACATGATTATGATGATCAATTAAAATAAGGTCACAGCACGTCGTATTCCTGAACTCTGTAGTCAGCTATCGCGACACGTGTAGGTATTAGGTGTTTACTGGGTTACTAGTTCGATGGTTTCAAATGATGGAAGACAAGTATGTGTTTTATGTTTGTTTCAAATCGATTCCCCCATGTGTTGCACGGAATAACAATCTTCAACGGACAGAGGAGTTGTCTTATCAGGATTCCTTTTTTATGTAATAGGCATAATAGCCTGTACAGGTACAGTAACAATCAGGAAAATTCTGTCAGTTTTATAAAAGATAGGTACAGTAGAACATATCCTACGGAGATCCAGCAAGATAGGAAAGGAAAGCGAAAATATTGTTACTGTAACCGATTTTGTTCGACAAGTCGTAAGCTGTCAGCCATGTTCGGCCTTAGCGTTTAAATATTGTTAATATTAAACCACTAGGTAACGCACACTTGAAAAATCTAAAAAGGCACACATCATCGCGACGTATCAAGTTTACTTATATATCATTGATATTATATAGAACAAGTTGACCCGACAGACGGTGTTCTGTTCATAATGAAAAAAAAAACTCCTGCGGGTGGTATTTAGAAATCCTTATATCCTTAGCTGACCTCTACTCGACGAAAAGAATATTCCTTCCAAATTTCAAGTCTCTACGCCTTATGGTTGCAGAGATATCGTGATGAGTCAATATATAGGGGAACATCTTTTTTTATTTATTTATAAAATAAATAAACCGTGGGTATACGAGTATATATTATGAAGTGTATCAGTAGATTTAATGGATATCTACTTTCATTTTATTAAAATATAAGTATTATCTAACAGTTGGTAAGCTCTTTAGTTTTAATTATTTAAATACCTATTCAACTTTCAATAATTTTATTTTCAGGTGATTAACATGGTCAAAACAAGAAAATACTAATTCTCAATACTAAAGCACCAGAATCAACGCACGCACACATAAACACGACTTACACGGCCGCCAAGCAAGCTTGGGGAGACAAAAGTATTGAGTGCCACGCCATACGCATCCGAGACTGGTCGTTAAATTTTCTGCGCCGCGTCGTCCGTGTCGCCAGACGTAGGTGTAAATTTGAAGAAGACCGCTTCGTTACGCTGCTGATCTATTACTTGTACTCTGGCTATATAATAATATAACCATATATAATATAACTAATAATAATATAACCTTCAATTTCTTATTATCAATTATTTTATTAATGAGTGAAAATTTTAAAATGTGTGAATGGACAATGAACTAAATTGTAAATAGAATATAATATATATTCTATTTAAATATATATATATATTTGTAAACAATAATCAGTCAAATAAAATTGTGGAATCCCAGGAACATTTTACTCATCAATAAATAAGAATAAAAGAGACAATCAAGAACCTGATAATAACCTGACCTGTAAAAAGTGTAAGTGTTTATATTCTGATGAATATAATATATAAAATATCAAAATATAACATTATATCGTTCCTTGTAAAATATATAAAATCTCACTTGATAAAATAATATTAATTATATTATATATTAATAAAGACATTTTTTTATTTTAGGTAGAGAAAATGCCAAATTTGCTCAAAATATGAAGTAAATAGCAAAAAATCTAAGAATGCCCCTAGCTCTTCAGTAATACGTGAGTGCTTAGTTGGTAACACGGCTTTATTTAATGTAATATTTTAATGCGTCTGTTAATTATTCCTAAAATTAATTATAATTAAGTTTTACTTCAATCGCGCGTAAAGATTACACGCACACACCATTTTGAAATTTATTCCCTTCTAATTGGTGGTTTAATTCTAATTGTGTAAAAAGTGTGTGGAATAAAAAAGGTTTAATTCACTTAATTATTATTATGAAAAATAATTCGTAATTACTTGTAAATCAATTTAGCGACATTTTAACCGGCTTCTAAGCGACGTTTACTACAGATCACCTGGCAGCACTGCTATTGTGACTTGCAAATGAGTGGCCGATAGACTTGCATCCCGTGCCACTAAATAGATTTAAAAAAATAAGCAAATACTGGATCAATTTTCTTTTTCTGAAAGGTTCGCTAGATGGCGGTGCTCTAACGACCCATATGAATTCCTAATGTAGGTAACATAGCAATAAACGTGTGTGAATTCAAGTGTCCTACTCATTTCAATCTATGTTTGACGTTAGTACGTTACACAATTATTGACAACTTGTCAGTACAATAATAGTCAGTACCTAAAGTAAACTGACTGGTTTACCCCAACCATTCGTGAATCGAAATTCGCGGTACCTTTACGTTTGAGTAAATAATATTATATTCCTTGCTCGGTGTAAATAGATTCATTTATTTGAAATCTCAGATATATTTTTTAAGGATTTTGGTAAGCATCTTTATTCCCTTAGCATTTTTATAATCGTCATTAATTGCCACTTAATTTATTTTGCGTACGAAGTACGAATTGTTGTTATTTAAATATGTCTCATAATTTTAAATTGTTATTCATTGGCCGTTGATGACTGTCAAGTGTCACAACTCACAACAGTGAAACTTCAAGGTCATTTTATCGGCTGAAACCGGCATATTCTTAACATACATTAATTTAATAAACATTTCCATTATTCATTAAGGTGAGAGCTGAATTATAAAAATTAAGTAGGTATTGTATGTACCTAATTAATTTTTGCTGCCGGAATAACTTTTTGAAATAAGAATTGTAATGTGCTGTGTAATGAGCCGCTTATAAGTTATAGGTAGGTACTGATACTATACTGTGTGAACGGCTCGTACAAAATGGCGCGGGCGGTGCGTAGAGACGCGTCGCTTGATTGTGTGTCTTTTACTGCATCTATCATGAAAGTGTTCTGAGGATCTGATTCCTGCCGCCGAATTCCACCTTCGCACGCAAGCCACGAATTAGGATATCGGCCCGATTAGTAATTACTTGCTATCTGCCCCGGATTCGACGTCTCTCCCGTGGATTGGTTTACGTATATTCTGACATTCTTCTAAAAACCCCATATCGATTATTCTCTTTTTGGCAAGAAATATTTTAAAATATTAAACTCGACTTAGTTAGTAGAATTGTGTTCACAGTCATTGGATTAAAAAAGTTATTGAAAAAGAGACGCAAAATCCTCGATTCCCGACTTAAGTCGGACATTCAAAAATTATTAAATTGTCGTTTACTTGTTCTGTTTCACCTTGTTTCTTGCTAAAATTCAGAAGACCTACTGTAATTTGTTTTCGATAGGCCTATCTTTCAGCGACGTTTTCTCTTTGTTTATACTACCTACCTAGATTCGTTTAATATACCTAACCACACCATTTACACAATTACGGGCACTCGAAACTTTTCTGTATAACTAAAATAAATCTTATTTTAATTAATCTTATTGATTAGAAACAAGTGTATACGTATTAAAAAGTACTGGCTTTATTTTATAAAATGTTCCAAATTGGAAAATTTCAAATTTATTTAAAAATATTACTTACATATTCGATTCGAGCGTTTGCTTGCAGTTTTTGTTTTGATATTGTGCTACAAATGAAAAAAAAAAAGGTTTTATTTTAATTTTAATGAATTGAATATTCATTGTAAATCTCTTGAAGACTTTATTTTTAGCTTTTTGAATGTTGAATTATGTATACCTACGTATTATAAAAATGTGACAAAGTAAAGACTGGAATTATAATTAATTAGTTAATTTAATTAATTAATTAAATTAATATTTTTTTTTGAATTGTTTGCTGTGTGTTTCTACATTGAAAGAATGAATCCAAAAAAATTTTTTGTTACTTTATAGCTCACGCCTTCGAGGGTCGCGCAGCAGCTAGTAATATAATACCTACGATGGTAGGGAACCTTTTGTCATAATTTAATATAAACATCATGATATTGATCAAAATCGCATCTTTGATACGATCTCGCACGACCTTAGGCCGCGCTTATGGCGCGAAATTTTGGATTGGATTTTGGCGGACTTATCGTTGGATTGTCTAGTCTGTTTCTGTATGTCAAAGTCGAAAAACTTTATTCAAATATGCTTTTCAATTTGTTTTGAATGGTAATTATAAATATTTCATTTTAATTGCTGAAACTACTGACTATTCTAACTGAATATTCGGAGGTCGTGAGAATATACATCTATAACTAACTTATATACATATAAATTAATTGTAGCTATTGTTAATTACGATATGCTGTGATCGTTATGTGACTGATGAGCAGTCAGCAGCTCTGGCTTACTGAACCGAGTCCACCAGGTTCCGTTCCAAAAAATCGGTTTATATATAAATATTATATATTAAAAAAGTTTATCTAATATTATGAAGTGTATCAGTAGATTTTATGGATATCTACTTTCATTTTATTAAAATATAGGTATTATCTAATAGCTGGTAAGCTCATTAGTTTTAATTATTTTAATACCTATTCAACTTTCAGTAATTTTATTTTCAGGTAAATACCTGATTAACATGGTCAAAGCAAGAAAATACGTGGTGAAGACGCATTTTGTGGGAATTCCTAAACGTGACGATTTTGAGTTGGTAGAATATGAATTGCCCCCAATCAAAGATGGAGAGTTTCTGGTTAAGGCAGAATGGATCAGTGTAGATCCTTACATGCGTGCTTACAACGCTTTCACTCCCGTACCGTATGACCAATTTGGTTTCCAGATCGGTTTAGTTCAGGAATCTAAGAATTCTAAATACCCAGTGGGAAGTAGAGTCGTTTCACATAAAGGTTGGTGTGATTACGCTATCCTATCTAACTCCCAAGAAGCAACGGAAATCACCTATAAAATGCCTGACCTAAAGGGTCTACCTATGGAACTTGCAATTGGTACTGTGGGTATGACTGGCGCTACAGCTTATTTCGGTTTTCTGGAGATTTGTAAACCAAAAGCTGGAGAGACAGTTGTGGTGACAGGAGCTGCAGGTGCTGTGGGTTCTATCGTCGGTCAAATAGCGAAAATAAAAGGATGCAGGGTTATCGGATTCGCCGGATCAGACGCTAAGGTTGATTGGTTGGAAAAGGAACTTGGATTTGATAAAGCGATTAATTATAAA
The DNA here is from genome assembly GCF_905404315.1 of Leptidea sinapis. Classification (NCBI taxonomy): domain Eukaryota; kingdom Metazoa; phylum Arthropoda; class Insecta; order Lepidoptera; family Pieridae; genus Leptidea; species Leptidea sinapis. The sequence continues at coordinate 31,235,276 of NC_066312.1, read as the reverse complement.
ACAGAAAATATTGACGAAGCTTTAAAGGCAGCCGCTCCTAAGGGCGTCGATTGCTACTTTGATAACGTTGGTGGAGGAATCAGTACTACTATTATGAGTCAAATGAACAAATTTGGTAGAATTTCAGTATGTGGAAGTATAAGCGCATACAACGATGATCCTAAAAGTATGCCGAAAGCTGTAGTGGTTCAGCCATCTATGGTATTTAAGGAATTGAAAATGGAGGGATTTTTGGTGTCTAGATGGGCTAAACCAGAAAATAGATGGCCAGAGGCGTTTGCTGAAATAGCAAAATGGATTATGACTGGCCAGTTAAAGACTAAAAGTCATATAACAGAGGGTTTTGATAAAATCTATGATGCGTTTATTGGTATGCTTGCTGGAGACAATACCGGTAAAGCGGTAGTTAAAATATAAGTACCTTTTACATTTTTTTTATTATAAAATAAAATGTGTCTTGTAAACTGTAAACTTATTTCATTTACGTAATATACATAATAAATAATTACTTTGTAAGGTGCTGCAATATATGAATCGTGTTCGAAGTTAAAAGCGTTCCAATTAACAAATACTTCATAAATAGTATTAAGTTTGTGTAAGCACAGAGTAGAGATGGATACTTTCGTGAACATGATGGTCGTGATTACTGTCATTAGTTGTAATCACATCAAACTAATAAAATGTTCTATAACTATGTTCTCAGAGGCGGGGGAGGCGATATATAATTTTTGCACCGGACAATTATTATTCGAGACGCAGGCATAGATCATTCGCGAGTCCGGCTTCTGTCGTACTGTGGCTCGCACCAACTTACCTATACCACAATACAATTCAGTAATAGAACAGTACCTTAACTTCTCGATACTAAAGCACCTGAATCAACGCACGCACACATAAACACGACTTACACAGCCGCTAAGCAAGCTTGGGGAGACAAAAGTATTGAGTGCCACGCCATACGCTTCCGAGACTGGTCGCTGTCCGAGTTAAATTATCTGCGCCTCGCAGTCCGTGTCTTCAGACGTAGGTATAAATTTGTAGGAGACCGCTTCGTTACGCTTCTGTTTTATTACTTGTACTGTGCTTATACTGAGGTCTCTCTCTGCTCTCAACACCCTTCACGAAACTAAACCTGCTTGCGATATATCTCCGGATGGATGGTAGACAATTTTGACAGAGTGCTTGCGTTTTTGTGAGAGGGATAGATGAACAGTATATTTTGGATGTTTATGTTTTAGTTAATAACAGTAAATTGTGTACGTATTAATATTGTATGCATGTAATTAATTACTTACTTTAATGTTGTTATTGGCTCACGCCGTTTTATTAAAGTATAAATAGAAATAAAAAAATACCTGCAACTAGACGAGCAGGCACTACTTTCTGGTTCGTAGTGCAAAAGAGCATGGGTGCTTTCGATGCTATTTCGCCCGTGACTATGATGCTTGCAACAGCGGCAAAATATTGACGAACTCAAAAGTCCTCGCAGCGTGGTAAATATAAAGTTCTTTGAGAATCACACAGTTGACGAACTGGCTTCATCATCAGATCAGCTGGATCATCATCTACCTTCATGCCCATTGGGTTTAACTATTACAGCCATAAACCTAGAATATACTACTTTAATTCGTCAATGTGTGCCTTAGATTGTTGAATAATCTGCTAAATAAAGATCTAACAAGGCGTGGCTGACAGTTTACGACTTGTCAATTGAAATCGGTTACAGACACAACAGATTCGCTTAATACAGATACTCTTAACTTAGCGGTCTATTTTACGGTGTGCAAAACAAGCATCATTAGAATGTTATTATTACAAATATTCTAGCGAGGTCTAGGGCCCTGTAGTATGTTCTATCTTGTCACCATACGTGAAATACTAACCTTTAATGAGTCCCCGTAGCTGATTGTGGTCATTATCAGCTCCACTTCATCAAATGATACTTTCTGTGTAAAAAGCCTGATTTGTTGATGAAAAAAAAAACCATTAAAATGTAATCTGTAATTTTATTATGCATATTTTAATTTATATGGGGAGAAATAACAATACAATTTACACTGGCAAATCAATTGACATAACTAAAATGAAGACTACTACAGAAATATTCATTTTGAATATAGGTACAAAATACAAATGGCTTGAAGAAAATTGCCGACCTTATAAAGCGTCCAATAAATGTACATATTTATTGGAACATCGATAACACATTGGTACGTGGCGGGTGAGGATTGAACCGGGTGCTCCGTGGTGAGAGTCAACGGTACAATTGCGAAACCGACGCCTATTATAAATCTAAATATAAACACGAATAATTAAGTCGTGCAAACATAAGCAATTTATTAAACAAAAAATAAAACGATAATGATAACATATTATTTCTTCGAGAATGATTGCTGTTCAATGGAAAAGTTTCGCATTAAACTTTCACAACGGCTTTACCGAAATTCTCACCATTTAACATTCCAATGAACGCATCGTAGATATTCCCAAAACCTGTTGTCACGTGTTCTGGGGCCTTAAGATGACCGTTCTTAATCCACTTTACTAAAACAGCAAACGCTTCTTGCCAACGATCTTTATGTTCCCATATTATAAAGCCCTCTACCTTCAGTTGTTTGAATAAAATTCCTGGTTGAACTATTGTTACTTTAGGAAGTTGTGTTGGGTCATCATTGTAAGAACTGATGCTTCCAACAACACAAACACGACCTCCTTTACTCATATTATACATGACAGAGCTACTTATTTCACCGCCAACGTTATCAAAGTAGCAATCGACTCCATTTGGAGCAACTTCTTTTAACGCTGTTTGAATATTAACAGTTTTGTAATTAAAAGCTTCATCGAACCCGAGTTCTTTAAGCCATTTCACTTTTTCATCTGTTCCAGCAAATCCGATTACTTTGCAGCCCTTGATCTTCGCTATTTGTCCAACGAGACTGCCTACAGCCCCGGCTGCTCCCGATACTGCAACTGTTTCACCAGATTTAGGTTTACATATTTCAAGGAACGCTAAGTATGCGGTTGCTCCTGGCATTCCTACAGCACCCAGGGCCAGTGACGCCGAGAGTCCTTGAAGATCAGGCAGTTTATAAATCCATTCAATGGGTGGTTCGGATGTCTTTTCTATTACATCCTTAACAATAACATGATCACACCAACCTTTGTGGGTAACCACTCGAGTACCAACTGGAAACTTGGGATCTTTAGTTTCTTGAACGACGCCTACTTGAAACCCGAATTGATCGTATGGTGGTTGGAGAAAACTGTTGTAGGCGCGCAGGTAAGGGTCGACACTCAACCATTCGGTTTTAAGCAGAATTTCTCCATCTTTTAAAGGTGGAAGATCGTATTCCACAATTTTGAAGTCATCCCGTTTTGGTGGTCCTTGAAATGTGTTACTGACGACGTACTTTTTAGCCTTGACCATCTTGTTCACGATTTATACATCAACTGAAACATAATGTTTAATAATAACACATACCTCATTTATCACAATGACTAGGCGTAATGAAATATGATTAACATGATGACTTGCGTGTTATGTTATCTAATGATAAACACTGAATGTTATTTTAAATTCAGTAAGCAATATTTTTGTGGTGTGATATAACCGGATCTATTGATGTTATGACGAGACAATTTATATTTTATTTTCGTAGAGACATTGTTTCATTATATGTCTTCTACTGCACTTATTACGGGGAGCGTTCTGAAGAGTTGATTGTCCTGATTCCTTCGCAAGAAACCTCACAAATTAAGATATTATCCACACCCTCTGGATGCGTGGCGTTCCTTCACAGTGCGGATTTCTAGGAACTTCCTCCTCGTACAACCAAGCTGTGGAACGGAAATGAAGCTTTTGCGGTGTTTCCAGGACTATACGACATGGATACCTTCAAAAAAGTGGGTATACTTTTCTAAAAGGCCGGCAATGCTCCTGTGATTCCTCTGGTGTTGCACTGTTCTGGGCGGCGGTGATCACTCAACTCCTCCTATTCCATAAAAAAACGATAATATTGTTAATAAGGACATTGAATTATTTAATTTATAATACATTTTCCAATGTATAAACTTTCACTTTTTTATGGAACAGGAGAATAAACGAGCTTACATATGGGCCACCTGATGGTAAGTGATCACCGCAGCCCATACCAAAGAATATACCTAATAGTACAAGTACATACTGTTTTGTAACACCGTTGCCTACCGTATAAAGCTTCCAATTAACGTTTACGTTTATTGTATTTAAATTCCATCAATTATGTATATGTAGGTGTACGAGTATTATCTTATACATAAATAAAATTCTCGTGGCCCGGTATTTGTTACCAACTCCTCCGAAACGGCTAAGCCGATCTTTATGAAATTTTGTGTGCATATCGTGTAGGTCCTAGAACCGGCCAACATTTATTTTTGATACCCCTAAATGATAAGGGTGACGAACCCCTAAGTATATTTTTTTAACATTTATTTTTATTATATTATGATTCAGCATTAAAAAATACATACATCTTCAAATCTTCGTCCTTCTTAATGTAATTTGCTGTCTAACCCAATGCAAAATTCAAGTTCACTTTTTATCACACTCATCTAAGTTTTACCTAAGTAGAGAACAGGTAAGATTCGTACACTTTTTAATCTAAAGTCTAAGGCTTGTAAAATGTTCTATTATAGATATTTGAAAATATATTTAATGCTGCTGTATTACTAGAAAAAATGGAAACTGTACGAATGCAACCCCAACGCGGGGTAGTTTCGTACACGGTGTTGGGCACATTCGTACATAGTGGTGAGCCACTGTACAACGTGATTAAAATGCCATATATACTCAACGTAAGCTTTATTGAGATCAAACTTAACTCAGAATTGGCCTACATGACAGTAATAATTAACAATATTGTTTTTTTTTAACATTTTAGTAGTTATAAAAATATGAAACAATTGAACACTGATGGTTAAATCAAATAGTAAAACATATTTTATAAAGTTTTCTTAAGAAATATTGATTGATTCATTAATGAATCAATCAATATTAACTATCAATCATCAAAACTACGAATTGGCACACAAACAATAGATAATGGATCTTTTATTCAGATTCAAATTCAAAAACACTTTATTCATGTAGGTCACGGAAATGACACTTATGAATGTCAAAAAAAAAAAAAATATTGTTTCTTATTGAATTTACCGCTACTTTGTAAAGGGTTGAGCTAATGAGAAGAAGTAGCAAGAAACTCATTGCCACTCTTTTAAGCCAAGATTTACATTTTAATTGTTTTACAAATAATTTCAATTACAATATAGGCAAAGTGAGGCAACAAAAATACTCAAATGTCAAAAACTTAAAGGCTTACATGAGTAAGTCAAAAAAAAGAAAAAAAGAAAATTAATACTTATAAACACAAGAGTTATTGAGTATAGTAGATGCATCAATCCACACACACCGTAAATAAATAGAGGCATTATATGAGCATTTCATGAAATAAAATATATAATAACTTTAACTTTAAAGGAAATAATAATAATAAAAAACACATCAAGCAGAATTCCCGGTAACAAGATCATCCAGCCACCACGAGTAGCACCCGTTCACGAGCATGACGCATGGAGCAGCCATCACCTCCCTCGACTATATTTTAGGGAAGGGTACGACGCGCCCCACGTCGCCGCCACAAGAAGAGGCATTTAAGCGAGCATGACCGATACCTGTCACGAGAAATCTACCGAATAACAAAACAATTCATGTTCATCTACATATTATGCAATACTTACTAAATGCCTCTACTGACTATTTTGTTTCAAATTACATAACTCATGATAATTATTATTATTCTTATTAAAATTCATTAAAAAACAGAAACAATATGAATATTTAAATTATATAACTATAATGACATTTATCACACTACGACAGACATGTAACAGCCCAGCAGCTCAGTCCCAAGGGTTCTTTAGATCCAGATATTCAGATATTTTATAGTACCCTTTTGTATACAACTTTTTCTTTAGCACTGATCTATATTCATTTAAAAGTAAGTTCTGAATGTCAACAGGGACCTTATTATAGAAACGTATACATAGACCTCTGAATGAATTTGTGACTTTTTGAAGTCGACCTACATTAAAAGCAAGCCTATCCCCATTTCTAGTATTGACATTATGAGTGTCACTAATTTTTTTAAACGAATTTATATTTTTTTTTACATAAACAAGGTTTTCATAAATGTATTGCGATGTCAAAGTCAAAACTTTTATTTCCTTAAATTTTTCCCTTAGTGACACTCTTGGTCCTAATTTATAGATGGCACGAATAGCTCGCTTCTCGCTGTCTAAAATATTGGAATAAGTGGCCCCAGGCATACAGATATTTAAAATATTTTGAGCAAAGCTAAGATTCAGTTGTAAACCAATTTTTTTTCCAATCTCATCACTACATAATAATGTTATGTTTAATATTGGTTTGTAACTCTTGATTTTGTGAGAGGGAAATAGTTGATATGTCTAATGATATGCAAGGGTTCTGCACTTGAGGTATAAGCGACTCATGCTCTGGCTGTTGGCAAGCTTGAGAAGGTGTCCCATAAAATATGTTTTTTGCCACTAGCGATTCAAATGTTTCTAGGTTATACTGACTTGATTTAATAAGCTTATCCATTGCCAAAGCATCACTTATCTCTTTTTGAGCCATATCATATTTATAAGTTATTTCCTGTAGGGTTTTGTTCATATTAGAGAGTTCTGAATGAAGCTGCTTTAAATTACAAACGCATCTGAGTGTTGTATAGTAATAATATGACCACTGTACGAATGCTCCCTCTGTACGAATCCAACCTGCTCTCCCCTACTCAATGTTATATTACTGTTATAATTACACTAAGCCGTAGTATTACGATTTACGGCGTCGTGAAGGGAGTCATGCCCTCGATTTTTAAGAAACCAATAACTGCATATTTAGTTTTTTTTTAAATTTCGTGAACTTTTGACGGAAATCGACCCGAATGATTTTTCAAAAAAATTACATCCTGTATTGTTGGTCCAATGATTCTCTGGAAGGACTCTGTTGCTGATAGGGTAGTTGCGATATATTCGGAGTATTATCGTATCGTTCCGAATATATCGTTGTCGATTTTGCGAGTAGACCTCCTGGTAGCGGACTATATTTGAAAGTATGTCCGCATTGTCCATCGCACAAAATTATTTACCCGTGGGAGGCTCCTTTGTACTGGATGCCGGCTACATTATGGGTACCACACAAAGGCCTATTTCTGCCGTGAAGCAGTAATGTGTAAGCATTATTGTGTTTCGGTCTGAAGGGCGCCGTAGCTAGTGAAATTACTGGTCAAATACGACTTGACCACTTATGTCTCAAGGTGACGAGCGCAGTAGCAGTGCCGCTCAATTTTTGGGTTTTTCAGCTATAGGTTATCAGCTAAACGTCGTACTCGTCTCGTCCCTTACTTTCATAAAAAATATTATTATTACCGTCCGGACCATACCGAGTACGACGCCGGCCCAGCTTGTGCGAGGCACCCACAGGACTGTCCGATGGTCCGGCCGTACCAAATCCGACTATGTGTTTAGGCTATAACTTATTTCCTTATATCAATTATACGTCTAAATAGACTGTGTCAGCTGTATAAACGTTGAAAGAGGTTGACTAACCTCTAGGTTGAGCAATGCACGCACACTAACACAAAATGACATACAAATTGCTAGTGTAAGACGTAGCTTGTGACAGACACCAACGTAATAAACATTGACTGTATTCATCGGTTGTCTAGCAAAAGAGGCCTTATCTTGACGTTTATATATATTATATTATTTTAAAGTAAAATAAGCATATCTACGAAATGTATTCACTAGCCTACATTTATCTTAGAAATATAATTACAGAATGAACGTACCAGCCCGATAAGAAAAGTTTATAAATTATTTAATACTGTTAAATACCTTAGGAATAAATGAGCAGTTATAATATAATGTGATAATATTATATGAAATCTTGCCTTCTCCACTCAAAGCATACGTGACATTCTTAACAAATAAAGTTTAACGTACCTCGGTAAAAATATGTATTATTGATGTGTTAAACGATAATAATTCACGAAGATATAGTGTTTTCAAAAAGCAATATTATACAGCATGCACCTCGCTAGGTACAAAGATATACTAACGCGAGTAAATACAACGCTTCGCTTGTTATAATATTATCCTCAAAGGAAGTATGATGTTAGAACCTGTTCAATGCCGCGTCGCATACACGGTCGAAGTATTTATTATTCAAATAAGGGTCAAATTAAAATGTCACTTATGTTACACAGAGTATTTTTGAAAATTAGATATACATTTAAGATTTTATTTTATTATATTAACTAAAAGATTTGTTATTGTATCTTATGTATGTACGTCTTTCAACGTAGTTATTGTGATATATAGTAATGATCATTATTCATGAAATTGCTTATATTGAACGTGTGTTTAGATGCCCAGTAGGGGTACCTCTACTGAGCAGTTCGAACTTCGAGCAGTTTTATTAAAACTTTAACTATGTCATCTGTCATAAGTCTGTGAATAGAAGGCTTGGATATTTTGGTGAGTGTGGTATAAGGGTTGCATGCTAATAAAATCGTTTTACTTGTATGGAAAATGTTAACGTTGAATAATTAAGTAAGTTAAGTTAAGTCATCCATTCACGCCGAGAAAAGACATTTTAGAAACCATAGGTAATGGACAACAACACCAGGGGTCAAGACATGCGTTGCCGGCCTTTAAGTACGCTCTTTTCTTGAAGGTCCTAAGTCGAATCAGTTTGGGAAAACAGGAGCCGGTCTAAATTTCTTGCAAAATACGAGGTTGTACAATGCCAGTCGTCAAAATGGTGGATTCGCATTTTGACGAAATATCTGTGGTATCTGGTGGTGGTGGAATTAAGTTGGTTGTATCAACCCGAACAACTTCTCTCAGTATCCCCGTGATAAATGTGATAGAGGATGCATAGAGATGCATCTACACAACAGCAAATAATCTAACTAATCTGATTGGAGATGACTTGATTAAATTCAAATATTATATCATATTCGTAGATGATTCGAGCCGCTCTTCGATGCATGAGGTGAATTAATGGAAGAGCGCCCGCCCAGAGGTACTCCAGTACTCCGTCTGGGACCGAATTTGCGTCTTAAATAGTTGATTACTTCTCCCTAGAAGTTCAACCTATATAAGATGTACTGTATTTAAGGCGAGGTTTTCCCAACACTCTAGGTAATAATCGCTCGAACGTAAGATTCGATAGGTACGCATGGGCACGAGCGTCGGGCATGGCTGAGAACGAACCGAGCGATGCGGGTCAACGACCGCCGACCCAGAAGGACCGCGTAATTGTAGTTGCGCTAGAGTATGGAATTACTGTGATATTTTTTATGCATTTTTGAAGTAAATCTTTTTTATCGACGTATGAGAGAAATGTTATATTACGCGCAAAATTATGACTTCAACATTATGGATATCGTATCCGAAATTCTCGAGGCTGCAGAGAACGAATTTGGGATCATTTTTGAAATCCAAGATGGCCGCCACGAAAAATTATTTTTTCAACAATATGGGTATTTTATCCGAGGCTCTCGAAGGTGCAGAGAACTAATTTGGGATCATTTTTGAAATCCAAGATGGCCGCTGCGCAAAATTATGATTTCAACAATATGGGTATCGTATCCGAGGTTCTCGAGGGTGCAGAGAACGAATTTGGGATCATTTTTGAAATCCAAGATGGCTGCTGCGCAAAATTATGATTTCAACAATATGGCTATCGTATCCGAGGTTCTCGAGGGCGCAGAGAACTATTTTGGGATCATTTTTGAAATCCAAGATGGTCGTGTCGCAAAAATATGTATTCAACAATATGGGTATCGTATCCGAGGTTCTTGAGGGTGCAGAGAAGGAATTTGTGATCATTTATGAAATCCAAGGTGGCCGCCGCGCAAAATTATTATTTCAACAATATGGGTATCGTGTCCGAGATTCTCGAGGGTGCAGAGAACTATTTAAGGATCATTTTTGAAATCCAAGATGGCCGCGTCCCAAAAATATGTATTCAACAATATGGGTATCGTTTCCGAGGTTCTCGAGGGTGCAGAGAACGAATTTGGGATCATTTTTGAAATCTAAAGATGGCCGCCGTGCAATACTATTTTTGGTTCTATACGTATGCGTGGAGGTTATAAAGATAACCCTAATGCCACACATAAAAGTAGCATAAAAACATTCGGAAAATGTTGTGCCACATAGAAATTAAATCGTTAAAATCAGGACACTGTGTGCTAAAGAACACGAACACGAAAAACTAGAAAACGTCAGTATATTTATGTGTGTGTGTTCTTCTTCACTGTATATATTAAAGCGAGGTTTTTTCAACACTTTAGGTAAAAAGCGCTCGAACGTATATATCTATAGCGTTAGATATAGGTTCGACGCGGGCATGGCTGAGAGACGAGCCGTGCGATGCGGGTCATCAATAGTCAATACCACCCAGGAAGGACTGCGTAATATTTTATAAAACTTATTGTTGCGCAATAGTACGAAATGCTGTGATATTTTTATGCATTTTGAAGTGAAACTTCTTTAGGCGCATGAGGGTAAATTTTTACAAATGAAACGGAATAGAGCGTCACGGAAATTTGAGACGTTTTTGTTCAAGGGAGAGAGCGATTGACACCGATTGAGGGAGAGTATTTCTTACTCTCGGGCTTCTCTACTAGCCTTGTATTGTGCAGGTTTAGCGCGCGGCCGCTAGTAAGTAGAACATCTTCCCTACTAGCCTTGTATTGTGCAGGTTCTTCTTTTAAATCCAAGACGGCCGTTGCGCAAAATTATGATTTCAATAATTTAGATATCGAATCCGAGGTTCTCGAGGATGCAGAGAACGAATTTGAGATAATTTTTGAAATCCAAGATGGCCGCTGCGCAAATTTATGATTTCAACAATATGGATATCGAATCCGAGGTTTTCAAGGGTGCAGAGAATGAATTTGGGATCATTTTAGAAGTCCACGATGGCCGCCACGTAATATTATGATAACAACATTATGGGTATCGTATCCGAGGTTCTCGATGGTGCAGAGAACGATTCTGGGATCAGTTTTGAAATCCAAGATGGCCACCGCGCAAAATTATGATAACAACATTATGGGTATCGTTTCCGAGGTTCTCGATGGTGCAGAGAACAAATTTGGTATCATTTTTGGAAACCAAGATGGCCGCCGCGCAAAATTATGATTTCAGCAATATGGATATCGTGTCTGAGGTTCTAGATTTTTTCTTCTATTAAAATAATCGGAACTTTTACTCTTTCTGCAATAAACAAATTTTATCAAGTTTATAGCAAAAAAGCTGCAAGGTTCTCTGACACGTCCATATCATTATATTATCTTACTCTTCTCTGTATTACATATTTCTCTTATGTCTTAATTTGAACGTCAAATATTGTCGCTTTTAGCTAGTTCTGATTCAGTTTTTCTTAAATTCAATCAGGTAAAAATTTATCAACAATGGCCCAAAATTTGACTCCAGCAAAATATTTAACATTTTCCTGTTCAAAGATTCCATTATTCGGTTCTCTCATTGACTACATCAGTACCAGTGCAGAGTATATGTTCCGAAAGACGTTTGCTAAAGCTGAAAAATTGCAAGCAACAGCAACGAGGCAAACGTTGTCTGCTACGTTTGTTGCTTTTGTCTGCCTAACTTTGGGAATGGTCAGTAACGTAAAATTTGAGGTAGTAACGTTTGATGATGAACCTCTTCTAAATGATCTTCATTTTATTTTGTTAAGCAAGGAAGATAAACTCTACATTGACGATATTGATGTTTCAAGTAAGTATTGTTATCAACTTTTAAAAGCTAAATTATTCAAATATAGTTAAGATTTTTTTCTATGAATTGTACTATTATGTGTATATATTGAAAACAATCTTGGCTTTGTTACTAGAATGACCATATCCGCAGACGTTTTTTAATATAATGCCAACTCCAAAATGGATCAAAGCATATTGTGTATTTGGTCTGTCTTGCAGATATACTGTTAAATTAATGTCAGTTTAATTCATTTGTACTTGTTGTACAAGTCGACAACATCAACTCTTACAAACCATATTTCCAAGATTCCATATTTTGCATCATACTTAATCGATAGTTATGAAATGTTATAATGTTTCCCTAAACAATTCAATTCCACTAAAGTATTGGGTACTCAGTAATAGCTGGAAAATGAGGGGATTTACCATTATCAGGGGTTCCCAATTTTTCTATATGGGGTAGAAATATCGAGTATACAATATAGGAGGATAGAAACATTTGAGTTGTGGTGCTGGAGAGGCATGTTACAAATACTCTTCTTTAGCAACTTCGTGTCCGAATCCGCCTCTGCAACCTGTCAGTAGAGAAATCACACCTATTTCGGTCACATAATCAAGAGGGGATATGAGCCTTGAAAAGCTTAAATACAGTAGCATCGTAGTTGGGAACTCTGAAGGCAAACGAGCCTTTGGACGGTCCCCTACCAGATGGAGCGATCAAAGTCACATTCTCGACTAAGGTCTGCTCGGTTGTCAGATATTTCACTGCACCAAAATCTTCATTCGACGATGACTAAAAATTTTCAGCCATGAGGGAGCGACGTTAGAGAGAAAGTATTGGGCGAAATAACTAAATATATCTAAAATTTTGTAAATTTGGAACTTACCATGGGTTTTAATTATTTGTTCAAAGCGGCACACACACACTGTAAAATTTCTGTCTAAGTTACTTCTGTTTACTAGATACAGCTCGCTGGTAAACATAATAGCATTAATAGGGTTCTTGTTGGTCGCCGTTCGGGCACGGCACCCTGTAAACCTATCGGTATATATTAATAACGAGTGATCAATTAACAATAATTAAACCCCAAGCTAATTTAATTTTATATTTGCAGGAGTGATGTGGTGTATTGAAGCATCTGATGCTCTCGTGATATTAATTAGCACACTGCTCGTATGGAATTCATCAAGAACGGTACTGATACAATTATTTCGTAGTACTTATGGTTTATAGTGATCATATATCAAATAATTAAAAGTTTAATTTATTGTGAAAGATTCGTAATCTCTCGCCAGCATACCTACTAATAAATGTATCATAGATTTTATCGAAACTCTCTGTCTGAAAATTGCTATCTGTAATTGAAAGCCTTATGAAATCTAAACACTTTTTCGAACCAATTCACTTTACCATCTGTACCAGCGAAATCAATAACCTTTTTAGTTTTTGGACCAATTGGACCAACAACGCTATTAGAATCCACAGTTATCGTATATAAGAAATGACCCTACTTCCTACAGGGTACTTAGGATTCTTAAATGGTTGAACTAAAGTGGCCAGAAAGCCAAAATGTTCATACGAAACTGTGGCATGCCAAACAACACAATATTTCCATGACTTTGAAAGTTGTTATATGTCTTGAAATTTCTAAATCATCGACACTGTCAACAATATTTTTGCACAGATTTCACGATATCAGCTTACAATAATTCAAAAGTTCTAGATAATTTAATACAACACTGATTCCCCCCTCGACTCGGAAATACTTAAGTGGCAGTTTTGGTCAAACTATAGACACCACCTGCGCCTTGCCAATCCGAATGTATTTTTATATTAGTAATTAAGAACATGTTGCAAATCACTTATATATAGGAGTATCTTTAAATAATGTTATATCAGTTTACTTAAGCTATTAATATCTTTGGTTAGCGCCCACCGCTTAGTGAATACCTCTTCCTGCCCTGGCTGGGAGCCACCATGCGTGGTCTAGTGCTCCGACAAGTACCAACAGCCGGAGCATTGCTGTACACCATGGCTGTGGTGAATGGAAACATCAACCCACTCTTCCTTACCGCGTTCTCGTTGTTGTTTTGTGAGTGTTGTACCGTTTATAATGTTGATATCTTTATAATATAAGTTAAGCAATACTTGTGGCCCTGTGCTTCCCCAGAGCATAAAAATAATAGGGAAGTCCCAGGCCCAAGGGTGTCATAAGAGCCGACTAAGGGTTGGGAGGTTTCTTTGCACAAGGTGCCGGCGCATTTTTCTGCCGTGAAGCAGTAATGTAAAAGCATTATTGTGTTTCAAGCTATTGAAATTACTGGGCAAACGAGACTTAACATCTTGTCTGAAGGTGACGAGCGCAATTGTAGTGCCGCTCAGAATTATTGGGTTTTTCAATAATCCTGACAGCATGGGCAAGGAGTTTCAATTTCCATTAGCTAAACGTACTGCTCGTTCGTCTCGTATTGTTTAAAAAACACTATTCATACAATTTATACATATAAGTCGGTAAAAAATATGGCTAAATATGAATAACAAGCAAGATTGATGGACTTGGACTTGGATGATGCGACTTTGATACTTTCGAATAATCACTTAATGTTATTTAAAGGCCTGCAATGCTCTTACGTTTCCTCTGGTGTTCCAAGAGCGTGTGGGAGTGACTACTTAGTATCATAATATTTGCTCGTTTGTTCTCCTATTTCTATACGATCGTCAAGCCCTAGGACTTTGCCTTATCAGAAACAAGCTACAGTTGATCCTTCGCTGAGCTAGTTGCCTCTATCCTACGATGTCAAGGATTTTTTTGCAACTTGCAACACCAGAGGAATCACAAGAGCGTTGCCCTTACCGTTGCCCTTTGAAAACGTGTACGCGCTTTTTTTTACCCTGGAAACACCAGGAAGATCATTCCACTGCTTGGTAGTACGTGGAAGAAAGTTCCTTGAAAACTGCACTGAGGAGGAACGCCACACATCCGGATTGTGGGGATGATAATATCGTTTATTTGTGGCGTGTCGAAAAGATAAGGCAGTCCTGGTGGTCGGCAGAACCGTGCCGCTTAGAAGAGGTTGCTGTTCTGTTTTTTCCCATTTTCGCAGTATGTCTGCACATAATAATTGTTTACTGGAAATTTTTATTCTGATTGTAGTGTTGGAAGCTCGCCTGTGGCTCGAGGTAGCTCGACTTGTTCGTCTGCGCTGGGAGAGAAGGAAGCACCTTGAGGTCAATCAGCAGTCTCACCAGGAAGTGGAGACGCTATGGAGCAATGATGACATCCAGAGCGTGGAAGTTGGCAATTATGTTTACTGACAGACATTTATTTTTGTATTTACCTTTTGTAATTGTACGCTTTATATCTTTATATAATTTATACAAATCTATATGTGTTTTTCACAAAACTCCTCCTAAATGTACGTTAGAAATATTTGGTATTGACACGGTTCTACTGACAACTGTGTGCTCGAGTTGCCAGGGAGTCAGTGCTCTGTGAAAGGCTAGATCACTTGGTGTTGCGTAGGGATTTATTTATTTTAGTATTTGTTTTTGTATTTACTTGGATACTATCCCAAGTCTCGACCATCAGGATGTGTGGCGTTCCTCTGCAGTGCAGTTTTCAAGGAACATTCTTCAACGTTCAACCAATTTATGGAATGAACTTCCTTGTGCGGTGTATCTAAAACGATGACGAACGACGACGGGTAACTTAAAAAGCGCGTAAACTTTTCTAAAAGGGCGTCAACGCTCCTCTGATACCTCTGGTGTTGCAGGAGAAATGGGCGGGCGGCAATCATCAGGTGACCCGTACTTTGACCCGCTTGATTCACCTCCTCTTAAACGCAACAGAATAATGACCTTCTTATGATATCTCAGATCTGATATCTCAGATCGGTAATGGACCGACCACCC
This sequence comes from Leptidea sinapis, assembly GCF_905404315.1. Classification (NCBI taxonomy): domain Eukaryota; kingdom Metazoa; phylum Arthropoda; class Insecta; order Lepidoptera; family Pieridae; genus Leptidea; species Leptidea sinapis. Next base: position 31,219,508 of record NC_066312.1, on the reverse strand, counting down.
TCAGGCTATTTAATAATGAATCTTATTGTAGGAAAATTCACTGTAACGAAATTTTATTAATAAAATAAAAAAGAATCCCACTGAGTTTCTTGCACATGTTCTTCGCAAGTCTGAGGAATTAAATTTTCGAATAGGTTTTTGATGCTTATTAAGTAATTTGAAATTTTTTAACACTAGTGAGGCTTCTTGTGAAGATTGCGATGGTAGGTACAACAAAATTGATTTCTAGCAGTATACGTGAAAACGACATAAATATAAAAACTATGTGGTTTTTGTCTTTTCGGCCTCATAGAGAGATTGAAGAAACAAATTAAACATTTATAATTATGAATATTGTAAAAGAATTCTCCGACGGCCCTCGGTGGCTAAAGTCCACGCCTCTAACGGGTTGACGACAGGGTGTGCCACCATAGTGATATCTCTGTATGTAATAAGACAACATATTCAATAGTACTCTACCAATAGAAATAGCAACAGATACAAACATAAGATATATTTCAATTAAATCATATAAAATCTAAAGTTAATATTATCAAACATAAGCACTTAAAAATAATATAATTGTTGCGTACATACGATTCAAAGAAATGATATTAAATAATGAAACAGGAATTATTTTTCACCAGACACTACATTTTTGAGAAGGGTTCATTGGTGAACCGGGTGGGCAATTGAATTCCCGTGCGAAATCTTCTGAATTAGATAGGGTTCCAATTACTCTGAAGCGTCCTGGTGAATGAACTGCAGTTTTTAGTTTATTCCGCATCGCTTCTGGTCGCATTGCGCCGCACCACACCTGTTAACCGCAGTTATAAGATAAAAAGTCCATAAAAAAAAGATAACATTTGACTGCAGATAGCAATTGCGCGTTGATTATCACATATGGACCAAAAATTTTGCTCCTTATGGACTCAAAATGGATCGGACACATAAAAATTTTTTGCAGAGAGTCCTTCATTAGCTCAATTGTTTGGCGAATTTGTATCGCGTTTTTCCTTCTATAAGAGCAACCCTGAAAGTTATCATAACTGGCTGTTTAGAAATAAAGACAGCGAAAGAATTTTGACTTCTTCGGTAGTGTGTGGCGCCCGACATAATGATTTATCCCTTTATTCCTAGTTTCATTATTAAGCCCCATCACGAATAACTTTCTTTCTTAACTACAACTTAGCTGGAAATCAAGATAAACCGTTTTTTTACCATTAATCCCTCACCCTCCCCCCACTTCCACTTCCCGACCTCTGATCAACGGTAAATTATTTTTTACCGTGATTTACAGGGTCACTAACCACTGCGCTGGAAGAGATCCTAAAAATAGTGGGTCCACTAATTCTCTCAGTGATTACATCGAATACGACGCTACTTTAAAAGGAATGGAGAGAAAATAAACATTATTAACTTAAATAAAAAAAAAAAAAATTTAACGTTAACAATTTAGTAATATTAGGGGTGAAGAGAGTTGCTTTTGTTTCATAAATGACATAAATTTTCCTACAAACAGTTATATAGGCGAGCCACTCCTGTGCTTCGTCTGTTACCGAACGATGACACCAACATTGGCAAATATATTTCTTTTTATGAAAATATGTGATGAGACGAGCAGGACGGTCAGCTGATGGTAATTGATGCGCCCTGCTCATTACAGTGCAGTGCCGCTCAGGATTCTTGAAAAACCCCAAAAATTCTGAGCAGCACTACAACTGCGCTCGTCACCTTGAGACATAAGATGGTAAGTCTCATTTGCCCAGTAATTTCACTAGCTACGGCGCCCTTCAGACCGCAACAAAGTAATGCTTACACACAACTGCTTCACGGCAGAAATAGGTGCCGTTGTGTTACCCATAATCTAGCCGGCATCCTCGGACGCTCGTAATCTAACCAGTGGGAGGCTCCTTTGCAGCGTTAAATGCAGAAGAAGAAGAAGGCTGTGTAGCTGTCCTGTGCAGCTGTGTGAAAAGGGAAGTCCCAGGTCCAAGGTTGTCGTAAGAGGCGACCAAGGGCATTTACCAGTTGTAAGCTTCTTCACACAGGATGCCGGCTAGATTATGGGAACCACAACGGTGCCTTTTTTTTATTGTTTCGGATGAAAGGGTGCCGTAGCTAGTGAAATTACTGGGCAAATTATACTTAACATCTTATGTCTTACGGTAACTAGTGGAATTTGTAGTGCAACTCAGAATTTTTGAATTTTTTAAGCGGCACTGCAGTGTAATGGGCAGGGCGTATCAACTACCATCAGGTGAACGTCTTGTTCGTTTCGTTCCATTTTGTCCGTATTAAAGCAATTTTAATTATTTTGAGGACTTGGGTGGTTTAACAATCCGCTGTAATAGAATTGTATTCAATACCAGATCAGCTTCCTTTCTTACTGTAAACTTTTCAAAATTTACCTGCGCAAAATTCAGGAAAAACAATTGTGTGCGTGTATGATTGAGCCCCGGGAGTGTTTCGTCTTCTGCGTCATGTCCTTGGAGCCAGTTCAGATAGGCGTGAAATGCTTGCTTCACCCCACCGTTGTCGGCAATGTTCTCACCCTGTTTATGAGAAAGGCTAAAAGTTGCGCATTGAACACCACGCATAATTTCGCATTGAAACCAAAACCATTCATGCGATGGTTCTATAATGTTTTAAATTAAAATAATACATGCCCACCATAATGTGAAAATTTCATCACTGCTACAGTTATTAGCATAAAGCTCCATTCCGACTTGTAGTAACTATCCCCTGTGTAAATTGCAAATTTCCAAAGTCTGATGTTATATTAGTTGAGTAATTTTCAAATTTGAAATATTATTTCTCTACCTACCCATACACGTGCAATGAAACGCGGCGAACGCTTACTTATACCAAATTACGAAAATAGATATTATATAAATCTACAGTAGCCAATAGCGATTGTTTACGATATGTTATTATCTTTACCTGACCAATGAACATTCAATACCCTGCATCTGCTCGCCAAGTTGCTTGACTAGATTTTTTTGATTAGCAACATTGGTCTTAAGAGTAGAAGTACAGTTTGCTCGTCTGGACTTCAGATATTGCAACTCACTGCTTGACGCTACCAAAAACGATTTGTTGTCGCCTACCTACCTTCAAGTCTCACTGCTTAACATTACATTAACTTTACACCACTAACGTTATGTTTGCTGCACTTCTTCTAATTTATGATAACTGTTACCTGAGTGTTAATACCGTCAAGTTTCATGTTGACTTCAGGTACAATATATCGTCCATATTGATCGATGAGGCACTGAGCTCGTTTATGGAAAGCTTCTATAGCAGGGTCTGACCACCAACGATGCAAGTTGCCCTCGCAATCAAAAAGGCGTCCTTTATCGTCGAATCCATGAGTAATTTCATGACCTGCAGTAACAATTTCAAAGATATTGCTAGCGATGTGATTATATCACCTGTAGAGCTTAGTCTAGGTAGATTTAAGGTGAGTCCCGACCTCATCTGATTATTGTCTAACGGCCGTTCCCAATATACTATATACAGATAGAGATAAATGACTACCTTCTACTGTCAGTAATTAGCTGTCAATAATCTGAAGCGGTCCCAATATACCCGATGAGTCATTCTTATCGCCTTATATTGGGACGTGTGAATTGAAATTTCCATACAAACTTCTATCGCTGGCAAGCAATACGCGTCGACAGACTGCATGTACGGATAAGGTGAGTTACCGTTGATAAGTTTACTGGGACAGAAAAGTCAACGATAGTTGCGATTTTTATCTCAAGTAAGAGATAGACTGAATATTGGGAACGGCCGTAAAATAACTAAAAAGTTATCCATAAAATCTGAGTTTTGATATATCATTAATAAAATCCATCCCTAAGACTCCGAAGTTATTCGCAATGAAAAAATCAAAATTTTTTGAATATTTTATCTTCATTTTCACTCACTTGCTCCGCAGCTTAATCATTAACTCGTTTATTATAAAAATAGGTTTAATACTAACCAATCACAACACCAATTCCGCCAAAGTTTAGCGAACGCGGAAAGTGTCTATGATAGAACGGCGGCTGAAGAATACCAGCGGGAAACATAATTTGATTTTTGTTTCGACTGTAATATGCGTTTACTACAGCCGGTGCTGTGTTCCACAGAGTTTTGTTCACGGGCTGACCTATCCTGTGAAGATTTAAGAAATACGAGATTAATCTAGAGTAGAATTTTTGTCCATTGACTGGTTTAAGTTGTTAAGCATATAGGAGTATCAGGAAATGAGGAAGAATTTTTAAATTATGTTTTGTTCTGTGCGTCGATTTCGTTTGAAACCCAAGCTATTTCTTGTTTTCCTATCATAATTGAATTACCTGGCCTGTTCCATCTTGGTCAAATGCTGCAATATGTTCAATATATTTTCGAAATATTTGTCCGGGTGAATTCTAACTTCCTTGTATCTTTCGTCTAGGTCACGTTTCTTCAAAATGAAACCAGGGTAGCCTATCCGCAGCATCATAGAGTCCACCTTATGTGCCGCTAGCTTTTTCGTCTCGTCATCTATCCAGTTTGTCTTGTGGAGTAAATCTCTGAAAGACTGTTGGATTTCCCTTGTCATTTTCAATGTGTCGTTTTTGCTTTTCTCGTCAAAATATTTGCGGACAAACATTGAGCCTAGAGCCATGCCCATGTTCGAGTTTACTTGTGATATGCAGTTTTTCCATCTAGGCGGCGCTTGCTCTCTTCCAAATAGTATGAAGTAAAACCTGAAATAAATAAACGAATTTTGTATTAATTCTTTTTTTACCAAGATTTTACTTGGTTTTTTTTAACACTATGTCACATAAAAGTGATTTTAATACAGCTTAATTAGAAGTTCAAGATTATTTTTAAAACAGAGTATTTTCGAGTATCGTCAATATATCGTCAGAGAAATTCTGGCGTTATTCTTTAACCTACATTTCGTATGGACCTTCTAGCTTATAGGAGAGAGATCATCAAAAAGTGGTAATGCATCTCTGGGATCTCTTATATTACAGAAACCATGGGTGGCAGTTGGCACTTTTCATCAGACGAGGTTTTAATGTAATTTTGGCAACATTTGCTGGGTCATTAGGTAACAACTGGATGAACAATACAAAATGCTTATTGGCAATTTTGTCGAATTCATTTTGTTGATTCTTTTCCATTTACAAGGTATGGAATCTTTAAGAATAAAATTAAAAACGGGTACAATGACAATAATTTATAATAACTCTGAGACCATCTCATTGTGAATCTTTAAACTTCATTTAATCTTGATAGAAAGGGAAAAATAATATAATAGGGTATATAATATATAGTTGGTGTTATTATGAATAATATAACAGTGAGTCTCACTTTCTCTGTACTTTTACTAGCTACCAAGGCTCTCAACCGGTTTTAAATCTAACGGTTATGGATGGAAAAATGGTTTGTATCTTTAATATTCATTTGGAGACAGACGTTGTCTCGTGCGGTAAAGTGCTGAATAAATATCACTGACGCATCACAAATATTTCATGCTCATCACTGCGTGGCGGTTGGAAAGGGCGCTGCTTTAGTTCATATCTAGCCTATATCCTGTGAAAAAAGCCTCCCATTTATTAAGTGATAACTTATTAGGAAAACATCTGCTCATTTTCATTTAAAAATGTTTCTGAGAAATGATGATCTAATTACAGATAGCGCGCGAGTTGGATGCAGAGTTCATGAATGCGATAGTGCTGTGACCTAATTATAATTGATGACCATAATCATATTGTGTGTCGATAAATTAAAAATATCCTTTCTGTTTACTATTATACACTAGGTTATGATGATGGAAAAATTATTTAAATTAAATTTCGAATTTTGTTCTGCCTCTCTTCAACACACAATGAGTCTAAAACATATTTCGCCATTTTTCATGCTTGGCGATGAATAAAAACTAACGATGAATAAACGCGATACCACGGTAAGCGTACGATAACTATCGACGACGGCACAGCACTACACTGCAGGCACGCGAGGCGAGGAGTGCGGACTGCGGGGGAGGTGCTCCCGCCCTTTACCTCAGGCCCCGACTGCATTCAACTCGCGCGCTATCATAACACGCTTAGGTTGTACTTATTAAATAAAAAAAAACTTACTGCTGTTTGGCAGATTGGAATCGATCGTCCAGGTTATTCACTCGGTGCCTCACAAATCGCCAAAGGAGATAATTGGCCAGCGTACCGGCCTCCGTCTTCTTTATCAATTGCACTAAGTGCTGTCAAATTGTAAGGTAACAAAGATGTAGCCGAGAGCGAAAATAACTTTTAAATTATTTCAATTGAGGGCGCTCGTTACTCGTGCAAGGTGCAAGATATAGGTATGTTTGTATTATTAAGGGGAAGTTTATTAGTTTTGATTGTATTAATCTTCAAAATATATAATAAATCGTATTTTAAAATAGGCCTTTACAGTGGCCTTGTTACATACTGTGCTAAAAAATGTACACATCATTTACAAATATACGTAAACATCATTAAATAAAAAAAAACAACAAAGCTAGCTGTTAACTATTTAATATTAAGGGACGGGTTGAAAATACCCATTCCATAGGGAGAGATTAAAAATCTGGTCATATTAAGTCAATAATTTAAATAAATTTGATCCACAAAACAATAATTTGGTAAGTCGACCGTACTATCATGCTGTCATGGAAATAGATGCCATTTTTAATCCCTCCTTCCAAATGCATGAGCTTTATTTCCCACAGCCGGTCCAAGGTTCGAGTCTCCTTAAGAGGCGTCCCGCGACTGTTGTTGTGTAGTGTTTGCGGCTTCTAAGGCCCACGTCCTATGTCGCTGTTAAAGCGTAGGGCTGAGAGCATTTTTAGTCTGTAGAGCCCGACATATGGGCCTCGTTTCGGAGTCTTCAATACGTTAATGTAATTTTCTCCTCTTCAAAACAAAATTGTAATTTCTAGAGTTGTAGTGCTCTTAGACTTACATAATACTAGCTTAAAGACAAACAATGCTTGCGAGAGAGAAGAAAATCTTGAACGGAGAAACAACAAGATAGAAAAGGTGAGCGAATCTTTTGTTACTGCAACGGATTTTGATTAAGTAGTCGTAGACCATCAGCCACACTTGGCATTAGCATCCTAGTATTTGAAAATTGACAAATTAAAATTGGTCACACATTATATTAGGTTGTCCTTTCGCTTTGTATCTTTTATTACTATTAACGAACTATAATAAATAATTATTGTGGTGGCGGTTAGATGAGCATAGGGCATTATGTTTTGAACGATAAACAGAAACAACAACAAAAAAGGTACAATGCAGTCATTGCAACGAGTAAATTTAAATCAAAAATATTTGAATTCGATAGTGTACAATCATGAATGTTAATTGATAATTGTATTTCAGTTTACGTCAGTTAACATGTTTTTTCGATCAATAAATTCACATGTTTCACTCTTTTGCTTATTATTGATTAATATTTTTTCAAGAACAGGAACTTACTTGAACGTAGTTGAGAGCAAAAAGGACCACAGTTTCATCATTTTCTACGTTTCTTTTCATCACAATGCACAAGTACCTTCTCCAATCAACCTCTGGTACCAAAACACTCAACTTTGATAAAGGCATCCGACGGTAAAGTTCAGATACATTACGTCTGTCTTCTGGAGCTGAAGTTATTTTAGCCAATCTGAAAGTTTCAGAAAACTTGAATTACAATCTTAGGTGGTTATTAGAGGAAACCGTAAAATATATAGGAGCCATACTGTTTCTCGAACTCTATTATTTTTACAGCGCTTTGTTTGACATGTTTTGATTCACCCCCAAGCAAGATTGCTATTTTCATTAAGTAGTTTTTGTATGCATCTAAATAAACCTTATTGGAGCCTTGAAGAAAATAATCACGTGTTGGTAATCCTGGAAAGAAAATTTAAATAGATAAAGTTATATGTAATTTCAAATCATAACCAATCACTTGCGGTTAGTTACCTAGACTTGTTTGATCAAACTGAATAACATTTTCATTTGAATTTCTAATATCTGGTCCAACCCATTGGGATATTAATATATCATTATTAAACAGTCTTAACTTTGCCATAAGTTCTAGCCAGTCAAAATGTTTATTGTTCCAGGTCGGTTTTATGATGGGCCAGCCTCCAAATAGTTCCAGTAAGTCTAATAACGGTTGATGTCCCCTGCGATGTAATATGTCATGATTCATGCAGGACTTGAATAAATATCTAGCTTTTAAAGTAGCATCTCCATGAGCTGGATCATCGTGAGGTCCTCTGCTGAATTTCAGAAAAAGGAAATTTACGTCCCTAATAAACCTTTGCGGTTTTGTATCTTTTTTCAAACCTAATAGCTTCGGTCCATGCCATATATATCTTTTTTGACGCTTAGTTTTAGTTCCTTCAATCCGTTTGACTTTATTATTTAGATTTTTTTTTCCTTTTCGCTGAAATGATCTTGGATGTTTTTTAGAATAGCATAAATCCTCCTTTTTATTTAGCTTGACTTCTGATGCACCATTATTCTTATGATTTACTTTATTATCTAGATATCTCTTAATACGATTGATAATTTCAGATTTATTGTTCTTCTGATTTCTTTTTAAATCATCATAGTTTTCTGCTATCTCACTTGTGGTGTCTACAGTTGAAACATTATTTTGGCATCGTGGTTGACTTAAATCATTGACGAATGATTGATCTATATTTAAGTGCCCTCCAGGATAATTAGATGAGACGAATTCATCATTTTTTAACTCAAGAAGATCCCGAAGAACAACGTCTAAGTTTTCTCTTAACATTTCAAAGGTGTCATAACTAGAATGATAAAAAATCTCAAATTTAATTTTATATACATGTACTATGTGTATTTAAAAATGAAGGCAATGTGATAAAATCGAATATTTGATACACATTATATAGGTACGAAATACATACAAAAAGTTAGCAGCTACACGGAATAGAAAATTCAAAATCACTAAATATAGGACTTTGTTTACAGCGTTCTCTAGCGTGACTTGTTGCGTGAACCGTGCTTCAAGCAAATTGGAGTGTTAGATAGTAAAATAAATTATTGATTTAAAATAGTAGGAGAATTCATGTTACAGGACTTAATTTTGAACAACTATTAAAAAACCATTCACCGAAGTCGCATTTAGATATGTACCCAATTAAATCATTGGTTTCTGTGTATTGCATTTACATTTTTATTTACCAAACCGTAAGATTGAAGTCAATGTTTTTCACAGTAAGAATGTTTAACGGCACTTGAATTTTTTTTTTTTTTGTTGGTTGGGTAATTACCAATTTATTTCCAAATTCAGTATATCTTCATTTTAATGATTGACCACAAATCTAAATTGATTAAATAGATTATGTGAGTCTGGCAAATTAATTTATATAACATGTTCAAAACATCTCGTAAGAATTCATAAAAAAATTAAAAGCTAATATTATAACTAAGTGAAATAGTTAGAGCGTGAAATAAAAGTTCCCAGGAAAACCTAGTGCCTCTTTTATATACAGTTATGAAGACAGAGACAAAATACATTAAAACAAGCATATATATAAAATATTGAGCCCCGAAAGAACATGGGCCTGAGACTAAAACGCTGATAAATTGTCTTACCCAGCTTTATCTGGTGGTATTGGATTAAGTTGTGCCCAGTTTCCACAAGCGTATTGGAAGAAATCATGACATGGGTCTGCTTCTGCGTCCATATAGTGTTTCATGATTTTTGCTTGTGTATTCCTTATTGTTTCTTTATCACCTTGTCCTTTCCAAAACGCGTGCACACCTACAGATAATAGAAACAATATCTAATTGAAAAACTAGCTTGTTTGCGTCATTGATTGCGCTTAAAGTTTCTTCCGGTCCTTTGTGAAAAAGGAGGTCGGTCGAACTGAGTTTTATATACGTGGTATATTATGATCTTTGCAGCTTTTTTGTTTTGCTTTTTTGAAACAGAATATTTTGCGACTGTGATAGAGTTTATACAGAAAATGATGCTGACTAATTAGGTACACAGTCCACTTTTCTGCCGCTAACTAGTACCTAGTGTGCACGGACTATTTTCGTTATTGTTTAAACGGTCACTGCAGCTAGTGAAATTGCTGGGCTATAATTAACTGTACATGTCAAGGTGAGGAGTGCAACCATGGTGCATCTAAAACTTTTAGGTTTTCACGAACCTAGTTCATCTGACGAGAACTGACGATTTCTAATCCTAAAAATAATAAGCTTATAAATGACATAACAGCCCGATAATGCGTGATCAATAATGATTATCAATGTGTGCGTTAGCTAGTGGTTCATTAATTCTACATTGGAAATACTAAAGAGCGTGGCTGAATGTTTACAAATTGCCAATTATAACCGGCTAGGTACAGTAACAATAGATTCCCTTTCCTTTCCTATCTTGCTGTATCTCTGTTAGAGTTGTACTTCTCTCTCGCACCCTTTGTATGTTTAAGGTGTGTGTCTAAACTTTCAGAAGACAGCTGTCATATATTTATCACCTTTGAGAGTCATAGCAACACTGTCTTACACAAGTACTTAACTGATAAAATCTTTGTCTATCCCCGTTGGGGCACCGACTCTATTGTTAGTAATACGATTACACAATTGAATGGTAACAAATCACATATCCGATTATTACGTGCTTCATTGGATTCGGTCGTGAACTTGACATTATTTGACGACGGCAATTGGATTATGGAAATATATAACTACATTCAATGTATGCTAACAACTGCTTATAATCCGGAATATTTGTGTCTTTCTTACCTGTGTACGAAGTAACTGGCTTGAAAGCAAACGCTGCAGCACTCATTTCACCTTCCTCGAGTTCCGGCAATCTCCGGACCTGTTCAACGTCATCCAGAGGGCCTCGGTCAACATATAATTCGGGATGGGCTGCGCTGGTATATAAAAAAAAATATGATAATATTCTAGCCAAATTGCTATTGAAGGGGGTTTTCAACAGTGCGAAATACTTCAAGCCAACCTACATTTTAGCCCTCTACAAGGCACAGATTCGGTGACACATACAAATCAGCTCAACCCACTTGACTATGTGCAAAGCGAGTTATTTTCAAAGGATTTTCTTCCACCTACAATCAAACTATTACCTTCACAGCGTGATGGTATAAGCACGTCGGAACCTTTAAAAAATTATACGTAAACGCTTTAAATAAGTATAGCTTCCTAAAACGCAAGCTACGCTCTTGTGATTCCTCTGGTTTTGCATGAGTAAGTGGGCGGCGGTGATCACTTAACATAAGGTGACACACAAATTCATGAGATTTTTTGTATGACATTAAGGGACGAGACGAGCAAGTCGTTCAGCTAATGGTAATTAATACGCCGAGCCCATTACAATATAGTACCGCTCAGGATTCTTGAAAAACCCAAAAATTCAATTCTGAGCGGCACTATAGTTGAAATTTGACATAACTGCTTCACGGCAGAAAAAGGCACCGTTGTGGTAGCCATAACCTAGCCGGCATCGTATGCAAAGGAGCCTCCCACTGGAAAATGCAATTAGTCGTCTCTGACGACAGCCTTTGGTTGCTATTCTTTCTTTTTATGCCCAGAAAGCACAGGGCATGTCAGATAAAGTCGTTTCAGTTTTTCATCTAATTTCAAAAAAGCCTATGTGATATCATATAAGCCTAGCCAAAAAAGAAAAGGTGATATCCTTTTTTGTTTCTGGCTACCAATCACCCATTATGATAAATAAAAAGCAATTAATAAGATTCAATTTGGTGGGTAACCAACTTGAATCTTATTACAAGGACTCTGGTGTCAGTGGACTGTATCTCTGCTTAAGTGACAATAACTAGACACCTGAAATTATGCGAGTAATGGCGACGTTTTTAAGAACTTATGCTTTTTGCCAATTGTGTATGTGTGGTGATGGTATTATTATTATTATATTTTTAGGCTATTTTAATAAAATTTGTGATTTTAGCTTCTAAATACTTGTGTAAAGTTCCATCTTCCTTATTATTCTCGTTGGGATCAAATGCTTCTTCTATTTCACTCTCTTTCGTGCTATCTGTCTCGATGTCATCTTCTGTCTTCAGGTTCCGAGGTTTTCCATCACTATATAAATAAAATTGTAGCATCAGTACTGTTTACATTTTATCGTTCCGAATTATATTTGTGGTTGAGGAATAAGCGATGTATGTATATGCTTTTATATATGTTTCAGTTTTTTTTTGTGTTTTGTTAGTTTATTGTTTCTTTCATAAGTTAATTTCAAGTGTCTTGTATTTATGTGTATCTATACGTCTTTCTTCCTTTTACCTCATGATCCTAGAAAATGTACAATACAAACAATGTGTTGCGATATTTAAATGAATTGTTAAAAATGTTTTGTGTGGTAAAGGTTACTATAATATCAACTTTCTTTATTATACCACAGATTGGGTATGAAGCGACCGCCTTGGTAAATAATAAATTTTATTCCAACGAAATTTTATTTGAAAAAAAAAATAGAAAACCGCTGAGTTTCTCGCGCCCGTTTTTCTCAGGTCTGACTTCTGAGGCATTTGTTTTTGAATGGGTGGTAGTTTAGACATTCAATAAATGATTTAAATTTCTACTTTAAATTAAAATATTTGAATTTGAAGTTAAGATGATGATAGGCAAACAAGCTGATTTCTTACATGCGCGCGCGCACCGTCACACAAATTAAAACTAATAAAGGTGACCTTTAGAACCAGGACAATTACACAACAAAAGCCCTACAAACCATTAGAATACATACATAATAACAACGTGAACAGCCTTTATACATTTCGTTCTGTAATAATAACGTATCCTTCCACAACTCTATGTATAGAACTTATCGTCAATACAATACCCAGCTACTCGAAAATAGTGAAGTACCTGACATCCACAGCTTATTTGTTTGTAAATGGAAATCTAGTTCGTATAAATTGCTGAATTAATATAAATTATTTTAAAAAATCTTAATAAACGGCAATTATTTACGTCTATTTGCCCAAACTTTTTCTCTCTTTTCTTGTATTATATTACATTACCTAAAGCTAGTTTTAAAACAGCTATTATTATTGTATTTTAATAGAGTTTAATAGTTATTTATTTCTGCTAAACATGCTGTGTACACATTCTCGTGGAGTTGCAGCCTATCTTGTATCTAGCTGATAGTTTTTTTTTGTAAATTATGTATTTGTTGTAATTCTGTTGTGTGTACCTATTAAGTTAATAAATAAATAAATAGTAAATGTGGGTTCACTAACCTATTTCGAGACAGAAAACTCACTTTTCTTATTTTATTGTGATAGCTTATAATGAGTTAACTTACTTATAATCTTCAGCTGAATGGGAAAGCTGTATCTTTCGTTTGCTTCGTTTCGACAAATGATCTCTACGATTTGGTACTTGGGGATATTTATCAACATTTTCGTGACTTTCCACTGTACTATCAAACTGACTAGAAATTATATCCTCCTCAAAGGGCAGGAACGACGTCCGAAACTCATGAAACACTTCACGGTCTTCTGCATCAATTTCTTCCAACCTGGTATAAGTTTTTGGTATATTTCTAACAAGAAATTGGTCTGACGGATCCCCCAATATATCTAGGGGTCCTTTACAAACGAAATACGTTAGAAGTGCGACCAAAGTTAGGCAAATAATTGTTAGAAAACGTGATAAATTGGCACTTTTTGGTTTCACAGAAATAGTTTGAAGTGGCGTGTCTACTCGCGTCATTGCACGAATTTAAATGACAACCTGTGACTGTGGTATCGTCGGATTTATAACTGGAATAATGCTGTACAATAAGCTGTACATAACCGCCTTTGTAAAACTGACCCTGGGGTATATTACTTTAAGATATATTCATAGGCACATATTTTTCTTATCCAATCCTAGAAAATATTGACTTACGATATATAAGAAGTCATGATAAACCTGCATGCTATCTTCCCCGTCTTTTTATAATTCATTTCTCTGTCATCACGCTATTACGTGAGTGACGTTTTAAATAAATATTGTGAATTTGTAGGGAAAATAATTTATTTAACATGTCATCGTTCACTGATGTATCGAAGCAGATCCATTTACTGAACGATTTAATAATGTCGGAAATGTTAAGAGGTGAGAAAGAGTGTTAATATAAAAATATATATTTTCAGCTATACAGCTACATGGGTATATAGCTTACTTTTTAACGTGGTCGTTAGCTTCCCGGTATCTACATAAGTATTTACATTTGCGGGCCATTTTATGAATATAACATTAATTACTCATTAATAATTGTAATAATTATGTACTCGTAATATATGGCATAAATCAGGAAACATAGGCACTTATTATAATATGTTTAATGTTTTGATAGGAACATATTAAATAATTAAGTCCAGTGAAGAATTAGTTTACTCAATTGATATTATCAAGAACAAAAACGATACTTACTAAGAATAAAATAATAAATATTTACTCGTTTTTAATATTATCATCATCATCATAATTATTTCAGCTTCATTTTGATATTTATATAACAAATTTTATAAAAATATTTTAATGAGTGCGCTTTCTTGAAATCCAGTGTCCCGAGGTTTGTTTCCATTGAACTCCTAAACTAATGAACGGATTTAATGGGATTACTTCATGGAGTGCAGTTTAGTCCAACTCGAAAAATAGGATAGTTTTTATTTCGATTTGAGACGCATCATTATTATTATTTCCATTATTTGTTTTCTCGACACATTTTCTATGAGAGAAATGATTGACGCACGATCATTATAACAACAGGGAGCAAATCTTATGAAATAATTCTTGATGTTATGAAATATGATTGACAAATTCAAAAAAAAACAGTTTTTATTTATTACGTACAGAATAACGTCTGTTGGGTCAGCTTGTATTATATAAAAGATAAAGACGATATTTGAAATAAGATTCCTCAGCAACCACAATACGTACAGACTACCATAATATATCGCTGGAAAGGTCTTGATGAGAAAAGCTTAAAATCGTTGAGTTTCTAGGTGGTGGGACACAAAAATTATTCAGGGTGAAACATTCCTCATAGAAATACAATGAAAATAAGGTTTGCTCAATGAACAAAATCATCTTCACGTCTTTTTTGAACTAAATGGTGCATATTTTTATGTTTGAAATACCATTGCATAATATGCTTAACCAGGCTTGCATATACGGGCAGAAGACAAGGGGTCGTCACTAGTATTAAAAAAATAGCATTGCTGATAAATGTTTAGAATAATATAGAACTAATATTTAGGTAACAAGGGAATAGACGATGAGTCGGTCAAATTCAGCAAACACTTACTGATAATAAAGTATTGGTTCATGAGGATATCTTGGGTAAATAAAAAGAGATTTATGTTAACTCTCCTCAAGGATGTTACAAGTGTATGGACTCTCTCTCTGTTACTAAAGTCTATATGGAGCTCACGGCCTAAGGACGCAGTTTCTTCAATAAGCGAGTGAGTAAAATAACTATCTCTTATGCTAAACTACTGTATAATATACTTATTATACTAGATAGGACAAGTTTCTTTGAGCGTCAGTGGAGCCAGGTAAGAGCAGTTGAACCTTATCCGGGAGGTACCGGTTCGATCCCCGTCCGTACCAATGTGTTTTCGATTTTCGATTTCATATAAAAAGTTTTTGGACGCTCTAAGGCTGAGATCAATGGAGCGCACTTAGACATTGCTCAGACTTTACTTATGTAAAACTTAACTGAAACTCAGACCAAGAGATTTGTACTTAAGGCTTTTGTTATTTAAGTTTCTTCTTTTGCAATACCAGTTTTTTCTCAGTGAAGATCTTCGTAGTATATCTTCAAGCATTCTTCTTACGTTAAACAAATCCAAAAAGGCGGTAGAAATAATAATGAAATGATAAAATGGCACGATCATCTTTAAAATATACAAATGGGTGACGGTAAGCATGCTACCGACGAAGCCGTAAGGTAGGTTTTGGAAATCCATAATAAAAATCTGTTATAAGGTTTAAAAACATCTGGAGCAGTTACGATCAAGTACCGCTAGACAATAACAGGACAGCAACACCATTGCGGGAAATAGATGATGTGATAGAAAGAGAACGACACTGGTTTACCACACTTGAATCTGTAAGTATTGCCATTAGTGATTTGTTGTAGCTATTAGTGACGTTAGAGCTCTCCAGCATATGTCTATAGCCCATCGTATACACCAATATAATGAAATTTTTGAAGACAATTTTAAATGTATGACAAATCATTAAGGTTGCTTTCTAGACAGTTTAAGGATTATTTAGATAAACGATCTAAGGCTTTGACCACGGATCAGGTAAAAGGGCTTGGAAGGGTAAGGCCCGTAACAACCGTGGCATCAGTATGATAAAACAATCATACTAAAACGATTTGATGCGTTCACCGCTTTTTTTATGGAAAAGAACGATATAAGGACACAAAGGAGGTGAACGCGCTTTTTTTGAAGGCACCCACGTCGTATCGTCCCGGAAACACATGAGGAAGCCCATTCCACAGCTTTGTTGTACGTAGAAGAAAGTTCCTTGAAAACTCCGTACTGTGGAGGAACACACCACACATCCAGATGGCCAGGATAATATCCTAACTTGTGGCGTGTCGTGCGATGGTGGAATTTGGCGGCAGGAATCAGGTGAAACAGCTCTTTCGAATTCTTCCCGTGATTAATGCGATAGTAGACACACAATGAAGTGACATCTCTACGCAACACCAGTAGATCGAGCCGTTCATAGAGTACTGGTTCCTCGACAATTCAAGAAGCTCTGTAGAGCGCTAGAATGTGGGTCGGCTTGAAGTAATGCCGTGCTATTTTTATGACGCCAGACAATTTGGCTTTGCCCTCCAGATGACCATGGTATTTTCATGCTCAAGATTTCAAAACTCAGTATTCCAATATCAGGCGAGACTTTAAGAGAGGTATTGTCGAAGAGCGGTTATACGACAAATGGGGGTTTTTAGTGGTAAACCCGCAAACTTGAGTCTTCTGGGGGTTAAAGTGGACAAGGTTCATTTTACCACATTCTGCGACCTTCTCAAGAGAGGACTCGATAGAAGACTCTTTTTTCAAGAAGTTTCTCCCGGCACTGGTCGATGATTTCCCGAGAGAACCTGTATGGCTCGTGTAGACGGCATCACCAGAACTGTCGTCTGCATAGCTTAGTATGTTGGAGGTGTCATACATATCTTTAATATGCAGAAGAAACAGTGTAGGAGCACACAGCCTTGGTGCACCCCAGCGTTCACGGGCTTCGGGTTCGAGCAATAATCGTCAGCCTGTATGGAACACTTAGTGAGAAAGCTGGAGGTCCACTTGCATAAACTCTCCGGAAGCACAAACGATGGAAGTTTTGAGAGAACAGCCTTGTATCATACACGATCAAAGGCATTCGCTTTATCCAGGCTAACTGTCACACCTTCTCCCTTGCTTTCGATAGCCGTCGCCCATCCTTGTGTTAGGTATACCAGAAGAACGTCTGCCGACCAACCATGGCAAAAGCCGTGCTATCAGTCGTTTATCAACTGGTGCCCCTCTACCTCTAGGAATAAGGCTTATAGTTCGAGTTAAGACTACACAGTGTTATAATGCCCTGTTGTGCTATTATTACTTGTAAGACAAAAAATCACGTTTGAGTATATATTTTCATCGGTAAGTCACAAATAATAATGAGTATCTCTTAAGTTACAAAAATGTAGCAAATACTATATAATTCAAAACAAACGATACTATTGAAATAAGCAAAAACAAAAGATATATTGCTCGCTATGCATGCGTATAATCATAATCCCTAATGGATAGCATCCTCTGCGAAACCCACACTTTTTGTACATCAAGCGCAGTGCTTGCCTTAGTGTGACAATCAATAGTAACATCGCGATTGAAGTTTATGTGATTTGTGTTTCATGCGTAATACGGAATCAATACCTGCGTATAGGTTCCTGGCTTGTAAGGAGTGAGAGTAATGAGCGACAAGCAGTGACATGCGTTTCAATACGAATCAGGCACTATTTCCTTTCTAAACTTTTTACCTTCTGTCCCTCTTTTGTGGGCTTATCATACCTTTATAATATACGTTTACAACATTGACCTACAATAAACATCTAGACTATACGAGCGGCGTTGTATATACTTATACATTAATTTATACAGATAACATTAAAACATTCATTCAAATTAACACCTTATTTCCTGTCAGCAATGTTCAAAGTCTAATGTATATTATGCTCATTAGAATTTGAATATGGTGGGAAAGAGACGGACGCAAACACGAAGCAAGAACATTTTGTTTTAGCAATCTAAACGTAATTATTTAGCAAAATACGTTGAGTTAGTTACACAATTTTGTTAATTTAAAGGGGCATTGGACATGCTGTTATTTGGACAGGTTTTCACTGAACATAACACAACAGGTTGTCATTGCGTGGCGTTGTATTCAAAGTGCGGTCGAAACACAACTGAACGAAAACTCTGCGTAATAGATGCTTAGGCAGAATTTTGCTTCAGACAAGTTTTGAACGTGATTGTAGGTCTACTTGTTTATTGTACGTTAACGGTTTACAATAAAATCTTTTGAATCGTTGAATTCATTTAGGATTACTTGAAATAACGTTAAATTGAAGCCTATTACAAAGATAAGCTAAAGATTGAGTTTGAAGAGGCATATTTGAAATAGAGTGTTGTCAAGATGACGAAAGCAATTGTGGTGCCGCTCAAAATTTTTAGGTTTTTCAAGAATCATGAGCGGCATTGAATTGTACTGGGCAGGGCGTAGACTGAACGTCCTACTCATCTCGTCAATGTATGTTAAAGGAACATCAAGCCATAGTTTTTTGTGAGCTGCTGACGGTCGCTGGTGGGCCTATTTTGTGGGAAGTGCTGAGAGAAGCATCCAAGATATACCACGCGCATCGCGACCGGGAACTGGAAGATATTGTGGACTGTGTTCCAGTTGTACCTTCAGGAACATCACCGCTGGATAAAGCTAAATCACCTCCAGCTGAGCCGGTTTAAATTGAGCCTTTATCTCTTTACATATAAATACAATTTAAGTAACCGTTTAAATTTTTGTCTGTCTGTTTGTTCTCTAACAGCATAACTTGTTTCAGCGGGATTTTTACTGGCAAATGCTCATGCTGTAGAGGATATTACAGAAAATATTTTAGAAATTTGGAAAGGAACGATTTTATATGGAGAAGGAGGACAAACTAGTGTACCTGGTGATAGGTGATCACCGACGCCCTCATTCTCTTACAACACCAGAGGAATCACAGGAGCGGAGCCAGCCTTTAAGGAAGGCGTACGCGCTATTTTTTAAAGGTAACCATGTCGTACCTCTACGCAACGCCAGGTGATCGAGCCGTTCACAGAGCACCGAGTCCCCGTCCCCCGATAATTCGAGCAGCTCTTTTGATCAAGTGAATTTTTCACTTCGTGTTGTTTTACAAATTTCTAAATCCTTATCATTCTATTATTGATTTGAATATGATTTGCTTATAATATTACTTAATATTTTAGGAACATTGTTTGACTATACGCTAGTATATTGTATATGATTCAAACAGCATTTCAGCCTCATATATCTAACATGTTAAGAATTATAAAATCATCCTTTTTAAGTTTGGATATTCTGTTATTTAGACATATTTCCACTGAACACTGTCATCGCGTGGCGTTGTATTCAAAGCGCGGTCGATACACGACTGACTGAAAACTCAGCCTTGATTGTGAGACTAGTTGTTTATTCACTTTATTAATGTAAGTCAATGATTGTTGGTTACCATTTAGTAAGTAACAATTGTCATTATTATTGTGATTTACAGCCTAAGAAGGAGCCACACAAGGGTTTAACTGGAGACTCTTTAAAGCAAACACAGCTAGTAGATGCTCAAAAAGAAGTAGGTTCTTGATAATTTCATTTATACGAGTGCTGACCCGACTAACGTTGAAAATGCAATATAAATTACCTTAGTGCACCGCACCCGCTCATTGTATAATTTCTCTTAAGTAATGAAATGTCATTGGCTGAATCATTTGTATGGCGAGTATATAGGCATTTCTAAGTCAAAAATATAAAGGTTGCGAATAAGTAATCATCAACAAATAAAATGAAAAACGTAGCATCTTACATCATCAACGCGGTATCGCTTATAAAGCCGATTTTTTTATAAGTAAAACATCCTTACGCACGCTTGACTTGGGTAGTAAATAGATGAATGCTGGTGATCGGGCGAGTTAATTATTAAAGGAGACAAACAGGAAGCAACCTGATGGAAGTGAAAATCTGACGTACAAGAACCCCTGTAGTATCACACGTCATATAATTATATGGTTTTAGCTTAATCCCTAAGACAAACTAAGTTTCTTGAGAAACGCCGGTTTGTGCCATGCCAAATATCATCGAGAAGCAGATGATATATCGCACTTTGATGTGGTATATGGTACTGCTCGACTTACACCCCGTATAAGCGACGTAAGAGGGGATATCAGCTGTGTCTTGGTCAAAAAAGGGTGGATTCGCCGTCTGAAGATGTAAGTGGACGGCAAATGGATTAGAAACAAAGACCACTAATATTGCAGAAGTCCACGGTGATGGTGTACGTAGGTGTAATGAGCCTCCTTTTACGAGACCACTTAGATAGGTTAATTTTTCGTACAGTATTACGTAGACCCGTAGTGCCCCCTAACGGGTCACCATGATTCAGATATCGTTTATTTTTAGGCTGATAAGTCGACGTATCAGTTAGGGCGATAGTGCAGGATTCGCTTCTTTTGTCTGTCTACAGTTTGAGACATTTATTCATCAGGTGTTGTGTAGGTTGTTGGTGAGATAGCGTATCCAACTGTA
Source organism: Leptidea sinapis (assembly GCF_905404315.1). NCBI lineage: Eukaryota > Metazoa > Arthropoda > Insecta > Lepidoptera > Pieridae > Leptidea > Leptidea sinapis. The sequence continues at coordinate 31,198,662 of NC_066312.1, read as the reverse complement.
ACGCCATCTGACACTCGTATAGATTACCCAGCGGAATCAGCACCGCCATACAATACGGATTTTGTGTCCGCGTACTTTCTTGCTAAGAAGTTGCATTAGAAATAATAACTTGTGTGTGATATAATTTAAGTTGGAGACCCACTTGGCAACATGGAATGTAGTCATCAAGTCGATGAAAGATAATATAAAATTAGAGGAGATACAAATAAAATTTAATGATGGCGCGATGAGAAATGTATGGAGGGTAAATCGGCCCAAGCCCGAAGCAACAGAAACAGTTGATTTCGTATGTAATTCAATTATTTACATAGTAGTCCCATGAAAGAAAATCATTCAGCTTAATATCACATAACAAGAACAATCTACATAGTACACAATAAATGAATAGTACTTTGTCAGGTTGCCTGGACAAAACTTCCATTCCTACTTATAGATAATACTTTTTAAAGTTTAACTTGATATATGACAAGGACGGAACAAAAAGTACCCTACTCATTAACATAACTCTTTGATTCTACGAAAAACCAATCTGTGGAATGAACTATTTGGCACAGTGTTGTGGTGCTTGTTTCTGCTTCTTACGTATACTCCCTCTAGTTGGTTTAACATTCCATTTTATAAAAACAAGATGAAAATAATCCTAAAAGTTTTTCATAAAAATCAGATACAGCTATTGCTAGGAACAGTTGGGAAACGGATCCTTACGCTTATACCTTCAACACAATATGGAGAATTATCTCGCGTCAACAAATACTGGGCTTTTTTGATTGATGAGCTGAAATCAGAAATATTGGCTAGACAAAAAATTGACATGGACTTGGCAAAATTGAAGGTATTAATTAATCAAGTACTTATAGTAATATACATATTGTGTAAAACTTTTACTATTATTTTAAATTTTAATAATAAAGTTCTAGGCTACGTTTAACAGGCCTGGAATAAACTCTCATGTATTATGATTAATATATTGTGTTAAGATAGGTAGATAAGTTATTCGTAAACTCAATTCAAAACGAGAAAAAGGCATGCCACAGAAGTCTGAACTAATGCATGCTCATCAGTAGAGTCAGTCAGTAATCACCAAATACAAATGTCGATGCACAGAATAATACTTCTAAAAATTACTTCCATTACGCTTGGGTGACGTCAATGAGCTGAATGACTATAAAATAATCCTACAGACTACCTTAAAAGCGATGGCGAGAGACCTTTGTGGCGTGAAGAATGGAAATGGGTGCGTGTTCCTCTCATCTCTCAAATTTTATTTAATTCATTTTGTAGGCTATATGTAAAGAGTCATGGTTTTTGCCGTGTGGTAATTAAGTAACTAAACACATTTTAATTGCAAAATTTAGCAATCACTTTCTAAAACGGAGCTTTCTCTTAATATTCATATGATAACGAAATACTCGATTGTACAAATAACTTGCTCACTGAGATGGCAATGATATTCGATATGTAGATTTAACCACCACAGATTATTTCAAAGGATATGGTACTTCGCCACGAGCCGAATACGACTGTTGGTTCACCTACTCCACCGAATACAGTCTCGATATCGTTTTCAACGAAGCATTCAGTTAAAACGATCACAGCACCGATACGAGAAAAGAAACATTTTGTGAAAATGCCTAAAGAGAAAATGGTGCCGGTAAGTAGACTGCTATTTTAAAAGACACGTCTTAGGATTTGAGAATGTTGTAGGTAGTTTCTTATTTCTGGATATTTTGACTGGCTCTACTCAACTACTCTACTCAATACTACTGTATTGTAAGCATTTCTTTTCGGCAATCAAAACATATTTTAAATTTAAATATTAAGAAGTTATTTATATATATATGCCTAACGATTATCACCGACCCACAATACTCTAATCAGACATTGCAGCGCTGGAAGCAAGGAGCAATTTTAGGGTCTACGAATTATACACTGCCCGTAATTTTTTGTTTACAATAATTGAATTTAATTCGAACTTATTTATAACGTTACAATGACGTTCCGTTTAAAAGGTATTTTCAATCCGAAGAATGGCAGATTTACACGAAAAATTAGATGCTAGAGGTTCGGCTGATGATGATTTGTGGAAATGGTGTGGCAACACCATAAGGTTGTACAAGAAGATGACCGGAAAAAGCGCAGTGAGTGATTTGATTCATGGATAGATAGATAGATAGACACTTTATTGCATAGGTACCATACGGACTTAAAAATGAAAATATCTATATAAATATGACGTATATAGTCACTCATCACGATATCTCTGGAACCATTAGAGCTAAATACTTGAAATTTAGTAGGAATATTCTTTTCACCGAGTAGAGGTCAGCTAAGAACGGATTTTCCAAAATTCCATCCGCAAGAGTTTTTTTTTTATTATGAACAGAACAACGTCTGTCGGGTCAGCTAGTATATATATAAAAGATCGAGTAATCTTATTGCTTGCAGCGGTCTCTCCCAGACAACCCAAAAAGATACAGGATACAATAAGTTATTTAAACAGGTATATTGATTTTGTTTTTTCAACTTATTGGATCCCACTGCTGGGCGAAGGCCTCCCCTGCTTCACTATATTTTTCGCGGTCCTGTGCCAGCTCGAACCAGGTCTTATTATAGGCATCCAGATCGTCGATCCAGGTAATAGTTTTCGGGGTCTACCTCGACGTCTTTGCCCGTCCTGAGCCAATGCATAACGACCTGTACCCATCAATCTGTGTGCATCCGACATGCCCAGCCCAGTTCCTCTTTAGCCTGGCGGTTTTTTTCTCCCACATCAGCAATGCAAGCTCTGGAGCTCAGTTCCGTATTCCGCGATCGATTAGCTTTACTCCCAGAACAGTATTTTGTTCCTATTCAATAACACACTGTTTGAATTTGAAAGAGCGACCATCTCAAGTCAATTTCCTAATATGCAATATTGAGGTTGCGCAGGTTATCAACTGTAAAGTAGATCCTGTAGATGGAGCCACAACCTAAGCGCTGAACAAGACATATTAAGATTTACGATCCATACGTCACTTGAATGGTTGGCTCAGTTGGAAGAGCACTCGGACGGAACCCGAAAGATAGGTTGCGGGCTCACGTCCCGTTTCGCTTACAGATTTTAGTTACAAATTTAATTTAACAATCTGATTACTGTAAAATATTTACAGAAATCAAAGCACGAGGAAGGTCTCCTACCGCTTAAAAGCTTGATTTTCGCCTGTCCCCTGATGAAGTACAATGTGACAGTTCCATTGGAACAGCCCCTCGTTGTAGACCCCACAGTAACCATGTGAGTATCCAGCTTTAATTTTAGGGTTATATATTTGTCTATGATAAAATAGATCTGTAGTACGTCTATGGATATAGTTGTATAAAGATAATCTATATCCATTGTTCTATTACATTAATGAACCCTATAACAAAAACTTCGCTGACCTTCAGTTATTCCGTACATCTGACTGCCATTGGATTCGGATGATGAAGATGATGACGAGATCATCATCATCTGCAGGAATACGTTAACTGCTGGACAAAGATTTACACAATGACCAGTCTGGGGGGCTGTATCCAACAGTTCCCCCGTAACTTTATCAGTTCATCATACCATCTTGTGCAGAGTTTTCCGTACTCAATTTTCTTTTTCGTGGCTGGTACTGGAGAACCTAAAAAAAATTATAAAACAGCAGAAAAGAACTAGCACAAAAGCATTAATAAATAAATATACTACTATACCACGGACGAGTAAAAAAATAAGGACTCCGTGTCACCTTATATAACAGTGAGGCACAAAAACAAGCCGGTGAACGTGTAAATACATAGCCCCACACACACACTTAAACTAATACAAGCCGATCGGCTGCATTAAGGAATTTGCCATCGTTTGTGACAGAGCAGTTTGCGTCGCAATAAAATATTTTAAAAATGCCGTCGTGTGTTGTGAAAAATTGTTAAAACAATACTATAAAAGTATTTGTGGATATATGAGTATTTAAGGCAGAAAAAATTGTGTAACTGGTATACCCCGTAACCGCACACACACTAGCATAAAGGTGCTTCACTTGCTAATATCACGGCGCGGTGTCCTTCTTTTTTTACTCGTCCGTGTACTATACCAACAATGTGCATACATATAATATGTATGTGTGTATGAAATTAATTTTCTATATTCATCTACTACCCGGTTACATTATCTGCAGAGATGACCTGACGTCGATGACGTCACATCGTCGCTTTGTTACGGTGTGCAAAACAAGCATCACTAGGATACCTATTATTATTACTAAATAAAAAACGATTTATTTTGTCAGTATAATTGATTAATGTAAATGTATTGTGTTGTGATGCTGATTTTTATTATTATAATGATTAAAAATTAATGAAAGAATCTGGGTTAGTACAAAAATATTTTTTAATTGGTAGTACGACACAGACACAGCGACACAGAATAACGGAACTATTGAACTTTTAATAACAAAGTCAAAACGTAGCAATGAAAATTTCGAAAATATTACTACATGTACCGAACGCTAACGAAACTGCAAACCGTACTGACACGACAGGACGAGCGCGAGGGGGTGCAAGGGGAACGGGTAGGGGCATTACGTTCCGGTGAGGTCCATAGATAATGTAGTCGTGTAGTAGGTACAATTTGTACACTTATGAAAGTCAATTTTGATGCCATCGGTTAAAGATACTACCAGGAGGTCTTGTTCAGAGAACTCTTGTTCTGAACCGGCAAGAAACTCAAGTTTTATACTCGCTTTACAGTTTTCATAGCATCCATACATTTTTATCGTCTATATAATATTCCTGAATTTTATAATACGCTTTCTTCATTGAAATTTCCTTAATAGGAAGTTTAAATTTATATAACGAAAGAAATAAAAATTATAATTATTATTATAAACCAAGATATATAATTATTTACTATTTGGGAGTGACAATAACATAACAAATAACAAGAACACTTGGTAAAAGTCATGATGCTATATCAGTACGTAAAGACGAAATGATAATACACTCCCAGCCCATCTTTTAAATCATAACAACTTAGCCTACTAAACAATTTTATCAGTCATATTAGTGTTTTCTTAACGCAGTAGTCGTAACATTTTTTTTACAATTTTAGGTGCAAAGAAAATATAAGAGTAGAAGCTGTGAAGGCATTGAAAGACAAAAATATCAAACGCTACAACTGGTGGTGCAAGGACTTGGCAAAGCTATATCTTGCCCAGAAGATACCGTCATATCAAGCTCTTTTTTAATAACAAACCAGGTTAAGGGCTGTGCAACACAATTCTTGCTATAATTTTGTACACAACAATAATTTGATATTGACAAATATATTGGCTGATTATTCTCTTTTTTATTTAATTCACATCATCATGAACATTCTTTTTTGTTATTTGGTAGAGTTCTAGTGACAGGCTTCGTCATGCTCGCTTAAATGTCACTGCTTGTGGCGGCAACGTGGGACGGGTCGTTCCCTTCCCTAAAATATGCTCGACCAACCTCAGGCTCAACCTTTTCCATAGTGGCAAAGTGGAAAATATATAAAGAAATGAAAAACTTTGACATTCATAAGTGTCAATTTCTTGACCTACAAGAATTTTTATTTGATTTGATCTACCTACATTGTATGACTGTAAGTGTGCTAGCCAATGCTTAAACATTAAATTTGATGAAAGGAATGGACATTGTCGATTGATCACTTTATACAATGACGTTCTAAACATATAGACAATGCACCTCATACAAAATCAAAGCCGAAATATGGCACATGCCACAAACGACATTATAATAAGTTTCGACTGCAGCTATGTCTATACATTTCTGCGTTTACTTGAGTTTTAAAATTCTATTGGTCAATAGGCAGCAATGTAAACACTAGTTATTTCAGTTTCAGCTGCGTATTTTGAATTTAGAACCCGATTTGGACAGAGACATCAGTGGAGTAGCAGTTAGGTATTTTTTTAAACCCAGACGAAAAAGAGAGTTGTTATAAGTTTAACGTTCGTCAGTCTGTTCCTATTTTCTGATCTGTGCACTCGGAAGTTTTTTACGTTTTGAATCAAAAATCACACTCATATTATAAAGGGGAAAGTTTATTTTTGTATTGGCATGTGTTTATTTGTGTTACTTCTTTACGTTCTAAGGGGATTTGGATTCAATAAGTTAAGCTAACCTTTAATGAGAGAAACTAATACTCAAATATAATATTTTTATTTACATAAAATAATTACTTAAACTGGTTATTTAAATGTTCCTTGAATTATTATTAAATAAAATTTGTCTTTTAGACTTAGATATCTTTTCCAGGGAATATTTATGGTATATGTAGTGTAAGCGGACATCAACATATATTTGTATGACAGCTTTTGTCAAATTTTAAATTTGGTTAAATCCAAAAACACATATCCTTAGGGGTGAAATATAAATATGCTTATTTGGTTTGTAAAGTTCTTCACATCTCTCTCTTGCTACGAACTGGCGCCAATTCTCTTTCATTATCTCGTGTACGGGAAAGCTGAAAAACTAAAAGCTTTAATATATTTGCGATGTAAATAAGTAGGTATCAATTATCACTACTTCCGCGATAACTTGTAAATAGCACTAGTATTTAAGTGTTCACGTTCTTGTAAGCCGTTCACATCAAACAAAGTACAATATTGTTTGTCATTGTTCACTAGGCCTTTACAAAAAAATTAACAAAAGAACAACTAACTTCAAAAGTAACAATAATCGTTACTAGAATTAGATTTATTAAATAGATTAGATTAATAAGATTTGTATAAGAATACATAATTATTTTTATATTTTAGTGCATTATATCTATTGTTTTGGAATAGCACTTTGTTGTCGGTTGTTTTTTGTGATTTTTTTTTATTGTTAGATTTTTAGTGAATCTGAACTACACTAACTAATAATTTGTCTTAATTTGTGTAGATCTACTAAATTTTGCAATGCAGCAGTGAACGTAAACTCATTGCAATTTTATTGCAGACAGTTAGAAATTCTGCCATAGATCGCACCCTTACCGTAAGTCGTTAAGGAGTTCCATTTATCATCATCATATTCGACTACGACAATTACTTGACCATAACGACGTTACGGTAGGTGAAGTAAAGAAAGATTAGGTCTAGTATCGTTAATTTGCTCCTAAGAATAATTGAAGACTTCTGTTACTTCATTATGTATCCCATGAGCAGAAACTAATTAAACTATCACCAAACTACATTTGAAGCACATCCTTTTCAATAAAAAAACAATTATTGAAATCAGTTACCGCTTAAATTTGTTGCGCAAATACTTATAGCAAATTTAAGCCTGATCTGGATCTGGACCAAATTACTACCACACAGGAAACACCAGCTTTCAAAAACAAAAAAGAATTATCAAAATCGGTTAACCCAGTCGAAAGTTCTGAGGTAACAAACATAAAAGAAAACATTCCGACGAATTGAGAACCTCCTCCTTTTTTGAAGTCGGTTAAAAATAGCGACTCTGTTGTTTTCATTACTGACTGTGTCCTTTCATTTGTCCCATTCTGACAAGCGGGTCTTGTCTGGGGCTTGTCAATAATATTGTACCATATTTGATGAAAAAATATTCGTTTTATTAAATTACTTCCGCTTTTTGCATATCAATATTTTATAAATAAAATAACCTTACCGATGATAAGTCACACCATCCTTTTTTTTATTATTATTAAATGTATTATTTAAGCACTTTTTATAGCATACTTAGGCTTGTTGATTGACACACATTTGACACAATACTAAGGAGAAAAGTGTGCTTACATTGTCTTTTAAGCACACTTTTGCCGTTCCGTTATAAGACTGCGAATGATATGTACGTATGTTTAGAACGTCATTGAATCTATATAATAGTCTATATTATAGTTTAAAGAATGCATAATGCCTAGCCAAGTGACACTTTAAAATCTTTTTTTTTTGTATTTTAGCGTATTCTTACGAAAGCTGTAGGAATTGAAATAAAATGGTGGCGTTTTACTCGTAATATTTGATGAAGTTATAATATATGTGTTTATATATTTTTTGAATATTTAGGTTTTTAGAAGATACATTATTATTTAAAGAAGCCAGGTACGAAATTGAACGCGCCTCTGAAATCTGAATATAGTCAAAGAATTTATAATAGTACAATATGAAGATAATATAGTATTGAATCTTAGATTAAGAATTGGTCTCTACTGTGCTTTAACTAGATATAAGCACTACCTACCTAAGAACAATAGCTTTTTTATTACGGCAACTATTAGATGCATAAGTGTGCGTGGCATCTGAGGTCTTGACGCTCAATGGTATTTTTCAAATTTTGTAACATACGCTTCGTGTTACTTTACATTGAAATTAATCAAATACAAAATACTTAGGTAGTGATGATAATATGTGATCCGAGTGTCTTTTTTATTTCTAGTAGTATTATTATTATAAATTTTACTACGAAACCCGATTTTAGATTTAATTATAAAAAAAAATCTTTATTGACATAACTTGGCACGTCAACGTCTCGTGGTCGTGTACGTCCACTTGGCATAGTTTTAGTTGCTGCACTTTGCGACTACGCCTACTACTACTACGTATCTAGTCGGAGCGCAGTGGTGACCAATCCTTTAAATATTTTTTTAATTTATTTAGTGGCACGGGATGCTAGTCCAAAAGCCGCAATCTAAGTATTGATCATTGATGTTGCTATTTTGCTAGCTATTATTGTGAGTTGTCACATTCAAATGTCAACGTTAAATTGTCAAATTCGAAATACAAGATTTACGCGATTGATTTCATTGTTAGTTATAGTCTCAAAATACTACATCACCTTTGAAAACGGATATCATATTAGCTATTTTTGTATTTTCTAGAACATTATAAGCGTGGTGAATGTTTAGGGTACGTGATTCCCTGAAATCTCATTGATTTTTTGCAATGAAATACCTGATTTAGTGTGCTAACTCGAGTTCAAATTAAATTAAAAAAAAATGAGCAAACATACGACGTATTCCACTGCAAATTTGAGTGACAAAGAGCTGAAAGAACAAGGAAATAGATTATTTACCTTACGGAAATTTGAGGATGCTATGAATTGTTATACCAAAGCAATCGTAAGTATAACAAACAAATGTAACTTTACTTCACCCTATTATGAGATATTTTATTTCATATAGGTACCAATTTGTAGATAAAAAATCCGTCAGTCGCTACATATTTCACGAATCGTGCACTATGTCAGTTGAAAATGAAGAAGTGGGAATCTACATGCCAAGATTGTCGACGCGCTTTAGACCTGGATAACAATCAAGTCAAGGGCCACTTCTTTTTAGGACAAGCTCTGGTTGAACTTGAGTGCTATGATGAGGCCATCAAACATCTTCACAGAGGTAAAAATATGATTGTTATTATGATTCTCCTATCTCAATGTTAATCTAGGTCAGGGTCAATCATACCTTTTTATATTTTATATATATATATATATATATATATATATATATATATTACAGATATTTTTGACAAATAAACCCATCTAAATTTCAAACTTAATAATTAAATGATTTATGGCTGAATGTTGAATTATGGATGAATTATGTTGATGGTCCTGTTTGGATGTATTGCCATAACTGAATTTTAATGAACATTATTCATATAACCAGATTTTTCGCTGATTTTCCAGAACAACGTTTTCACAGGTAATATTGAAAACAAGAGTTCAGGAATATTCAATTATATTCTAGTTACTAGAATTATTTATTTACTTCTCCATATATATTGTATAGGAAGTATAATGTGTGGTATTTAAGGCTTATTATAATAATAATTATAAATATATTAACAAAAATATCATAAACCATAAAAAATTAGAATGAGTATCACTAAGTTTATAAAGTATTACAGTCTAAGAAATAGAAACTTTGTTGAGGCACAAATAATGGGAAATATGTTATATCTATGTAATTTTTACTATTAACTTTTTACAGAAGGAAGTCTGTCAGGGCATTTAGTTATAAATAGATGCTAAATGATCAATCTAAACAATAACTTAAAACAGTCACTAAGGAGTGTTATTTCTCATTCTGACTTAGGTCAATAGAAGAAGACGAGTGAGAATTAATAATGCTTTAAAATAGCAGACTATTATGAATAAGGGGGTTAAAATATACTATATCATAGAATATACTAGTGTAGATAACCTGCAACCCCAGAACATTTAAAAAAAAATACATCTATTTCCAATCCATCTTTCATTTCAAAACAAAACATTTGAAAGTGTAGCAATCCAATATTCCACATTTTTAAATCTAGAATGATCTAGCTATCTTGTGTAAAAAGTTTTACTAAAAAATTTGCACCAAAGTAGTTGTATTTTAAATTTATATAGACAGTACTAATATTAATATGCGAAACTTGTAATTTCATACTTAAACCCCTCCTTTATGTATTTTCTTGACATTATATATATATAATGATATTATATACTTATAATGTCATTGCTAACACAATTCCAAGTGCGGGTGGTGACACTTTGATATTCTAAAGATTAAAGAGTAATAACTATTAAACCTTTATAATTGTAATACAGTGGATTCTCAGTTATCTGACAATCATTTTGTAGGGAAGTGTCGGACTATTGAATGGTTGTATTCTCTGATGCCTAAGACCCCTCGATATAGACCATATTTTTTTATGTTAAGAACGCGTTTACGAATCCAACAAAAATAAGATATTTTTAGTAGAGTTTACATCTAACAAAACTAACAATTGCCACAAATAGATTACTTCTTTATCTTACTTACATAATTTTGTCTTTTTTTACAAATTACAGATCAATTTTTTTTTTTTATGTAAACTACAATTAATGTATCTACATTTATAGTAAAATCTGAGCAATCAGTATAAAAACAACACATTGAAATTGAATTCAGTGAAGTTGTGGTGTGTGGAAAATTATTCAATCATGCATTACATACATTAGTGAAGATTTTCTAAAATATAATATTTGTGGTAAAGTAGGTGTGTCAGATTATAGGAGGTGCCCGATTAGACAGGAGTCGGATTACCAGGAATCCACTTTAGTAATTTTCTTATTATATTATTGCATGTTCTTTCTAATATCTATAAAACTAGTTCTATGCTATTAAATATTCAATCATTGTATAATTACAGCTAGTGACTTAGCCCGTGAGCAAAAATTGAATTTTGGAGATGACATAGCTGCACAAATTCGGATAGCCCGAAAAAAGAGATGGAATGTGCAAGAGGAAAAGAGAATATCACAGGAAATTGAATTGCAAACATATTTAAATAGGTATAAATTATTGTCTTCATAAAACTTTACATTAGTGAAATCTTTAAAATTCCTGAAACTTATTATTATAGGTAGTTCCTTTAACTTTAAAGAAATTTTTGTTCTGGTTTTATGATACATTGAAATATAAAGGCAGGTTACTATTAAAAATATTTTTGACAAATATTTCTTGGTCAGTTAAAATCGTGTTTGCACTGTTATTTTAATAATCTACTTAAATCTATCTTTTAGATTAATCAGCGAAGATATGCAGCGCAGAATAGAAACAATAAAGGTAGAAAATGTTAGCGAAGAAGATGCTAACAACAAGATATCAAAAGTGGAGGAAGAATGTGTAAGTATTATATTTGTATATGTATATATTAGACAAATTTTTTTAGAGGAACAGAGTAAGTATCTCAAAAACTGCCCACCCTGCCTAGCGAAACATTTATTAACATTATATTATCTCTTGTACATACTGTCTTGTATTTGTGTTGGGCATTTCAATTCCTTCTTCGGTTCAGGGTTGTAGGTAAAAATAAAATTTTGGACAGCATCACATTTGCCCTTTTCACGAGACAATATGTTAAGTGTCACTAGCCCAGGATTTTACTAGCTACGGCATCTTCTAGAAAGTGTGTTTTTCCTTTTTTCACCCACCATCGTGTGGCGTTCCTCCACAGTGGGGATTCAAAGAACTTTCTTTCACATACAACAAAGCTGTGGAAAGAGTGTCCTTGTGCAGTTTTTCCAGGACGATACGACATGGGTACCTCTAAAAACCTCGCGCGTACACCTTTCTAAAAGGCCGGCAACGCTACTGTTATCTCTCTGATGTTGCAAAAGAATGTGGGCGTCGGTGACCATATAACATCCAAGGGCTCGTTTGCCCGCCTCTCAAATAAAAAAAATAATACCATAATACTTGCACAACAACAGAAATTCATTTATTGGCAATATTTGGCTAATATTCTTAATTATATTATCTGGTCTTCTCAACCGCATCAATATTTCATCTCAATTGTCAGATCTGTGGCCCCCTCCCACACTGATAAGGTAATGAGGTTCTGTACATATAGACAAATCATGTCACATAAAAACAAAGCCGGAATATGGAACATGTCACAAATTAAGCCATAATAAGATTCAACTGCTATATCTATACATTGACGGATATACTCCAGTTGTTTAAAATATTCTTGGTCAATAAGCAGCAATGTAAAACATTTATTCAGTTCAAATTACATATTATATTATGTTGAATTTAGAATCCGACTTGGACAGTGACAGTTGACACACGATTAAAGGCTGTTTTCAATAATATATCTATCATTAGATTTACTTACTAGATGTAGAAAAATCTATCCTTTTACTCTTACTTGCATTTATAACCTATCAACATAAAGCATTGGACTATTGAAGGCCTGTATAGCCGAGTGGTTAGCGATCCTACCTACTAAGCTATAGGACCCGGGTTTGAATCCCGGTAGGTGCAAGCATTTATATAATGAATATGGATGTTTGTTTCCGAGTCATGGATGTTTAAATCTATTTATGTATGTTCATATGAATTTATGTATGTTTAAGTAAGTATATTGTATTAAATATATTGTTGCCTTGTAACCCATAACACAGGCTATATATGCTTAACTTGGGGCAAGATAATTTGTGTAAGAAGTGTGTCAATATTATTATTATTATAACTATAATAGACATAACTATGAATAGATAAGATCTTGTGAATTAATGGTGAAGCAATATATCCATAACTAGAGATACATTATTGAAAACGGCTGCTAGGAGAAGAGTGTGCTTAGATCGTAGATAGAAGATGTGTCAATAAAATATCAATAATAATATGACAGAGACATAAATTAGTTTGGTATTAAGAGTAAACGAGAGATTTTAACATAAAAATTGATATTATACTATTAATATGTTTGTTTACTGTACTGTATATAAGTAAATATTTGTTAATATTTATATTTGTACGATTATTTTGTTTATGGGAAAGGTGTGTCACGGTATTATTTTACCATTTTTTTTTCTGTTTTTATGGAATAGGAGGACAAACGAGCGTACGGGTCACCTGGTGTTAAGTGATCACCGCTGCCCACATTCTCTTGCAACACCACAGGAATCACAAGAGCGTTACCGGCCTTTAAGGAAGGTGTACGCGCTTTTTTTGAAGGTACCCATGTCGTATCGTCCCGGAAACACCGCACATGGAAGCTCATTCCACAGATTTGTAGTACGTGGAAGAATGCTCCTTGAAAACCGCACTGTGGAGGACCGCCACACATCAAGATGGTGGGGATGATATCCTAATTTGTGGCGTGTCGTGCGAAGGTGGAATTCGGCGGCAGGAATCAGGTTGAACAGCTCTTCGGAACACTCCCCGTGATAAATGCGGTAGAAGACACACAATGAAGCGACGTCTCTACGCAACGCGAATGGCCTCCTGCGAACGGTCCTCGACACTAACCTATGCGAAACATAGCGGCACTAGGCCGCTACTTCACGCCGGTATTCTGTGCGAGTGTGGTAAGTAACCCGGACGAGTCTGGCCCGATTGTGCTGACGTCAAAAGACGGTAGCGTGACTCTCCCACTTTCAATAAGCCCGTAGTCGCCTCTTACGACACCCTAGGGCCTGGGAATACCCTATTCTTTTTACGCCCCGGGGAAGCACAGGGCAAAATTTTTGGCATTTTACCATTTAATTATTATTCCAAGGTTTTACTTAACATCTGTTTGTGGGTTGGTTGGTATTTAACTATGTAGGTATTAAATTTGAATAATGTCAGTAATGTTTATTATACTTAATGATATCTGATTGAGTTAAAATTTTGTACACCTGCAAAGTTTCGTTTGCAATTCAATATTATGATGCTATACATAATCTGACGCTGCAGCCAGGATTATGTCTGCAATAAGGAACTCTTCAACGGTTGGTAGTACAGTCCTGAAATTTTGTATGTAAGTTTAGTTTCGATGTTCTTCTAATGACGTTTTTACTACGAACTGTTGCTGAAGTGATAATTGTCACCTTAAGAGGGAACACCTTATTAGTTAGTAGGACGTGAAACATTGTATTTTTTTTTAAATTATTATATTTAGTGTTAATTCTGCCAATCATCACAAAAAACTACTTTGACACGTGTTTCGTATCTACACGAGGCATGTTCAGGAGTTGTTGACTCGCCAAAAGCTGGAAAGAGACAGCTTTTAGTTTTCCTTATTTCGTTTGCCATAAATGATCTTCACCATGAACTGCAGCTGTAGATAAGACTGTCTCCTCACGAGGGAACTCCTCTAGTAACACCACCATGAGACTTTTAATATTTGTTTAAGCATAAGCTAAAAAAAACATTTTTAATGTAAGGTTATCATCAATACATGGCTCTTATTTTTTTTTAACTTTATCGCATTTACTGCATTGCTCGAGCAAAAGTTTCGCGAATATTTCGATTTTGAAATAAATATTCTCAATGTTGGCAATGAAATACTTAAAAGTATTAAAAATTGTGTCTTTGGTATGCCATGCGAGTGTTTCTCGTTAGATTTCTAAAAAAAACTTTATATTAGAGTCAGTAGTATATGTACCACAACATAAAAAATAAAATGATAAAAAAATCCAATATTATTAAATAAATATAGTTAGAATAGATAATTTGTAAATTTATTGATAGATGTTTATTGTTTAAAATCATGTATCTCGGTCTATTTAATACCGATGAACAAACGCTTGCGATGGGTTCGTGTGCCGGGTCGTCTACTTCCACCAAATATGTGCGAAGGAAGCGATGGCTTGTCCATGCGCCAACTCGTGAACGGGTGCTACTTGTGGTGTCAGGTCGACCTGTTATAGTTAATGAATCATTGTACTTGTTGGACGCAATTACTAATTGTGACCGTAATCACGACCATCATGTTCACGAAGCACCCTTACACAAATAATGAGTTCGAGCTCTAAAGGTTGATGCATCAAATATACGATAATTTATATTTATACTTTTTACGATCTAATTTATATTATTTAAGTACGACTCTCATATATTGGATGCAGCACTTTACAAACTAATTTGTTATTTATATTACAGCCATTGTAAAATACTCTATTTGATTGAAAAAAGTGGCTGTTAAGTTTCTTGTATGTTCTTCTCACGAGCTCTACTTATTACGAACATAATATGGCAAATCCAGTAATTTAAAAGAAATATTTATAAAGACAATTCTTTTGTTTAATTTATCTTTTCTTTTGTGACAACCCTAACAAAATATGTAACAATTTTGCCCGCTCAAGAAGCTTATGTATCGCTTATTTACTCGTGTGCTATTGCTATCTCTTTTACACACGCTGACAGCGAATCTAGTGTTCATCTTCTATGTAGGCTTACATTGTATTTAAGCACACGTTTGCCGTTCCGTTAAAAGACTGCGAATGATATGACCTTATTATATGTGTATAGAACATTATTACTGCTAGCATATGATTAACTGTTTGAAGTGTACTCGATAATGAAGAGAACTGTCCATAAATATACATAATATATATAACCACGCCTCTTTCCCGTAGGGGTAGGCAGAGACCACTTCTTTCCACTTGCTACGGTCCTTACATACTTGTTTCGCTTCGTCCACTTTCATTATTCCTTTCATACAGGCTCTTCGGTTTAAGGTACTCTTGACCTGGCCTTTTTCAAGACGTCCCTGATTTGGTCTCGAAACTTCCAACACTTTCATTCACACTGGCCTTATGTACTTTATCCGTCAATCGTTCTTCATCCATTCTCTCGACCTAGCCAAACCATCTCAGCATATTTTATACTATTAAAAAAAAAAAAAATTTAATCTGTTTTTTTTTTAAGTATTTGTTGTTATATCAGCAACAGAAATAATCATCTGTGAAATTTTCAAATGTCTAACTATCTTGGTCCATGGGATACAGCCTGGTGACAGACACACAGACAGACTGACGAACAGCGGAGTCTTTGCAATATGGTTCCGTTTTTGCTCTATTACTTTCCGTTTTTGCTCGGTTACTGCATCCTTGAAAGTCAAGTTTTTTTAATGACATTCCCTTTGTCTCAAACAACCTATAATCAATTCAGAAGGACCATTTATAGTACAGATACTTCAAGTCATCTTGGCGCGCGGCGCTATGTGTGGGTGTGCTTGTAATTATGCAGCTTTGATCTGTGTGACAGTGACGCGAGCCGTCGTCAGACCATTAACCGTCGAGTGTCACACACATTAAAGTTGCATATTTACAAGCACATGAACACAGCGCTGCGTGATGATGACTTGAAGTATCTGTAGCTAGATGCCTATTCGATCTATCCTTGAAAACACCCAAATTCTGTTGTTCTGGAAAAAGTACATCGAGAAATTATTTCACAACATAATTGTTTGCATAATGAAACAAAAAACTGTGATTCTGTATAAAAAAACTACATCAACAATATACAATTCTGTTGATGACTAAGGCTAGGGTTACTATGGATGCGAGTTCTGACGAGTACGTCCGAAATCCTCGTCAGAACAAGACGTTTACACTGTGCGCGTTTTCTGTTATTCTGATAGTCAGTTCGTTTCTGCCGTACAGCGAAGATGGACGAATTTGATGAATTTGATTTTTTTATTTTCATTTCTTTCATTTTCTCGAATGAGACCTAGATACACCTTGAAAAATTATTTTGTTAGTCCAGAAGGTGAGATTTCGTTTCAATACAACCTACTGTAATAATCTATAGCTCTACAAGTCATGTTCTTGATAGATAAAATGTAAACATTAATTCTAATTGCTCATGTACCTAATTAATGTAAATTTTGTCTCTCATATCCCACAAACACCTGTTCTCGTACACGAGACTGATTTCCATGGTGGAAACCAAATCACTCGAAATTCGCAGACGCAGGTCGTGCGAAAAAATCAAACTCGTTTGAACGCTCGAGTGGTTTTGACGACGTCGTGCATGTTCTGACGCGTACGTCGTTGCCAGTGTTAACACTGTCATTGAATACCAGGCGTTTGTTTCTTCTGACGAATCCGTCAGAACTCGTCAGAACAAATTTTCGTCAGAACTCGCATCCATAGTAACCCTAGCCTAAGATAAAAAATGTCTTATAATGGGTCAACTAAATAATATCCCTTGTCCCCAATATGGAAATTTAGTCAACTTACATTATTATGTCGTCAGGGATCAAATGCGGATGCGAAAAAAAATACTAAAGGAAAAGTTGTTTATTAGTCTAAATTTGATTTTTTCTGAAGTCTTCATTGTGGCCAGGATCGGTTGCCTTCTACTAAAGCCGGGCTTGCTTATAACGATTTTAATACATTTTATCTTTGTGGTATTAGAAAATGCGACATTTCACACAAATTATATAGCCCCCACTTAGGAATATTGGGTACTGAACTATGAGTGCCAGACGACGGTATATTTAATACGATATATATACTTAACCATATATTACAAACTACAAATAAACATCCATGACTCTGAACAAACATTTTCATTCATTCGTTTTAGGCCTCCTCCAGATATTTCTGTCGTAAGTTGTTTCTTGTTGTATCTTTTTGAAATCATCTTCCAATCGTATCGTTTGTCTCCCTCTATATCGTTTTCCATATCTTGGATTGGATTCCACTGGTTTATATGTGTCGTCAAATAGAAGTTCAGTTGCCGCAAATCCGTGTCGGAAATTTATTGACTGAATCACGCCACTATGCCCCCGTCACTAATCTTATTAAACGTGACGTCACTGGTCTAATATCGTCAACAGAACGGCATATAGATACAATTATTGCTGGCGAATTATTACATAACGAAACACTTACATTAGATTTTAACTACTTTGTATCACAAACGGTTGTGCTCATTAAGCTGTATATTATTATAGGTATGCTATTCGGTATACTTCTCAACTAAGCACTCTTAGATAGCAGCATTATCAAGAAAGAACTGCCGGTTATACTTTAAATTTATTTAATTAAGTAACCATTAGGTAGAAATGCAATTAATATTGTAAAAGATGGGTTTCGTGTCGCCGCTACCGTTTGTTTAGGAGAACAAACGAGCGTACGGGTCACCTGAAATAAAGTACTCACCGCCGCCCACATTCTCTAGCAACACCTGAGGAATCACAGGAGTCAGCCTTTAAGGAAGGTGTACGCGCTTTTTTTTGAGTTTTCCATGTTGTATCGATCATTCCACAGCTTTGTTGTACGTTCCTTGAAAATCGTATAGTGGAGGAACGCCACAGATCAGATGGTGTGGATGATATCTTAGTTTGTGGCGTGTCGTGCGAAGGTTGAATTCGTCGGCAGCTCTTCGGAACACTCCCCGTGATAATTGCAGTAGAAGACACACGATATTGTACATAATCGTTTATTTGCCGGAGCGGGAATTATGTCGTAGGCGAGTCGTCATCACGCAACAATCGGCCATGCAGGTCGGTATTCTTGTTGCGCCAAGACGTGCCGTTATGCCGGCTGCCTGAAAAATTCTCGACTCGATACGACTTAGGTACCATCAAACTTCTAGCACCTCAAAAGCTGCCAAAGTATTTCTTAACCTCCGCTATGCCGTTACCATGAGCGGCTGGTCTTTACTTTTCATCAAGTTATGCGACCATTCTTTCATGCTGGATACCTTTTATCACTCTAGACACAATAGCATTGCAGATGTAATAATTCCGTATTAGGTCAGTACCGAAATTAACCCTCAAAAATATTATTTATAAGCGCGTACCGTACAAGCTACTTGAGTGTGTATTTTCTCTTGACTCAAATGAAATTTTGAATCTTACCAAATTCAGCCAAAATACGTCCACTGCGGGACAAAGGCTTCCCCTAAAGATTTCCACGACGATCGGTCCTTCGCTGCTGTCATCCAACGTATGCCGGCGATCTTGACCAGATCGTAGGTCCATCTTGTGGGGGGCCTACACTGCGTCCCCCAGTACCTACGTGGTCGCTATTCAATGACTTTGCTGCCCTAATAGCCATCTGTCCTTCGAGCTTTGTGCTCTGCCCACTGCCACTTCAGTTTCGCAATCATCTGGTCTATGTCGGTGACTTTAGTTATCTTACGGATCTCCTTATTTCCAATTCAATCTCGCAGGTAACCTCCGAGGATAGCTCCCTCCATTGCCATTTGAGTGACTATGAGCTTTCTATATGAAATTAGAATAAATCAAATCTTTCACGTTTTTGCTTACGAAATCAGCTTAAGTCAAAACATTCCACGGATCGAAGGCCTATAAGTAACTCATATTCGTTCCCGAACCGATACGATTTAGGGACCTTCAAGATAAAAGCATACACCAGAGATACCCATCTCTTGCATCATCTTTTGTTCCATGGTGTTGCGGATCTCCATGGGCAGTTGCTTCACCAAATTCCTTCATATGAACGTACTGTCCGTATGCCCCCTCTTATATTAATAAAAAATAGCAATGCTTGGAATTACCTAAGGCACACATTGACATATCCAAATTGTCACCACATTATGAAGATCACAACGAGCTTTGATTAAAGTTATGTATTATAAGTCGTTTAGATCTTTTACACAAAAACTATAAGAAGAAAGTCAACTATTAACTGTAAGGAAATTATACATAGTACTCACAATTCTAAAAGTGCATAAAAATTTAGCTTATGATAGTAATGTTAAGACAAAAAGAAGAAGTGGAAGGATATTTATAAGTTCATTAACTAAATCTGCTTTTGCGCAAAATCAATTCTTAAATAAATCTACACAACTTTACAACATTGTCAATAAACACGTAAATATATATCCGAAAATTATTATGACTGTAAAGAAGTTGTAACAAGATGGATAATGACCAAAAACTATGAGGAGACGGAGGCCCTTTTATGTATTTTAAAGTAACTTTTACAATTAAGGTTACAATTATGTTCCATTTGTTTTTCCTCTTATCATGTGCCGTGTCCATTTCCATTTGAGTCTTTTCTGTCATTTTTTTTCTTTACTATTATTATTATAATGAAAAACCAATGAAACCGTCTGAGTACAAAGAGTATTTATTTTTCTCACAGAACTATTATAGCGACACAAAACAACAGAAACCAGAGATCCATTAACAACAGAAGTAAAAACGTTGGTTTGGATAGGAGATATTATAAAATGTGTTCATTTTTGTTAATTGTATCATTATGAGGGTGGCATGTTAACTCTGTGGTCATACCCTCTATAAATAAATTAAGATTAAAAAAAAACAGAATATAAATGTAACAATAAAAACTTCAAAAACAAAGTAATGATAGCACGAAAATATCACGACATGTACCTAACGGTAATGAAACTACAAATCGTACTGACGCAACAGTACGAGCGAGGGCGTGAAATGGATACGGGAGGAGGCATTACGTTCCAGCGAAGTCTAGAAATAGTGTGGGCCGTGAAGTAGGTACTTTGGTAGGCCGTTCAAAATAATAGACTCCCATAAGTGGGAGCAAGAAGGCATATAAAAAAATGGCTCTGTCGTAAATCCTATTACGCCACTGCTGAATATCTAAATGATCGGACAGCCTGGGACTAGATTGTGATTATTTTATAGCGATAGAAATGACTGTACAATATTGTATATTTTTATTGAAGAGAGCGCAAAAAAAGAATACTGGGAGAGTTTCTTGCTCCGCTTGTTCTCTCTCAGAGCGCCATTTGTTTCCGAAGCGGTAGTAGTATCTAGTAGTATAATAAATGACATCAAAAAGAATTCTAAAGGAATCAATTTTGAGAAAATAAATGCCTTTAACACGTGTGCCAAGTCGCAAAAACACCTATATTATTGTGTATGTATGTACCTATATATAATCATTAATGTTTTGTTGCAGAATAACTACAGCAGTGAGTTGAATAACCTTTTCTCGAAGATTGACGACCGAAGGAGGGTAAGATATTAATTTACTTTAAATAAAGTAGTTTCTGTCGATTTCGTCATTACATTTTGATAGAATTAATGAAAAATGATCTCAGAGTCTAAAAAACTAATTGCGTATTCATTAAATAAAAAAGCAGGCCAAAATCTTATGTGTTTTATTAACATAAAAGTAAAAAGTTTAATATCGAGTGTGACTACCTCTTGTTAAAATGACCTGTATTCGGCCGGGTATGCTATCGATGCTATTCTTAATTGTCTCTTGTGGAAGACGCTCCCACTGGAACTACATTCAGCAACTACATTCCTTAGCTGGTGGTCCCAGGGATTGAGGTCGGGACTTCGAGCTGGCCAATCCAAACGATGAATCCCTAATCTTGATTAAAAGCTTCCACATCCCCAGAACGGTGAGCGGCGAGTGTTCTCGTCCATTATAATCAAATTTTCTCCAAGAACCGTTAATGCGGGTTGTACGTACGGAATTAGGACATCTGATATGTACCGGTATGCATTCAAAGTGCCGTTTTCTGTGAAGTCCAACTCCGTAGGGTCCAATACATTAATCGCTGCCCAAAACATAACTGAGTCTCCACCATAAGGGGTTATTTCTTCAAAGCAAACTTCTGCGAAACGATCCCCTTGCCTTCGCAGTATTCGTCGACATCGGTTATCACCGATTCATCCGAGAATAATTCTCTAACCCAGTCCTCTTGAGTCCACGTCGCACAATTTTCAGCGAATCTAAGTCTACAACTCTGTGCTCGTGGAGTAACTTAGGGCCACGGACTGGATGGCAACTGCGCGACTGTCTTAAATTTGAATTTAGAATAAACTTTTTTATGCACTACAACACTCACATAGCCAGTAATATTTTCAAATGATTAAAACCTCCTCTGGTAAATTTTCTAAAGAGACCGAAAAAATTAATACCGCCCTTTTTTTTGATAATTCAGAAATACGTTTAGATTTTATTTCTTTCCTTGGCTTAGGCCTTAGATGATGAATTAATTAGAGCTTTTTTTTTAATTATGAACAGAAAACGTCTGTCAGTTCAGCTAGTATGGTTATACAGTTTTCTAACTATGTCAAACTGCTCATTATTATCACACGACCCTTAAAAGAATAGAATAATGTTTTCCTACAATCTACTTGATCTAATCTTAGATCATTGAAATTGGCATAGAAAAAAAAATTACCATTAAACGGAAACTGTTCTTAGGTTAGGGTAAAAAACAAATTACGAACTCTTTAACTTTTCTGTTGCAGAAGCGCGACGTGCCTGATTACCTCTGCGGCAAAATAAGTTTTGAAATTCTCAACGAGCCCGTGATAACACCAAGTGGCATCACATACGAGAGGAAGGACATTGAAGAACATCTTGAGGTAATTTATTGTTTCACCAGTGGGACGGTTCTTGGCAGAGTTCCTCCTGAGTGCGGTTTTCAAGAAACTTTCTACCACGTACTACCAAGCTGTGGATTGAGTTTCCTTGTGCGGTGTTTCCGGGACGATACGACATGGGTACCTTCAATAATAGCGCGTACACCTTCATTAAAAGAGACCCTTCCTTCTACAAAAGAGTATGCCGCCAAGTTCTTTACCGCTATGGTGCGTTTTCTACTATCAACACTGACGTACAACAAGATTCACAATTGCCTGGTAAAAGGTCTTCAAAAAGGTCCGAGTGGCGTTGTATCTACGAATATATAATCCCCCTTAATCATAATAGTCTGCTAACTTAAAGCATTGCTAATTCTCACTCTGTCTTCTTCTATTGACCTAAGTCAGAATGAGAAAAAACACTCCTTAGCGGCTGTTTTAAGTTAGCTGACCATTATGAATAAGGGGGTATATAGATAGCATTAAATATTCATTCAAATTAACACCTTATTTCGTGGCAGTAATGTTCAGAGTCTATTGTATACGCTCATTAGAAGCTCGCACGCAATCACGAGGCAAGAACATTGTTTTAACAATTAAAATGTAATTATTTAGTAAAATGATTGAGTTAGAATTTTTTTTTATTTAAAGGGTCACTCTGATATGACACTTCATCCTTTTTAAGTTTGTATATGCTTTTTTTCACTGAACACTTTGTCATTGAGTGGCGTTGTATTCAACGCGCTGTCAAAATACAACTGTGCGAAAAGTCTGCCTAATAGACGCGTAGGCAGAGTTTTGCTTCAGACAATTTTTGGGCGTGATTGTGAGTCTAGTTTATTTGTACGTCAATGACTGTCAAGCAATAGTATTCAAGCATTATTGTTTTGGTTTTTTTTTAATATATTTATTGAAAACGTTACAAATTTATTTAAATATAAAAGCAAACCAAAAATCACGAAGATTTGTCCGGATTGCTAGCATGAGTTGAGTTCGTAATGATAATTAAAATAAGAACAGAAAAAACTTACGTAAGTACATACACAAAGTTTACAAGCAAAGCATCATTAGAGCAGGTTCGCATTCAACCGGTCATCGCTGATTCATATCTCTATGCGAAAACAGGACACCGCTATCTTTCGATCGCGCTATTCCGTCGCACACGCACAGCGATATGTCTATTCGCTCGGCCGGTGGGCGGTGACAACGAACCCGATGTTTGACCCACTTAGAATGTAAGCTACAGGATGTTCAAAAATTGCAATTTTAACTTATCTCTAAAATTAAGAGGTTATGAAAGGCACCGTAACCACAGAAATTACTGAGCTAATAAGATTAAATGTCTTACGGCCTGGCCACGGGACAGTCGCTATAGCTAATAAAAGCGCGGTGTGAATGGCGAAGGGTCTAGCGACTAGAATAAATGTATCGAAATGTACTGATCGAGCCATGCGGTGCGGCGATTACTTTCGAAGCAATTCAAATTCAAATATTTTTATTCAAGATACCACTTATTGAAAGTCAAGAACTACCACACATTCCAAAAAGTATGCCTCAGACCTGAGAAGAACGGGCGCAGAAACTCAGAGGGCTTTTTTTTATAAAAAATATTATTACAAAGTAATATCGTACAATTAAACTTATTATTTAATAGTCTGTGGGCGGTCGCTCCATTCCCAATCTGTGGTATGATTAATAAAGTCATATATGTTATAGTAACCTTTACCACACAAACGTTTTTACCAATTCTTTTGATTTTCGTAATACATTTGCTTGGAACATTTTCTGGGATCTTGTTGGAAAAGCAGATAAATCGCTTATGTCTGTTCCTGGTGTTATCGAGATAACTTTGATAAAGACATCGCTCTCCGCCTATCTGGTTGCGGCGTTGGCCGGTCGGGCCATTGTGTCTCAAAGTGACGAGCAATCGCGCTCGAAGTATTAGATAAAATCTTTTTGTATCATATATAATAACTATAATATTTTCTTGATGTAATTGTGCTGTTCATTTTAATTGCATGTGTTACACGTACAAAATGGCGCACTATTTTCTCTGGTCTTATATCTTTCATCTTTTCCGATTGGTCGATTCGGATATATCATGAATGAATTTAAATGATTCGTTTAAATGTTGATGTACTATTATATTTATGATTATTGAAGTTGTACTTCTTTTGGTGCGCTAGGGATAAAATTCAGAATGAATTTTTACGATGCGCGCGGACAACGTCACGCAATTTCGACACCCTGACGTTACCTGGTCTAGTCATTTGTATCATAATTCAGCTAACAAGTCTTTTGTAACTCATAATATATCAACTCAACCACAACCAATGGACGTGAATTAAATAAATTTAAATATATGATTTCAATTAATTTACAAGATTTAAAAATAAAAAACTAATATTTGTTATTGTTTAAAAATAATTTTACGATATTTAATTACACGTACTTTAACTAAATTATGCGGTATAATAATACATATTTTCATTGGTTCTATTCAATACCTTCTTTATTATAATATTGTGTTTTATACAAACGTAAAATAACACGAGGAATTTTTTTTTAAGGACTTTTTGTTAGATTACGCCAAAGAAGAACTTCTCGCGTCCCTACATAAGTACACATACACATTTTTTATATTGTAGTCTTTACTGTGATGATTTTTTTACAGCGTGTCGGCCATTTTGATCCCGTAACTAGAGTGAAGTTAACAGCAGACCAACTCATCCCGAACTTCACAATGAAGGAGGTAATCGACGCATTCCTGCAGGAGAATGAGTGGGCACTCGACTACTAATCGATTTGTTATTCGATACTTCACTCGTGAATTCACTCGATTCTACTTTATCGATTATTAATTATTAATATAGTATCTGATTAGATTGAAGTATGCCAACGCAAAATCAATACGGCGTTATTTCACTTTAACAATCGCGAAAAAACAATGTTATTTTTTTATTTGTGATTTCTAGATGTAAAATACATAATTTTTATTTCATTTAGATCGATAGCTGCTTACCTATCTTATCTATGTAATGATTATCATTTGACAATACTGTAGCAGGAGGTACCTTGTATTTTATTTACCATAACATCATATAATATGTATTTTAATTCTCTTCCCATATAGGATACACATTGTAGTACACTAAGTACGTTTAATAAATATACAAACAGAGTTAATAATAATAAAATCAGCTGTTTCTTCTAATTAAGAATTAAATAATATAATAGATTATATTTAAGTTTATAAAATTAAAGTTGTCTTTGTGTTTGTATAAATTGATATATGAAAGAAAGTATTTTTTCTAATTTAATTACTTATAATAATAAGAAATATCTTGCCATTTCCTCTATGTCCTTCTTAAAATATTATCAATAAATGATTCGCTTATGTCGTGAATTGCATTTGAAATAAGCAGCAATAAAAAGTCAATTTAAATGACTTTCTTATAGCACAGTCACTAACCATAGTGATACTAAACTGTGCTATCCCGGGTTCGAATCCCAAATATTTAAGTGAGGATTTTGAATGCGACTTATGGATATTTACTATACAGCCACATTATCTCTGGACCCCGTTGGGACGTAATTGCCCTCTCCCGTTTCCCTTTCACCCCCTCGCGTTCGTCCTGTTGCGTCAGTACGGTTTGCAGTTTCATTAACGTTAGGTACATGTCGTGATATTTTCGTGCTATCACTGCTTTGTGGTTGAAGTTTTCGTTGTTATGTTTTGACTTTTGTTGTTAATAGTTCTGTAGTTTCTGTTGTTCTGTAATAGTTTTGTCAGAAAAATAAATACTCTGTACTGTATCTTAGGTGCTTTCTCTGATTTTTTATCATTATAATAATAATAATCAGCATCACAACAAAACAGCTTTACATCAATTAATAATAAAGAAAAAATAAATCGTTGTTTATTTAATATTAATATCCTAGTGATGCTTGTTTTGCACACCGTACGAAAGCGACGTTGTGACGTCATCGACGTCATGAGGTCTATTAGCAAAATCGAAAGCCGGTCCGAAACGAAAGAATGACGAACTTCGAATCCAATCTTGTTACGAAAGTACTTCGGATCAGAATAGTGCAGACGGATTTCATATCGGGAGCATAGACATAACCGTAAAAAGTGAAGTTGTAATAATGATCATAATAATGTCAAACAACGAAAAAAAAAATGTCAAGTGAATTTGAGAATAAGGTAAACGAAGGCAAAGTGTGTAATCGCGATCTTCGTATCGATCTTCGGATCCGAAACACTATTGCAATAGGAAAATGTACGATCCGTCAACCGAAACTTCGTATTTCGATTTTGGTAATACGGCTCCAGGTCCTGAGATAATGTAACCGGATAGTATATATATATATATATATATATATATATATATATATATATAATTAAGGCGCGGTCATACCTGAATATCAACAAAAATTTGTTTCTTAGGGAGTCGATTACAGTATAACGCAATAAAAATATTCCGATGCAAAAAATACAGTACACAAAGAAGGATTTAATGATAATTTTTAACCGAATAGAATATTTATATATAATTTGAAATATCCAATAAAAAATTTGGAAGTTGCTTCCCAAAAATAAACTTTGGAGTCAAAAATCTCCGAATTTTAAGCGATAACAATATTTTTTTTTTAGAATTGAATTGAATTAGTACTTTTCTAAAACTTAAACCGAACAATTTTTCAATTTATTATGTAAATTTTGAATAAACAAAAGAAAACCAGTAAAATAAATGCCCATTTGCAGCTTAGCCACATGACCAACACAAATAATGTAGGGTTGGTTGTACCGTTTACAATATTGTAATAAATCTGACACCCATAGTACAGGCTACACCTAGTTTTGGGTAGGACAGTTTCAGTAAAAATGTGCATAATTATTATATTACATAATAAAAAGTGTCTCTAATTTAGAATACCGTTATCGAGTAAAATACACTCAATCATATAAAACATTTCATAACTGCAGGGTTAATACTTGACTATAAATAAATGTATTGTTTAAATAAAGGATTGGTCTCCGCTGCGCTCTAACTACTACACTTTCTTGTGATATATTGTCACAATTTTTTGTGATTTTGATAAATAATTAAATAATTATCTTTTTGTTAGTTTTAAATGTTGATATTTCGTTTAAATCTTATAAAATTGAAAAAGTATTTTTAAGACAATAGGGGACGAGACGAGCAGGACGTTCAGCTGATGGTAATTGATACGCCTTGCCCATCACAATGCAGTGGCGCTCAAGATTCTTGAAATTTAAATTCTGAGTGGCACCGCTATTGCGCTCGTCACCTTGAGACATATGATGTTAAGTCTCATTTGCCCAGTAACGGCGCCCTTCAGACCGAAACACAATAATGCTTATACATCACTGCTTCACGGCAGAAAAAGGCGCCGATGTGGTTATAATGACGGTATCTTGTGCAAAGAAGCCTCCCACAAAATGTAATACATTCTACATGAGTATTTTAACTATAAGTCCAATTAAAATAATGAGATCAATAATGAATATTTAACGAGGAAAATCAATACGATATATACATATGATTAAAATCATCATCATAAGCCCAGAAGACGTCCACTGCTGAAAATAGAACTCGAAGACTTCCACAGCGACTGGTGTGCATCTAAAGGTTCTCCGCTACGCTTATCAGGTCAAAAGTCCATCTTTTGGGGCGTGTGCCGTACTTTGTCTCCCTTCCCCTGGTCCTTGTCGAAATTATCGGTTCTGGGAGCGATGCGGCCTGCTCATTATCGTCTGCTGGGAATACATGGGAACGGCGTCTGTCGCGCTGAGAAAGAGCGACAATACACGTATAGAACTGTGGCGTAAGGGTGCGTACATAGTACGATACCATGTTCGACCCGAGTTGAGTCTTTTTTTAAGTGTATAAAAAATATGGTATTGTTACAATTGTCGTTGATTATTTTTTATAATTATCGAATTTAAATATAAAAAATGTGCATATCCCATACTATTGCTCTTTGTTTATTCTTAATGCGCTAAAAGGTCAATGACCGTTACCGGTTAATGAGTTTTAAACTTCCGCTTCAGATTTATAATAGTACAGTAGCTTAGATGATTTATAAGTCTAGATAGAGTCGTAGAGACTACATGATAGTACCTATACCTAATAGAATCAAATATGATTTTTGGGAAAAACAAAAAAGAAGAGGATTCTTAAAAAATGATAATTTTCGAGAACATATTCGGCCTTACAAATAAACTTGGTACAGAGTTATACCTGGGAACAAACCAAGAATATGGATGATCTTGTTACCGGGAGGTCTGCTTAATGTGTTTTTCTATTATTATTATTTCCTATAAAGTTAAAGTTATTATATATTTTATTTTATGAAATGCTCACATAATGCCTCTATTTATTTACGGTATGTGTGGATTGATGCATCTACTATACTCAATAACTCTTGTGTTTATAAGTATTAATTTACTTTTTTTTTTCTTTTTTTTACTTACTCATGTAAGCCTTTAAGTTTTTGACATTTGAGTATTTTTGTTGCGTCACTTTGCATATATTGTAATTGAAATGATTTGTAAAACAACTAAAATGTAAATCTTGACTTAAAAGAGTGGCAATGAGTTTCTTGCTACTTCTTCTCATTAGCTCAACCCTTTACGAAGTAGCGGTAAATTCATCATAACTTATACCGCGTTTATTTAAGTATTACTCTACTAACAATGTATGGATTTATAATGTTCTGAATTAAATGTTTTTTTATTTGCAAGGCTCTGCCTGCGATTCGGAAAACTTCAGAATTATCATTGTAATATCAGTGTTGTCAGCGATATAGTCAACATTTTATTCTTGGTTTATTATCAGGCGTAACTTTATACCTAGTTTATTTGTAAGGCCGATTGAGATTAAGAAGATATTCATACAAATAAAAGTATACTTAAATAAGGCAAGTGCTCATGTTAATATAAATGACGTCACAGCTCAATAACCGTTACCGCGTCGTTTGAAGTTTTGGTTTTTGTTTCCGTTATCACTGACTTCTGACGCATTTTATCGTGTCATTCAAAGTAGATTGATAAATTTTAAATTAAATTTTTAATTTTTGAGTTATGCTTATTATTTAAATAAGTTTTTTTTTACCGAAAATAGTCGATGTGACATAGAAGAGGAATTTGCTTTCATGACTTCTTATGACTCGTTATCTGACAAATTTATTTGAAAAAAAAAAGAAGCCCGCAGTGTTTGTTGGGCCCGTTCTTCTCAGGTATGAGGCATACTTTTTGGAATGGGTGGTAGTTTTTGACTTTCAATAAGTGATGTCACATCCTATTTTGAATAAAAGTATTTGAATTTGAATATAGAGCGTACTCATACTTTACTTACATAAAACTTATTTATGTGTAAGGCTAGCATAGTCTTTGATTTACGGCCGTTTTCAATAACCTAACTTTCCTTAGTTTAACTTACTAGAGGTAGACAAATCTATCCTTTTACGCTTTTAACTAATTGGACATTGCTATGGATAGATAAGATCTTGTCATTAATGGCCGTTTTCAATAACCTATCTATCCTTACTTTAACTAATGGATACACTGCTTGCACCGTTTAATGACAAGATCTTATCTATCCATAGTTATGTCTAATATAGTTAAAGTCAATAGGTTATTGAAATATAAGTCGCGTTTTATCACACTCAGCTAAGTAAAGTCTACGCTCCATAGATATCAGCCTATCAGTTTTACGAGAACTATTCCATCGTTCCCAGGTTGACTCATAAAAAAATAAATAAAATTTGGGCTGTGTGTATTGAGGTATTGAAAATATGTTGCCTTATGTAATGTATGGTGTAATTTTAAATATCTTTAATGTTTATAACTGGTCGTGATTGTGAATAAATAAATGTTAGTTTGTATAAGGTGGTGAGTTTTATTTTTTTTTACTGTAAAACAATTATCCTAGTATTATATTAATAACATATAACTGACACACATTTAAATTCGACTGAAAGACTACGGGCGTTTAAGACTTAGAAAATACAAGTGCTGACACGGATAACGTTGTTTTGCCATATGAATTAATTACCCGGAATTGTCATATTATGTAATGAAATGTCATCGTCTGAATTATTTGTATTGTATATTTATATAGGTATTTCCAAGTCAAAAAAATATAGGTTTTGGTTAAGTAAACACCAACAAATCAAGATATACTTATATCTCCGACACACGCTGCTAATGATATAAGTATTATTCCGATCGGTTCAGTAGTTTTCGCTGTATAACTGAAGGTGAAAACCGGCTCTCCATTTATTAGTACATATGTATAGACGACCAGTTGGCCCTTGATTGTCAAAGTGTGTGTAAGGTAGTGGTTGAATACGCAAAATACTAAGAAGTTTTTATCAAGCGTGACTGACTACATGTACGATTTGTCAACTAAAATTGTTTTTTTTTTCATGAAAATAAAGGACGAGACGAGCAGGATGTTCAGCTGATGGTAATTGATGCGCCCTGCCTGAAAAACTCCAAAAATTCATAGCGGCGTTACAATTGCGCTCGTCACCTTGAGACAAGATGTTCAGTCTCATTTGCCCAGTTATTTTACTAGCTACGGCGCCCTTCAGACCGGCATCCTGAACCGGCAGAAATAGGCGCCGTTGTGGTACCCATAATCTAGCCGGCATCCTGTGCAAAGGAGCCTCCAACTGGTTACAGTAACAATAGATTCGCTTTCCTTTTCTATCTTGCTGTATCTCCGTTAGAGATGATCTTCTCTCACGCACTCTTTGTTTATCTATACTATAGGTTCTCAACGTGGGCGATAACGCCCCCCTTTGAGACTTTCAGGGGGGCAGTAGAAGACCCAGAGAAAATTAGGGGGCATTGAGATGGGGCGTGGGTAGATTAAAAATATAGTCTAAAAAGGCAAAAAAATACACGAAAATACTCTAGAAAAAAACATATTCTCAAAGTGGGCGGTGAGCAAAATAAGGTTGAGAAACTATGATCTATACGCTAGACAAGAGTCTAGCTAACTACTTTAAAGAAGAAATATTTGTGTTTTTGTATGTATGTTTGTAATGTTTTCTCACAAAAACAACTGGGCCAATTTTAAAAATTCTTTCACCATTAGAAATCTTCGCTGAGTGACATAGGCTACATTACCATTTAAAAAAAAAATGGGATCCCTAATAAATTTCAATAATATAACACAACGTGTGAAATTATTGGTCATAAATTTTGTCATCGCCTGCGCTGCGGAAACTATTGATTGAGAACAAAAAAATGTTCTACAGTATTATAGAACGTATCAATATTTACAAACAAGTCTGCAATACCATATTATGTCCTAGAACTGTAGTTTATTTATTTGGGCAATTAACAAATAACACTCTTTACATGCTTAAACTTAAACTATAATAATAATATAGATAAGAGTTAATTCACTTATAAGGTACCACAGCATAATCTTTACTACGTTTATAAAACAGTAATGTTAACAATTTAAAAACTAAAATCTATAAATATTGTAATATTTAATAGAAAAATAAAAATGAAATGCGAAAACAAGGTTTCTAAGTCACGTGTGTAAATTAAGTATTTTCTGTTTATATTGAGGAAGCGGAATGAATAAATCAATGTTCTGCGATTTGGCCATTTTTTTGGATTAGTTATATGAACTACAGAGCCTAGAAAAAGTTGCGTTTTGACCCAGATTAGTCCTAGATTGTGGTACTACAAACATCGAATCGACATTTTTTCTTATTAATTTTGAAGGAAGTTTTTTTTTTATAATTTTGATAGCAAGTGTGGAGAATATATTTTACCGCTAAAAAGCTAGTTATGCTACTATAACTACTTTTTACATTTTTAAAGTTCATATAAGTGCCGACAATAATCAAACCATATTATTCATACCCCTGTATTAATCCTTATCCCATTAAATACTTTATAATACAATACAATACCTGTAAAATACTTCTTAAGAAAGGTTTACGCACTTGTTTGAAGGTACCCATGATGTATCGTCCCGGGACAAGGCATTTTCTTCTCCACTTTTGTATCTTCAAACATAAAAGGTAATCTACGCCGCTAGTGTAAAGAAAAAACATGCTCAAAACGGATTCAGAGGGATGTTAGTAGGGAAATAGAACAAATCCAGATTTTTGTTTCTCTGTCTGTTTGTACGAGCTAATGTCTGAAACTGTTAGACCGATTTAATTGAAATTTTGCATGTCTTTACATCTCCGGTTAACATCTTAGATACTTTTCACCCCGGAAAATTAAAGATTTCCCGCGAAATAGATTAAAATATATGGTAACTTATATAGCTTAGTACATAACAATTTATAATATATAGCAAAATTTGATTTTTTTAAACATTTTATAGAATATCCGGCTGTATGTCCGGGCAAAACGAAAAAAGTACTGAAAATGAAATAAATATGCGTTCCTAAAATAACAAATATTATGTATTTTTAATAATAAATTTTCATTTCAAAATAATAAGATTACGCTATGGAACCCTTGTTCGATTCTGGGTTGAGGCCCTGAAAATAAAGTTTGAATGAGTGAATACAACCATATCTCCAGATACTTTAAGCGGCAAAGTGCTCGAGCAAACCAACCTCATTCGAGCCGCCGCTGTCACAATACAAATAATAGTACAGTAGCGTAACTCAGCGGTCACCTTGTAATCTATATCTACGTCTGGGCAGAGCGCTAAGGTTGGTACATACAAATAGATTGACAATGCAGTCTCAGCGGCGTACGGCGTGGTTTTCAATCGTATTTTTTTAATGAAAATAAGGGACGAGACCAGCTGGACATTCTGCTGATGGTATTTGATACGTCCTGCCCATTACATTCAGTGCCGCTCAGGACTCTTGAAAGACCTGAAAGTTTCAAAGCGGCACTGCAACTGCACTCGTCTCCTTGAGACATAAGTTGTTAAGTCTCATGCCCAGTAATTTCACTAGCTACGGCGCCCTTCAGACCGAAACACAGTAATGTTTACACATTACTGCTTCACGGCAGATATAGGCGCTGTTGTGGTACTCATAATCTAGCCGGCATCCTGTGCAAAGGAGCCTCCCACTGGTAAGCCCTCCTCTGGTGTTATAAGAGAGTACAGGCCGCGGTGATGATTTACCATTAGGTAACGTAACGTATAAGCGTACATATTAATTCGAATACCGAATACACATTGTTAGTGGCGGATGATTATCGAACCGGGTGCTCCGTGTTGAGAGCCATCAGTTCTATTGCGCCCACTGCCCTGTAATAAACTGCACAGGCTGTTCCATATGTTTGACAGCAAATTTCTTGTGCCAATTTGAAGCAGTAACCACTAGCCGGCGAAACTCCCTACAAACGTTCGAAATGACAAGGCTCACACAAACATGCGCATCGACGAGGCCCCTAAGTGGTTTTTGCGGTCAATACCAGTCGATTGTCACGTTGTTATTTGTTTCCGCGATCTTTTTAAAAATGCCAGCGTATTGCGTGGTATACGGCTATTTGAACTCGGCTCCATCAAAACTCCAGCTTGCGTTTTTTAAACTATAAAGTAGTATTATAGTATATAAGAATAATTTATTATTTAATTAACTATTATTATAATTAGTAGGTATTCGAATTATAAGGCCGTGAGATCGATTATAATAAATTCGTGAACATAGTTCACAATTTACACTAAGATGGCGTCTGCAATATTTATTTAAAAAAAATTATGAGTGTGATTTAATAGTTTTCTAAGATGTTTTTTTTATATTTATTTATTGTGTACCAAAATACTTACCTACATGTGTTATGTCAAGGTTTTTGTGGGTGTTGAAACCAATACCAGGTAGTGCTGTCAAAATGAAAATTCAAGATGGCGGCTGCAAAAATTATCAACTTTTTCTTCACGTGTGTCGTTGTCATGGTTTTTGAGGGTGCTGAA
This sequence comes from Leptidea sinapis, assembly GCF_905404315.1. NCBI lineage: Eukaryota > Metazoa > Arthropoda > Insecta > Lepidoptera > Pieridae > Leptidea > Leptidea sinapis. The sequence continues at coordinate 31,164,146 of NC_066312.1, read as the reverse complement.
ATAGATAGTGCTGTCAGAATGTAAATCCAAGATGGTGGCTTAATGAAATTGACAATTTATGCATGATGGGTGTCGTTTTCATGGTTTTCTAGGGAGCTGACATAGATAGTGCTGTCAAAGTGTAAATCCAAGATGAGGGCGGCATGAAATTATCAATTTTTGCATCATGGGTGTCGTTGTCACGGTTTTTGAGTGTGCTCAAACTGATAGTGTTGTCAAAATGCAAATCCAAGTTGGAGCTACATGAAATTGTCAACCTTTTTATCATGGGTCTTGTTTTCATGATTCTCCAGGGTGTTGAAGCCGATAATGCTCGACTTTTGAAATAAAACTCAAAATTTATACCCATATTGTTTTTATTGTAAAAGTCACATCCGCCATCTTGGATATCAAAATAGATGTCATATTCGTTCTTGACACAGTCGAAAAGCCGAAAATGAAACCGCTACTGATTTAATTAAAAAAGTCATATCCACCATCTTGTATCTCGATATAGATGTTTATTGTTCTTAATTGACCACAGGGAATAGTTTCTTAAGACTGTGGTAGAATTGAAACTTCAACGGGCAAAGTTAATAACACATAATTTAAAGTTTTTCCCGTCAATGTTTCAACAAAAATAAAAATTTCCAAAATAAAAATTTCCAAGAAAACATTCAATAAAATGTTGTGAAAAATATTACATAACAGTCATCGTGTTGACTATAATATTACATCATACAATGTATCAAATATGTATAAAAATCTTACGCTTTTTACTATTTTACTCTCCGCAACGCCCCAGAAGCAACTTTGTTCCAAAACTCTCTCCTTTTTTAAAGTCGGTTAGAAATATAACCTGACAACCCTATTGCTTCAATGGATTGTCCCACACGTAGGTAAATATTTTATCAACTAGGCTTAGTTTCCATACTGATAAATATGTTTATTTCTATAATGTTTTTTTTTTTACGGAATAGGAGGACAAACGAGCTTACGGGTCACCTGTTGTTAAGTGATCAGCGCCGCCCACAATATCTTGCAACACCAGAGGAATCACAGCGTTGCCGGCCTTTAAGGAAGGTGTATGCGCTTTTTTTGAAGGTACCCATGTCGTATCGTCCCGGAAACACCAACACAAGCAAGTTCATTCCACAGCTTTGTAGTACGTGGAAGAAAGCTCCTTGAATACCGCACTGTGGAGGACCGCCACACATCGAGATGGTGAGTGTTTAAATATTTTATAAAATGTATTTGCTAAGGAAGTTTGCAAGATATTCTCAATCACTAAAAATGTATATGTAATCTTAGAAATATACGAAATTTATTATTATTTATTTACTATTTATATATGTCTACTGTGCCAGTAACGCTTTAAATTAGACGCAAGTTACAATATAGCAATGCCCTGCAGTTTCACTCGCTTAGATACCGATCTCGTGGTAGTGAAGAGCGTAAAGGAAAGTCTAGTAAGTCGGACTGTAGATTTATTTTTGTTAACATAAAACTTTAATTTCACTTAGTTATTATTTTATTATTGCATTATTTTTGAAATTCGTTATATCTTTTGAATGTAATGTTCGATTATAATAATCTAAAGGCCGGCAACGCTCCTGCAATCCCTCTGGTGTTGCATGAGAGTGTGGGCGGCGGTGATCACTTAACATCAGGTGACCCTTGCACTCGTTTGAACTCTTCTATAAAAAAAATGTTTCTTAAATTAGATACAATGCTCAATTTATCTATTAGTAAAAATGTTTTTAAGAAAACTGCGTTAAAACGCCATAATAAAATATAATATGACGGGTTGGCGGATCTTCATATTCAAGTGCGCTTTTTTACCCTGTTTTCTGGGAGGTATGTTTTGTTATTATATCATATAAAAAAAAATGGGCGTGGAGTTTCTTCTCCCCATGTCAAAGCACCTTTACGAACTGATGTATATGATTTATTATGATTCTTGAAATACCCAAAAATTCTGAGTGGCACTACAATTGCGCTTGTCACCTTGACACGTATGCCCAGTAATTTCACTAGCTACGGCGCCCTTCAGACCGAAACACAATAATGTTTACACTTTACTGCTTCACGGCACAAACGGCGATGCTGTGGTACCCATAATCTAGCCGGCTTCCTGTGCAAAGAAGTCTCCCACTGAAAAAATATATTTTTTTAATGAATTTATACCAATCATTTAGTTATTCATGTATGTAAAAAATACATTTCAATATTTATAAAAACGAATAAAGAAAATCTCGACTTATTAGCTTTCTACCAAAGGCCGTAGAAATTATTTTCAAATGTCAGACAGTTTTCAATGAACTTTAACAGCTGAAATCAAGGCTAAGTAAATAGGTTTGATCGGGCCACTTGAATAGTAAAAGAGGCTAACTTAATATCACCAATCTTAAATGTCAAGTTTATTTTATTACAACTCTTATTGGATTATTCTCTTATGGGAAATGTACTAGCATTTCCCATAAGGAGAGTAGTAGACCGAATGGAGGTAATAAGGGGAAGACAGGAGAAGGAAAATTTACGCTATACAATAAAACATATTCTAATGCAATCCTTAATTTGGATATAACGTTGGATAGAATATTCTGGGCTGGGTTGCATGTTAAAGCAAAAAATTTGTTACACCATTTGACATTTTTTAGATGACGTCATAACTTTAACTGTTAACAATTGCCGTGAAATCTTCGCCGTTTGTTGTTAATACTAGCCAAGTAGCGACCTGTCGAAAGTTTAAAGTAAATATTCGATATTGACTTGATACTTCACTTTTTATCTTTAACTTTATGAAGCATTTATGTGTAAGCATTATTGTGCTTCGATCTAAAGAGTGCCTATTAGCTAGTGAAATTACTGGGCAAATGAGACTTAAAATCTTGACGAGTGCAATTGTAGTGCTGCTCAGAATGTTTGGGTTTTTAAAGAATCCTGAGCGGCACTGCATTAATGTTATAAAGTAAAGCGTATAATGGGTAGGACGTATCAATTACCATTAGCTGAAAGTCCTGCCTCTCTCTCCCTTATTGTCGTAAAAAATGTCGAGAAATATCCGGACCTGAAATCCGGTACATCTCCCATTGTTTCGATCGCTACCTAGGTATTCATGACCAAAAGGTCAGTAAGATAATTAGAAGGAGTTGGGTTATATCCATCCATACGTTGGTCTCAGACAGCTGGTTGCAACAAGGTAGCAATTGCTGCTATAACATCCAAATAATAAAAATTAAGATGGTGGATATCAAAATTTTCGAGATGCAAATTAACAAGTGTTTCTCTTACAAAAGTATTTAAAAAGTGATAATTCGTCATCATCATTTGAGCCAGAAGACGTCCACTGTTAGACATAGGCTTCCCCCAAAGATCTCCACGACGATCGGTTCATCACTGCCCTCATCCAACCTATCCCAGCGATCTGTCCGACGTGCTATGTGCCCTACCCACTGCCACTTCAGTTTCGCAATCATCTGGGCTATGTCACTAACTTTGGTTCCCCTACGGATCTCTTCAATTCTGATTCGACTCATAGCCCTCTCTCTCCATTGCCCTCTGAGAGGCTATGAGCTTTTTCATCAGGCCCATAGCTAGCGTCCACGTCTGCGTTCCGTATGTCATCACTGGCAACATACACTGGTTAAAATTCAAAAGTAATAAATGTTTGGTCAATTAGGACAGGTGTATGCAGTAAGTATTTGCAACATAAGTTTACTTTTGAAATTGATATAACAAGCAGTTGTTTCAATGCACTAACTGTTGCGTCTGGCTCGAATCCAGAGCGAGATATTTCATTCAATTATATGTATATCTAATAGAAATAAAACCATTCTGATGCGACGTACAAATGTGTTTTGGCTCGCGACTGGGTCACTGTTGCGTCTATAAAATATTTAATCCATGCTTCATTGTGTGGTTCGCTAGAAAGGCTATGAATGTGTAATGAGTTATTCGTTAACTTGTTGAAATGTGGGTACTTAAGACCCTAATGTGTTGTTTTGCTGCCAAATAGAAGTTATTTAATTGACCTTTCGTGAATTCACAAGCGCTAGCATTTTTGTTGTATGTTAAAACAGATCCTACAGTTTTATTTTATTTATCTCGAAGGATTTTCTGTTTGCTTAGATATTTTAATAGAGCCTCTAGCTGTTTGGCAACAAATGAATATGAGGTTTATTACTTTAGTGTGCGTGACAAGCTATGTCTTACACTCGCGATAAGTATGCTACTTTGTTTTAGTGTTCGTGCGTTGCTTAAAAATAAAGTTCGCCGCAAATTTTTGGACGTGTTCATACGTATCATAGTCTTAATAGACATATAAATTATCTAAGACTTTTTGTAATACTCATGCGGGAATAGTAGTATCTTGGTGCTCTCTGTTGCGGTTCAAAAAGAGCCGTTTGCCCATTTTAAAATTACCCGTGAGGTTTTTCGTAAATGAAACTGTTGTTGAATGTGCGAAAAGTTGGCGCACGAAAATTATACTAGGCACACGCAAATTTAGATAAAATTGCTAAAGTAAATAAAATAATAACAAAAAAAAATACACAATCGAAATATCAAAACTGAATTGAGGTTGACGCGTCTGCAATTTAATTTAATAAATAAAATTATAATTTAAGTTACAAAAGTTTAAATACGAACGTGGAGTCGGAAATAATACATAAATCGTCGCATTTGTTATATAAAATGGTATGTGCATTCGTGTGACGTTGTCGATTGCCCGCGAAAGCGAAGTTGAACATTTCGTTGAACGGTCATTCTCTTGAGTATGCTATTGGGATATTTTGATGTTCAATAACTTATTATTAAAATCTAATTTGAATTTGTCAATGTTGTTATTTTGTTTTGTCTTAATAAGGGTAGATCAAATTGTGTATATAAGTGCTAATTTTATGCGATGCGCGATGGCAGAAACTCAATCCAAGAACGTTAAAGCTAACTTAAAGTCGGCAATACTACATGCATTTACTATGTAGTTTTCAGTAAGTTAATTGTCGATCTGGAATCCGGATCTCGGTTGCAGACTGTCGATTGCAGATGTTAGTTCAAGTGGGTCAAGGCTCACTTCACAAGGCGCTGTTGAAAACAAACCAGATTTAAAGACTATCAGAGTTTTGGCAAACGGCGCGAATCGTGCCTCGTAATCGATCTGCTGCTTAAAATGAATTGTTTTACTTTGTATTTTCGAAGAACAATTTTTCACTGGTTTTGTTTTGAGTTGCCGAATTGTAACTTAAATGTTTTACTATCGAAGTACATTAAATTATACTCGATTCATGTGTTTGTCTCCTCGTTTGACTATTTTTCATAAACCGATGTTGATGAAAAATAGTCAAAGTCATAGGTTTTTTTTTGCATAAGAATGTCACATTTATGTTACATAAATATTATAAAGTACATGTTTGCATATTTCGACGTAGTTCCTGAAATACGTTCCAAGCCACAAACATCGCATTTAAGGGATTCGTGTTTAAAGTTTAAGAAATATTAGTGTATTCCATATGTGTGGGTTGGGCTACTAAGTCATTATGTTATTTAAAGAGTGACAGTAGGTCTCAATTTCGACATGATTGTGTTATGGAACGTTTTTCTGGAATTATGTCCATTTATGACTAGAAAATTATACTAAATGCATATGAAAAATAATTAATTACATAAATATTAATTTAATTCTAATTTTAAACTATTAATTATATTATATTTTTTTAATTATTAGTAGCAGTGTTATTTATAGGTATTATATATTACATATAATATATTAAACTGTAAAACTATGTAAATTATTTGAAAATATTCGTCTAATGAATATATTAATCAGTTTTTACTAAAGTAAGTATATTTTCCGTTAAGCTGAGAAATTACTATTTGGCGATACCTATCTTGTTATCTTTGGTATATGATTATATTAAATTTTCATAAATTTACTGACGATGAACAGTCATAATATTTATTTTTTTAATTTTTCTTTGAGTGACTGTTTTGTAACAGCTCACTTTAGCAGAGCAAACACTATATCAATGTCAGTAGCATGACCCCACGTAACTAGCTTTTTTTATGGAAGAGGAGATATCGTATCATCTCGGAAACACCGCACAAGGAAGCTCATTCCACAGCTTGGTTATACGTGAAAGAAGGTTCCTTGAAAACCGCACTGTGGGGGAACGCCGCACATCCAGATGGTGGGGTTGATATAATAATTTGTGTCGTGTCGTGCGAAGGTGGAATTCGGTGGCAGTAATCAGGCCATGTTTGGTTCTAGTTCTAGTTAGCTAAGCTCACTTATTGATTGTGGTGAGTGGTTACAAGTGGTGTGTCTATACCATGCTCTCTTGTAAGATAAAAGAAATTGCTAGCCTTTAAAGAAGTGCACGGCTTTTTTATATGATCTATTTTCACACCGTGTACCGTGTGTACAAATTAAAATTAAAACAAATAGTAATTTAATGAAGTTTTAATTCAAGCAATGTTAATAAAGCGTACCTATTGTATCGTAATTGGACCGATCTATATTGACTTGGATTCTCTTTTCTCTTTTATGATGAAAAGAGTGGCTGTCGACTATCTTGTATCTTCTCCTCACGTGCTCTATTTCTCCAAACATAATATGGTAGCTTCAGTTATTTTCTTTTTCACAGTCGTTCCCTCATTGCTGAGGATCGTGACTCCGCTTAAGTTCGTCTATAGCTTTCCTCCATCTGTTTCGGTCTGTCGCATGGTGGATTGCGATGCTGATGGGTTGGTTAGTCAGCTCGGATAATTGGTCAGACCAGCGTCGTGGGCTCCGGCCTCTTGATCTCTTCCCCTCAATTTTCCCGGTGATTTTCAGTAATTTAAATGAAATATTCATAGTAAAGTTTATTTGACTTAGATTATGGATGTTTGTTTCCGACCTATGCATGTTTATATGTATTTATATATGTTTAAGTATCTATAACGTATTAAATATAATATCGTTGTCTTGCTTAAGCTTATTATATTGCTATATGCTTAGTTTGGGGCATTTACTTACATTTACTTTTTTGACTTACGTGTGTAAAGCATTTACTTTTATTGGCTATTTATGTTGCATCACTTTTACACAATATACTGTAATTCAAATGATTTGTTATACGATGAAAGTTTAAATGTTGATTTAAAAGAGTGGCAATGGGTTTCTTGCAACTTCTTCTCAATAGCTCAACTCTTTAGGAAGTGGCGGTAAATTCGATAATAAAAAATAATTTTTTGACATTCATAAGTGTTATTTCCGTGATCTACATGAATAAGGTGATTTTGGTTTGATTTGGAGCACATAAATTTTGCCATTAATGGACGAAGCGGGACTTAAACCCGCGGCTCACGGGTTTCGTCCGAGCGCATTGCCAAAAACGTAACACTTTTAATTTTGTATATTTTTTTATGACATAGGACGACAAACGAGCGTACCCGGTGTTAAGTGATCACCGCTGCCCACATTTTCTTGCAACACCAGAGGTATAACAGGAGCGTTGCCGGCCTTTAAGGAAGGTGTACGCGTAGTTTTTGAAGGTGCCCATGTCGTATCGTCGCGGAAACACCGCACAAGGAAGCTCATTCCACAGTTTTGTAGTACGTTGAAGAAGGCTCCTTGAAAACAGCACTGTGGAGGACCGCCACACACCCAGATGGTGGGGATGATATCCTAACTTGTGGCGTGTCGTGCGAAGGTGGAATTCAGCGGCAGGAATCAGGTTAAACAGCTCTTCTTTACTTTACTTCCAGAAATGAGGGATATAACTTAAAAATAACAAACTGTTCAAAACACAGATCTTAAGGTATAAATTATTTACGTATATAATTGTACAAATCTAATTAAAACTATATTATTAGGCCCAAGCAGAGCTTACAATATATGAACACAGTCCGTCTAGTATAGTGTTCTAAATTCTAGAAATAACATCGTACGTACGCTACGAGCAAGTTTTCCTTCAAAGCTGGATTTTCTAATGTAGGTTACCTATTTACAATTGCACGTGATTCCTTACTTATTTCACGATAGTAGTATAAATATAAACTGTACATAGTATAATGAAATCTTAAGGCGCGGACTAACTATGATTGTAAACGCTACAACCAATAGTACAAAATTTGTGTTGATCATGTGGCTCAGCTGAAAATCGGCATTTATTTTACGGGTTTTCTTTTGTTTATTCAAAATATACATATTAAATTGAATAATTGTTCGGTTTAAGTTTTAGACAAAGACTAATTCTATTAAATACTTTAACAAAAAAATGTTGTTATCGCTGAAAATTCAGAGATTTTTAACTCTAAAGGTTATTTTTTGGAAGCAACTTCCAAATTTTTTTAATATTTCAATTTTTATATAAACGTTTTATTCGGTTCAAATTTTTCCTTAAGTCCTTCTTTTTGTAATGCATTTTTTTGCGTCAAAATATTTTCATTGCGTTATGTTGTAATCGACTCTCTAAGACACCATTTTTTTTGGATATTGATAGGACCGCGCCTTAAGCATGACGTTTTTTATGATAAAAAGGGACGAGACGAACAGGATGTTCAGATGATGGTAATTGATACGCCCTGCCCATTACAATGCAGTGCCGCTCAGGATTCTTGAAAAACCCAAAAATTCTGAACGGCACTGCAAATACGCTCGTCACCTTGAGATATAAGATTTTAAGTCCCATTTGCCCAGTAATTTCACTAGCATCGGCACCCTTCCCACCGAAACACAGTAATGTATGATAATATATAATGACGTATCTATATATTAAATATTTATTAAAAAGTATATAGATTTTAGAAATTTGTCTGTTTGTCGTTTTTTCTATCTGTGCACGCTTATCTCAGAAACAGCTAAACGCGTGATTTCACATATATATTTAAGCAAACTCCCCTTAATGATTAAAAATGTTAATTTCTTTAAATGGTGCGGTGAAAACTACGTGGACAAAGTACCCACTAGTAGTATATTTAGTGCGAAAATTTGCCATTACGTACACCATGACAGGAATATTCTAATATCAATAACGCAAATTCAAAGAGAAATTCGAAATAACTTTGGAAAATCTAAAAGTGCACGCCTAATTGTCTCATTTTCCACAATATACTAAGTTGAGGAAAAAATAACTGTCAGTATTATTGTGAAGTTTGTCAATAATATTGTAACGAGTGTAGGTATGTATGTATGTCCAGTCGTATCATAGTTTTTTATAAATAATAATTAAACAATGGTGAATTGAACGCTCATGTTAATAGAGATGTTCCACAGTGTGTTAGATGATAAAAATATTCTGGTACGGCCGATTTCCCTGCCACATACATCCACACACGGACCAGAAAATATTATTTTTAATGTTATCATTTACCATGTTAAACAGAATAATTGTTATTAAATCATATTTTATTTACCTCACAGTTTATTTGACTTGATATAAGTGAACTCATATTGACCTGTAAGTGACATATAAATAGAAGAAAATGAATTTCAGTTTCGAGAAAACTGCATTTTTGACATGCCAAGAGTAGAGCACTCTCTTAAAGCTTCGCTTATGTGGCGTCAAATGTAAGTACAGCCTGTCATTATAAGTTGGCGAGTGGAAACGATTTCATCTTTTACTTTGTCAAAAGGTCTTTATAGCAAGCAATATTCTAAGATGAAATTTTAAAGTTGGAGTGCCTAAAAAACTTGTCACCATAATTTAAATACCGCATGAGATTGAACCCAAAGTAATGTCTAGGGACCTAGTGGCAATAAGATAGGGAATGTAATTTTAACTAGCGTTATAATAGCCTTTAAACCTATCCGATTCTATTTTATGTATGAAATATCCAAGCAACAAAACTTTTTAAATTGACTTATAAATTTAAACTGTTCAAGTACTGATCCAGCAGAGCAAAACTCTATAAGAAAAAAGCAATTCTATGAAACGTGCAGTCATTGAAAGATTGACAGATGACGGCTATTATCTTGCTGAAAAACGGAAATAGCCGAAATTGACTTATAAATTTAAACTGTTCAAGTACTGATCCAGCCTAGCAAAACTCTATAAGAAAAAAGCAATTCTATGAAACGTGCAGTCATTGACAGATTGACAGATGACGGCTATAATCTTGCTGAAAAACGGAAATAGCCGAAGTTTTAGCCGCTTTCAAACTAAGCCGGATTCAAATCACTGCACGTTACATACTTAACTAAATTTCAATTTTGACTCAAGCAGTCCCGCCGCTTATTACGTAGTATTTACATAATCTTTAGTCACGACGCATAAAAGAAACATGCTTATGCGAAAGATTTAATTTTCGAATCACGGTTAAAAAGGAGATAAAACCATAAATACAGAACCGATCTATTTTAATATTAAGTATACTTTTACAGTTATTTGCTTGAACTAATAAAGAAGCATAAATTTGAATTAAAATGAGATTATAAGTTCACGATATATGATTGCTTTTTGCTTAAACGCTTCAAACATATCTGTTGGTTTGGAATTAGATCGGCTCTTAGCCATTACCTACATACGTAGTCGCTACGGACCCTCCGTTAGGGATCAATTGAATGTAGGAATAATCTAAAATTTTATATTATTCTCTGGATTCTTTGAAACGCTACCAATTGGAACAAAAATAGAAGCATTACGTAATTTTATACCTTCCCTGACACACAGTACTTTACAAGATACTCGTGATATAGCAGAAAAATAAAATTAATGGAAATTACGAAATACATTGTATTTAAACAAAATATGCATATATACAGGTTGGTTTTTTGAGAAGGGTGGTGATGGCCAAGTCACAAACTACGAGACTTAGAGTTATACATATCTTGACATCAAGATATTTTTAGTTATACATATCTTTCCAAAGTTTGATACTTATCAGCAACAAAATCCATTAATCGTAATCGGTCGTAATCTAGTTTTATGCACCTGAGTAATAATTTTTAAAACATATTTTTTACTTATTTATATGGCAAAACAACGCTTGCAGGTATTATAATAACTATAAATATATGTATTAGGATTTATAAAAAAAAAATCATAAAGAAAATATAGAATGTTTCACAGGTTCACGAATCATTAAAAAAAGAATTCATCCGAAGAAAATTTCTTACAGGCAACATGGCGCGAAGCAATAGACACATTTATAAAATTTAAATTTTAGAAATATATGTACTTAAACCTGTTGTAATTTACTGTGCATGTAATATAAAACTATATAATTACGATATTTAATAATTCTTTTAAAAAGCAATTTATTTTAATGTAAAATAAATAATTATAATGCTAATCTATTTGTAACCGATTGAGTTTAAGATCAGTAAGCATAGATTTTTTTGTTTCCCATCTGGTGGGGTTTAGAAAGTAACTCAAAATAATTACTGAGTTTGAAATTACTATAAGCATTACTGAATCGTTTCGTATAAGAGACATAGGTACAAGTTCAGAGAATTGTCTTTAGTAGGTAAGTGATTTAAAATAGTATTGTGGTAAATTACAAATATGTAAGTGATCCCTTCGGGTCTTGTTCCCTCAGGATCAGGACCAAGTTATCACGCAAGCGCCTAACGCACCAACGCCCACAATGTTTTAGAAGTTACACTGCATTCGTATCATATAAGTGCTGGGTTGTCCTTATCAACGAATTATGTATTCAAATCTAATAAATATATAACAGATACTGGAGTTTCAGAGCGTTCCACTAATCTTATATGATGAAGCAATAGTTGTTAAGAGCGAAACTGTATTGTTACAACAAAATGTGGTGCATGTGGAGTACCTACCAAAATAACAGAAAGTATAAGTACTAACCACTTATCCTATCGACTTGGTGTCAATCCACGATCATAGTGCACGAATATTGGAGATAGAAAGTACCTCTGACTTTCTTGTTTGTTCCTATGATGATTCGAGAATGACCGGCGGTCAATTAACATCAGTTGACAGATGAAAAATTCGAAAATAGATTCAGAATATACAAGCGAATAGAACTGTCAGCCAGATTACGCTTGACTAATTTTCATTTGTCAATGTTTGCGTTAGCTAGTGGTTTACTAGTTCAATATTCAAAATACTAAGGAGCGTGGCTGACTGTCTACGACTTGTCAATCATAATCGGTTACAGCAACAAAAGATCGGCTTATCTATCTTGCCTTAAAATAAGCACCTATGAATCATTATTATATTTAATTTAAATGACTAAATCTATCATATTATGTTCGGAGAAGAAGAAAGCAAAAGTAGAGCTCGTGAGAAGAACATACAAGCAACAAAACGGCCACTCTTTGGCTGAGATCTATAGATATTTAGGCTTTACTCAGACTGTACTTATGTCAATTTTTGCTGAGTGTGATAAAACGCGATCCTGACTTTTGCATTGGGCTGTCTTAGCTTCAGCTCAGTATAATTTCAGCTGTCAAAGTGAAGTTACTGGAAAAATGTGACTTGATATCTTATGTCTCAAGGTGTCGAGCGCTGTTGTAGTGCCTCTCAGAATTTTTGGGTTTTTCAATAATCCTGAGCGCTACTGCATTATAATGGGCAGAGCATATCAATTACCTTCAGCTGAAAGTCCCGCTCGTCTCGTCCCTGATTTTCATAAAAAAACAATTAAAGTCTCTTCGTTGTCTGACTACGCTCTATACATCTAATTTACATTAGTGAAATAAATAAAACAAAAGGCATTTAATTCAAGCATAATAAGATTATACAAAAAAATTTAGACACTGTAAAAGGGTGCCAAGTTAAAAGTAAAATTAAAGTAACTAAAACTATATATAGCACATAATATTTGTGCAGTAATTTTTTTGTTCTTCTCCATGTGAACAGAGATCTATACTGATAGACATAAATAAATAAATAAATCCTTTATTTTGCTAGAAAACATGTAACAATGGGTGTAAATAGTTTTAATGTATCAATGTTATCGGCCATTTCTGGCATGCAAAATTATTATTAACAAAATTCTAGTTATTATTATAATTAACATTAACAAACTCTATATTTTAAACACTTAGGTCAAATTAAATTATAGTTATTATTTTTAAATATCATTATTTAAAGACTAGATTTAATATATATTTTAAATTCAATTTAATTTAAACTAATGTGGCAACATTCCATTTATGGAATAAAAACATTTATCTATGAGCCATGTAAAAAGATCCTTTTTAAATCGTTGGACGGGTAATACGCGTACGCTTGGAGGGAGTTTATTAAATATTTTTGTACACATGACATAGCTACATTTTCCGTAGGATGCATTATGATATTTGTGTGCAATCACCAGTCTGTCACCGTTTCTTGTATTTCTCGGATAAATATCTCTTGCTTTTGTAAATAATTGGTCATGTTGTTTGACACAGATACATATTTCGTATATATACATACAGGGAATGGAAGAATACGTAATTCTTTAAACAGTGGTTCACACGAATCTAAGTAAAAAGCTCCTGTCATAGCTCTTAAGCATCTCTTTTGGGCTATGAAGGCCCTATTAGCCTCGCTAGAGTTTCCCCACCAGATGAGTCCATATCGAAGTACTGATACGACATAACAATGATAAGCTGCCAGGACTGTACTTGGTAAAGCCGTTTTACGCAATCTATATAACACATAAACATATCTATCAATTTTTTGGCATACCATGTCTACATGCTCTTTCCATTTTAGGTATTTATCTAGAAGAACTCCTAAAAATTTAACATGCAGAGTTTCTTCTATTTGGGTATTTGTATAATTTATCTTAAGGTTATAGTTATTAGAGCGGTTACTAAAACTAAATTGCATAAATGAGGTTTTTTTAATATTAACTTGAAGATTATTATCCTCTAGCCAATTTACCACTGTATTAATTTAATTCTTGATTTCACTTTCATAAATATCGCTTTAACACTGGATTCCCGATGTCGCCAGACAAAGAAGTGAAAACAGCACTGTGTTGAACCGGGCGATGTGTACGTATCGCGTTCGAGCCGTTCGAACCTGCGCAGAGGGTGTGAAGGCGAGAGAGGGGCGCGGGGTGGGCGGTGTCCTATTCATGTTTACAGCTCTTACCGTCAGCTGTTCGCCGCATGAATGTGCTTGCGCCACGCATCGATTGATTGATACAGCCACGTGCTCGCCGGGATACCAGTTCCGCGACAACCGCCGACCCAGTAGCCGTGCTTCCATGGATAACCAGCGGCGATCGACTCACCAATAACCGCCGTAAGTAAACCAATTAACACTAGATGCGGCTGCGCGATGCATTGTTTACATACAAAAATAAATTAAGGCGATTTTTTTTATCGATTTCGAAAATTATTGTTTACGTAACCGGCGGCCGCGGTTTAAGATGAATTTTACCTCGGCCCGGGTTGGTCGGCAACTCCTTAAGTGACACTTCTTCTGAATTTACAAATTGTTAAATAATTATTTGTTTACAAATCTCTCAGACTTCTGTTTGGACGAGATATTAACCTATATTATTACACAGAAATTAATAGAATTCCGAACTCGAATTTCGAATTCGAATAACCTCTTGTTAACTAATACAATAATATTATTAGGTTCTCTATGTAATATGATTAGTATTAAAACAAAATAATTCATGACTGATTTAAAATGACCCCCGCTTTCTCTTAAATTTTTTTATGCCTCTCAATTGTCCTTTTCAGCGCTGCATAATTCCAAATACATTTCATACTATTTGTATGTACTACAATAAGTATTTCTTATAACAGCAGCGTAAAAATTATATTATTTTTTTTACAGCTAAGTTAAATTATAACGTTTGCTAGAATTCCAGTTTAAATTTGTATTTTTACTTTTATTGTTAATGCCTACTGCAATTTTTTTTCGCCTAATATTAAAAGTACATTCTTAGATTAAGGATTGGTCTCCGCTGCGTTCCAACTAGATATCGCAATACCTAAGAACAATAGCTTTTTTTATTACAGCATCTTTTAGGTGCTTATTTGCGTGGTATCTTGACACTCATTGGCATCTTTCAAATTTCGTAACATACGCTTCGTGTTATTTTACATTGAAATTAATAAAATATAAAATACTCACTGATATGTGATAGATGATATGTGAACCCGGTGTCTTTCTTATTTCTTGTAGTATTATTTTTACAAAGTTTTACTACGCAACCCGGAATTTTAGTTTTAATTATCGAAGTTTAACAGAACATGTGGCACGACAACGACAATGATTGCTCGAGTACGCCCACTTGGGCGCAGTATTAATTGCCGCACTTTGCGACTACGCCTGCGGTATCTAGTTGGAGTGCAGTGGAGACTATTCCTTAATTTAGGAGTATATTTAAATTTTAAGAGCACTTAGATAAAACCATTTGTTTAATTATTGTCTTAAGCTGTCAATATTAATTATTTATTTTATTAATTTAGAAAATTGGTAACAAAACTATGAACTCAAATAAAAATACAACAAAAGAAGAATATATATAAATAAAATCATTTTTCATTCATATCCGATTACAAGAAAATTCCCGTTAGGTTGAAAGATTATTTATTGATGTTTGGAAACAGAGGGTTTATATAACATCTGTTTTAATATATAATATATAGATATAAAAAAATGGCTCTGTCGTAAATCCTATTACTCCACTGTTGAATATCTAAATGATCGGACAGCCTGGGACTAGATTGTGATTATTTTATAGCGATAGAAATGACTATACAATATTGTATATTTTTATTGAAAAGAGCGCAAAAAAATAATGCTGGGAGAGTTTCTTGCGCCGCTTCTTCACTCTCAGAGCGCCATTTGTTTCCGAAGAGGTAGTAGTATCTAGTAGTTATTAGAAATGACATCAAAAAGAATTCTAAAGGAATCAATTTTGAGAAAATAAATGCCTTTTATGCCTTTTAAAACCTTATAGAGATATATTAAAACGTTGAAACACATATTTCTTTACTTTTTACCGGTGGGAGGCTCTATTGCACAGGATAGGTCTGGTGGCAGAATGGTCTTGTTACCGGGAGGTCTGCTTGATGTGTTTTTTATTATTATTATTTCTTTTAAAGTTAAAGTTATTATATATTTTATTTTATGAAATGCTCACATAATGCCTCTATTTATTTACGGTATGTGTGGATTGATGCATCTACTATACTCAATAACTCTTGTGTTTATAAGTATTAATTTACTTTATTTTTTTTCTTTTTTGACTTATACGTGTAAGCCTTTAAGTTTTTGACATTTGAGTATTTTTGTTGCGTCACTTTGCATATATTGTAATTGAAATGATTTGTAAAACAATTAAAATGTAAATCTTGACTTAAAAGAGTGGCAATGAGTTTCTTGCTACTTCATCTCATTAGCTCAACCCTTCACGAAGTAGCGGTACATTCAATAAGAAACAATATTTTTATTTTTTTTGACATTCATAAGTGTCATTTCCGTGACCTACATGAATAAAGTATTTTTGAATTTGATACTATTTGATGCTAGATCATGGGTACCACAACTGTGTCTTTTTCTGCCGTGAAGCAGTAATGTGCAATAATTATTGTGTTTCGGTCTGAAGTGCCACTCAGAATTTTTGGGTATCAAATATAAATTACCATCAGCTGAACGTTCTGCTCATCTCGTCTCTTATTGTCATAAAAAAACATCTTATGTTTAATATCTAATCGCTTATGCATATACATCGGATTTTCCATAATATATATTATTAGCTGACCCAGCAAACGTCGTATTGCCATATAACATATTAAAAAAAAAACAATTATTAAAATTTTGATGCAATCGATTCTCAGACCTACCAAATATATCGTACTGCAATTATTGTATTCGATTGCCATCTTGCAACCCTATGTCGGTTTGGTGGATGGAATAGAATAATATAAAAATCGTGATACAAAAAAAAATTTTTGTAGATCGTAGAAGGGCGGAAATTTAAATTCATATGTATTTTTCAATGCTGAATCATAATAAAATAATAAGGGCTGGGCTACCCTTAACATTTAGGGGTATGAAAAATAGATAGTAGCCGATTCTCAGACCTACTGAATATGCATATGAAATTTGGTAAAAATCAGTAAAGCCGTTTCGGAGGAGTTAGGTAACTAACATTGTGACACGAAAATTATATCTATAAGTTATAATATATTCGCATATACGATAAATTTATAAAATAAAAGACATATTTAAATAAAGATTGAGTCACAGTATGTGTACTAACAGTATATTACAAAAGGACCCCAATGGTGAAATTTCGTGTTTTAAGAAATAGTTTAAAATTATCGTTTTATAAACCTATATAAATATTACGATAATTTTTTTTTACTTTTGTCGTGCTTTTAATTCAGGTTTTAAGTCCACATAGTTTTTTACTTTTTTTTAATTTGTCGTGTGAGCCAGCTATGAATATAATATGATTATATATAATTGCCACATAAACATAACTTACTAGATACAGGCGGCCAACCGTTTAAATATTTATATATACAGGGTGTCCCAAAGTTATGGGACATGACAGAAAAGTACCTTAAATATCGAAGATATGCTATTTTACTGAAAGAAGACTTTATGTTATTTTTAAAAGTTAGTAATTCTGCATTCAAAGTTTTTCTAAAACTTACTTGCCTCCTCTGGGAATCGAACCGACTTAAATATAAAAAAAAAACACCCCTAGTACCATAGTATTTTAAAAGAAAGTAGTCAATTAAGTGGGTAATTTTTCTGTAAATTAATTAATTAAATGCTCAAAATGTGATTTCTCTTGTCTTACGCAAATCGCCAATCCCTTAATGAGTCCGCTGCCTGTTGATTTTCTTATCATTTTATGGTAAATAATCGATATGATATGGCACAATTCTGTTTGTAACTCGCCCACGTTCTCGTATCGCTTTTTGTATAGCATATCTTTCACATATCCCCAAAAGAAGAAATCTAATGGTGTACGGTCCGGGGATCTGGCCGGCCATCTAATCGGTCTTTTCGTACCAATGCAAGTAGGAAAACATTTATTTTACGTTGTTCCTTTCTTTTAAAATACTATGTTACTAGAAGAGTTATTAGTTTTTGGCCATTCTTTCGATTGGCATCATAAAAGTAGGGGTGTTTTTTTTTACATTTAAGTCGGTTCGATTCCCAGACGAGGCAAGTAATTTTTAGAAAATCTTTGAATGCAGAATTACTAACTTTTAAAAATAACATAAAGTCTTCTTTCAGTAAAATAGCCTATCTTCGATATTTAAGGTACTTTCCCTTCATGTCCCATAACTTTGGGACAGCCTGTATAATGTATATACACATATATACATATAGCCGAATATATGTATAGTCGGCTATATGACGACCCATATAGCCGAATGGTTAGTGACCCTGACTACTAAGCTAGAGGTCCAAATCCCGGTAGGTGCAATCATTTTTATGATGAATATGGATGTTTGTTTCCGAGTCATGGATGTTTATATGTATTTATGTATGTTTAAGTAAGTATATTATATTAAATATATCGTTGTCTTGTACCCATAGCACCGTGAAGTAAAGTGTCTTTCCAGCATAATAAGGTATGGCGTTCATTTTCTCGTAAAATTCGAGAGTCTGATCGTTGGTGTTAGCAAGAACTCTAAATCATTTTTTGACTTCAAAAACATCAATGAATTACGTGGTTGTTATGTTTTTCACCTGAGAGCTCCTTTGTTTATGGACCTGATTATAAAACAACTTTTTAAAACGTTGGGTTTTTGGATTATACGTATTACGAAAATATTTCAGATCTGATGATATTTTCATACCAATTAATACCTCAGATTGTAAATTACTTATGTTTTAATGTGTGTATTAAATATATGCATACACTCATATCTCCTAGTATACTAGTTTACAAGCCACAACAGAGTAAAATAATAGGCCTTATAGTTGCAGTCGACTTATAGTTCCACTACCCGAAACTAACATATGTATGGCAACCCTGACAGTGTCGCATTCGGGCGGCTCTAGTTTATTACTCTCTCTCTCTCTCTCTAGTCGTTCTCTCATGACTGAGGATCGTGGTAATCATCAAGTGGTCCACACTTAGAGTGAACTATTTGTTTCCATTAGCTTCTGGCCATCGCTTGCCCGATGACGGAGCTAAACCTCGGGCACCTGGAGTCTTTTATTTGGTTGGTCCATCTGGTAGGAGATCGACGTCGGGCCTCGCTTGCCATTTGTGTCCTACTACGATCAATTTCTCCAGGCTCTCATTACCCCTTCGCATTATGTGGCCAAAATACGAAAGAATTCGTTGCAGGCATATCGTGGACAGATGTATTTTTATCTTGAGCTATGAGAAGATCGACATATTTGTTCGCTTGGTCCAAGGTATCCTCAACATACGCCTCCAGCACCACATCTCCAAGGCATCATTCCTCTGCCTCTCTCGAGAGCCCGTATCGTCCACGACTCCACGACTATAAAGGCACGCACTCATAGGATCTTGGTGTTAATAGTAATTCTTTTTCCATATTTTGTTGAGGCCGGACATAGCATCCTTGGTCATACCAATATGTCTTTTTATCTCCGGCATACAACTGCCGTCATTGTTTACCGGTTTATTAGTAATTTTATTCATATAATTGATACATTAATAATTATATTCAAATATATAAAAACATAATTGTAAATTACTGAAAAAATTAATGTTACAAAATAAATTATTTTTCTTCTTTGCCTGGCCCTTTCCCATTTTATTTGAGGTCGGCTATCATGTGTCTCCAGGTGGCTCGGTCCTGAGTCGTCTCTTTGCTTATTTGCGCTTCTTTGAGGTTCTCATTTACTATAGACATCCATGTGATTCGGGTTCTTCCTCGTCTTTGGGGTTTGGTTTCTATATCTAGCACTTTTCTGCTCATGTGGTCGTATGGTCGCCTCATAACGTGTCCATACCAACGTACCTACAAAATAATTTATTCATAAAATATAAAATAAACAAAAGAAACATTCAAAATTTAGAAATCAAATTTAAATCTCACAAAACGCACGACACACGCGCTACCGAAGGGCACTAAACGCGTGAACAATTCGTCGTTTTATTTTTTAATCAGTTTGTGCGCTGTGTGACCGATATAGAGAAAATTCGCTGCAATGTGCAACTTAAATACAATTCTAAAGTGCGTCTACATCACTGTAATGGCTCGTAGACAGGACGCGATGGAAACACGTCGATTGCATTATACAATTAAGAGCAAAGAGAAATAAACCACTACGTTCATATTAAGAGGCTGAATACTGTCAATAAACTTGAGAGATCGAGGCTTTTAGCCACGCCTACAATAAAGTCTGCGATAAGATGCGCCAATGTGAGGAAAAAGTGTGCTAATTTACTTCAACTACAAGCTAGCTCAAGAAAGTTAGCCCCCCAGTTTTTTTTTATTACATCGTTAGTTCGCCATTTGTTCTTGATTGTTCTCTATAAACATTTGTTTGTTCTCGATTTATTTATTTAAAAAAAATTTGCAATTCATTAAAATTGGTTAGGTTATGTTATTGTAGAACAGTTAAAACAACGCCAGAACCAAATAGTAGGCGTTTCCCCCCATTAACAGGGGGCGGGGGCTAACTAAAGGGTATGTTTTTTATTAATTGTTTTTAAATAAACAACAAAAGAACAAACAATTATTTATAGCGAAAATTCAAAAATAGAAAAAAATTTTCTTTGGGGGGCTAAGTTTGATGAGCCCTACAAGCTTACATAAAATTTACGCTATAATCTAAATCCACTGACAAATTTATATAAGTTTCGAGTTACGAAGGCTAAGACATTCCCCAATTATGACAATAATTGTTAAAAAACGTTTGTGTGGTAAAGGTTACTATAACATAAATGACTTTCTTAATGATACCACAGATTGGGAATGGAGTGACCGCCCTCAGGCTATTAAAGAATAAGTTTAATTGTACAATATTACTTTGTAAACCATTCCATGCCCATTCTTCTCAGGTCTGAGGCATTCATTTTGGAATGGGTGGTAGTTTTTTGACTTTCAATAAGTGATGTCACATCCTATATTGAATAAAAATATTTGAATTTGAAAATATTATATTATTGTTAGGTACCAGGGTGTTTACTTTTAATAAAGATGTGACCCGACTTTACAACATCTTTATATATATAAATATAAACTTGCTGTTCGTTAGTTTGCCTAAAACTCGAGAACTTTCCTCTTGAATTATTTGTGGAAGTACAGCGAAGGTTTAAAAGGTATAAATAAATATGAAAATACTCAGAATTAAATAAAAACAACAATTTTGTTTATCCTTTGATGTGTCCCCCGTCGTTCAGAAAGCAAATGGAAATAATAGTTTACAATTACTAACTAATTAGAATCTTTATATTTTCTTTTTAACTTTCTCGGGAGGTAAAAATGAACTTAATTTTAGCTAACTATAGTTGTTAGATAAACAACAGTTGTTAACTATCTATCAGATTATTTTTATGTAGACTGATAAGTCATAAGTTTGAGATTGACAATAAATACATACATATACGAGTTCGTGCAAGTCAAACAGATATAATATTGTCAATCGATCTGACAAAACAAACACCTGCCGATGAACACACAAGGAGGTTTAATTCACCCACCACTGGCGAAGTGGCTGTTGTCATTGTGGGAGAAAATTTACAATCTATAGCAATTATT
Source organism: Leptidea sinapis (assembly GCF_905404315.1). Lineage (NCBI taxonomy): Eukaryota > Metazoa > Arthropoda > Insecta > Lepidoptera > Pieridae > Leptidea > Leptidea sinapis. The sequence continues at coordinate 31,142,542 of NC_066312.1, read as the reverse complement.
CTTATTTCCAATATTTGTTTTGTATGGACATATTTTCTTTTATTGAAAAATTTATAAAAAAACATTATTTTGTTTATTATATACAGAACAACGTCTGTCGGGTCAGCTAGTTGTTAATAAATACTTAAATATTTACCCGAGACATTATTATGACTGTTAAAATTTTGACCAAAAACTATGAGGCCCTTTTATGTATTTTAAGTAAAAAAAAATCAACAACTAAAACAACATATATCTGCCTAGTCTTATGTATTAATTTATCATTTAATTAACTCTTTATATTTCTAACCTAAATACAAACATAATAAATTCTTTAACAACTTTATTCTTTATATATTTATAAAGCTTACTACACAATATATTATCGAACAAAACACATTCACATACACACTTACTCACACAAACACACATACACCCTCATCGTCACACACACAACTACACCCACACCTTATTAAAGGTAATTACTAAATGATTATACATATGGAAGGTCCCAACCAATTTTATCATGTAATACTTATGGTACCAATAAAGAAATTTGAATTTGAATATTTTCGTCACGTGAAAATAGCAGTCCTCCGCTTTTCCGCTCTTCCCCATTCCATCTCTCTCGCCACCCTATCCTCTTTTCCGACCGATCGCCTCTCCCTAAGCCCCCTCTAAATAAAAAATATAAAATCAACTTCAAACTTGCATAGACTACAATACAAGGTAACTAAAAAGCATTAAATAATTTTTCTCTACAACATTTTGAAGTTGTTGGTCTCTTTATAATATTGGTGGCGTGAAATGATTATATTTAGTCCATCGTGAGATATCTAATATTAAGTTTATTTAATTTTTTGACGTTAGGAGTATTTTTCTGTTATAAACCAGATCTAAAATGTTCATAAGTCTATGACAATCTTTGCTCGTTTTGCGACTGTCGTCTGCAATAGAAACGAATAACGAAGGAAACTCTTTTCATAAAATTCTTATAAAATGAACCATTTTACTAGAAAATAAATAAGCCTTAACTTACCAATTCAGTGTCCTCTTTTTAATATCTTATTGAAAATAAAAATATTAAGTACAAAATAATAATAAATTGCAAACTAACTCGTCAAATGCAATCTCCAATCCTTCACTTGCTTATATTATTATTATATTTGTAAAGGAAGTAACAATTATTGCAAAAAAAAAGATTTATAAAAAATATTTAATAAATTACATTGTACTGGTTTTTAAACTCCATACTTCTAAATTAATTTTGACTATAAATGACACCGCTTGACCAATTACTTCATTCGACGAATTTACAGAATGAATTCCATAAAATAGCACAAAATGAAAAGATATAATTTTAGTTTAATTTTTGTGCATTATATTTCTTCAATAATCAATAATTTGAACAGTCATACTACTGCACACTAACATAGTTGTTTTGTTAGTGTTAAACATTATTTGATATAAACATAGTTGTTTTGTTAGTGTTAAACATTATTTGATACCGGGATTGTATAAAGGAAAATGAACCAGCCAGTTGGTGACCATATTTGGATTTTCATTAATCTCTATATTGAACAATTTTCTATACCCTTTGATACCCATATTGAAGGGGTGGTTAAACAATAATATTATCCGTCATTTTGTAATGGCGTATATAGATATAGGTTTAAAATGATACAGAATATATTAAATTGTATTGTCATCAGAACTAAGGTGAAGAACTAGGTGTACCAAATTTTAGATCAATTTGTCAATAGAAAGGGGGTCGAATATAAATTCCTCCAGCAGTATAGCCATCATAGACTTAGTATTTTCAGAAAAGTTTTTCTTAAATAATAAGAATTAGTTGTTTTTTTTATGGAATCGAGCGTACGGGTCACCTGGTGTTAAGTGATCACCGCCGCCCACATTCTCTTGCAACACCAGAGGAATCACAAGAGCGTTGCCGGCCTTAAAGGAAGGTGTACGCACTTTTTTTGAAGATATCCATGTCGTATCGTCGCAGAAACACAAGCTCTATTTTTTGTATTATGGTGGGAGTTTTGATGGGGAGGTAGTTTTGTGTAGTATGTTTTTATCTCTAAGATTATATAAAAAGTTGTCCACATCAGTGTCCAAGGTAATATTATTCAAGCAAGAGTCTGTGTCAGTATTATTAGGTCTAGAATTAATTTTGTCGCAGTCACATGATTCGTAAATGTATTTTTGTCTGGGCTTTGTGTTTAACATTTTGGTGATGTCATTATTTATAATAATTAATATCTGGACGACCGAGCCTTGCTCGGATTTTTAAGAATGTACATAACTTGAACAAATAGGCTATCTGGATTCTAACCGGGGTCTTCTGCTTTCCGGATCATCCAATGCCCCATCTGAGCTATTATAGTCTTGTCTATAGTGGCGAAATTTACCTTTGTATTCTAATGTTATTGTAGCTGTTTCTCATTAAAACAGGGATAAAACTAAATTTTTTTAATATTGAAACTTAGCTAGATCGATTTCTTGCCCCTGAAACTACCTGTATACTAAATTTCATTAAAATCGTTGGAGCCATTTCCAAATTATGATTTATTTTATTATGATTGAGCATAAAAATACACACAACTTCAAATTTTCACCAACTTCAACTTCAGAATTTCAATATTTTTGTATCGCGATTTTTATATTATTCTGTTCCATCCACAGATACGCAATATGATTGCAAGATGGCAATCGAATATAATAATTGAAGTACGATAAATTTTATGTACAATATATTTGGTAGGTCTGAGAATCGGTCATCATCTATTTTTTTTACCCTAAAAATTTAAATTATTGAATTTTTTTTGTAACTTTTATTAGTAATACAACGTTTGCTGGGTCAGCTAGTAATAATATAATATCGACATTATTTTACACAAATTCGTATGCCCCAAACTAGGCATAGCCTGTGCAATGATATATTTAATACAATATACTTAATTAACTAAACAAAAATACATATAAACATCCATATTCATCACATAAATGTTTACACCTACCAAGATTCGAACCCGGGACCTCTAGCCCAATAAGCAGGGTCACTGACCACTGAGCTATATGAGTCGTCTAATCTTATTAGTGATAAATTATCTGATACATTTTGCAAGAGTTATAAGTGAGAACCCATATTTTAATTACAAACATATTATAAAGTGTACATGAATTTAGTTTCGAATTGTTACGGCCTGTGTATTTTGGTGTTATGGTTACCAAGAAATACTTAGAGTTTGTATACCGCTCATAAAAAAGTACACTATCCGCAATGCGTCTATTTAACTTTTCGCTTAGAGATTTATTTAACAGTGGGAGGCTCCTTTGCACAGGATGCCGGCTTGATTATGGGTACCACAACGGCGCCTATTTCTGCCGTGAAGCAGTAATGTGTAAGCATTACTGTGTTTCGGTCTGAAGGGCGCCGTAGCTAGTGAAATTAGTGGACAAATGAGACAACATCTTAAGTCTCAAGGTGACAAGCGCAATTATACTCGTAGTGCTGCTCAGAATTTTTGTGTTTTTCCTGAGCGGCACGAGCTTAAAATCCTGAGCGGCACTGCATTGTAATGGGCAGGACGTATCACTTACCATCAACTGATCATCCTGCTCGTCTCGTCCCTTATTTTCATAAAAAAAATGATCTCCCTTGCTCCCCAATATCTATATAACAACTTTATATACAGACTAGCTGACCCAGCAAACGTTGTATTGCCGATACTAAAATCGCGATACAAAAGTAACTGTTGATCGTAGATGGGTGAAAATTTGAAATTGTATGTATTTTTAATGTTGACTCGTAATCAAACAAATTTAAAAAAAAAATGTCAAAAAAATTAAAAAAAAAATCGTGTGGACCACCCTTAACATTTAGGGGTATGAAATCTAGATGTTGGCCGATTCTCAGACCTACTCAATATGCTCACAAAATTTCATGAGAATCGGTCAAGCCGTTTCGAACGAGTCTAACTACAAACACCGCGACATGAGAATTTTATATAATAGATTTGTATGCATTTCCACATGAATGAGTGACCAGTTTTATGGAGTCTGAAAGTTGGAACAGCTAGTCTATTTCTACCTTTTTTTATATTATGATAATTACTATTCTTCAAAAATCATGTTACTAAACTTCTGTTCTATAAATTTAAGCTTCATATTAAGGTAATTTATAAAAGTTCAGGAATATATTATAGACGATAAAATGTATGGATACTGAGAAAACTGTTCTGGGAGGATAAAACTTGGTGAGTTTCTTGCCGGTGCTTCTCAGAACAAGGCTTCGTGGTAGACTCTTGAACTAATATTATATAAATTGTAAGGAATAAAGAAATTTCATTTCGTTTCATTTCAACGAATCTACATATTTATATAACAGCATAGATAACACTTTCAGAAATGGTTTTAGCACTGAAATTTATTTACTAATACTCTCTTTTCAAACTCAAAAAATTAAATTAAAATAAACCAACATTAAAAGTTTCAAACAACGTCATCGTCACAGTTGGTGTCATAAAGAGTAATAAATCATGCGACCCCGACGCATTAACATACTTTGTGGAGGTATATCATGTTAAATTATGGTGTGCTATACTTTTTACCATGGTATAAATAATTTGCATTAATATTTTATAGTTATTTATGCAACTGTTGTGTAATATGGGGTATTAAAACACGAGTTTTAATACCTAATTATCAACAGTTACATACAAGACTTTGTATCTACAATCTACACCCATAATATGAATCCCCATTAAAAGATTCTGAAACATTAAGCTTACTGCTAACATTAAAAAAGCTAGTCCTAGTAACCATTACATCATCCAAACGAGTGTTGTAAAGTTGTACTGAATTTCATTACAACACTCGTTTGGATGATGTAATGGTTATCAGCACATTGGGTGTTTTAATGTTGGCAATGAGCTAACTGTTTTAGAATCTATAATAGAGGATTTAAAGCATGGGTGCAGATCAATAAATATTTGAGTTTTTAAATGATAATGCATCGTTAAGTTCTCGTTAAAAAGCATAGCTAATACGGTTACCAGTGGGAGGCTGCTTTGAACAGGCTAAATGTGTACCACAACAGCGCCTATTTCTGCAGTGAAGAAGTTATGTGTTTCGGTCTGAAGGGCGTCGGCATTTGAGACTTATTATTTTATGCCTTAAGGTGACGAGCGCAAAAATAATAGTAGTGCCGCTCAAAGGTTTTGTGTTTTTCAAGTAGCCTGAGCGGCACTGCATTGTAATGGCAGGGCGTATCAATTACCATCAGTTGAACGTCCTGCTCGTCTCGTGCCTTAGTGTCATAAAAAACTTTACTTCTTAGGGCAAGTTTGACACACTTAGTGTACTATAAATTTCGTTTAAATGTGCATATCCATTTCCTGAACAGGGACTTTCCCAAGATTCCAAAAATGCTTTATTTAGTTTTAAATTTGGGTGTTCATTGTACACTGTTTCAATCTTCTCACAGATTTTAAATTCAAACACATGTTTGCTACTTCAAATCAGCAAATATGAAGCTAATAGCTCGTGCTTGATACCTACTTGAAATAGATGAAAATTATTTTAAAATCGACTATTCGATGCCCTATTAATGTATCATTTTTCACGACGTTGTTACCGTCTCCGTTATCGTCATTAAAAATAATATTCAAGTCATCTAAAGAAATTTCTGACGATGAAGAGCTTATATTAGCTTCAAATATTTATCTATACCCTTTGGAAGACGAACGCAATGATAACAACTAACATTAAATAAAATACCTACGCAAGTCTCCCAAATTGCATATTCTAAGCAAGAATCGTTTCATACAACTTACTTAGAACTACTATTTACCATATTTTTTCCCAGTTGGTATTGAAAATTCACCGTCCGATTCACAAGCCAAGCCCAAAAATTAAAGCAAAGTTACGAATCCGTGTATCAATAGGCAGGGTCAAATACTATATCTATTTATATAAAAATGAATTGCTGTTCGTTAGTCTCGCTAAAACTCGAGATCGGTTGTACCGATTTGGCTCATTTTGGTCTTGAATTAATTGTGGAAGTCTAGAAAAGGTTTAAAAGGTGAATAAATATGAAAATGTTCGGAATTAAATAAAAACAACAATTTTATTTTTCCTTTGACGTGTCCTACGTCGTTTAGAAATCAAATTGATAGAATAGTTTAAAATGAATAACTAATTAGAATCTTTATATCTTTCTCAGGAGGAAAAAAAAATTAGCTTAATTTAAGCTTCCTATAATTGGTAGATTAACTACAGTTGTTAACTATGATGGCAATACAACGTTTGCTAGGTCAGCTAGTGATGAAATAAATATTTTGACTGTTGCATCTCAATATATTCTTAATAATGTTCTTTATCTTCATTAGCACATTTCCGACTTTGTTAGAAACTGCGACAATCATAATGTTAACACGAGGAACTAACAGAAACGTTTTATGCATAAAACTCGGTTAAAGCGAGGTAGTTAGTTTTACTTTTATTTGGCGATGTATATGCTTTTACAACTTGATACCAGAAAATGTACACAACAAATGTGTTAAGAAGTTCAAAAGAATTGTTAAAAAGCTTTTGTGTGGTAACCGTAACTATAACATAAATGTATTTCTTAATGTTACCACAGAATGGGAATGGAGCAAACAAAATTTTTATTTTAAAATGCATATATTGTAAATAAATTAAAAAAAGCTCGCTGAGTTTCTTGCGCCTATTCTTCTCAGGTCCGAGGCAAACTATTAAGTGTGGGTGGTAGTTTTTGATGTTCAATTAGAGATTTATAGTCCTATTTTGAAGAAAATATAAGAGTTTGAATATTTAATACAAAACATCGTTGATTCCAATTAAATTAATTATTGCCCAATCTGCAGTTTGCACCTGACAAATTTGTCACTGAAATGTGTGATGATTGCAAATTGAAAAGCACTCACTTGGAATTAGCAATCGCTTGTATCGTTGCAATGCGAGTCCCTGTTTGTGGTTTTGCATTAATTTCCATTAATGGACATACAAAGCGGATCTGTTGCAGGTATTATACATATAACATTAATTAATCTGTGTATTTGTATGAAGCTTATCAAAGTCATCGTTAATGAATCTGGCGTAGTTAATTTCTAGTGGCTTTCCATCGATATCGGTAATTTTAATCAATTAATATATCGAAATTATATTTTTCACTCTTTACTGAATAATGAATTCAGTTCTGGCGTTACTATTTAATTTGCCCTATCCTACAGCGGTGTTTTAAGGACTGGCCTGTTCTTCGAATTTAGTGGTAAGTCTTTCTCAAGGTTATAATAGTTAGAAGCACAGGATTTACTAGAGTACGAGTATAGAAAACTTTACCAGCTAGATTATGGGTACCACAACGGCGCCTATTTCTACCGTGAAGCACTAATGTGTAATCATTACAGTGTTTATGTCTGAAGGGTGTCGTAGCTAGTGAAATTACTTGGCAAATGAGACTTAACATCTTGTCTCAAGGTGACGAGCGCGACAAGTTGTAGTGCCGCTCAGAATTTTTGGGGGTTTCAAGAATCCTGAGCGGTACTGCATTGTAATGGGCAGGGCGTATCGTTTGCAAAAAAAAAAATGCAAAACTAAAACAAAGCAATTAAAAAATTCTATTGCAAATAACATTTATTTCTTTAACAGTGTGTTAATTTAATACATAAATATAAAACAATTTAAAATATAAAAAACTTATTCGAAGTGGTCTCCATTGGCTGCAATACAGTCCTACGTTGAGGCCAGGTATCAATAGAAGCTAGCACTTTCCATGGGAAAATTCTTCACTGCCGGTACGGATTGTTTTAGGGACACCAAATTATCATGGCGTCCAACGCCAAGCATGCCGTACTCTCTTAAACTGACCATAAATTATAATACAGCGGATTAAGATCAGGACTAGGGGACACCCATTCTTCAGCTCTGATGAAGTCCGAAACTTTCGTTTCCAACCAAGACTGCGTAGACCGAGCTTTATGACTCGGCGCCGAGTCTTGCTGGAAGGACCATTCTTGATTATTGAACATGAAAATGCGTGAACTTGTGTCGATGTTTTGATAGATTGTACACAAAAGTATGGCTTAGTCACTCCTTCATATCTAATACCCAAACCATCATTGAAGTCGGATATTTCCCACGTTGTACTGATTGGGAAGCTTCCTTAACGCTTTGAGCATAGATACGGTCATTTTGTAAAATGTTGCTCAATTGTAAAAAAAAACTCGTCCGTAAAAATCCGTTTTTTTTAAATTATTAGTTTAGAAATTACCAGTACGTCTCTAATAGACTGCAAGTCCTAAGTCATCTTTTAAAATACCCGACATGGTTCTAGGTGCTATCTTCATCTCTCGAGATAAAATCTTTTGTTTTCGGACAGGATTTCCTTGAATTCTTTCCCTTACTGCTTGACTACCTTCTTCGTAAGAACACTTCGTGGACGCCAAGATCTTTTTCTGTCACAAACAGAGGAGGTCTCATTGTAGCTATTAATAGCCCGGCACACAAACATTTTACTAATACCAAGCGTATGGAAGGTGTTAATAATTGCATTTGGCTCCATACCTACTTTGTGTAATTCAATCATAGCGATTCGGTGATCTTTATCACCCCACTCCGTTTTAATGTCGCAAAATATTGGCGCCAAAATGAGAAAACTCAATGAACAGTATTAAAAAAATGCCCTGTTTCAAATTGAAATGTCATATTTTGTTCATTTTTAACAAAAAAATAGGAAAAATAAAACCTAAAAAGCAAACGCTTTTAGTTTTACGTGGAATAAAAAACACGTTGCCTTGAAAAGTTGTCGTGCTTCGTCCAATAAAGTGTGTAATGCTTCAAGTACATTTTTGTTGACATGTAACATATTAATTATTAAAGCCTCTTCGTTTGAACACAAACAAAAGTTTCGTGGGCTGAACGAGGTCAGCGGTCTGCAAACACTGGACTATATATTGCATTTTGTGTATGTGTTACACTGAAGTACATACACAAGTAAGAGCCTCCATGTCTGTTCAAACTGTGGAATTAAGTTTCATACGACTTTGAACATTTAAATTAAGCGCTTACATCAGTCTCGAATTCCGGCAACGCTACTGCGTTGTTACTTCTAATTCCTCTGGTGAATAGAAATTCGAAGGACATATTTAAATACATTACAGTATTTGCTCAACAGTGCAAAACATGTACTTAACTTAAAGTACATTTATTCAAACAAAACAAATCTTATAACTATATTTACAATACTATGACTACATAAAATTAAAACTATCATCATGTCTATGTCTATATATCATTACGTGGAAACGTAACAAGAATACTGGCAGCATTTCCGCGTTGGATAGCTAGCTAAAATAATTTGTTTCCAATTTTATTAAAAAAACAACTGTCTAGTTTTATGAAACCAAGATGGAAGTGAAACGTTTCAAAAAATAGCATATTAAAACTAGCATAACAATAGAAAGATTAAAACAATTTATATTTAACACTAGCTGACCCAGCAAACGTGGTATTGCCATATAAAGTAATACTAAAAAAATCAATAATTACAATTTTTGTGGTATAAAAATAGATGATAACCGAGTCTCAGACCTACCAAATATTGAATCGTACATAAAATCTACCAAACATAGGTAGTTAAAATTAAGTTTGTTTTTTAGCTTCAGAGAAAGTTAGTAAGATATTCTTAGTTATTCGTTAAAGATTCTTGTTAGTTATTCGTTTAAAACTATTTTTTAATTTGATTTCTGAACGACGGGGGACAGATCAAAGGAGAAACAAATTTGTTGTTTTTATTTAATTCCGAGCATTTTCATATTTATTCAACTTTTAAACTTTCTCTGGACTTCCACAAATAATTCAAGACCAAAATTTGCCAAATCGGTCCAGCCGTTCACGAGTTTTAGCGAGACTAACGAACAGCAATTCATTTTTATATATATGTATTTATATTACATATTGAGCTTTACTTATAATGTTATAAAAAATACTTTTGTCAAGTGGATTCGAACCCACGCTCACTCTCGGGAAACAGAGCTTAAATCTGGCATATTAGATTACTCCACAAACCTGACTTGAAGTATTGAAATTCATTATTCAACTTCACCCCTACTCCGCGGCCGGCTGTAATGCGGCATGCGATAGATGTACGATAAATTTTAAGAAAATTTTCACTTTTAAATGAAGCGCCTAGTGTGAGTAGATAAGGACGAACGGTAGATTGATAATATAATATGTTTATAAAATACCAGATTCGTCTTCAACTGGTATATGGTAAAATATCGTATAATTCCAGTCATATTATATATGTCATTATATAGTAGTGGGTTTATTCCAGCAACTGAATAATGCTTAGAACAGAGTTCGTATTGTATTCATACAGTGTACTGCAAATGTTCACTTTCCCACTCTGTATCATTCATGGCTTATATTTTAGTTCCACAGAATAATGTCAACCGTGACGTTTTAATTATACCCATAGAAAAGTTTCATAATATTCATGTTATTCTACAACTCGATTAAATTTTCCCCAAATGTTTAATATTTGAACTCTTATTGCTAACAAAGATTACTTATAATATTTTATACATGAATATTGCATTAATGAGAATAGTATCAAAAGCAAACATTAAACCGCATAGAGTTGTGCTTTTGGTTTTTATTACAGATATTATCCAGTAGAATGTTTCAAATTCCATGGTCAATAAACCGCAAACAAATACATTATCCATCAAAGATCACAATAAGATTGTCCACTATCAATGCTAAATTAAGAGACAACCAGATAATCTGGAGAGACTAGTTGTAGTGGAAAAAATAGAGGATAAACTATCACGAGGTTGTCAGACTGGTTGTGAGACTCGCAGGTCCAACGAAATAGAGATTATAATGGGACTCAGAATCCCGAATACAGAATAATCTGAAGACAGAGTGATGTGAATGCAGTTTGTTAAATAATCAAGGAAGGCCTTTTAGAACAAGCACAACCTACATTAAATGGTATACACGAAGAGGATTAATTACAGAATGTTGTACATAAGGTTGGTGATAATGGTGAAAAGATTAACATTGAAACAATGGTTATATTAAATAACATAATAGATATTATTATTCTTTAACTGCTTAACTCACGGGTTGTTGGAGTTGGTACCGACTAGTTTTGGACCATTAGGAGATACTTCTTCAGGGTGATTGTAGTGAGTTTGCGGTGATGTCCATTCTCATGTCAGGAGCCGCGCACTGCGAGCGCAAATCCGCTGTTCTAACTCCGACAACCGTGACTAAAGCCGATTTAGACAAAAAAGTATATAATGTTACAAGAAAGTTTTAATAAGTTAATAATAGAGATTGCAAGAAAACGATGTAATTATACTAGTTCCTTAACTTTATTTTTCAAGTAGCAGTTTGTTACCTCGTTTGTTTTGTTATAGAGTATGGAATACGTTTTTATCTACAAACAAAATTTTTAAATCAAAATTTTATGAACGATGCGGGAATCGAACCCACGACCTCCGGCGTTCCGTGCCGGTGCTCTAACCAACTGGGCTAACCGAGTTGAACAAAGCAAACAGAATTTTATAACGAGGCGGTACTCGAACGGTTAGCTCAGTTGGTAAGAGCACCGTTACGGAACGCCGAAGGTCGTGGTTTCGATTCCCGCATCGTTTTTTGTTTTTCAAATTTTATTTGTGTATTAATCCTAGAAGTGAGGGTTATCACTTAAAAACATCACATATTGTTTACGTTTTTATCTTTTAATTCACTAAACAAATCAAATGTTGATTGTTATATTTTTTTATAATTACTACCTATGTATGTTCCTCATCATTCTTGGTAATTTGGTCTACGTCGGTATTTTTTTGAGATACCTTTAATATTTATTATTTAAATGTTCACAACTACATAATATATTATACATATTAAAATATAATACGTATTTACGAATCTTACCGCCGCGGCGCAATTCAATATTTATAACATTCTTACCGAGATATATTCAATTTTGTATTTAAATCAATATGTTTAAATTTCATTACATAACTTATGAAACAGATACCTACATTAAAATAAAAGAGTCATCTGATTTTCTCCTCTTCTATTTTTTTTTAAATAATCTTGTAATCACTGTAACAATAATAATTTATCATAGCTCATTAGCGAAACTTCAAAAATCAAATAGTTTTGTTAAAAATACCTAAGTTGTGTATAAACCTTTTTAGATCGCATGTTCTCGCTCTATTGTCCTTATCGGCAGTCGGCAAGAGTTCGACTTCACCGCGAGACGCGTCGTACTGTGTAATTCGGAGATACATATTACTCGATAACTTGTTCGTATTCGGTCTACGCGTTGTTCGGTATATGAATAGTGTAAACTCGGTTCGTTACGGAAATATCTAGTTTTTCTAAATAAATATTATTTTTTTGTCGTTGGAAAACGGTTTTTCATACATTATTTTCATAACTGTTTGCGGTTTGAAACGCCTACCTGTAATCCTGTGTCTTCTATCGCATTGTAAGGTAAAGTATACTATACTGTCAGCTAAAATAAATTTTACATGTCAAATAAAAAAAAAAATAGTAAATTTAAAATAAAAAATAATATAAAGTAGAGAATGCATATAGTCCTTATATTTTAGAAAGTTTTACAAAAAAAACACACACCACACTATCACGCCTACATTCTGTAATAATTCATTCCTTATCTGTGGACAGTGGCTATCATAATTACATACTATGGAGTTACAACTTGTTTTCGTCTAACTTATTTAATAATAGTAAATTTGGTTATACAGCGTAACGCTACAATGGCGACTTTAAATGAACACACGGACAAAGCTACTTAACCATAATCATAAATTTTCAAACAAACTAATTATACACCTAGGGCCGATTTTTCAATCTTCAGATAAATTAACTGATAACTTTTTATTTATGGAATAGGAGGATAAACGAGCGTACGGGTCACGTGGTCTTAAATGATCACCGCCGCCCACAATTTATTGCAACACAAGAGGAATCACAGGAGCGTTGCCGGCCTTTTAGGAAGGTGATCGCGCTTTTTTTTGAAGGAATGGGTTCGTTCGTATCGTCCCGGAAACACCGCACAAGGAAGCTCATTCCACAGCTTTGTAGTACGTGGAAGAGAGTTCCTTGAAAGCCACGAACTATTGAGAGAGTATAATTAACTTACTGTTTATTTAACGATTAAAAGTTTCGAAGTTTTCAATCGCTTTTTATCCAAAAAAATAGTTGTGTGTGGTATTTGCGAAGTAGCTTCACACTTAATATGTGCAAGCGCGATGGACATATATATCATTCAACGCATAAGACAGGGAATGGATGTTTGTTTGACATAAAACTTAAATTTCCCGTTCGCTAAATTGAAAACGAAACATGACCGTGCTACAACCTGAATCCGTAGTGAGCCACTTGACCGAACTGGTGACGTAATACCGGTCAGATTTAAAGAATAAAAAAATAACGCCGTGACCAATAAACAAAAGATAATAACTGCTATACATAACGACCTGTTGAAATTATTCTTATGTGAGAGCCATCCAAAGCCGCAATGACTCTTGGATAACGTGCTAAAATAAAATCTCTCTTGTCTGGACAGGATTTCTTCTTGGGTTCTTGGCAAATGAACATAATTTGTTCGCATTGAAACATGTCACCTGTCACCTTCTTTTCGATTTTGCATAGTGTAGAGTTATGTAATCCACCAAAATCTCCAACTGCTATCCATAAACTACCAATTCCTACCTACCTTCCTACCTGAAACACTGGGTAGGTATAGGTACAAAAAGAAAATATTCCTACATGTTGTTCTACATAAGCATTTCGATTGAAGCTCTCCTGTTAGGAACCACATTACACGATCAGTATAGGAGCAGGTATGAACTAAAAATGTAGATAAGTAGGTACCTACCTCTACCTAGATAGATATTAAGCACAGAGTACTTTTGATATTATGTATGTAGGTACTCGTATGTATCATTAAAAAATTCTACAAACTTTTCGCTTAATTTTATTCTCAATCAATGAGAGTAAGTAAGCAACAGTATCTTTTTTTAAGACGAAATCTCCTCCAAAACTCATTATCATCCCAGATAATGTCGTAGTCTGATCTCTCTTTCACAGCTCTGGTTTTTCTGTCCAGAGAATAAAAAAGTTGAGTATCTGTACTTTTTCTTCAATTGCAAGTGTACAATTGTCTCAAAAATATCCATTATATTATAATTTAAAATTTCTACTATCTAATAATAACATAAATAACGGATGTAGTCGTCAGAAGAAGATAGTTATTAGCTATGAGTTAGCTACAAATATAGCCTAAGAACTTAAACACGTCATAATTATCGCAGCTATCTCTTAACCGGTTTAGAAAAATAATCACCCGATATAGTCTTTATTCGATCGATATCTTCTATCTGCCTGTTGAAAAATCCGAAATTGCGCTGTCCGTTTAACTTCGCTTATCTAATTGTTTAACTGAGGATTGAAAAATCGGCCATTAGAAAACATATTTTTGATCACTCTGACGTAGACTCTTTTCATCTACGAGTTCTGACGGCTACGGCGCGGCGTGAAAGAAGTAGGTGTCTGTGACTACGCTAGCACGCGGCTACAAGATTACTTACAGGATGTTCCGAAATTATGTTATGGAAAATCTATTTATTTAGGTGAATTATTTATTTTTATTTTTGAATTTATTTTTTAGTTACGGCTATGTACCGTATGTTTTAATTAATGTTGCTGTATTGCAGCAAGTGGAGACCACTTCGAATAAGCTTTTTATATTTTAAATTGTTTTATATTTATTAAACTAACTAGTAAAAGTAATTTTTTCTTTGTTTCAGTATTTATGGCAAGACTAGATATATCAGCTTGGTTATAGACAGTCAATCAAAGAAAAATTTAAAAAAATAAAAACATTATGACTGTTTATGGTCAGAATTTATCAAAATTTGATAAAAAGTTACATAAATCGTCACCTTCTTGCTCTACATTGATTGATTTTCATTATTTTAATACCAGAAATAAGTGATTACTTGTAACTAATTCCAAGCAGGCTTCATAAGATACATAATAGCTTTAGGGGTAAAATATGTGTACACTTTTATAATAAAGTCCCAGCTACTTTTCAGGCATTATTTAAAATGGCTCTAATTTGGCTCGCGTTAATCCTACTACTCTACAGCTAAATATCTATGTGATCAGACAGCTTGGGACTAGATTATAATTATTTTATAGCAATAACAATGACAGTACAATATTGTATATTTCATTAAAAGAGTGCAATAAAAATCAATGCTGGGAGATTTTATTGCGCTGCTTTTTCTCTCTCAGAGCGCCATTTGTTTCCGAAGTGGTGGTAGTGTTAGAAGTGACATCCAAAAGGATTTTAAAGAAATCATTATGAGAAAAAAAAATCCTTTTATGCCTTTTAACACTACTACATTGAAAACGCTATCTATATGTAATAAATATTCCACAGAATCTGTTTCGAACAACAAAACCTTTTCCAAACAATGGCCATTTCCACCAAAGTATCAAAGCGTGATTCATCTCTTAGGGGTAGATTAGCTTAAAACACCGTTCGCATAATAGTTCGCCTCTGTGTTCAAAGTGCGGCTTTTATGCAAACAACTGGCAAAAAATCCTTGGAATGAGTTCCCATTGTTTTGATAAAGTGCACTGAAAGTGGCCACTTTACTGCACTGTAACATTCTTGATCGTTTTAAATTTTGTTGCACAGCGTAATGTCTATCGTATTGTTATAATTATATTTGAAATTCGTGTATTATTTTTGTTTTTCTACGATAATTAATATAATGCCGACAGCTGAGTTATGCGTTCTTCAAAACTGTAATTACCTATTAAACTCTATCGGCCTTACAAATAAACTTCGTATATAGTTATACCTGAGAATAAAGCAATAATGATATGCAAATCATAAATAGCAGAATTACCCAAAATCACATATAAATTAGTAAAATATCTCAGTTTTATAACATATCTCAGATTATAAACGTATTTTGTTTTTGTAAAATTTTAAAAAATATACATATTTCGGTCAACGGATCAGCCTTGCTATCCAACGCGATAATGTTGCCAGTATTCTTGGTACGCTTCCACGTAATGATAGTTTTAATTTTATGTAGTCATAGTATCGTAAATATAGTTATAAGATTTTTTTGTTTGAATAATGTATACATAATATTCCAATTAGGAAGTCTCAAAATGAATCGTTCAATCTATAATGAACTAATAATCGAACACGTTTTAGCAGAGTATGATACAGAACCCACGTAAGTAACATATAAAATTAACCGATGTTGAAACTTGTGCCGGTGAAAGCGGCTCCCCGTCTCATTGAATACCCTGAACATAAAGCTGAAGTAACAAAAGCTTTGCATGAGACGATACAACGAGGAGATGGCTTAGAGCCTCACAATGAAGCTTACGTTCATTATGTACAATAAATGCCGCAATGTGTTGAAAGGAAGCTGATTTATAAAGAGCTTTAAGAAATATTCGAGTCAAGGTCAGGAACACTAGCAGCCTTACAAATAAACTTGGTATAAAGTTGTACCTAAGAATAAAGCCTATTATAGTATTAGTTACTTTCCTCTGCAACTCGACTTGTTGGTGAATTTTGCCATCTTAACTTGTCATGGTCATTTATCAAACCTCTAATTGAAATTTAAATATTTTCATTCAAAATTGGATTTAAAATTCGCTAAAAACTACCAACCAGACGAAAATTTATGGCTCAGACCTGAGACCTTTTTTTTTATAAAAGTTTATCGTTATAAAATTTATTATTAAATATCATGCGCGGTCGCTCCATTCCTAATCGGTGGTATAATTAATAAAGTAATTTACCTTATTGTAACTTATAGCCACATAAACGTTTTTTATCAATTATTTTGAATTTCTGGGATAATTTTTTAAAAACACATACACTGCTTCAGTTTACAATCAGCACCTGACTTGATATTTAATAAATATTGCGGCAAATCAATTTAATATGAAATCTGTGTACCAACAGTTGTTTTAAAAGCAGAGGTTATCAAATCAACTTTAAAAATATACACTCCAGTATTTTCAGTTCATTAACTATATAGAAATATATTGTATAAATGAATAATTTACTCAATTTAATCTTATAACAGTATCAAACATATATTTGATAAACATACCATACATATTTATTAGAACAAGGGTATATATATTCATTAGTAGTATTCGCGTTGATCGTTTATGGAACACACATCAATAATATTTATTTCGTGTCCGTTTACCGTAGATATTGGTATAAGAGTTCCGTTTTCATCTTACGGGCGCTGAGTCACAAGAATTATTACATAACAAAATCTAATCCAATTGATGGTATCTTCAAACGAAGTTAGTACATTCATCATAAATAATTTAGCGTTCCTCCAACCGAGAACAATGAATTTACCCAATTTAATTGCAATACATTCTGTATACTATAATACTATAAGCTTCCATCAAGGTTAAAATAAAGTGCCTGCCAGAAACAATAATTTTTTATTTGTCCTTAAAATTTTATGCAACAAAGCCCTGTTTAAGGTTTTTCTGCTTTTTGGTCAGGTGACGTGCGTACGTTCGTTTTTATCTTCTTCCATAAAAATGTAAAGTCTCGACCAAGACAGATAAATACGTAATTATAGTTAGACACTTTTTGGATGGGTGAAATCTCGTGAGTTTTTTTAAATTTGTTTTATTTATTTTATTTTACAACTTTAGAAAACTTACAGCTAGGTACATATTAAAAATTAATCTATTATAGAACAGAAAACTATTTACAAGTTTTCACAAATAATAACTATTTATTATGTATAGTCGTTTACCTACATTTAATATAATATTATAAAACCTACTTTTACTTTATATACATTAAAAGTATAAAATTGAAATGGTGTCGTCTTGAAAAGTCAAGGTCGTATTCACTATTAAGTTCATTATAAAGTTTGCATGCTCTTATAAGAAAACTGTTCTGTCTATAATTTTGTGCCTATTTGAAGCGCCACTCGCGAGCGTCAAGAGAATAAATTTTGACGTGTAATACAAATGGCTGCGACAGAAGCGTACAATACTCTGAAGTATTTTTGCAGGCACAAAACAACTTTGACAGCCGCCAGTCCAGTGGTAAATGGAAGAGGCTGTGTTTATCTAACAAGTGAAATTGAATGGATTTAGCAATGACGCCAATGACGTTCTATACATATGGACCTATCATTCGTAATCTGACAGTGGAACGGCAAAAGTGTTCTTAAAGACAATGTAAGCACACTTTTCTCCTTAGTCGTGTGTCAACTGTGTGTCAATCAACAAGCCTAATTATCGGCTCAAAAAAAAAGATGGTGTGACTTATCATCTAGCCTAGTGAATAATGATTTACAATATTGTACTTTGTGTAATGTGAAAGGCTTACAATACGTGAACAATTATATACTTAAGCTATTTCCACGTTATCAAGGTAGTATCGTTACCTAGTTATAATTGATTCTTATTTACATCGCAAATATGTAAAAGCTAATATTTTGCAGCTTTCCCGTACACGAGATAATGAAAGAGAATTGGTGCCAGTTCGTAGCAAGAGAGAGATGTGAAGAAATTTACAAACCAAGCATATTTCACATATTTTGATTTAAGTTTTTGGTTTTAACCACATTTGAAATTTGGCAAAAGCTGTTATACAAATATATTATGTTGATGTCCGCTTACACTTCATATACGATAAAGATACTCTGGATAAGATATCCTAGTCTAAAAGACAAATTTAATTCATAATTCCAGGAACTTAAATTACAATAACCAGTTTAACTAATTGTTTTATGTAATTAAAAATATTATATTTGTGTATTAGGAGAGATTAATTAGAGAATCATTCAACGTTAATCCAAATCCTTTTAGAACGTAAATAAGAAGTCAAATATAAACACAAGCATATAAATAAACATACAAACTTTCCCCCTTATAATATGAGTGTGCTTTTTGATTAAAAACGTATAAAACCTCCAACTGAACAGATCTTGATCGGAAAATAGGGACAGACTGACGAACGTCAAACTAATAGCAACCCTCTATTTCGTCTGGGTTTAAAAAAATACCTAACTGCAACTCCACTGATGTCACTGTCCACATCGAGTTTTAAAATAAAAATACGGAGCTGAAACTGAAATAGTGTTCACATTGCTGCCTATTGACCAATAAAATTTTAAAAAACTGGAGTAAACGCAGAAATGTATAGACATAGCAGTCGAAGATTATTATGGTGTCATTTGTGGCGTGTGCCATATTTCGGCTTTGATTTTGTATGAGGTGCATTGTCTATATTTATAGAACGTCATTGAATGACGCTAAGTATATAGAATTTTATTGGGATTTAGTGAAAAGTTGAATGTATATACTATGCGTTGTTGATATAGTGTTTTTGTTTGATTAATATATTATTGAAAATACGTTTTTAAAATAATTTTAAATTAACTGTTTGATATCTCGGTATCTCTACGACAGCCAAATTTTATTTTTATTTGGTATATCCAATGTCTTAAGGGTTATCGTCTATCTGTTTTGACTCTTGGTCCAGACCAATTCTATTTACCCTGACATTATCATATGACCAGCCCACATCAACTTCAGGTCAGTTTTGTGTCACATTAGTTTTTCCGTATGTTTTCCAGTTTAGCTCTTCACTCTAATATAATTTAATTTAAATACAATATCGACCTAAAATGTATGTGACATTATACTATACATTTTATATGCCTTTTTTTATTATTTAGTTAGCCATTCAGCAAAGATCTCCAGTAAAGTTTTTCGCTATACACTTCCCCTAGCTTTTGCTCAAACCCGTTTGTAACATAGTCGATGTTACAAATCTCATCCTCAGGTTTTTGTCGTTGCGTAGATACGACTCAATGGTTTTTATTGACTATTTGTATGTCCGGCTTCTGATGTATATTCTCCAGTCTACTTTTTTTATGAAAATAAGGGACGAGACGAGCAGGACGTTCAACTGATAGTAATTGTTATGCCCTGCCCATTACAATGCAGTACCACTCAGGATGATTGAAAAACCGAAAAATTGTGAGCGGCACTACAATTGCGCTCGTCACCTTGAGACATACGTGTTTTGGTCTGTAGGGCGCCGTATATAGTGAAATTACTGAACCTTACTGAACATTATACCGTAACTCTTTTTTTTATCACAGTCATCAATGGACAAAATTCCAATGAACTTACTAAACTGTGGATCTAACCATCTATGAACAGCTTACACTTCACAGCTATAAGATATTTTAAAATAACATGCATAGTCCCTAACGGGAATCTAACCCACAATCAACACAGTACAGAACCACTCGACTAAGTACCTCGTCACTAACAACAACTCCAAAGATATATGCTCAATTTCATACCATCTTCCATAAAAAAACAGAAACTACAATGAAATGAATTCCCAGACTTGAGAAGATTTGAAATCAAAAGTAACTTTTAGGACTTGCTTCAAAACTATAACAGAGTATAAAAACAATTTCATTGGCTTTGCTTTTAAAAACATCAAAACTAGGCAAAAAAACTGAATTCGCTCGTCGAAACAAATTATAGTCAACATTTCAACTTCAGCGGAAGCACATTGCATCAGTCGAGGGATATTATTTTATGTGTGTACAGTCACAGTCATAAATGTAGAAGGGGTTGGTAATTTAAACACACATAATAAAATTGAAATATCTGTATTTTACAGTTTCTATTAATAATTACAGTAATTACTGACTCAATCACAATTTGGGCAGAATTTTCCCCTTAGAATTAAATACAGTAATAAATACTCGAACTTAGCGCTCTAGCATAATAGGGGAACGACCGTCTACCGTGATGATGCTACCAACTGTTAGTTGGCACTGCTGTAGTTTTTTTTATATAAATAATGGACGAGACGAGCAGGACGTTCAGCTGATGGTAATTGATACGCCCTGCCCATTACAATGCAGTGCCGCTAAGAATTATTAAAAAAACCAAATATTCTGAGCGGCACCACAACTGCGCTCGTCACCTTGAGACGTAAGATGATACGTCTCATTTGCCCAGTAATTTCACTAGCTACAGTGCCCTTCAGACCGAAAAACAGTAATGATTACACATTACTGCTTCACGGCAGAAATAGTGCCCACTAACTTACGAGAATCAAGTCACCTAAAGATCTGAATATTGTATGCTATTATAGCTATTTCTAATCTTAGTGATAATTATATAAAATAACATTACTAACACAGTCACCGCCCACATTCATTTGCGACACCAGAGGAATCCGAGGAACGAGAAACACTTTGATAATTATAAATATATTCGTCCTTATATAATATTAATTTATTTTTCTATGCACATTTTCATGTGACTGTACCGTATCAAGCTAAACAAGCATTTCTATGTTTCATCGCGCTCATAAAACTTCGAACGGCCCATTGCTTATTAAAGGCATTTGTGACATTTTCTACCCTAACTGCAAACGCTAGATTTACTTTGTACAACTAACTGGTCATAAAATTTTGTTCATTTTTAATATAACAAAGAAAAATATCAAAAATTCTTTCTACATAATATATAAATGTTTCCAATTTCGCTCCCGTTCCCAACATATTATATGAATCTTATTTCGAGGAAGATAGGTATGGCATACTAAACCTACTACACTTAACTACTATTGGTATAGTTATGGGTCATCTACGTGAATTTCAATTTTGTAGAAATCCCACGGGATCTATGGATTTTTCCGGTATAAAATGTGGCCTTTGTCCTTTCCCAAGCTCTAACCTATCGCTGTACCAAATTGCATCAAAATCCTCCGGCGTAAAAGCGTAACAAACAAACTTACATTCGATATTCTATAATATTAATGTGTGATATGATATTTTATAATAATAAATTAATGTGTTCAACGGTTTGTTTTAATTTACGCGAGAAATCGTGGTTTAGTTATAATTTATACGATTATATTCAACAATTGTTATTTGTGTGTTAATCTTAAAAATAATCCTACAAATTGCACATTAATTATTGTTTAATTAGTTTATTTTGTGTCAAAATTTGTCTAATCTTAATATATATAAATTACGTGACACGTTGTTTGTCCGCGATGGACTCCTAAACCAATGAACGGATTTTAATGGGTATTCCTTCATGGAGTGCAGTTTGGTCCAACTTGAGAGATAGGATAGTTTTTATTTCGATTTGGGACCATAATTATTTTTATTTTCAATATTTTTTTTGTATGGACATATTTTCTTTGAGAGAATTTAGTGACGCACGGTTTGACAGTTCCGCTGTGAAACAATTTCATTATAACAGCAGGGAGCATTATTTACGACATAATTCTTGATGTTTTGAAATATTATTGGCAAATTCCTAAAAAAAGGTTTATTTTTTTACTATCTACAGAACAACCTCTGTCGGGTCAGCTAGTTATAATATAAAATTATGTCAGTCCTTTTGCTTGTTCTGATATTAGTAGTAAAAAAAGTTTGTAATTTTTTTTAAGTGATAATCCTCACTTCTTGGATTGAATATACAATATGTATCAAAATTTATGAAGGATGCGGGACTCAAACCCGCGCCTCTACCTACCGTCCGCATGCCGCATAATTCGTAAATCTTAGTATGTTTCTGTTCAACTCTCAAGTTGTGGTTTCATCTACAGGATCTACTATTACACTGCTCAGCCCCAATAATTGCATATTAGGAAATTGACTTAAGATGTCGCCTTTTCAAGCTCTATCTAAGCTGTTTGTTATTTGTTTTTGAGGTATCAACCACTTGTTGGATTAGATCCCGAATTGTCTATAAATTTTGGAACAAATTAAAATTTCTGCATCAATATATTTTAAATGAACGCTTCTGCATGACTTAAAACTTATCGATATTATTATGAATTATTATTTTGAATGTTTATTATGAAAAAACAATGTTTAATTTTTTTCCATTAACGCGAGAAACTATTAAAATTAGCCGCGCTCCTCACCGCGCAAAATAGAGGGCATACTATATGTCTCAATGCGAAAAATAGTCTGTGATTCATTAACATAAAATAAACAACTATACTTACAATCACGCACAAAAATTGTCTGAAACAAAAATCTGCCTACGCGCCAATTAGGCAGAGTTTTCGTTCAGTTGCGTTACGACCGCGCTTTGAATACAACACCATTCATTGACAAAGTTTTAAATGAATAACTTTCCAAATAACATGAGATCAAAACATAAAAAGGATGGAGAATCGTATTTCAGGTAAATTCCCCTTTTAATTAACATAATTGTGTAAGTAACTTGACATTTTTTATCATTTTTCTAAATAATTACATATCAATTGCTAAAACAAAATGTTCTTGACTCGTGTTCGCGTCCGTCTCGCGCGTGTCTTAGTGTTAGTAATTCTAAGAAGCGTATACAATAGACTCTGAACATTACTACCATGAATTAATGTGTTAATTTGAATGACTGTTTTAATGTTATCTGTATAACTTAATGTTTACGTATATACAACATCACCTGGACATTTTTTGACGACCTTTTAATAGGTGATTGTGAGTGTAGTTGTACATTGGCATTGCCGTCATTACCTTTAACTTAAATTAAGTCTAAATTCTAATGTTCACAAATCCTAAATCTATTTCTACATTAGAAACTATGTAGGGAAAATATTTGTGAAATACGTTGATAAACTTTATTCGGAATGTGTAGCGTATTAGAAATGTTCAATAAAACATTTACTTCGGGTTCGCTCTACATCTGCGCCGAACGTTTTCTGATTTCAATTCAGAGATTTATTCACGTAAATCACACACAGGCTGGATCCAAAATTGAAATTCAGGTCTACATTTGAAACTACTCTTTTTATTTGCGTTGCTGTTTTCTAAATAAACTCTGTAACTGTTACTGGCCGTTATTAGAACTCACAGAAAATTGCAAAATACTTTTTCAATAGTTATTTTACGAAACAATAATGAATTCAAATTTCTTTTACACAAGATAAATAAAAAGCCGAGTCAATCATATCACAATCGATGGTTATATACTTACCTAATGTTTATGGAGGGTAGAAGTAAGAAGAATTATCTGTGTATATGAAAAAGTGTCCGTCATAATGCGTTAAATTAGTGTGGCGCTGCATTAGCATCACGGTAGATCTTAAAAGAAACGCCAAATATAAAATAACTAGCTGACCCGACAGACGTTGTTATGTTCATAATAAAAAAAAAAACTTATGGGTGGATTGTCGTAAAATCCGTTCTTAGCTGACCTCTACTCGACGAAAGGAGTATTCCTACCAAATTTCAAGTCTCTACGCCTTATGGTTCCAGAGATATCGTGATGAGTGACTATATACGTGGAAATCTCTTATATATATACTAGCTGCCTCGACAGACGTTGTTCTGTTCATAATAAAAAAAAACTCTTGCAGATGGAATTATGGAAAATCCGATTTCTGAGCTGACCTCTACTCGGTGAAAAGAATATTCCTACCAAATTTCAAGTCTTTAGCTCTAATGGTTCCAGACATATCGTGATGAATGACTATATACGTGAAAATCTCTTATATATATATATAGATAGATACTAATCACTCTAGGTGCACGTTTCCCTATAAATAATTCTTTAAGGTTATATTTACTACGTTATTTTGAACAACGTAAATTGTTGAATTTTTCAATAATTAAATACTTAAGTCGATAATAATATTAAAATTTTTTCTCGGCAAACTTCAATTCATTAACAATTGCTACATTTCACCATACTTCATTCTATACCCTGTGCCTACACCAGCGCCATTGTGGTAGCTTTATGAACTATTATTTATACACTTATTACACTCTTTCAACTTTTCTCCCATATGAAATTATTCTCCTTGTCTCTAGCATCCATATTAATGTTATATCAACAACAACTAGCAGACAGACGCTGTTTTGTCAATGGAAAAAAAAATGTAGTCTAAGGCCATCGGAATGTGTACCTAATCAAAGTTAATGAGTTAAAAATGAAACAAAAACGTACATATCAATGATTTTATAATATCCTACTAATGTCTTCCCTTTCTTGGCGTGCGTCCGTGCAGAATGGGATGTCGCTATGCCAACTTAATGGCTAACAGGCTTGCCTTGCATGTTACAGTATGACAACTCAAAGATAAATGAATTAGCAGACGCCTCTGTTTATGACATGATTATTCTCATATTAAACATTTTATTGAGATAAAACCTTTAGTTGCGAATACAACGCTTTGGATACAGTACGTTATTCTTAAGAGATAGACATATGCCATATCACACTTTTCAGTAGGGCTATATAAGATAACTATGTTGGTCTTAGACAGTTATTAACACCAAATTAAAAATATAACAGAGAAAATCTTTTTATTAACTTTTAAAATAGATTGAAGAAAATCTTAGCAGTAAAAAGAGTGAAAATGGAGGTCTAACCCTACATCAGTACATTTTATGGCCATAAACCAAACGGGTCATAACTATTATACCTTACCTTATCTTGTTCTCGTTCATTAAAAAATGATTTAAATATTCCTCTTTTATTGTTTTTTGATTTGAGCTGATGGTCTTGTTACAAAAGCTCTAAATAAATACAAAGAAAACTAAATAGTTAGTTAACTATTAGTGTGTTAAAATATATAATGTATGTATGTTTTAAAATTAATATTTTAGCTAAGATTAATGATGAGATAATTTATTCAAACAAAACAATACTTATTGACAATACTATGATTATAATAATAATAAAAGCCTTTATTTCAAATTCTTAATTACATACAATGTTTCCTTACCTAATTAGTCTAATCTACCTGTATTTAAAATCTTTTTATACTTATTTTTATTTTCAGTCGTAAGTAATTACTATTTACATTGGTAATTATGTCTTGCCTTTCGATAGAATACTATGATTACATAAAATTAATAAGAACTATCTTCACGGGGAAGTGTACCAAGAATACTGACAGTATTTCTGCTGAGGATATCTAGGCTGATCCGTTGACCGAATTTGCTGCCAGCGCTTGTGTTTCCAGAAGCCTTGCCCTATTGAGGCGCGTAGATAGTACTTTGTACATTCTCCGCACCTCTGGGCTCCACGGGACAAGTGTCTCGACACCAAGGATTAAGCTTATTTTGTAAAAGTAGGACAAACGAGCGTACGGTGTTAAGGTACGGTCACCTGGTTCACAGGAGCGTTGCCGGCCTTTAAGGAAAGTCGTCGAATGTGGTATCGTCCCGGAAACAGTGGAAACAGTACGTGGACGAAAGCTACTTGAATACCGCTCTGTGGAGAACCGCCACACATCCAGATGGTGGGAATGGTATCCTAACTTGTGGCGTGTCGTGCGAAGGTGGAATTCGGCGGCAGGAATTAAATATACTCGTAATATAGTAACAGCATGAAAATACTAATTTTATTATAGACTAGCTGACCCGGCAAATGTTGTTTTGACATATAAAGTATAATTCACGCGATAGTCTTATAAATAATAGCCTATGTGTTATTCTGGTGTGTAAGCTATATTATTGTAAAGTTTCATCAAAATCCATTGAGTAGTTTTTGCGTTAAAGAAGTGCAAAATACATCCAGAAATACAAACTTTCACATTTATAATATTAATAGGATTTAAAGTGAATTATTAGAGTTACTACTAGGCGGTATAGGTATCGATATGTTTATCAGATGATTGATCGGAGATGAGGTACGGTCTGAGGATTGGCCTTGATTTGCAAATAACTCACCTTTTGCTTGTGTGCGACTACCGTAATATCCTTAAACTTGATAATACAACCTTGACTCGTTATCAATAGTCCGGCATTTGATTTGATCACGACAAAACTAAAAATAGGTATTTATTTGATGTTAGCCACTTCATGTTGCTAGTTTCTCGATACGTGCTAATGACTAGATTTTATTCACATATACTAATATTCTAATAAAATAAAATACACTGCATTATCATTATTAGTTCATATACTTTAAATATATCAACTGTTCCTTAGATTTTATCATATATTTTACGCTCAAAAAATCTTGGCACGCTTCCCTAATTAATGCAAAGCAGAAATTCACAAACGGAATACAAACGTCGTGACTCATGATCGTCGAGATAATTCACAGTATGGAGATGGCTGGTTTACGGAAAGTATTTTGTTGCGTTTTTAAATAATACACAGTAGACGTGTAGTGCTGACGTCACGTATACTGTAGACAACCAAAATACATGCATACATACAATAACACCTCTTTCCCGTAGGGGTAGGCAGAGACCACTTCTTTCCACTTGCTACGGTCCTTACATACTTGTTTAGCTTCGTCCACTTTCATTATTCCTTTTACACATGCTCTTCGGTTTAGGGTACTCTTGACCTAACCTTTTTTCAAGACGTCCCTGATTTGATCTCGAAATGTCCGCCTAGGTCTACCCCTTCCAACACTTTCATTCACAATGGCCTTATACACTTTCTTCGTCAATCGTTCGTCATTCATTCTCTCGACATGACAACAAAAATAATAACTCAATGGAATGCCCTGTGCTTCCCCGGGGTATAGAAAGAATAGGGAAGCTTCAGACCCAAGGGTGTCGTAAGAGGCGCCTTTTTGTGCCGTGAAGCTGTAATGTGTAAGCAGATATAGATAGATATATATTCAGACAGTATTACCGCGAGACGTGTGTACGAATGTTAACATCGCATTTTCTAACAAATCTTCGGTCGATATTTTTTATTCGTAGTTTCGCTTATATCTTATAAAGTTCTGTGGCTTTAAATACTCTTTAAATGAATATTCGATGACTTAACATCTATCACCTACCTGCCTACATTGTTATGTAGAAAACAATGTCGCTTTAAAACAAATTTGACATTTGTCGTAGGTACAGATTAAAACAAAATTATTTTATTATTAACGGACCATTATTAAAGCAATGTATATTTTATTTATGTGATGTTTGAATCGCTGATATGCCTATACGGTGCGGAACGTAAACGATGATAGATATTCTCCAACAAAAATTCATTTACAAGTTTATAGACCACTGGCAGAGGCAGACATTGTTCCCAAGTTAATAGTATTTTCAGTATTAGTATGAATTTGTTAAATTAATTAATTGCAGTGGGAGGCTCCTTTGCACGGGATGCCGGCTATATTATGGGTACCACAACGGCGCCTATTTCTGCCGTGAAGCAGTAATGTGTCAACATTATTGCATTTCGGTCTGAAGGGTGCGGTAGCTAGTGAAATTACTGGGAAAATGAGACATCTTTTGTCTCAAGGTGACGAGCGGAATTGTAGTACTGATTAGAATTTTTGGGTATTTCAAGAATCCAGAGCAGCACTGCGTTGTAATGGGCAGGGCGTTTCAATCACCATCAGCTAAACGTCCTGCTCGTCTCGTCTCTTATTGTCATAAAAAAATAAATTCACCTAAAGTATCGCTGATCTAAGGACGAGGAACACTACTATCCTTTTCGATACATTATTTACTAGTACGAAAGGATAAAGTGAATCAGTTTAATGACAGTCACTTAGTTACAATAATTAAAGTTAACTTTGAATAATAGTAATATTGTGTTTAGTTGAATTGTATAGATTAAGAAACTGTATAATATAATAATATATAATATAATATTAACACACTTTTTACACCAATTATCTTGCCCCAAGTTAAGCATATAATATAGCCTGCATTATGGGTTACAATGATATATTTAATGCAATATACTTACTTAAACATACATATATACATTTAAACATCCATGACTCGGAAACAAACATCCATATTCATCATATAAATGCTTGCACCTACCGGGATTCTAACCCGGGTCCTCTAGCTTAGTAGGTAGGATCGCTAACCACTCGGCTATACAGGTCGTCAATATAATGGTTGATTTGTTATTGTCATAGGGTTATTATAATTATTTTATTATATACGGCATTTTATGTGGAATAATTCTTACGAATTATTCCTCAAACATCATCAGGCCAAGTAATGAAAACTTTCCGTAATACGAACCTGTACCCATATGTCTTTTTACAGTAACACTGTCGTGCTAACGACCAATATGCTAAGTGGTTCCATGAACAACCTTAATGTATTGGTTACAAAGTTTCACTTATTAGAGAATGTATGTAATTACCGGCTGCATTAATACCAGTTAAACATATGTTTATGGTGTGAAACGAAAAGGCATAAAAGGCATTTATTTTCTCAATATGATTCCTTTAGAATAATTCTTTTTGCTGTAAATTTTTAATATACTAGATACTACTACCGCTTCGGTAACAAATGGCGCTCTGAGAGAGAATAAGCGGCGCAAGTATCACTCCCAGCATTATTTTTTGCACTCTTTTCGATAAAAATATACAATATTGTACAGTCATTTCTATCGCTATAAAATAATCATAACCTAGTTCCAGGCTGTCCGATCACTGAGATATTCAGCTGTGGAGTAAAAGGATTTACGACGGAGCCATTTTTTTATTAAGCATTTAAATTTATTTATAGATAATGCCTGAACAGTGGCTGGAACTTTATTATAAAAGTGTATACATTTACCCTTAAAGCTATTAAGTATCTTATGAAGCCTACTAGAAGTAGTTACAAGCAATCCCTTATTTCTAGTGTTATAATAATGAAAATCACCATTAAGAGCAAAAAGCATGACAACATATTATAAAAATAAAAGCGGTGCGCTAGCAACTTCTGGCGCCCTAGTAATTTTATGACTGAATTAAGCTGTTAAAACTTAATTTTTTTATTGATTTATATATAAACTAGCTGAGCTGACAGACGTTGTTCTGTAGAATATAATAAATAAAATACAGATTTGTTATGAAGTTGTCAAAAATATTTCATAACATCAAGAATTATTTCGTAAAATATGCTTCCGATTGTTATAATGGAATTGTTTCGCAGCAGAACTGTCAAACCGTGCGTCAATAAATTCTCTCATAGAAAATATGTCCATACAAAACAAATATTGGAATTAAAAATAATTATGGGTCTCAAATCGAAATAAAAACTATCCTATCTCTCAAGTTGGACCAAACTGCACTCCATGAAGTAATCCTCATTAAAATCCGTTTATTGGATTAGGAGTCCATCGCGGACAAACAACGTGTCACGAAATTTATATATATTAAGATTAAGGTATTCTAAATTTCATTATTTATTTTCTACACCCTTACTCCTCTTTGTATACACACATACTTTAATGAGTTTTTCAATAATTCTTATACCTTCTGGCTTAAAAAACCATTGTTTGTCATACTTCAAAGCCGGCCAACAAAGATATTTTGGAGCCAGAGATTAGGTATGGGAGGTTCGTAGAAATATTAGGTAACACGTAGTACATACTTTTTTTTTTTTTATGAAAATAAGGGACGAGATGAGCAGGACGTTCAGCTGATGGTAATTGGTACGCCCTACCCATTACAATGCAATGCCGCTCAGAATTTTTGGGCACAATTATTGCGCTCGTCACCTTGAGACATAAGATGTTAAGTCTCATTTGCCCAGTAATTTCACTAGCTACGGCGCCCTTCAGACCGAAACACAGTAATGTTTACACATTACTGCTTCACGGTAGAAATAGGCGCCGTTACATTACATTCATAATATTTACATCTTTAAATCATTTGACCAAACTGTCAACTTAAGAAAAAAAACCTTTTTAATATAATTTGCCAAGATGCTGGTGCTTTGGCTGTATGTATGTATCTTTGCCATTCCTTGAAGTATAAATAAAACAACTCACCAGAGATAAGTATGTATACCCAAACAATTCATTTACCGCCCATTATTGCAACTGTTGCATTAAATTCTATTTCAATATACTCGATGAGAAGAAGCCCCTTTAAGTTTATAGGCATATCTTTTGTAATATAAACCTCCATTTTATACAGTAGATTTATATATATTTTATGTCTACTGTGGTCTTACTTTTTATTAACTATCACAACTTCCCTTCGAAAAATTTATAAATTTTAATATTTACTAGGCGGTGACTTATTATATATATATTTATTACTTAACTTTCGGTAAAGTTTACTTAAATAATTAAAGCCGTCCCACTGAAAACATGATCTGCAATGGTCGGGTGAAATAAAATAATAAAAAAAATTAAATTTTGACGCAAAATCGTAATGTAAAAATATAGTTTTATTAACAAGCGTTTAAATTTTTTGTATAGTATTTTATTTAAATGTGTAACATTTGCGTTAATTCAAAGAAAATATTAAATGAAATACTTACTATATGAATGTGTGGCGTTAGTTTTCTAAAAAAATTCTTATATGTACGATAAGTTAAGTTTCTTGCCACTTCATCTTCTTAAAGCTCAAATATTCAGAATTGGTGTACTCACAAACTGTAAAATGTATCTTTAACTACGACATTATCGTAATTTTTGAGCTTAGTAATATTTGATTTTATTTGTTATTATTTTATTTACTTTAAGGTCGTAAAACCTTAAAAAATTCCTTTAGCTTAGTTTAGAACACTCTAAAATTAATTATTTAGTTTAAATATTAAAAAAATATTGTACCAAAATAAATAGTAGTAAAAATATATAATATAAAATAAATTATATCAGACTAAATATTTATCCTTTTTTTTTGCGTCCAGACAAAGATAATTTGCTACCCTCAGGGATAACGACGGGAGGTGGTGAACGCTCATGCATACCAACGCAGCCTATGTCTGCGTTGGTTATGTGGGACTCACGTAAAAACCTAAAAGCCTACCCACTAAACACCACTTGAGGTTGGCTTTAGGCAAGTGCCCTTTAGACCTTCACCATAGGTCGCCTTTGGTGAAGGCCTAAAGGGCACTCACTTGGAGAGAGACGCAACGGTATAAAATATTGGTCCATATATGGTTAGAACATTAATTATCTTAAAAAAGCTATGTTACTAATGAATCCATACATTAAATAACTGGCTGACCTGGCAAACGTTGTTTTTCCATATAAATTATATATGTAAACCTTCCTTGAGCTTCAACGAATCTATTACAAAAGATTTCATTGAGATCGGTCGAATAGTTTAGGTGTTATTAGGTAACATACAAACATAAATTCTCTTATATAATATATACTAGTGGACCCGACGGACGTTGTCCTGTACACACGTCTTAAATTTGAAAAATCCAGTCCAGCCGTTAGGAGGAGTTCACTAACATACATATGAGCAGGAGAATAATATTATATGGACCTAATTGAGAATCTAAACCAATCTCAAATTCACTGGAACACACAAAAAAATCATCAAAATCGGTTCAGCCGGTAGTTCAATTGTGAATCTAAACCATTCTCGAATCCACCTGAAGACACAGAAAGTTTCATTATAATCGGTCCAGCCGTTTAGAAGGAGTTCAGTTACAAAAGACGCACAAAAAAAAATATATATATTAAGATAAAATATAGAAGATAGATAGATTAAATTAATTAAAATGAATAATTTAGTTTTTTTATTGAAACTCGAAATTACAATTGAAAATTGCATTGGCTTGAAGGCTTAAAATAAATTGAATATGGAATTGAAATCAAAACATAATAACTTTTTGTTTCTACGTAAAATTGCTACTTTATGTCTCTTCAACGAAGTCTGTTGAAGAGTCCACAAGAATCACGCCACTCAAAAATTATGAGAGGGTTTATTAAAATGATTATCTAACCACCCTTATTACTGAAGCATTATGGTTTCAAATTGCTTGTCAAGGCAGTCTATCTCGTTATTTGTACTGTACATCTCCAGCAGTAAAGTCGCATCCAGAAATCAAATTATCACACTTTATATTTTCAGTGAATTATGAATGAAAATGAAACACGTGAAATCTTAAGGCAATTATTAATTTAGCATTTCAAAAGTGCGCAGTGCTGAGAGTTCGTGGACTGGTCGTTTGTGATAATATAATAATCTATATATATATAAAATTGAATTGCTGTTCGTTAGTCTCGCTAAAACTCGAGAACGGCTGGATCGATTTAACAAATTTTGGTCTTGAATTATTTGTGGAAATCCAAATATATATGAAAATGCTCGGAATAAAATAAAAACAACAATTTTCTTTCACTATGATTGAGCATTGAAAAATACGTACAACTTCAAATTTTCGCCCTTCTACGATCTACAACTATTTTGGTATCCAACCATTCACAAATCCGCTATAGAGTTGCAAAATGGCAATCTTATAAAATAATTGTAGTACGATATATTTGGTGTCTGAGAATCGGTCGTCATCTATTTTTATACCCCAAAATTTTAATTATCTATTTTTTTCTTATTAACTTATATGGCAATACAACGTTTTCTGGGTCAGCTAGTTTAAAATAAAATACGGTATTTGAAAATCGAATACTCCGAGAGTACCTAGGCCTACATTTTAGTTTTTATGTCATTTGTTTTAACATAGAGAATGTAAATACTACGTAATAAGAGCTGGGACTGCCTGAGTAAAATTAAAAATTTGCAGTGATTTTTTTATGAAAATAAGGGACGATACGAGCTCCTGCTCGTTCAGCTGATGGTAATTGTAATACGCTTTGCCCATTACAATGCAGTGCCGGTCAGGTCTCTTGAAAAACCCCAAAAATTCTGAGCGGCACTACAACTGCGCTCGTCACATAAGATGTTAAGTCTCATTTGTCATTAATTTCACTAGCTACGGCGCCCTTCAGACCGAAACACAGTAATGCTTACACATTACTGCTTCACGGGAGAATTTGGCGCCGTTGAGGTACCCATAATCTAGCAGGCATCCTGTGAAAAGGAGCCACTCCCACTGGTAATTTGACATAAGTTTACAATGGTATTAATTACAGTATGGCGATTGGCGACGAAGTATAATCCGGCTAAGTTTGAAACCGAACAGTTGCTCAAAACGTAGTGTATTTCGGCTATATCTGTTTTTATAAGATTATAGCCGCCGTCTGTCTGTCTAACAATGGTCAATGTCTGCACGTTTTATAAAATCTAGTGAATCGCCTTGTGACTTCATTAACTAATTTAACTTTGACTTCTAAAAAGGAGGAGGTTCTCAATTCGTCGGTATGTTTTTTTTTTGTTTATTAGAGAGTTCACTTGGCTGGTTTTTAACTGTGGCCAAAAATGACACTTATAAATGTCGAATATTAATCTTACCATTTACCACAACTTCAGAAAAGGTTGAGCTTTAATGAGAATAAGTGGCAAGAAACTCGTTGCCACTCTTTTAAACCAACATCCACAACTTCATAATTTTACATTTTACTATCTAATCTATTTAAGTAAGTAAGTAATGTAATAATCTTTATTTTCTTTTTGGAGTTATGAGTTCAGAGTTATCAGTCAGCTGAACGTCCTGCTCGTCTCATCCCTTATTTTCATAAAAAAAATCTGAGTAAAGCCCACACCATCCCCTTATAAAGTAAAAAGATATTTTGTCAATTTTAGAATGAATCAACTCTGCTTTTATAAAGCTCTATAATCTAATATAAAAAATACATGTTTTTAATATATTAATTAAGTTTTTAATATTTCCCCGGTATTGCCATATTAGTTTTTCTTTTACTCGGGGTATTTTATAAAATGCTTTTGAATGGAGGGTTATAAATCGTATTGAACCAAAGTTTAATATTAAATCTGCTAAGTTAGCGAAGCCTGCGTCTGTGCGGTGACTTATTAATTACTTAACTTGCGGTTAAGTGTACTAAGTAGTCAATTAAATAATTAAGGCAGTCCCACCATAAACGTACTCTGCTAAGGTCACGGTACTTGCCACTCTGAAATTTGGGATAAGTAATCAAGAATCCTCATTCTAATGGATATGGTGTATACCTTCATCATCATCAGGTCATGATCGTTTTTCCATTATATCCCAAAAAATAGTAAATTTACGACTAATGCGGTCTTACAAATAAACTTGCTTTGATGTTATACCTAACAATAAACTATGAATATGTAAAATGTTTACAAATAGACATTTGGCTTTCGATTTGTTTATTCGGACGTATAATGTTTCCCGCGTTTATTTGCACGGCTGTATGACATCCGGTACACTTCAGAATTATCATTGTATTGACAGTGTCATCAGCGATATAGTTAACAGTTTGAAAATTCTTGGCTTATTCCTAGGTATAGAATATGTATACCAAGTTTATTTGCAAAGCTCACAAAATCACCTGTTGTTAAGTGATCACCGCCGCCCACATTCTCTTGCAACACCAGAGGAATCACAAGAGCGTTGCCGGCCTTTAAGAAAGGTGTACGCGCTTTTTTTGAAGGTACCCATGTCGAATCGTCCCGGAAACACCGCACAAGGAAGCTTATTCCACAGCTTAGTAGTACGAGGAAGAAAGCTCCTTGCAAACCGCACTGTGGAGGACCGCCACACATCCAGATGGTCGGGATGATATCCTAATTTGTGGCGTGTCGTGCGAAGAAGGGATTCGGCGGCAGGAATCAGGTTAAACAGCTCTTCGGAACACTCCCCGTGATAAATGCGTACTTAGCCGGCAAACGTTGTTTTTCCATATAAATGAAGTACCCCGCGTCCGCTCATATGTAATGAAATGTCATTGATTGAATTATTTGTATGACGAATGTACAGATATTTGTATGTTAAAATAATAAAGTTACCGGATAATTAATCACCAACATCACTACATAGTATAAAACAAAGTCGCTTTCTCTGTCCCTATATCTCTATGTATGCTTAAATCTTTAAAAGTACGCAACGGATTTTGATGCGGTTTCTTTTAATAGATAGAGTGATTGAAGAGGAAGGTTTATATGTATAATAAAATCCATTATATAGTAGAGAAATACTGTTATTCTTGAGGTTTCTAATGTGATGTTGTAAATAATTACATTTTTTCCGCTTACATTGCAAACGCAGGCTGAACCCTACGAGATTAATAAAATAATGTACTAAGTATTGTACACATTGAAAAGGTCTACAGAAAACTCTGCAATGGTATATGTCCATCTTTTATGGATATTCCACAATAACATTTTTTTGTCATTTACTTTTTACGACAAATAATGGCTAATTTTCGAAGCGATTTTAATCAATACAGCATTAATCCTTATCTAATAAAATACCGTAAATACATTGTTGATTTAATATAGATATATATGGCCCTTTATAGTATATGATTTAATTTAATATTTTACAGAAGATATTACAGATTTAAAAAATTGCGGGAAAAAGGCGTATTGCGCGTTTGCGGCGGTTCCGGCCGGCCATCGCGTCGGGAGCGTGCCTATAAATAGCGCGTCGGAGGTCGCGGCTCTCCCTATTTTTTTTCAGTGAATGACATAGGCTATATATTTTATACCCGTGCGAAGCCGGATCGTGCCTATCATATAATATTAAAACCTTCTCCGAAACACGCTGCATCTTATGGTACAAGTATTATTCCGTTCCTTATTTATAGTAGGCTAAAACTGTCCGGGGGAGGGTCGCATCGCATCAAGCAAAGCGAATGAATTTTATTCTCGCATCCGTAATTTTAACCTATATAAAATGATTAGGATTACTATCGTATTTGTGTAAACATACATCACCGCTTTTTAAAGTATTAGATATAGTATGTTATCCTTAAGAGATGGACATAATATGCGCTTGCTGACTTTGCTGTAGACATATATAAGATAAAAAATTCCACCATACATTTTTTTTATATTGCAAAGGGCTTAGACAGCATTTTCGTTGAAAGCTCCAAGACGGCTTTCTTTCCCGTCACTTCCAAGAAATGTCGTTAATGTATACAAAAAGTTAACAAATTATATACTAAAACCTTCCTCAAGATCTATCCAATGGTGAAAAGAACATGAAAATCAGTGAAGTCGTTTTTGAGTTTATCGCGAACAGACAAATAAAAAGACGCGGCGAAGAACTTTGCTACACGCTTTTTATTAGCTTCACCTGTTTGTAACCGTCTTATTTGGGCGCAATTTTGACCCTCTCCCGGCCGTTTTCAATAACGTATCTATCCTTAGTTTAACTTACTAGAGGTAGACAAACCTATCCTTTTACGCTTACTTACATTTCAATAACCTATCGATATAAAGCATTGGACTATAACTACATTGGACTATAACTACATTGGACATAACTGGGTAGATAAGATCTTGTCATTAAACGGTGACAGCAATGTAACTAGAGATACGTTGTTGAAAACGGCCAGATTTCGTTCAAACTTCGTAGATTTGTCAAGGATCCATGACAATACATATAATTTGAAACAAATATTCCATTTTTCAATTTGCCAAATATGATTTTGTTGATTTATATAATTTTTCTAATTTAGTTTTTTTTAAACTACTTTAATTTTATAATATGTAGTAATATTATGTTGTACGGTAGTTCTACTTCTGTTTACAGCGGGAGAATCTCTGTCTGTGATTTTAAAAGAATGAAGCCGAGCATTAAATAATACCATTTATGAAGCTTGAGTTATAAAGCACAATGGTTGCTTTGCCTAGAATGAATACTGAAAGTTATCTAAGACCGGAACTAAAACCACTGCATTGTTATAACTTTGGGCTAGCATTTTGAATTATTCACGATCTGTTGGCATTGTTATTGCACGAATTGTGAGAGAACTGCATGTTTTCGCTGCACTAATCTTTAATTTAATATTTATAATATGTTAACAGTTTATTTTTTTTACTAAAAAAATAAACCAGATGTGAGCAATATTACTGTATTCCTCACATCTGGGAATAGTTATTTGTTCAACAAGTGAGCAAAGTTATTTTTTGCTGCGAGTGCTGACTTTAAATCACGAATTGGTAGCGAGTGATTCTAATATACTCGAATAGCGAGAAAATTGTTCTAGGTTATAGTAAGAAAACAATTAAGTTAATAAATTTTTATGACAATGAGATAATACGCTAGGCTGAAATGAGTTCTGGAACGAGTAATTCCCGGATGTCACGTGGGGTTCGAAATTTAAATCACTTTGCCTCACGCTCGCAGCAAAAAGCGTTCTTGCTGCAAGTTTTCACGTAGCAATAGCGCCCTTTTCGTGCTGGAGAGGTGAAATAAATATTAATAGACGATGCGGGATTCGAACCCTGGTCTCTCGGCTAACGTCACAGTGCTCTTTCAACTAAGCCAACCGTCCGCTACGCGCCTATAATCTAATCTAAAGGTTGAAGCACAATACAGTAATTTAACATCATGCTAGTGCGCCCGAATCGACGCACGCATCAGTGGGAGACTCCTGTGCACAGGATGCCTAGATTAAGGGTACCTTAAGGACGCCTATTTCTGCCGTGAAACAGAAATGTGTAAGCATTACTGTGTTTCGGTCTGAAGGGCGCCGTAGCTAGTGAAATTATTGAGCAAATGAGATTAAACATGTGTACATGTAACATGTGTGTTAAGGTGACGAGCGCAATTGTAGTGCCGCTCAGAATTTTTGGGTTTCTCAAGAATCCTGAGCGGCACTGCATTGTAATGGTTAGGGCGTATTAATTACCGTCAGCTGAATGTCCTGCTTGTCTCGTCTCTTGCTGTCATAAAAAATGCACATATACACAAGATTTACACGGTCGCTAAGCAATCTTGGGGAGACAAAACTATTAAGACGTGTCACGCTACTGCGTCTTCTGTCTTCTGTGTCTGTGACGCCAATCTTTTTGTATATACCAACCCTAGTCCTCCTCTACGACGTAGGTATAACTTTCATGGAGAACGCTATTCTATTACCTTTATATTTTAAATTTTAAGTTACTAAAAATGGCTCTGTCGTAAATCCTACTACTCCACAGCTGAATATCTAAGTGATCGGACAGCCGATCTAAGTGATGGGACTAGATTATTATAGTTTTATAGCGATAGAAATGACCGTACAATATTGTATATTTTTATTGAAAAGAGCGCAAAAAAAAGAATGCTGGGAGAGTTTCTTCTCTCTCAGAGCGCCAGTTGTTTCCGAAGCGGTAGTAGTATCTAGTATATTAGAAATGACATCAAAAATAATTCGAAAGGAATCAATTTTGAGAAAATAAATGCCTTTTATTGTTTGTCGTGCAAATCTACTGAAAATAAAAGTGGGCTTCTTTTTTTTTAAATATAAGTTTCGCCCAGTGGTTAGTGACTCTGTAGGATCTAATTATCTTACCCCAAACTAGGCATAGCCTGTACTATGGGTTCAAGACAACGATATAACTCAGACAATATTCTTATTTAAATATACAATATCTGGACGACCGATCCTTGCTCGTATTTTTAAGAATTACATCTGATAAGATAAGATGTCGCTCTTTCAAATCTAAACAATTTTTAATGGTGGTAAGATAATTTGTGTAAAAGTGTGAGTATTATTATTACTTATAATATTATAATGATATTTTCGTAAAGCAACTCATTTATAATATTATAATGTACTGTAAAGTACTTTATGTCTTTTCAAGAAACTTTACTGAAGGCTCCACGCGAATCTGTGACAAGAACTTACCGCAGGCCACTTAAAAGTATAAGAGGACTTATTAAAATAATTATATATCCATTCTTGATACGGCGACTTAAGGTTTAAAATAGGTTGTTCAATATTGCAATCTTGTTATTTCAAATCTAAAATTTTTCAAAGCAATTTCGATTCAAGTAAAGAGCTTATCACTTTTTGTATTTTAAGTGAATTATAAATAAATGAACAAGTTCTTGTTAACTTTTCAGCATTTCTCTAAATATTTATTACAATTATCTTACTATACTAGCTGTAACCGCGACTTTGTCTGCTGGCCTTCTAGCATTGTCGTCATCTTCGCACCACAATCGTCACACAGCATGGATGACGTCTTTGTCTGGAAAACGAAGGTATCGTCTATTTCAGGG
Source organism: Leptidea sinapis (assembly GCF_905404315.1). Classification (NCBI taxonomy): domain Eukaryota; kingdom Metazoa; phylum Arthropoda; class Insecta; order Lepidoptera; family Pieridae; genus Leptidea; species Leptidea sinapis. The sequence continues at coordinate 31,102,632 of NC_066312.1, read as the reverse complement.
ATAAAATGAAAGAGTGCATATTAATTAAATATAGTACTTATATTTAGCGCACGGACTAGTAAAAAAAGAAGGACTCCGCGCCGTGATATTAGCAAGTGAAGCACAATTATGCTAGTGTGTGTGTGTGTGGTAACCGGGTATACCAGTTACACAATTTTTTCTCCCTTAAATAATCATATATCCACAAATACTTTTATAGTATTGTTTTTAAAATATTTTATTGCGACGCAAACTGATCAGTCACAGACGATCGCAAATCTCATAATGGCGGCCGATCGGCTTGTATTAGTGTAAGTGTATGCGTGGGGCTATGTATTTACACGTTTACCGGCATGTTTTGGTGCCTCACTGATATGTAAGGTGACACGGAGTCCTTCTTTTTTTACTCGTCTGTGAATCAGCGTTTCTTTTTTAATTTTCTCCAAGAACTTGTTAGTTTGATATTATATTAAGATGTTCGAATTCTTCGCGAGTAGTATAAGTTAGACAATACCAATTCAGATTGATATATAAGGTAGTGGGCTGGTCAGATTCGAAGAAAGTGTTGTTAAGCACTGAGCTGGTACTCAATCTGCATTAGTCAAATAAGTAGTTTTTCTTTTTCTTTTTTCGTTTCCATTCTCTGAATTAATAAGTTACTTTTATAATTTATACTTTCATATCTTATTTTGTTTTTATTGTAGCCATAGTATTAATTCTATTTTTCAGAAGTAATTAGTGAGTATATTTTTTAATTTTTATGTTCACCATAATATTGTCCTATACTTTAGAACAACTAATTGTAACATAAGATTAAGAAAATTATATTGTTTATGATGTGGTGTTAAATAAAAGTGGATAAATAAAAAAAATGATTTGACTGATCGTGGCTGCTTTTGAATGTCCAGAATTTATGATATATATAGTTTAAAATATGCACATAGCATAAGCATATCATAAATTTGTGCTAACATGTCATTTTTTTTAATGAAAATTAGGGACGAGACGAGAAGGACGGTCAGCTGATGGTAATTGATACGCCCTGCCCATTACAATGCAGTGTCGTTCAGGAGGTTCTTGGGAGGTAAGATGTTAAGTCTCATTTGCCCAGTAATTTCACTAGCTCACTATAAATCAGTAATAATTCTATATTTATGGTAATATTACTATAAAAAATGTTAAGTATTTTAGAAACAGGTTAGGTGGGTGAATCTGAACGTATTAATAAGTAGCTAAATGAAGCTAGGATAAATAAAAAAATTACAATTTTAGAGACTGCCGATATAAGTGAAAACTTAGAACTTTTAGTGAATTTTGAACTTTCATAATGTTATATAACAATTAAATTTTCAATTTATTATTAAAACTTTATTTTAAAAATACATTAATCAAACAAAATCAATAGTTTAACAATGCATAGTATTCAGTTCATTAAATCCATTCAACTTAAAAGATATACACAGCACTAATATTCCACAATATGTCAGCTGTATAGCTACAGATATACTGCTATAAGTATTCCGGTAACGCGAATTCACGAGATTTCAGCCATCCAAAAATTGTGCAACTTTATAAAATTATATTAATCAATTTATCTTCTAATATATAAAATTCTCGTGTCATGGTGTTAAACATTGAACTCCTCCGAAAGGGCTTGACCGATTCTCATGAAATTTTGAGTGCATATTGGGTAGGTCTGAGAATAGGACAACATCTATTTTTCATCCCCCTAAATGTTAAGGGTGGTCCACACGAATTTTTTTTTTTTTTTTTTTTTTTTTTTTAATTTGTTTGTTTATGAATCAGCACTAACAATACATACAACTTCACCCATCTACGGTCAACAGTTACTTTTGTATCGCGATTTTAATATCGGCAATACAACGTTTGCTGGGTCAGCTAGTTTATTTATAAAGTGCGTATGTAACGCGAGCCAATAAGATTTTCCCCTACGAAAAACTCCTGTCAAACACGGCTAAAGGACACTTCAAAAAATTGTGATAAAATGGATTTTTTTCGTAGATAGATACGTGAAGACTGCAAAAGCAATTCGAACAGGATTTTAATTGGAACAAAGCACGGATCTACTAAACCTCGTGCAAGCGAGATTAAAATGTCGTTTTCAAATAGTCAGTTCGGCAACGGCGTAGCAATAAGCGAATGAAAAAATGTGAAACGTGAAAAAATCGTGTTGGAATAAAATTCTTGTTCTGACTTTTTCAAAAACCAATATACACTTTTTCAATACTATTTTTATTGAAACAATTTTGAAGTTTAGGCAAATTGGGCAAAAGGGTGGAGTTAAATCGTATATTTACATTATATTAGCGTGTAGACAAACAGAGAGTGCTAGAGAGAAGAACATCTTTAAAGATAGATTAGATTAGAGAAGAAATAATTTATTGTGGCAAATCAAAATTGGTCATGTATTATCGGGCGGTCTGTTCGTCTATACGCTAGTATGTACGAACTTTGGGCTTAGTATTCAAAATATATACGAGCTGATACCAAGCGTGGCTGACTTTTTACGACTTGTCAATAAAAATCGGTTACAGTAACAACGTATCGGCTTACGTTTTCTATCTATAGTGATCTTCTGCTCTCTCGCAAGCTTTACCAGTGGGAGGCTCCTTTGCACAGGATGCCGGCTAGATTATGGGTACCACAACGGCGCCTATTTCTGCCGTGAAGCAGTAATGTGTAATCATAATTGTGTTGCGGTTTAAAGGGCGCCGTAGCTAGTGAAATTACTGGGAAAGACGAGCGCAATTGTAGTGCCGCTTAGAATGTTTGGTTTTTTCAAGAATCCTGAGCGGCACTAAATTGTAATGGGCAGGGCGTATCAATTACAATCAGCTGAACGTTCTTCTCGTCTCGTCCCTTATTTTCATAAAATAAAGCTTTGTTAGTCTATACTCTAGTATATTGTAAAAATATATTTACATACACTTAAATAACAGACAAGACACAGAATTGTATACATTATTGGTATTGGTTTTATTGCCACATGCTAACACTGCTTATAACAGTGATAAATGATAATATATTATTCATCACAATAAGGCAAAATAACACGGACTATATTGAATTAAGCTGCATAAGTGAATATTTTCAAACCAATTACGCTGATGAACAATATCTCGAGCGCATTCCATTACCATTAAAACGAGGGAAAATTAAGTCCTCTTCACTACTGCGCCGCGTCCGTCATTCGTTCAGGTGCGATCCTATTGAAACCAATAGGGCTGTCACTTCTAGAGATTTTTTTTAAATATAAAATACTTTTTAAGGGATTAATACGCGTGTAATTGTAACTGTGCCCTTACATTAGTTTTTGTGTAAAATATTTTTTTATGACAATAAGGCACGAGACGAACAGGATGTTCAGCTGATGGCAATGGCCCTGCCCATAACAATGCAGTGCCGCTCAGGATTCTTGAAAAATCCCTAAAATTCTGAGCGGCACTACAATTGTGCTTGTCTCCTTGCGACAACAGATGTTGAGCCTCGTTTGCCCAGCGATTTCACTAGCTACGGTACACTTCAGACCGAAATACAGTCATGCTTACACATTACTGCTTCAAGGCAGAAATAGGCGCTGTTTTCATACCCGTAATCTATCCGGCATCCCGTGCAAAGGAGCCTGTGTCGGAGGAGGACTGGTAACATTTTTGTTCTTATTTTAGCTAACCCGACGTTTCTAGACCTTTTCAGGGCACGTTTTCTAGCTCCTAATAGCCCATACAATTATTCACAAAAAGTATACCTTAAGAATTTGATAATTTAAAATTACTATGTAATTATTATTATTATATATTTACTAGTATTTACAATCAATATTTGTTATATAATTACGGCTTCTTAATTTAAGATGCATTATGTTTTAAAAGCGTACAGAAAATCTCTACAAATCCATATTATGTGCTTGTGAGAATTTTATGTGCTTTGAATATTTTGGTTGAAACCGTTGAATCAAATAATATGAGTATTTTTGTATTTTTTACATAAAATTTTGTTCATATCTTATTCGACCATTTATTCATTGCTTATTATTAAATAATAATTTAACTGCTTTGATAGCGACAACCCTATGCGTGAATCTCTAATTGGTTAGTTCTTCAAACGAGACCAACTTAACTCGATAGAAATCATTTTAAAATCTTTTATTTTTCATTAATATTTCTGTAATTCATAGATATTTTATTTTTCCAACTACTTGTGCAGTTTCTTTGGAGCTTAAGGCCTAAACTTAGTCATTTTGATCCTCAATTGTGAAAATTTTATCATTAATATAAAGGATATTTCTGTAATTTTTACCCGAATATATAGCTTTTGGTTTTGATTTAGAGAATGTCCTGTATATCGAAAAAAAGATAGATATATTTTTTTTTATTCCTTCAAAGACGTTCTGTACAAATAGACAAATTGCGTTGTATAAAACAAAGCCAAAATGTGGAACTATCCTACAAATTACACCTTAATATGCTTCAACTGCTAAAAATCGTCACATTTGAAATCGAAAGCTTTGGACATGTCAAGAAATAGAACAGTTGCAGATATAGTTTTTTGCAATCAGGATTCTCAGCTACTGACTTCAATAGGTTAAAAATATCAAGAGAAGTGGATTTACCCTTTTGAAATTCATATTGATTTGGTGAAATAATATTAAATTTTAAACAGTATTTTATTAGTCTTAAGTACTTACATTTATCGAAAACTTTAGCAAAGATAGAGATAGGAGTTATTGGACGGTAATTAGATATATGTGATTTATCTCCCTTTTTAAAAAGTATTGTGTGTACTCTTTTAACATATCCGGGGAAGTTTATCCTGTTTCACAGGACAAATTCACCGGATAAGTCAAAACACGCAGGATTATTAGGATCGCAATTCCGGACTTCTTTAAGATCTTTGTACAAATTTAATTTAGCCCACACCACAAGCATTAGTATTATTTAGTGACTTTACTACTTCAGCAATTTCTAGATCAAAGAATGGCATAAAAAAGAATGAGTTAGACACTGAGTCTACAGCTAGCAGCATCAGCTGGTGGACTTTTGGATTTTTTTTTTTATGAAAATAAGGGATAAGACAAGCAGGACGTTCAGGTGATGGTAATTGATACGCCCTGCCCATTACAATGCAGTGCCGCTCAGGATTCTTGCAACCCCCAAAAATTCTGAGCGGCACTACAACTCAGCTCGTCACCTTGAGACAAGATGCTAAGTCTCATTTGCCCAGTAATTTCACTAGGTACGGCGTCCTTCAGACTGAAACACAGTAATGCTTACACATTACAGCTTCACGGCAGATATAGGCGCCGTTGTGGTACCCATAATCTAGCCGGCATCCTGTGCAAAGGAGCTTCCCACTGGTAGAATTTAGGTTTGATTGGTAAATTACAATAATTGTTATTAAATTCGGTTACCATCATAGATGGACCATAAGTCTCAACATTTGAGGTTTTCAAGACGGAAACATCAATAACAGTGCTTTCTTCTTTTATAATAGACCTAGATGTTCTGGCTATATTTTTACTTGATTTGAGAAGATTACCTGCTGAATTACGTTGAGTCTTACATATGTATTCCCTCAATAGTTTAGAGTAGGCTAAATATTTTTTCTTACTTTTTGTGCTTCTATGTCGGCGCCGTAGCTAGTGAAATTACTGGGCAAATGAGACTTAATATCTTATGTCTCATGATGACGAGCGCAGTTGTGGTGCCACTCAGAATTTTTATGGGGTTTAACAAGAATCCTGAGTGGCACTGAATTGTAGTGGGCGGGGCGTATCAATTACCATCAGCTGAATGTCCTGCTCGTCTTGTCCCTTATTTTCTTAAAAAATCAAAACACAGCTGTCGCTTTACTGCCACTATTTGTAGCGCTATACAAAGCGCAGGTCCATCCACATATGGAGTACTGCTGTTTTATCTGGTCTGGCGCACTCCAGTATCATCAGCTTGAACAATTGGACCGCGTGCTCGACTTGTCGGGGACCAAATGCTCTGTGAACGGCTCGATCGCGCGAGCCCTGCGTAGAGACGTCATTTCATTGTAAACAATTGAACAATGATATTTATTCAGCACTTGGGTATTTAAGTACACTTGTACTTGGCAAAAATAATTTAATAAATTTAAACCTAAATTAAATAAATTTGTGTGTTTATACCACAATGATCACGGGGAGTGTTCCAAAAAGCTGTTGACCTGACACGTCATTAGGATATCATGATATCATCTCCATTACCTGCATATGTTGTTCCTCCACAGTGCGGCTTTCGTGAAAGAAAGTTTTTCACGTACAACCAAGCTGTGGAATGAGCTAGAATGAGTGAATGAGCAGCGGTATTTCCAGAACTTTTACGTAATGGATACCTTCAAAAAATGCGCGTACACTTTTCTTAAAGGCCGGAGAGGCTTCTGTGATTCCTCTGGTGTTGCAAGAGATTGTGAGCGGCAACATCAGGTGAACCGTACGCTCATTTGTCCTCCTTTTCCATAAAAAAAATAAGTTATTATGTATAATAACTAGTGGGTGTTATAAAAGACATTTCAATAAAAGAATGATGTTAACACACCGTAAATATATCAACTCACTTAACCTTAAAAGCAGTTAGGTTCGTAACTAAAGGTACTTGCCCTAAATAAAATCAATATTTTATCAGAAGCGGGCATAATGCGATAGACAATAGTATTGATTCACGACCCAAATACAGAACCAATGATTGGGTTGTCCTAACCAATAATTGCTGCATTTTGGTATTTGAATTAGTCTTCGAATATTCTCAAATCCGTAAATCAGAGAGAGTTTATATAAATATCTTATGCTATGTGTGTCCTTGTGGCTTCTTCTCATCTCCAAATCAAAATCACTTTATTCATGTTGGTCACGGAAATGACACTTATGAATGTCAAAAAAATATTTTTCTTTTTGAATCTACCGGTACTTCGTAAAGGGTTGAGCTAATGAAAAGAAGTAGCAAGAAACTCATTGCCACTCTTATATATCAAGATTTACATTTCCATCAACTTACAAATTATTTCAATTACAATATAATATGTAAAATGATGCAACAAACATACTCAAACGTCAAATAGTCAATGCCTTACACGAGTAAGTCAAAAAAGTAAATGTAAATTAATACAATAGTTATTGAGTACAGTAGTTGCATCATCCACACACACCATAAATAAATAATGGTATTCTGTGAGCATTTATTAAGCGATTATAAATAAGAAAAATATATATAATAAACATGGGTACCTTCAAAAAAAGCGCGTACACCTTCCTTAAAGGCCGGCAACTCTCCTGTGATTCCTCTGGTGTTGCAAGAGAGTATGGGCGGCGGTGATCACTTAACAACAGGTGACCCGTACGCTCGTTTGTCCTCCTATTCCATAAAAAAAAAAACAGCAAACATTGTAAATATGTCGGTCTCAGTGAGCCTTACATCTTTGTGCCGTTTGGTGTCGAGACACTAATTGGCCTGTGGGGTTCAAAGGCACGAAGAATGTACATAGTACTATCTTCGCGGCTCAATAGGACTACCTGGAAACCCAAGCGCTGGCAGCTATTTCAGTCAACGGTTTAGCCTAGCTATTCATCGCGGAGATGCTGCCCAGATTCTTGGTACACCCCCATTAATGATCGTTTCAAATTAATGTAATTATAGTATTGTAAATATAGTTATAAGCTTTGTTTTCTCATGGTTTTCTTATGTTAATAAATATACTTCTCGTAAACATAGACACGGATATAGAGATTTTCACAGTTTGAGCTATAAAATATATGTATGCTAATAATTAATTAGGCTTTATTCGCCGTTGAAAACATAATAATTATTAGATATTATTTTTCACACACTTAGAATAATTAATCTGTTCTATGGTTACACATAACATTGCATTTATTATGAAACTACAACTACAAATAAATACAAAATGTTTATTTTCTTTACTAAGTATGTACACATATCAATATTCATGATTGGAGCATAAAAAAGGCATAAAAAGGCATTTCTTCTTCTCTCCCAGCATTTTTTGAGCGTCCTATTAAGCACTATAGCGCCTGTGTTGGAAGACCCCGCTCTTCCATAGCTTATTAATATAACATAAAATATACAATAAAATATAGGTATAAATAAAATACTGTATTTTATGAATTTGTCAATAATATTTCATAACATCAAGAATTATTTCGTTAAATATGCTCCATGTTGTTATAATGAAATTGTTTCACAGCAGAACTGTCACACCGTGCGTCAATGAATTCTCTCATAGAAAATAGTATGTCCTTACAAAACAAATATTGTAAATAAAAATAATTATGGGTCCCAAATAGAAATAAAAACTATCCTAGCTCTCAAGTTGGACTAAGCTGCACTCCATGAAGTTAATCCCCATTAAAATCCGTTCATTTCTTTAGGAGTTCATTGGGAATTAACATCAGGACACTGGATTTATTTTATACTAGCTGACCCGACAGACGATGTTCTGTATATAATAAATAAAATAATGTTTTATATGAATTTGTCAATAATATATCATAACATCAAAAATTACTTCATAAAATATGCAGCCTGCTGTCGTAATGATATTGTTTCACAGCAGAACTGTCAAACCGTGCGTCAATAAATTCTCTCATAGAAATTATGTATGGACACATCAAAGGAAAAACAAATTTGTTGTTTTTATTTAATTTATTAGCATTTTTCACCATTTATTCATCTTTTATAACCTTCCCTGGACTTCCACAAATAATTCAAGACCTAATTTGACCAAATCGGTCCAGCCGTTCTCGAGTTTTAGCGAGACTAACGAACAGCTGTTAATTTTTATATAATATATATATATATATAGATTATTACTAGCTGACCCGACAGACGTTGTTCTATACATACTGCTCCCTGTTGTTATAATAAAATTCTATCACAAAAATAATTGGACCATGATTGACTGAAAATATCCCAAATTAAAAAAAAGTTGTGTGGAATATTTTGTTTCAATCACTTATCAGAACTAACTAATTAACTTCAATAATAGTACCTAATATTATAAAAAATCAATATCAATAGAGATGTATTTCGTCGCAATAGTATTAAAAACGTTGTGCAATGCTATTGACCCTTATTACGTAAAGCAAAAAGCTTATTATAATTATGATTTTTTTTTGCAACTACAGGAATTTCTTGCTAAAATGCCAAGATATGATTCAGTTAACAGCTCTACGGAACGCTTCCGTATTCGGAGATTGCAGGCTCCTATGCACCGGATGCCGGCTAGATTATGGGTACCACAACGGCGCCTATTTCTACCGTGAAACAGTAATGTGTAAGCATTATTGTGTTTCGGTCCGAAGGGCGCCATAGTCCTAGTGCAATTACTGGGCAAATGAGACTTAAGGCGCGGACTGACTATGATTGTAAACGCTACCAACAATAGTACAAAATTTGTGTTGATCATGTGGCTCAGCTGCAAATCGGCTTTTATTTTACGGGTTTTCTTTTGTTTATTCAAAATATACATATTAAATTGAATAATTGTTTGGTTTAAGTTTTAAACAAAGTCTAATTCTATTAAATTCTTTAACAAAAGAATGTTGTTATCACTGAAAATTCAGAGATTTTTAACTCCAAAGGTTATTTTTGGGAAGCAAATTCCAATATTTTTTTTAATATTCCAAATTATATCTAAATCTTTTATTCGGTTCAAATATTTCCTTAAGTCCTTCTTTTTGTAATGTATTTTTTGCGTCGTAATATTTTCATTGCGTTATGTTGTAATCGACTCTCTAAGACACCATTTTTTTTGGATATTGAGGTATGACCGCGCCTTAACATCTTATGTCTCAAGGCGACGAGCGTAGTTGTAATGCCACTCGGAATTTTCGGTTTCAAGAATCCTGAGCGGCACTGCATTGTAATGGTCAGGGCGTATCAATTACCATCAGCTGAACGTCCTGCTCGCCTTATCCCTTATTTTTATAAACAAAAAAGGTTGTCTGGTGACACCCAGTATATATCTACGTATTATTTTCTGAACGGAACCTTATGTGTTCCTCATCATACTACCACCTTTTTTGAAATTAATTTGTAGTTGAAGCTATCAGACTGTGGAGTGCTCGACTGATAATATTTTTTTTATATATAATCGCTTATGAAATGCTCGCAGAATACTTTTATTTATTTACGGTGTGTGTGGATGATGCAGCTACTGTACTCAATAACTTTTGTTTTGTACTAATTTACATTTACTTTTTTGACTTACTTGTGTAAGGCATTGACTATTTGACGTTTGAGTATGTTTGTTGCATCACTTTACATATTATTTTGTAATTGAAATGATTTGTAAAACGATAGAAACGTCAATCTTGATTTAAAAGAGTGGCAATGAGTTTCTTTCTACTTTTTCTCATTAGGTCAACCATTTACGAAGCAGCAGTAGATTCAATAAGAAAAATTTTTTTTGACATTCCTAGTGTTATTTCCGTGACCAACATGAATAACTTCACTTTGATTTGATTTGATTTATATAATATGTAAATATCAGACGCTCAATTTATTCAAAAATTTAATAAAAGCTATTTCTATAAACAATTCGTTTAATAAAATTGTATAATATGAGCATTATATAGTATTAATTTTATAAAAGTACTTTAATATTTTATTATTTTCGTAGTTGTTAAATCCTATTTTTCTGCTCTATGATGCGATGGTATATCTAATAACATAAATATAAGTATATTTATATAAATGTGTGATGGTAAATTTATCGCCTAAGTAAATTAATATAATTAAAATCTCGTACACCTTTAAGTTACCTGGAAGAGATGTGGTAGATATGGTAGCACAATTAGATACCTGATTAGCATAATCTAATTGTACTGCCATAACCTAATACGATTCCCTATCAGTTATAAATAATCCCTAAAATTAATACGGGTATGATTCCTCGAAAAATTAAAAAGAAGTAATATAGAGACACAGTTTTGATATCTATTATCAGAATTCGCTTTCCTAACGCTTTTAAGAATCATAATAAAAATAAGTCCGCCTTTAAATGTACATAATATAGGTATAGAAAGCGTATACTCTCTGTAACGACTTTGTATCTACTAGGTGTGAGGATTGGGGAGGAGCGGTATTGCGCATGTCCGTTTCTAGAAACAGGCTAACACCATTCATGAGCGGAGCTGCTGTTATAGCGGATTATAAATCAGTAATTCAAATGTCATATTTAATCATCACTAACTGTCCAGACTTTACCCATCTTATATAACGGCTGTTTCCAATAACTTATCTATCCTTAGTTTAACTTACGGATACATTGCTGTCACCGTTTAATGACAAGATCTTATCTATCCATAGTTATGTACAATATAGTTTTAGTCCAATGCTATTTGTCAATACGTTATTGAAATGTAAGTAAGTGTAAAAGGATAGATTTGTCTACCTCTTGTTAGTTGAACTAAGGATAGATAAGTTATTGAAGACGGCCGTTAAATTAATAATTACATACTATGGAAGTGATACGAAAAAAAAGTATTTATAAAGAGCATTTAATTGAGTTATTTATAAAGATGGATTTTCTTAAAGAAACTGTTTGTTCAGAAGCAAGCAGTAATATATATATATATACATATGGATAAATGTTTAATTATTGTAACACTGCAAGTTTTACAAATAAAACAAAAATATTATCATGTTATTATAAAGTATAATAATTGTAAACTAATTGTAAATTATTATAAACTAAATTAATAGCTTATGGATAATACATACAGAATAGTATAACTATTGTAATAATTAATATTAGTACTATAAATCAATACTATAAAAATCTATGTTTGTATATATATCTACATAAATGGAAAATAAATTAGAACACTACAGTGTTACATTAGATTTTACTCACTAAAATATATTATAAGATGGTACTGCGTACGTAAATTACTTACCACACTCTATTAGAGATACCTGTAATACAAAATCATTGTTTTTAGGGCGATGTTAGAGATATTTCTTGGGAATGAGTGCCGCTGATCATGGCCACAATCTCTAGGAAATGCCTATTACATGAGCATGGCCTGGGTGTCTCATTATTTCTATTGTTTCTTTATTGCTTTGTCTCCTTTGCTATTTAATTCAGTCATGTTATTATATGTGATTTTTATTTTCGACTTTAATTGGATAGCTTTAGAATCATAATTATTTTAAGTTTAGAACAAGTGAACTTGCTATTCCTCACATAAACGCTAAAGTTTCATGAGAATGACTTAAATTGTAATGTTCTTACTATCTTGTATATTTTGAACAGTAAAAAAATAAATAAAAAATACTATATGTGTCACCAGTATCGTTAACCACAGATAATTACAAAAATTGTTAAAGTTAAATATTATATTATATTACAAAGCTAAAAAATTAATAGATACAAAAAAATAGAAAGAAAAAGTGCAACAAAATATAAATATTAAATCGAGCGAGTTATAAAAGCGATTTAGTTTAGTAGCATATTTAGTCAAATAAGATTACCGGTTTACAAATGTAGAGAAAAATCAAGAGTAATTTACATTTATAATGGGCCTGCTGAAAACCTTGCTTATAAGTTATGTCAGGGCAGTACCAAGGACAAATCTTTAGTATGATATGTATTTATAATAAAGCTGAATCAATAATTTTATTTTGTTTATGCTTAACTCGTAATTTTTTTTTAAATCGCTATGCTTATCGCGCCGCTCAATTCTTATGTACATCTAGCTTAAAAACAGTGATGCCAATTTCATAAAATGTTGTCACAATTTTTCTTTATACGGTTGGTACTCCCGGTGGTTAGGGTAGGGTAGGGTAGTGGGTAGGTATTCTTGAGGTCGTTGTCGTTCTATTTGATAATAATTCACACTTTTCTTACGCTAGACTTTTGATCTTTCACCTATCTATAATTGAGGTTTTCTTTGGTTGAGTGCTAAGGTCCTTAGGTTAATTAATAATGAAAACAGAAGCTATATTCGATGTGAATAATTGATGATGTACTATTATATAATTAGTCTTGGCATAAAAACTGTAACAATTAAAAAAAAAAAAATACATTTGAATTTGGAATCTATCATTTTTTATATGATTTTTCATCGAGTTAGACTCATTTTGGCGCCAATACATTGTACAATATCTTGCGATATTAAAATGGAGTGGGAGACCCGAATTGCTGTGATTGCATTACACAATGTAGGTATGGAGCCAAATCCAATTATAAAACTCTCCATAAGATAGCACCTAGAACCATGTCGGATGTCGGATTGAACCCGAGAGATAAATTTCAGATACAAATATAAGTTATATAATTAATCCCAGAAGTCAAATCACTTTAAAAACTTTTGTAAATAATCAAGCTTCTAATTTTAACCAGTCAAAAGAGAAAGTAATTAAAAACTCATATACACGCAGTTGAATCATTACGTTTAGAGTACTAAGGTACGCAACTTTAATGAAGTTCGAATCGAAGCTCACCAATTTAAGCGCCCTGAAGTACTTTTTGGACGTTTTAGCCTACCTTTGTGAATCCCCTCAGTACCTACTAACTCGTAACTTTAGGTAAGTCTGTTCATCACTGACTGTTAAAGAAACGAAGAGTACCGTCGCATAGTACAATATATAATATTACATACTTTTTGCGACTGTACTTTTCGTTTCTTTAACGTCGGTAATGAACAGACTTATATAAGGTTTGGAGTAAGTAGGTACTCAGGGGGACTCACAAATGTACGTGAAAACGTCAAACAAAGACAATACTACGATTTATAACGTTTATTTATTTGTTGTTAAAGCGGTTTATTATTACCATGAGTAATGCAATGCTAATGAGATTACAATTACAATCTAATTAACATTCATATTGAATCCAATTCATTAAAGTCTGCTGCAGATGTAAGCTCGTCGGAATAATCAAATTACCGACAATTTGCACGTCCTCTCAATTGATTATACAAATAATAGTAAACAACTAACAACATATTTGCTGAACATATAACCTAATCTAACATAGAACTAATTTAAATATCTTAATATATGGATGTATTAATGAATGTAATTATTTAGCAAAATGTTTTAAACCAGTGGGAGGCTCCTTTGCACAGGATGCCGGCTAGATTATGGGTAACACAATGGCGCGGCGCCTATTTCTGCTGTGAAGCAGTATTGTGTAAGCATTACTGTGTTTCGGTCTGAAGCGCGCATAGCTAGTGAAATTACTGGGAAAATGAGACTCAATGAAAATCTTATGTCTCAAGGTGACGAGCGCAGTTGTAGTGCCGATCAGAATTTTTGGGGTTTTTCAAGAATCCTGAGTGGCACTGCATTGTAATGGGCAGAGGGTATCAATTACCATCAGCTGAGCGTCTTGCTCATCTCGTTCCTTACTTTCATAAAAAAATACGGCAATTATCGTTATTAAGTTTTGAGATACTGTTACTGTTAGATAGTTTTTCACTTAACACTTTATCATTGCGTGGCATTGTATTCAAAGCGCGGTCAAAACTCAACTGTACGAAAACTCTGCGTAACATACGCGTAGGTAGAGTTTTGGTTTTAGTTAGTTTAGTTATTTATTGTACGTCAATGGAAGTGTCTAAATTGCAAATATTATTGTATTTTGGCGCCGTAGCTAGTCAAAACTCAAATTACTTTGCTAAAATAGTATGTAATATAGAGACATAACATCTAATATTATCTCATGCTGACAGGCCAATTGCGATGCCATTCAGTATTTTAGTTTCAACTTAGAATCTCTACGGAAAAATTCAAAGTAATTCAAATTATGGCCATGTCCTGCCAATATATTTATAGCAATCTCCTGCACGTAAATTAACATTTTAATTTATATAGTAAAATGAGCGACAATCATTATTATTAAAAGAAAATTTAAAACTAAACTTAAGAAATATTTATTGCCAACACTGCCTTAAAATTAAAATTAGATTTTTTTTATATTTTTATCAATATTTGTTAATTACACTTGTACAAAATCAATGTTCTAATATTCATTAATGTATTACAAGAGACTTGATCCTGCAGACAAACGGTCCAAACAGTTTTACGGGACTATGTTAGCTTTTAAGATTCTTTCTGTAAATGATTAATAGTATAAATAAAAAAATAATAATAATAATTTAAACACTAGAAATAACTACAAGCTGATAGTTCAATTCTGCAATTTTAAAATAAATTACCCAAAAGCATAAATGAATTATCAATAAATAAATTTAAATCATATATTAAACGCAGACTCATGTCGAAGGCTTATTACAATATTAATGATTACGTAAACGACATTATAACAGGGAATTAGTATTTTATATTTGGTATGGTACTTTGTATAATTGAGCTAGATTACATTATGTTTCAAATCAAAAATCAAGTCAAAAATTTATTTATTTAGCATTTTAGTCAAAAGTATTTGAAGGACTTTCCTTTTAAGTTCGCAGAACCTGTGTTAGGGAAGACCGCTCCTTCCAACGGATAAGAATGCTTTTACGCACATTTAACAAAAACATAAATTATACTTAAATAAACCAATCTTAGGCATAAAATAAACAAACTAAAAATTGTTTCAATATTGACAATAAAATATAATAAAAAATGAAAATAATAAAATATATTTATATTTTTTTTTGTGAAACCAGCATTCTATTTTTAGTGATTGATGTTGACGAGCAATCTGTTGATTTTGTGTTAAAAAAAACTTTTTTGTCTTTTCACTTTGAATTTGAACCACATAAGCTGAAAGTCTAGCTCGTGTCGTCACGTATTCTCACTAAAAAAATACCATCTTATGAATCAGAAAATGTGAACAAACATTTCCAGGTAATTGAATATCTACATAAAAATCAATTTCTATGAGAGAATTTATTGACACACGGTTTGACAGTTCTGCTGTGAAACGATTTCATTACGACAGCAGGGTGCATATTTTACGAAGTAATTTTTGATGTTATGATATATTATTGACAAATTCATATAAAAACATTATTTTATTTAATATATACAGAACAACGTCTGTCGGGTCAACTAGTAAGTGAATAAAATTGAAGCGATTAATGTGACGTTGCCGGATTGAAGTTCAGAAGTCAAAAGATTCAACAGTTGATGTGCGACTATCAATCACTCTACGATATACCGATGCCGCGTTTCCAAGTGATTATCCCCTGGCAACTTAGCGCGATAATCGGCTGATAGTTTCACTTTATAGATACATATTTCAAGTGAATACAAATCAAATCATATCAAAATCACTTTACTTTGTATTAGTTTCACTTAGTATTTAAAGTGAAAATTTTATTACATCATCTCAAACTTTTTCGTCTGTGTGTTGCATGTCGCGTGACGGTCGGGCGGCGCCTATAGTTCGCATATTGGATGCAATTGCGTTCGGGTGGAAGAGTAGGTTCGAACCCCACACACTTGATAAAGGTTTTTTTTCTATGCTGATATTAATACCTATGTTATTTTGCGAAAAAGTTTCACTTGCATCGTGGTTTCATAAAACCACACAATTGCTTTTTTTTATATTAAACTGTTCTAACGCACACATTGACAAATCAAAATTGATCACACATCAACGGGCTGCCGGATCGTCTATACTATATCCATGCACGTGACACAACCACACGACATGATTGTGTACTTTAAAAAAAAAGCAAGCAAACTTTTTACAAGTAAACGTTTTACACTTTTAATCAACACTCCACCACATTGGATTGTTATTATATAATATAATGTTGTGTGTAAGCATCCTGTCAAATTCAATATATTTACATATTATTAATTGAATGTGATAATTAATTGGCACTTAAATCCAGTTTCGAGCAGAGCGTTTCAAGCGAAGTAGCACTCGTAACGTAATTATAATAATCCCGGTTAATTGAATTTCTGAGTACGAATATAATGTTGATAATATTACATAAAGGATTTTAATTTGAAGCGAGCGCAGGCCGCTAGTATTCTCGCGTAAATTAATCAAAATGGTTTTAAAGCTTTTACGTGGAATTGTCATTCGTTTTTTGACTTAGCGGCGTTGAGCACTTTTCTTGGAATGTGTATAAAATGTTAAACTCGCGTAAGGGCACGTGACCTGCGGGCCTACCATGAACTCTTATTGCGATTCAATTGACAACCTAAAATGAACTGCTTTGCTATTTCGTACCACGACGTGATTAGAGCTATCTAATTTAGGTTGACGTCAAATCAACTGATAAAATCGCAATGATGTCAATTGAATGTCAAAAATGATATCAACTGAATCGCAAATTGATTTAGTTCGTTAATTCATTCGTACCATGAGGTAATATTTCAAGCTAAACTGGATAGCTTATGTGTCAAAGTGAGCGATTCGAAAAAAGGTCCTACTTCCTTAGAGGAATTGTGTTGTTAATAACTTTTAAAAATAGTGAAACATACAGAAACGGAAAACTTAATTGATGAAAGATAAGGCGAGAATACTTTATCGAACTTTTTTGTAAAACAAAATACTGAAAATAAATACCATAAGTGAAAATACTACAGACGAGGCAGTAAGGGCCCGGACGAACAAAAAACGGCCTGTTCGCAAGAACAAATTAAAAAAAAATGTACTCTGTGGTCTTGTCAAATCAAACATACGAAAACACCTAAGCAAACATTTAATTTGTAATTCAAAGAACTATAATATTTATTTATATTCATATTATTTAATAAGTACAAAAAAGGCTTAATTGTTTATAATTTGAAGCTATAAAGGGCAATTTTAAAATGTTTTTTTTTGTATTTTCTACGCAAAACAACCGCTAAAATCATATCATTTTAGGTTTCGAAACGCAACGCATATGGTTTTTTTTTATGAAATAGGAGGACAAACGAGCGTACGGGTCACCTGTTGTTAAGTGATCACCGCCGCCCACAATCTCTTGCAATACCAGAGGAATCACAGGAGCGTTGCCGGCTTTTAAGGAAGGTGTACGTGCTTTTTTTGAAGGTATCCATGTCATATCGTCCCGGAAACACCGCACAAGGAAGTTCATTCCACGTACTACAATACGTGGAAGAAAGCTCCTTGAATACCGCACTGTGGAGGACCGCCACACATCCAGATGGTGAGGATGATAACCTAACTTGTGGCGTGTCGTGCGAAGGTGGAATTCGGCGGCAGGAATCACGTTAAATAGCTCTTCGGAACACTCCCCGTGATAAATGCGGTAGAAGACACTCAATGAAGCGACGCAACTCTCTACGCAACGCTAAGTGATCCAGCCGTTCACAGAGCACTGGGTCCCCGACAATTGGAGTTGTTCTCTGAGTTGCTCTGCGTTGCACGCGGTCAAATAAGAGAGACAAACTTATGCAACGACTGTAGAGCAACATCTCTTTCTCATCACAGTCAAATTTATTTTTATTCTTCTTAAGGGATCCAAACGCCATTCAGTAAAAGGCACTTCATGGTACGAATTTTAGAGATTCAGTTTAGGTACCTTAATCGGACTGCATCGGAATCGCATCGCATAATAAAAGTTGATGGCCCTCTGATCGATAATTCGTAGGACATTCGTTGAAATTATGGATGAAATTTGATTTTTCTGAGATGTAAACGTTAAACCTAACCTAGTATAAATTGTCGATTTTGTGTTCGATAGCGCAATATATGAATATTGTATATAACCATATAAATGCTAATACTTTTGTACTCATAAATAAAGCAATTCGTGCGAAATTAACTAACCATTCCAAAATATTAAAAAATGCACAAAATTAATGTTTAAGTTTTCACTTCTGCTGGCACTCCCAGAGTGCAACCCGTATTTAATTTTTAGTTTACAATAACAATTATAATAAAGAAGTATTTACATCCATTTTTTTACATACTCATCGTCAAATTGGATGTAAATACTACCTAATAATACTCGCGTAATGCATTGCATATTTGACATTAGATCATTTTTATTGCATCACTTTATTACCATTTCTTCTCATCAAAGCTCAACCTTTTCCGAGGTGGAGGTAAATTGATAAAGAAAAAAAATTACTTTTAATATTTATTATTGTCATTTCTTTGGCCTTAATGAATAAATTGCTTTTCATTTATTTTACTCAAAAATTAATCCGTCAAAACTCGCGTTCACGGTAAAATGATTTAAATTTTGTAATCCTAGCAACTTAATAATATGATTTAAATGGGAACGAATAGGGTTTGAATTGGATGAATATTTATGAAGCCGAAACGGTGAAAACTGTCTCAGATAAGAATAAACGAATTGAAATGTTTATTATAATAATCTCAAATCATCTTGTCATCTATACGAGGCTTAGTTGCAAGGCTGTTACTTTGCTGTTACTGTTATTTTAAACATTTTGACTGTTGCTTCTCAATACATTTTTGATAATGTTTTGTACGTTCATAAGCACATTGAGGAATTTTCTAGAAACTGTGACATTCATAATGTTAACACGAGGAACAAACATAAACTTGTTATGCCTACTACTCGGTTGGGTCGAGTTAGTAAGTCTTCTGTTGGGCGATGTATATGCTTCTACAATATGATCCCAGAAAATGTACAAAACAAATGTGTTACGAAATTTAAAAGAATTGTTAAAAAACGTTTGTGTGGGAAAGGTTATTAAAGCATAAACGATTTTCTTAATGACACCACGGACTGGGAATGAAGCGAACACCCTCAGGCTCTTTAATTATAAATGTTTATTGTACGATATTACATTGTAATCCATATTTTATATTAAAAAAAAGCCCGCTGAGTTTCTTGCGCCCGTTCTTCTCAGGTCTGAGGCAGTCTCTTTTGAATGGGTGGTAGATTTTGACGTTCAATAAGTGATTTTAAATCCTATTTTAAATAAAAATACTTGAATTTGAATTTGTTAAATTCACGTACACCCGTTCGCGCAATTCGTTAAAAAATTGGTACAAAGTTTTTGCTTTACGTATTAATATATTTTATCGAAGCCTTTGTGGCATCAAGAGCGTTCAATGGAGTGGCTTTGGCGCGTGTTCCCGCTTGCCTCTGACACTCAATCAATTCTGCATTCACTTCATCTTTCCTGGCAAATATGTAATTTGCTGTAGAGTGTTGTCTTTGTGCGGAAATTGTTTGCAACGCTCTTTATAAAGCTATCTTCTTTTTAGTTTTCATTATCGTTTTATGTTAAGTTTTATACAATATTATTAAGGGAACATTCTGTTTAAGCTTTTTTAGTTTTGCTAGAAAGACGAACTTTAATTATAAAATTATATACTCTATAATTATATATTAGCACTAGCTGACCCAGCAAACGTTGTATTGCCGATATTAAAATCGCGATACAAAAGTAACTGTTGATTGTAGATGGGTGAAAATTTGAAGTAATATGTATTTTTTGATGCTGACTCATAATCAAACAAAATTTAAGAAAAAAAATAAAAAAAAAATTAAAAAGAAAATAATTTGCGTTGTACAGCTCAAGATACGAATTATATGGACTAACTTGAGAATCTAAACTATTCTCAAATTTACTGGAACACACACAATAAAAATGGTTCAAATCAGTGTAGTCGTTTAGGAGGAGTTCACTGTCAACACACGTACAGAAGAATTATATATAAAGATATATATATGTTATCGGCTAAGTTATAATTGATAGGTTTAATAAAATTTCGGAAAATTGTCATGAAGAATATCATATTTCTTTTCATCTAATATATAAAATTCACGTGTCATGGTGTTAAACTTTGAACTCCTCCGAAACGGCTTGACCGATTCTCATGAAATTTTGACTGCATATTGGGTAGGTCTGAGAATCGGACAACATATATTTTTCATCCCCCTTAATGTTAAGGGTGGTCCACACGATTATTTTTTAATTATTTTTTACATATCTTTTTATATTTTTTTGATTATTAGTCAGCGTAAAAAAATACATACAGCTTTTCACCCATCTATGATCAACAGTTACTATTGTATCGCGATTTTAATATCGGCAATACAACGTTTGCTGGGTCAGCTAGTGTTAATATATATCAAATATAATCATATATAATATAACTGATGTCTTCATTAGAATACGACAAAGGGATTGATCCCGCAACTGGAAATAAACAAAAACCTGTTGTGATAACCTTTCATATTCAAACAAAAAGCAAAATAAAATCGGAAATTTCCAAACGAACTGCGCATACAGAATAATACTTCGGGGAACTATCTTTAATAAATTGAATTTATCAGAGCCTCCTGCAAAAAGGTCAAATACGTTATTGTGTGTGTAATACAGTGTTCAAAATTTCCGAGAAAAATGGAATGAAAAACTAAATGCTGCTGGGAAAATATGTTTCACATTTAATATCTACGGAGCATGTTGATTTATTTTATGATTTTATTTCTATTTTAGTTCTTACAATATTCTTCATTGATTTAAATTATTTTGATTATTTACATGTGCCATTTTAAATCTATATATATATATATATATAAGAGATTTCCACGCATATAGCCACTCATCACGATATCCCTGGAACCATTAGAGCTAAAGACTTGAAATTTGGTAGGAATATTCTTTTCACCGAATAGAGGCCGGATTTTCCAAAATTCCATCCGCAAGAGTTTTTTTTATTATGAACAGAACAACGTCTGTCGGGTCACCTAGTTACTATATATAATAAAATAGTTCTATGTTTAAAATTTAAATAGTTCATATAATATTTCTGTTATTTAATAATAGAGCTAATAACTTCATTGATGACAATGTTCAAATATTATTTCATAAACAAAACACTATTTTCACGTTATTTATTCATTCTTTCACATCTCCACTTGTTATTTTAGCGATGTATTTGACATTAAAAAGGATTCTCAAAGCATCAATTTTAGCAAATAAATGACTGTTAGAGCGCTTTTGCACTGCGTCCGATAAGAGTAAGATCCGTATCCGTAAGAACACGGCCCGGAGTTTTCGTAAAACTATTTCTATGGTAGTTTACCATTGACCTGTTTAAATACCACTGGACAGGCTGTTCCATATGTTTGACAGCAAATTTTATGTGCTTATTTGGAGCGCCACTCGCGAGCGTCCAGAGAACTAATATTGACGTATAATACAAATGTCTGCGAAGGAACGTACAATACTCTGAAGTATTTTTGCGTTTTGAATTAATTTAGTTCACTTTCCGTGTTATTTATAAGAATCACCGTAATATAGTACACATTTTTTTTGTAAATAGTTTCCCATCATCTATCGATGTTTGCTGAGGTTGTCATCACTAGATTTTACTAAATCTAGTGATGACCGCAGACTCTCGCTACATGGCCAACAGCGCCAAAATGATGAATATCAAACAGGCACAAAAGCACTTTGACAGTCGCCAGTCCGGTGGTATATTATAGTAGAGGTCAGTGTAGCCTACGCACTAGATCCGGCTTCCGGTAGAAATAGTTCTACGACTACTTCAGACCGTGTTTTCACTGATACGGATCGGAATCTGATCGGACGTAGTGTGAATGCGCTCTTACGGCAATTTTAATGCTGATACTTACATTGAAGCATTGATCCGTACAAATATATCTTACACACTGAAGTATTAAAGATTCGTTTACATTTTGCTACGTTCATGAAAATCAAATGTTGAATCAAACTCTGAACGAGTGCCTGCGTATTTGCTTATTCTATTTACAATTGCATTTCATTGCCGTTCGTTTCTGAAGCACATATATTAAAAATATTCTACGTTAATATTTTAAAACAACTTCATACGAGATTTTTTAGCGAATATTAAATAAAATTCTGACAATAAGGGACTAGGTAATTGATACGCCCAGCACAGTAGTACCACTCAGGATTCTTGAAAATCTCAAAAATACTGATCGGCACCACAATTGCGCTTGTCTCCTTGAGACATAAGATGTGAAGTCTCGTTTGCCCACTAATTTCACCAGCTACGGCGCTCTTCAGACCGAAATACAATAATGCTTACACATAACTGCTTCACGGCAGAGATAGGCACCGTTGTGGTACCCATAATCTAGCCGGCATCCTGTGTAAAGGAGCCTCCCACTGGTAATGTGCATTCGGTAAAAAGATGTTACTTCAAAACCTATATTTAAATATAAAATGCTTCCTAGAAAAGTTATTTAAGTTATCTTCCTAAGTTAGGTTAGCTTTGGTAAATCGTTTCTTTTTTATAGTTATGTACATACACATTATTAAATGTTTTTAAGCGCAATAACTTGCCAACAAACTGGTAAAATTGCCAAGTATATAATTGATTACAATATCCAAAGTGGAATTATTAAAAAAACTAATAAATAAATAAAAAATATACGTATGGCAAAGGAAAGTTATAGTTAGTTATAGGAAAGTGGTTATATCATTATAGAATCAATCGGATCTTCAACAGCTGCGATTGCATTTGTTCAAATGTATTTACTAGAAATGCGTTTAATGCAACCTTTTACAGTTTTTTAATATATACATTAATTGGCAACATATTAGTATTATACTATATTAAGCAGGGCACATAGTTCGCCGATCAGATGGCCAATGCAGCAGTAAAGTCCTCGAATGGCGACTACGTACCGGAAGACGTAGTGTTGGTAGGATCCCACAAGATGGACCGAGGATCTGGTCAAGATCGCCGGAATACGTTTGATGAGAGCAGCGCAGGAGCTATCGTAGTGGAAATTTTTAAGGGAGGCCTCTATCCAAATGTGGACGTCGTGATGATGATATGAGTACTTTTTTGACTTCGAGATCAAAATTCTGTTTTTATAGTATAATTAATAAGACTTCTATGTTAAAATTTATGCGTAAGTATCGTATTATTCATACTCTGTGGTTTGTGTATTTTATTTCTTGCCATATTAAAAATGTATGTGGCTAGAGCTAGCCTTGGGTTTCTTTCTGCATTCAAAATTATACCTTTAATCTGTGTGCATAGGGGCTATATAACTATCACTTACAATAATGCTTAGCATTTATACAAAGTCAAACATAAATTCGACAGCTGATTGACTTGTGGGCAAGTTTACATGGAATTCAAAGGGATTTCACTATAGTTTATATCAGATATTCATAAAACTGCATTAGGAATTAACCCTTCCTTTCTTAACTGAGTATGTAATTTGCTTTTGAATAGAAACTAGCATTCGTTTTAATACTAGTTTCTATGGTTACGTTTCATTGTGGCTATTTTCTACAAAATTAAGTAATATTGAAATGTGTGATAAAATTTAATGAGTTAAGATTGAAACAACAACGTTTTTATGAATGATTTTATAATATTATGTAGTAATAAAATGATAAGGATTGATATCGTGTTTGTGTGAATAGTTTCTAAATTACCGATTTATAATTGCAAATTTTTTAAGTCATACTTCATTAGGCGCTTTATGAAATAATGATGAGAGTGAAATTTTAAGATGCGACCGCATCACTGTAACACAAAAGTAACAGGATGAAGTTGGTTCCTAAAATTTTCTGACGTTCATATCATTCGTTTTTTTTTTGGTTTCTTCGTCCATTATTAGGAAAGTCAATGGGTTCAAGCCCATATTCATTATTTAACAATTAATTGTCAAAGCCATCTCTGCAAGATTCTTACAAAATTGTTCTTTATAAAAACGTAGAATAGCACGAGGAATAAATCATTTTAAAGATTTTTGCTTCGTTAGGCTAAAGAAGTATATCTTCTTGCACACACGCTTTTTTTTAAGTATTTAAATTGATAGAGTATCTATTATCCTTAAGAGATATACGTTAACAATCGCGGACTTTTCTGTAGACTATATAAGTAACACAATTCCACCATACATTAATATCTCAAAGGGTTTTCCAGCGTTTTCGTGGAAATCTCCTAGACGCTTATTTTTTCCTTCACCTCCAACAAATTTCGTTAATGTATACAAAAGCTTACGAAATTATACACTAAAACCTTCCTCTCAAACTATGTTATCAATTGGTAAAAACAGTATGAAAATCCGTGTAGACCATTTTGAGTTTATCGCGAACAGACAAATAAACAGACGCGGCCGAGGACTTTATTTTATAATATTTTTTAGTGATGATATGAGAAAAGTTATAAAATTCATCGAAATCAGCTGAGCCATTAAGGAGTACAGTGGCATACTGATCTGTCGAAGTATGAAACAGATAAATTTAAATAAGCTTACAGTTATTAGAAAAAAACACACGGCATCGATAGAGCTTCGGTTGAAATAAAATGCTGGAAAAATTGCTGTTCCCAGCATTTTATTTTCTTTAATTGATCGGTACAAAGTTTTAAAAGCTCCTTTAAAAATGGAAACATTTTTAATTGATTCAGTAAAAACTTTTAAATGGCAAACTCAATTTCAGCCCGACAAAATGCGTTTGCAAAGCGTCCCCGATGCTGCATCGTTGATTTTAATTAATACTGCCAAAGTGATTTAAGAATACTTTATCATTGATATATACATAAAATTCTTCTTCTTCTATTGCCATCTCCTATCGGAGGTTTTTCTTATGAAAGTAAGGGATGAGACGAGCAGGACGTTCAGCTAATGGTAATTGATACACCCTGCCCATTACAATGCAGTGCCGATCAGGATTCTTGAAAGATCCAAAAAATCTGAGCGGCTAGGGCAACCACAGGTTGAGTTGTAGGCAACTGCGCTCGTCACTTTGAGAAGTAAGATGTTAAGTCTCATTTGCCCAGTAATTTTACTTGCTACGCGTCCTTTAGACCGAAACACAGTAATGATTTCACATTACTGCTTCACGGCAGAAATAGGCGCCGTTGTGGTACCCATACTCTAGCCGGCATCCTGTGCAAACGAGCCTCACATTGTTTGGCAATCATTAACCAATGCACTGAGCTATGTATTAAAACAAAAGTGGAAATGGGCAGCTCCTGTAGCCAGCTTACAGAGGAGAGATGAAACAAGACGTCAACCTCGTGGAAAGTACCACCGTCTCGATGGATATGATATTAAACATACCACAGACTCAATCTGCTGCCCAGTAGCAAAGAATCGAGCAAAATGGGCATGGGGTTCACACTGATTAAAAAATAAATAAACTTATTCAACTACCTAAACTAACATTAATATTAGTTTAAAGTAGTTCCGATTAATAATAAGACAACTAACTCATTAATAAACAATAATTTATACTATAAAAAAATTGTAACAAAAAACAATTGACTTCAAAAACACTATTCCAAAATAATAGATATAATATGCACAAAAAGTATAAAATAATATTATACAATCAAATAAATTTATATAATTCTAGTTACGATAGTTATTTTTGGAATCGGTGTCTTTCTGCCGCAACCTCTCGCCTCCTCACGACTCAAGCACATCTCGCCTATAACTATGTTTGTAGTTACTAACCTATCATGGATGACACCGACTCCAAAAATTACAATAATCTGGATCATATAACAACCTCCTCCTTTTTTGAAGTCGGTTAAAAATTCAGTTAAAATTGTTGGGAGAACTAAAAGTCTTTTATATTTCGGAGTGCATTCGAGAGTGCACCTTCTACACTTGTAGGCCTCAATATCCGACCTGTTATAAACAATTACATTTTTTTAGAACTGCTAACAGTTAGAGAAAAACAGTTAAAACTAGAGTGAATTTTCAGTCTACAAAGTCAATTCAGGCCTTAAATTGTAGATCGCAAAATTATTTCCACAAATACTCTTAAAACGTATAAACATCACGGAAACTGTGATTCTCCAAAGCCATTTGAAAGATAATAAAGGCAACAAGATATAAAAGCGAACGGTTTCCGCTACTGTTTATTCGCACAGTAAGGAACCCTAATAAATACTGGGACCGGATCTAATACAATTCAATTTGTAAAAATACTACAGCTATAAACAGTTTGGCCCATAGAATATACCGGCCTTTTTAGACAACCTGACATCCCGATCATACGTGACCAATTCTGAATTTTAGGAGAACCATAGTCACCTACATAACCCAAATGATTGGGAAACTGAAGTGGCAGTGGGCAGGGCCCATAGCTCGACGGACAGATGGCCGTTGGTGCAGTAAAGTCATCGAATGGTGACCACGTACCGGAAGGCGTAGTGCTGGTAGGCCCCCCACAAGACGGACCGACGATCTGGTCAAGATCGCCGAAGTAGGTTGGATGAGGGCAGCCCCGGACGGATCGTCATGGCGATCTTTAGGGAAGGCCTTCGTCCAGCAGTGGACGTCATTCGGCTGATATGATGATGATGAATTCTGATTTGTCAATGCATGCATTAGATATACACGTAGTATTTACATCCTCTTTGCACGATACCTTCTGGAGTTCGCCAGGGTTCAATAATAGGTCCTTTATTAATTATATGTTTCATGAATGACATCGATAAATACTTCCATCATTCCAATTATTTACTTTACGCCAACGGCCTATTTCGGTCTATTAACGATATCCATGACGTCGATTTCCTTTAGGAAGATCGCAATAGACTAGCTACATATTGCAGTAACAATAAGCTTTGGTTTAATAAACCTAAATGTCTTATTATAAGTTGTTCCCGTGAGAAGCTATGGGTAAAATGAGTCCGAGATTTAGGTTCAACTTCAATGTTAGCTAACTTACGAATGTAACATCGATAATATTGCAAAAAAGGCATCTCAATCAGAGAGAAAATGAAAACATTATAAATTCTTTTTTGCGCTCATATTTGTAGTCACTTAGAGTATGCTAGTCAAATTTGCAATTCTGTATATATGGTACAAAGCAAAATAATTGAACAGAAACAGAAAAAATGTACTTGATTTTTATATTATAAGTTTTGAATTCTCAAAACAGATTACAAAATTCGGTGTACTCGACTTCATCTCCTACCATTAACACTCTGTAGATGCAACACAATGCCGATATTACGACTATTATTAAAATTGCTCAATGTAAGGTTGACTTTCCAACCTTGTTATCTAAATTAAACCTCAATATTCCGTACCGTAAAAAAGAATCTCCTCCATATTCCACTAATGCGCACAAACTATAGATCATTCTCCTTTGTACCACGTACCTTGATTAATTATAACAACCTATGTTCTTTTTTGTTCCAGTTTACGTAGTGTAAAAACATATTATACAAGATTATTTGCTGGTCACAGAAAAATAAAATAATGACAATATAAGTGTAAAACTTAAGTAAGGTCAACTTAAATTGCAAAAATGTGTAAGCTCTTTACCTACCTACTACATCGTATTAATACTTTTAATTCGTTTAAAAGCAGAAAATAATTTGTAAAAACGTTAAAAAAGTATTTAATACCTATTTGTGGAGGCTTTTATTTGGCACCTATGTATACTTATATATATATATTTGTATTCATGGTTATTAGATACACTATGATATAAAAATAATAAAAAAAAAGAGAAAACGATGTTAAACAGTTTGAAAATGGCAAATATGTCTGATTTCTAAATTCAACTCCCTCTATTTCCCTGCAGGCATCATATGATCATACTGTATCCAGTTCATTCATACACACACACACAAAACTCACGTAGAAATTAAATGACGTTGACGTCATCGTTGTGAGTCTCACAGAGCGGAGACATATTTTAATGTTCGCAAGTATAATTGTAGGAACACAATATGAATTCATTCGTTACTAACGAGCTGCAGTCACAACCTTGTCAGCCAGGGGCAGGCCTTGGAGCCCTAATTATTACGTTATATAATTTTCTATTCTCCTTTTTTCCTCCTTCATATTTAATTTCTTTTTTTCTTTAGTCACTTATTCATAATAGCTTTAAAGGTAAATGTATACACTTCTATAATACAGGCATTATCTATAAATAAATTTAAATGTTTTATAAAAAAATGGCTCTGTCGTAAATCCTATTAATCCACTGCTGAATATCTAAATGATTGGACAGCCTGGGACTAGATTGTGATTATTTTATAGCGATAGAAATGACTGTACAATATTGTATATTTTTATTAAAAACAGCGCAAAAAAAGAATGCTGGGAGAGTTTCTTGCGCCGCTTCATCTCTCTCAGAGCGCCATTTGTTTCCGAAGCGGTAGTTGTATCTAGTAGTTATAAGAAATGACATCAAAAAGAATTCTAAAGGAATCAATTTTGAGAAAATAAATGCCTTTTATGCCTTTCATCATATATTCTCATATTGATGTTCTTTATAATATTAAGTCTTACTTAGACAAGTAATCTTGTATCTAGTTGATCTTACAATAGGCTATTCTTCATTTTTTTTTTAATTATATTCTAAAATAATCGTAAAAATTCGAATAACAACTGGTATTTTTATTTCTTCAAAATAATTGCACATTATGCTAAAAAAAATGTTCTAAATTTAAATGATAAATAGTCGCGCCAAAAAGGCAGCCATAATCGTGACGTCATAATAAATTAAACAAAGAAACGTCAATTAATGTGCAGTGCAATCTTTATTGATTTTTCTCTTAATAAAAATGTATTTTCATAGTCCGTATCGTATATCTGTTGTTAAAATCAAATTGTTTCTGCTATGGTGACGTCACAAAATGGTGGTCGGCGTATTGAGTCACGTGCCATACAAATAATAAACTATGACTTTCATTTTGAAAATATAAATAACTCTCATGTTTTTATGATAAATTAGTATTGAATTCGTTTTTCTTATAGCAAAACACTATAAATAACATACTTTCATAATTTATATATTTATTTTGATAGATGAAACTGACCTTTTAAAGCATTTTTTTTTCAAATTTATTAATATCCTTAGGACTTTAGTTCTCATAATATTATGTTTTAGTATAGATTAACAACTCATGAAACTTATTCAATAAGTTATCGTTAAGTAATATATCATCGATGCTTGAGTATTTTTGTTTCACTTACGTAACATAACATGAGCATCACTTTACTTAAACCTATTGTAATTTTAAAAATAAAATAATATTTCAAACTATAAAGTTGTAAATGTTGATTAAAGAAAGTGGCAATAAGTTTCATGCCAATTCTTTTCATTAAAGCACAACCTTATCCGAAGTGAAGACAGGCAAGTATACCCATTTAGTTAAAATGTTTAGAATTTACGAATCAAATTTAAATTCATATGAATTTAGTTAGCTGGGCTTTTGATGCAAATTACTACTGATTATGCGGACCCTAGAACCACCGCGGCAAACTAGTAGAGTGGAATGCTAATATACTAATGAATTAAGTGATGACATATCATAACTTAATTATCTCGCGTTTTGTTGTAAAAAAAGTGCAGTTGCAAAAACGCGCCATTTTCTGAAAGTATGTCGAAAAAATCTATTTAATTCTGTTATTTATTTTCATTATATTATATTATTCTTCCCTTTTAAGGCCCTCGCTTTCGGCTCGTGTTTGTTTATTGCAGCTGATTTGCAATAAGCTTCTTTCCACCTTTGCATCAAAATTTCTATTGCGTGTTATACAACTGTTTCCAAATCCTGTAGTCCTGACACATATCACTAGTTTGTGTAGTAGGAATAATAGATTCATTTATTTATATTTATTTTTAATTTATAATATCATTCACGAAAAAAGTATCAGAGGTGTAGGTAGATATTATGGACCTGAATTTGACATGATCTTCAATCAATCAATAAAAAAAGACGTGTGGTACTCGGGGACTGCCGCGGTAAAGCTATTGCATAGCATGTTTTATCAACTTATGCAATTATAATTATTTATTTATTTTATATGTGCAGTATGTTTTTTGATAAAATTAATTTAAAAAAAAAGCAAACGGGAATTGAGTAAAATTTAACTTAAAGAAAAATGCTTGTCATAATAATAAAAATTAAAAAAAAACGTGATAAATAAAATTAAGAAATTAAAAAAATCAATACGTACCCCAGGCTCGACCCTAGGACCTTCTGCACAAAAAGCATACGTGATAATCACTGTTCCACGGCAAGTCTAATGACCGTGGCGAAATATCTATATACACTAAGTGTTAGGTTACTTTCGTTACGGAATTTCTGGATTCGGTCTCCACGCTCATGGCCCGCGATAGAAGCTATGCAATAGCTTAAAAATATTTTACTTCGTAGGTAAATCAAATTACATTTGAAATATCTCATTTTAATACAGCTCTTTCGGATGCATATTTCCCCGACGAAGAACGAGCAAGAAACTCAAAGGTTGCTCTTTTCATAACAGATTATTACAAATTCTTATTCAATTCTTCTTTTACTCCCATCAACTCTTTTGTACTAACTGTCTAATTCTTTTTACTCTTTACCTTCTCTCTGATGTTTATATCACACATGTGGCACTAGAATGTAAAGGCCTAGGCCATTTTCATTGTATTTACATTCGATGTATGTATTTTTTTATGAAAATAAGGGACGAGACGAGCAGGATGTTCAGCTGATGGTAATTGATACGCCCTACCCATTAAAATGAAATACCCCTGATTCTTGAAATACCCAAAAATTTTGAGCGGGCTTACAATTGCGCTCGTCACCTTGAGACATAAGATGTTAAGTCTCATTTGCCCGGTAATTTCACTAGCTACGGCGCCTTTTAGACCGAAACACAGTAATGTACTGCTTCACGGCAGAAATAGGCGCCGTTGTGGCACCCATAATCTAGCCGGCTTCCTGTGCAAAGGAGCTGGTAAATATTATATTATATTAAGATCTATACTATGTGCAGTCAATCTCTTATCTTCTACGGAAGATTGGTAAATAAACTTTTAAGCCCCATTTTCGTCCGGCAAATAAGCTTTTGTACCAGGACCCCTTTTGTCTTGTACTTCTCGGGCCTTAAGAATGTCAAGTACACAGATATATATATTGCTCAGTACTTCTAAAGTCACAACGACATACAGCTGCGTTATAGCTTAGCCGAGATTCAGTTTAAAACGAACTGCAAAACTAGCACTACTTCTTTCATCATTAGGCAATTTAAAATTTGTATTCAAACTTTAGCTAAAGCCGCAATTTAGGTTACGCGTTTTTCACTTCGTT
Source organism: Leptidea sinapis (assembly GCF_905404315.1). Classification (NCBI taxonomy): domain Eukaryota; kingdom Metazoa; phylum Arthropoda; class Insecta; order Lepidoptera; family Pieridae; genus Leptidea; species Leptidea sinapis. Next base: position 31,070,679 of record NC_066312.1, on the reverse strand, counting down.
ATCAATATACTTCATCTTGCGTTATGTGTCATTATATAAGAATTTTAATGCAAGACATTAAAATTGTTTCTCTTTAGACTTTAACTATGTATAAATAAGATCAACTACAATATTTATTCATGGTTTGTTTGTCTAAATTGCACGCTAAGAACAAAAGTGACCTATCTCATAATTAGCGATTTTTGGGAATAGTAGGAATGCACACGGTAAACTGCAGCTGGTGCGTTCTCCTTCTCTATTTCCCTTTCTCCTTTTCAGCACACCAAACATACACTATGTTGGCCGATTATACGTCGTGGTACCAACCCCACGCAATATGAGTTTGCACTATCTTATAGCCATCTCTCCGCCACCGCGCGCGCTCATTGGTCAAATAATATAGCGCGCGCTTCCCCGGTTTCTGGTAATCCATTTCCGTCACATTTCACAAATTCACTCCACATGCAAGAGAGGAAAGATGTCACATATCAAAAAACAAACAAACGTTTACAGTACATGATTAAATCTGTATAAAATATAATATTAAGGCTGTAAACAGAAGTGAATGAAAGTGTAAGTCTCGTAAATGGTGTATCGCGCGTGGGGAGCGGTGCCAAGCCTCATATCTGTCCATTATCAACATTTTACACCGATTTGGCTCTCGCTCAGCGATGTTTAAAAACCTATTACGTACATCCTACAGCGTCATTTTGGTTTCGTTTTTCGCATGTAGCTTTGCAATATCATCAAGATCTTATTCTGTCTGTAAGTATTCTAAATTGAATTGATTTTTTTTGTATCTGAAGTACAGTGATGATACTGGATATTTTTTAATACCCAATAGACTTTAAACAACCATTTATATATTATTAAAGCTTATATTTATAGTATGTCGCAGGTATATTGTCTGCGTATGATATTATAATGCGGCCATTTTCCCGCTTGACGTCTCCCACTGCCAACTTCGTTCATGATATAACTAGTTTTATTAGAATATCACTATACTGTCCCAGTGATATTAAAATGTCACTAAAACCAGGCCGTTTAATTGTAAGAAATGAAGTCGATTGATAATCTACTATTATTATTTTCTACTAGCCGTTTTTTAAAAGGAAATTAATTAAACAATAAAAAAATAATAGCCATAAACCATCTAGGATAAATTTTGCATCGAATGGTGGTAGTTTCATGTCGATACGATCAGTGGATTAGGCTTGAAAGAGCCTCAAACCAAGACCATTTTCATTATATATATATATATATATATATATATAGATTACTAGTGAAATTGTAATATTGACAATATACCTACCTGCGATATATACTTAAGTTTCATGTGACGTTGTTTATCCGCGATGAAGTCCTAAGCTACTGAACAGGTTTTAATTAAATTTTGCACACTGTCTGCAATTTGACACAACTTGAGAGATATATATAGTATATTTTTTATTTTGTGACCCTTTATATAATATTTTATTTCTGTAAAAATAATCCTTTAAGATAAATTTTGACGCACAGTTTGACAGTTCTGCTGTTACATTATTTAATCACAGAATAGGAAAAAATTAAATATTGTGATTGAGGTTCTTCAAAACAAAGCGCACCGGTCACTAGCTTATCACAATAAAAAAATTACAGAAAATTAAGGCGTATGCGTCACTCGGAAGGTTGGCTCAGTTGGTACTTACCAAATTCTCGTTCTCGGACGGAATCCGAGAGGCGCGGTTTTGTGTCCCGCATGGTCCATGATTTTTATTAAAATTAAAATGTATATTTCATTCCAGAAGTAAAATAACAAAATCATTTAAAAATAACAAAATGTTTATCTTAAGGCAGAAGTAACTCAGGCTAGGTACCTTTAAAAAACTTCTCAAACAAACATTCTAATAATATAAGCTAAAAAATTTAAAAAACATTGAAATGCCTCCCTTCCATTGTCAAATATAAGATCTGAATTCATATCTATAGCATGTTGCATTGTTACATCCGATCTACTTTCTTACAATCAATCTCGGGGACAGACGGTAGAAATAGAAGAATTTTATAACAATTGTCATCGCGAATGATAAATAAACTCCCACGACACCGCTAGTAATAAAAATACAACGCGTCCCAGTTGAGATTAAATTTCTAGAACAACTTTTAATATCATTATGTTATAGAGATTTGTTCATTCTCTACAATATGGTTCTGTTTACGAACAATAGGAATGGAATTGCTTCGAGAATGGTCTGCATAATACAGTTAGGGTTTCCGGCCGTGGTTACTGCTTTCTTATGCTGAATTGAATCTGAGCTTTTAAATTATCTTTACAAATATCAGTTACTTTGGTTCTTGAAGGTATATTACAAATTTATTCTTAAAATTTCCATTTATTCACACTTATATTGACTTTTCATGATATCTCTGGAACCAGTTATTCTTTCAGTTAGATAAAAACGGATTTTACAATAATCCACCCGCAAACGTTTTATTTTATTAAAATCAGAATGACGTATGTCGCGTCAGCTAGTTAATAATAAAACATAGACTATGAAATAAATTGAAGTATCAAGGATAAAGGAATTGGTACCCTAGTTTTTTTTTTATTTATCATATTACAATTACAGTATACGACATGGTGCTATTGAGTCCAACAATTAGTGCACTTCGAAGGCTTCTGGAAATTTGTGAGTCTTATGCAAAGAGGCACGGCCTATTATACAATGTGAAGAAGAGTGAACTCCTAGTGTTTCGGGTGAACTAACAAAAACCAGCTCATTTTCCGCAAGTGACACTGGAAGGAGTGGAACTTAAAAGAGTGTCGCAATTTAAATACCTAGGCCATATTGTTACCGAGGACTTGAAGTACGACCTAGACATAGGGAGGGAAAGGAGAGCCATTGCGGTCCGATGTAATATGTTGGCTCGCAGGTTCGCACGATGTACATCAAACGTTAAAGTCACACTTTTTAAAGCGTTTTGTCAAACGCTATACACGTGCAGCCTGTGGGTTAAATATGCGCAGAAGACGTACAACGCTCTTCGAATCCAATACAATAACGCATTCATACGTAGCGCATCAGCGATGTTTGCGAACGCACATACAGACGACTTTTATGCAGTCATGCGGAAACGAGTCGCATCGGTCATGCACAGGGTGCGGGGGAGCGCCAACACCATGTTGAGTGTTGTTTTTGATAAGCCTGACTGTCCAATATTGAGGCATTGGATACACAAACATGTACACATATCTAGTGCCTCAGTTTGTCGTGGCCAGTATTTAAATTAAACGATATTAAAGAATTGTAATTAAATGAAACGATAAACAAAACTAGGTTTACATAGCCTTCTTAAAACCACATAGGTTGCAATTAACGCTAATAATTAGTTAAGAATACTAACTATAAAAAAATAAACTTTATAATAAAAAAGAATTATATTTATTTACCATAGGGAGTGACAATAACATAACATATTGCAATTACAGATTGTAAGCGTAAAGGGGCTCCCAGGCCATTTTTTTAATCTTGTAATAACTATATTGGTAAGCATACTTAATAATAGTACTATCTAATTTTAGGTGGCCTGCACAGAATCAAACAAAGACCATGCATTCTTACCTACTATTTAATCTACTATACTATAGTAAGCCTTCTTTGTCAGAGAAGCTTTAATATATTTTTTAAATGTATGCTCAGTGGGTCCTCGTATAAGATGTAGTATTTTGTTGTAAATTTCAATACCAAGACCTTTGAAAGAGCCCTTAACTCTAGCTAAGTTATTACTCGGCACTCTTTATTCTTTCTTCTTGAACTGAATAAATTGAAATTACAATTTTTCTTGGATTCAGTAATGTTTTTTCTAGCATACATTATATTCATGTAGATATATGTACAAAATAACTCTTCTTATTTTGCCATTGGTATACATAAAGGAGAGTCCTAGTACTTCATAATAGTAAAATTTTTGTACGGGCAAACAATACAAATTAGGAAAATTAATAGAATCTATGCGAATAGTTTTTTTTTTTTATAAAAATAAGGGTCGAGACGAGCAGGACGTTCAGCTGATGGTAATTGATACGCTATGACATCGTGAAAATCAAACCATAATCCGACAATTATGTGGAGGAATTCAAACAAAATTTCAAACCGTCAGGTTTTGGGTTTGCAACTTTGTGACTTTCCAATTTCCTTAAGTAACGATCAAATTATTAGATTATTGAAAAGCACACTTTACTGCATATAATTAGCTTACCTTATCCCAATCTGACGCGCTCGAGTTGTTCCAACGATCGATTTTTGTACTAATCTGATTGGCTGCGCTAGACTTTCGACTCTACATTATACAGGGCTCAGGTATACTGGTAGTACTTCACAAGGTGCAATTTTTATTACTATAATGGTTTATTTATGTTATAACTTATTGACAATAATAATTATGTAAGGCTCATGACAATTGATTAGTTGATATTCTCAAATTTCGTTACACTAAAGCGGAATACAATATTGTGATGATTTAATTTATTGTGAAAATAGTGGTAAAAGTAAAACAGTTTTTTTTTTAAACATTTGCGTTAAACGGAACTGTTGAATGCGAAGTTACCAGACCGATCTGCCAGATGAGTCATCTACTAATAAAATATAGCTGTGAAGTGATTGTGAAAGGCAATCTGTTTTATCTTGTACTTTTATGTAGCCAGTGTCTAGCCTATAACAAACTGCTACCTTACTTTTTTGGTGTAAAGCTGTAGCTAGTGAAATTACTGGGCCAATGAGACTAACAAAGCGCATCCTAATAAATACATCCCAAAAATATCCAAAATATAAATTCTAAGACTAGTGGGAGGCTCCTTTGCACAGAATGCTAGCTAGATTATGGGTACCAACAACAACGGCACCTTTTTCTGCCGTGAAGCAGTAATGTGTAAGGATTATTGTGTATCAGTCAGAAATTAGTGGGCAAACGAGACTTTACATCTTATGTCTCGAGGTGACGAGCGCAATTATTGTTGTGCCGCAGAAATTTTGGGTTTTATTCAAAAATCCTGTGCAGCACTGCATTGTATTGGGCAGGGCGTATCAATTACCATCTGCTGAACGTCCTGCTCATCTCGTCCTATATTTTCATAAAAAAAACTTGGACATAGCGAAACAGCTACTTTGTATCATAAATCCGTTTGATGTTAATTTATTACTAAAAGTGAAAATAATATAATTTTTAAAATGAAATTCACCGGGGTCATACCGCATTTCGCGATTCTTATCACATTACATCTATTTTACACGTTCATAAATTAAACTGTACTACTGAGTATTGTCGGAATATAAAATAGCATAAAACGAATTTAGTTAAATGATGTCAGTGCTTCTTTTATATTGATTACAATGATATTACTAACAACCTGTATAGCCGAGTGGTTAGCGATCCTACCTACTAAGCTAGAGGTTCCGGGTTCGAATCCCGGGAGGTGCAAGCATTTATATGATGATTATTGATGTTTGCTTCCGAGTCATGGATGTTTAAATGTATATATGTATGTTTAAGTAAGTATATTGTATTAAATATATCGTTGTCTTACAACCCATAACACAGGCTATATATGCCTCATTTGGGGCATGATAATTTGTGTAAAAAGTGTGTCAATATTATATTATTATTATTTTTTCGCGTTACAATTAAGCTGTTAGTTTATAACCAAAAGATATAATAACCAAAGAAGATGTAAATACTACGTAATAAGAGGCTGTCTAAGTAAAAATTGAAACTTAGTTAAGTATGAAACGTGCAGTGATTTGACATACGTTTGAAATGTAAGAATTACGTAGTATGGCGATTAGCTACGAAGTATAATCCGGCCGGCCGGCTGTTCCCAATTTTCAGTCTATCTCTTACTTGAGATAAAAATCGTAACTATCGTTGACTTTTCTGTGCCCAATAAACTTATCGACGGTAACTCACATTATCCGTACATGCTGTCTGTCAATGGGACGACGTATAGCTTACCAGCGATAAAAGTTTGTATGGAAATTGCAATTCACGCGTCACAATATAAGACGTTAAGAATGACTTATCGAGTATATTGGGACAGCTTCAGATTATTTTCTGCTAATTAAAGACAATAGAAGGTAGTAATTTATCTCTATCTGTAGATATTATATTGGGAACTGCCGTAAGTATGACAGCGATTAGTTTCTGAAAACGTAGTGGATATCAATGAGTGCACGTTTCATACAATCGAGCGAATAGCTTTTTCCGTTGAGAGTTTCACTGGGCTGTTATTAACGATCGTTTTTGAAGTCCCTATATTTGCGTCGTAACTTAAAAACTGTGAAATAATATTTATTTACTAGCTGACTCAGCAAACGTCATATTGACATATAACATATTAAAAAAATCAATCTTTAAAATTTTGATGCAAGCGATTCTCAAACCTACCAAATATCGTACTACAATTATTGTATTCGATTGCCACTTGCAACCCTATATCGGTTTTGGTGGATGGAACAGAATAATATAAAAATCGTGATACAAAAACGAAAATTGAAATTTGCACGTATTTTTTATGCTGAATCATAGTTAAATAAAAATTAAAAATGTTTACAAAAAATAAAAATAATTTTTTGGGGGTGGACTACATTATTTTTCCCCCCCATTTAGTGGGATGAAAAATAGATAGTAGCTGATTCTCAGACCTACTGAATTTGTATATAAAATTTGGTAAAAATTAGTAAAGCCGTTTCGGAGGAGTAAGGTAACTAACATTGTGACACGAGAATTTTATTATTTATTTATTTCCGAGAAACTGACGTCAAAAACTCGATACATTTAGTTTTTATTTATTTATTCATTATTAATTATAATTATAAACATTGCTTCTTAAAATACCAAATATATTTTAAAACAAGGATTCTAAAAATGGTTAATTATATATATTTTTTTAATTTAATCAAATGATATTATAAACGTTAATTTTATTATGTTACACGATTGAAGCAGGTATAATATATTTGCCGAAATATTCCATCTTAAAAGTACAATATAACAGCTGAACACATATCTTTTCGGTTGTAGAGTTCATAAATAGTATTTGTATAAATCTTGTCGAGTATACAAATAAGCTTAAGAGTATTGTTTTTTTTTAATGAACTTAATAAACGCGCTAATTTATACACACAATGCACCAGTGGGGGCCTCCTTTGCACAGGAAGCCGGCTTGATTATGGGAACCACAACGGCGCCTATGTCTGCCGTGAAGCAGTAATATGTAATAGCATTACTGTGTTTCGGTGTGGAGGGCGCCGTAGCTAGTGAAATTATTGGGCAAATGAGATATAACATCTCATGTTTCAATGTGACGAGCGCAGTTGTAGTGCCGCTCGGAATTTTTGGGGTTTTTCAAGAAACCTGAGCAGCAATGCATTGTAATGGGTAGGGTGTATAAATTATCATCAGCTGAACGTCCTGCACGTCTCGTCCCTCATTTTCATTAAAAAAAAAACATATAGGTAGGTTTTGATAAATTTATTTTTTACGTTTTTTTATTACTTACATTAAGTTTGGGGTTTTCACAAGTTTGATATACAGATATAAAACAAACCTTAAAAACCCGGTATTGTTTTGATTTTACTAAGAAAATTCTAGTTGTCGCCTCTTCGCCAAAATTCGATTCCTGCAATTCTACGGTCATCTGTAAAGCAATGCTAAGTTGTCTACGAAGAAACTAGGGTACATAGCCGCCCACATTGTACCGCTCTATATGGCCATACATTAAGTATTCCTCTCGTCTCTGAACTTCTGCACCCAGAAAAAGTTTGAAAAAAAAAATGATAACGTTACATTAAATATTAGCCAGATAAAAAGGGGATGAAATTATATTCTTGGACGTTTATCAAGTTTTTTAAAAGAATTGAAAAAAAGTATTTATGTGGTAAAGGTAACTATAGGATAAATGACATTCTTAATGGTACCACAGATTGGAATATGTATGAAATATGCCCGCTGAGTTTCTTGCACCGTTTCTTCTCAGGTCTGAGACAAAAAATTTCGAAAATGTGGTACTTAGTTGAATAAATTATATAAAATCCTATTTTTATTGTTGAACTTGTTGATTTATAGTTAAAATAAATTTGTAACCGCGCCTTTCTTATTCAGTCCGAGCGCTCTTACCAACTGAGCCAACCGGTCGCCGGCCACCCATTAAAATATAATTTGTATAAATAACAAATTTTTTAGACTTATTGACTTGCCTACGTAATAGTCAAAATCGAAAATAAACAGGATAGTATCGAATATAGGTAAAGAGCATGAAGGTCGTATAGGGAAACAATCGAAGTGCGTGTTCAGATCTTATGAATGCCTCCTGACTCCTATACTATGGTATACCGCGTGTAGACGAGCCAAATCACTGAAGGCAATATTCATGTGGCGTTCAGTTCGATCGTGAACTAAGGCGCGGAAGAAAAGTCAGGAAAATCGAATTTCCATGCCGGCAGTCGAGTTTGAGGCGGCGCGGCGCAACAACGCGCAAATAGCGCCCGCGCTCGCCCGACCTTTGAACAATAAACCGCGAAACTGAATCCGAAATCTCAAATAAACTTTCAAAAAAAAATATATCATTTGCATTTGAAAGTGCAGTGCAAAGTAAATATGGGTTTGGCGATTTGTGTCGTAGGTCAACTTTCAGGTTGAGTTTTTGTGCGTTTTATATTAAAAGGTGACGTCATATCCGCGTTTAATATGCCGATACAGGTTGACGATTATATTATAATTTATTGCACTGTCTCACGAATTAATTTAATAATTATTCATTAAGAAATTATTGTGAAGGACAGACTGTCGTTTGTAAGTAATGCCTAGTCTTTATTGATTTGTGTTTAAACGATCGACAAAGTTGAAATGCAAAACTGTTGTTAATGCCAGTCATTTAATCTAGAAATGAATTTTTTATTGTAAAATCTGCTATTACTACAATAAAAAAATCTGAGAACAAATGCTTCGTTTATAAAAAGGATTTTTTTTTTACAAAATAATCTATAACATAAGTATAAATGTATATTTATATTTAGATCGCATCGAATATATTATGTACAATATTGTAATATTTATATATGAATTTTTTATTTTGGCTAGATATATAATTTTATGTTTCAGAAATAAGATTACAATAACAGTTATTAATGTTTACATAACTAACTTAAAGGTATGCATAACATTACTTAATTTACATTTATCATGCAGCGAAGATACTATTGCAAATAATTATTTAAGAAAATGCACCTCAATCACTACTAATAAAAACTTATTTAAAAAAATCATCATAAATTTATAACTACATAAGCATATGCTGTAAATAGCATAACCACAGAACTTGTATGCTGCATATAATATAAACTGCAATAAGTTTTCAATTTTAGTATATTACAAATATTAAGCTCAGGGATGAGGGCTATCCTCATCAAAATCATTATATATTTGAAGACGTCCACTGGTGGACAAAGATCTCCCCCAAAGATCTCCACGACTATAAGTCCTGTGCTTCCATCATCAAACGTTTTCCAGCGATTTTGGCCAGATCGTCGGTCCATCTTGTGAGGGCCTACCAACACTGCGTCTTCCGGTACATGGTCGCCATTTGAGGACTTTTCTGCCCCACTGGCCATCTGTCCATCGTGCTTTGTGCCCTGCCCACTGCCACTTCAATTTCTCAATCATTTGGGGTATAAGTTGGTGACTTCACACCCATAGCTCAGTATAGCCCACAGTGAAACTAAATTCCCATTTAAAATTTAATATTACATTAAACATGGAAGTTAATGACATAAGTGAAAAATAATACTTAATTACTTATTTTCATAGTACATAAAAATTAAAAAATATTTACTTTAATAGGAATAAATTGTGCACAAAACATAGACATAAAGAAAATTGTATTTCCTTTTGTTACACATTTATTTAAACAAAATACGTTTTAAAGTGTATATAAATAATAAAATAAATAAATGTTGACACAATTTTACACAAATTATCTTGCCCCAAACTAGGCATAGCCTGTATTATGAGTACAAGACAACGATATATTTAATAAAATAAGTACTTAAACATACATAAATACTTAATATCCGGACGACCGAGCCTTGCTCGGATTTTTAAGAATGTACAAAACTTGAACAAAAAAAAAACTAATAGGACATCTGGATTCGAACCGGGGTCTTCTGCTTTCCGGATCACCCAATAATAGTCCCATCAGAGCTATAATAGTCTTGTATATAGTGGCGAAATTTACCTTTGTATTCTAATGTTATTGTAGCTGTTTCTCATTCAAACATGGATAAAACCATTTTTTTTATATTGAAACCTAGCTAGATCGATTTATCACCCCCGAAATCCCCTGCATACTTAATTTTATGAAAATCGTTGGAGCCGTTTCCGAGATTCAGATTATATATATACAAGAATTGCTCGTTTAAAGATATAAGATAAACATCCATGACTTGGAATCAAACATTCATATTCATCATATAAATTTTTGCACCGGGATTCGTACCCGGGACCTCTAGCTCAGTAGGCAGAGTCACTAACCACTAGGCTATAGGAATCGTCATATGTATTTTTACATTACTTTCTTGCGGAAAAATTAAGGTTCGTAAACTTTGTGCAAGGAGATCATTCCCAATGTTCAGTCTATCTCCGGTTGTGGCCTACTTGAGATAAAAAATCGTAACTATCGTTGACTTTTCTGTACCAATAAACTTATCGATGATATTCACCTTATCCGTACACGCTGTCTGTCAATGGGACGACGTAGAGCCCACCAGGGATAGAATTTTGTGTGGAAAATGCAACAGTGAACTGGCAATAAGAAAGACTTATCGGGATTTTTTGGGACAGCTTCAGATTATTGACAGCTAAATACTGACAGTAGAAGGTAGTAATCTTTATCTGTAGATAGTATATTGGGAATGGCTATAAATACATAATTAATAACAAAAATGGTATTAATTGTACTTTACATAACTTGTGTACTTAAAAAAAAGTATTAAATTAAACAAATTGTCATAACATTAGGCGAATCGAATTTTGCAAGTTAAAATAACATAACAAATTAAGGAATCGATAATGTTGGTTCGTTGATTGCTAACGAAAAGCGCCAATAGTAAATAAATTAACACGGGCAGAGCTCACAAAGCCTAACAATGTTTGCTACAACAATTTAACGGACGAAGCCTTGTTTATGCTTTAAATTATACAATTAATCATCTGAATATAGACTTCAATTCTCACTTCGATGACAGGTCACACAAATCCATAAAGTATAACTCTATATTGGTATATACTATTGTAAAGACGACTTGACTTACCGATAATCCGTGACTTTGATTTGTTAATGCGTATGTTAACTAGTTCCAGGCGTGGCTGACTGTTGACGACTTGCCAATCAAAGTCGGTTACAGTAACAATAGATTTCGCTTTCCTTTTCGCTTTCCTTTTCTACCTTGCTGTATGTCCGTTAGAGATGTGATTCTCTCTTGCGCGCTCTGTTTGTCTATACGCTAGTATATTGTAAGTCTATGTCACAAATCTATCTAGATTTTCTTGCGCCGCTTCTTCTCTCTCAGGGCGCCATTTGTTTCCGAAGCGGTAGTAGTGTCTAGTATATTAGAAATGACATCCAAAAAGAATTCAAAAGGAAACAGTTCTTTTATGTATGCACTTTAGTTAGCTTTAGAAAGTCGAAACCAGCCGTTGTTTAAATTTATGCCGAATAAATTTACTATAAATCTAATTATCAAATCCTATTTTTATAATCCTAATACAATCCCAATCCTATACAGTAAATATTTGTTTTAAAAAAAATTGGCAGTCGTAGAGACTGCCGATGGAAGTGAAAACTTAGAACTTTTACTAACTAAACTTAACGTAACTTAACTTAAATTACTAAAAATTGAATTATTAATTTCAATTTATTTTTAACACTTAATTTTCAGGAATATATTAATCAAACAAAAACACAATTTCAACAATGCACAGTATATACTCATTGAACTTTTCACTAAATCCATTTAATTTCATGAGATATATACAGCACTAATGTTTCACAATATGTCAGCTGTATAGCTACAGATATACTGCTTTAAGCATTTCGGTGACGCGGACTAAACAAAAGTGTCTGAATATATATATATTTATATGTATTTTTTTAATTATATATTTATCGTGTAATCATGAGCATGTCAGTGACGCGAACCCATAAGATTTTCCCCTACCAAAAACTGGCCTACCCGGCTAAAGAAAATTCACTTCAAAAAGTGTAAAACAATTATTGTGCTTACACAGATAATTAATTAATGGTAACGAGAACATATTATGTAGCACAAAATAATACACAATGCATGATATAATTGTTCCATTTCGAGACCTCGTATCACTGTTGTGAAATTGTTTGACGGGAAAACTAATAACAGTTATTTAATAAAGCTCTCAGGGTAGTTTACATTCAATTTAATTGCGTTTGTGGTGCATCACTGCCTTTACACGAGTAATTGTGACGTAATTCTGTTAGTTTTGGCGTTGTTGGCCTTAGGTGCTCTAAATATAAGCTATGAGGTGATAGACTTATCCTGTTGTTAGGTTTGTAGGAGTTGTAAACATACTAATGATGAAAGTAAAGTTTTTTATGACAATAAGGGACGAGACGAGCAGTACGTTCAGATGATGGTGATTGACACGCCCATTACAATGCAGTGCCGCTCAGAATTCTTGAAAAACCCAAAAATTCTGAGCGGCACTATAAATGCGCTTTTCACCTTAAGACATAAGATGTGTTAAGTTCTCAGTTGCCTAGTTATTTCGCTTGCTACGGCACCCTTCTTATTGAAACACAATAATGCTTACACATTACTACTTCACAGCATAAAAAGGAGCCGTTGTGGTACCTATAATCGAGCCGGCATCATGTGCAAACGAGCCTCCCACTGGTGAATGTTCTTAGTCGCCTTTTAGGACACCCTTGGGCCTGGGACTTCCCTATTCTTTTTATGCCCCGGGGAAGCACAGGGAGATATATAATTATACTAGCTGTTACTGACCACTTCTTCCACATTTACCAGTGGATCCTTATTAAGGGTTGGTGCTGCCACATGCAAATATACAAAAACAATCATATATCTATATCACCGTTGAGGCACCGACTGAAAAGTATTATGATTATCACCGTTGATTATCAACAGTATCAATATAATATATTGAGAAGAAACTAGCTAACATTTTTATTAATACTTAACTAGCATCCGAATCCCTTCGGATACTAAAACTACTCTTAATACAGTAGTGTGTAAAAATAATTCAAACAAAATATTCGTAAAGTCATTAATATTTCTCTTTCGTTATTATTGTTCTCGGTTTCGCTTTCGCGTATTAAAAATGCAGCAATTTTTAAAACGTTGTTTTAATTTATAGTGAGTGATGAAAGTTTTCAAATTGTTGAAGTTATTATATGTTAATTGTGCTCATAATTAATACGCATTTTACTAAAGATTTAACTTTAGTTGCTATTGTTTGGATGAAAACGTTTTATATTTAATTCATTATTTTATATGTTATTTAGGTATAACGTTGTGTTTTCGGCTATCAAATTAGTTTGTAAGTTTATTCGGTGTTGTTTAAGGTCGATAATGCTCTTCTGTTACCATTAGGTGCCATGAATATACTCGCCTTTTCTTCTCGTACAAAAAAATTAAACATACTTGCTGCCTTATTGCATAATTGAATTATCCCTACAAACTTAAGTTAGTACATAACTGCAAAATATATGAGAGTAAACAGAGCATATTCAATTTAACCGGGTAATACAGTTATTTTAACGACAAAGAGGTTTTATGCCGCTGAGAATCCAATCACAATTTTGGAATAAATAAATGTGTCCCTAATTAAGACAAATAAACATTTATAATTATCTAATTACTTATAATTCACAATAATTTGTTATGAAGTATATGGATTTTATCACTTAAACTAGTATTATAAAATGTTTAATATGAGAATAATCATGTCATAAATAGAGGCGTCTGCTAATTCAATTATCATTGAGTTGTCATACTGAAGGGCAAGCCTGTCAGCGATTTAGTTGGCATATTCTGCACGGACACATGCCAAGAAAGGGAAGATTATAATTTTGAAGTAGGCTATATGTGATCAATTATCGCACATTTGGCGCGTGCAAAATAAATAAAAGTTTTATATGCAAAAGTGCATATGAAACTCGTGAGCAACTTGCTCACTAGGCTGATATACTGATTATGATATACTAGGCTGATATTCGGCTGATATACGCCCTCGCTTACGGCGCGGGCTGCAACACACAGCCACGTGTATGATAAGTTAGTAAACTACTACTACTACTACTAAACTTAGCTCTCCTGTATCATAATATACTATCATCATCACCATCATCATCATTTTCATCGAAAGACATCCACTGCTGGAGAAAGGCCTCTCCCAAAGATCGCCATGACGATCGGTCCTGCGCTGCCCTCATCCAACGTATTCCAGCGATCTTGACCAGATCGTCGGTCCATCTTGTGGGGGCCTACCAACACGACTTCTTCCGGTCGCCATTCGAGGACTTTACTGCCGTCTGTCCGTCGAGTTATGTGTCCTGCCCACTGTCAATTCAGTTTCGCAACCAAGTGGGCTATGTCGATGACTTTGGTTCTCCGAGTATAGTCTTATCCATTGCCCTCCTTAGTGGCCACATCTGCGTTCCGTATGTCATCATTAAAAATCTTCGTCTTCAGACACTGAAGTATTTTGTACGAGAAGATTTTACGGAGATTCCCGAACGCTGCCCATCCGAGTTGAATTCGACGAGTGACCTCTTTCCCGAAATAAGACTACAGTGAAATATAAATAATAAATTTATGTTTATTATTTATTTATTATCATTATATTTGCTAAGCAAAAATTCACACAAAAACTTATTATACATGCTACAAACATACATAGATTCTCACAATAGCAGTCGGCATTATCAAGGTCATTTTGCCAAGTAATTTTTGTGATCAGGTCGTTAGACCCAACGAACCCAAGCTTCTGTAGATTGGATTAGGATCGATTAGCAATTCCAACAGTTTTAATGTGAGCGTCGAGCTCATAATGAAACTTCTTTCCTAAAATGTAGATACATTATAGCATTCCTGTGTATTTTGAAGGAAATAAAAGTTCCAAGATATACTTTCTGTGACAATTCTTTTTTATTTTCAAATTATGATATATCATTTCAGATGCCTTTAGTTTTTTGTCTAGACTCAAGCGGCCTGCAAATAAATTGGCATAAAGTTATACCTGAGCATAAACAAAGATTATATAAAATGTTTACTAATAGACGATTCTCGCGTATATTTGCAAGGCTCTTTGAAATTCGGAAAACTTCAGAATTATCATTGTATTGACAGTGTTGTCATCGATATAGTCAACATTTTGCATATTCTTGGATTATTCTTAGGTATAAATGTATACCAAGTTTATTTGTAAGGCTGTAGAGGTTTATAACAGTACAAATCCTTTAATATATATTGTTATCTATATTTTACTGTTATGTATTGTATTTAAAATTGACTGATATACATAATATTTTAGTTTTAACTGCAACGATCCTGAAACGATCCGACCTAGGGACCTTCAAACATATATAAAACCTCCAACTCAAACGATGGCAACCAATCTCTTGACGTTGATCCTGACTCCTGATGGTGCGGATGTACATGAGCTTTTTGCCGGCTTACCTCTGTATAAACAGGATGTATTCGTTTAGAGGAACCAGGCAATTATTCCGCAACTATTACAGATATCCAAACACTTTAAACAGATTCTGAAAGTACGTTAGAGATTGCAAGACTGACTGATGGAAGTTGGGGCAGTAAATTCTTCGAATAGCGACCTCGCACCTGAAGACGTAGTGTTGGTAAGTCCCCCACAAGATGGACCGATGATCTGGTCAAGATCGCCGGAATAGATTGCATGAGGGCAGTGTAGGACCGATCATAATGGCAATCATAAGGCTTTTATCCGGCATAAATGATGATGATTTAGACGTTGTGGAAGAGTTTCCGCAGTAAAATATAAACAGAAAAATCTGAAGGTTCGGTAAAAGGTGATTCAGAAAACGGTGACGGTCAGGGTTGGACAGCGGATCGGCGCCTCTCTTAAGTTTTGAAGAGTGTCTAAAATATGTGTGTGGCTCAGCGTTATCGTAGTAAACCAATACAGAGTGTATTTTTTGATCAGTTTTAGACGCTTTTTCTGAGAATCTTGCTTTAATCTCATCACATCTTACTACATAGGTACTTATGATACCTATCACACAACAAACATCACAACCACTAGGTACAGTTAATATAAAATGAAGTCTACATACACTACTACATATAGCTAGGACTCCTTTATTAAACTTGAAATACAGACAGTAGGTTTATGTGAAACAGACATAAAAGCTGGTGCCTTATTCCACTAAATATGTAGCTATTTTGTTGGAATGTAGGTAGGTAGTGTACATTATGATAACAATCTACGAGTACATGGCTGAGCTCTAACTCCTTACTAAGTTACCCTGTGTTAAGGATACTAGTACTCCCCGTGTATCGGTGAGCTACGAATGTGTAGCAAAAATAGGTTTTAGTAGAATAGTAGAATAGTCATCAGTTGTAGGCAGATATTATCCGAAAAGATTCTGTTTCTTCTGGTTCGGCCATCAGTCCGTCGCACTATGTGCCCTGCCTACTATCACTTCATCAAGGCAGCGCAGGACCGATCGTCGTGGAGATCTTTGGAGGCCTTTGTCCAGCAGTGGACGTCCTCCAGCTGATAATAATGAACCTTTATAGCATAAACGTCTATTAACTTTTGAATCTGATTATACAGTCATAATATTCCTAACATAATACTACTAAGCCACATCTTATAAGTGTTTTTCTTCCTCATTCATACCTAGTAGAAAGTTTGCTTCAGTGTGATTGTAATTCGAATATATTCAGAGTAAATAAAACTTTATCGAAAGTGATAATCACGAGTACCCTTCCTAATGTTGATTGTTTGAGAGCTATTAAAAGGGCATTATCGGAAGGTGACCAAAATGTTTTTTCACTTACATGTTCCGATTAAAACGTAGTTGAAATCGATTGAAAGTTCATAAAATAAATCTTAGTTTTAGAGTCGTTAGAATAATTATTTTTAAGATTTTTTCGTTTACTTGTTACATTATATACACGCGATTATTATAGTATTTCCTTTGATTACACTTAGTAATTTAATTTGATTTAATTTGGATGTCGGTGGTCGCGGTCATACATTCGTTGACAGTAGTGCAAAGATATTTATGCCTCATTACAAGAATACTTATTTCGTAATTGTATAGGCACGGCAAGGTTAACAATTTGAGTTTAATAAAATGTGGTTCGCACGATTCGTACGGACCTATCCCACAAATCGCATGAATACATTTTTGTGCAATCAATGCTGTTTAGATATACGCCATCAACCCAAGTTATAAAACCATATCGTAAGATAGATGCAAAATGAGCGTGGTATGTTGACAGAATGGTACTGAAATCCATAAGTTTTCGCAGACGCCTCAGGGCATAAACAAATTAAATAACTTTAACACATACCTTATTTTATTCCCGGGTTCGAATCCCGGTAGGTGCAAGCATTTATATGATGAATATGGATGTTTGTTTCCGAGTCATGGATGTTTGAATGTATTTATGTATGTTTATATGAATTTATATATGTTTAAGTAAGTATATTGTATTAAATATATCAGTGTCTTGTAACCCATAACAGAGGCTATATATGCTTAACTTGGGGCGAGATAATTTGTGTAATAATATTATTATTATATGTAACGTCCATTGAAGTTCATTGTCTATAAAAATATCTAAGAAAAAAGTTGAAAAGACAAGTCGTTTGCTAGTTAACACTGTGCCTGAACTAGGTTAGACAAGGCTAGGTAAAGACAAAAACTACCACCTATTAGGAAATATATCCTTCAGACCTGAGATGAACGAGTGCAAGTAACTCAGCGGGCTTCTTCTTATTATTAAAATAAAATTTCGATACAATTCAATTAATAATTTAAAAAAGCCTGAAGTGGTGGCTCCATTCCCAATATGCTATCACTAATAAAGTAATTTATGTTAGTTACTTTACCACATCAACGTCGTTTAAGAATTCTTTTCAATTTCGTTATACATTTATTTGGAAAAATTTCTGGGATCATGTTGTAATAATAAAATCATGACCCCAAAAAAAAACTTACAATCTCGACTATGAATTTAATCACATAAAAACTCTTTTATACTGATAAATAAAACAATTCGTGCGAAATGATTCCCTAACCATTCAAAAATACACAACGTTAATGTTCAAGTTTTCACTTCTGCCGGCCCTCCCGGAGTGCAATCCGTATTTTTTTTTATCCTTTTTCCAATTATCTTAACTAATTTCAATAGGCTAATTTGAATAATCTTCCTAATATTACTAGCGCTAAACCTTCAGGAAAGTTGATACGGTCTTGCCACAAGAATCTCATGCGAGTATAAAATTTCATAATTACTTCTAGCATGTTTTCACTAATACCGCACACAATTTTTAACCTTAATTAAAATACCTCATTTCAAAGGGCCTCTTGGGATACTTCTTCTGCTGTTGTTATATAGTTATGTTTATATAAGTTTATGTTTAATTTGAAAGTTATTCTTTGGTGTATAAAATAATCAGACTGTATAGGATGTAATAGTTTAGTGTGACCAGGCGATTATTCTGTAATTTTTTTATGACAATAAGGGACGAGATGAGCAGGATGTTCAGCTGATAGTAATTGATACGCCCTGTCCATAACAATGCAGCGCCGCTCTAGATTCTGATCCGAAAATTCTGAGTGACACTACAATTGCGCTCGTCACCATGAGACATAAGATGTTAAGTCTCATTTACAAAGTAATTTCACTAGCTACGGCGCCCTTCAGACCTTAAACACAGTAATGTTTTCACATTCTGATTACATTGATTTATGTTAATATTTCTGCTGTTAAGCAGTCGCTTTAATCTATCCGGCATCCTGTGTAAAGGAGCCTCCCACTGGTAAACTATTACAGATATAAAGAAAATTTTAACTGATAACGACTGATCTTCTTGGCGATCTTTGGGCAGGCCTTTTTCCAGAAGTGGACGTCTTCCAGCTGATGATGATGATCATGATCTACTCGCCGCGACATCGTCTGCGTGTATTCTATAAACAGTCAAAATACTATGCTTGTAATTAACATAATATTTTGTTTTGCCTTTAATATGTTGTTCCGAGCTCTTGTTCATATCCTTGCAAAAAATGAATTAGTTCCATTCAGTAGTTTTTCTACTAATTACTCTTTTGCCTTCGGTATTGTTAGTAGAATACGCAGCAATTATAATTGTAAAAGAAAAATCAATATACGGTTAGTGTTATTATTTTATTATATTATGATTAGGCTCAGGATTGGTCTCCGCTGCGCTCCAACTAGATACCGCACTACCTACGGACAAAAGCTCTTTTACTACGGCAACTATTAGATGCTTGTTTGCGTGGCATCTTGAAACTCAATGGCATCTTTCAAATTTTGTAACATACGCTTCGTGTTATTTTACATTGAAATTAATAAAATACAAAATACTTATTGTGATATGTGATCCCAGTGTCTTTCTTGTTTCTTGTAGTACTATTTTTCCAAACATTTATTACGCAACCCGGCATTTAGATTTCAATTATTAACAAAGTTTAACAAAACCTGTAGCAAGTAAACGTCACATTATTCGAGACCCACTCGAGTACGCCCACTTAGGTGTGGTATTATTTGACGCACTTTGCGACTACGCCTATCTAGTTGAGGCCCAGTGGCGACCAATCCTTAACCTAATCTTACATGTATAGATAACGTAGCTTATGTCGTAGTGCGAACCTCGCTCTACCGGAAGTAAACAAGTTTTGGAATAGTTCTGATTTAGTTTAGAAACAATATGATAGCCGATCAGTAACAAGTTTTGCTTTCAAAGTTTTATCGTATTATGCAACTCGGCGCAATTTATATCTGAACTGAGACAACAATATAACTTGATAATATGTTATACTGTAGCATAAAATATTATCAAGTTCTTCATCTTTAACTTCATCACTAGCCGGATGACGTCCACTGCTGGACAAAGGCCTCCCCAAAAGATTTCCACGATGATCGGTCCTACGCTGCCCTCAACCAACGTATTCCGGCGATCTTAACCACATCATCGGTCCATATTGTGGGGGGCCTACCAGCACTGCGTCTTCCAGTACAAGGTCGCCATTCGAGGACTTTTCTGCCCCAACGGGCATCTGTCCGTCGAACTATGTGCCCTGGCCACTGCCACTTCAGTTTCGCAATCATTTGGGCTATGTCGGCGCAGTTGTGGTACCCATAATATAGCTGGCATTCTGTGCTAAGGAGCCTCTCACTGGTATGATAGATCATGTGCCTACTGGTAAGATGGGATGGATAGTTATTAGATTAAGGATTGGTCTCCGCAGCGCTCCAACTAGATATGGCAGACATAGTCGCGGCAACTAATACTACGCCCAATTGGGCTTACTCGAGCCAGTTTCGAACAATGTGTGACGTTGACGTGCCACATGTTCTGTTAAACTTTATTGAATCAACCAATCATTTCCTTTTAAATCAGCTCTTTATATACTTCAATCAGCTAAATTAAAATAAAAAACCTCTCCACCTTGACGTAGGCCCAATCGTCGACATTCAGTTGGCGGAGCCAGTTAATATAAAAAAACAAAACTTCGTTGATAGTTGAAACTAAAATGCCGGGGTTGCGTAGTAAAACTATGTAAAATTATACCACAAGAAATAAGATCAATAAAAGCTCTAATAATTCACTTTTTTTTACTCTTTTCAACTCTTCTTATATGAAACGTGTACCTTAATGCTAGTTCCTTTCTTATTGCTCGTTATTTTAAATTTGAATTCTCACTACGCAGGAGTTGTTGATATTTACGCATAAAAAGTATTCAAAGAGATATTATTTAACCAATAAAGATACCTACAACTTCGGGGCCATAATAAAAAATAATTGAGGGGATGAGATCTAAGAGAAAATAGTACATTGTCCGTTCAAATTTGCCTTCAAATGCCCATGCATGTAGTCAAAGGAATATTTGGTTTATAAAGATTTAAGAATAAATTTGATTGTATTCACAAAACGTATAAAATGTTTTTTGTGAATCTTAGCAGTTGTAACATACACATTGCATTATTTTGACGATTGCAACGTACTCGTATAAAGGCATAAAAGGCATTTATTTTCTCAAAATTGATTCCTTTAGAATTCTTTTTGATGTCATTTCTAATAACTACTAGATACTACTACCGCTTCGGAAACAAATAGCGCTCTGAGAGAGGAGAAGCAGCGCAAGAAACTCTCCCAACATTCTTTTTTTGCGCTCTTTTCAATAAAAATATACAATATTGTACAGTCATTTCTATCGCTATAAAATAATCATAACCTAGTTCCAGGCTGTCCGATCTCTTAGATATTCAGGCTGTGGAATAATAGGATTTACGACAGAGCCATTATTAATAAAACATTTAAATTTATTTATAGATAATGCCTGAACAGTGGCTGGGACTTTACTATAGAATGTAATAAAATGTATTTACTTATAATAAAAATATTTTGCTTTGAAACCAACAGGAACTAAAAGGTAGGATTATAAAGACGCAAAGCTATTAAAATGAGATCGCGACTTTCTTACTCGAAATGAAATATTAAGTTGGTTAAATTGTTCAACGAGCGGTAAAACTTTCTGTTGTATAGAAGTCTTATTATTTTTCATTATTACACCATAATACAGTAATACCTCTAACTTAAACTTAAAAACAAGATACTTATTTACCAAGTCAATATCTAACCTGGTTTAAGATTATTTACAATCCACATTCTATGTCTTGATATGTCAATCAATACTGAATATCTTATAATTTTAACGCAAGAACGTCATTGTGTTAACACTTTCTACTAGGCTGAATATGCATTTCAAAATGTCAATAATAGTATTTTCTTTTAATAAAGCGAGTGTCACACATTTATTTTAATAAAATTCTTTTTAAAGTATAACTAAGTGTATCATGAATTAAAGCTGTGTTTACATTCGTTTTTTGCGTAAAAGTTCATTTTTTTTTTATTATTTATTTAACACGACGTTTCCGGACTGCAGGATCATGTTTTCGGGGCATTGAAATAATACGTGTTTAATTATTTTAATAAAGTATTTTATTAAAATAATTTTCAATCTTAATTTACAAATCTATAAAGTGTAATAAACTTTTATCCATGACAATTACACAATGCTGAATTTTGGGATTTTTCAAGAACACTGTGCGGCTCTGCAATATGAGCAAGGCTTAGATCAAGGAATGGTCTCTGCTGCGCTCTACCGTACTGCCTAAGAACAATAGTTTTTTCTTACGGCAACTATTAGATGCGTGTGTGCGTGGCATCTTACAAATTTTGTAACTCGCCGACCGCTGCCGCGGCACGCTACGCTTGGATCGTACGTTGCGGTCAACAGTCTATATTTGTTTTTGGTACTTATTAGTGAACAAAAGCTGATTCGCTTATATAACAATAATAAGTTGATTACACTAATGCATAAGATAAAAATAATGACTGTGTAATAAATACAAGAAACAGACCAATCAGAGACGACTTCATATACTAAAAATAAAAATTGTCAAAATATCTTTGCTTTACAATATCACTATTATGTACCCGTGACATTATAATGTCAAGGCTGTTAAATTGTAAGCAATGATGTCGATTGACAATCTACCGTTTAATTATAATACCACCACGGACGAGTAAAAAAATAAGGACTCCGTGTCACCTTACATAAGAGTGAGGCACCAAAACAAGCCGGTAAACGTGTAAATACCCTACGCACATACTTACACTAATACAAGCCGATCGGCCGCAATTATGAGATTTGCCATCGTCAGTATGCGTCGCAATAAAATATTTTAAAAATGCTGTCGTGCGTTGTGTTAAAGTGTTAAAACAATACTGTAAAAGTATTTGTGAATATTTGATTATTTAAGGCAGAAAAAATTGTGTAACTGATATACCCCGTAACCGCACACACATTAGCATAAAGGTGCTTCACTTGCTAATATCACGGCGTGGAGTCCTTCTTTTATTTCTAGTCCGTGAATATTACTAGTGAAATTATAATATCACGGCTTCGTCAATATACCTACGACATACATATTTTTCAAGATGTAGATACATATACTTGACCACAACTTGATTAAACTTGGCAGCAAAACAACTTTATCATATGATATAGAGACTTCAATTCCTGCGATACAAATCTAGATAAACCACGCGATATTCAACTTTGACATTCAAAGATAAAGTCTAAAAGATTAGAGCTTCGCAATCGAACTATCAGATCGGGTAAAGGCGTCTTAAGTCGAACTGGAAGGTGATGAATATGACCTTGAAGAGAATCTCGAAAATGCCCGGCTTGCGAACTCGAGAGGTTTCGAGAGGGCCTTTGTACCTTACCACGATGATTCTTGAGCGAAGGCCTATCCATAAATAAGGCTATAGTTTTTTATTATATACAGGTTTAAATTCTTTTATCTCACAGGTTTGCGATGTTCTTATACCTTTTGTCTGGTCGCTAACCCTTGAGACAGTAAAGATTTATTTTTATTCGACGTTTTAAAATATTATTATTATTGTACATCCCTACTAATATTATAAATGTGAATGTAAGTTTACTTGTTACGCTTTTACTATCGAAGATGAAACCATGAAACTTTGTATTAAAAATTTTTATTTGTTCGAACATTTTTGAAACTTTGACCTATATGGGGATGAAATAGGAGAATAAAGTTCACATGGAAATATTTATACTACTACAAGGGATATGAGCTGTATTTGAAGAGCGCTGCATTTGTATGTGTATTATTTGAAAATATCGTTAAGGTAATCGTCCCACTTCTGACAACTAATGTGGAAAAGCCGTATAATTTACCGGTTAGTGAAAGATCAATAAAAATATTATTTCATAAAAATAACGATATTTTGCTTAAGAAGTATAGTTAAGAGTACTCGTGAATATTTTTATTCCACCGGTATTCGTTAGCCCAAGTGCTATCGGTCAATCGGAGCATTCTGTGAACTCGAATTGTGTCACGAACGAGCTCGCTATGATGAAAGAAATTCATAATTATAAATACTTTTAAAAATATTTGATTAAGTGCCATTTCAAAGAATTTTCAGAAACATTCCGAGATTTCTCAGTTCTTCTAATGACTTTAAGTAAATAGGATTAAAGCAATCTTGTTAGTTAAATTATTCTGGTTGAAGTGGTTTAAATGTTTTTCTTTCTCTCTCTTTTGATGCCCGTGAGATTTATACAGGAAAAGAGACGCGCTGAGTTTCTTACGCCAGTCTTTTTTTAGGTCTGAGGCATATTTTTTAGAATGGGTGATACAGGTTTTCTAAAACCTTACTTACCGAAAAATTATGTTTGTTTTATTGTTGATAAAACTAAAGATGCTTTGTGTTTTTCTGCTATGTTGGGGAGTCTTTATTTGATTTCGTTTATATTTGTTCATCAGTTTAGAATTGTTTTTACAATAGGACCAATTCGGGGAAACGGCGGATATATAGGTGATAAAATGCAAAATAAATTGTCGAATTGTTGACTTCCTTTTGTCTATGAAATTGCTTGAAAGCGAGAGGCTGCCCGCAGTTTCCATCATCATTATATCAGCTGGAAGATATCCACTGCTGGACAAAGGCTTAGATCTCCTTTAGGTCACGATAGGAGTATTGCATGAAGTTGTAATGGCACAATTCAGATCTACTTTTTTGTCACTCATAAGTCAATCTTTACAGTAAAACATGACAAACATGTACAAAATTTTATTAGTATATTCAAGGGGTAAAATCCCATAAAACCGCCCCTCTACTATAAATTCCTACCTTTTCCAAGTGATGTGAGTATATCCTATAATTTACCGGTAAACGTAAGATAAATAAAAATATGTATAATATTTCATTTTATTTTGTTATGATTGCTTCTCTTTTTAAAAATTAAAATTAAATTAAGATACGTCACAACAATTGTGAAAAACTTGTAGAAATTGACGTACGTGATTTTGAAATCCTATTTTGAATTAAAATATTTGAATCCAAATTTGTAATAATTTTTGACAAGCCTAAACTTAAAGTTTGAATAAGAGCTTAAAAAGTATTTATGAATTGATATAATAAGGTAAAGAAGTTTTGTACGGAAAACACACATCCTTTGGTGTTTTAATTCGTATGTTAATATAATCATGCCGTTAAGATATTTGCATAGGTGTAGTCAGAGTTTAGCTTTTACGACATTAATTTATATTGATGGGCTCGGCTTCGGCTGTGGTTTCGGTCTAAAACATTATTTATTCCATTAAACTTATAGAGTTTCGCACAGCGGATAAAGGTTTTATTCATACCCGCTGGGCTTTGAATCTGTAGATAGTATTGTGTATGCTTTTAATAAATCCAGGATGAAAATGTACCTAACTCATATATGTACGTATTACAATATCTATTTCTGTTACCCTAAAAGGCAAAGATTAGTGACTGATCGTAGGATACGCGAACATCGATTTTTTATATATGTGGAGCTAATGTCCATAGCATATCTCAAATAACTTTTCGTGTAAGAATATTGAATAAAAATAAAATAAATTGGGATACCAGCACGTGGACAGATGAATCTGGTCTTCTCTCCATTTTAGCCGAAGACGTTCACTGCTGGACAAAGGCTTCCCCCAAAGATCGTCATGACGATCGGTCCTGTGCTGCCCTCATCCAACCTAATACAGCTATCTACGTTTTCTGGTACGTGGTCGCCATACGAGAAGTTTACTGCCCCAACTGCCATCTGTCCGTCGAGTTATGTGCCCTGCGCCACTTCAGGTTCGCAACCATCTGCGCTATGTCGGTATTAAAAGCCTTCGTATTCAGACACTCTGGTATTTTAGACGAGATTTTACGGAGCTTACCAAACGCTGCCCATCCGAGTTGGATTCGACGAGTGACCTTTTTCCCGAAATTCGACCTGCCCAACTGGATCATTTGTCCGAGGAGTAGGTGCAACATAGACATTAGACATCATCTTCGTCTTGTCGTTTTGATTATTTATCTGGAACCAATATTTTTTTGATATAGCAATTCGCAATACAAATATGTCAATCAATGACATTTCATTACATATGAAAATTCATACAATGAGCGGGCGTGGGGTATTTAATTTATATAACTAAAGAATGTTTGATGGATCAGCACTTGTAGTAAAATTTGTTAAAACAAATATAACAAAGGCATTCTAAACACGAAAAGATAAATTAAAAGTAATATTTCCCACTGAAAATAGAGCAAAATTAATTTATCTAATGGCTACATAACGTGTGGTGTTGTCGGTGCTTTTTGGCACGACTCATTTTAATAAAAATATTGATCCTTTAATAGTGTGCTTACTAATAATTTACTTAGTCTAACCATAACTTCTGTTACAAATAAAGAGCTTTTATTTGTTTTAAGTAATTACTTTAATTTTAAGTACTTCATGCAATCTTATTATATTTTCATCGGCCTTAGAAATAAACTGGGTATAAAGTTTTACCTGAGAATAAACCAAAAATATGCGAAATGCTTACAATACACACACCTACATTATCTTTGGACCTCCCTGGAACGTGACGCCTCCGCCCGTTCCTCTTTCACCCCCTCGCGCTGCCCTGTTGCGTCAGTACGGTTTGCATTACAGATATTTACGCAGTTATCACTGCTTTGTTTTTGAAATTTTCATTCTGTTTCTGTTGATCTGTGTCGCCAGAATAGTACTGCCAGAAAAATAAATACTTTTTTACCTAACCACGATTGATTCATTAATTTTTCATCATTTTAATAATAATAATAGCATCACAACACAACACCTTAACATCAATCTATAATACTGATAAAATAAATCGGTGTTTTTTTATTAATAATAATATCATAGTGATGCTTGTTATGCACACCGTAACAAAGCGACGATATGACGTCATCGAAGTCAGGTCGAGAGATAATAATATGACCGGGTAGTATTTTTGCTTATGAATTGGTTTTTTACATTTAATCTAGTCGCTTGATGCTTCGTCGTTCGCACCGCGCAGATTTTCACAAGTAACTCAGCGGGCTTTTTTTATAAAAATACTAGCTGACCCGACAGACGTTGTTCTGTACATAATAAATAAAATACTGTTTTTTATGAATTTAGTAACTTAAGATTTATCAATCTACATACCGTTGGTAGTCAAATGAGGCACTTAGAAAGATATAAAACTTCTAATTAGTTATTCATTTGAAACTATTATTTCAAATTGATTTCTGAACGACGGGGGACACATCAAAGGAAAAACTTAATTTTTGTTTTTATTTTATTCCGAGCATTTTCATATTTATTCACCTTTTAAACCTTCTCTGGACTTCCACAAATAATTCAAGACCAATTTTAGCCAAATCGGTCCAGCCGTTCTCGAGTTTTACTCGGGCTTTGGATTTGGATTTGGCGAGACTAACGAACAGCAATTCATTTTTATATATATAGTAATCCTTTATTCAACTAATAATATGAGGTACAAAATGTTTTTGTGCCCTACCATCTGCGATAGGATACCCTGAGTTGCAGAGGCTAGGTCCTTCCGAAAGGCTATACATTATTAAACATAATTAGCAAACTCACTAAAAAGAGGTATGTGTGTGTGCGTGTATGTGTATGTGTGCGTGTGTGTGTAAGTGTGTGTGTGTGTGTTTTTTTTTTAAGTATTTGTTAGTATGTCAAACTGTGCACAAGATTAAATAAATGTTAGTAATTCAATATTAAGTTTTAATTTTAAGAACATTTTCTGTATCTTCGTATTTTAATACTATTAGCCATGATTTTAAAGATTTTGTTAACGAGAATTTATTTATTTTACTTATATTTTTATTATATTTACTGAAGTAGTTGTAAGCGTATGCCGAATTAAATTCATATTGTTACTGAGCAAAGCCTGTTTTAGTGATTGTGGTACGAAATGTGTTTATTCTGTTATTTTCATTAGAATTTATATTACTTTTTACATGCAATCTTGAAATTATTCCATAAATATATTGCTGACGGACACTAAGAAGTTTACTCTCTTCATGTAATTGGTTGGTTGGGTACCTAAACGGCTTATTGAAATTTGTTTTTAGTAGAGTTCTGTGCGCTCGTTCTAACTGAAGCATAAACGTTTTTCCAGCTCCTCCCCACGCACAAATGCAATAGGTGCATGCATATGCATAAATGCATGATTGGAACACCATCATAGTTGTCTCGATGATATAGATGTAGATAAATTGTGGATTACAATGTAATATCGTTATCGTACAATAAACATTTAAAATAAAAAGAGCCTGAGGGTCTCCGCTTCATTCTCAGTCTGTGGTTAAATCATTTATGTCATAATAACCTTTCCCACACAAATGTTATTTAACAATTCTTTTAAATTTCGTAACACATTTGTGTTTTACATGTTCTGGGATCATATTGTAAAAGCATATACATCGCCCATTAAAAGACTCACTAACTTGACTTTACCGAGTAGTAGGCATATCAAGTTTATGTTTGTTCCTCGTGTTAACATTATGATTGTCACAGTTTCTAGCAAATTCCTTAATGTGCTTGTGAACATATAGAACATTATCAAGAATATATTGAGATTCGACAGTCAAAATGTTTATTTCTTAAAAAATCTCTATTAATGATTCTTAATAAGCACTTAAGTACATATTGTTAGAAAATCATAGCAACTCCGTTGATTGACCTCTTATTCTAAAATCTTATGTCGACCATATCACTAATTTTAAACAAAATGGTTATTTTCATTATTTAGTTTGTCTGCCATACATAAGAGGCATAAAGGCATAAAAGGCATTTATTTTCTCACAATTGATTCATTTATAATTAATACATTTTGGTGTAACTTCAAACACTACCACCGCTTCGGAAACAAATAGGAGAGAGAAGAAACGGCGCAAGAAACTTTCCCAGCATTTTTTTGCGCTCTTTATCCTTATTATTTTATTACTACATTTCAGAAACATGTTTTAGCTTATTAACTTTGATTACATATTGCCGGTAGCTTTAGAGTACATTATTCCTGAATACTTACATTTTTTTTCTTTTACTACATCATTGCTACAGAACAGCGTCTGTCGGGTCAGCTAATATAACATAAATAACAATAACAATATAATATAAATTATAAGAATTGCATAAGATCTATGTATATATTACTCCACTTATGAAGGCCGTTACAAGCTGTATTAAAGAAAAAACTTAAAAAGAAACCGTGGCTCAAGTTTGAACTTTTTCTTGAATCAGAACTTTAAAATATATACTTTTTCTTATGGCAACTTTTTCGACAAGTTTATATTGATTAACCCAACTTAAGTTTTAATAAATTTCGATAATATAATTGTATTTGAAGGGCAATTTTATAAAATAATCAATTCATCAAGTAAGGATTACAGTTATGATTTCCTCACCTGTCTCAAGTGATCAATGCATCGCGCAAGTTATTATTTATTTGTGTACCACAGTGTCTGAGGACGAAGGTTTATAACCAGTGTGTGTTGCCAGTGATAACATATGGAACGCAGACGTGGCCACTAAGGAGGGCAATGGATAGGGCTATACTCGGAGAACCAAAGACACCTATATAGCTCAATTGATTGCGAAACTGAAGTAGCAGTGCACAGGGCACATAGCTCGACGCACAAATGGCCGCTAGGGTCGTAAAGTCCTCGAATGGCGATCTCATACTGGAAGACGGAGTGTTAGTAGTCCACGGATCGATGATCTGGTCAAGATCGCCGGGAAAGGTTGGATGAGGGTAGTGCAGGACTGATAGTCGAGGAGATCTTTGGGGGAGGCCTTTGTCGAGCAATTCCGGTTGAAATAATGATGGTGATGATTATATTTTCATAATAAACTAATTTAAGTTTGTTTTGAACTTTGAATCGAATTTGAAAATGATGTTATAAATATCTATACTAGACGTGCAAGATATATATAGTGATATATATATCCTGCCTTCAATGCAGTGCCGCTCAGGACTCTTATAAAACTAAGAATTTTGAGCGGCATCGCTTTTACTCGTCACCTTGAGATATAAGATGTTAAGTCTCATTTGCTCAGTAATTTCACTAGCTATGGCGCCCGACAAATGGAAAGACAAAAATTGCTGATACGCTCTGCTTGGAGGCAAGTGTAGGACTGTGGTAGGTACTACAAACTTGTCGGTTTCCTTCAAGTTTCCGACTGGTACATGAATATGTTTAGTATTTATAATTATATTATACAGATAGAATCAAAAGATATATAAATTATTTTAATATTTTGGCTATTTATGATATTTGCTAAAAATATTGTTTGGATATTGGCGCAGTGCGATTTGATCGGGCTAGTATCGCGGTACACTACGCCTCAAATCTTTTATATTGCGTTGCGAAAAAGATTAATAAAGCATTTAATTTTGATGCCGTTAAGTATTAAGCGATGGTTTATATTTAAGTATTGCATATGTGAGTTTTTCTGTATAGTAATAATTATATTTGTTGGATGCGATTACTAATTGTGACAGTAATCACGACCATCATGTTCACGAAGCATCCTTACACAAACAATGAATTCAAGCTCTAAAGGTCGATGCATCCAATATACAATAATTTATATTTATTCTTTATTTATAACTTTTTATGAAATATTTGATGTTTAAAACGCTTTTAAGTTTGAACACGATTCTTATATTGGATGCAGCACCTTACAACATACTTTTTTTTGTATATTACAGCCATTATAAAATACTCTATTGATTGAAAAGAGTGCCCGTTGATATTCTTGTATGTTCTTCTCACGAGCTCTACTTTTTCCGAACATTTGTCAGGTTGAGTAATAAATATTTATAGTGACGATTCAAAGGCGCTTAGTTTAAGCCTAATTGAATAAAGTTTATTTGAATCTGACTTATTAAGGAGTTCCAATGCCCGAGACTTGTTCCAGTGGCCAGTTGTGGCCTTCGTCATCAGTTCCTCAAAGGCATTTATTTTCTCAAAGTTGATACCTCTAGAATTATTTTTGATGTCATTTCTAATACTACCACCGCTTCGGAAACAAATTGCGCTCTGAGAGAGAAGAAGCGGCGCAAGAAACTCTCCCAGCATTCTTTTTTGCGCTCTATTTAATATAATACTACATAATATTGTACTGTCATTGTTATTGCTATAAAAAAATCATAAACTAGTTCCATGCTGTGCAATCACTTAGATATTTAGCTGTGGAGTAATATGATTTACAACAGCGCCATTTTTTAATAAAATATTTAAATTTATTTATAGATATTGCCTGAACATTGGCTGGGACTTTATTATAAAAGTTATTTACAAGCAATCCCTTATTTCTAGTGTTATAATAATGTAAATCACTATTAATAGCAAAAAGGTGTTTAATATTTTCTATTTAAATCATTAATGTTTGTTATCTTGACTTTGACTTTGACTTTAATGAGTGTTAGTTGTAGGTGGGTAGGGCACATGGTGAACGGGGCTGCGGAGGTGACGCGGCGCTAGTTGGCCGCGCGCTCGGCGAGGTCGGCCGCGGTGCATGTACGCGGCAGCAGGGGGCGCCTCTCTCGCGGGCCGAAAGGTACACCCGAGACTCAAAAAACTCTTATTTTGTCCCACCTTGATGAAAAGCTGTCTTTTAGCCCCTGTTACGAGGCACAAAAGTGACCGATTCTCTCCCGGCAAGACGACTTTTGGCCCTCGTGCCAGGGACTAAAACCGAGCTTTAGCTTTTGAAATTAAGTTTAGTATAAAACGTGCACTCATTTGACATAAGTTTGAAGTAATTACAGTATCGCTATTGGCCACGAAGGCTAAGTTTGCAAGCGAACAGTTGCATAAAACGTAGTGGATCTTTTTTTATTACAAGATTATAGTCGAGTCCCTCCTACCAGGGACTAAAACCGAGCTTTTCATCCAGGTGGGAAAAAAATTGTAAACGCACCACGTGAGATAAGTAGGACATTGCCACCCGCGATTGTCACTCGCCTTCTGCTCGGGTGTCAATATTCCGCGGGTGAGAATGACCTACTTTACTCCGTAGGTGCGTAATATACTAATTTTTATGCTTATGTCACTCAAATTGAAGCAATACATCAGTATAATGACACTCTATTCATATATAAAGACATAACTTAGATAATTAATACGTCTAGATAGAGTCTCTTGCTGTTAGACAACCGATAAAAACAGGCCAGGAATATTAGTTTAGTGTGCGTGACAAACTACGTCTTATACTCGCGATTTGTATTGTGTTAGAGTGCTTGAATTACTCAAAATAGAGGTTAGTTCTAAACTCACAGCTCTGATATCTATCTAGACGTATAAGTGATCTAAGGAATATATCATTCGCAGTCTGAAAGCGGAACAACGGCAAAAGTGTGCTAAAAGACAATTTAAGCACACTTTTTTGCTGCTTATTCAACAAGGATATTTTACGCAACTGAAGTAAATGCGGCAATGTATAAGATATAATAATCGAAGCCTATGGTGGCTTTGTTTTTATACGTTGTGATTGGCCTATATATATAGAACGACGTTGCATCAATATAATGCGTCATGAATCATGAAGTTAAATAGAATTCAATACAAAATATTTACTTTGTTAAAACAGATCTTATATTATATTACAACCCTTTTGTTATACCAAACGTATTATAAGGCATAAAAAGCATTTGTTTTCTCAAAATTGATTTCTTTAGAATTCTTTTTGGTGTCATTTCAAATAAGATTATCAATTCGGAAACAAATGGCTCTCTGAGACATAAAAAATGGCGCAGTAAACTCTCCCAGCATTCTTTTTTTATTGTTTTTGGAATATGTACATTTTATCCACAGATATTTCTACAATTGAAATATTGAGATAGAGAATTCAAACAAATATAACTTACAAATTTAATATCTAATATTATATTAATAAAGTATGTATATGACATGGCGATATCAATATAATATGACGTAGCGCTACGCTACGTAGGCAATGAACGGTATGTTAAATTGTAGTACGTGACTGAGTACTCGTAGCTGAGTTTCAACTACTACACTACGACAGGCTATGCTACGTTAGCCTGTTGTACCTATATAATATAGTTAAGTGTATAATATTTTGTTTTATTCATAACAATTACAGTATACACAAAACTAGGTTTAATTAGCGTCTAAAAACCACATAGCTCATACAAAAAATGATATTAATTAGTTAAGAATACGTCACAACTTATTCTATTATCTAACTTAAAAAAATTGAGATTTTTAGTTGTTAAATTTTATTGCTCAACTAAAGGCAGCTCACTAAGTAGACTGCAGGTGAATTATACATACTTCTAGATATGCAACAGAGAAATATTGTTAAAAAATAATAATAAATGAACAAAAATTATTCCAAGACTAGTAAAAAGTTGTTCACAGCTACATATATGCGGTTGTGGCTTTTTGTGATATATTATAGTTTCAGTAATACATCGTGAATAAGGAACTTTTTTGATTGTTCTTGGTATCATTATATCAAATTCACGAAGCTTTATTAAATGTGCTATTCAACCACTTTGCCAAAGTTGATCAATTGTAGAAACTATACAAATTTTTCTTGTATTTTTCATCAATGCACGCTGCAACTAGAGTTGTGTTTTACGACCTGTATTGCTTCAGTTTGAGTCTAATTTAATTAAATATCCGAAAACTTTCAATAACAAAATAATAATATTTTAAGAGAGTTTCCATAATAGTTCATTAGATTAATGTACAGTATGACTAATGAGACACTAACGATATTAATTAAAGATGTGTGAAATAATGCGGTGATGTAACCGCACCTTTATGTCAGTTGAGCGTAAGCGCCGACAGGTCCGTGACTCCATCCTACCGCTTCCTACTTCCGCGCCCCGCTATTTTTTTTCGTCAAGTGTAAATAATCTCGAGTCTCGTAAATGTCATATCAGTCATGTTGTATATTAAATACAAAACCTACACGGAAAGGTTTTTATTCAAATATTGTATATCTATTCGGATTGATAAGTAAAGTGTTAATAACTTATAATTAGTGATGGCCACAATTATATCCTCAAAATATATGGGAACATACTGCGGAAAAACCAAACACAAAACGATGACCGGTAAGCTATTTCAGAGATTCTTTGGGTGCAATTTCAACAAGAATTTTCCTGCACTAAGAAACTGTGTTACGAAACTTATTAAATGTAAGAATTAATCATTTATTCGGAGCACTTTGAATATCACACTGAATAGTAAAGTCACTTAGGTATTATACATCCTAGAAGAATATCATTGTTATAACATCTTAAATCTTTTGATATTCGATTTGAAACATCTAACTTTTCGGATCAAACTCACTGTTGCACTAGTGTTCTTAGTAGGGGTAAAAGAAATAGTAACTAATAACGACAATAGAGTACCAATCTAGACTCAAATTTTCGTATATATAATACAAACACAGTATTGTACATTCATTTGCTATGCACGTAGCGGTAATACTAATATTTGTGTAATTTAACATAATATACAGTATTTTAGAAACCTTAATGATGCCTTACGATAACCGGAAGAAGAAGAAAAAGGATTAAACTATGAAGTTGCCGATTTGTACTGAAAAATTAGCATTGTTATCTATACGTTGTTGCCATCTAATACGTAGGTCATTTATGCCTTTGCGATAGAACTGTGGTGATCTAGATTCGACAAACTGTGTGAAAGCATTTTGTACTGCCTCCTGAGAAGATAACTTTTTATCCCGTAAGAAATAGTTCCTCGTACGCACGTAGTCCAAATCACAAAAAAAAATAGGAGTCCGTTGGAGCAAGGTCTGGCAAATACGGAGGGTGAATGGTTTCTAATTCCAGTTCCTATAGAGTTAAAATGGTTTCTCATGCTGTATGAGGTCTCGCGTTATCATGGAGCAAGAATGGTGAAGGTCAATCAAGAACACAAGTTTCAACACGCGTTTCTTTCTGCAGATCAATCAAATCATGAGGCACCCATTTTTCAATTTTTTTTTATTTTATTGATTTGACGCAAATAAGTCAATTTTGTTGGTAAGGTAACGCTAAACCGTGCCGATAACTGCTCGGATCGGCTACCACCTTCCCTTCTCTCTTTCAATTCATTTTTATTCACCTTTGTGGGCGGGCGGTCTTCCACGTTCGTTTTTCAAATCAAAGTTTTGCTTTTGGTTTAAACGCTGTCGTAACCCACCACGAAAGCGTTTAAACCAAAATAGCACAGTGCGTTCATTAGCAGTCCCTTCTCCAAATGCAACATTGATATTGCGAGCTGTTTCTGCCGCTCTTTCCGCGTTAGCGGTAAAGAACTACATAGGTAACATGTGAAAAAAGTTTCACTCAAAAATCTCAAACCATGAAGGCTCTATGTCAATTCGAAGTACATATTACAATAAAACGGCAATTTCGTACTTTAACGTCTATTATTAAGTCATGACCTTATGTTTTTATTACTTACGCATAAACTTAATCCTAATTGAAAATTTTTTGAAGAAATTTAAGTATTTGTTATTATAAACTTTCAATCGGTCATCGTAAAGCATGTATATGCTTTTGCAACGGCAAGCGTCTTTAGTATGATAGTACTATAAGGCTACATAACAAACTGTATTGATTTGTTTGTAATATGTGGCAGTTTGATACTTTATTTATTTAATTCAGATGACAAGTGACAGGCCAATATCTCTCTATTTGAGTACTTAAAATCAATTACAGGTAAATTAGAGACTCTAGAGACGTTTTTGCATCCGTATGTGTGTGTGTGTGTGTGTACGTGTACAGTCAGCACATAAATACACAAACCAACGATCCTTTTATATTTTTTATAGAAAGGTTCTTCATATGGAAGTAATACTTAGTTTTAAATGGTATTAAATTAGGGAATATTAATATTAAACGTTATTTTTAATTCTTAATTTCTTCAACCCCTGACATAGTTACTACTACTGAATCAGTCATTTATAAATGACCCCCGAATTAATTTCAGTTTTGATAACGAGTTATTCATTGATTAAAGTAGAATTATTTTATCTTACATATACATTCGAAGTCACCATTTTTATGTATTACCACCACCACCACCAGTTTTATGTCGTTATGCCTTGTGAATCAAATATTTTTTTCTAAAACCATATATTGTGAAGCTATTAATTAGGAGCAGAGTAAAAATTATGTGCAATTAATTATATTTGACAAAATTTTCAATCCATTATTCAATTGGATAGGCAGCCTTAGTCTGGTCTTCGTGCTTCACTAGCCCACCGTGATGATCGATTAGAGTTACATTATTAGATTTAAAAGTGAGATAATAAGAGATATATTATCATATTTAAAACTGAGATTGTAAAATGTGTAGATTCTAAGAGATATCTCTTCGATTGGATTCACAGATTTAAAAGTGATATAGATTATCAGATTTAAAAGTGAGATAATAAGAGATATAGATAATCAGATTTAAAAGTAAAATAGTAAGATATATAGATTATCAGATTTAAAAGTGAGATAACAAGAGATATGTTTGTTAGGCGCGCCAACACGGCCGCCTGCCCGCGCCGCTGGGCTCGCGCCCACACAGCCCCATCCACCCAGCACCAACCGGCGTCCGAGCATTCTCCTGCCAGCACTGGGAGTCCCGTCTCCTCGCACCACCTCGGTTCCCCCCCGCCCTCGTCAACGAGCCACAGTTGCCATGCGACGTCGTCGAGGTACCCGTATGTATAAAGCATGTAAGTGTTAGCTCGATGTCGCTAATTGCTTTGCTTTCCCAGATATAGGTCCGGCATGATTTGGTGTAGCATGTGATAAGGCTGTGTCGTTGCTAAGGATTCTCCCCGAAACACGTCATTTTCTGTATAATATTGAACTTGAAACAACCATTTGTGTACTATATTGTACTAATTCAAAGCATATTAGATCCATCACGGATTATATTGTATTCTATTGTTCAATCCATTTGTATTTCAGTGATTATCACAGCATATAATATTCCTATAAATAAATTTTCACGGGATTGTCTGGTCGTCTCAAATATATTATCTGTGTGTAACTATTTTGATCGAAGTTATCAAGTAAAGTCGAGGTGAATAGTTGTGTTAACAATTTTCAGTCTTTTGCAGTCATTTCTAGTGGTCGACGCGCAAAAATGTAAGTATGAAACAGTGAAAATGAAATAAGTAATCCATGTTGCTTTACGTTATCAACGCAGCTAAATGTGTATTTTTAAACTTAAGTTAGCCTAAGACGTCGAGTACTTTCATAGTACTTGACCCAACTACATTGTGTGGAGTTACTCCATGTAACGTTTTTATGTCTTAATATTAATGTTTGTTGGCTTTGTATGTCATTAGAAATAATATTTATGAACTAGCTGTTACGCGTAATAACTGGTTCATATATGGTTTAATGTTAATTAGTGCTTAAAGTTTATGTGTAGGATTCGCATGAGACAGTGCAATAAATTAGATCAGTGTTTGGTGTTTTAATCAATTAAAACATTCCGTTATATAGCTTAGCGAAACTGAAAGAAATGTGATGGGTCATAAGTTAGGCTGTTGAGATGATACGAGGCCGGCCATGAAACAGCGACATCTCGTGGACAAAGTCAGGTGGAAGGTGTTCAAGAATCAAAGACTCCGACTGGACATACGAAACGAAACATAAAAACAATGAACGAACGTTAAACAGACACTGAACAGCCAAATTGCGTTTGCTTCCAAAATCGTTCATTAAAAACATATCGATAAAAACATATTTAAACGCCTTTTCTTGTGCCTATCCAATTCTAAATATATCTCTAGATTTTCTAATAACTGTGATTTATAAGTGATAGTGTGTCTGTAAATAAGAGATTTAGGGATTAGTTACGTGTTCGTGTTCGACCATTCGCGTTGGATCGTTCTTATTTTGTGCTCAACAAAGCCACAAACTGGCAAGTATGCAAGCTGCACTTATGATACGAGCAAAATCCCGGGAGAGACGAAAACAACGCCTCAAGCGAGGCATCAAGCAGGAAGTACCCAGCAACATAGCTACGAAGACAATAGCACCATTTCCAAGATATCCACCGACCTCTTGGGTATGTATATAATTATGTATTGCATGACGCGTGAATTCCAG
The DNA here is from genome assembly GCF_905404315.1 of Leptidea sinapis. Classification (NCBI taxonomy): domain Eukaryota; kingdom Metazoa; phylum Arthropoda; class Insecta; order Lepidoptera; family Pieridae; genus Leptidea; species Leptidea sinapis. Next base: position 31,032,328 of record NC_066312.1, on the reverse strand, counting down.
TTTTAAGTGTTAAACAAGACTTAAAAATGTTAGCGTCCCCTTGCATGAGCGGAATAATACAAATGAGATGAAGCATTCTACAACAAGACTAACACTTAAATAATATTTACTAAAGTAAGGTCAACGAGACGGGATAAAGAATGTAAACAAAGTTTCAGGGGTTCGAAACATTTTTATTTGAATAAACTATATACACATTATGGATTACCTATTCTTATGGTTGTCGTATGTACTAGACAAAGATGATTCGTCGGCAGAGTCCGAATCAGGCGAATTTATAACAATATAGCTCAGTAAAGGTACGGTTGTTTACATTCGTTATTTCGTTTCGTTGGCCTTAATTTACATATATAATAAAACCGTAGCAAACTTAAGACTTCCGAATAAATATTTTCTTAAAGAATATTTGCTGTGTATTTTACAAACAATACCGAAACCAAAAATGAAGTTCTGCTTCTCTCTCGTCTCTTTCTCTACCATTTTTAATAAGGTCACTTATAACAAAACGAACCGTGTTGTCTACGTCTGGTGTCAACAGGTCGACATGGTACTTCATTTTTATTTATTTATTAATTAGGAAGCCAATGTGCATACAAGTATCTTAATCGATGGACACTTTTAAAAAATCTTTTACAATGTTGTACAGCAAATAGATATAATAAAGCTAAAGATAATGTTGAAAAGAAAAGCAATAACTATGAACAATGACTAACCATCTCGCAGTTCCTTAATCAATTTTTAACTTCTTTTTTTAAACATGCGGCAGAATGTCGACAAATATCTATGTCAGTTCTTTTAGCCAAATTGTTGTAGGTGACAACTATTCTACACAATCTAGGCCTGAACATCAGCTTGTTCATAATTTGTGATGTGGCATTACGCTTTGGTACCGCCAATCTAACCCTAATCAACAGATTTGGGCGATCACTCCTCCATGTAGTATATTTTTCAGGAAAGAGGGATCAATAAAGTCCCTGCGATGAGACAGTGACGATGTTTTGTACAATTCTTTGTATATTGTAATCTTCACTTCTAAAATGCTGAGTAGGTGTCCTTTTATGTCCTCGTCATATTAAAGGTAAAATTTACTCTTTGACGAAAAGTTCTGCGGTGCCGTTGCCGTACAATCCAATATTCAACAAAATATGTAAACATATAATTACAATTATATGTTCAATAAAGCACTTTTACCTACAAATATGTATGTCAAGTGATAATGTTTATTAAACAGAAACCTACAAAATTGTAGATAAATTTAACAAATTTGTAAATCTTCGACCATGACTATTTTGTAAAGCATATTTTTTATTTAACAGAAACTTGTAGTAACGTAGCCTGTAATTGTATTTTACAATTTGTATCGTTTATTAAACAGGGCCCTGAGTATATTTAGTTATACTTGATATTGAGTCAATCCACATTATTGGCGCAGAGTAGGGGTGGATACTTAATTACGTATGATTAGAATCGCGGTAAAGCTCCACCTGTGTTTTGAGTTTGGAAACTTTTTTCTTGTGTGTTTAATATATTTTAAAAAGGTACATTCATATTACGTGTACATAGCTAATGCGTTTTCTAGGTTGATCCTGCTTTGATAAATCAGATTTTCATGTGAAATGGTAGGTTAATTATTATGGCTCTACCTATTAATTAAAACACAAACTACAATAATATCATTGATTACTTGCATCACTATGTGGAATAATTGATACAACATCGACGCCGAAAACGTACTTTATAGAATTTTGGTCTGTTTTTCTTTGTTAGTCCGGGTAAAACAAAAAAAGTATTTATTAAAGGTATTCATATAAATAAATGAATGAATTTAATTAAATTTTGCATAAATATAACAAGAGCTCGGAACAACATATAGGGTACATACAGTCACATTAGATGTAGACATAGTATTTTTGCTGCTTATAATGATCGCGCGGACGACGTCGTGGGCAACAGCGTGCATAAACATAAAATAGAATTAAGGTCGACCACATAAAACAGACCAGTTTTTAACCAGGCAATCGTAAACAAAATCTAGTAATTTAGAGTATGCCTTAGACCATAACATAATATCATTAATTCCTTTTTTTTATTTAATATCTGGCAAGACTAGTTTATCTTGAGATACTTTTATGAAAGCGAAAATCATTATTATGAAAACTTAGATAATTTATACGTCTAGATAGAGTCTCTTGCTGTTAGAAAACCGATAAAAGCAAGCCAGAAATAGTAGTTTAGTGTAACAAGTGACAAGCTACGTCTTACACTCGCAATTCGTATGACACATTGTGTTAGTATGCGTGAATTGCTCAAAATAGAGGTTAGTTCTAAACTCAATTACTCTTGTAGAAGGACAAACGAGCTTATGATTGCCTAATGAAGTGTCTTCATAATAAAATAAAAACTTTCCTTCAATAATTATAGATTAACTTTAGCCTAATATAATATATAAATTCCAGATATACTTACCGCAAAGAGAAGTAACTAATCATCATAAAGGTTGGATTATTTAACTTAATTCTACTTTTAATTTCCACTGCGGCAGCGACCGTGGAACGCAGAGCTCGAAATGTTGGGGATACATTGCTCTCTATGATCAGCTAGATCACTTGGCGTTGCGTAGAGACGTCGCTTCATTGTGTGTCCTGAGAGTATTCTGAAGAGCTGTTTCATCTGATTTCTGCCGTCAAATTCCACCTTAGCACGTCACGCGACAAATAAGGATATCATCCCCACCATCTGGATGTGTGGCGATCCTCCACAGTGTGATTATCAAGTAACTTTCTTCCATGTACCTACTACAAAGCTGTGGATTGAGCTTCCTTGTGCGGTGTTTCCAGGGCGATAAGCCCGTATAAACCTTCATTAAAAGCGCGTAAGCCTTTCAGAAAGGCCAGCAACATTCCTGTGATTCTGATGTTACAAGAGACTGTGGGCGGCGGTGATCACTTAACATCTAATGACCCGTACGCTCTTTTGTACTCCATAAAAAGTATGTGTGCTGTGTGTAGTATGTGTTATTAATAACCAGCGGTAATAAATAGCGATTCGTTCATATAAATGTTCATTTGTACTTACCAATTGTAGAATCTTATTTACTTCATTATTTTTAAGAGAATCTAAGCTCTATGTATATATTCTTGTATTAAATGTAGAGTTGAGATGTAATAGGTTTATCAAATCGTGGGACGTGGACTGTAGTTGGCTTTAGACGATAGACAGGATTAAAGAAAGTCCATTACTAGTTTTCGTTGCGACTTGCGAGATGGAACGATCGAATCGAATATATGGGCTCTCCGCGACCGCCTTGCTTAGAATAGACTGTGTTGATTCTTAATATTGTTCAGCCTAGCGAAACTCTCTAAGAAAAAAGTATGTGTGTACTTAACGTAAGCGTTAGTTATACTTCTTTGGCCTAACAAAGCAAAAAGTCCTTAAAATGATATATTCCTCGTGCTATTCTTCGTTTGTAAAAAGAACAATATTGTAAAAATCTTTCAACGATGGCTATGGCAATTAATTATTAAATAAAATGTTAAAATTTCACTCTCATCATTTGTCTATAACGCGCCTAAAGAAGTTATAACTTCACAAATAGCGATTAACTTGATTGTATGAAACGTGTGGTCATTAATATAGCTCTAACTGATTGTAAAAAACGGAGATAGCCGAAATCCTCTACGTAAGCAACGGTTCGCTGCAACTTCTGCGCCAATCACCATATATGTAATTCCTACCATTTCAAACTTATGTCAATTCACTGCACGTTTTATACTAAACTAAATTTCACTTTTTACTCAGGCAGTCCTGCCTCTTACTACGTAAAGTAATTATTAACATCCTCTTTGCTATTGATATCAATTTATACTGAATAAATAAGTTATATTCAAATTTTATTATTATAATATTGTAAAATTAATGAGGATTCAACTAGCTAAATTAAATACAGCATTATTACAAAAATACGAAATTATATTTTGGCATGACTTAAAAGATAAAATGACTGAGACTTTTTTGTACATAATTAGTAAGTATCTCATGGTGAAAATGAGTACAATTATTACAAACGCGCTCCTTGGCTACGTCTGTCATTAGAATATCATAGTCTATGAATTGAACTACTCCATTTGAAAGACACGAACCGTCGACGCATCGTCGACTGGTTGATTGAACTAGTCCGTTCATTAAACGCCCATCGCTACTATGTAAAATGCATAAATGCATTACTAAGTAATGAGATACGACGTTGGCTATTCTGTCCAAAGAGGATGCAAATACTCCGTAATAAGAGACGGGACAGCCGGACTGAAATTTTGATTAGTATGAATCGTGCAGTGATTTGACATAAGTTTGAAATAGTAAAAACATTAAGCTAATATTTCCTTAAATAGCGTACAAATAATGCAAAACTTGATTATTACAAGTGAAAAAAAATCCTTTTATTATGACATTAAGGGACGAGACGAGCAGGACGTTCAGCTGAATGTAACTGATACGCCCTGTCCATTACAATTCCCAAAAATTTCTAGCCTAAAAATTCTTAGCATAACTACAATTGCACTCGTCACTTTGAAATATTAAGTTTCATTTGCCCAGTCATTTCATTAGCTACGGTGCCCTTCAGACCGAAAGACAATAATGTTTACACATTACTGCTGCACGGCAGAAAATGGCGCCCACCATATAGGCGGCATCCTGTCCAAAGGTGCCTCCCACTGGTCTTGCAAGATCCCATTTTCCTTCCAACAATTTGGCTATTTGTGTGGCATATATTTTAAGCCTTATCTTTGGAATTTTGTAAAAAAAACTTATATGGTCTTCAGTTAATTTAGAAATTATTCTTATCGCTCGATATCCCAGGCTATCCTTCAAGTGATCCCATTTTGCAAGTCCAGTAGCATTATTTATTTTGAATTGTGTTTACACTTAATTAATTGTTTCTAAGACGTCTTCAAGGCGTATTGATCATAAGTTTTGTTCTTAAAAGCTGACTACATATGAGGAAAAGCTATGTTACTACAAGTTACTGAGCCTTGAGAGTCGTCACAACTTGCATGTCCTAACGACTCTAGTCGGACATTCATCTAAAAGTTCCCAATCGGTCGTCAAGACATGAACAGCCTTTTACTATTCCGTTCTGTAATAATAACGTGTCCTTCCACAACCCTATCTATACAATATGTCGTCAATACAATGCCCTGCTACTCGAAAATCGTGAAGTACCCGACATTCACAATTCATCTGTTTGGAAATGGAAATCTAGTTAGTTTAAATTCCTTAAGTAGTTTAAATTATTATAAAAATTATCTTAATATGCCCTTATTTGTCCAAATATATATCTTCTCTCTCTGTTTCTAAGGCTAAAAGCTAGTTTTAAGATCGCTATTATTATTGTATTTTAATAGAGTTTAATAGTTATTTAATTCTGCTAAACATGCTGTGTACACACTCTCTTGGAGGCCTATCTTATATTTAGCTGATAGTTTTCTTGTAAGTTATGTATTTCTTGTAATGCATGTTTACCTATGTATGTACCTATTAAAATAAAATAATACATTTTATCAAAAGAAGCGGATCATACAATGGAACAAATTCTTCGTTGATAATAATAATGTGATTTTCAATTACTTCTTCACCTTACTGGCAAATAATAAGCCCTTGATTCATGTAGAAGAATTCTAATTGCATTTCTATTATAAGCTTCATCACACACCATAGCCACTGTAATTATTCTGGCATTTATTAATTCATTGATTATTTATTTTAGCTGTTTTGCCAATTCATCCCCTTTGGTACCCGATGCTGAAATCTGTTGGAGATAAGTTGCTTGAAACTCTTTATTAATCTACGAATAATAACTTGAGCATGGTCAGTTAAGTATTTTTGCTATTTATAGATAGAAGTGTGTATTTACGAGCAAAATTTTCGTTTTGAGTTTAGAACAACATGATGCAAACACAGTCAAATTGAAAAGTAAGGTAATATAGCTTGATGTAAGCCTTTTCTATGCTCTTCTCAATTTACCTTCCTTATACCACATTTTCTACCCTTTCTTAACGTATTGAGATTATAAATAACTAAACTAAATTAAGGAAAAAAATAAGCCCACTGAGTTTTTGCAACCGTTTTCTCAGGTCTGAGGCATAGGTACTATTTCGAATGGGTGGTAGGTGTTTAGACGTTCACTAAGTGATTTTAAATCCTATTTAAATTTGAGTTTGTAGACTCCGCTCTTAGATTCTCTCTCTCTCTCTCTCTTGTCGCGCATTCACCAACTTGCTACTCAAGTCAAGGGTGCGTTATGAAGTTTAATTCACTGTTCATCCATATAAGAGACCTAGATATAACATAACACGAAATTACGAAATATTTGTTCGTCAAACAGCCCCGCGTTTGAGTAGCGACGTTATTCAAACCAGTATTTCCATTAAAGTGGCACTAATGTTGTAATTTTTCCTCTATTGAGCAACAAGCAATTCATCAGAGAACTGCGTCCTATTCACAAACACGCATTGTTCGCGAGTACTGCATTTGTGACATAAAGCTATGAAATGTACCCCATTTTCTAACTGGAGTACCGGCTTGGCACATATTATAATACGGCGATTTTGAATAGACTTCCGTTATGGTTTCATATTGCGCATTTGCACCATACTACTAACACATAGACCATAGATCAATTTGACGTCTAGATGACAGCTGTGAAAACGTCGACAAAGATTAAGTTTAGAACAAATCTCTATTTCTCAATGCACACTAACATAAAGTGTCATACAAATTGCGAGTGTAAGACGTAGTTTGTCAACATTCAAATGCCGTGGTTTCTGTAAACTTGTTACTAACCGATTTTAACATTCCATCGTTCATGTACATCGACCATGATAAGAAGGTAGAGTTGGTGAGGTTGTAGGGGATAATATTTGGGTCTATAGAACCGATTTTGTAAATTAAATTATTTTAAAATAATTACAGAGAAAGTTTATTTTTATTTTTAAACCTTTATAAATTCAAATTATATTTTGAAATTAATTTAATTCGCGTCCATTGGTTGTAGTTCATCAGACAATTGAGTTACAAGAGGCTTGGTAGCTGAAGTATGATACAAATGGTCTAGTTGACCAACAAACGTCAGGGTGTTGAATTTGCGTGACGGTGTAGGCGCGCATCGTAAAAATTCACGCGCCAAAAGAAGTATATCTTCAATAACTAAATAAATAAAAACCAATAGGCAAGATGTTCTATTTACTCGGGGCATCCAAGTACATTACGAATACCTTCATAGTATGAACGTAATTGCAAAAACGGCCGCATTCCTGCTAAAACATAAATACCTAATTGCCACTCTACAGCGCGAAACAGCTGATTAAATCTTAGGCAAATTGCAGGCTAACACGAGAATATACGACATTGTCACAACCAACTAGAGTTCTACGTTAGTCTTTGAGAAATTAATTCTTAATTCATGAATGAATGAATGAAAGTTCTTTCGCACGAAATATATAAAACTAGCTGACCCGACGGACGTTGTTCTGTACATATTATAAATAAAATACTGTTTTTAATGAATTTGTAATATTTCATAACATCTTCAATTATTTTGTTTATTATCCTATCTCTCAAGTTAGGTTAGGACAGTGTAGTTATATTCAGGACACTGGATTTATATACATGAAGATAAAGTTACAATTTGTAGTAAGTACATAATTGTTATGGCAGAACAATTAGGCAACCTTTTCGCTATTCAGCAATCTCTTCTAGGTAACCGATAGGTGTAGGTGAGTTATACTTAACATCCCGTGAGAATCTTGCCCGTTTGCCCCCTCTTATATAAAAAAATGGATTTCTAAATTGTAAAAAATATATTCGTAGGACGCCGCATAAAAACAAAGATTAGAAACAAAATTGCAATATCTCGATATTTTAAAATTGTAGGTAGATTCCCTGTTTTGTTAAAAGGCATAAAAGGCATTTATTTTCCTCAAAATTTCTTTAGAATTCTTTTTGATGTCAGTTATTCAAACATCAACACCAGTTTGGAAACTAATGGCGCTCTGAGAGAGAAGAAACGGCGCAAACAACTCTCCCAGCATTATTTTTTGCGCTCTTTTAAATAAAATATACAATATTGTATTGTCAGCACTAACATGCTAAATAAGAATCATTATCTAGTCCCAGGCTGTACGATCGCATAGATATTCAGCTGTGGAGTAGTCGGATTTGTTGATTCATTAATTCTTAATAATTCTTTTGGCAAGTATGCTCATCAACAAACAAAAACGTGTGAAGCCTTGAAAAAGGTCCCGGTTTACGTTTTGGAGTGACATCAAGAAAATGGTATCGCAAGTAGAATATAGCCTTAGATCATGCCTTAAATCATTTATACCATAATAATAATACATTTAAAAAGACTGCGATAGCTGTGAAATTGTGTTTGATATTTAACCTCTATATTGAGCAACTCACGCACACGTATATATATACGTTTACGTACCTTGTCACGCACACTAAAGAAGTAAGCCTGGCCTGTTTTCATCGTTTGTTAGCAGCAAGAGGCTCTATCTAGAAGCATAATTAAATATCTCAGATATTTGCACATAAAAAATAAATTTTTAAGAACAAATTAGGATAACAAAAAATGATATTTCGTATTTAGTTAATAACTCAGAAACTATTTATATTTAAGAAACTTCGAGAGACAATCCTTTAAGAAAAGGAAATTTCCTTTAAAAATTCCCGGAACTTCAGCACTTTCATTCTTAATTTTAATTCAACACCGAAAGCAGGTCTTCAAAGTAACAAGTAATCATTAAAATTTTAAAAGATTATTTTTATCTATTCTTTTCGATAATATAAGCACCTACTTTTTATAAAAGCTTAACAGAATATATCTTAACAGAGTATATAAATTATCAATATCATTTTTAAATTAGGTAAATTATCATTTATAATTTTTCATGGGAGAATAGCGTGCAAAATGCAACTGATGCGATTACCCGACATTCATGACGAATATATTTACAAAACACGCGATTTAAAATATTTATATTGTCTGATTTAGGGCGGATACAAACAAATACAATGTTATACGAGGATAACTATACGGGGATAATTTTACTCCAAAATTTTTTTATGACAAAAAGGGACGAGAGGAGTAGGACGTTCAGCTGAAGGTAATTGATACGGCCTGCCCATTACAATGCAGTGCCACTCGGGATTCTAGAAAAATCCAAAAATTTTGAGCGGCTTTACAATTATTTCACTCAATTGCGTCTCAAAGAGACGAGATGTAAACTAATTACAAGAATATTATGCGATGGCCGACTGCCAATTACAGGTTCACACTATTTATGGTACAACATTTAATGCTCTAATTAAACTATGATTAAATCAAAATAAAAAATTTAACTTTTATCTAAATATAAAGATTTTGTGTGTATGAGTGTATGTTCGTATGTCTTAAGTCGTTATCAACTCCTCGATTACAGTATACTTAAAATGATTTCCTTTTTGAAAGAGTTTTTAGTATGGACGAATATATCTGTTGGTAAGAAATGTTTATTGTAGCAACTAAGGGTACGGCAGACCACCGAATTCTGGGCATAAATAGAGTGGGTTATTGGGTCATTGGTGGTATGCCTTGTACGCTTATTCGGGACTCTAAATTGCATGAATAAAGATGTAAGTTCGGGGCAGTCAATATTGTTATTACACACGTCATACAGAAATAACATATCGAGTAAAATTCGCCGGTCTTTTAATTGTATTAGTTTATAGTGGCTACAGGATTCCTCATAACTAGAACCATAATGCTGAAGGCGATATTCTAATACCTTTACAAATTTTGATTGTATATTCTCTATTTCATCGATATATATCCTATAATATGGGTTCCAGATATTACAGCAGTATTCTAAGACACTGCGAACATATGAGAAATAAAGAACTTTTATACACTCTAAACTTGAATAAGGTTTAGTTACACGTATAACGAAACCTAGATTCCTGTAAGCTTTTTCAGTTATTGCAGTATTGTGATCTGACATTGAAATTTTTGTATCAAACAATATTCCTAATTCCTTAATGCTATTTGCTCGTGTTAAAGGAACATCAAGTAATTTGTATTGATATTCTAATTTATTTCTTTTTCACGTAAAGGTGATTTTAAAACATTTAGATACACTGACTCCAAAACGGTTGTCATTTATTAACGATTAAATCGCTCTAAAGGTTGATTGAATCTATTTCAGTCTTAATGTGAGCGTAAATTTTAGTGTCGTCAGCATACATAAGAAACTAAGCAAACTGGAAACAGTCACCAATATCATATAAGTAGGATAAATACAATAATGGTCCCAAAATTGACCTTTGCGAAACTCCACAAGGTCAGAACGATTGTACAGGTAAGACTCCATCCAACGAAGAAGATCAACACGAATTCCTAGTTCCTGCAACTTGCGTAAAAGTATAAGAATATGGTCGACTCGATCAAACGCCTTCTCAAAATCAGTATTAATTACGTCAATTTGATAACCATCATCCATTCCACGCTGAACGTAATTAGTAAAAACAGCAAGATTAGTGGAGCGACCATGTATGAAACCATGCTGCTCTAGAGGTAAGTGACGGATGATTATGGGGTACAGGTAATTGTGTGCTACCCTTTCCATTAATTTATCTAACGTATTAGGATTTGAAATATCCTTCAAGAAAGAAGCGATTAAAAATTAAGGTTATTGGCGCTGATAGTGATGCAGAACAAGCGACCAGAAAACTTGGTGGAATCTTATCACAAACCGGGCCTTTTGATGAATCAAGAGTTTTTAGCAAATTTTTTTACCTTATCAATCGTAGTATCGTAGTATCAATCGTAGTTGAATAAAGCTGATTGAATCATGACAAATAGACTGTTCCTCTGAAAAAACTTTATATTGCGATGCAGGTGAAATAAAATTTTTGCAGAAGAAATCATTAAAAGCATTACAAATATCATATTGACATGATAGAGTCTCATTTTTATAAAGCATCACTCCAGGGTAAGCAGATTTTATAATATATTCCATTTGGATTTAACATAAGTCCAGATTAATTTAGGTGTAGATTTTATTTTATCCTCAGAGTTCCTAATATATTCTCAATAGCAACTTTTTTCAATTTTTTTAACACGTAATTTAGAAAAGGAAGCATAATCGTTCAGATTATTGTATTTTTCCATAGATGATGTTCTTTTGCTTTCTCTTTTATTATGTTTATGAGAGCCATAGTGTACCGTATAGGATATGTGTAAGTGTGCCAAACAGTTTTATGAGATACAAATTGCGATATCGAATCATACAATATAGATTAAAATTTATTGATCGCGTCATGCAGTGGTAAGCATTCAAGCGAAGTCCTACCGTAATTAGAAAAATAGTAGTTTACAGCATTATAATCTACCTTATTATATTAATAACGTTTCGTATTAGTACTTTTTATTGACGGTAATACGATATCAATAATACAAATATCAATTGCAGGGTGGAAAATATCCTCTTTTATTAAAGGTGATTTTGATTTATTTATTATTACAGATGTATTGGAATAAATTAAGTCAAGTAGGTTGTTATGAGTATTAAAAAAGAAATAATATTGACTTAACCCAAGAAATGCAGTTAAGTTTTATAACTCCGTGGCAGTATTCTGGATATCGATGCTCCCTTTTTTAATACAATAGGATGTTTCCAATCAATACATGGCAAATTAAACTCACCTGCCCGAATAAAATGATCATCAGGGTGAGAATTAGATGATTTCGATAATAACTCGCAGAGTTTCTGTATCCGTGATGGAAGTATCTGGTTAAGAGGAATATAAGCACAAATGATACTTAAGTCACATTGTGAGTAATAATTAATAATAAATAAAGTATTATATTTAATTAGTAAATGAATTGTTAATAATAAATTAACTGTCACCAGAATATATTTAAAACACAAAATGAATGCATACAAAACTTACAAACTAAATTGATATGTTTAAAAAGAAAAATGAAGAGAGACTTATTGTTACAACACTAAATATAATTTGATATTTGAAATATTTAAATGACTCACTTTATTACAAGCATAGAATTTATATTCCGTGAAAAATCGTAAGTAAAATTAGTTTTTGGTGAGATGAGTATATCAAGCAGTTTCTTTTTGCTTTGTATGAGTGCATACAAACTGTTGAAAACTGATACTGTGTGTCTTTCTAAAGATGTCATTGAACAAAATTGCATTGCCATCGAGCCAAATAAATACTCTTGATACAAATTGGTACAGCGTTTTTAGAAAACATCGTGAATTTCTCATAGAAAAATTAAGAAATCTTCATTTTTAATTTAGAGTGATCACATTTGAGATATCTTATATATTAGTAATCATTTCCATGTCTCTAATTGATAAGTTTTTATCCATAATCTTTACGACTCCAGTCTTATAGGAATCTAAATAAAAAATAACGTGTAATAAGAAAGACACTGGCTTGTACAATTTGTTTTCTATAGGAAGAGTAGAAAGAGTCGAAAAAAAAAGGTTCATTACCGAAAAACAAAAAATACACTTACCAAATAAATATTTTTCAAATTCAAATTCAAATATTTTTATTCAAAATAGGATGTGACATCACTTTTTGAAAATCAAAAAACTACCACCCATGAATGCCTTAGGCCTGAGAAGAACGGGCGCAACAAACTTAGTGGGCATTTTTTTTTCATCAAAAAATGTGTTTACAAATTTAACATTGTACAATTAAACTAATTATTTAATAGCCTGAGGGCGGTTGCTCCTTTCCCAATTTATGGTATCATTAAGAAAGTATTTTATGTTATAGTAACCTTTACCACATAAACGTTTTTTTACAATTCTTTTGAATAACGTCGTACTTTTGTTTTGAACATTTTCTGGGATCCTGTTGTAAAAGCATATACATCGCCCCACAAAAGACTTGTTAACTCGACTTAGCCGAGTAGTAGGCAATATAAGCTTATTATTTTAGTCCTGTAATAAAAAGTTAGTAAATATGTGGTAATACCCCCAGTATGCATAATGCCATCCCTCAAATAAAATACATTTTAATGTATTTTTAAGTAATTGGTCTATTTACACGCTAAAAGGGATTCAATTTCCCTTGAGACCGCGATAATCCACAATAATTTTTGCACCACGTTATAACACATGAATGTATTTTAAATCCCCTTGTTTTTTCTGTTTTTATAATCTCGGCTGATAGGGATTCAATCGCTCTCACTCGCCTAACAAAACTAATCCGCGTGCAGGTACAATTTGTAAGCCTTGCCCACTAACGGTATAGTTTTAGTTGCGCTATTTTAAAAGGCCAGTAATGCTTCCATGATTTATATGCGTTCACTGCATATGTATCTATATATATATAAGAGATTTCCACGTATATATATACGTATACTCATCACGATATCTCTGGAACCATAAGCCATAGAGACTTGAAATTTGGTAGGAATATTCCTTTCGCCGAGTAGAGGTCAGCTAAGAACTTTACGTAATTCCACTCGTAGGAGTTTTTTAATTATTCACAGAACAACGTCTGTCGGGTCAGCTATTATAATATAGTAGCTGACCCGACAGACATAGGAATTTGCCAATAATATTTCAAAACATCAAGAATTATTTCGTATAGTATGCTCGTTGTTGTTTAAAATTGTTTTACAGCAGAACTGTCAAACCGTGCGTCAATAAATTCTCTCTTGGAGATAAAAATAATTATGGGTCCCAAATCGAAATAAAAAGTATCCTATCTCTCAAGTTGGACTAAACTGCACTCCATGAAGTAATCCCCATTGAAATCCATTCATTAGTTTAGGAGTCCATCGCGGACAAACAACGTGTCACGTAATTTATATAAATTAAGATTGATATTCGAGACAATTGATAATGGGTGCCAGATAACATTAAATTTATACGATATACATACTTCAACCTACAAATATAAACATCCATCACAAACACAAAATCAAATCAAAATCACTTTATTCATGTAGGTCGAGGAAATGACACTTATGAATATTAAAGCGAGTTAGTCAATAAAAGTAAATGAAAATCAATCCACAAACACCGTAAATAAATAAAGGTATTTTGCGAGGTTTTTATTAACGATTATAAAAACTATAGTAACTTTAATTTTGAAAACATGATATAGAGTCTGTAGTAGTAGGATCATCCTGCCACCATAAGCAGCGCCCGTTCACGAGCATGACGGCCAGCCATCGCCTTCCCTCGACCATATTTTACGAACGACCCGTGCCACGTCGCCGCCGCAAGCAGTGGCATTTAAGCGACACATTCATCATACAAATCTTCAAAGTACAAGACTCGGTGCCTCAAGTTCTTGATAGTTATTGTTACAGCTTGAAGAAAATTATTAGCAAAATCAAATGACCTTAACATAGCAGGTATTTTATAAAAGTATAAGCCTTAGAAAGTCCACGTTTTGCTGAAATATCGATCATTAGTGCTGTTATATTCAAGTTTCAGTGGTATGCGTAAGGTTAACGAAAAAAGCATTGTCAGCGGCCATTCACCAAAACTACGGAAGCTATTACCGCCCTCACCTCACTTCGCTACCAAAAGAAACCTTACCTCGTATCAACACATTTCAATAGAATTTCAGCCATAATGTAACACATTAAAGTTCAAATTCATGTGAACATTGCAACGTTTAGCGATATATCATTCAATTCAAAACTCTGTCTCAACTGAATAAAGCTAAATTTAGCTTGAAAGAGGTTTTTGATAACTTTATTGATATCAGTCAAGAAGTCAGGTAGGCTTTCAAGTAGTGCCTGTATTGAAAATTCAATTTCTTACTAAAACTTATACTATCAATATCTCTACAGTAGTACTTTGGCATTGTTATTTCCATCTTTATCCAACTTTTAACTTCCCGCTCAGAAAATTGAAAATTTTCGAAAATTCGGAAAGTTATTTATGTTTGTTACCTAAGAATTTTCGACTGGGAGAACCGATTTTGACGATTATTTTTTTATTTCAAAGCTGATGCTTCCCATGTGGCCTAATTCTGATATAATGACATCCATGAGAAAACCTTAGTATTATTTTTTTATTGGAAGGCTTTACTTTAAGGGTAGTTTGATCAGCCATGGTAGGCTTGTAACTAAATACAAAGTTAAAGGTGCGATGTGCTTGTGTCGTACGCGCAACGTGACCAGGTGAGAGGCGAGAGCGGGGCCGCGGCGGGAAGAAATCGATTCCAAAAATAATAATTGTAATCACATTATATTGTCGCAATATTTTATATTTGTTTCACTAAGAACTCGAAAAAATATGTTGATTATTAAATTGTAGAAGAATATGCAATTATTTTAAATATTTTTATGCATATTATATTGTTTTGGAATACATATATTTTTTGATGTCTTTTTGTTATTTTTTTTTTATATTTAGCTTCAATATAAATTCAAAAACACTTTTTTATAACATGGGTAAATTAGGCAGGAATGTTACATGGTAATAGAAGATTAACCGACCTATCCACGTTGAAAGACATCTACAATATCAGATCTCTGAGAGAAATAGCTCACATAATAATAATGTAGCTCGGTGGCCCAATAGGTTGAACCGTTGACTCTCACCACGGAGCCCCCGGTTCGATCCTCGCCCGCCACGCACCGATGTTTTTTCAGTTTTCAAATTTATATGTACGTTTATTCATCACTTAAATAAGGTTGGCAATGGTTTTGTGATTTATGTGGTACAAGAGATTTATCCAAGACACATTTCCTTTATTTGACATTTCAATAAAGGATCTATGAACGGTTAAATTAACGTGAAGCAGAGTTTCTGGCTACAGGATCGTCCTGCCACCACAAGTAGCGCCCGATTCACGAGGATTCATTCATATTTTAGGGCAGGGACCGTCCCACGTCACCCCCACAAGCAGCGCCACATTTAATTTCTCGATACTATATAAATTTTAAATTAAGAATGTGATATTGGAATGCAAATTCAGGCACAATTGAGGAATGATATAAAGTTGAATTGAAAATTACTTTAAAATGGCTAGTAACAGCATCTTCGTCCACATTTACTACTACTAGTAGTACCTATTAGTAGGTGTGTTACCACTGCTAGTAGTAATGCTGCCACATATATACCAAACAATGATATATCTCTCATCCTTAGATCATGTCTACGTCTCGATATACTACGACAGCTGTGAAAACGTAGAAATAAAAATTGAGTTTAGAATTAACATCTATTTTGAGCAATTTACGAACACTAACACAAAGTATCATACAAATCGCGAGTGTAACGTAGCTTGTTACGATCACACAAAACTAACATTCCTGGCCTGTTCTAATCGGTTGTCAAACAGCAAAAGACTCTATCTAGACGTATTAATTATCTAAGCTCTCATCTTTAGCGCAGCGTTCGGAAGAAACGTATTCATTCGACAGTTTTCCTTCAAATTTTTGAGGTTACTATATAGTCTTTGTCACTCTCAAATAATGTGGCTTTCTATTAGTAACATAATTTATAAAATCGGCTCAATAGATCCAAATATTAGCCCCTATAACCTAACAAACTACCTTTTTATTATAGTATACATGAACGATCGAATGTTAAAATCGGTTAGTAACAAGTTTACAGAAACCACAGCATTTGGATGTTAATAACGTGTACCAGAAACACGCAAGTCAAATTTCAAGGTCAATTTATGAGAGTCATTACCCACTCCTTTTTAACAACGACTAAACTGCTACAACTGATTTGATGTCTGTTCAACAAGTTTAAAAACATACAATAGAGATAAAACTTAGTACAAGTTAGTTTTTACCAGTAGGAGGCTCCTTTGCACAGCATGCCGGCTAGATTATCGGTACCAAAACGGCGCCTATTTCTGCCTTGAAGCAGTAATGTGCAAGCATTATTGTGATTCGGTCTGAAGGGTGCCGTAGCTAGTGAAATTACTGGGCAAATGAGACTTAACATCTTATGTCTCAAGGTGACAAGCGCAACTGTAGTGCCGCTCGGAATTTTTGGGGTTTTTCAAGCATCCTGAGCGACATTGTAATAGGCAGGGCGTATCAATTACCATTAGCTGAACGTCCTGCTTGTCTCGTCCCTTATTTTCCTTTAAAAAAAACAATAGTATTTTCTTTGACTAAAATGAGTGTTGCACATTTAAATAAAAAAAAATAATGGATTTTTAATGCACAACCAGTACCCCAGAAAACGTATTTTATTTAAATGAGATTATAATTATTAAATAAATAGCTCATTGGATTCAAAATGACTTCTAAATGAATTTTTAATATTTTGGTTTTGTGATTATTATTAACAAAATATAATGAAAAAACCTTAGTTCATTAGATAGACAGATAGACTGTGATAGCTATGAAAACGTCGAAAAAAATTAATATGCACAATTAACCTCTATTTGAGCAATGCACGCACAGTAACACAAAGTGACATTGCGAGTATAAGACGTAGCTTGTCACGAACACTAAAGTAATAAACCTGACCTGTTTTCATCGGTTGTCTAGTAGCAAGAGGCTCAAGGAAAAACGTATTTAGTCAAAAAAAACTGTATATAAAAATAATTATCATATTTTTTTTCTTTTACAAAAAAGTAAGCTAAGTAGGTAATTTAGAATAATTGCTTTCGTTTTGCAAAGGGATTGTAAATGGTACAATTAGTAACTTTGATAAATGTCAATTTTCCACTTAGATCAGTAATTAATATTGGTCTGTTTATTAAACTTGTCGATATACAGTAATTAAGTAATGTGTTTTTATTTTATATTTTCATATTTTAAGTAATATTTATAATTACTATGAAAATAATCTCTCAATGATATTTAGAGTCACAATAATTATTTTATGCAAATAGCAAAGATTTCTAAAAAATAATTAAATTTGTCAATTTGCAAATGGAAGCGACTTTTGTCTTGCTAAAACAAACAAGTGGTCTCGCAATGTCACGAAAAACGATGAAAATAGGTCAACTCTATATTAAGCTACCTGCCCACTGACTCTTTTCATAAGTATCACCTTTATAACGACGAAAACTTCATTTGCTAAAGTAACAAATATAAAACTCTCCAGCAGAAAAATATTCATTCCGAGCAAGGATATCAACATCTAATTAATTAAAACTTTCGTGAGATATTATAAATTATATCTTTTTACAACGGTTAATACGATAGGTACCGACTAGTTGTGGACCTTTCGGATGTCCGGAGGAAACTACACCTTCGGCTGAAGGACCTCCCTTAGTCGAACGAGCTGGATGGATGAATCAATGTTGGTCAAAACGTTACAGTCATGTCAGTTGAGCCATGACTACTACCAGTGGGCGCCTTTGCACAGGACGCCGGCTAGATTATGTGTAGCGCCTATTTCTGCCGTGAAGCAATTATGTCTAAGCATTACTGTGTTTCGGTCTGAAGGACGACGTAGCTAGTGAAATTACTGGGTAAATGAGACCTAACATCTTATTTCTCAAGGTGACGAGCGCAGTTGTAGTGCCGCTTAGAATTTTTGGTCTTTCAAGAATTCTGATCGGCACTGCATTGTAATGGGCAGAGCGTATTAATTATCATCAGCTGAACGTACTGCTCGTCTCGTCCCTTATTTTCATAAAAAAATATTACTGACTTTTGTTCATTAATTGAACAACCATAATGTACAGGAGCTGTGTTTTCATCAAGACGGCGCAACATGTCACACAGCTCGTACCAAAATTAATTTATTGAAGGAAACGTTTGGTAACCGCATAGTTCCACGTTTCGGACCGGTGAATTGGCCTCCTAGATCGTGCGCTTTAACGCTGCTAGACTATATTCTGTGGGGATATGGGAAGTCACTAGTCTCCGCCAATAAGCCCGAAACTATTGTCCATTTGGAGGACAATATTCGCTGCATTATTGCCGATATATGTGTTGAAGCAAATGTTGCAAAAAGTCATCGAAAATTGGACCTCCAGATTAAACTACGTCCGAGCGAACTGTGGCGGTGATATGCCAAACTCATATTTAAATTATAATGTAAAAAGATTATCTTTCGAATAAAGTCAATTTAGTGTAAATTAAAAAAAAAACATGTTTTTTATGCGATTTCAAAGTTCTATACCTCTATAAAACACCACATAGTAGAGATATAGTTAGTTAGATCTCTATCTTGTGTAGCACAGCAAATGTTTATTACTTTAGTGTGTTTACACACGCGATTTCTATGTCACTTTGTGTTAGTGTGCGTGCTCAAATTAGAGGCTAACGATCCGACTCAATTTATTTTTTGACGTTTTCGCAGCTGTCACAGTCTATGTAGACGTATAATAATATATTGACACACCTTTATACAAATTATCTTGCCCCAAATTAAGCATTTATAGCCTGTGTTATGGGTTACAAGACAACAATATATTTGATACAATATAATTACTTAAACATACATAAATACATATAAACATCCATGACTCGGAAACAAACATCCATATTCATCATATGCTTGCACCTACCCGGGATTCGAACCCGGGACCTCTAGCTTAGTAGGTAGGACCGCTAACCACTTGGCTATACAGGTCGTCACGTATAAGTGATCTAAGAAGTTAAAAATCCGTTAGAAATAATTCAACGCTTAGTTTCATGAAAGGGTCTGATTGTTTCACTCTTATTTATCTTACTTATCTAGAAAAATATTTAAATCGTGCTTTTCCTTTAAAAAACTATTTTAAAATCAGACCTATTCGCAGATCACGTCATAGTGACAATAAAAAAATGCCTTAAATATTATTAACTAGCTGACCCGACAGACGTTGTTCTGTATATAACAAATAAAATAATGTTTTTATATGAATTTGTCAATAATATATCATAACATCAAAAATTACTTCGTAAAATATGCACCCTGATGTCGTAATGAAATTGTTTCACAGCAGAACTGTCAAACCGTGCGTCAATAAATTCTCTCATAGAAATTATGTATGGACTCATCAAAGGAAAAACAAATTTGTTCTTTTTATTTAATTTAGCAGCATTTTCCTATTTATTCACCTTTTAAACCTTCTCTGGACTTCCACAAATAACTCAAGACCTAAATTTGCCAAATCGGTCTAGCCGTTCTCGAGTTTTAGCGAGACTAACGAACAGCAATTCATGATAACGATTATTGTCGATGGTGTTATTGTACACTTAAATTAAATTAAATTGTTTATACTTCTCTTTTCTTACGTTTCTCTTTGTTATTGTTTCAATTGTGTGAACGAAGCCTACAGATGCTTGTTCTTTATGAGTTTTATTTTTAACTTTATGACAAAATATTTACAATGTACTCTGGTGTTTGCGATTTAAAAACTGGCAATAATTAGAAAGGATTGTGTTTCCAGCGTCTCGGACAAATCTATATTAAATATATAATAATCCGGATTCTGATTTGAAATATATTGGCGTTATAATTAATTTTATCCAACCCTTAGGAGTTTACCTTTAAACATGATATACAAACTAATTCGTTATGTATATTACAGCTGTTATAAAATACTCATTGATTTTACAAGAGTTTTTTTTAATGACAATAAGAGACGAGACGAGCAGGTCGTTCAGCTGATGGTTATTGATACGTCCTGCCCATAACAAAGCATTTGCGCTCAGGATTATTGAAAAACCCCAAAAATTTTGATTGGTTCTACAATTGCGCTTGTCACCTTGAGACATAAGATGTTAAGTCTCATTTGCCCAGTAATATTACTAGGCACGGCGCCCTCCAGACCAAAACACAATAATGCTTACGCATTACTGCTTCACGGAAGAAGAAGGCGCCGTTGTGGTATTCACATAATCTAGCCGGCATCCTGTGCAAAGGAGCCTCTCGTGAAGTGAGTGGCCGTTGAGTTTCTTGTATGTTTTGCGCACGAGGTCTAATTCTTACTATATCTTTTATTCAGTAATATATCTCAAATATTTATAATAATGATTTATATATTTTTTTACTTTGACTAAATGGGTAGTAAGTCAGTTTTGGAGGAAGAAGCCACAGTGAGGCGTGGTCATTCTGAATAAATTAAAGTAGATTAAGTTTGATAATGAGTGCCAACAAAATTGGCAACTAATAATTTGTTGTTTAACATTAACCCCAGTCACACCCAAGGGAAAAGAATAGCGTGTCAAGGCTCTACGCTTTGCAGGCTCTATGTGCGGTCGATATAATACGTTTCATTTGTATTGCGAACAGAAATGAACTACGAAGCTATCAGTGGCTGAACACAATACACTTGGATGAATAAACCACTGCATGCGTTACAATACAAGGGTCGTGTTCGCTTTTACTTTTGTAGCCTTTTTTTTATGAAAATAAGGGAGAAGACGAGCAGGACGTTCAGCTGATGGTTATTGATACGCCCTGCCCATTACATTGCAGTGCCACTCAGGATTCTTGAAAAGCCCCAAAAATTCTGAATGGCACTATAACTGCGCTCGTTACCTTGAGACATAAAATGTTAAGTCTCATTTGCCCAGTAATTTCGCTAGCTACGGCGCCCTTCAGACCGAACACAGTAATGCTTACACATTACTGCTTCACGGCAGAAATCGGCGCCGATGTGGTACCATTAATCTAGCTGGCAAACTCTGCTTTACTCACCTTACTGAGCCTATTTACAACCTAGGTGCTCAAGGATCATTGAGAGCTAAATTCAAAGAAATAAATATATTAAGTGTTGTTTCTGAATATATTCCTGATAATGTTATGTATTTACATAGGCACATATGTGAATTTGCTAGAAACTGTCATAACCATAATGTTAACACCAGAAACAGACATAAACTTATAATGCCTACTACTCGGCTAAGTCGAGTTGGTCTTTTGTGGGGCGATGTATATGCTTTTACAACACGGTCCCAGAAAATGTTCAAAATAAATGTATTACGAAATTCAACAACATAAATGACATTCTTACTGATACCACAGATTGGGAATGAATCGAACGCCCTCAGACTATTTGATAATAAGTTTTATTGTAGGATATTACATTGTAACCGTATTTTTTTGTGAAACAAAAGTATTGCTCTCTGAGGCGTTCTTTGTCGAATGAGTGGTAGTTTTTGTTTTTTTATTAAGTAATATTTATTTATGTACTTACCGCGACGTGGTCTGCCATCGTCGTGGATGCTATAAAGCTGCAAAAATAGTTTTTAAATATAAAATATGTAAAAATATACTTAATAATAGCTGACCCGTGACCAGTGAGCTTCGCTTCATCAAAACAAATGCATATTTATACAAAATTTGATATCAAAATTTAAAATATTTTTTGTTTATTAAACATTAGATAGAGCCTCTTGCTGCTAGACAACCGATGAACACAGGCCAGGTTTATTACTATAGTGTGCGTGACAAGCTACGTCTTACACTCGCGATTTGTATGCCACTTTGTGTTAGTATGCACGCATTACTCAAAATAGAGGTTAAATGTCAAACTCAATTTTTTTTGACGTTTACTACAAGACATTAACTATTTCGATTCTTATTATGAAATATTGTCACATTGGAACTGTCAAACTGTGCGTCATCTCATAGAATTATTCATAGAGAAATAAAATTTGAAATTAAAAAAAAAAAAATGGTCACCAATCAAAATAAAACCTATCTTTTAAGGTCGATCATATTGCACACCGTGTGCAATATTTGATTAAAATCAGTTCGGTAGTTTAGGAGTTCATCGCGGACAAAAACGTGACAAGAAAAAAGTATTATTAACGTTAATACGTAATTAGTATTTGTACTACCAGGTTACATTATCTATGGATCTGACGTCGATGACGTCACATCGTCGCTTTGGTACGGTCTGCAAAACAAGCATCATTAAATAATATCCTAATAATATTTTACATGTAAACTACGATTTATTTTTTCTGTATTATTTATTGATGCAAAGGTTTTGTGTGGTGATGTTGATTAATATTAATATAATGATGACAAATCAATGAAAGCGTCGAGGTTAAGCACAAAGAGTATTTATTTTTCTGACAAAACAGAACAACAGAAACTACAGAACTGTCAAAACTTAACTATTTTATTGTTAGTTACTTCAAACACAAAGCAGTGATAGCACGAAAATATCACGACATGTTGTACCTAATGATAATGAAACTGCAAACTATACTGACGCAACAGGACGAGCGTAAGGGGGTGAAAGGGAAATGGGAGGGTGCATTACGTTCCAACTAGGTCCTAGGTCCAGAGGCCGTGTAGTAAATAAACTAAACGGAGGATAGTTTGTTAAAACCGCATCATTTTTCTTTCTTAGAGCAATTTTCTAGACACAAACGATCCTCTTGAATAACTATTTGTTTGTGAATTGATGCATGTACTGTACTCAATAACTCTTGAGATTCTTTTTTATCGTTTTAATGTTTTTCTCAGTAACGTAAGTTAAAAGTTAAGTATTTTTGCATATCGTATTTAAAATATATGTAAACTGATGAAGCTGTAAATATTAATTCATTAAATTGTGGCAATGCGTTTCGTCATACTTCTTCTTACAACTTTTGTATGAACTGTTGATAAATGTATAAATTTGACAATGGGAAGTATAATTTTTTCTTTTTGATTGTCATGACAAAGATATATTTTGAGTTCAAATTGAATAAATCAATTCCATAATTACACTATTACATAAATATATTATTTATTTTACTTGTATCTGGCTTTATTTTTCTTTCCCCATAAACCTGCTATTTTATTATTAACGTAATGAGGGTAGGAAAACAATTACCCTGATACGAAACGTGGAATAAGCGAGCTAATGAAAACCTTAGCGCGAAAGCCTTCGTAATTGATTCATTATAAAGCCTAGGTATCTAGAACATTGAAACAAAAGATTTAAGTTTTAGAAATATGAGTTTCTATTCACGTATAAATAGCTGAATGTATTTCAACGTACTAATACGGATCTAATTTTACCAGTAGAAAGGTATCAGTGCAAAGCATTTGATACTTTGTTTCATGAAAAAATATGGGATGCACTTATGGAACAACGCATTTACCACAAAACCATTTATCTAATAAGAAATGTAAACAGCCACAGCACTGCGAGGATTCAACTAGAAAAGAAGCGCGAACTATTCAGATTAGGAAAAGGTGTTAGCCAAGGAGAACCTCTATCGCCAAAACTATTCTCAGTTCCCGGTGCTGCAATAAATTTTTAGATATCATCATTGGGAAAATCACTGCTAATGTCAACAACACCACATTCTTCATAATAAGATTGTGGTTTGTTTGTCAAAACACCTGAAGACAAGCATCATACTTAGTATCGATTGGATCATCTGCAAAAAAAGAAATATAAAAATCTATAGAGCCAGCAATGCACAACCTCTAACCTCCCTAAATATTGATTCAAATCTATACCTGTATGAAGTAGGTTAATAACATACAATTTTTGAACATGAAAATTGCTGTATCGTACACAAGCGCTCATTTACATAAAAATATAAACTCGACCAACTGGATACATCAACAAATAGTTCAACTGTAGAGGTAATTTAGTCGGTTAGGGGAAAGTCAGGTTAAATGTTGTTTGTTATGTAAATTGAACACTTTTTAACACAAAAACTCGACCACAATTTGACGGCTCATCAGAATGCTAAATTACTTTTCTTCGCGAGTGGTAGTAATAGGAGCATATTTACAATAATAGGAATTAGCGTCTTATTAAAGTCTATTATATTACGTCAAGTATTGAAAATAATCATAAAGTGAGATAAAAACATTTCCGCACTTTACATTTTTAATACTATTGTCACGGTGCCATAATCCATTGGTTGTTAGCAAAAGAACGAAAACCTTCGTTCTTATTCTGCCCTTAATAGGTTCTGTATTACGGTTCTTAAGACTATTGGTCCTGTTCAGTACCGTTCACCCACAGCTTCATAAATACCGGGATTGCCTCCTAAAAGCGTTCACGGTGCTCTATGATCTTCTATTCTGACTAATTTCTTACCAAACTCCACCGCTGGCTCGAAGATCATACGATCTTCGCTATATCGTATTGCCATGCAGGTGATGAAATTCGAGGTTATGTTATGTTCTCAATCAAAATGAGCTAGCTGACCTGCCAATTTCACGAGGATCACAAATTTATTTTCTAAAATAAATGTATCCTATGTTCGTACATGAACTATGTATTTGCCGTTGAATATCTCGTTAAAATGTGTCATGGCATTTTGGTTAGCTACAAAAAACATACAGAGAGGAAGAAAAACATTCTGCAACTTAATTTTCTTCTACAAATACCTTCTAAACGTTCGTATTATGCATTTATTTAAACTCTGATATCTGTCAATACAAACACCCGATACACCAATTATTATAATTCTATGTATGTGAAATAGGTGGCAATTTTCACAGCCCATTCAGTTATAGGTAGCAAACTCTTGTCAATTATTTCTATATTCAGGTGGATCATTAATAGGAGCCAATTATATTTGCAATCATAACCAGTGTCGTTACTTAAAAAATAAATTATTCAACGAGGTAAATTGAATAATTAGTTTTGCTATGTTTCAGCAGTAAAATTTTCTACACATAATCGATGGTTCCGGATAAAATGAGGTTGGAATCATCTTCAATTCTATTAAAGTGAATAATATGTGAGCACTGTAATACATTAAAAATAAAGGGGTAACTTTTTATAATAATAACTTACCTAATATGGCTTTTGTCAAAATTGTGATTCCTATTCTGCTATTAGCTTTGATTGATGTAATGGGATTCAATATAACAATTGAGAATTAGCCGAGTTATATAAATTACTTTCATAATAATTGAAATATTCCAGTTTTTGCCGACCACATAATTGTACTTGTTCACAATTATACAAACGAAAAGCATGTGAGGCAACAAGTAAATAAAATCATTGATAAGAACCCGTATATTTCTGCAACGTTCTGAAAATTCCCGGATCAACCGAGTCAAATGAACGTAGATCTATTGCCGGTAAAATATCTCGCAATTAAAATGTTCAAAGTTTGCTTGGCTTTTGAAAGTTTCCTCTGTAAGTGGACGCTTAAATTCCCTACTGGCTTTTACTGATGTTAAATTTTTATAGTCACTTAATATTTGCTCATTAACTCGAAACTTGTTCGACTAGATTTTACTTGTACATATTTGTTATGAAATGAGAGGTTATTTTACTTCCTTTCAACAAGCTTCTTCGCATTCACTTGAAAGAACATGCTACAGCTAATTGAACCAGTACTTCCAAAGCGTCGAAAACTTTAGATTTTTTTTATCAAATCATGAAACGCTAAGAAAAAAAAAAGTGTATGCGTGTATAGTATTTTCTTTGATTAACGCGTTTCAAGACCTTTCCAGATCTCGTTTTCAGGGGGACTGTGTACAGCAAATACCACCTCCGACGGAATAAATGGCGCTAAACTTCATAATGACAACTATGACAAACACTATCTTTGACTCACTTCATCTGCAGTCCCCCTGAAAACGAGATCTGGAAAGGTCTTGAAACGTCGGTTTAACTAAAATAAAAATGTAACTTTTACGCAAACATCTAATGTAAAACCGTTACAATTACACGCGTTTTAATCCTTTAAAAGTGTGTTATTTAAATGTATGCGTGTAATCTTTACGCGCGATTGAAGTTAAACTTAATAATAATTAACTTAACAAAAACTTAAATAATTAACAAAAGGAATTATCTATATACTAATATATTAATTAACAGAAACATTAATATATTACATTAAACAAAGCCTTGTTACCAAATAAGCACTCACGTATTACTGGGGCGCTTTGTTCGATTTTTTTTCTCGAAAACGCTAACGGTATAACTCCATCTTTTGAGCAAAATTCCATTTTCTCTGCCTAAAAATAAAAGAATGCCTTTATAATAGATAATATTATTTAATCAAGTGAGATTTTATATATTTTACAAAGAATGATATAATGTTAAATTTTGATATTATTATTCATCAGAAAAAAAAAATTTAAACTTTTTACAGATAAGGTGGTCATTATCAGGTTCTTGATTTTCTCTTTTATACTTATTTATTGATGAAAGAGTAAAATGTTCCTGG
The DNA here is from genome assembly GCF_905404315.1 of Leptidea sinapis. Lineage (NCBI taxonomy): Eukaryota > Metazoa > Arthropoda > Insecta > Lepidoptera > Pieridae > Leptidea > Leptidea sinapis. The sequence goes on along the minus strand of NC_066312.1, from coordinate 31,005,225 downwards.
GAATCCGCATATTTATTTGACTGATTATTATTTTTATTTTATATTCTATTTATAATTCATTAATACCATTCGCACATTTTAAAATATTGACTCATTTATGTAAGCACATTTTAATATGACGTTGTTATTTCCATATTAACGAATATGGCTATATATTGAATCCTATATATAAAATGTTATAGCACTGACTCCACACAGTGCCAAAAACTTGTAGCCACCCCTCACTGGAACCTTTTATAAGTTGTTTGATCCCAATATGGTGACCAAAGTATTTGACGATTATTTCATCAACAGCTAAATTGGATTCAAATATTCGAAACTTTTGGAAGGATTAATTAGCTTTATCGCTAAATAGGCGATATATATATATATAATATTTTGAAAGCTGTCATGAGTTGTCATTGAAATGTAAGAAGGATTTAATTTTATCAAAACAATAATTACTTATTGAACGTGTGCATCTTCATCTCTACACCAATATAGTTGTATAGACATATCCCCAGTGTGATATTTGAAGTACGGCTTATTTTGAAAGATTACCACAAGTTTTTAAATTATGTTTTGTTTATATTTTCATTTTTTATATATTTGAGACCTGTACGGTCTATGAATACGTTTTATGTAAATTGGAGTTGTTTCAGGTTTTTATATAATGATATATAAAATCAGCATAATATTATGGTTCTTTATGAGGCACCAAAAAAAATATACATTAAATACATGTTTTACAGCAGATAAAAAACATTTCATCGGAAAAACAGTGGTGGAATACGAATTGTGTCATTAACAATAAAATTAAACGACCTAACATGTAAAAAAATGTTGAATATGGTGTCTTAAAAATAGGACAGTGGGGAGGAATGGGTTAATTTACTTGATTATTATAGTATAGTATAACAAAAATCTGCCAGGAGGGTACTGTAAGCAAAAGTATACCTTACAGACCGACACAATTCCTCCAAAGGTAATTTTACGCACCATTACTTCGCTAGTCACCCTAACATTTCAAATATTATGTCTTAAAAGCCTAAAAAAATTTCAAAATAGTATTTGCACCTTATTGTTAGACTCTGCACACTTTTATTTATTTCTTCTGTTATATTATTTCTTTTCACCCGACTTCAAAAAAGAGGAGTTTCTCAATTCGATCGGTATTTTTTAGTTTAGTTTAGTTTACGGGATTCTTTTATAATTTGATGCGAAATAGTTGGCATTGGACCCATAAAAATTTCACATAGTTTGGCCCAGTAGTTTTCATGATAAAATCATTTTTTATGAACATTGATGTTTACGTGGATGATGTTATTGTTTACGTTTACGATGTAATTTTATTTTGTGTATAACTATTTTAGGAGTTTTTGTTTAGGTTGATTATCTATTATTACTAACCCGTGTCCCGATAAGTGGGTCTTAGGTTACCTGTCATACATAACAAAAAAACGTTCTTCGTGATATTTCATTGTCTCACAAGATCTTGAAATAATAAAATGAGTTTAAATGAGTTCCCAACAGCATTTTTTCCGAGTCTGATCTATATTTTTAAGGCGCGCGGCACCTGTAGTAGGCCTACCCATTGCTACTTAAAAAAATACTATTTAATATATGTCAAAATAACACAACGAAATATTATAGTTGAGGACGATACCTGATGTAATCGAGAAAAACATACTATTACTAGTTACTATAAGTTTCCAGAGCAACCGATTGGAGAAACTAAAAAGTAAAAATAAAAAAACTACATTTAAAAAAAACTGACTTCAAAAACTAAAAAGTATAAAATAACTTAAGAAAGATTTAATTTAATACACCTCCTAAGCAACGCGACTTAATATTAATAAAATATTATTGTTATTACCACCTATAGATAGGTTTGAAGTCGGTGCCAAGCCAAATGTAATAGAGGTACCTTATTTACTTACGTACTTTCTCCACGCGTAACTTTGAGTAGCTTCGTCTAGAACAAAACAACCTAAGTGGGCAGACATCTTTAATAATTACAGTAACTAATATTGTGTTTAAAATCTTTAGAGCGCTTTTGCACTACGTCCAATCAGAGTCCGATCCGTACCCGTGAAAACAAGGGCCTGAGTAGTCGTAGAACTATTATTAAGGTAGCTTTTGCACTAGATCCGGCTTCCGTCATCCCATTCCATCGGATTTGGCTCGGACGTAGTGCAAAAGCGCTCTAAGTTTTATTTTGTTTAGGGCTTGGCATCGACTTAAAATCTATCAATAAGTGGCACATACAAATAAAAGAAGTCAGTTTTTTAAAACGTAGTTTATTATACATTTCGACTTACCTTTCCTTATGTTGGAAAGAGCCATTGAAGCGCCATTTGTTTCCGAAGCGGTAGTAGTATCTAGTAGTTATTAGAAATGACATCAAAAAGAATTCTAAAGGAATCAATTTTGAGAAAATAAATGCTTTTTATGCCTTTTTATGTCTTTTGTGATGGCAATTAAAGTAATTCAGCTTTCGGAAAATCGGCTTAATTGTAAATAGCTTTAATTCGTTCGTCACTTTCGATTACCGCAGTGGAAGTAAATACATTATTCAGGAAATATAACCCTTGTGTACTCGTTGCCTATTATCTTTAATCTGTGTCTTGTACCTAGATGGTACGGCTTGTACTATAACATAACTGTGCTTTAACACTTAGAATGAGTCGTATCAAGTTTGAACTGTAATGGTAAATCTATACATATAAAAATGAATTGCTGTTGCGAACGGCTGGCAGGATTTGGCTAATATTGGTCTTGAATTATTTTAGTTTAAAAGGTGAATAAATAGGAAAATGCTGCTAAATTAAACAACGAATTTGTTTTTCCTTTAATGTGTCCATAAATAATTTCTATGAAAGAATTTGTTGACGCACGGTTTTACAGTTCTGCTGTGAAACAATTTCATTACGACAGCAGGGTGCATATTTTACGAAGTAATTTTTTGTGTTATGATATTATATTATTGACAAATTCATATAAAAACATTATTTTATTTATTATATATACAGAACAACGACTGTCGCGTCAACTAGTAGTTTTATATTTTTTCGAAATGAATTCCTTGATTTTTTATTATGATGTCAGTTAGCAATTAAATTATTAAAACTTTCGTGAGAAATTATTAACTTAATTCATTAAAATCGGCTTTACTCAGTGTTCATCAGTATTCATGCTACGAATACGTTATCGCGAACCCACTACACTCACAACGAAGGACCTCCAATCGGTGAACCGGGAGTTTAAACCGGCTTAATTAAACATTATGATATCAATAAAAATAAGGCACCGCTTCGGATAAAATAAGCCCTTTGATTGAGAACAAAATGGCAAATAAAACGTTGCCAGTACTCTTGTTTACATTCTTGAAGTGACAACTTCTTATTGAAGCCGCTTTGTAACGTAACGCGTTACGGCGTCAGACTGTCTAGTTTTTCTTTCTCTCACACATACGGCAGCGGTAAGCAGGCTCAATAATTATAATGATACAAATAATGTAGGTACATACACAAATATTCAAGTATTGGAACTAACAATAAATATTATTTTATAATGAATTAAAGATTTTATTAATAAAAAAAAACTCTTAACTTAGATTAATTTAAGTTATGACATCTGTCGGGCATCCCTAGATGTACACGTTATTTTAAATGAAAGAAAACTATATTAAACTTTTACCAACAGTGGGAGGCATCAGATCTCAGAAAAGTCCACGATAGTTACGATTTTTATCTCAAGTAAGAGATAGACTGAATATTGGGAACGGCCGCAAGCTAACCGTTCTAGTGACGTACCGTTATAAAATTTTGTTTGCTTTGTTCAACTCTCAGGTTGCGGCTTCATCTACAGGATCTACTTTACAGTTGATAACCTGCTCAACCCCAATATTTGCATATTAGGAAATTGACTAAAAAACACAAAAAAGTAGTAATAATCATAGAAGTTTAACATGAGGTAAAGGAAAATTATAAAACACCGGTTCGCATCCCGCATCGTTCATTAATTTTGGGTACATATTTATTATATACTGCAATACCATTTAATATGACATAGTATTATTGTTAGTGTTACATTAAATTAGATGCACATTTCATTGAATAACTAACATTTTTTTGTTATGATAATAAGGGACGAGACGAGCAGGACGTTCATCTGATGGCAATTTGATACGCCCTGACCATTACAATGCAGTGCCGCTCAGGATTATTGAAAAACTCAAAAATTCTGAGCGGCTCTACAATTGCGCTCGTCACCTTGAGACATAAGATGTTAAGTCTCATTTGCCCAGTAATTTCACTAGCTACGGCGCCCTTCAGACCGAAACACAGTAAATGTTTACACATTACTGCTTCACGGCACATAAATAAATAATATTAATAATTACAAATTTAAACAGAATTTAAATCTTAAAAACCTTAAAAAATATAATATGATAACTAAAATATATTATTAAATGGTTCCCTTAGGCAAGGTTCCGAAGATACTGGCAACGTTCCCCCTTTGAATAGCTAGACTAATTCTTTGTTCGAGGTAGCTGCCAGCTCTTCAGTCTCCTGTGATGTCGGCTAACCTTAACCTCATAGTGCTAGGACCCCACGGACCAAGGGACTGTACACCGAATGGGACAAAATCATGTTCGGAGCCAAGACCTTAATAACCTTTAATTTGTATATTATATGATATTACCCATAGCAAGTATGTTATTTTAATAGCGTGTGCCACTCCCGGTTGAATAAAGCTAAATGATGCCTTCTAACAATAAATCAAGCCTACATAATGATTACCTATGCGAAGAATTTCAAATTAGCATAGGTCGATCTCAATGTCATATTGCGAACAGTAAAATACTGTATTTCATCGGAGAATATTATTTATTTGATATTAGATGTGAAAAAATATTGCAATTGCAAAATAAGCACAATATTCGTTTATTTTGGAACGACGTACCCTAACCGTACCGTCCGGAACGTAAGATTATTATTATCTATCTATACATCTATATATATCTTTGTATATAAAAATGAATTGCTGTTCGTTAGTCTCGCTAAAAGTCGAGAACGGCTGGGCCGATTTGGCTAATTTTGGTCTTGAACTATTTATGGAAGTCCAGGGAAGGTTTAAAAGGTGAATAAACATGAAAGTGATCGGAATTAATGTAAAATTACAATTTTGTTTGCCCTTTGATGTGCCGTTCAGAAATCAGAAAGAATAGTTTAAAATGAATAACTAATTAGAATTTTTATATCTTTCCAACTTTCTCAGCAGGTAAAATATAAACATAATTTTAAAAAATTTATGAACGATAAATCTTAAGTTTTGTCATGTGTGTGGACGAAGTCGCGGGTATCATTTAATTTATATATAAATAATTGACAAGTAACAATCATTAACATTTGACACGTTTCTGATAAATTACATTGATTGTTTATTTTTATTATTTAAATATGTTTATAACTGCAAAATTACATCGACATAAAAGCAAAATATGTACATTATGTATACCTTTTTCATGTATAGAACGTCATTGTTATTGAAGATAAATTTCTTTGACTATGCCAATGGACTATGCGCGCACAACGACATCTAAAAATAAAAGTTTTCAGAGATTTTCTGACGTTTGCGATATTAATTAACATTTTTGGTTTCTTCATCCATTATTAGGACAAGCAAAGGGTTCAAGCCAATACAGCCGTAGTCGTAAATAAAAAAATAATTTATTTCACCTTTTTTTACAATATTGTTCTTCCTACAAACTTAGAATAGCACGACGAATAAATAATTTTAAGTAATTGTTTTGTTACGCTAAAGAAGTATAACTTCTTGCCTGCATACATCAGTATACACACACTTTTTTTTATTTTAGACAGTGGAATCCAGTGGTGACTGCCCATTTTTTTTAATAAATCAGTAAAATTTAACTTTTTATAATAAGGAACTTCGTTGCTATTCGGTGTCCCATAACACTACACGATTTTTGTAAACATTTTGCGTTACTTTAAAAACAAACACAAATTAATTAAATGTCGTTTCCAGCTATTTTTAAAAATTAATAAAATATTAGTGGTAAAATCACTGAAGTACTAAATGGGAGGTCACAGAAAAATTTTGTTTACAGATGACCTTGTTATAGTGTTCTTATAACACTAAACACTAATAATAAACACTAATTCTATCTGTTATAATATTATTTTAATAAATATAACACAATATGCTATTTGTCTTTTTTATTTTAAACGCTCTGAATTTACAGTTGGATTTCAGCCGCGATTTATTTTTACATCGTTAGATATATCTAATTAATTCTCTGATGTTTTGACGAGTTTTGGTAGAAATTTTGAAACATGTTGGCTGCATTCCATGGCATTATGTCATAAGATAAAATACTGTGAAAGTAACTGGTAAACTAACGGTCATTCCCAATATTCAGCCACTCTCCGGTTGTGGCATACTTAACATAAAAAATCGTAACTATCGTTGACTTTTCTGTCCCAATAAACTTATCCACGGTAACTCACCTTATCTCAAGAAACTGTAAATATAAGGCGATAAGAATGACTTATCGGGTATATTGGCACAGCTACAGATTATTGACAGCTAATTACTGACACTAGAAGTTAGTAATTTATCTCGAACTGTAGATAGTATATTGGGACCGGCCGTAAGTCATCTAATTGACCGATCTTCTTAACCGTTGCACAAGGACTGTATTGGTATTGGCTGTATAGCCCCATAGCAGTATACCATAAGGATATACTTCTGTGAAAGCAACTAAAGTACACTAAGTGAGTCTTGCGTACGTCAGCTGATTGCATTATTTTCTTAGCCGTTGTACAAGAATTGTATTGTAATTGGCTGCATTTCACAGCTGAATATATAGCAGCGAGTCGTTTGTACGTCAACTAATTGCCAGTGATATTGGCAGTATTGCCCCATAGAAGTATACCATTTATGGATACCCCAAACTGTTAAGCATTGCATATGCTGTGTTGCATAAAAATATTATACCTAATTAACAGTTGAATTGCCCCAACACCAGTTTCTTCTAAAAAATAAAAATTGTATTAATATTGGCTGCACTCTGTACCAGCATATCATACAGATAATCACGGACTAGTAAAAAAGAAGGACTCCGAGCCGTGATATTAGCAAGTGAAGCACCTTTATGCTAGTGTGTGTGATACATAATTTTTTCTCCCTTAAATAATCATATATCCACAAATACTTTTATAGTATTGTTTTTATACTTTTAAACAACGCACGACGGTATTTTTAAAATATTATTAATTTACGCAAACTGATCAGTCACAGACGTTGGCAAATCTCATAATGGCGGCCGATCGGCTTGTATTAGTGTAAATGTATGCGTGGGGCTATGTATTTACACGTTTACCAGCTTGTTTTGGTGCCTCACTGTTATGTAAGGTGACACGGAGTCCTTCTTATTTTACTCGTCCGTGACAGATAATATGATGTTAAATTATCTAGTATACTAATTGCTCGATGTTCTTAACCTTGCTATTTGCACAATAATTGTATTGATATTGGCTGCATTGCCCCATGAAAGTAATAAAGATATAATCTTATGTAATTTATACGTCTAGATATAGATAGCTTCTTGCTGCTAAACAACCGATGAAAACAGGCCAGGATTATTTTAATTTTATTTATTATAGACACACTAACAAGCTATTCTAAACTAAACTAAAATAAGAACAATATATTATGAACAGAATAGCTTTCTTACAGGTATGTACAGCTCTGTTGTATTATTAAAAATAATGTTGTACAAAAAACGCAAAGTACTTTAAAGGTTAATTAATTTTAAAAATACAAATTATTTCTTTTGTTCGATATGATTAAAACAAACCATATATATATATAATTAAACACTATTATAAATAACACTGTTGCAAAGGCTTTTAAATTGTAACACCGACATCCCAAACACATCCATTGAATCAAAATTATTATTAAGGAGCTCATAAAATAATCTCATAGAGCGCTACAGTGGGGAATGAAGACCAATATTAGTTCTCGGAATAGCAAGATGAAAGAATTCACGATAAGTAGGCCTTGCACCGGGGCGGGGTATATTGAAATCAATTTGATGTAATATATCTGGTGTAAACCAGATACCATTACATAATTTAAATAAAACTAGTAAGTCTTTTATTTTATTATTAACTAGCTGACTCGACAGACCTTGTTCTGTAGATAGTAAAAAAAAATACTGTTGTATAGGAATTTGTCAATAATATTTGAAAACATCAAGAATTATCTCTTAAAATATGCTCCCTGTTGTAATAGTGAAATTGTTTCACAGCGGAACTGTCAAACCATGCGTCACTAAATTCTCTCATAGAAAATATTATGTCCATACAAAACAAATATTGAAAATAAAAATAATTATGGGTCCAAATCGAAATAAAAATTATCCTATCTCTCAAGTTGGACCAAACTGCACTCCATGAAGTAATCCACATTAAAATCCGTTCATTAGTTTAGGTGTCCATCGCGGACAAACAACGTGTTACGTAATTTATATATATTAAGATTTAGTGTGCGTTTAAAGTTAAGTCTTAAAGCGATTTGTATGTCACAGTGCGCTGCCGGTCGGGCAGCGTGGCAAGAAGCCGCAGCGCTTTCCATAGGGGGCGGAGGCGCCGGTGCTGGAGGGGCGGCACGACGCTGCTCCGTCCTCGGAGACCACCCTGGAGCTCGGCGCGACCCCAGAACCAAGTGGCACAGAACCAACCGGGTACCCAATGAAAGTTCTTTTTCACAACAACGTAGAATGTTACACTAGTTATATAGGGCATGGCTTTTGCTTAGCTATTTGTATTATGGTTTTAGTTAGATAAAAAGTAGTAAAAGTCATTTCTTATCAATGAAAGTTTTCTTTCACAGCTATGTTACACTAGTTATAGGGTTTGGTTTTTATTTGGCGATTTGTATTCTGGTTTCAATTAGCTAAAAAAGCGGTAAAATGGAACAGAAACATGCGGGTAGATAAAAAGTAGTTAAAGTGAAATGACTTTTTTAATGAGTGTTCTCTTTCACAGCAATGAAGAATGTTACACTAGTTGTAGCGCTTGGCTTGGGTTTGGCGATTTGTATTGTGGTTTCACTGTGATAAAATAGCGGTAAAATGGGGTGAACAGAAACACGCGAGTAGATAAAAATAATAAAAGTCATTTATTTTCAATTAAAGTTCGGAGTTATTAAATTCAATTTAGTTTAAAAGCTGAAAAAACTTTATTAAAATTTTGACTTTCTGATCAACGATGTTTACCTACCAATCCACTAGATATATTAAGTTTCTGTATCCCACCTTTTTAAGCTACTATTCTTGAAGTACTTTGCCAGTAGTAGCTTGTAGTTAGAGACATCCTTTACCTTAATAAGAAACGCATTACCTGTTTGCTGAAGTTGTTTTCAATGTAGCCGTAGATTAAAAAAAAATCAAAGTCATTTAACGTGTAATAGTGTGACCGTTACGAAAGTTTAAAGCACAGAATAAAAATATGAAGAAGAAGATACAAAAAAGGTTACATGATGGTGACGAATGCATTCACGGCCGTCCCCAATATTCATTCATCTCTTACTTGAGATAAAAATCGTGACTATCGTTGACTTTTCTGTCCCAATAAACTTATCAACAATAACTCAACTTATCCGTACACGTTGTCTGCCAATGGGACGACGTATAGCTTACCAGCGATAGAACTTTGTATGGAAATTGCAATCCACGCGTCCCAATGTAACACGATAAGAATGTCTTATAGTAATTTATCTATCTCTATCTGTATATACTATATTGGGAACGGCCGTTTGTCCCATAAAAACCAATATTATAATCTTGATTAAACATGTCAACGGTCATGCTAAGACACTTTCTACGCCTCGTCAATAGAAAAAATAAACTAAAATAAAGAGAAAACCGGTTTGCACTTGCAATTACAGCAGTAAAAATACTGGCTTTCGACTAGTATTCTGCCCTTCGTATGGCATAAAGATTTTGTGACATTATTACTAATTTTAAGTTCAGTAGCCATAATAAGTAAAATTTCTACAAGTAGTGACTTAACTCGGCCATCGGACAGAAAAAAAATTGGTACGTATGAAAGAAGGCCACGCCCCCCTCCTACCCGCGGCGTCAGCGAGCGTACCTATTCATTCAAATGTAAATCGGTGCCTGTATTATGTCATGTTATTTACATGAAATCAGTTGTACGCATTTGGTCTTCTCATGCCACAACAAAACTTTATTACTTACCTTCCGAAGACCTGTTTGACATGATTTCTGCCGCCTAATTCTACTCTCGCACTACGCGCCACCAATTGGGATATCATCCCCACCATCTGATGTGCGGCGTTCGTTCACAGTGCGGTTTCCAACGAAATTCCTTCAAAGTACAACTAAGTTGTGGAATGATATTCCTTAAGCGGTGTTTTCGGAACGATACGACATGGGTTCCTTCAAAAATAGCGCGTGCACCTTCCTTAAAGACCAACAACGCTCGTGTCATTCCTCTGGTGTTGGAAGAGATTGTGGGCGGCGGTGATCCATTAACACCAGGTGTTCCGTATGTTCGTTTGTCGTACGTAACGTAGTGTAACTCATTTTCAAATGAACATCACTCTTATATATATAGAGATTAGACGTCGAGACACAGCTGTATATATTTTGCAGTAGAACAAAGTAGTTGACCAAGTTGAGAATGATTCAGACGAGGCCAATTTACATTATTTTCTCTATTAACTCGGCTTATGTTTGACTTGAGTTACACGTTGTGTTATAGTAGTTATATTCAAAATAAAGGTGCGCGATGCGTCGTACGGGTCCTCGGAGTCAGATGGCGACGAGAATCCCGGAGACAAATGGGGAGTGGCTCGTCTCCTCTACGCAGGACTGGCCATCCTGGCTGTGGGGCTCGTGGTCTACTTTGTTGGCACAGGAGACAAGGTGAGCATTAACTATAATATACAGCACCCACGACTTTGTCAGAGTATTGCATTTGTCAATAAATTCTAATGCCATCAAAACATATCTTCTAAAAAAGTCTTGCAGCTCATTCCTTCTGCCGTAAAAAGATGTATGATCCATGTTCTACCAAGTCTGTCAATTTATTAGGCCCTACTTAAGAATCCTTCTGTCTTATAAGTTATTACGTAATTAACTTACCTTATATCATCTTACAGTTATTTCTGCAGCTGGTGTATCTAGAATACATAACTGAAGTTGCGAAATATTTTAGGTTTTTCTTGATTTATACAATAATTCTATTCTAAATTTGAAGCTTCTATGTCTGTAAGAAGTGTCTTAGAGTTTTGACCACAGACATAGATCCAAGTAGATAACGCAAATCCCTCCGTCTGTATGAAAACCAAGCGTGCCCTTTTTTGTACCTACTGTGACGTCGTTAAAAATGCCAGTCGATGCACTGGCCTAAAGTTTAGCCACTCAACTCATCGTTAGTTGACATTTTCAGTACATCAATAGTCGGTATTGCTTATTACTAAAATCGGCAATGTATTATAAATCATAATAAAAAATAAAATAAAAGCGTCAACGTAAGAGCATTGCTCCTCTTTTTGGCCCGCGAAGTACATACACTCGCGGCATCTATTTGGATCCATGTCTGTTGTTCTGACGATCGGTCAGCCAGTCAGTGAGTGACAAAATTAAGAAACTTTGACGAGTTATAATTTTCAAACTACTAGTTCAAATTTAATAGAATTTAAAATATACCGTGTTTATTGCGCAGTGATAATCGTCTCGAGTCTGAGATCTCTGCGCGAATCGCCATAGCGAGAAATCACATGACCTGAAACTCCACACAAAACTCGCTGCCTACAGGGCCATAACCTTACCATTGTTGCTCTATGCCTCGGAGACCTGGTGTCTTTACAAGGGAGATATCAGACGTCTTGATACCTTCCACATGAAGTGTTTTCGGGCGATTCTTCGGGTGAAATGGCAGGATGGTGTGCCAAACTCGGAGGTTCTACGTCGAGCTAAGCTCGCTAGAATAGAGTGTATGCTAATGAAAGGCCAACTACGCTGCTGTGGACACCTTGTACGCATGGAGTCTTCCAGATTACCAAAAAAGGTATTTTACTCTGAGCTTAGCTCAGGTAAACGAACACCTGGAGGATAGTTTCTGCGTTACAGGGATGTCTTAAACCGCCACTTGACTGCAATTGGCATGTCTAGTGAGTCATGGGAGGAGCTTGCAACGCAGAGGTCGGAGTGGCGAACTGCTGTCAACACAGGTACAGAAAACTTTGAGCGTTTCCGTCTTGAAGACCTTGACGCCAAACGCCTGATCCGAAAAGCTTGACCCAAGCCCTCCTACAACTATACTCGCTATTCAAGTGGGTCTCTTTACTGCGCTTCTTGCAATAGGACCTTCAAAACAAAATTTGGTTTTGCGAGTCATGCTCGCGCTCATGCAAGAGCCCAGGCGAAAACGAGCTAAGGGTGTCGCCGTCGACGGATACGTCTGGGAGGACATCATCGTCATCATTATTATCCATTACGAAGCCTGAATTGCCGCTTTTTTTTCTAGACTTTGCGGCACTACCTTGCCCCCAGATAAAGCATACACTTAATTGTCACAATATATCAGCTTTCACCGTTACAGAAAGTAGCGTAGGCAAAAAATCAGACAGTATAAATACAACCACGCATTATTCAAGAAATTTCTTGCCTCGCCCGGCCACTTTGTTAAAAGAATTACCATCTGCAGTTTTCCCGAACCGATACGACTTAGGGACCTTCAAAATTAGAACTCCCACCTTAAGGGCCGGCAACGCATCTCGTGATCCCTGCTGTTGCGAATTCCATGGGCGGCTGCTTCACCACTTTTTATGTGTGCCTGTTGCCCGTTTGGTTCTTCTTCGTAAGTTTCCACCTAGTCTCACCCTTTTTTGTATCTTAAATTCGCTAACTACTGTTTCCAACCTAACTTTTGCCGTGCTACCGGTGTATATTTTATTTATCAAATTTATATATTTACTGCGGACCCCTTGTTCATATAATGAATCACAAATATATTTATGTTTGATCGAGTTAAAGGCTTTACTTTTATAGACGAAACCTATATAGTGTGATTGATTGGACTCATTACATTTTCAATGACTTATCTGATTACCAGTTCATTTATTTTATTACCAGTTATTACGAAAGCCTACCTGTCGGCGAGATTGAGACTTGTCTAATATTGTCATTATTCTTGTTAGCATCTCACAAAGCTTTTCATCCTCTTGTCTCTTGTCACACAATATCAAATTTGGTTCAGAACCTCCCCCCCCCCCCCCCTCCTCCTTCCTCAAAGTGTGACGTTATTTATGGATGGTCCTTATTATGGAAAAAAATCGAATTCGATGGCGGATTGAGTAAATTCTACGCAGCCAAAGTCGAGGGCTGGCGAAGCTATTAATAATATTTATTTTCACCCACCTGCTATTTTAATCTGCTAAGAAATTATTGGAATTGAGCAGGCTATATTCTGTAAATTTGATCCTGTAGAAGGAGCACCACCTGGGAGTTGAACAAAGCATACCAAGACTGACAGTTGATGTGTCAATCGCACGATTAGCTAAGTTTATTACGAGTGCTCGGACAGAACCCGAGAGAAATATAACAAACTATTTGTATTGTTTCAGGGTTTCAAGACTCCAGCTCTAAGGCTAGTGGGTCCGTCGCTCATCATAGCTGGTCTGGCCTGCTGTTTGCTTCGTATTATGTTCTGTGTATGCGCCAAGCCATGCTGCAAACGGCGAGCCAATCACAAGGAGAACAGAAGGTAACTTGATATAAAGCGTGGTGACACAATTGCCAAGTCAAATATTAAGATAGACCCTTAAGATATATATTGGATTACATAATTGTTTTTTATTAGATATTAAGTAACAGGTATATAACCACATAACGTCAAGCAACATAATAATATAGTTATTGTCATTTAACATATACCAGGCCTGTCACACTCCCCGTGTAGGTATCGCCATTCAGTAGGGACTCACGAGCGATCTTATTTCACAGATCCGACAGATATTTTAAAAATGGACAAACTTATATAGAGTAAAACATATTAAAGGTCACTGCGATCCAAATTTAAATTTTTAAGCGTCCTCAACACGCTCATACACTAATTTAATTTAAAGTGATTATTATTGTAATGAAATTTTGCTTTGACTATATTGTAGTTTTCCAACGCGTAGGTACATTACTATCTGCAACTAATGTAGGTAGTAGTATAAAAGTAGGTAAGTACAGTTTTAGGTAAAGAAGATAACCCTAATGTCGTAGAAGAGGTAAGAGTCACGCGATAGAAAGAGAGGCAACTAGTAGGTGAATAAAAATGTAATTTGGCAGCGCTCTGCGATCTGAATTACACCTTATTGTATGACTGCAAGAGTCCTTATTTCTTTAAATGATTTTGCGGAGTGAGACTTTCGTACTAGTACTATTACATATTCTTTGCCTATAAGTACTATAATCTTAGAATCATAACATTTTATGTTTTGATTGTATACTTTTCGGCTTTTAGTAGGTGATGTATAAATAAATTTGTTATTTTAAAGTGATCTGTCTCACCTCATTTGTACCAAATTTTATGAACGATGCTGGATTGTTCCGGGATCGTTGCAGGATGACGGTTTGTTCAACTCTCTGGTTGTGGGGACATTAGGATGGTTGGCTTAGTTGCTAAGAGTGCTGGGGCGTTTCCCGAGAGGTGCGAGTTTTTATACCCTTTCATTTAATACCATGATATGATGTGGATATCAAACGCCAAGCAATTATTACGGGAAGTATTTCGCCCTGAATACCGATTCCACGTGCCTACGGGGGTTCTAGAGAACGTGGGCGGTGGTGATCACTTAACATCAAGTGACCCGTACGTTCGTTTGATCTCTTCTCAGCTGCTCCTTTTTTAACGTCAGTTGAAGTAATGGCTAACGGTCTCGTCAAAATATTAAGCTATAAATTCATGATCGGATTTGGTACGACTGAACCATCGGACGCGGAACATATTCGACGGTATATCGCATTGTCTATTGCTCAAAATTATTATTATTACCGTCCGGACCGTATTGAATAAGACGGTGGACCGATTGGTGCAGGTCGTCCACACACGCCCACCGGACCGTCCGATGGTCCGGTCGTATCCAATCCGTGCATGTGTTTAGGCTGGTGCAGCATGTGTGTGGTGTTCCAGACTGTCAGGTGGTGTGGAAGGCGAAGAGATGCCGTTAGCGGGGTGCAGGGCGGGGCGGTCTGGCCCCGCACAGTGCTCGCCCGCGCGACGCCTCGACGCGTCTTCCTGCGACGTGTCGAGCCTTTCAAGTGGGGAAGAGGACGAGCGTCTGCGGAGGTACCGCACTGCGAACGCGCTACCGATAAAACCGCAGCCGCAGGCATCGCCACAACCACAACCGCAACCGCACACTGTTGTTGTACAGCAAGTAAGTGTTTTAAGGCAAATAAAAAAAATATTAGATCTGGGACAATTATTATCATCCTTTTGTTAAAATACGTCTGTAACTTCAACGCTCTAAACACATAAGTCTAGCCTCCCATTGGACTCTCTGTTACTAATTATAGCTATTCACCGAAAATATTAATTTGTTTAGCCTAAGCTGCACCCTCTTAAATAAGACTGACCATATCTACTTGATTTATTTACATTGAATGTATAAATTTGCCAATATGATATAATCTATCACTTCCGAAATTATAATAATAAGTTCTTCAGGTATAGAAGGACAAACAGAATTAAGAAACAGTAAAATAAGTTAGAAAAAAAATATAGAGACCCTAGAGATTTATATATAGATGTATAGTTCTTCTGACACAATGTAATATCTAACATGAAATTAGGCATATTAGACATAATCTGTATATTCTTAATACAACAGTTGAATTCAATTATTTTTTTCCCACTTTCAGGCTAATCCTCAAAGTCGACCTCACCCGTCTGCATCAGCTCTTCACACGGCAAACTCTGCAAGACGGCCGCCGCCCCGAAACGTCTCTTTTGCTGGCGATCCCGACGGTGAACTAGTTCTAAGTCCAGCACAACTCCGATCCTAGTCGAACTCTTTCTTACTCGCGATCGACGGGAGAATACAACACAAGTTATCACACTTAGGCTGCATTTAGTGCTCGACCGACGGACGGTCAGCGCTGACGTCGGTCAAGCGTAGCTACAACAATGAAAACATAGCTGATGAATTGCTACGCGCGTACAGCTACGTCGCACATACGGAAATCTTCGGTCGAGCTCGTCGGTCCGCTGCAGCTGACGCGCTATGGCGATAAATTTATACGTTCCGTGTGACGCTGACCGAGCAGCCGATCGTACGTGCATTAGCAACATCGTAATCAAAAATTCTTGTTCTAGCATGTTTGAATATATTGTATAATTTTCTCCTTCATTATGACGCTCTATAATAATTGAGTAAACATGATATTGTCTTCTCCGTCTTTTCCGCACGCACATATTAAAGAGGTTAAATTGGATTCATTTTTCTTCACAATTGTACACACTCAATAAATTTTTCTGTTATCGTGTACGGGGACACGCTAAGCTCGACCGACGTCAGCGCTCACCGTCGGTCGAGCACTAAATGCAGCCTTATATCTTTATTATATCCTTATTATCACTGAAGCAATAACGAAGCTTACATATTTAATCTGCGATTTATTTTTAACGCGTTTCAAGTCGATTATCAATTGACAGTTTTGATGAAAACCATGAGAACTTACAATTTTCCTTTAGCTTCCAATTAAAAACGTTCAGTAGTCGAAAAGACCAAAGAAAAGACTTATCACAGTAGACGTTTCGATCGTGCTTTTACAAATATTTGCGTATAAGGCTGTGAATTTTGTATTTTATATTAAATAAAGCAATTTCATAATCATCATAATCAAACAGACTATCAGTTTGAGACATTTGACATTGCGATTGATAGCGCTTGTGGAAACATGTTTTCAATTTACGTAAGTTCAATGAAAAGCAAAACTGTCAATTTGATAACAACCATGAGCCTTTACTTAATGAGACATTAACAAAAAGTAATGATGTTTCAATTTAATTCACGTTTGATATTAATAAGGTTTATTTATTTAAACATAAGGTTTATTTCTATACACAACATAGTCATGGCTAGACTGACCCATGCAACAGGGGGTAATCACAACACGACATACGAGTATTATATACATAATACCTCTTTTTTTTAATTCAGGATGATCCTTTATTTGCATTTCAATATGGCAACCATAATTCTATGCCCATATAGTACAGATATCGCTGATCTATAACATTCGTAATTGATACCATCAAAAAAGATCTGGTAATTTCAACAAAGGTGATAATAATTAATAACAAAGGTTAAATAATATTTGCTAATTCTGTTTATATCAAGATACACTCTCTAATATCAAGAGCGGCTAATATTAACAAAGGTAATAATAATTAATAACAAGTGTTAAATAGCATTTGCTAATTCTATTATTATTAAGATGCACTCTCTAATATCAAGATCTGCTAATATCAACAAAGTTAATAATATAATAACAAGTGTTAAATAATATTTGCTTATTCTGTTAATTTCAAGATACAGTGAGATTGAAAGGAAGATATGTTTTATGGAACTCACGACAACTACAATGTATTATAATTTTAATCTTTTATAAGTTATATCAGCTGTTACTGAAATGGAATCAGTAATTGAAATACCAATCTCGGTTCGACGATTAATAAATACTATAGAAATATCGTGTGGAATATTGCATTATAAAAAGTATTCCATTAACTACTCGTGGAAACCGCTATTTTATAAAGTGCACTGTAATATAACTGTTAAATAAATAGCAATGAATGTATAATGTAAACCTATATGTTAAATCTGCCTATACTAGTTGCGAATTTATATTTAAATAATATATAATTCATAAAATAGATTTAAACAGACAATAATGATTGTTAACTGATGTGTAAAGTGTTATGTCGTATGTGAGTTGATTTTATTTTAATTATACTATCCAAGTAATACAATGTTCAAGCGATGAGGTTCTTTTTAACAATATTTTATTTTATAACGTATATTTATAATGTTATGAATATATTGAGAGTAAAATCTAATTTGTGTTAATAATACAGGATGTGCCCAGGACCACCTGCCCGTCGTCATAGTATGCCATGCATACTCTATGGAGTAAGTCAAAGTCAAAATTCTTCATTTACAGTAGGTCAAACGTAACCTGCATCGAAGAATCTTTAACATTGTGAAACCCTGCTGAAACTATCTTGACAATTACTGTTTCGCCTCTACACGATGCACTCAGATAAAATATATTCATAACATTTTAAATAATTATTTAGTTCCGTTAAGTAACGCCTAATTTAAAATAAATTATTATAAATTATATATATAGTTAATATGCTATGATAAAATATTTCATAGTTTTAAGGCACACCACTAAAACATTTTCAAGCGCGGGAGTCGCGACCGGCCACAAAAAACTACTATCGTTAGCCTTTGAGTAGTCATTTCTGTGCTCTCTTATCCCGGTTTGAAGCTGTAGATTCTTTCCAATCACATGAGCATAAGACAGTCCATCTCATGATGACATAAGCTTTTCTAATGTGGCTTTTAGCTTGTGTCTTAAGGCATTCTCATTAAAAAAACAAATTTGGGATTGAGATTAGGATAACCCTAATTCCAACTCTGATTTTCAGTAGGTAACCAAATCGACCTGTCGACAGCAGCAAGGTTCCTTCCTCCTTTTAGGTCTTAAAAATACTAGATAAAAAGAAAAAGAAATGAGTGTTAGTTAGTTTTTTTTAATTTTTTTTTATTAATAATAGAACATATATTGAGTTTTTTTTAATTTAAGATTTCTTTCTGATTATTATTATTCGTTGTATTCTTCTGAACCCTTTTGTTTTTCTGGTAATAACGTCATGGTGAGTTTTATTTTTAACAACTCACTCACTCATATATCTCGAAAGAGGTAGGCACATTTATACGGTAATGCGCTACATCAGGAAGATAGTAATTTCGGAATATAATATACCCTTTTAAATATTATTAAATGTATATAATACTAGTTCTTGCTGTAAGCATTACTGAGTTGGCAGGTAGGAGTATTTATTGTTTTCTCGGTAATGAAGTTTGAAAATGAAATTATTTATTTAATTTATTTATTATTACTTTTACAATGTAAAAAAGAAGTTATAGTGGCATATCTACAATGGTTGCACATATGGTATCTCGGTGTTTTTTGTAGATATTGATACGTTCTATACAGTAGGACATTATTTGTTCTCTCATCAATACTTTCCGCAGCGCACGCGATAACAGATTTTTATGACAATTTTTTTTATTCACACCTTGGGTTATATTATTGCATTTTTAGTAGCGATCCCTATTTTTTTTTTATTGTGATACAGCCTATGTCACTCAGTGAAGATGCAGCTTTCTAATCGGAAAAAAAAACATTACAAACATACAAATAAAAACACAAACGTTCCTGTTTATAATATTGTTAGTTTACATATTATTACGTACTATATTATAATATTCCTTTTCTGTTCCATTTTGGAAAAATATGTCGATTGGTTGAATACTTAATGCGATAATTTAAATTATCAGTTACTATTTATGTAGAATTCGTTTGTTCCATAACCTAAAAACCGGTATTGAGTATTTGTAGCAAATGGGATGTGCCTTATGAATGCCATTGCAAGGTGGTGAAAAGATGAAAGTGCTAACATTTATTTTTTATTTTGCTTCGTCAATATTTCTTGTATGAGTAATTTTGGTTTTAATATCCTATCCTATCTACATTGTTGACTACTTCGAAGGCTGATGGTAGGAGATGTAAAGACAGAACTCAATAAAAAAGATTTACAAACTATTGAAAATTCTATTGAGAATATTATTATTAGCACTGTGAAATAACTACACTTCAAGTAGGCCTAAGAAATCATCGTGTTTTACACAAAAGTGTACGTAAAATCGCCTTAATTTAAACCTTGTTCGTCCATGTTTAAAACATAATTTTAGTTAACGTGTTCAAAATTATCTTAGCGCTTGAACTGCGTAATAACACCAAAGTGAATATAGTTAGCAAATGCATAGAATTTGATGTATAGTGATACTGTCAGACAGTTATGTTAATATTTAAGTGAATACGATACATTGATGTGTTAATTGTGCATTGTATATTATGGCACATAATAAATAAGTAATGTATGGTTTATAAATATATTATATATTTTAGAAATATTTGCACCTTTCGTAGTCGAATGTAGGTATGTCTGCAGATCAACTACCTTAGAATTATAATAAAAACTCCAAAAATAGGCGGGAGTTTAAAGAGATAGGTTATATACTATAATGTTCATATTTTGATTAATTTTGTCAATTATAACATTGTAAACAAAAAACGTATATAGTTATTTTGTATTATTTATATTTATAAGAATCGTCAATTACCTACTTATGTTATTTTTGGTAGGATTTAATGTTTATGTTTGAATATGTTAGCATTTTGTGGCATTGCGTAAATAATGTTATTATATTATTATTAAAACATGGATTGAGTAAAGTTCACTTCGGGTTACTAATATTTAAATGACTGTCATCGAAATTTCGGTACGATATTATTGACAGAGAACTCATACATCGCGTGGTGGCGCTAAAGTCGCGTTTGAACTATGAACGCAAGGAGACTGACCGATGTAGTAATTTGCCCCTTGCCATAGACTGTGGTCTATGGCAAGAGGTCGTCAATAATGTCACTACGACAGAAAAAATAGCATTTTATATTTTAAATAATATTAATCTTAATGTAAATTTATATTCGTTATTACCTATATATTTTAGGAATTGCAATGTAGTTATCGTAATATTTATTTGAATAATATTATTAATTTACTTATATATTTTCTATATAAGTACCTACAGTATATTCACTAAAATAGCTATAAGTAAAATATGAGCTTTATTTAGAGTTACATTTGGGTATGACCACTAATTCACCTCATTATCTTGTATCTTTTTTCTTCACCCTCATAATACTGATTTTTAATTTAAATTTTTAAGCGCACATAGTCTGGTTACAGGGTAGTATTCTACCAGCAAAACTTTCAATACAGGGCCGCGAAAATCAAAATGGAGCTTATTTTCGTACCTTCTTCATTCAAAATTATTCTATATCTTTTATATAATCACAGATACAAAACGGATAGAAGTGTTTCTGAGAGGTGCACTTTTCCGGCTCTTCTTGTTGATATTTTGGTCAGTTTTCTTCATTACACTAACGGCCGGCTATGATGGCAGTTTTGATATACACGCTAATGAATTCCCTATAAATTTCAACTACAATTGGCAATGACGTCCGTTTTTTGTGACAATAAGGGACGAGACGAGCAGGATGGTCTACTGATAGTAATTGGTACGCCCTGGCCTCTATAATGCAGTGCCGCTCAGGGTTCTTCAAAAATCCAAAACTTCTGAGCGGCACTACAATCGCGCTCGTCATTTTAAATTTCATTTTCCCAGTACATTCACTTGCTACGGCGCCCTTCAGGCCAAAAGTTCTATACACATATAAGGACACATCTCAGATGTGTGCTTAAAGACAACGTAAGCACACTTAGTCGTGTGTCAACTGTCACTGTCCTAATCAAACCTTAACTGAACAAATGTTTTACATTGCTGCTTATTGGCCAAGAATATTGTAAACAACTGGAAAAAATGCAGCAATGTATGGACATATCGATAATAAATCGACAGTCGTCGTATCACTATTTAATGAAAAACGCCATCATAGCTCTCAGTTAGTTTAAATTATAAAATAAAACTTACTTATATTTGACTTTAAAAGATAAATATTTTAACTAACCACGTGTTTCAAAGCGTTGAATTCCGTGTATTTGTAAATTTTTAAACCCGCACCCAAATTTTATGTAATTTATAGATATTATGTGATGTTTTTTAAAAAACTTATATAAAACAAAAAATATAAATAATTAGTAATGTTTTACTTATGAACACAATATGTCTGTTCCTCGAATGATAGACTTATCTATTATTCGTTTTTATCCGTTTCTTTCAACCGCTAAAAGCTGAAGTAACAACACATACAGATACAATATAAATGTAATTAATGTTAAATATAGAAAGCATATTATAATGTTTAGTTCGATACAAGTAGGTAGATATTATATGCAATTATTATAGTTGATACTTCAGATTTTAGATAAAACAATGCATGTGCTTCCAAATGCTTAGTTAGACATTCTTCGTATATAAAATGTACTGCTTAGCCTCCAATGACGTACAAGTAACAACTAGATTTCCATCAACTATTAATGAGTCGTAAAAAAATGTCTGAGCGGCGTTATATAAACGTATACATAAACGTATACAGATAACATTAAAACTTTTATTCAAATTAAAGACGCAAACACGTAGCCAGAACATTTTTAGCCATTGAAATGTAATTCTTTAAGATTATGATTAAAACGTCAAGTTATTTACACAATTTTGTTAATTTAAAGAGGCAGTTACCTGAAGTAGGACACTCCATCCTTTTGAAGTGT
Organism: Leptidea sinapis; assembly: GCF_905404315.1. NCBI lineage: Eukaryota > Metazoa > Arthropoda > Insecta > Lepidoptera > Pieridae > Leptidea > Leptidea sinapis. The sequence continues at coordinate 30,982,597 of NC_066312.1, read as the reverse complement.
GTGTGGTGTGCTGTTATTTGGACAGTTTTTCACTGAACTCTTTGTCATTGCGTGGCGTTGCATTCAAAGCGCGGTCGAAACATAACTGAACCAAAACTCCTAAAACTCCACCTAATTGACGCGTAAGTTTTGCTTTAGGTATTTTTCAGTCTAGTTGTTTATTATACGTCAATGTTAGCCTCTTGTCTTAGTTGTAAGCTAGTTTATCGGCCTAATTATCGCGTCTCATTTATTTTAATGACTTAATGTTATACACAGTTTCCACGACAAGGCGACAAAATAATTAATTTAGTATACTTCCGTCACCGTTTACCCTTAATCTCATTGCCCCCAGTTCGATCCTCGCTCGCCACGTACCAATTTTTTTATGACAGTAAGGGACGAGACGAGCGGGACGTGCTGCTGGTGGTTATTTATACCCCCTGCCCATTACAATGCAGTGCCGCTCAAGATTCTTGTAAATGACCAAAAATTCTGAGCGGCACAAGCCGTACTATTGCGCACGTCACCTTGAGACGTAAGTTGTTTTAAAGTCTCATTTAGCCAGTAATTTCAATAGCTATGGCGCCCTTCAGATCGAAACAATAATGTTTACACATTACTGCTTCACGGCAGAAATATGCGCCGTTGTGGTACCCATAGTCTGGCCGGCATCCTGTGCAAATGAGCCACTCTCTGGTAAATGTTTTCGGTTATCAAATTTTATAGGTACACGTTTAGTAAGTTAGTTTGACTGGCCTTCTACGCGCTTACTTAGAAGTCTAGCAGCGTTTTCATATCGCTTCATGCATTAAATTCAAATATTTTTATTAAAATGAGGATTTAAAATCACTTATTGAACGTCAAAAACTATCACCGATTCGCAACTGTATGACTCAGACCTGAGAAGAACGGGCGCAAGAAACTCAGCGGGCTTCTTTATTTTTAATAAAATATCGTTTGTACAATGTATTATCGTACAATGATATTATCACATAAGTGAGCTAAGTAAACGAGCCGAGATTGTATAATGAACTAAGTTTTACGTAAGTAAAATCTAAGCTTAACTGTGTGTAACTTTAAGTCTTCCGCAGTTTCGGCTCTCAAATCTTATTCTTACCATGAAATTGTTAATATATGTTGTGTGTTATTAGATTGTACAGGGCTTTATAGAGAACATTAGCAATAATTAATGTTTACCTTACAAATATATCTTACATCTTTAGGTTTACATAAGTTGCGCAGACCAATAAAAATGTTCAATACACGTAAGTTATTTGTTTAAGGTATAGATTACATTTTAGCGTTTGTAAAGTTTTAATTGTGTTTCTAGAGAGTAAACTTTTCCAGAAATCTTTAGTATAATCAATAGACTCGACAGCTAATGTTTTCAAATAATGTTAACGGAATATATCAATTTATAATGGATTCTTGAGTATTATATATTCTCAGCTTAGTTTACTAACTAGAAATAGAATCTTTCGTACGATTTGCATCCGCAAAACGACATAGCTATCTTGTAATTGTCACAGATTATAAATGTTATGTATGACGATAATGTATGATTTAACTTGTCAACTTGTTCTTCATAATCTTTGTTCTATCTAGCTAATATGGTAATGTACGAGAGTATGTAGGGATTTTACATAACTGAGTTACCGAATATCATAATTCAATTGGTTCTATTGCTCGAAATTTTTACAGACATAAAAGAGGTGCAGATGAATAAATCAAATTGATATATTTTATTAATTTATTAAATGTCAGAATCTACTGAGCGTTCGGAAGAGAAATGCTTCAGTCCTGAGAACAACCGGTGTTAAAATCTCAGCGGGAGTATTGAGAGAGATTTATCTTTTTGATTCATAAAATTATACATACACCAAGCTCGTGACGATAATATATATATATCATCAAAAACGCTTGGATACGACCCTTAAAACTCACAAACAACTTATGATGTACTGGTATTTCAAGATGGTTATAGATTTACACTATCTTGAAATACTAGGGAATCATAAGTTGTCAGATGACTGCTTGTTTACGTCCCTAATAAAAACTCATAAGCATTACATGTAATGCGTATTCTACCCACACTATACACAGCTTGAACAATAGTTTCTAATAATTAAAATGCTAGATACTTACTCCTTCACTCAGTTGCGTAATATCTCATTGTTGTAAAGTGGAACGGAATCACTGTGATGTATGTGTTAGACAAAGATGGAAGATTTGTTGTATCAACGTAGCTCAATATAAGCAATTTTAATGTTTGTTTCTTATTTAATCAGGTGGTTGGTATTATTTATAGACGTTGATGCATATCATGTGTATAATGCTGATGATTAATCAATAAATTAGATGAAAAATAGATCATTTGTGGGTTTTATTTGCTCGTCCTTTTTATTTCTGTTGTTTCATAAGAACATGCGCAGCAACAAATCAAATCAATATCACTAAGTACAAAAAAATTAAATTTATTTATGAATGAGTTTTTTTGTACCATTTACCACCACTTTGGAAAAGGTTGAGCAGGAAGTGGCAAGAAACTTTGCCCTGTGCTTCCCCGGGGCATTAAAAGAATAAAGAATCTCAGACCCAATGGTATCGTAGGATGCGACTTCGGGCATCTACCAGTGGGAGGCTTCTTAGCATACTGTAGGCTAAATTATGGGTACCACAATGGCGAATTTTTCTGCCGTGAAGCAGTAATATGTAACCATTATTACTATCACTGGGCAAGTGAAACTAAACATCAACAAAACATAATGGGCAGGGCGTATCAATTACCATCAGCTGAAAGTCTTGCCTCGTCCCTTAATGTCATAAAAAATTGTTCTAGATTAGAGGATCCACAGGTATCGTGCGCAAAGTTCGATTTTGCGCATGCATTTGCGTTCGCAAAGTACTACTTTCCCACACGTTGACTAGAGCGGGCGGGAATATAGCTGAGCGTGCGGTAATGTTTGAAAATAATTATAGTGGTCAAACTTTGCGCAACTTAATATGAAAAATAGTATAGGATACGAGTGCGCAAAGTAGGTCGTTCCCGCACGAGCGAAGCGAGTGCAGGATGACCTTCGTGCGCACGATATATAATGTACTATTTCAGTTTTGGGTCTCTTCGTCTAGATCCACGTGGAAGTTACATCCTGTACGCTGTGAAAATATAATTAATCAATGAGATTCATGGAGAAATCTTTAAATCATTTATACGTCTAGATGTGAAAACGTCGAAAAAGACTAAGGTTGACATTTAACCTCTATCTTAAGCAATGCGCGCACACTATCACAAAGTATCATACAAATCGCGAGTGTAACGTAGCTTGTTACGCACACTAAAGTAATAAGCCTGGCCTGTTTTCATCGGTTGTCTAGCAGCAAGAGACTCTTATTTAGACCATAGTTTCTCAACCTTATTTTGCTCACCGCCCACTTTGAGAATATGTTTTTTTCTAGAGTATTTTCGTGTATTTTTTTGCCTTTTTAGACTATATTTTAATCTACCCACGCCCCATCTGCGCCATCTCAATGCCCCCTAATTTTCTCTGGATCTTCTACTGCCCCCCATAAAAGTCTCAAACGCCCACAAGGAGGCGTTATCGCCCACGTTGAGAACCTATGATTTAGACGAATACATTATCTAAGGAGAAATCAATAAAACCAGTTAAATAACACATCATATATTTCCCCAAACCAACACATTTTTGCATGAAATAAAATCACAACTAACTACAAGGACGTATTTACAATATATTTTGACACATTGCGATTGTAAAATATAAAAGTACCTAAACCAAAATTTCACAACATGTTTTATGTTCAAGCAGTGGTAGTCAACATAATAATAATGTTTAAATGGTTTTAAATAACCATAAGTTGCTGATAAAGGATAGCAGAATTAAAACTTATCTTACTACAGAACAATTAAATTTGAATCTTTTAAAGTAACTTGTGATTAATTAATTTGAAAGCACTTAAGATATTTACAAAATTGATATTTAAAATTAATCCATGAAGGTAGAACATAAATTTACGTAATTAAGGTTATATATAGCTTACATGAAAACGTTGTTTCCAATTAGTGAAAAGGGAAATACTGCTGTTCTATAAATACATTGTTTTCCTCTTTTTTCCTTTAAATCAAATATGTAAGCCATTTTGAGATCTTTAGTCATTGCACATCAGATACATTGTACTTAAAATATAATTACAAAAAAGTGTGTGTGTACATATTATGTATGCACGCAAGAAGTTATACTTCTCAGGCCTAACAAAAAAAAATCATTAAAATGATTTATTCCTCGTGATATTCTACGTTGTTGAAATGATGATGCGCGCGCATCTTATAATTTCACACTAATTATTTTTTCATAACGCGCCTTAAGAGAAATATAACTTCAAAGTCGGGTCATGTAAGGGTCAGTTAAGTTGAGTAACACCGAGCGGATACACGGATTAGACGCTAATCGCGGGGCACGGAAGTAGGAAGCGGGAAGGGACACAAGGACCTGACGGCGCTTGCGCTCAACTAACGAAATTGGGAAATTTGTTCAAAATATAGTACATAATTTTATTACATACTTTGAATGAGAATCGAGTACCGACTACTATACTGCAGTCATACTGTATACGCTTAACAATTTTGTGAAACTGGTTTTATATTTGCGGTAAAATACCTACTGTCCACAGTAAATTATTTTACATCAATTTATAAGAGTTGCAGTACTTCAACGGTTTTGAACTAAACGCTTAAATACCATCTTTGATCTACGTGATGATAAGTATAAATTTATCAGATCTACCAGCCATGATCGATCACCGAATGCTTTAAGTATTCAATAACACTTCAAATGATATCGCCTTCAGTTTAGATCTTAAATATCTCTCTTAAAGGTCTCGTCTTTGATAGATTTTTTCCTTTCGCCTCAAGTGTTTCGTTCTCAAGGACTCCGTAGCTAGTTAAATTACTGGGCAAATGAGACTTAACGTCTTACGTCTTAAGGTGACGTCATCGCCGCCCACATTCTCTTGCAACACCAGAGGATTCAGAGGAGCTTTGTCGGCCTTTAAGGAACGAAGGTTATCGTAACAACAATATTGTAATATACAAGGTACTAAATACGTCCAATGAAAATATTAATATACCGCATAAATTTCTGTATCATTAAATTATTTTAGACATGTTCGTTTTGAGATTATTGTAATGGGGATATGGACGAGAAATGTAATCTAATTTAACTTATCTATAAACAAGTTGAAGAATTAATGGCATATTTTACTTTATGATTTTACGTAACGTTAAGTTCTTACAATTATTGTATATAAAAACGGCCTATCTTTAAGAGAAGGTTGATAAAATTGATGTAGGGATCACGAGTTTAACAACATTAGTTTTATATAAAGGGTTCCACACGGAATAGCTATAATATACCTAAGGGTAGTGCAATAAAAATAAAAATATTTATAATATACAAGTAGGTACATAATATGAATTTAAAAGCTAAAATTCTGCAAGAATTTCAAATGGTGTTGTTTTTAATTTATTGCTTAAAATAGTGGTTAAAACCGGAAGTTCTTTTAAGAAAACTTATTTTTTTTTTCCAAAATCTCTTCAAAAATCTTAAACAATGCCTCCACTTAATTTCATGCTGAAGTGCTCAGCGTTTATGAATATAAAAATTTGGACCTTTACGGAGTACTGTCGGTCATTATTACAACCCGCTCTCGAATTACCTTCGGTATTACGAGGATGAGGGAAGTGCCACACAGCCATTGCAAAAGACACAATTATGCGGAGCTCCTCGACACTGGCTCAGTTGCGATTAGCAACTCTCGGTTACATGACGTCATGACGATACGACGGGTGTATTAAATTAAATCTTTACTAAGTTTTTTTTTATAATTTTTAGTTTTAGAAGTCTTTTTCTAAATCGTTGTGTTTTATTTATCACTTTTTAGTGTTATTTAATTAGTTGTTGTGTAAACTGCAGTAGGTTTTTTCCCGATTACATTACGTAAACTATAATATTTCGTTGCTTCATTTTTTCATATATTAAATACTCATTTTTTACAGTAGTTATGAGTAGACCTAGAAAAGGTGGCGCGCGCCTTAACAATATAGATCCCAATAAACGAGAATGGAAAAATGAATCGACTCCGAAGGTGCTGTTCGAAACTCTATTTCACGTTCTTGTGAGATAATGAAATATCGTAAAGAACACTTTGTTAGCTATGAATTACAGGTAGCCTATGATAATAATGATACTATATAAACAACCAAAGCAAATGAAAATTCCTAAAAAATCTGTACCCAAAATACAATTAAATCGTCCACGTAAAAACAATAACGTCATCCACATAAACATGAATGTTCATAAAATGAAAACTTCTGTGTGAAAATGACAACTATTTCGCATCAATCTATAGAAGAATCACATAAATCTATTCATAAATCTCAGCGTAATCCGTGTACATACATAAAAAAAATGCCAATCGAATTGAGAACCTCCTCCTTTCTGAAGTCGGTTAAAAAGTATTTACATTATACCTATTATAAATCACATCAAATACTGTTACGTTAGAAGCCTTAAAATAATCATTGCTTTACAAAATCGATATAATAAATATTTTAATTATATATGGCATTAATATTTTTCGAACACCATAGGTTACACAAAATGTAAATTGATCTCGGTAATCTTATTGGCTGATCCAAAATACAATGTAAGTAGGTACAACAATGCCGTCATAATTAATTAAAAAAAAAAACATGAATTAAAAAGCATATAATGATAACTGCTTCTGTAAATATTTATTGCACAAAATTAACATTATGTATCCCTATATCGCTAACTGTCATCTATTTAAAATATAAAAGAGAATGTATGTTTGAATGTTCCCTAATAACTCCTAAACTATTCGACCGACCTCAATGAAATCTTTTGTTATAGATTTGTTGAACCTCAAGGAACGATTATATATATAGATTGTCGTGTCACGATCCCACCCACGCACTCACCCACGCATTTACCATATCTCTCGAACCTTTTATTGACACAACAACGTCTGTCGGGTCAGCTAGTACTTAACTAAATAACTGTTATTATATAAAAAGAATGTTTTAATGTGTTATACTCGCATTATCGATCGAAAACGATTAATTCCTAAATATAAAAAGAATTATTACAGGTATGTTTCATTTATTCATTGAATATAAAATCGATGGTTTAAAAAATAAGCATACTAAAGCAATTAAACTTTGAAAATTATTGTGTTTATGCGTCATTTTATATGTTATGACGTCAGTAGGATGGTCGCCGTACGCAGTAGCATTTTGCGGGATTCTACGAATAAAGATGTATCTTGTGTTCCCAGAGCTACCAATAATATTAACGGACAAAATACACCACATTTTTAATGAGATATTCAAACATTTTAACTATCACTATAATTCAATATTTAAAACATTAAACTTATACGAAGAAACTTAAAAAAATAAACCCATGGAAGACAAAACATACACAGCAAATATATATATATATATGTATATAATGATTTACAAATCATTTTCTCAGAAAAAATTAATTCAGATATTGTAATATATCGTTTTCTCGTATCTAGGTATTATTATTATATACAATAAAATATCTACATTTTTAATAATTCTTCACACCCTATTAAAAAAAAAATTACCAAATTTAGAGCCTTGTGGTGGTTCCCCTAAATAATCCCCTTCTAAATAAGAATAAACTAGTATTTAAATAAGTTAATTTTTATAATTTTATTTTTATTTTAATAATTTATAAATAAATTTATTCTTTGAGACTTCCCAGTAAGTTGTCTTAGGACACTTGTATTGGGAATATCTCGCAACTTCCTTAGCAGAAATGATTAAAAACCAAATTTTACAATTATCGCACAATGAAAACAAGTCTGAAAACTGTGTGTGTAAAAAGTATATTATGAAGCTTGTGTGCATGACATGCAAACTGCTACCACACTAACATTTTTAATATGATGTTTATCTACATTTTATGAAATATGACATGAAAACTGCTACCAATGTAACATTGATTAACATTTTAAATAACATCGTTATCTACATTGAAAAAATACCACCACAGTAATATTTATTAACATTCATAGTAAAATTGATTTAAAATTGTATAATTTTTTTCATATATCTATTTATTCTTATAAAATACAACATGAAACTGCTTCCCTAGTAACATTAACATTTCAAATTCGCTAATAAAGCTATCTATAATAGTTGCAAAAATTCTGGAAAATTGTTTTTTAATTTTAGAGTACATTAACTCAAGCGATACAACTCGATTCATCCTTACCGTGGTATGTAGTACGTATGAAATTCTTCAAAGAAGTCGTTGAGGAAAAGTCTGTATTGTTCAGCTTGGTCAAGTCTAGCTGTTAGACCCTCCCAGTCTCGTTTGGGGAACCACCGTTATTCCAAATTATATATAGTATTATATATAATGGCTTAAGATCAAATGGTCTCAACGATACCTTTCTTCTTAGGGCGTGACTCACCGGAGATAAACGACGTTTCTTCAGAGGATGTCCGGGATACCTTTTGTATTTGCGACGTGCTAGGTGTGTTCTGTAAAAGGACCGATATGATTTACAAGCTTGTAGTAATAATTATTTATGCAACTGTTGTGTAATAAGTTGTGAGCACTCATGTGATACTATTATCACACTCGGCTTCGCCTTGTGTGATAAACCCACATTCGCGTTTTAATACCTAATTATCAACAATTCAATGCAAGACTTTATCTACACCCATAATATGAATCCTCTATAAAAGATTCTGAAACAGTTAAAACATTTTACACTAACATTTTAAAAGCCAGTCCTAGTTACCATTACATCACCCAAACGAGTGTTGTAATGAAAACGGTTGATGTAATGTTGTACTGAATTTCTTTACAACACTCGTTTGGATGTTGTAATGGTTATTAGGACATTGGGTGTTTTTATGTTGGCAGTAAGCTAACTGTTTTAGAATCTTTAATAGAAGATTTAAAGCATGGGTGTCGATAAAATTGTATTATTAGTGTTAAAAGCTTACATAATTTATACGTCTAGATAGCGCCTCTTACTGCTAAACAACCGATGATAACAGGCCTGGTTTATTTCTTTAGTGTGCGTGACAAGCTACGTCTTACACTCGCGATTTGTATGTCACGTTTTGTTAGTTTGTGTGCACTGCTCAAAATTAATGTTATTTTTTTGACGTTTTCACAGCTGTCACAGTCTATCTAGACGTATAAATGAACACGACAGCAGACAGCAGACACGACAGCAGTATAGCAATTCCATTGGATTTGCTATACTGCTGTCGTGTCGAACCTGTGGCAGAGTGAGCTACTCCGACCATTGACCGAGACTAGAGACTCACGTCAGAGAATAGAGAGTAATGGTAAAATAAGTGTCACTTAGTTATGAACACGGCAGCAGACAGCAGACACGACAGCAGTATAGCAATTCCATTGGATTTGCTATACTGCTGTCGTGTCGAACCTGTGGCAGAGTGAGCTACTCCGACCATTGACCGAGACTAGAGACTCGCGTCAGAGAATAGAGAGTAATGGTAAAATAAGTGTCACTTAGTTACAGTTCCTAAAGAAAATGGTACTTTAAATGCCCACCAATAAAATTCATTTTAAGCCGTACTAAGTTCGTAGCTGTGTTGGATTCATAACGCATTGATATTGACACGAGAATGGGTCAGGTATTGGAAATGAATACTCCGCTTATAGGGACGAGTCTATATTTGCGTTCAATTTTCTAAACATGCACTTCTCCGGTCTGCCGCTGTTCCCCGCGGGCGTCGGTACCTTCAACGCGTCACACCGCACCGTACACTAAGTCTCTTCTATCTTCTTCTTCACCTGGATCACTTTCCACTTTTCATAAATCTTCCTCGTTTACTATTTATAGTATATATATACTAGAACTGACGTAAGCCACGCTTAGTACAGCTTGTATATACCCCCGGATCTGTTCTGTTTTCAAAATGATTCTCCCGTTCCATCTTAAAATTTAAATTGTACTCGAAAATTCTTTTAACTATTTTAATTATGCTTACATATTTAACATCCTTTTTTTTTTGTTCGATTTGATCCTGAGCTTACTAGAAATTTCTATTAACTTTAGAAAGCCCAAAAAATTCCATACACTGGTACGTGTATCGAACCCGGGTCTACAGCATCTACATGTAAATACTTTTCCGTTGAGCTACGAGTATTGCTGACGGAGCTGTTGAAATTATCTATGTCTTGTAGTTTGGCAACTCTCGTCATGTACGTCGAAGCGTCGCTACGTGACAATATGTTAGATTACACACACTACGATGTACTTGTACTTACATACTTATTGGGTAGAGTAAGTACCCAAGGGGGTGAGGGGCGCGATTAAGAGAGTAGGGGCCAATCAAAGTTGGCTTGAATATTTACTGTAAGAACTAAAACACCTGTAATAATGTAATTACTCACTTACTTTTTTTTGGAAGAGTAGGATATGTAACGTACATTTGAATTCGAATACCGAACACACATTGGTACGTTAGGGGGGCGAGGATCGAACCGGGGCTCTATGGTGAGAGCTTTAAACAATGCGAAAATTTTTAGAAAACATTAAAGACAGATTAACAGGCATTTTGTTGCCTTTCCAACATTTTTATGAATATTCAGCTGATCAGCATCAAAAAGCTGTCTTTTTTTATGAAAATAAGGGACGAGACGAGCAGGACGTTCAGCTGATGGTAATTGATGCGCCCTGCCCATTACAAAAATTCTGAGCGGCACTACAATTGCGCTCGTCACCTTGAGACATATGAAGTTAAGTCTTATTTGCCCAGTAATTTCACTAGTTACGGCGCCCTTCAGACCGAAACACAGTAATGATTACACATTACTGCTTCGCGCCGTTATGGTACCCATAATCTAGCCGGCATCCTGTACAAAGGAGACTCCCACGTACCTAAGTACCTATATGTAACTATTCTCCTTTGTTTGTCACCAGCGAGCAACGAGCATTTATATGATAGGACATGCAAACTGCTACCACTGTTATATTGATTAAAATTTCAAATAACATTGTCATCTAAATTTAAAAATATAACATGCGAACTGCTACCATAGTAAATGTGTACCTGGGGAAACTTTTAATGCTTTAAAAAGAATGTTATATAAATTATGAAAGACCCATTATATCTTGAGCGTACCTGAATTGCACTAGTGGTGGGTATAGCAGTAGCAATGCCTGGGTTACGTCTGATGTCTTCGAGGGGTATCTCCTCCGATCGACCTCGTGGTGAACTCTCCCGAGAACCCTGGCTGCTGCTTCGAGATACACTGTTAAAGATTTTTATTTTTATAGAACAGGAGGTTGAGGAGGACATGAACGATGCGGGACTCGAACCCGCGATTGTTTAGATTTTCAAGAGCGACATCTCAAGTGAATTTCCTAATATGCAAATATTGGGGTTGCACCGGTTATCAACTGTAAAGTGGATCCTGTAGATGAAGCCACAACCTGAGAGTTGAACAAAGCATACAAGATTTTATTACGATACGTCACTCAGACGGTTGGCTCAGTTTGTAAGAGCGCTCGCACGGAACGCGTGAGGTCGCGGGTTCGAGTCCCGCATCATTCATAAAATTTTGATTTCAGTTTTATTTGGGTATTTAATCCCACAAGTGAGGGTTTTAAAGATAATACAAATAATTTAAATAGGAGGAAAAATGAACGTACGGATCATCTGATGGTTAGAACCACCGCCCATTTTCTCTCAGGATCAGTTGAACCACAAACAAAACTGACACATTAATAAGTTATATTACACATTTTTAACGTCAGATACGAGACAGCTGATCGACGTCGGCCATCTTATTTGCTATCGAAGGCTTAAAATAGGTTTATAGACGGCTGCAAGCTACTATAAGTAAGCTTTATCGAAGAGATAATGAGCTTCTAAGGTCTGCTCTGCGATAATACCATCTTTAAGTAGCGTCTATTAGCTATGTTTTAAACCTCCGATAAGTCATTATGAATAAGACCGCTAGCCTATAAGTTTTGTATTATTGTACCTCTCCCTGGTAGTGGTGCTACGTTCTCTGTAGACGACGACGCCATCTTTAAGCACGTGGCCACCAACGCGACGGTACCGTCGATCTGACTCCTCACCATCGACACCTGATCAACATTAATTAAGAACTATTAAGATCATGAAAATAAGTTATTAAAAGGGCTAGCTCACTACCATTGGTGTACAGTTAGCGAGCGAGTTGAATTCATCTCCCGCCGCTTTCCGCACGCCTCGCCTACGGTGTAGTGTTATGCCGTAGTTTGCGCTTACCGTATTATCGCGTTAATACTTAAGTTGTGATACCGTCTAATATTTTAATTTTTGTAATGACTGTTCCGAGTCCACTTAATTCCGTTCCAAAAGTCGCCACGAGTTGAGTTAATGCAACAATTCAACCGCATCAAATCAAATCAAAAGTTATTTGTTCGATTAGTTCCTTAAAATTACACTCATAAATGTCACAGTTGTACATTTTACCCTTAGGTCATATTTTATACGACTAGAGTATAATACTAATTCTCTACTTTGAGCTAACTATAGGTACTCTATTTTGAGCAATTCACGCACACTAACAGAAATTACCATACAAATCGCGAGTGTAAGACGTAGCTTGTCACGCACACTAAACAAATATTCTTGGCCTGTTTTCATCGGTAGTCTAACACCGAGAGACTCTATCTAGACGTATAAATTATCTAATATTTTTACATTTAACACAGCACGTAGGAACAGTGGAACATTAATAAGAAGCGACAACCACTCTTTTAAATCAATAGATAATACAGATTCAAAATTTTACAATTTATTTTAAACACAATCTCTGCATATTGACATAACCAAAATACTCAAACGTTTTGACTTATTTGAGTAAAAAAAATTGCGTGCGTACATGTTAGAAGTGAAATTTCTTGAATGATACAACGCTAGTAGGGTAGATGTTCTACTTACGCTTCATGCTACGTTTGCCCATTCTCAGTCTCTCTCAATCGGTCTTAGCCGCTCTCTCCCTCATCTCGGACAAAAACGTCCTACATTTTCGTGTCACTTTATTGCGTTTCATCCGTAAAAAAATTACCCTTAAGCATGCAAAGAAGTTTCACTCCAAAAAACAAAATTGCCAATTAATTGCAAAGTTTTAAGTACAATAGATGCATCATCAACACACACACTGTAAATAAATAAATGGTCTCTTGTAGGATCGAGGAACACACAAACCTAGAACGGTCTTGTTAATTACCAATATGTCTGCGAACGGCGGAAAGCGAGGGCTTCCCGAAAAGCGGACGATGTCTCTGCACTATGGATGGCGCGGAGATTCCAGAAACTTCTAAAAGTCGCCCGATCTGTTGCATCTTCTTCTGGCGGGCTTTTGTTCGACCCTACGAAAAAAAAATTGAGACTAAATACACAGTGACAACCCTAATATTCTAATGAAGAGTAACCACATTGTTATCCAAAAGATTGGTCCCTAATCAATCCTAAGATTTATCTTTAATCAATTTGACACGTGTTTCGCTTCTACACGAGGCAAACTGAGATGTTCACTCGCCAAACTCTGGCATGAGACTGAATTAAATGACTGCTCTTTTATACCCTAACGGCTGAGATTAAGGATTGGTCTCCGCTGTGCTCCAACTAGATACCGCACTATCTAGGAACAACAGCTTTTTTATCCAGGCAACTATTACATGCTTGTGTGCGTGGCATCTTGACACTCAATAGCATTTTTCAAATTTTGTAACATACGTTTCGCGTTATTTTACAATGAAATTAATAAAATACCTTATCCTTAATCTAAGTCTAAGGGTTATTAGTATATTGACGAATTAAAGCGAAATTTAAAATCGGAAATCACAACATTTGGATAATTATGGAATTCAATAAAAAAAGAGTACATTCTCTAAAAAAAAAGGCCTAACGTAAGAAAAGAGAACAAAATAAAACAATTTTAAATACAAGAAGACAACCTAATGAAAAACGCTTTGTTTCGGTAATTTAACCGATCGTAATTGTTGGCGCAGTAAAGTCCTCGAATGGCCACCACGTACCGGAAGACATAGTGATGGTAGGCCCCCACAAGATAGACTGGCGATCTGGTCAAGATCGCCGGAATACGTTGGATGAGGGCAGCGCAGGACCAATTGTCGTGGAGATCATTGAGGGAGGCCTTTGTCCAGCAGTGGACGTCTTCCGGCTGATGATGATGATGAATGAAATTTTGGAAACATAATGGAAAGTAAATATTCTATGTTGGATTGTTTGTATGTTTAAATTTGTTCGCTTATACACAAAAACACTATCGGATTTGTATACAGAGTGTAATCGTAAATTGTTTATGGGGATTACTAGGCGATTACTCCGTTACTATTATAGATAATATAGAGGTCGTATTACCATCGGCTGAACGTCCTGCTCGTCTCGTCCCTTGTTGACATAAAAAATAACTTTTTCGGATTCAGTATTGTTTGTAGAACACACCGCAAGGATTCTTAAAAATATATTAATGTAGTCTTGACTTTATTACAATTTTATTATACTACTAGCTGACCCAGCAACCCTTGTATTGCCATATAAAGTAATAAAAATTTTTGGGGTATAAAAAATATATGAGTACCGATTCTCAGACCTACCAAATATATCGTATATAAAATTTATCGTACTACAATTCAACTGCAATTACATTCGGTTGCCATCTTGCAACACTATTGCGTATCTGCGGATGAATGAAATAGAATAATATTAAAATCGCCATACAAAAATAGGTGTTGATCGTATACGGGTAAAAATTTGAAGTTGGATGTATATGCTGAATCGTAATAAAATAAAACAAAAAAAAGTATCAAAAAAAATAAATAAAAAAAAATTTTGGGCTTACCCTTATCATTAAGGGGTATGAAAAATGTTTGACGATTCTCAGACCTACCCGATATACACACAAATTTTCAAACATATTGGTACAGCCGTTTCAGAGGAGTTTGGTAACAAACACCAGGACAAGAGAATTTTGTATACAAGACTAGCTGACCCAGCAAACGTTGTATTGCCGATATTAAAATCGCGATACAAAAGTAACTGTTGATCGTAGATGGGTGAAAATTTGAAGTTGTATGTATTTTTTAAAACAAATTTAAAAAAAAATTGGCGTGGACCACCCTTAACATTTAGGGGGATTAAAAAACAGATGTTGTCCGATTCTCAGAACTACCCGATATACACACGTTTAACCGTTTCAGAGGAGTTTGGTAACAAACACCAGGACGAGAGAATTTTATATACAAGATGTAGGTATTAATAGATTGTTGTTTAGAATATCCGACTTACCTTAGTGAGTCTCTGCTTAGCCGCCATACTTCGTATGTGATCGTCAAACTTGAACTTAGCCCGCAACAGAACACTCCGTGCGCCCGCGGACACGCCTCCCACCCGCGGCTTGTGTATCGTCAGGTGGAGACATCTAGGATCTTCTTTGTCACCGGCTATCTATTTAAAAAAAACGTTATTAATATGAAAAACAGACTTACATAATTTAATTACTTTTTATTTATTCGTACTACCTCAATGCCTCAATAAAAGGCCTAAATTTTTGTATAAAATAAACTTAAAACAAACAAAAGGAAACAAAAGTGTTATTACCCGTGTTTTAAGGAATTTTATTTTTTTATCTCCTAAGAAAGTTAGAAAGGTGTAAAAATTCTAATTAGTTATTCATTTTAAACTATTATTTTTATTTGATTTCTGAACGACGCACGGGGGATACATTAAAGGAAATCAAAATGGTTGTTTTTATTTAATTCCGAGTATTTTCATATTTATTCAAGCTTTTAAACCTTCTCTGGACTTCTACAAATAATTCAAGACTAAAATTAGCCAAATCGGTCCAGCCGTTCTAGAGTTTTAGCGAGACTAACGAACAGCAATTCATTTTTATATATAAAGATATTAGACATGTGATTAATATACTTTAGGAAATAAAATCAAAAGGAGTTTTCTATAACAAAATTTTAACACCACCTACTAAAAATTCACAAACAAGCTCAACGCTAAGTAATTAACTGTAAAATTAATAGAACAATTTGCTAATCTTCTAAGAACAAATTACGAATAACAGAATGACTAATATTGGACCAGAAATCGGAGAGAGTAACGCCCTAACTCGTCAACGGTTGCAGCGGAAGTGTGTCCACACAAAAAAAAAAACAAATTCAAATTTCTATATTTGATAGTAAAATATATATACAAAATTACTTATAATCTACTTATTGAAGCAATTTACAATTAAGCCTTATATATGTAGGTTCAGAAAACTTATTTCTACAACCCTATCTACGTATTGGGGGATAAAACTTTATTATGCTTAAAAACTAATACATACGGTTTGTGGGGGAAAATCCAGGAAATTGGGAAAACCTGGCTATTTGCTATCTAGTGTGTCCACACCAGGACGACATCGCATTTTATAAACATCTTAACCATCTCCATCTCTCACTTTCTACAATACATTTTCGCCCAACGCCGTCTAGACAGTTTGATTGGGGGATAGTACAGTCTTACTATATCAATTCATAATATTCATAATAATAGGTACTACTTTAGTAACAAGATATACACATTTTAGCAACCGTTCCCCTCCAAAGATAATTATTACATAATATAAAAATATTTTTTATTCGTTCTATCACCGTAATACTTACCGATTCTCGGTACTTAATATTCGCCCGTGGATATTGTCAATGAAAATGTACAATAAAGAATAACAGTACAACCATCCAAAATATTTTAATATACTCTGTGATTGGTCCTTCGATCTTTGATTAAAGGATTCAAAACTGAGGGTTCCTTGCATTGACGTACAATAAACAACGTGCAACAAGCAGAACTCTGCCTACGCGTCCAGACAGAGCATTCGTACAGTTGTGTTATTACCGCGCTTTGAATACGGCGACACGCAATGATAAAGTGTTTAGTGAAAAACTATCCAAAAAACAGCATAATATCCAAACTTAAAAAGGATGGATTGTCGTATTTCAGGTAAGTGCCCCTTTAAATTAACTAACTTAAATAATTACATTTCAATTGCTAGAACAAAGTAATACATCGCCGACCACCAACCACCATCAATAAGGTTCTTATGAGAGTATACAATAGACTTTGAACATTACTACCACAAAATAAGATGTAAATTTGAATGAATGTTATCTGTTTATATGTTAATGTTTAAAGTTAATACGTACATAGAACTCAATGGTTCTTTATAACGCTCAATGACTTAAGGTACGGACAGACGTGCTCATTACTAGCACGAAAGCATGCTTTTATTGAGCATGTGCTCATTAGTAGCACGTGTGTACTGTAATGAGCATACTTATTTAGAGCGTGCTTAAAAATCAAACAACGTTTGATTTTCGAGCATGCTACCTGAGGCGCGGGTAGAAAGGGGCGTGGTCCGAGCGCGTCTGAACAGGTGTGCTTATTAGCATGCTACTATCGATTTGATCTCGATCCGCGGCGGGCGACAATGATTATTTTATTGAGTTCTGTATGGATATCACTGTCACTATATCTTTGTACATCCATTTTATCCAAGAGCCTGGTGCCAAATAGCAGCACGTCTGTCCGGTACGTTTGCTTTGAGCATGCTTTATTATGAGTATGCTTAAGCAAGCATGCTTATTGCTGGCAAATGTGAACAGTTGCATGAGCATGCTCACTATAAGCATACTTAAAAGCACGCTTTTTTTGAGCACGTCTACGTACCTTTAAGATACGGACAGACGGTGGTGTTATTGTGTTAAACACTTCCGTCGCGACAACGATGCTTCCCACAAGCACACAGCCGGTCTGAGGTTCGAGTCTCCTTAGGAGACGCCCCGCGACTGTTGTTGCGTAGTCTTTGCGGCCTCCACGGCCCACGTCCTACTTCGCTGTGAAAGCCAGGGCTGCTAACAGCACAGAGGAGGTTTTAGTCGGTATGGGGCGTCCGCTTACGCGGCCACTCGAGTCCGACATATTACGCCCCGTTGCGGGGCGTATATACGTAACAGTATTTCCTCATCGCAAAAAAAAAAATACAAATAAGAAACGGGGAGCTAATTGAGAATTATGCGTGAGAGAAAGGGACGCTAGGCAGACTGGCGCCGTAACGCGTTACGTTACGAAGCGGTTTAACCTGTCATAAGAAGTTATCATTTCAATAAGATAATACCTCTAAATCCTGCAAACTGCCGATAAGTTTGGCAACACCGAAGCCCAGCTTGTGCTTCTCCGGCTCGACCAGGATTATTTGAATGCTATCCACGACGAGAAATCGATGGTGCCACGTACCGTCCTTCTGTGTGACGTCACAGGATATCAAGTCCGAATCATCTGCGACAAATACACACACATACTTTTAGTATAACAAATATGTCGGTGTCAGTGAGTCATACATCTTTGTGCCGTTTGGTGTGCCACTTGCCCGTGGAGCCCAGAGGCGCGGAGAATCTAGAAAATACTATCTTCGCGCCTCAATAAGGTTACTGGCAACCCAAGCGCTGGCATCTATTTCGGTCAACGGATCAGCCTACTGCCTAGCATTCCAAAGCGGAAATGCTGCCAGTATTCTTGGTACACTTCCCAGTAATAATAGTATTAATGTTATGAAGTCTTAGTATTGTAAATATAGTTATAAGATTTGTTTTGTTTATTTGTTTATTATGTATTGTCATACATCCGCTCACGTAAAATTAAACTATTCTGTATATAGACTTGAAACATAATAGCGTGTAGATGACAGCCTGATAATTAGTGACCAATTTTGATTTGTCAATGTAAGCTAGTGGTCTAATATTCAAAGTACTATCAATCTAATAATCTGTTACCATCGAATGATGTGTTCATTATAATTGTTACATATATCAGAATTGTACCTAGCATAAATTTATATAAATGTGTAACGTATCTAATGTTGATGATATAAATAAATAATTTTATAAAAAATATTCTTCTCTCTGGCACGCTGTGTTCGTCTTTATGCTAGTATATTGTAAATCTTTGAATCTATAAGTATTGCTCTCATCTCCGGTCTCAATAATATTAAAACATTTGAATTCAAAATTGTACTGGAAAGTTTTGAAAAAAATTTAAAGTCAGAAACATATACTGAATTTGTAGTACAAATAGTTATATTTCATGGCTCTATTCCCAAGATATTCTACGGTTTATAAGTGACAATATTTTTGTTATAACCACCCAAAGATAAGTGTGATGCATATCCCCCTTAATGTTATCTTTATCACGTATATGACCCATTTAATCAATTCCGCCTCAATTTATACTTGTTCGTAACTATTATTCTCGATTGTTTGTAAACAACTAGTTATTCTGACACTCATTTACCAGTGGGAGGCTCCTTTGAACAGGAAGCCGGCTAGATTATGGGTACCTCAACGGAGCCTATTTCTGTCGTGAAGCAGTAATTTGTAAGCATTACTGTGTTTCGGTCTGAAGGGCGCTGTAGCTATTGAAATTACTGGGCAAATGAGACTTAACATCTTATGTCTCAAGGTGACGAGTGTCTCAGAATTTTTGGGTTTTTCAAGAATCCTGAGCGGCTCTGTATTGGGTAGGGCGTATCAATTACCATTAGCTGAACGTCCTACTCGTCTCGTCCCTTTTTTTCATAAAAAAAGTAGTTATTAATTTTTCCTTTGCGCCTATCGAATTCTATAGCGTTCGCAAAATTTCGACGTTCTAAGTGACTTTCGTAACATTATGATTAAGTATCACACTTTCTGGAAATTCAAATTCAAATATTTTTATTCAAAATAGGATGTGACATCACTTATTGAAAGTCAAAAGAAAAGAACATACCGACAAATTGAGAACCTCCTCCTTTTTTGAAGTCGGTTAAAAACTAGCACTCATTCCAAAACGAATGGGCGCAACAAACTCAGCGGGCTTTTGTTATTCATCAAAAAAATATATTTACAAAGTAATATTGTACAATTAAACTTATTATTGAATAGCCTGTAATACTTTTGTTTTGAACATTTTCTGGGATCTTGTTGTAAAAGCATATCGCCTCACCAGACTTACTATATACTTACATAGACATATACATAGATAAATACATATAAACATCCATGACTCTGAAAGAAACATTCACATTCATCATATAAATGATTGCACCTACCCGGATCCGAACCCGGAACCTCCAGCTCAGTAGGCAGGGGACTAACCACTGGGCTATATTAGTCGTCATTATTATTATCGTAGTATATAATAATGAAAAAATGAATCAAATACCCAATGATACTTACTGAGATCTAAAACTTGCCCAACTTGCACGAACGGCGCTGGATTCGCTAACGGCAGCTGAGTTTCTTGTTTACCGGACAGCTTCATGTATAAATCTCGTATTAAGAAGAATGTTCTTATAGCGCGACGAGCTCTTTCCATCTGAAAGCGTAATTATACATTACTATAGTAAGGCCAACGAGACAAGATAAATAATGTAAAGAAAGTTTCAGGGGTTATAAACATTTTTTTATTAAATTAATTATGTATAAATTTTGGATTCCCTATTCTAATCGCTGTCGTCTGTATTACACGAATCAGCTGTATTTATGACAAAACTATATATTGTTTTATCAGTTATGTTGGCAATATTGCTTTACAAAAATTGTCCTACTCTTTTATGATGTGATCCACTTAATATTGACGTTTTCTGAGTGGTGTATCGCTATCTTTTAAAAATTGTCTAGAACTAGGGTGTTTAATAAATTAAAATCTAGAAGAAAATTAACAGTAACAGATTAATGAACTTCTTCAATGAATGGCGGGCCAAATGTTGACAACTGCAGTACTGATTGTTTTCCTGTACCAGGAAACACGCAACAATAGCTGTCGTCGACCAACCTACGAGTGATAAGGACAGAGATATCTCAACGTAACTTAGTAACGGTCCGTTTATTTACATTCATTATCCCGCCTCGTTGGCCTTACTATTTCATAGAACTGGTTTTAAAGAGGTTATCATTCACATAGAGCGTTCGGGAAGTATTGTATTATATTATCTGTAGTTAAATGTGCTGTAATTCTTAAAATGACTTCGGTCAAGCGTAGCCGACAGACGAGGCTGACAGAAAACACTGTTGCGCGTGTACAATTGTGAAAAAACATGTATCCATTTGTGCTTACGGAATAAAAGACGGAGAAGATATCATGTTTACCCAATTATTAGGTATAGAGCAGGGGTGCTCAAACGGTCGATCGCGAACGACAGGTCTATCGCAAGTGCTTTTGGAGTCGATCTCGAGAAAAAAATCCGATATAGAACTATTCAGATTATGTTTTAGGTTACTAAAATCGGTAATTTCCGTACTATCTTATGAAAAGTATGCTCAGGACATGCAGTGTCATGCAGATTGAACATCCAAAGTCACTCTTTAGTTTAAGTTTAGACACTAGACGCGATTGTTTTATAAGAACTAATAAACTCGCAATTTTGCATAATTATGTGTTTTTCATTGATATTTTAGAGCAGCAAAACTAATATCTATGTCCTCGTGACACTCTACATAGACGACAATCCTTCATCACACATACTTGATGCCTCTCAGAGTCGATCAATCGTAGTCTAACAATTTTGAGGTAGATCGCGAGCAGTTCAAGCTTGAGCTCCCCTGGTATAGAGCGTCAAATTGAAGAAAAAATTTAGACAATATATTCGAAATTGCCAGGACACGAATTTTTGTTTACGATTTTTGATGACGGTGTTACGAACGCGCGTGCGGTCGATTGCTCGGACAGCGCCGCACTGAACGCAGTACGCACTAATTTAGGAGCGACGAACTCGACCGACTATTCTCGCCAGCGCGACGTAGATGTACGCGCGTACGCTGGACTGAATGCGATCATATGTTTTCAAGCTACACTTGTCCAACGTCAGTACTATATAAATCCTTAGGGCTATAAACCGAACTATAACACACACGTACATTATATTATTACACACTAGAATTATCCTTACAAAGTTAAGTTAGAACCTAACTGCAAAATATATGAGAGCAAACAGAGCATTTTCAATTTAACCGGGTAAGACAACTGGTAAACAACCAGAAGATTTAAAGCGCTTGTTCTCTTGTTGTTAGGTCAACTTGGCTGGCTTATATCATAATGTATTATAATAATTACTCAGCCGGTCATTACCTCACCACTGGGCAGTCTCTTCTCGAAAGCAATACCGGACATCGGTGTCTTGGTAGGCGGCAGTAAAATCGCCGCGTCCATACACAACCATTCTACATTCAACGGACGTTTGACCATCTCCGAGTATCTGTAAAAAAAATACCGATATGTAATTTGTAGGCACTAAAATTCCCTTAAATACATAGTAATAAACTAGAGTTTATTCCATTTCCGCGAATTGAGGTGTCTCGCAACACAAGATTTTTTTTTTATGGAAGGGGAGGAAAAACGAACGTACGGGTCATCTGATGTTAAGTGATCACCGCCGCCCACAAATCACAGGAGCGTTGCCGGCCCTTTAAAAAAGTGCACGCGCTTTTTTTGAAGGTACTCTTGAAGGTACCTACTCCTGTCGTATCGTCCCGGGAACACCGCACAAGGAAGCTCATTCCACAGCTTTGTTGTACGTGGTTTAATTGATTAATTCTAGTTTACTTACTCGATATTTACTCTCGTTCGTTGACGTTTGTGTGGTAAAGGTTACTATAACATAAATGACTTTCTTAATGATACCACAGATTGGGAATGGAGTGACCGCCCTCAGGCTAGTAAATAATAAGTTTAATTGTACAATATTACTTTGTAAACATTTTTTCGATGAAAAAACAAAGCTCGCTGAGTTTGTTGCGCCCGTTATTCTCAGGTCTGAGGCATTCATTTTGGAATGGGTGGTAGTTTTAGACTTTCAATAAGTGATGTCACATCCTATTTTGAATAAAAATATTTGAATTTGAAAGTTCTAGAGTTTTGCGATTAAACATCTCCTAAGGATGCCGGAACAAGGCCTCGTTCGTAGATGAATTGGTTGAAGTAGTTTTAATTTGCGCATTTTAACTGGTCGTTTAGTCAAGAGTTCAGCGAGGGCTAATTCTTCAGTGGAAGACCCTACAGGTAATGTTACAGTTAATTAACAGTATTTATTAAATATATGAAAACATTGATAACTTTTTTTAAATTCTCTTTATTTTAAATAAAAGATTTGTATTGTTCTCCAAAAATATTAGTTTTAGATTAAAAAATATCACTTGTATTTAATGTAATTTTATGCCTACCTGCTTTCAAGTACTTTTAAATTATTATATTATATTTGTTAAATTCTTAGTGCATAAGTAAATAAAATGTATTTAGTTGACAACCCTTTTTGAATAAATAAATAATATATATTTTGGAATCCATAGTGCCGATGATTACAAAATGTGACACAAAAGTTTCAGTGCGTGTCATCACGCGCGTACCCCGCCCTGTTAAGCCATGACTAAGAGCGCAAAACCATAGTGCGAGACGGGGCGTGAACGCGAACTCACTACACTCACCCTGATGAAGGACTTCCGAATGGTCCGCGACTAGTCCGTACCAACAACGATGAAACGTGAGTAAAGCCTATTTAAATAAATATATCACGTCATTCCTGGAATTAAACCTAAGAGCTCAATCATAGCAAATTATGTCCACAGTAAGGCCAACAAGAAGAGATCAAGAATGTAAATAAAGTTTCAGGGGTTGAAAACATTTTGTTGTCTAGAGCTACCAGACTGTGAATCCATAATTATAATCAACAACGACTCACAATAACAGCAAAAATCAACCAAAAACAAACAGTTACGGATTCATAATAACAAAAAACTAAGTAAAAAAATACGTATCACTTCGATTGTTATAAACAAGAACACTTGTTCACAAAATGGCGGACCAAATGTTGACAACTGCGGTATTGAATGCTTTCCTGTACCACGAAACACGCCACGAAAGCTTTTGTCGCCCAACTGTCGCCATTACTGCGTACGAGTACGGGACAGAGATTATAATCGCTCGCTATCGCAATATAACTCAGTAACGGTCCGGTTGTTTACATTCTTTACCTTGTCTCGCTGGCCTTGGTATAGTATGCATGCACTCACTCATCCTCGAACATGTCTAGAAAGATGTCGTCACACTTGTAGAAGTTCCTGGCGAACTCCGCCGCCCTGGCCCGCAGGTTGTCAGCGGCGGTCAAGTGACGAGCGCTCGGCACGCCGCTCGAGCCTTCCATTGATATCTTGAGCAGTCGCGCCGTCAACTCGCACGTTACCAAGCGCACCTTAGAAGCTATGAAGTACATGATAATAGTTTATGTAACTTGTTATTAAGTTTCTTAATAGTGTTTAATGCCTAATTATCTTAAGTGACACACACTACTTTTTCTACCCGCATATCAAAAGCCTCCATGATGCATTCAGGAGCCACATATAATGACTACTATTAACCGGTAATGGCGATAATGAAATGTTTTCTGGCAGCTGTCACTTTATTTTTAATTCAGAGACAAACTTGATTTGGCCCCAACTATCATATCATCTTACTTACGTGCAACATCTGTCAAAATTGTTTGCAAATTGACATTTCATTTCGAACTAAACGTCATCTCGACTGATATTAGAGTAGAGTTATTAATATATAATAATTAGAATACAGAGTCTTGTCAGTTAAAGAATGCTGAAAAACAGAGAATTATCGACAGTTTCTTTAATATAGGCCGGTAGGTAACTAATGGCGTAGAGTTAAATATTACAGTTAATACATTCATTTATTTTTAATTTTATTTTTAAGTAACCACAATAGGTACCAATGCCCATAATATATCGTTGGACAGATCTTGACAAGGAAACCTGAAAATCGTTTAAAATCGAGTTTGAGTTTCTAGGTATTCAGGATCAAAAGCTATTCAGGTTTTAATATTTCTCATAGAAGCATTCCATTTCGTCAGTCCCCCTGAAAACGACACCTGGAAAGGTCTTGAAACGCAGGGTTAACTAAAATAATAATAAAAATGTAAATTTTACGCAAAATTTAATGTAAAACACAGTTACAATTACACGCGTTCTAATCCTTTAAAAAGTGTTTAATTTAAAAGGCATAAAAAGGCATTTATTTTCTCAAACTTGATTCCTTTAGAATTAATTTTGATATCATTTCTAATATACTAGATACTACTTCGCTACTAAGCTTCGGAAACAAATGGCGCTATGAGAGAGAAGAAGCGGCGCAAGAAACTCTCCCAGCATTCTTTTTTTGCGCTCTTTTTAATGAAATATACAATATTGTATGTCTGTACAGGCTGTCGGTGTCGGTCACTGTGAAGTAGTACGATTTACGACAGAGTTATTTTTTAATAAAACATTTAAATTTATTTATAGATAATGCCTGAACAGTGGCTGGGACTTTATTATAAAAGTGCACACATTTACCCTTAGCTATTATGTATCTTATAAAGCCTACTATAATTAGTTACAAGCAATCCCTTATTTCTAGTGTTACAGTAATGAAAATCACTATTATGAGCAAAAAGGTGACGATTTTTGTGAACATATATTAAATTTTCATAAATGCACTGACAATGAACAGTCATTAATTTGTAACACGCCTTAATCAAAATACTATTTCCCATAGAGTTACATCGAAAATGAGGTTTTTTCAATTAGTAACACCATAACTTACCAGGCTTAAAACACAAGACAGCTATCGCTATCAATTTATTGATGAGTAGTGCGTTAAAAGTCGCCTTAATCTTCACCGGACTTGACATCTCTTCCACGTCATTTGAACAGCCTTCACGACTTTCCTTTGCATTTGTCTCATCTGGTTTGCAATCACCAAACTCTGACTTGAGTAATGTTTCTAGTAAATCAGAGTTTACTCCTGAAATTAATTGGGCGTTTTTAGTTTCTATAATAATACTTTTAATAGACTTTCTTCACATACTATAAAAGCTATGTAAGTAATATATTTTTCAAATTTGGTGTTTCTGTTTGACTTACTACCTACTAGATAGATAACATTAGTTTCATTTTATTGAAATTTTTTTTATGATAATTAGGGACGAGACGAGCAGGACGTGCAGCTGTTGGTAATTGATACGCTGATTATTAAAAACCCAAAAAACTCTGAGCGGATGATGAATGAACAGTACCAACGAAATTGTCAAGTATATTAAAATTGTAATCTTTGACACAAGCGCGATATTTTTTATTCTTGTCACTTTATCAAATTAGCGAAATTTATGGAGAGTATTCGTTTCTCAATTCTCATTTTTATTATGTAATTAAATTAGATACTTAGTTTTACAAAAAGATAAAGTAAATATATGAATATGGATTAATCACAGCCCTGCATGACTATTCGTTAGTTACGCGCAAGCGCCGACATGTCCGTGTGCCCACCTACCCGCTGCCGACGTCCGTTGGGAAAATAATTACTTAACTCTCAATTAGGGTTACCAAGTAGTCGATTAATATTTAGTTTTAATGTTTTTCTTTTCTTCTTACATAACAAATATAACAAGTATCGTTAGACTATTGACAAATTATAACATAAAATTTATCTTACCCACTAATGATCCATGTTTGTGGCGGAAATGGAAACAAAGTTTTAATAAATATACAGTATCAAAGATAAGTAATTCTATATGTGTAATTAATACAAATAGTGACTCGACAAGGTGTGGTATGAAGGTGCGGAAAGAGTAGTATCTACTCGTATTTAGGGGTGTCACGTACACGAAATTATTTGCACACGTTTGGTATTACTTATAAGTATTAGTATAATTAACTATTTAGTGAAATTTATTATCCAATTATTCGTACTATTTTAAATACGCTTACTACATTTAAAGGAAATGGATGTGCGTCAATATCCTCCAGCAAGTTTTGTGACAACCCTTGTGTATTTTAGTGACTAGACGTCTAAACATTGTTGTAGATATTTAGCAGCAGAATAGAGTAGTTGACCCACTATTTGTAGTTGTTACACATATGGAAATAACTAATAAATTGTATCAAAATTTCATTCGATTTAACAGAATAGAAAAGGGCAGTATGTTTATATACATTACCTTTATTAGTTATTAGGGCATAAAGCAAGCACAATGCAAACAGCGCCTTATAATCATCTTCCTTACAATCCAACGAATCTAGAACAGTCTTCATAAAAGGCCTCGTTTCTATATCCCTACTCTCATTCTCAAGAACACTTTCTAAACTCATCTCTTTAGATGCAGTTGGTATCGACCGCAGCAACTTTTGCTTTTCCTCATCTGTTATATTGTTAAGCTCAGCTTTTGAAGAGGTAGAATCGATACCAGAATCTGGTAACGGCGAATCAGGCATATTCTCTTTCACAACAGATTTCACACATTGTATCTGAGTTATTAAATCTTCGGTAGAATCATTAGCTATACTCGAGGTTTCGCTAATATGCGAAGTGGACGGAAGAGACGTAGATACCAATTCTGGATCCAAATCACAGCTAGAATGATCCGTGTCATAAGCTAAGCCTTTAGCCCCGCTATATTCAGGGGTAGTATAATCTCTGGCATGACATGTTGTGTTTTCTAGAGCTTTCTCCAGGCTCAATTGGGGTTTGGCAAACTCCAATTTAACGTTCGATTTTGCACTACTAACGTAATTATCCAATATTTTTGTTGCCCCATCGTCGAATATAGATAAGTCCGCTTGTAATATAATCCAAGCTAGCGCGTGTACTATTGGAGCGTGGGTTATGATAAGAAATACTTGTGATAGTAAAAATAGGGCAACCACACATGAAACGGACGGTTTGGAGTCATCTTCAGAATCAAATTTTTGGATGGGGTACTTTAGCTTCGGAGGAGCATCGGAACTTCGACCAGATATTATTGCTTCCAAATTCCTTGTTATTACTTCTATGCTTTGTATGTGGTCTCTGTTGTAAGGCGATGTAGTATTGGGACGTTTGAGCTCTGACGTTAAAGAATAGATATACAGTGGAATAAAAAGTTTGTGCAACAAATGTTCGGTGAGTACGCCATTCAAGTCAGGGATATTGAGACATAGGATATCATTAATGTAGTGCAAGTGATCTAAATGTTCGGCTACGAGATCATCCAGCTTTTGCTGTGATTGGTGGCTGGAAAAGACAATCCAATATTAAATACTATTAAATAAAGACGTTATTTGAATATTAATTCATTATTTGCATTGACGTACAACAACTAGACTAACAATCATGCTTAAAAATTGTCTGAAGCAAAACTCAGGGCGTCTATTAGGCAGAAATTTCACTCAGTTTTGTTTCAACCACGCTTTGAATACAACGCCACGCATTGACAAAGTGTTAAGTGAAAAACTGTCCAAATAACAGCATATTATCCAAACTTAAAAAGGATGGAGTGTCGTATATCAGGTAAGTGCCCCTTTAAATTAACAAAATTGTCTTTTCAAACTTGACGTTTTTAATCATAATGCTAGAGACATTTCAATTGCTAAAAATATTCGTGTCACGTGTTTGCGTCTGAACTTCTAATGAGCGTATACAATCATAAACTTTGAAAATTACTGCCTCGAAATAGGGCATTAATTTGGATACATGTTTTAATATTATCTGTATAAGTTAAGGCGACACTAAATGCCAGCGACCTTGAGCGATATGAGTTCACGGCTGGCGGCCTGCCATCTATGTAACAAAGCCAATATTTTCAAAATTCTTTGGTGAAAAACAGTTTATATGCTTACAATACTCGTTATTCACTACGAATCTGAATAAATGAACCTACACAAAAAAGTACAAGCTATAAGAATAACTTTTCTGAGGGAAGTACCAAAAAAATACGTCACGCCATGCCAAAAAGCTTTTTTAACTTCAAAGAAAAGTGGTAGTTCAAAAAGGCTCGGCAGTGTTAACGATAACCAACAGCAAGTATTAGCAACCTACAAATAAGACTTAAGGATATGTGTAACAGGATTAAGTAGTGGCTCGTCATAAGTCATAGCTCGAAATGCTATACTTTCACCACAAAACTGCGTGTTTTCTGCTTACTCTTCGCCTTAATGTATACGTATACACCACGCCCCACGGACTTTTAATGACCTTTTAATAGGGGATTGGGAGTCTAGATGTTTATTATGCGTCAATGATTGAACCCAAAATTCTAACCGTTAATGCGATCATCACTTTGAGACATAAGATCTTAAGTCGAATAAGGTAAGGAATATTTAATAGGAAATTAACTTGAGATGTCGCTGTAAAGTTAATTTCCTGAGCACTTTATATACGATACAGAGGTATTTATTATTATTAAATAACTTTAACTTTACGAAGTTGTCACTTCTGTCCTGTTAATGCACACGTGCGTTTTTTATTTATTCTTTTTCGTAATTTTATTTAAACTGTTTTCATCTTTGTTTAAATCGAATCGTAATAGGTAAGAATAATACTATGATCAACAAGGTTGATCAATGAGAGTTGAACAAAGCATACAAGATTTTATAACGATACGTTACTCGAACAGGTAGCTCAGTTGGTTAGAGCACCGGAACGGAACGCCGGAGGTCGTGGGTTCGAGTCCCGCATCATTCATAAAATTTTGTTTTTCTAATTTTATTTATATGATCAACAATTTAGAATTTCTTGCTGATTCCTCTAAACATAAGCAGCTTTAGAAAAGCAGGTTGGGAGTATTAAAGATAAGAATGTGCTTTTAATCGAATAAAAATATTTGAGCAATTTTATTTGGAATACAAAATTATAATCATATTTGTTACTGCGCTTGATGGAAATAAGATATAACAATAAAACTATTTCAAGAGTAATAATTTCATAGACTTACAAAAAAGTGTAAAGATAAACAAAGCATGCAAGAGAGAAGAAGACCATCTCTAACGTAGATACAGCAAGATACAAAAAGGAAAGCGAACCTATTGTTACTGTAACCGATTTTGATCGACAAGTCACAAACAGTCAGCCACTTTAGAATTAGCTCCTGTGCTAACGTACACATAGACAAATCAAAATTGGTCACGAATTATCGAGCTGTCAGGTCGTCTAATACTCTAGTATAATACTCACTCAGCATCATTCCTGACACATGCATCGAGCTCCAGTATATGTTTTCCTATAAACCACACAAGGTTACTGAAGTACGGTGCCGCAGTTCTGTAAAAAAAATGATTAAAGTTAAACTCTTATTACATTGCCTCAAATAGTTTCGTCCATCTATCGCATGTCGCATTACAGTCGGCCACAGAGTAGGGGTGCAGTACAATCATTAATTTTAGCTACTACTTTAAAGTCTGATTGGAAGAGTAGTCCAAAGCCCAATATCTAAGCTCTGGTTCCTGGGAAAGTGCGTGGGTTCGAATCAATTTGCTTTAGCAAAATATATATATGTACAAATATTTCGGTTATGATGCTGGTATTAATATGTTATTTTGTGAAAAAAAGTTTCACGAGTAAACGAGTTTAGTTCCAACAGTATTGTCGCTGGAATACTCACATGAACGAGAAGCGAGTATAACAATAAAACGAGTATAGTTCCAGTAGTATTGTCGCTGGGCTACTCACATGAACGAGAAACGAGTATAACTAGGAAACGAGTTTAGTTCCAACAGTATTGTCGCTGGAATACTCACATGAACGAGAAGCGAGTATAACTAGAAAACGAGTATAGTTCCAGTAGTATTGTCGCTGGGCTACTCACATGAATGAGAAACGAGTATAACTAGGAAACGAGTTTAGTTCCAACAGTATTGTCGCTGGAATACTCACATGAACGAGAAGCGAGTATAACTAGGTAACGAGTTTAGTTCCAATAGTATTGTCGCTGGAACACTCACATGAACGAGAAGCGAGTATAACTAGAAAACGAGTGTAGTTCTAACAGTATTGTCGCTGGGCTACTCATATGAACGAGAAGCGAGAATGACTAGGAAACGAGTTTAGTTCCAACAGTATTGTCGCTGGAATACTCACATGAACGAGAAGCGAGTATAACTAGGTAACGAGTTTAGTTCCAATAGTATTGTCGCTGGAACACTCACATGAACGAGAAGCGAGTATAACTAGAAAACGAGTGTAGTTCTAACAGTATTGTCGCTGGAATACTCACATGAACGAGAAGCGAGAGTAACTAGGAAACGAGTTTAGTTCCAACAGTATTGTCGCTGGAATACTCACATGAACGAGAAGCGAGTATAACTAGGCAACAAGTTTAGTTCCAACAGTATTGTCGCTAGAACACTCACATGAACGAGAAGCGAGTATAACTAGGAAACGAGTTTAGTTCCAACAGTATTGTCGCTGGAATACTCACATGAACGAGAAGCGAGTATAACTAAGCAACAAGTTTAGTTCCAGCAGTATTGTCGCTGGAATACGCACATGAACGAGAAGCGAGTATAACTAGGAAGGAGTTTAGTTCCAACAGTATTGTCGCTGGAATACTCACATGAACGAGAAGCGAGTATAACTAGGAAACGAGTTTAGTTCCAACAGCATTGTCGCTGGAATACTCACATGAACGAGAAGCGAGTATAACTAGAAAACGAGTGTAGTTCTAACAGTATTGTCGCTGGGCTACTCACATGAAGGAGAAGCGAGTATAACTAGAAAACGAGTGTAGTTCTAACAGTATTGTCGCTGGGCTACTCACATGAACGAGAAGCGAGAATAACTAGGAAACGAGTTTAGTTCCAACAGTATTGTCGCTGGAATACTCACATGAACGAGAAGCGAGTATAACTAGGAAGGAGTTTAGTTCCAAGTATAAGTACAATATTTGCATCACAATCTAACATACCCTGAAATACTTCATGAATTGCACTTCACTAAATTAAACTTTCTGTATACCTGCCTTAGTTGTTATTGAAATAAACAAAAATCTTAATCAATACAGCTACCACTATAAGATCGTTTTTTATAATAGTGGTCCCATCTAAAGTCGGTTAAAAATACGACACTTACCTACGGAATAAATCATTATTCACCAATTAAGATAAAAATACATGACACTTAGTGTATACAATTTTATTATCAAGCATTAATTCTAGTCAGCCATGACCCCGGTTATCTCAATCATATAGAGCAATAATTAATTGCAACAATATAATTTATACTCTCGACTTGTATTTATTGTAAATGTAGAATATTTTTATTTTTAATTATAATAGCATATTGTTATGCTGGGGACACACATGCGTCTATGGTCACGAATCTTCGTATAACACGACACACGCAGATGTGTCCGGCTATTATCGGCTATCGTCCCTAACATTCGGGTTGCGTCACAATACAGTAATAGAACAGTACTTTAACTTCATACAGGGCGCCCGAATCGACGCACATATACATAAACACCATTTACACGGTCTATCTTGGGAAGACAAAACTATTGACGACCTGTATAGCCGAGTGGTTAGCGATCCTACCTACTAAGCTAGAGGTCCCGAGTTCGAATCCCGGGAGGTGCAAGCATTTATATGATGATTATTGATGTTTGCTTCCGAGTCATGGATGTTTATATGTATTTATGTATGTTTAAGTAAGTATATTGTATTAAATATATCGTTGTCTTGCAACCCATATCACAGGCTATATGCCTAATTTGGGGCAAGATAATTTGTGTAGAAGTGTGTCAATATTATTATTACTGAGTGCCACGCCGTACGCCGCCGAGTCTAATCACTGTCCGAGTTAAATTAGCAGCGCTGCGCAGTCCGCGTCGTCAATCTTTTTATATGTAACTTTACTGTGTTTCGGTCTGAAGGGCGCCGTAGCTAGTGAAATGTACTGGGTCTTAACATCTTATGTCTCAAGGTGACGAGCGTAATTGTAGTGCCGCTAAGAATTTTTGGTCTTTTGAAGAATCCTGAGCGGCACTGCATTGTAATGGGCAGGGTGTATCAATTACCATCAGCCCGTATTTTCATAAAAATAAATAAATGTATCGACCCTAACGGTCAGACGAAGGTATAGATTATAAGGAGACCGCTGAGTTCTATTTTACTTTACTCTTATTTATTTATTAAATAGAAAAAAATGGAGTGAAGCAATGAAACAATGTTGGAGTTCCTCCATAACTATTATGAAGCTAAGCCCACAATACTTCTAAATCTAAAAAAATGTACACCACAAAATACATTTGTGGTGGCTAAAATAGAGAAACCAGAAAGTCGTCGTCCGTAACTTAACGTCTGGAAATGATTTCGGCTATCTTGGATTATTGCACGTAATTCATGCAAAATATAGAAGCCGTTAATACGACCACCGCCCTTTTTACGTTTACTTTTAAGTGTCAAAACGCACCAATCCTGAACCTTCGGCGTTAAACGATAGCTCAGATTGAACTTTCACTAGAATGATCTAGGTTGACTATTAATAAATGAAACTTTACGGATTCGCTGTAACTATTATTATTATAATATAATAACACCAATAATAATAATAGACCAAGTTTTAGCTTCCAGCTTATTATAATTAGCTGCTAACCTGTTAACAAAAATAAATATTAACTATGCTAACAAAACAAATCTTTTACATTAAAAATGTCATTGCGGGGAAGCATACCAAGAATACTGACAGCATTTCCACGTTAGATAGCTAGCCATGAGCCTAGATCACCGTTCACTGAAACAGGCCAAGTGTCTCGACATAAACCGACATATTCGCGAATTTTTTGTCTTCGGCAGTCAAAGCAGAAGCCCCAGCACGACGTAACTTGTACAAGAGAAGGAGCCACAGAGTCGACGCAAGTAGCGTCCCACACCACCGCCCTTCCCCGTGCCCAAGCCACCAGGGTCATTCCATCAAGACGCTTGCCAACGCGGCGGGTACCATTTGGCTCTAAAACAGCTGGTATATTAAGAGCGGCAAATGCCCTGCGGATGACTTCATCAATGACCCGTGACGCCCAAGAGCATAGATGCTCTAGTGTAGATGTGGTGTTCAGGTAGACCTGAACACCACATCTACACTTATGTGCTAAGTGAAGTCGTGTAGTGTGGTATGTGAAGTGGTTCATTCAGTTTTATACCTAGCCTGAGTAATACATATTGACGGCGTCATATTATCAAGAAGCGTTCAAAATTCCAATCGTCACAGAAGGCAACACTTGTAACCAGAATTCCAGCTCATTCTGATGCTCCCACATCCCTTATAATCATACCTCCACTAAACTTCGTGGTCTTCTCTCGCCGCGCCCACATGGGCGCGGTGGGGGAATGCTGATCAGGACTTTTCGTCCCCTGCAGCAAGGATCACTCGCCGCCCGTTGAAACGGGCGGGTCATTGCGGGTGAGAGTCGTTGCTCTCTGCGGTCGTCTTCTTTAATTTATGGTATGGTTGGGGGAGCGCCCCCCCCTTTGTGGTCATCTTTTTGGAGCTGAGGGAGCGCCTGTTCCCTCAGCTGAGATCCGGTGATTGTTGCCGGTTTGCGCGGGCCTTGACGATCAGCCCCGAAGAAGAGGGAGGGCGATCAGCCGAGCCGCGCGCAAACACGTCACTCTACATCCTCGTCCCGCACGAGATCACGCGGGTAGCGGCGGCTGTCAGGTGGCCGCGCGTGCCAGGGGGCCAGATCTCGCAGATGATGGAGATCGGACGAGTCGGCACGCGCGAACATGTTGACGGCGAGACGACGAGTGAAGTCGTCCAAGCCCTCGACTCTTAGGTCCCTCTGGATTGTTTGGTTCCTCACGTACCATGGTGCGCCCGTGATGCGGCGGAGGATCTTGTTCTGCACGGTTTGCAACCTTTTCCGGTTAGTTAGATTCACGAGCGCGTACCATGCAGGCGCGGCGTACGTGAGTCGGCTGCGTAGGTGGGTTTTGTACACCAAGACCTTCACCCTCAGAGGGAGGCTTGAGGAGAGCACTGGACGAAGTAAGGCCATCGCGACGTTTGTCGACGCGATGGTCTTCGTGACGTGCTCGTTCATGTTGAGCCGGCGGTCGATGGTGACCCCGAGGTACTTTACCGTCGGGGACCACGAAATGTCCTGTCCGTTTAGCTGCAACCTATGCTGGCCAGTGTGCACACTCCCAGTCGCGAGCGCCTGGGTTTTGCCAACGTTCACCGATAGCCGCCACTTACTGTTGCTAACAATATTATTTTCCATTTGGAAACAAATACTGAAAGCGCGTTTTAGATTACATACATACATTTGTGCTAGCACCATCTATCGGCAAACGATGTAAACATAGATAATGCCGATATTGGCCCTGTGTAATCGATCTCGAACACATTACTTCGGTATGATAAGTGCGGCCGATGCATTATTGTCCTACCAAGTCGTTAGTAGTTCAGTTAATTAATTACCTGTCTCTAATAAATCTAAGCATGCTTGCATCTTGCACTCGATAAACATTTAACGTAAGTGTCCTCACTGCAATCCGTACCATGGACTCTGGATGGTTGAAAAACTTGATTGCTTCTGTGTAGAGCGGAAAATCTTTTGTATGCTGAAATAATATTTTACATTATATTTTATTAAGATATATGGATGGCTTTATATAAATTTAATTATAATTAATTTGTAACATAATTGTCATTTGTGTTTATGAAAGCAAAATAAATGAATATTGAATTTAACCTCATAAATGCAAGTACTTTTATACAGAAAAATAAGGCAAAAAGTGTGAAATTATTGATAACCTAACCATTTCAAAATATTCAAAAATGCACAAGGAAAGTGTTAAAAGTTTTCACTTCTGTCGGCACTCCCGGAGTGTAACCCGTATTTTTTTATGATAATAAGGGACGAGACGAGCAAGACGTTTAGCGTATATATTACAATTCCCTGCCTATTACAATGCAGTGCTGCTTAGTATTCTTGGAAAACTCTAAAATTCAGAGTGGCACTACAATTGCGTTCCTCAAACTCCTCATCCTCCTTGAAACATAAGATGTTAAGTCTCATTTGCCCAGATATTTCACTAGCTACGTCGCCCTTCAAACCGAAACACAAAAATGCTTACAAATTACTGATTCACACAGGCAGGAAAAGGAGCCGTTGTGGTACACATTATCTAGCCGGCATCCCGTGGAAAGGAGCCTCCTACTGGTAAATGCACTTAGTCGCCTCCCTATTCTTTATATGCCCCGGGGAAGCACAGGGCCATTAAAGGCGTGCCATTGAAGATACCATCATCAAAATGTCACCTAAATGCCTGGCATTGTTAATGGATGCCACATATTTATTCATATTCACATAATCAAAGTTTTAAAGTTTTATTTAAAAGTTTTTATCTTTTTATTATATGTAACAAAAATTTCCAGTTGTAACTTCAACAGATACAAATCCAAAAGGTTTGTGAACCAACTTTTATGTGGTAAAGGTTACTATAACATAAATGACTCTTAATGATACCACATATGGGCAATGTAGCAATCACCCTGAGGCTGATCACCTTGATGTTAATCATTTGATTTAATAAGAGAATTATAATCCTATGTTGAATAAAGCATTTGAATCAGAATATATAACATCACTTACCTCATTATAAAAGAAATGTATCGTATGATTGTTTAACTTAAGGCTGAGTGTTTTTAGGAAAGATATATAATATGCCATTACTTCTTCATCAGACACATCAAACTTATGGACAATAATTGAATTGACATGGTTGTTGCTAAGTAAATAATCTGCAAAATAAAGTATGTAGCATTATTATTGTACAAATCAAATAAAATCAAAATCACTTTATTTATCTAGGTCAAAGAAATTACACTTATGAATGTTATAAGATTTTTTTTTCTTTTTCATTTACCACCATTGGAAAAGGTCTAGCTCCAATGAGAGATAGTGGTACAAAACTCATTGCCACTATTTTAAATATATATTTAAAGCATCAATGTTTCACAAAGTGATGCAACATAAATACTCAAACATCAAATGCTCAATATCTAACAAGATTAAGTCAAAGAATAAATGTTAATTAATAAATAACAACACAGGTGATATAGTGTATAATAGATGCAGCAATCCATACACACTGTATAAATAAAGGTATTATTATATTTATAAAACAATTAAAAAAAATACTTGTATAAATTTAAGAAACTATAAATATATTAAATATAATTTCTTGGTTTGATTTTCCGATAACAGGGTCATCCAGCCACAATTAGCAGCTGTTCACGAGCATGACACATGGACCAGCCATCCCTGTGACATAATTTAGGAAAGGGAATGAACCACCCAACAACTTCAACACAATCAATGTCTTGTTATTAACTCCCAAACAGTAACATAATATCACAATAAAAAAAACCTGTGAAGTCATGAGGCCTGTTTAAGTTAAATAATAACTTGGCTGGAGGCATATTATTAATACGGGTGGTTGATCAATTGCAATTAATAAGAGCTTGGCTAGTCCTGAGGGATAAAGTAAGAGATTCATTCAGCACATTAATATGTTGCAGCCTGTATCATCACAGATTTATAAAAAAAATATTATATGATTTGTGAAACTCTTGTTAACATGTCAAGTGTGTGTGGTATCAAATTTCAAGTGTACAACACTCCTGTGTAACCACATTATGGTGTGCTGTTGTACAGAGATTATTTATTAATGTCTGATTTGCTAAATGA
Organism: Leptidea sinapis; assembly: GCF_905404315.1. Taxonomy (NCBI): domain Eukaryota; kingdom Metazoa; phylum Arthropoda; class Insecta; order Lepidoptera; family Pieridae; genus Leptidea; species Leptidea sinapis. The sequence continues at coordinate 30,944,903 of NC_066312.1, read as the reverse complement.
ACTCATGTGATTAAGAACCAAGACTACAGCGAATCCAATGTGTTCCAATCGAGTCAACCAGCTCTTCTGATTATTAACCAAATTAAATGTTGTAGAATAATAATATTATATAGGCATAATACTTACAAAGAGATGTCTCATTTCTGATGTTCTCAAATAATATATTTAGTGTCTGCAGCAATTGGACGCACACAAATGACGATCCTCCACACTTCTGTCTCATTATCTTGAGGAAATATGATAGCATATTTTTCTCTAGGAAGAAACTGTAAAAATTATTTCATATAACATAGTGATCTGTGCAAAAATAGATATTTTATAGGAATATCTTATTTATCCTGAAACTTTCAACTTTTTAACACATTAGAAATAAGAATTAAGATATTGCATACAAATTTATAGTACTGATAGTAGCATTATTAAAGAATACTTTATTTATTGAATACTATTATTGCTATTTACTAAAAGTTGGACCATTGTGCCATATTAGAAGTTAAAGCTTTTATTATGCTTACATAAATAGTAAAATACTTTTAAGGTGAAAAGTTGAAAGCTTAACCCCCTTATTCATAATAGTCTGCTAACTTAAAGCATTGCTAATTCTCACTCTGTCTTCTTCTATTGACCTAAGTCAGAATGAGAAAAAACACTCCTAAGCGGCTGTTTAAAGTTAGCGGACCATTATGAATAACAGGGTAAGAGTTCACAGAACAAGTGAAGTTAAGTAATGCGAATGTGTACCTCAGCAAATATCTTAAGAGAAGTAAAAATACATGAAGTAAGTTGATAAACAATGATAACTTGGTGTCATGGTCACTTCTTTATTGTCCACAGGTATTGTTTTAACAATTTATTGAATTGAATTAATTTGAATTGAGAATAGACAATAGGCAGCACAAGTACAGTAAAAATTGCTTAGGATGATTTCATTTCACAGGGACCCAACAAACATCACACCATAGGGAAATATAACATACTAACATAATATTATGCTCTAACATCATATTTGTAGGTATTAAATTATACATTTATAAATTAAATTAAATATATAGTGTAATTTTAATTGCATTATTAAAAGTAATCACTTATTTTGGTTTGACATAATTAAACTTTTGCAGTGCGTCTTCGCTTTGCTTTAAAGAAGTTGCAATGCATCTTAATTCACTAACAGCTGATAATGCCTGGGTGATTGATAAAATCGGAGTTGTTTCATCACTCACTTAGTGCTCCTTTTTGTGTATTATGCAAATTCTCAATAAAATCTTCAAATGATTGAATTTTATAGGGTGCCAGATTGTTATGAAAAGAAGAATATCCAGGAAAACTCTATAGTATCAGGGGTTCTCATTCTTCTATTGTTGGCATATTAGGTGTATTAAACGGGATGAAGAATCAAATGAAGCATTAAGAAATGTATGAAAAAATGTCTTAAGTTGTTCTAGTATAAAATAGCATATTATGCAAGAAATTGTATTAAGCGGGTTCTACTGTATATCTTTTCTAGCACAATATAGCACTAATTACCTATAAGAAATAAAAATTTTATGTTGAATTACATAGGATATTACAATTGGATAAGTATAGCAACAAGAAAATTAAAAAGTTTCCAAGTACTTTCTTATGTGTTGTAAATATAATATAGTATACTCACTCAAAGACAGAGCTGTCGTTTTGATCACCCCATATTAATATTTCAGCTATACACCTCAATGACTCGACTAATACACCCCGATTACTCTCAGAAACAGTTGTATTCTTGCACAAAACATTGTGTAGATATTTTAAGCGTTCTAAAGAATGTGGGTTTTTCGGGCGACCCCACCCGCCTCCAAACCAACTCCTACTTCTAAACATCACTTTCTTGTTAGAATTGTAAGCATAACAAAGCTATGACCATGAGGAAGAAGCTAAAACATGATACTCGATTTCCGTATCGTCGTTAGTATTTCATAAGTGTTTAGAGACATGGTTACAATAATTTATTAGGCTTAAAAGACAGCAAAATTAAAACCAATAAATGAGAGTTCACAAATACTAGTAGAACGAGAAAGAAATAATTTTTAATGTGTTATTTTTATTTTATTTAAGTTACTACACACAACACAACAGCTGAAAACACTTCCTGTCTGAGGACATTGGAAACTTGACAGTTGACAGTTGACACACATATTTTACTTAGACTTTGTCCAATGACTGGGAAAGGCAAAAGCAAAGCCATACAGCCATTGACAAATGTAACTGAATAATCAATCCCATTGACAATAATTATTGTCATCTTATTGTTACAGGCAGAATTTTTTCATTTTCACATCATAATATCAGTCTTAACCTTAGAAGACTAACCTCCGTCGAAACGACGTAAGTGTTTTAGGTGTCGAGAAAATGCTTACTTTGTCCGTCGTTATGACGGATGGTTAGCTTTAACGTAACTATTTTGTATTAAAGTGTGAGTTAGTTTTGTATTATAATTGGTTTACTTTTTGGAGATATTTTGTGAAGAAGTAGAATTCAGCTTAGTTGTAACTAAATATCCGCTTTGATAAGTGAGGAGCTGCATTCAGACAATTTAGAGGACGATTCTGCTAGTGAACAGGAAGACTTCATCGTTGAAAATGACGTTCAAGAAGTTGAAATCTTTGAATCCTTGGACACCGAATAATACCTTCCAGCTGAGGAACAAGTTCTTTCTTGTAGGTGTTCCATAAATTAAATTGAAAGATCTTCGCGCATTATACAGGTACCAGCGTACATTAGAGTTTGAAACCGGCACGTATGGGCCAAAAGATTGTACCCACCAGAGATTTCATGAAAGGATTATACTTACAGCTTACAGAACCTTGGCTGAAAGTAAGGCTGGCAGTAACTAGAATGTCTAGCTGAAGCGAACATCCTCATTGTTTTTGAATTGCTACGATACTCAGCTTCGGTCGATTAGGGCAGACCTTGCACGCCCTGGTACATTATCGGACACTGAACCTGGTACCTCTGAAGAGGCTAAGACATCTACAGGAACAAAAACCCGTAAAAGTAAAACGTGCAGCATATGCCAATAGACAGATTGCATTCAATCGTTGCGTTGTAAAAATTCTAAATAAAATCTATGCTCCTAAAGAAAGTAGGACATCAAAATTTGAATAGTTGCTTTCTGCTTGCAATCAATCAATTTAACCGCATGCAACACAGAGGTCCTCTGGTGTACGTGAGAGCACAGGGTGTGGTGTTTCCTTATCATCAGGCAGCCTCTATGCTTTTTGTCATTTTATTTCGTTCGACAAACACAAATTTATTAATATAGAGCAGTTTTAGACTAGCGTTTTATATGCCCGTTTTAGCTCGGTTTTGGAAAAACATAAAGGCACAAGGTATAGGACACAAGTGTAACGAGCGATGATGCGCGTTTAAGCTTGAATAGTCGTAAACCATATAATAAGTTATAACTATAACTTTTTTTTACTTTACATATATTGTAACTGAAATAATTTGTAAGTGAGTGATTGTCACAATGAGTTTCTTGCCACTTCTCCGTCTTATTAAAGGTCAACCCTCAAAGGCGGTGGATATAAAAAGAAAAGTCATTTCCTTGACCTGCATGAATAAAGTGATTTTGATTTGATTTCCCTAAAGGATTGAGGTTTTGATAACTGTTTGTAAAAATATAATATTAATTGTATATAATATTAATTACAAGTATAAGCAGAATTGTCAAATTGTAAGTAAGTAGAGGTATTTGGTGAGTAATGCATGATATTATGTAGATTAAGATTATTTTTTTGTTGTTTGCTTGAGTTCTCGTCACATGCTTCATAGCTCGCTTTAATGTCACTACTTTTGGCAGCGACATGGGATGGTTCGTCCCCTTCCCTAACATATGGTTTGAGGGAGGCGATGGCTGGCTCATGCGTCATGCTCGTGAACGGGCGATGCTTGTGGGGGCAGGATGATCCTATTGCCGAGGGCTCTGCTTCAGATTCATAAAATTTATAAAATAATATATACTTTTTTATATATATTTATTCACGGTGTGTGTGGATGATGCAGCTACTGTACTCAATAACTTAACGCATTGACTATTTGACGTTTGAGTATGAATAAAGTTATTTTGATTTGATTTAATTTGTCAGCCTTAGCATCTCCAGTTAGTTTGTAGTTGACACCTTAACAACTTTACATTGTAGTGGATACATGCCACAGTCAGTCTGATGCAACTATCCGTCACACTCAGAATTTTTTAGCCTGTATGCTGAAACCGTATACCGCACGCAGAAAAAAAACGCTGTTCTGAAATTGCTCATATACTAGCTACCTTTCTGGATTTAATGCGAATAAACAAGGTTGTGTTCCAAGAGATTGTGGGCGGCGGTGATCACTTAACAACAGGTGACCCGTACGCTCGTTTGTCCTCTATTCCATAAAAAAAAAAAACAAAAAAAAAACAAACAAATATGTTTTATCTACATTGACTAACCTGAGGCTTTTGACACGATGGATCATAATGAATTCTAATAGAGAAACTAGCGTTCAATGGCATTCGTGGAAATTTGATGCGATGGTTTAAATCGTATATTTGTATATTAAGATACTAGCTGACCTGGCAAACGTTGTTTTGCTATATAAATTATATATTATCTAAGCCTTCCTCGAGGTTCAACGAATGTATTACAAAAGATTTCATTGAGATCGGTTGAATAGCTTAGGAGTTATTAGGGAACATACAAACTCTTTTATATATATATAGATACTTACATCATATTATATTGGTGTTTCTTGAATTCTTGCTCTATGCTGACAACTGAAGATTTTTCACGCAATAACAATTATACTCATCTAGATATCTTTGCTTCTCGTGTTGGATAATTTAAAAATAGTTAGTCAAACGCAGATCATCCTCCAGATTTCAGATTTCAGATTTGTCTCAGTTTGTTGGATTGGACCAGTAGTAAGATGATAGAACTAGCTTCTTTGCACGGGAGACCAGCTGGAGCGGCGCCATTTTCTTCCTTCAAGCAGTCGAGTACCATCGACGAAAGTGATTCATCTGTTCATGACCCACTTTGCTGATAATTCTTTTAAAATCATAAAAATCGGACGTGGACGTGGTATGTTCAAGCGAATTTTGACCTACTTCTTTATTATGACTTTAGGAAAATGTGATCATTAAGGTAGGTCACGATTTCATTTTGTTTTCTCTTTTTTTACTCGTCTGTGGTACTAGTTTGTCTTTCATTTAATGGGTGCCGTAGCTGTGGAAATTTTAGGGCCAATGGTACTTAACATCTTATACATCAAAGATATGACTGCAACTGCAATGCCTCAGATGGCCCTGCATTGGTATGAGCAACTTCTAGCTAGACTAGACACTTTTTTTGTTAAAAAACAAATAGGTACAATAAAAAACTGCATTTTATAAATAGCTTTTAATACTTATTACAATTAATACTTATGAATTATCTTAATTATAATTATAAGATATTATGAAAAAAATATATATTTATTATATCAATTTAATATACCTTAATAATACATATTACTTTATTAATGTAGTAAACCTTATATAATACTATATCCTAATATAGTATACCTTAAATAAAATAATACCAACTTAATTACCTAAGTCACAATAATTATCTACATTGTTCAGACAAAAATAAACTTATTTAATAACTGTACATTGGGTACATATAAATTAATTGGACGGATCGTTAATCACAATTTTGCATACTTACAAAGTTAACTTTTTGTACGCCTTAAATATTATTATTAAATAGAGAAAATAAATTAAAAGAATTGCGTCTACATAATGACTAAGTACATGATTACTACGTTTTACAAATAGTATAAGCAATATAACATCTAGTAATATTTATGATATATTAAAATATTAAGATTACTAAACGTACGAGTATTGGCCCCAGCGTTATAACATAAGTAAAATGAATGCGCACATTATAACATGTAGCCTTAGATCATGTATATATCTAGAATCTAGATAGTCTGTGACAGTTGTCTAAACGTCGAAAAAGATGACGTTGACAGTTTACCTCTTTTTTGAGCAATCCATGCACACTAACACAAAGTGACAAACAAATCGCGAGTGCAAGACGTACCTTGACACGCAAACTAAAGTAATAAACCTGGACTGTTTTCATCGGTTGTCTAGTATATAATTATAAAAGGGATCGGAAAAGCGACTCCCGGAAGTTAGGCAATGGAATTAGAGATGTGTCGGCGCTTTTTAATCCAGTAAGGTTTTATTATTATTAGTATTTTAAGCCATTTTTGTGGCAGTTCTAAAAGAGATTGATCTATTGTGACAGCCCTTAAAACTTTACTATTTGGACCCGCGGTTCCCGGTGCTTCTTTGAGTTCTCTGGGCCGTAATGACACTTCCTCTGGCTGTACGAAGTGATACTGGATACCTTAGTCTTACAACCTCTTTTGTTCAACAGTTTTTAAGACTAACATGTATATTCAGCGTTCCAATGATTTTAAATCTGTGCAGTAGGTACTGTATCCACTGACCTCTATAATACCACTGGACAGGCTAATCCATTTTTAACAAAATAAACAAATTTTTGTGCCTATTTGAAGCACCACTCGCGAGCGTCCAGAGAACTAATTTTGACGTATAATACAAGTGGCTGCAAAGGAACGTACAATAATCTGAAGCATTTTTTGCATTTTGAATTAATTTCGTTCGTTTTCCGTGTTATTTATACATCAAGGATCAACTAAATAGTAGTAAATAGTTACACAATCTATCGATGTTTGCTGAGGCTTTCAGCACTAGTTTTAGTACCGCAGACTATCACTACATTGCCAACAGCGCCAAAATGGCGTACATCAAACAGGCACAAAAGCACTTTGACAGCCGCCAGTCCAGTGGTATATAGTAGAGGTCAGTGGTTACATCCCTCGCTTTCAGTAGAAATATAATAACATTTTTCGTTCGAAAATTCGCACGTACGATAGCTGATAAAGAGTTGTTGATGAGAGATGAATTAACGACAGTGACTTTAAAGGAGAAATAAAGATAATAAATAACATAAGCCGATCACGACGTTTATAGTTTCATACCCATACAAATATTAACTTTAATATATGTCGGAATCTTTAGTACTGTGTACTTACACAGTACTAAAGATTCCCCGCACACCATCCGCCACTGAGACCCTATTTATTGCCAATGCGCATTCAACTACACCGCTTATAATATATATGTCGCAATTATATTGTCAAAGCCGTGATATTACAACTTCACTAGTGATACCTATTATAATTATTTCAAACGAAAAATTGCATACACTCTCAAATGTTTACTATAATTGTTTTGCATATTGCATATTTAAAAAAAAATTACCAATCGTTCAACGTCTCACACTGCTTCATTCGTGATATACCTAGATTTATTATAATATCACTACATTGTACCCGTGACATTACAATCACACTAAAACCGGGCCGTTAAATTGTAAGAAATGAAGTAGATTGATAATCTTCCGTTAAGTTATAGTATCACTTATGAAATTGTAATATCACGTCTTTGACAATATACCTGCGACATTCACATATATAATGAAGGGCTTTCACCAACCTACTACTACTAATTGTTAAATTAAAATTATTTTATTGCTTCTTATTCAGTGGAAAATCAAGTATTTTACAGAATATTATAGATATTTTAAATTGAATATTATTACTGATAAATATATTTTTCATTGTACTACAATATACATACTTTATATAGATTATAACATGGTAAATAAAGCCATCAAATTTTCGAATGTAGATTTACAATGACAATTGTACTACGAGTTTCGAATAAGCTGAAAAATTAGATAAACCCTTATAAGAAGAAAGATGAAGTAATTGTTATATATAGGTAACAATCACTATTAATAGTAAGTAAAACTTTTGAAAAATTGTATAAGTTAAATAGACATAATATAATGCCGAAGGCAAGGTCGTTCTTCAATAAATGAACCGATCAAAGACTCGTCATCCAAAACCTTCACGGTTGTAAGAGACACGCTCTCGAGTTGAAATCGTAATACTGACAACAATCTTCAGAAATGAAGGACCGACCCCAGAGTATATAATATGATATCGAAAGACACAAGCGCTGGATGCAGACCATCCCACCTCTCGTCGAAGCCTGCATTAGGTACGATCCGATACACTACAATAATTGAATTTCGTGACAAGTTTTCAATCCCAAATATTTTATTCCACGTTTTACTGTCTGAAATTTAGACCTATATATAACACAACGCAAAATCTGCCTTATGTTTCATTACAAAAACCAACTAAGATCATAATATTATAATTTAATATAAATGCTTAATTCGTTATTACTATGTAGTGTTTTTCCTAATTTACGAAAGCTTGTTATTATTAGAGAGTTATTACATATTATTATTATATTGTCTCCTAGACCGATCCTCTCAAAGCGTAGGTATCATTTTGAGTACAATATAAACTTAGTTATTATTTAATCCCCGCGAGTTGAAAGAGTGACAAGCGGCTATCTTGTTGAACTCATAGTGAGGATAGGTCCAGGCAATCATTTCATGAATTAGGACCAGTTGCAATATGGCAACTGTCTGCTGCAGACATTAATAATAATATAAGACTACATCCCTCTTTCAAAAAGGGGAATGAAAAAACTGTACTGTGTCACACAAATTCATACTATAATGCTATTTGTCGTTTCCAGCGCCTTACAGAATCGCATTTTTTTACTTATCGGCATATGATGCTCAAATCCATACCGCATCCTACATAACTAAAAAAAGACCTAAGTGGAATGCTGTCCTATCACAAAATTTCAAACATTTGTAACTTTCTATCAAGATTAGTTTTGAGCAATTTTCAGCCTCACTCGAATGAGTCACAAATTAACAGAAAGTTGAAGAATTAAGACACTTGTGTTCTGGTTTAAAGAGGGCGGATGAAGTTGCAGAAACATGAGGCATTCCCCCTTAAGTGTACGCTTGACAGGCACAGAGTGATGTGATCAAGATCCGCTTAGCATTAGATGGATCATTTACTCGCTCTTACACTTAAAAAGGCATAAAAAAAACTTGGACGTGTTATACCGCTTGAAACTTTGGCTCGATACGAGCCAGACTTTAAATAATTAAATTAATGTAAAATTGATATCTAGGGATAGAAGTTTTGTAAAGCGTCCGAATAAATAGAGTTATAAGTATCTCTCAATACATAAACACTGTCACTTGGTTTTCCGTTAAATACGTAGGGACCCTTCAAATTTGTGACCTTTGAGTTGGATGGAGCTGGTGCTGGCTTCTGTGGATAGCTTGGAGCGTTGAAGTTAGGACGAGAAGGCATCATAGGCGGACCGTAGCCGAATGGATCAGTCATTTGAGGCGCTTGCGGATATCCAGGCGCTCCGTTCCATTGATATACTCCAGTTGGTTTCCCATTAGAGACAAAGTCGAGAGGAAGATTGATGAAAGGATCCTGAGGGGCCATATTTGGAAGCATTGGAGCCATTGGTCCTAGACTGGGTGGCTGTGACACATAACCCATTCCTGGAACGAACATATATGGTGTGGGTGGCAGCCTAATGTAGAAAATAGGAGAATTATCGTATTGAAGTGAGTTTATGTTATCGTTTTGAAAGGAATCTCCATTGCCGTTCTTCTTCTTGTTCTGTTGGCGTCTCCTTGAAGGTATGGTTCGTGATAAGTCATCATCGTCGAAGTTGTCGTCGTTAACCGAGAACCTGACGTCTTCATCGTCGTCTTCTGTGTAGTCTAGGCCGGAAGACAGGAAAGATGGGAAGTATCCAAATAGGTTGAGTGCTTTGTTTCTTCGATTGGATGGTGATGGTGCTTCTGTTGACGTTATGTCTTTGAATTTATCCTGTAGTTTGCTCTGTCTGGCGGATTCCTCTGGGAGGGCGGCATCTCGTGATCTTCGTGATGGCGCGCTCTGCGTGTGGAGGACCAGGCTGAGGAGGACCAGCTTGATCAAAATTCTGGCATGACCCATCTTGATACCTGAAATGAGATAAAATTGAATCAATATATGTTTATAATTTATATAAAGGGGAAGTTATAAGATGTTGTTTTTCACCTAAAATTTAAATTACGGGGAACATACAAAATTAATACCGATAGTTTAAATAAAAATAATACCAAAACAATTTTAAGAATCCAAATTAAGATTGAAGTAAGTATTAGACCAGTATTTTTCAAATCTCTCTTTTATCGGAAGAAGTATATAAATTCGAATTAAAGGCACTTAAATACACCATTCTATTCGTTTAACCTAAATCCATCTATTTTCTATTTGTGATCACTTTATCAGGTTCCCCATCGGGCCTTAACAAAATATATTTGTAGTACTTTTTAAGTAAGAAAAGTATAAACGAGCGTACGGGTATATATACCATATTCTCTTGCAAAAACACAGAAGGTTTGCTGGTGTACGCTCTTTTTTGAAGGTACGTCCTGGAATCACCACACTAGGAAAGCCAGGCCAGGAATCAGGTGAAATAGCTCTTCGAAACACCCGTGATAAATGCGGTAGAAGACATATATGAAAAGATTTGATTGGATCTTTGCATAGTTTCTCCATGTCTTGACTATTGAATATGTAAGTACCTGGTAGTAATGTTTAATTGATAAATTCTGACAGGAAAATACACTTTGTAGGTACTAATTACTTAAAAATTCCGGTTTTTGTTGGTAAAAGAATACATTTATTTACTAATAAGTCTATAAAGCGTAGTCTCTAATATATAAAGATTTATTGTGCAACAACTTGAGACGGTGTTCCAAACGTAAGTGGTCATTGTCCTTTATGCACGACATGGGTTTCCCACCGTGCTTGTTGATATACGCCCCAGAGCTCTTACCAACTAAGCCAAGCGTCCGAATGACGCATGATTCACAAATCTTGGTATGTTTGTAAAACTTTCGAATTATGGCGCCACCTATAGGATCTAATTTACAGTTGATCGCTAGGATTTGTCTCTAATCGATTCAACAGGTGTATCGCCTACACACGAGACATCCTCAGGAGTTGTTGACTCTCCGAATTCTTGGCGCAAAGACAATAATTGGCGGAACTAACACTCAACATATGGATAGTTATGGATTTTTAATAATTATTTAGACAAATTAAATTATTTTCTTAAAATAATAAATTGTTTATAAGACACATTTACTACTGAGAGTAAACTCGATATATTAGTGTTGATATTTCACCGGCCACACAAACAAACGTCAGACCAGCGCAAAATAAGATAAATAACAAGAAGGTTTGTGGGAGGCGCGGTATCGACACCATAAATCTTTTCTAGTTCATTTTGCTAAGCATAATGGAATCAGAACCAGTCTTGGCAGTAATTGAAGCAATTATTTAAACCCTCAAATGGGTGCACAATTAGACATATTTCTGGTGTAGCAAGCTGTGATTATAATAAAAATAAAATTTTAAGAAGGTAATATGTACTTAGTATATACAGGCTGAGACTGTTTTTTTATGATAATAAGGGACGAGACGAGCAGGACGTTCAGCTGATGGTATTTGATACGCCATGCCCATTGGGGATGGGATTACAGGATTCTCAAAAAACCCAAAAATTCTGAGCGGCACTACGATTGCGCTCGTCACCTTGAGACATAAGATGTTAAGCCTCATTTGCTCAGTAATTTTACTAGCTACGGCGCCCTTCAGACCGAAACACAGTAATGCTGTAAGCTGCTTCACGGCAGAAATAGGCGCCGTTGTGGTACCCATAATCTAGCCGGCTTCCAGTGCAAAGGAGCCTCCCACTGGTAATTGTGCATTGATTTTCCAGCAAGGCAGGCACTGAAGATCTAACTAGTCCTAGTTGCGCTATAGTCCGAGAGTACATAGGTTTTGAGGTCCAAATATTGAATTTGTATATCGAAAGTATATTTATAATTGTTTTTAAGCATATGAAATTTGAAACTACTCATACCAACCGAATTAAATTCTCAAAAAGTAGCTCACGTAATTTTGATACTGAATTTAAATAAAAGGATTGTGTGGTTTTATGAAACTACGGTAAACGTGAAACTTTTTATCACATTATAGATATTTAACTAAAAATTTTTGGTTTTATTTACATTAAGCACTGCCAAAAACAACCAAAATAGCGTGGAGCACTGGCACAAGTGAGTAATAATCTATACACTACACGGCCAGCTGCTGCGAGCTATAGGCACGCCCGACCGTCACGCGACATGCAACACACAGAAGAAAAAGTTTGAGACGATGTAATAAAAGTTTCACTTTAAAACTATGCTATTCTGAAACGTTGACAACTCTGTAGTAATCATAGCGTTATATACTAGCGTAAAGACAAACAAAGCGTGCCAGAGATACGAACATCTCTAACCGAGATAATCGAATCTATTGTTATTGTAACCGACTTTGATTGACAAGTCGGAAACAGTCAGCCACTTCAGGAACAGTCAGAAACTAGATCCAAAGTATTTTGAAGAGCCACAAGCTAACACACACATTGACAAATCAAAATTGTCTATGGTATTAATCCAAATGTTAATTAAAGTCGCGAGCTTGCAGTTGTAAATAGCCATATGATCACAAATCATAAATAAATGGAAACGAAGTAATCGTATCGTTGTACCCCTGCTGTAGCAACAAAACTCCCTTATCAAGTAATCTATCACAGATAAAGATTTATTGCTCACCAAGACCATTACTATCAAACCGCATTAGCGCGTACCAGTTAATCTAACTCTAAAATCTCTCTCAACACTATTCAAAAGCGGAGATACTTGTGTAAATTGCTAATTTACTACGCCGTCTGTTCTGTCTGTCAAAGTGATATGTGGCCTCTCGGTTGCTTACGCTAGGTATGCAAAGATATGCAAACAAACACTTTCAATTACACGAGAGGTGATTGATAATGACGCGTGTGGTTACCGCATAGATCTAGTTAGCATTTGTTCACCGTCTACTAGTGTAGCTGCTTCCTTGTGTTGAAATAGTTTCGATGTTTATTTATTACTAGTGCCGACTCGTTTGCTCCTCGCGTATCTCCTGCCCGCTTATACATGCCTGGTAGTTAGAAAAAATGTTCCAACTAGTTAAGAAAGGATGAATGTGATCACCGCCGCCCACATTCTAGTACCAGAGGAATTACAAGTACCAAATAAACGTACATATAAATTTGAAAACTGAAAACACATCGGACCGGGGACTAGGTAGTGAGAGTCCACGGTTCGACCGATTGCGTTACCGACGTCAGACGCTGTTCTGTCATTAGAGAAAAATGATGTAAGTATTCCGGAATAATGTAGTCTAAGGCCATCTAAAATGTGTAATAAAAGTTAATTTGTAGCTTTTCTTAAGGCCTATGTAAGATACACAATTCCACCAAACATTATTTTAATATATCTGAAAGGGCTTAGACAGCGTTTTGGTTGAAAGCTCCCAGATGGATTATTTTTTCCGACACCTCCAACAAATATCGATAATGTATACTTAAATGTGTACAAAATTTAAGAATTTATATACAACTATAATTCCTCGAGAAACACGCTATCTATTGCCGAAAACAGCATGAAAATTGGTGCGGTTGATTTAGAGTTTATCACGAACAGACAGGCAGTCGCGACGGAGGACTTTGTTTTATGATTATGTAGTGATAACACAAATTTAGTACAATCTTCTAAAAGCTTAATTTAACTGATTTTAAAATGATAACCATTTAAACAGTGGTACTTAACAACATTAACACTTCGATATAATTCAAATATAATTCAATCGTCTTTACAATGCTTAAGCTTACTGATTTTAAAATGATGAGCATGGAAATCCTCAAAGCGGCATCGCAAGTGATAAACAGCGGACTATGGGCATTAATCTTATTGATGTATGATGCTATTTAAATGTTAGCTTGGCTTTTGACTGATTGTGTAATATTTCATCTATCATTTGTCGACATATAACGTAACTGTTAAAAACATTTGAACATAATACATACCAAAATATACAAATGATTTAAGTTTTCTTTAGTGTTAATTCCTCCAATACTTGTTGCATACATACGAGGCATCCTCAGGATGTGTTGTCTCGCCAAAATCTGGCACGAGACTCAGACGAGATTTTGGCGAGACAACACGTCCTCAAGATGCCTCGTGTAGAGGCGAAACACGTGTCGAATTGTTTTAAAAACAAATATTGGCGGAATTAACACTAAAGAAAACTTAAATCATTTGTACAATTATGGATTTCCGCAAAGTAACGCCTAATTCAATATTTTTTTTTATACATACCAAAATGTTAATTTATTCATTTATGCTTACTAGATATAAATCAAGTCAAATCAAAATCACTTTATTCATGTAGGTCACGGATATGACACCTATGAATGTCAAAAAAAAATATTTTCTTATTGAATTTGCCGCCACTTCGTAAAGGGTTGAGCTAATGATAAGAAGTGGCACGAAAGTACATTATACATTTCTCTTATAACTTGTAGATTTATTATTGCAAGTATGGTAGTTGAAATAAATCTAACAATATTTGTAAGGTTTCGGAAATAATTATTACTATTGAATTTTTTTGTCAAGTAACTTTGATACAAATTGTATTAATGAATTTGACTTTTCACACATATCATATAGTTCACCGTATTATATGATATTTTTGAAGGTAAATGTCGTATCGTCCTGAAAACACGGCACAAGGAGGCTCATTCCACAGCTTGGTAATACATGGAAGAAAGTTGCTTGAAAACCGCACTGTGGAGGAACGCAACATATCCACGGGGATGATAGCCAAGTTTGTTTATCGTGCGAAGGTGGAATCCGGCGACAGGTCAAACAGTTCTTTGGAACACTCCCTATTATAATTGCGCTAGAAGACACACAATAAAGCGACTTCCTATGTCAAGTTAATGCACTTAAATAAAACATACAATTTCTAAGCATCTCAAAACGTATTTATAGACGTAATATCAAATAATTTAATCATGCATTACTAATATTGATAAAATCAAGTTTGTAATGATAGCGGCTTTTCTCAACATCCTCTTCGGAAACTTCAAAGTGCCAGTGACTTCTAATTGAATTCAGGTTTTTGATTAACTTATATTTAGATTTATATAATTAATAAATGAGAATTTATTAATAGAAGACATGATATAATATTATTGTTTAAGTTATTTTAGAAGCTATAAGTTTTTCATTCATCATCATCATTATCATTTCAACTTGAAGACATGGATAAAGGCTAGCCCCAAAAATCTCTATGATGATCGTTACTGGGCTGTCCTTATCCAACCTATTCCAGCGACCAGATCATGTTTTTTGCCCCAATGGCCATCTGTCTATTGAGCTGTGTGCCCTGTCCACTGCAACTTCAGTTTCGCAACCATTTGGGCTATGTCGGTGACTTTGCTTCTCCTATGGATCTCTGATTCGATCTCGCAGGGAAACTCAAATCATAGCCCCCTGCAACGTCCATGAGCTTTCTCATAATGTAAGTTTTCATTAAATAGAGGAAATAGAACTTTTTAGGAGAATTTCTTTAAAATGATGCTAAAACATGCACTCTTTAAGTCAACTTTGATTATGATGTCATTACATAAAAGCTCAGTTAGCCTTGGGACCACGTCCTTTTTACTAGGTATGATGATGCCGTAGTAAGAGACAATTTAGTCCAATTCAACCCTAAGAAGACACAATTTACAACAAAATTGTACGTTTTCTGCTTCCTACAGCCTGTATCAGCATACTTTTCGTCGATATATCTAGCGACGTTCAGTTCTGTGGTCAGTTTAAAGAGAAGGCCTCTTAAACGCTTGGTGCCTTAAGACAGTACTTCACTAAAAGCCACCGCCTGAAACTATATAACGCGCGATTTCGGCCTCATATGGAGTGTTGTTGACACCTCTGGGCGGGTCCTCCCAAGTCCTTCCTTCTTCTTCCATTTGAGCCCATACAACGAAGAGCAGCTCGAAACATCGACGATCATGTCATGTCCGATCAGTTTGATTGTTTGGTGTTACGTGGAGATTTGAGTTTTCTATGTATATTACGACAAGTGCTCAGTGAAGTTGTTTGGGGTGATACCAGCAGTCGAATTCCAGCACCGGACATTACGTCAAATGCGAAACTCTAACCGCATTATATGTCACGAATTTCAAAGTAAATCGTAGTACCAAAGTACTTCGGATCCGAGTAGTGCGGACAGATTTCGTTTCGGAACTATAGATATTACCATAAAAAGTGAAGTTGTAGTTACGATCATTATAATGTCAAATAAGAAAGAAATAAATATCAAGTGAATTTGGAAATAAGGCAAACAAAAGACAAAATGTCATATCGGTCTTCGGATCCGAAACACTTTAGTCATAGGAAATGTACGATCCGTCAACCGGAACTTCGTATTTCAATTTTGGTAAGCGGGCATTCCACAACCTACGACGACCTGTATAGCCGAGTGGTTAGCGATCCTACCTACTAAGCTAGAGGTCCCGGGTTCGAATCCCGGTAGGTGCAAGCATTTATATGATGAATATGGATGTTTGTTTCCGAGTCATGGATGTTAAAATGTATTTATGTATGTTTATATGAATTTATGTATGTTTAAGTAAGTATATTTTATTAAATATATCGTTGTCTTGTAACACATAACACAGGCTATATATGCTTAACTTGGGGCAAGATAATTTGTGTTAAAAGAGTGTCATTATTATTATTATTATTATTATTATAACTGCTCGATTTGTGAGAAACTTCTTGCCTCGCACAGATACTTTATAGAATCAATTACCGACTACCGATTATTTATTTATTAATCATTTTCCCAAACCGATATGACTTAGGGCCCTTTACCTAAACTTGAAGCGACTAACCATGAGGGCGGAAATACATCGATTTATCATTGAAATTCGATGATTGAAATAAAAACTACATCCTATCTCTCAAGTTGGATAAAACTGCACACGGTGTACAAAATTTGACGAAAATCGGTTCAGTGGTTTAGGAGTTCATCGCGAACAAACAACGTGACACGAAATTTTTATATATAGAGATATAATATATTTATGATAAGGGATGTTTTAAAAACTAAGCAGATCGATTCGTAATTTTTTTTTTTTTTTGGAAAAAGAGGACAAACGAGCGTACGGGTAATCTGGTGTTAAGAGTTCACCGCCGCCCACATTCTCTTGCAATACAAGAGGAATCACAAGGAGCGTTGCCGACCTTTAAGGAAGGTGTACGCGCATTCTTTTAAGGTACCCATATTGTATCGTCCCGGAAACACCGCAGAAGGAAGTTCATTCTACAGCTTTGTAGTACGTAGAAGAAACTCTTGTTTTGTAATCATAATAATTTTAAAACTTTTTAATTTGTGCTATTAGGTTCGGGTAAGCTTTCCGCAGTAGAAAATTGACTTCTTGAATCCCAGCAGACAATCAAGATGTAAGTAGGAAATCACTTTAATCTGGAAATAATAATTCTCGCAGTGTGGTGTAGCTACAGCAAAGTTAATGACGAAATCCATTTATGTTGCATTATATCTAATGCACATAAGCTTAATGATCAAATCTTCCAACTGTATAGATAAGAAAGATAATCATTATTTAAAGTTAATTTATCTTTGATTGAAATTTTAATAAATATTTTAAATGAAAGTGTATAATTCTTCCTCTTAGCTTATTTTAATTCCTCTAGGCTTTAGTATTACTTTATAATGAAATGTTTTGTTAACAACGATTTTATTCTCCGTACCATAAAACTCAGTGCATGGTCAATTGCGACAGTTAAGCGACAGTCGCTTATCATAGACGTTTCAAAATAATTATCAACTCTCGATATACATACATTGTAAGCAATATATTGAAGGTATTACTTATGTTAAGCGATATTAATGCAAGACATTAATTAACATTTCAAGACATTTTTAATAAGGTAAGGACTGTTTTGAAAAACGCATATTTGGCAAAAGCAAAGTCAACTTTTTCCGATGTGCGTAGCTTGGTAGAGCTGTTTCATTTTGTTAAATCTAATTAATCCCTAGTCCTTGTAAAATTTCGTATAAGATTATAAGAAACAATAAAGTTTCAAAATATTTTGCCTGTGCTTAACCGGGGCGTAAAAAGAATACGTGATCACATGCCCAGGGGTGTCCGTAAGAGGCGACAAGGCTTTTATAAGTGGGAGAGTCACGCTGCCGTCTTATGACGTCAGCACGACTGATCCAGGTTAAGTAACACTCTCGCACAGAATACCAGCCTGAAGTAACATCCTAGTATCGCTATGTTTCTCATTAAGATTAGTGTCGAGGACCGCAGCTCAAAAAAAAGGGGGGACCTTTCACCTTCGCACCACATGCCACAAATTAGGATATCATCCCCACCATCTGGGTGTATGGCGTTCCTCCGAAGTGCGGTTTTAAGGAACTTTCACCCACGTACAACCAAGCTGTGGAATGAGTGAATATGAATGATTTCCTTGTGCGGTGTTTGCGGGACGATACGACGTGGGTGTAGGTACCCACAAGCGCGTACACCTTCCTCAAAGTGTTGTAAGAGAATGTTGGCGGCGGTGATTACATAACATCAAAAATATTTTAAAGACGATGATTGAACAGATAGATGAACAACGAAATTATTCCATAAATGGCTTAGGAGGTTCCAAATACACTTCGAAATGTTGCATATTAAAAACTCACGAAGCAATTTGAATATGTATGAAGTTGATTTATTATTTGCTAGCTTTACTTGTAATAAATAACGATATAAAATAGGATGCCCCAGGCTTACACACAAAGATTAACAACTGACGTATTCATATGCCAACATAAGCGTATGATGTTTATCACATTGCAATTACTGGCTCCATCTAAACCCTTTACTACACTGTTATTAAACGGCATATCCGATTTACTGTAGAGCAAGCTTTTAACGACCCTTACATGGTTTGTAAGCCTTTGTGCGTTTAATTGAACCAATACTGCCTTAGTAACTTAGAAATTTAAGCAATAAAATCTACTACAATAATTACCCGTATACTATTACTATTTACTAGTACATCCTTTGCACAGGATGCCGACTAGATTAAGGGTACCACAACGGCGTCTATTTCTGCCATGAAGCAGTTGTTCCAAAACTGAAGGGCGCCGTAGCTAGTTAAATTATTGGGCAAATAAGACTTAACATCTTATGTCTGATGAGCGCATGTTATGAGCGCAGTTGTAGTGCTGCACAGAATTTTTGAGTTTTCAAAAATCGTGAGCGGCACTGCATTGTATTGGGCAAGGCGTATCAATTTCCAATGGCTGAACGTCCTGCTCGCCTCGTACCTTATTAACTTTAAAAAATCCAAATAGCGAAAGAAGACATGGAAATCTTTTGGATGCCTATGTCTACAGACAAGCTGTTTAACTAAACGCCGATAATTTACATTTAAGTTTATATTTAGTAAAAAAATCATATAATATTTATGAACAAATATAATATGTGCGAATAGGTCTTTAAACGAATAATAAACGAGTGAAAATTTAAAATATAGTAATATACTGACTCAATAGCCGTAATACATAATTTTCAAACACTTTCTGCCACCATTGTGTAAAGTGTACAAGTATTAAGTTGGTTATAAGTTAAGCACAATTCTGAGACCGCTGATGTTTCAATTTATTCATCAACAGGAATTTGCCCATACAAATATAATAAATAACGATCAAATATCTGGATCGACTCACTTACCGGAGCATAACTTATCACTTTCTAAGATAAATATCCAATTTTATTGTTCTACTAGCTGACCCGGCAAACGTTTCTTGGACATTGCAACATTACTTTATTTTATACATCAGCTACCCGCCAATAAAAATCCCGTCAAAATCGGTCCAGACTTTTCAGAGATTAGCCGGAAAAAACAGACAGACAGACAAAAATTGTATAAAATGTAGTAAAAAATGGTTATTTCAATATTACAAACAGACACTGCAATTTTATTTATATGTATAGATTATTGAGAAGTCGATTAAATCTATTTTTGTGTAACGGCTAATACATATCATATACGAGCTTTGTCATATTCGCTTAGAAGTCATTGTTTGTGGCGGCGTCGTAAAGCGGGTCGCTTCTTTCCCTAAAGTATTATCGAGGGTATAGTCCACGAGGCATGTTGGTGAACGGGCGCTACTCTGGTTGCATTATGATTCTTTCATCGAAAAATGCCTGGACAACATCCAAAACTAAAGTTATTTAATATATTTCAAATTATAACAAAGATATATTCTTTATAATTGGTAATAAAGTGCTCGAATAAGACGATTATTTATTTACAGGTTGTGTAGATTGATGGTCTTACGGCCGTTCCTAATATTCAATTTATCTCTTACTTGAGATAAAAATCGTAACTATCGTTGACTTTTCTGTCGCAATAAAGTTTTTTGCGACACACTGTCTGTCAATGGGACGACGTAAAGCTTACCAGCGATAGAAATTGTATGGAAATTGCAATTGACGCGTCCCAATATAAGGCGATAAGAATGACTTATCGGGTATATTGGGACAGCTTTAGATTATTGGCAGCAATTATACTGACAGTAGAAGGTAGTAATTTATCTCTATCTGTAGATAGTATATCGGGAACGTCCGTCACGTGCCATATCCTCTACTTTTATAAAACGCCTATTGCCTTTAATTTGTACTTCAGGTATCCATAATCAGCGATTTTAACTTAACATCTTTTCCACCCATTTGTCCCCTTCGATATAGAAAACGATGTCATGTTCCATAAAAATATTATATTTTAAACGTTTGTTGAACTCAATTAAATATTAAATATTATTGTACGTATAAAGTTTGATATTAATTAAAACCTCTACTTCTTTTATGACCAATAAATTCATGTTCTTATGAGAACTAACTTTACAGTTTTAACTATTGATAAGTCATAGTCACTATCAATTAATTACCCATAATAATATATAGCTGTTGGTAATAATAAAATAAAACTATTTTTCTTAATGTATGATAATGTTTACGCAGATTTATACCGAAAAAAGTATAAAATTTCTTTTTTTGAAGTAGACACTTCTTTAGCTGCTTAAAAATCGTCAGGACACGTGGCTTGATCGAAAATTCGTAAGACAGTGATTGAAATTATGGATGAAGGTTTATTTTTCTGGGAAAAAACTTTTTAATTTAAAATAATTGTAATATTTCTGAAGTGTTAAATTTTTTATGTAATATAAATTGTCATTTTTGTGTACGATAGCGCATTAAATAAACAATGTATAAATGCTGGTACTTTTATACTAATGAAAGAAACAATCTGTGCGAAATTATTCCCTAACCATGTTTCGGTCTTAAGGGCGCCGTAGCAAGTGAAATTAGTGGGCAAATGAGACTTGACAACTTATGTCTCAAGGTGACGAGCGCAGTTGTAGTGCCCCTCAGGATTTTTGGGTTTATCAATAATCCTGAGCGGCACTGCATTGTAATGGACAGGGCGTATCATTTACCATCAGCTGAATCCTGCTCGTCTCATCCCTTATTTTCATAAAACATTCGACTGTAAATAGCTTTCATATATTATACTTAAAGAAATGTCGAGACACATGCCATCCAGTGTAGTGAGTTGAATATAGAAAAAATGTGTGAAAACATTCATTATAACTATATAGCTATGAAACACCAGTCATGTGAAGTAAGAAACCTACCCGTCTTGCCATCTTTTGTCGTCTAGCCTAGTCCAACAAGTCTTGAATTGAAATAAAAACATTACTTACGCAAGCTACCAATGGTTCCTTGGACACATTTTTTACTGACCGCAAGTTCAGTAATTTGACTTTTGATGTGGTTATTAATCAAGCTGTCCTAGCTAGCAATCTATCGCGCGTAAGAACGTTAGTGATAATAAATGAAAAAAGTATATTATGACTCATTTAATCTTGTTTTAGATGTAATTAAGACTAGATTTTAATTTATTCTGAATCCGTGGAAGATAAATCAAAAGTTGTCTGTGATTAGATGGTAATTGTTGATACGTTTTTTTACTTTTGATTAATTAATATCGATTTGTTATGTTCAACTTGTTTTGACACTTTAGCTACTCCGTCAACCATTGAATAATATTAGTATTGTGAAGCAAAAAGTTAAAATTTGAACATATTTTCAATATCACTTTCAAATAACGAGTAATAAAATTATTATGTATTCCACATGTTTAGACTTATTAGTTTCACAAAGGATATGCCACAATGAAAGATTTCCACCCATGTATTGATTCATCACGATATCTCCTTAACCATAAGGCGTAGAGACTTGAAATTTAGTATGAATATTACTTTCGCCAAGTTAAGGTCAGCTAAGAATTTTACAAAAAAAATAATTTGCTCCCTTGGCGTATGTGATATGCCACACTTGGGCGGGGTGTCCCCAGTCTATATAGGTGCAAGTCTATCTATGTATATATAAATGAATTGCTGTTCGTTAGTCTCGCTAAAACTCGAGAACGGCTGGACCGATTTGGCTAATTTTGGTCTTGAATTATTTGTGAAAGTCCAGAAAAGGTTTAAAAGGTGAATAAATAGGAAAATGCTGCTAAATTAAATAAAAACAACAAATTTGTTTTTCCTTAGATGTGTCCATACATAATTTCTATTAGAGAATTTATTGACGCACGATTTGACAGTTCTGCTGTGAAACAATTTCATTGCGACAGCAGGGTGCATAGTTTACGAAGTAATTTTTTATGTTACGATATATTATTGACAAATTCATAAAAAAACATTATTTTATTTATTATATACAGAACAACGTCTGTCGGGTCAGCTAGTATATAATACAAAAGCGCCTTAATAAAGTCACATATGATGTGTAACATTTGAAATATTTTCCTAAGCTTTTATCGATAATTTGGCATATTTTCTGCTCTGTATTCTGTTCGCAAAATGGGTTAGCATCTCACAGTATCATGTAACGCATTTCCCCCCTTTTCAAGAAATCAACTCTACAAAATAAATGTAAATCAAAATATCCAGCAACCGAGAAAAAATTGTTACAAATAAAAAAATATACTAAATGAATTTTGAAATAATAAACAGTGTATAAATATACAATAAAATACGTGTGTATTCGTACATGAGTAAGACGGAACAAAAAAGGCAAAATTTACAAATAACGCAGACAGATAGATAAACGAGTAATCTTATGAACCGGGAGACGTAGAGGTAATATAAATCTGATTAAAATAACATCGCAATACCTAATAATTTATCCAAAGCCTTAATTTGTATTAATTCGAACATTAATTTAATTGATCAAAGTTATTTATATTTAATTATGTCGAACACGATTTTTTGCCCAATAGGACCGGTTCTAGTTCAGATATGATATAATTGGAGATCAATAACCTCGTAATTGGCATTAAAACAAGATTTAAATCATAAGTATGTAATTCCGTCCCATTACACAGAGTATTCATTTGATCACACTTGTTAATAAACAATGCACTGTTATTTGGCGCTTGAACTGATATTAATAAATTGAGATTAATGATTGTATTTACTGGCCGTATCGGCAAAAAAGCTGGATGGATTTTTTGTTAATTTGCATAATATAGTTACCTAATAGTTTTATATAACTGCGCTTGCTATCTATACTAATAATATAAAGAGGAAAAATTTCTTTTATTCTTTGATTGTTTGTTTGCATTGAATAAGCTCCGAAACTACTGAACCGATTGAAAAATTCTTTCACTGTTAGGAAGCTACACTATCCCCGGGTGACATAGGCTATATTATATTATCAAAAAAATTAGGGATCCTTACTAAAACTCCAATAACGTAACCCAAGGTGTGAAAAATTACCTAAAATATTAATCGCGTGCACTGCGAAAAGTATTGATGATAGAATAATGTAGGTACTACAGCTTTGCACAACACATCGTTGAAATTAAAAATGAACATCAATTCCTGCCTCATCGACGATATAAGAAAAAATTATATAAATTACAAAAATCTTATTTTGCAAATTAAAAATTGGTACAATTTTATCAAATTAATGTGTTGTCACCGTTCGTCGATAAATCAACGAAGTTTGAACGAAATCTGGCCGTTTAAAGTGGGTCAAAATCGCGCCCAAATGAGTCGGTTACAAACAAACATACATACAGGTGAAGCTAATAAAAGCGTGTAAAAAGTGTCGCGACAGCATTTATTATTATGTGTTCTTTTATTTTAAAAATTTAATTGAATTGCCACTACTACGTGCTCAGTACTGTGAGTACCTACGCGACCGAAATCGTGATGTATCAGCTAGTAATCAATACAAAAGAGAATGTATGTACATTATCTTAAAGTCGAGAACGATTTGCCCGACTGAAGTGAACTTTACACTCTTTAAAAGATCGATATGGCCACTCCAACGCACATAGTCATGTGAATACCAGATAGGTGGCGCTGGTGGTGGTGATCTTTTATCTTTTTAACCATACGTCGAATTGAGAAGAAATTTTATGTATATATTTGTGGAACTATGTATATACTTTCGAACCCAACTAATATGGTTATACTGGTAAAATCAAATAATTTTTTTTTATTTCATAAATAAATCATATTACACATGAAATGTGTCATTTTTTTTTCCATACAGCTCATTTCGAAGGCATATTTCCTTGGGAAGAACTCTAAGGTTGCTCTTTTCAAAACAGATTAGGTATTACAAGTATATATTTAATGCAAATTACAAATCAATTCAATTACATTATTTGCAAAGTGATGCAACAAAAATACTCAAACGTCAAATACTAAATGGCTTTCACGAGTAAGTCAAAAAGTGAGGTAAATACGAACGAATTCGCGGGTAACAGCTAGTTCAATATAATATCTAACGGTTAAAGTTAAATCCAAGTTAGATAATTTTCGTTTAGATTATTACAATAATACCATTTCTTCGTCGGTATCTTTCGTATACTTAATTTTTTTCGGATATAAGAATGGCCAAAAGCTTTAGAAAGTACATAATTAGTGAACATTTTAACTTTTAACCCTCCATTAATAATTTAAATATTATTGATAGTCATCACTATTTTTGTTCCTGTGAAATAATATTTTATTTTAATTTGTTATAATTGCAATTATTCGAAAAAATAATTGGTTTCTATTTAAAAACAATTTGTTATTTTAAAGTGATATTCCTGACTTCTGGGGTTAATTAAAAATAACCAAAATTATCAAAATGAATCCCTTAAGAAATGAGGGATACACAGTAAAATAGCAAATTGCTTAGATTTGAAAGAGGGACACCTGAAGTCAAATTCCTAATATGCGAATATTGGGGTTGAGCAGGTTATCAACCGTAAAGTAGATCCTGTAGATGGAGCCCCAACCTGAGGGTTGAACAAGATATAGCAAAATTAACCATCCGTGCGTACTCGAACGCTTGACTCAGTTGGAAAGAGCGCTCGGACGGAACCCTAGAGGTCTCAGTTTCGAGTCCCGCATCCTTCATAAATATTGGTTACTTTAAGTTTCCATTTATGACTGGAATTAGGAAGAACATCTAGGTAGCCAGTTACTTACAAGTTCTAGTTCAATACCCCATAGGAATTTCGTTGTTTATGCATTTCCGTAACCACAACAGGCTACAACAGTATTACCTTAAAGGTATGTACAGGCTTGTGACTTGATACTTGCCGTTACAACTTATATTTTCAATCAAATGTACCTTATACAGACATGACTATGAATTTTTATATTAGCTCATAATATGGTCTTCATAATATTCTTTAACAGACTTTTTACTTCGCAACTGTATGCTCGAATAACGATGAAAAACTGATGCGCTCAATAATTGAGATAATCATGATATTAACACCAGGAACAAATATAAACTTGTTATGTCCACTACTTGGTTATGACGAGTTATTGAGTTTTTTCTTGATCTATGATGTTAAGTATAACGTAATTTAAAAGAACTATTAAATACCACAGGCTGAGGTATCATTGTAAGTAGAAAACGGTATAAAGAGTCCTCAGGCCATTTAACAAACAGATTTTATTAAAAAATTGGTCGATATATTTCTTGCGTCCGTACTTATTAAGTCTGAGGCAAAGAGTACTTTGAATAGGTGGATGGTGGTTAGATATTGATTGATTTTGTTTGAAGTCATGTAAATTACAACAATTTTCGTTGAATTATCCTATGGTGTCCAAAGATTATTTTTGCATTTGGAAAACAAGACAACAACAGGTGCTCAAGCGGTCGAAGTAACCAGCGTGCACAGAGTAATGAACAAGTTATTCCAACCGCATATTAACTTAACTTGTAAAGGCTTTCCCTAGCTCAAGCTCCGGACCATTAACCCGCTGAGATAATCGTGGACTCTGACTGTGGTTTTGTAAGCCTATGTTGACGATCGACAATAACTTGAATGATTTCTTTGATTAAAAACGAAATAGATTTAACGAACGTGTTCTAATGTCTTTGTCTATTTTGTTTAAGTAAATAAGACTTTTTCATGTAATAGTGTAGCAGTGTAGTAGTCTGTAAGCCAGTAAAAAATCTATAAGTAGAACATGGTCTCGATAAATAGCTAATGCAAGTGAATGAATAGTGGATTTGATGATTTGATTTGATTTGATTAGTACAGACTATATATACCTAGTAAGCAATGTAATTTGTGTAGAAGTGTATATAAGTTTAATATATATTTTCCCTATTATTTTGAATGGCACCCAAATCAACACAACTTCTTGTAACTTTAATGATATGTTACTATCATTTCAAGTTAATATTTATTTTAAAGTTATGATAATTGAGATAGTAAATGAAATAAAAGAGTATCGCCGAACGGATACAATGTCGAGACCAATGTAATTTTAGATGTTTTATAAATATCCTAGTGACTGTAATTATATTTAACTGCGGCACGTATTGTGTTACCAGTTACATATAATATTATGTTGCAGCTTGCGGATTGACTGACAGCAGTTTTATTTTTAACAGCTCCCGGGGCTGCCTCACGCATGATACCATAGACTTACGATATATTAGCGTATAGACTTACAAATCCTGAAAGATAGAAGAACATCTGTAACGGACATACAACAAGATAGAAACGGTAAGCGTAATTATAGTGACTCTAACTAGTGATTTTTAATGACAAGTCGTGAACTATTTTGAATATTAAACTAGCTAAGTACTAGCTAACTACTAGATAAAGCACACAGACGAGCTCACAGTCCGATAATGACTATGAGTGTCCAACTTTGATTTGTCAATGTGTGCTTTAGCTAGTGATTAGCTAGTTGAATATTCAAATACTAAGGAGCTAATGCCAAGCGTGGCTGAATGCTTACGACCTGTGTCAGTCGTAAGCAGGTAACATGAAGGAGGAAATAAAAAAATATTCTAAACGGTACACCGAACGCCTAGCCACTCGCCCAAATCCCTTGGCTACTAAACTGCTTGAGTCCTCTCAAGCCGTGAGAAGACTAAAAAGAAAGCAAGTCTCATAAGATTAAGGGCTGGTCGAGGCGATGGCCTCCAAAACCCAAATCGTTAAACTAAACTCTACAGAAGTCTTCTATAATTATAATCGTTACCGACTGATGGAATTTATAAAAAGAATATCCTTAAGAAATAGACAGTTGCCAAATTATTTAAGATAAACAATTCCACCATACACTATTTTGTTATATCTCAAAGGGCTTAGACAGCTCCCAGAACGCTTATTTTTCCGACATCATTGTTTTTTGTGAAAACAACATGAAAATCGATGCAGAAGATTTTGAGCTTATCGCGATAGACAGACAGACGCGGCGGAGGAGTTTGTTTTATAATATAACAGTGTTCATTAAATATAAATAAAAAAAATATAACAATAATCACATATTGTCTAGCGTCAAATTTGGCATAGTAAGCATTGCCTGTAGGTACTATGAGTTATATATCCATGACTCGGAAACTATTATTATTATTCATGACACAAACCTTTGCACCTACCGGGATTCCAACCCTCGGCCACTAACCTAGTACTCAGGGGCTATATGGGTCGTCAAAGAGAATTATAAGTCTTAATAATTAATTGTATGTATAGATGATAAAATCTTCCCGTCCCAAATACCACAGTGTCTGAAGACGAAAGTTTTCAACCAGTGTGTGTTGCCAGTGATGACTTACGCTAAGCAGACGTGGTCGATAACTATGGGTCTTATGAGAAAGCTTTTGGTCGCTCAGAGGGCAAAGGAGAGGGCTATGCTCGGAGTTTCCCTGCGATATCGAATCAAAAATGAGGAGATCCATAGGAGAACCAAAGATACCGACATAGACCAAATGATTGCGAAACCGAAGTGGCTGTGGGCAGAGCAGATAGTTCGACGGACAGATGGCCGTTGGGGCAGTAAAGAGCACGAATGGCGACCACGTACCGGAAACGCAGTGGGCATAGGCCCCTACAAGATGGATCGACGATCTGGTCAAGATATCCGAAATACGTTGGATGAGGGTAGCACTGGACCGATCATCGTGGAAATCTTTGTTGGAGGCCTTAGTCCAGCAGTGGACGTCCTCCGGCTGATGTTGATGACGATAGATGAATAATAATATATATAGATATAGCAACAATATAAGATATACTTATTGACTTACGCGTTAAGTAAGAGTAATTGAAAACGAGTTGAGCAACATTTTAAATGTCAAATGATAAATTCACATGCAATGCGTATTAACAGAAACATTTTAATCAGTAATTTTTTCATAATCAAAGCGAGCCAACATACCAAATTATAAAATTTGTCGGTGTATGTACTCTTGTAGGTAATAAGAAACGAAAGTATCCGTTTCATAATTTTACTTTCGATATAATTACAAGAAATGTGTCATGTCGTATGTCTCGTGATAAATTGCTTTTACGTTGTATTGACACCAATTTAAATATTTATAAGAATATTATAACTAATTAATATCTAATTATGGGACAATTAATTTCTTTCGGCAGTGTTTCCGGGTCGAATTCATCCAGGTAATCTTTACTTTTTCAAAAGTATATCTTTGAAGATATATTTGGATTTGTATACTATAGGTCTTGTTTGCGGGAACTATAATGAAATGTCATTGACTGCATTATTTGCCTGATAATGTTTATAATAATTTTAATATGTAAGTTACTTAAAAATTATACTAATGTTATTACTTAAATTATGATCTGTATCCCATCCGGGTATAAACCTCCTCCATTTTCTTCCACAACTCCCCATTTTTTGCTTTTCCAGTCAGTCACCTGCCACTGTAAGAAAGTCATAACTCTGCCTCATTTAGGGTCTACCTCGGTATCTGTTACCTGAGGGACCGCTCCATCTTGTCGAGTTTAAAGTCCATCTTTGGTCTGGGACCCTAGTCACTTGTCCTGCCCATTGCCATTTCATTTTTACTGCATGTTCAAGGACATCAGCTGTAAGGTTCGCTCCATGACATATTGTGTTGTAGTAGGAAAGAAAGAAAACTTTATTTGATCACTAGACTACAATGAACACTACAATAAACCTTAAAACTAATTAAATCAATCTATGTAAAAAATATAATTTAATGTATGACCTATTATAGGTCTCCCACCCAGCATCATGCTGCATCATGCTGTAGCAAGCTGCAGCGCTGGTTTTCAAAAAAATATAGGTTCCGCAGACAAGTAATCACCAACAAATCATATACTAAAACCTTCTCCGAAACATGCTGCATCTTATGGTATACGTATTATTTCGATCAGTTCAGAAGTGTTTTTTAATGAAAATAAGGGACGAGACGAGCAGGACGTTCAGCTGATGGTAATTACACGTCTTGCCCATTACAATGCAGTGTTACTCAAGATTCTTGAAAATTCTGAGCGGTACTCACACACAACTGCGCTCGTCATCTGGCGACATAAGATGTCAAGTCTCATTTGCCGAGTAATTTCACTAGCTATGGCGCCCTTCAGAACGAAACACTGTTATGCTAACACATTACTGCTTCACGGCAGAAATAGGTGCTATTGTGGTACCCATAATCTAGCCGGCATCCTGTGCAAAAGAGCCTCCCACTGGTTTGCAGAAAAAGAAAAAAAAACAGCTCTCCATTTATTAGTATAGATGTAGTTCATAATGCGACCTGCCGCAGCCTGCGGTGATTGTCCGGAGGTAGCAAACGAGAGTCCTATTACATATAGACACGGCAACTATTTCAGAACTGATATTTATTTCGGATTTTTTTACGTTTTTCCTCATTTCAATATTGATAGCCTTAAGGTCTTCGCACATTACACCGAATCAACCCCAATCATGGACGGTCACCAGTGGACAACTTAGCGTCAATGAGTGGGCATTGTGTCATCAACGAGTGGGATGCGCTCTGTCAACTAGCTCGACCTCACCAAACACGGAACGAAGAAGACTCTTCTTTATTCCGTGTGCTTCGGCGCATTCTAGGGGCGACGAGTTTACAACGCGTCGCAAACTTGCCGTAAGCACATTGTCAATTCATGCCTATTCGTCGACAACGAGGGGCAAACGGGCCGGTGACATTCAAGGGTGGTCAAGGTGAACAGTGCGTGGACCACGCGTCGTATACTTTCAGCTTACTAGTTGGCAAATACACTCTTAAGTGACACAATATAAAGCTTTCATTTCAATGAATTGAGTTGGAGTGCAGTCGACGTTAAGTCGGTGTAATGTGCGAAAACTGTGGGCAGTTGCAGGTGTGGGTGTTGCAGAAGAATGTGGGCAGCGGTGATCACTTAACACCAGGTGACCAGTTTTCTTTTAATTTTTCGCCGTATATGTAGCTCATCTCACAAATTATGTGGCTTCTATTGGTAAGAGAAGTTTCTAAATCGTTTCAGTAGATCCAGAGATAGCATCCAACAACTTCACAAACTTTACCCCTATTTAATATAAGTATATAAAAGAAGTATCGTAATTCGTAACGAAGTATTTGTAATGGCTGTCTCACACTGAGTTATGATTTGTAAAAGCTCATTTCCAACACACGCGTAACGCTTGTAATTACAAGAACAATTAAATTTTACAACTGCAAACGAGCTACATGAGATTAATGGGGACCGCTTTCTATAATTTCCCATTTGTTTTATGGAATATAATAATTATTTAACAAGAGTATCGGTGAGAGATCTCGGTGGCATGTTTCGTGAATTCAGAAAGCGTGTCTTTTACAATTAAAATATTTATATATTATGTTGTCGTGGACAAGTTTCAGCAGAGAAGCGCATAGCATCATAAGGGTGCAGTATCATGATTATGAATCATTTTAATGAAATTACTGAGGTGAAATAGTGCTTCAAGTATGTTTGCGTTCGCCGGTGTGAACGACTTTTTTGCGAATGATACAGGATTGCCTCTTTTAGTTAGACATTCGCTCCTCGGGTAATACTATCCTAAATACCCTCTCCGAATAGTGTGAACTGTCCCATTTCTAAATACTGGACAAATGTCCATCGCAGCGGGAACTGCAAATATATTTTATGTACGTGTAATGTAATATAACGCTCATGTAAGTGACGTTCTTCTAAATATACAAATTTAATCATGATGCGGGACTCGATCCCGCATCTCTCGGGTTCCATGCGAACGCTCTTTCCAACTGAGCCAACCGTCCAATTGACGCATCGACCAAAATTTTGGTAAGTCTTGTTCAACTCTCAGGTTATGGCTCCATCTACAGGATCTACTTTATAGTTGATAACCGGCTCAATCCTAATAATTGCATAATAGGAAAATTGACTTGAGATGTCGCTCTTGTAAATTAACTGTTTAGTTCAGGTTCGAGACCCGCATCATCCATGAATTTTGGTACAAATTAAATTTATATGTTTAATCCCAAACGTGACGGATATCACTTAAAAATAGAAAACTGTTTTTATTTAATGTTAATTTACTTTTCGTATTATATGCATACAAATAGAAATTGCATAGCTTCTTCTAACGGGAGAAAGATTTTCTTGTAACTAATTTGTTCATGTTATACGCTTTCCACAAATCAATGTACACCTTTTTATGCGTACCTGCAATATTAGTAGAACAACGATCTTCTTATGTTCTCGTGCAACGCCTTTTTATCTGGAACAAATTGAAAACTATAAATATTCATATTATGTACCTAGTATTTTCACGAGCTTAAAGTCTTATCTTCATATATATAAATTACGTGACACGTTGTTTGTCCGCGATGGACTCCTAAAGAAATAAACGGATTTTAATAGGAGTGACTTCATGGAGTGCAGTTTAGTCCAACTTGAGAGATAGTTTTTATTTCGATTTGGAACCCATAATTATTTTTATTTTCAATATTTGTTTTGCATGGACATATTTGAAACAATTTCATTATAACAACAGGTAGCATTTTTTACGAAATAATTTTTGATGTTTTGAAATATTATTGGCAAATCCTATAAAACAGTATTTTTTTATTATCTACAGAGCAACGTTTGTTTACTGTACTCAATAACTCTTTTTTTTAATTTATTAATTTCCATAGTATTTTCTTTCATTACGCGAGTGTTACACATCTAATAAAAACACTTTATAAAGGATTAAAACGCGTCCTAATTGTAACTTTGTTTTACATTAGATTTCTGTGTAAAAGTTACATTTCTATTATTATTTTAGTTAACCCGACATTTCGAGACCTTTCCAAATCTCGTCAGTCCGCAAATAAACGCATTTTAATCCTTTAAAAAGTGTTTTGTTTAATTATGAATTTACATTTTTTTGGCTTACTCGTATCGGGCATTTAGTAATTGACGTTTGAGTTTTTTTTTATGAGAATAAGGGACAGACGAGCAGGACTTTCAGCTGATGGTAATTGTAACGCCCTGCCCATTACAATGAAGTCCCGCTCAGGTTTATTGAAAAACCCAAAAATTCTAGGGGCACTTCAACTGCGCTCGTCACCTTGAGACATAAGATGTTAAGTCTCATTTCCCCAGTAATTTCACTAGGTTCGACGAACGATCACTTGACATCAGGTGTGTGCTCGATTATACTCCTCTTTCATATAAATTATACAAAATACAACAATTTTTTTATCTATATTATAATATATATGAAGTAAAAACTTATTCACTGACTGGGATAGCGGAGAAACCCCATCCAAAAGTTATAAGAGACTAGACTATACAATATACTAACGTACATACCAACAAAGCTTGCGAGAGAGAAGAACATCTCTAACGGAGAGACAGCAAGATAGAAAAGCAAGAAAGATAATCGAATATATTATTGTTACTGTAACTGATTTAGATTAACAAGTCGTAAACAGTGATATTTTGATTTTAAAGGCGCTAGCTAACGCACACATTGACATTATTGTTCACACATTAACAGGGCTGTCAGGGTGTTCTATACGCTAGTATATTCCAACTCTATGTAAGAGACAATACGAGTTTATTATAATACGAAGTATTTTTGATAAATACTTTTTTTCGGAAATAAGGGACGAGACGAGCAGGACATTCAGCTGATGGTAATTGGTACGCCCTATTAAAATGCAGTGTCGTTTAGGATTCTTGAAATACTCCAAAAATTGTGAATGGCACTACAACTGCGCTCGTCACCTTGAGACATAAGATGTTAAGTCTCATTTGCCCAGTGATTTCACTAGCTACGGGCTTCAGACCGAAACACAGTAATGTTTACACATTACTGTTTCACGGCAGAAATAGGCAGTTGTGGTACCCATAATCTAGCCGGCTTCCTGTGCAAAGGAGCCTCCCCCTGGTAAAATCCTTTCCCATATACCTTTCAATACGCCTTTCTAAAAGGCTGGCAACTCTCCTGTGCTTCCTCTGGTGTTGCAAGAGAATCTGCGCAGCGGTGATCACTTAACATCATGTGATTCATACGCTCATTTGTACTCCTCTTCATTAAAATAATCTACTCAAAGATTTGGGTACCAGGGGTCAATGAACAATTGTAGATGTATCTATAGCTGAGTGGTTACAGTTACCTACTGTATTACCATATTTTGTTATTGATGACTATTTGTTAAACTCATAAATTATTTATATAAAAAGTTTGCGACCGTGTCTAATGATCTTCATTTTAAATATATACGACGACTAAAGCTAAAGGATATACAGGCTGTAAAAACAACTACAACTGCTTACTTTTCGGTTAAATCTAGTTAGTTAGTTTTTTATTGGGCGACGAATATGCTTTTACAACATAATTAGAAAAAGAAATTTAAAAGAATTGTTAAAAAACCTCTATGTGGTAAAGGTTGATAAATTTATAACATAAATGATTTTCTAAATGATACCACAGACTCGGAATGAGCCAACACCATCGGGCTATTTAATTATAAATTTTTATTGAAGATATTACATTGTAATCCCCATACTTTTATATTAAAAAAGCCCGCTGAGTTTCTTGCGTCCGTTCTTCTCAGGTCTGAGGCATTCTATTTCGAATGGATGGTAGTTTTTGACGTTCAATATGTGAGTTAAATAATATTTTTAATAAAAAAAATTAAAACATTGAAAACAAGTCCCATGATTCTGAAAAGAGGTATCGTGATGAGTCAATACATAGGTGGAAATCTCTTATTTATATTATATATAGATTATATAAACCACTGTGTAAAAATAACTTTCTTCATTGAATTAAAGGTATTAATAGAATGAGAGATCATAAACACTTTTTAGCGTGAGACATACACGAAGGGTCAAATTGAAATTTGACAATTTGCAGTTATTATCGTGTAGCAGCTCGTAAAAACCGAATAATTTGAATTTAAACGGTTAATTTCTAGCACTTCGGCGGCACGGGTTTCGCTTCCGATTTGGTAATTACAGACGTAAGAATTCACGATCTTTACAATTTAATGTCATGGGATCTATTTATTCCTTTCGCGTGTTCATCTTCTAAGGTTTCGCGTTATTTTTATGTCTAATATTTTTTCTTAATAGATTGTGTTGGATGCAACATATTTCGAGAAAATGTGTTTAAAATATAATTGTAAAATACTTGACTATATACTACGTTTCCATTGGCCAAGAGAGTTTCTTGTATTTTCTTTTCTTAGTTGTAAATTAGATTTTTGCGTAAAAGTTACATTTTTTATTTTAGTTAACTCGACGTTTCAAGACCTTTCCAGATCTCGTTTTCAGGGGGATTGAGAACGACAAGAGCAACGAGATTTGGAAACTTTATTTTAATCAAAGAAAATACTAAGAAATGCTTAGTTTCAGCCTACATGTATGAAAATTATATTTTAGAGCGACTCGATATTTTCCGCTCAATGGAGTTAAAATCATTATCTCCCACACAAAACTGTGCGAGATAATGTTAAGTAATTATATAATTTCGCATTGACAGATTAATTTTCAATAACTTTAATGTATGTTATTGTTAACGTTAAATGTTTAAATTTATATTTGTTGTTCATAAAAATTGAAAACACCTCAATCCTCAAACAGAACGAGCTGGAGTCAAAGAAGTTAGTGACAATAAGTGATATGAGAATTTCTGAATGGTTGAAAATAAAAACCGCACCGTCTCCCACAAACTTGGGATATTATCTGGATGTGTTTATTTTCCTCACTGTGCAGTCTTCATCGGACTTAACTCCATATTGCCAAACTATGAAATGAACTGCCCTGCCACTTTCAAAAAATGTGTTAGTTATTTAAAAGCCGACAATGCTCGGGACTTCTCATGATAATGTGACCCCCGTACGCTTAGTTGTCCTCATCTTCCATAAAAATGTGGGATCGGTCTAACAAATTACGAACTTATTCCACGATAAAAGCACTTATAAACTATAAATAGACTTTTTCAGAGCAAGAGAGCTTATATAAAATAGTAATGAAAGTGGAATGAGCCAGGGAACAATGTTAGGGCCATGGCAAATAAACGTCGATGATTTTTATCTATCCCTCTGAGACATAGTCATATTTTACAAATAAATATGTATTTTCTATTCTGATAACTGTGTACAGAACCCATGTTTATGGATAAATATATTTTGTCCAACCGTAATTTGCATTTGCTACGCTTTTACGATATAACAAGATTTTACAGTCACGCTAGAGATTTTAAATTACATCTTATATCATAAGTAACAAGAAACGTGAAAAGTAAAGTTACGACGCTTGAAATAGTTGGAAAGTCACTTTATTTTAGATTTAATTTAAGAGAAAATTTGGACTTTTATGATAAGAAGACAAGACGAAAAAACGTTCACCTAATGGTGAATAATACACCTTGCCCATTACTTTCCAGCGACGCTCAGGATTCTTGAACACCACAAATTCTGAGTAACACCGCGGTGGCATTCGTCACCAATAACTCTTAAACAGAAAAACACAATAATAAAACAAAGTGACGTACACCGCATGTAAGTGTAAGACGTAGCTTGTCATGCACACTAAAGTAATAAACCTGGCCTTTTGTCGACCTACCAGCAAGATGATTTATGTAGAATTTAAAATTATCTAAGGTAATTAGTATAAGTATAATAAAACAAAATGAAAAAAAAATCCGAATTCTGATGTATTATTATAAATATGATGTATTTATTATATATATGTTTGGTTTTTGATATTATTCAAGTTATAATTAAAATAGTAACTTAATTTAAGCAATATGTAATAATTAATTTACTCTCTTTATGATCCTGTCAATGTAAAAAATTTCCTTTTCTTGCCACACCTACATTGGGCATGATTAACTAAAATATTTAAATAACAGTTTTATATATCATAATTTACATATATGACAACTTCAGTCGAATAAATAACTGCCCGATTAAGTTATAACATTAACCTGTCGTTCTTACGAACACAAAGGCTTTTAATATACCGTTATCAAAAGTAGGTTGTTATTAAGGATTATATTCGGTTACAAATGGAACGATTAAGGATATTTGGGTTTCTTGATGAAGATGCAAATATTTCATCGAATAAGGCTTTGTGTAGTTTTATCTTACAAACGATCGCACCATTACTTATTATGATATCATCCAAAAATTTATTGAAGTTAATTTAATAAATTGATCAAATATATTACTTAAGATCAAGACGATAAAATATTATATAAATTGATATTATTCATGGTAAGGAGTATCATAAATGCTAGACTTTCAATATTATTTTGGAATCTGTGGGCGCGACACCTAGGGGGTTGCAAAGCCTTACTTGGGGGGTCAAAAGCAAGGTTTACTGTAATCTATTTATAATATAGTTATTGTAATATAAACATAATTTTTTGAGGACGTTGACCCCCTTTAATTTTCAATCTCTCAAACAATAGCTAAGTCATGGTGCTATTTTTGAAATGTTAAAAATAAAATCATTTTCCATTTGAAGTCTCTTTATAGTTTTAATGTCCACTAATTAAAGGCCGTTCCCAATATAGTATCTACAGATACAGATAAATTACTACCTTCTACTGTCAGTAATTAGCTGTCAATAATCTGAAGCTGTACCAATATACCCGATAAGTCATTCTTATCGCCTTATATTGGGACGCGTGAATTGCAATTTCCATACAAACTTCTATCGCTGGTAAGCTATACGTCGTCCCATTGACAGGCAGCGTGTACGAATAAGGTGAGTTACCGTCGATAAGTTTATTGGGACAGAAATGTCAACGATAGTTACGATTTTTATCTCAAGTAAGAGATCTATCTCAGTCTACTGAATATTGGGAACGGCCGTAAGAGAATGAGTGAATATCTTTAGAGCTTTCTAGTTCTGGATATTCTTGTTTTCTTTTCCTTCAAAACACGTTGACAATTTCTACAATAATTATGGCAGTCATTTAAAATTTAATTATACACCATTCATGTGACCGACAAGGCAAATCTCTAGCGTACGGAATCTGGTAGAGAAAAACTCTGGGCTATAGGATATAATAAAAACAGAAGGCACAAGAAAATAAACCAATATGAAAGATACTCTTACGTATGAAAAAGTGCCAATGTAAGAGGGCTGGTGTGCGGGTCCAAGCGGCAAGGGAGCTAGGAGCCGTCATAAGCTAAAAAACTATGAAGTATGAAAACGACGGCTTTCTGCCCGGCTACAGCTGCGTTGTTCTGGAGTTGAATAGTTTCGAGTGTCTCAACAGGCATTGAAACTCGTCCTTTCAATGTAGGTTATATGAAAAACCTTAATCCGCACGTTATATCCATCCTAACACTAGAAGCTATACCCTTAAAGTTCGTGGCAAATAAACCAAAAAATATCATGAATGAGAAATATCTTAATTACTTTAAGTAAAACAATTTATTTTATTACATAACAATCACATCATTATGTCAAGTCAGTCTTGTTCACTAGAGATAATCAAATTCGTTTGCGTCTTATAGCTGGTAGTTTAACATGAATCGCGTGTCTCAAATGGTGTTAGCTTTGGTGTAAGTGCTACTTCCGATGAAAGTTAACTCAACTAAAGCTTACGTTACGAAAGCTCATTTACAAGTTAGCTATAAATAATCTGACGCCGGTAATTATTAGATACGTTTCAATACTTTGGTATATTAATATTTTATTGGATTAGGTATATTTATATATATATAATTGTCGTTTGGTTTTTCTTTGAATATAATTATTAATATATTTATACTCAAAAGTATTTCCATATAAGTCGAAAATCTTATGATTATTAAGGAATTGGCTATAAACTGCGTCAACCATAATATTAACACAAGAAACGAACATAAACTTGTTATGCTTACTACTCGAAAGTTAAGTCAAGTTAGTAAGTCTTTTATTGGGCGATGTATATGCTTTTACAACATGATCACAGAAAATGAAATGTGTTACGAAATTTAAAAGAATTGTTAAAATAACGTCTGTGTGGTAAAGGTTATTATAACATAAATGATTTTCTTATGATACTACAGACTAGGAATGAAGCGAACACACACACTCTATTTAATCACAAATTTTCATTGTACGATATTACATTGTGATCCAAATTTTTACAAAAAAAGCCCGCTAAGTTTCTTGCGCCCGTTCTTCTCAGGTCTGAGGCACACTATTTCGTATTGGTGGTTTTTGACGTTCAATAAGTGATTTTAAATCCTATCTGAATTTGCATATGAATATCAAAGTTATACATTTTACTATCACCTACCACGTGGAGACTAACAAAAAAAAGTAACTCTAAAGAATAACTTATCTGTTATATCGATATCCACAGTTGTATAATTTTCCAAATGATGTTAATTTGGGAGTCAATAAAATTAAAATATGAATAAATCACCCGCAATGTTGGGTGCACGATAGTTTTATAATGCTTTATTTTAATTGTTCTTTATTTAATACATCATGTATGAAGGATTTTTAAAATTGATATGGTATAAGATTTTATATATACACTATATGATGTTGCTATGTTAGCTAATAATGTAATAACTAAAGGAAGGACCCTTAAGTTGTGACTGAATAAATTGACTGACATTGTATTAATGAATCTTACAAAGTTTTCGATAGAACAACTGAGTTGGGATACTTGCTTTTTTTTACAAATTATGTTTTTGACAGCATAAAAGTATTAAAAGAATGTTTTAAACATAAAATATCGATAAAAGTTTCATCCGGCCAACAAGCAGCACCGGTTCACGAGCATAGCGCTTAAATTTTACGAAAAGGAACGACCCGCCTCACGTCTTCGCCACAAGCATGTTTGTGAAAATGTTACATATTTTAGTGTGCGAACAGATTCATGTAGAGTCATCGAATACTCTATTGGGGTTTTTAGAATTTTTCTTTTCCCTTCGAATCATTTGAGTATTACTGTTGCTTCACTTTTTATTATATAATAAGTTGCAAATATATTGTAATATATTCTTAATGACTAATTTTTCCGAGATGTTGGTAAAAATTTTATGAGTTAATTGTTAAAAGAAGACTTAGTAATTGCAAACACAATTAATTCTGAGACAAGTTGGATGAGTGCATTGAACCATAATCTTAACATATATAAATCCAGTGTCCTGATGTTTGTTTCCAGTGAACTCCTGAACTAATGAACAGATTATTTTTATTTCCAATATTTGTTTTGTATGGACATATTTTCTATGAGAGACAGGCAGCATATTTTACGAAATAATTTGTGATATTATTGACAGATTCATAAAAAAAAAACAATATGCTATTTATTATGTACAGAAAAACATCTGTCATTTCATCTAGTTATTTCAGGAAAATCGAACATGTACTAGCAGAATTTATGAGTGACAAGCTGGTGTAGAAATAATCCATATTGGACAAAAGTGGTTCTTAGCAACTCTAAGGTTAACACAACTTTTTGCTAACAACATTTTTTTTAAGAATTTGAAACTGTAATCATGCTTCACCTAGCACTTAATCTAAACGCTTTATCGCAAACCTTCATAATAATTTTTTAAATTACAATTTCACACCGGCCACTTGTATTAGTAGCTGTCAGAAGCTGCGCTAATAAATAACATAAATGACATTGAGATAAGAATCTTCGCGAGTAAGTGTCGCTGAGAATTCTTTATGGCACCAAGTAATTCGAGCATTTTAAGACAAAATGGCGACCTAGGAAAAAATATACAACAAACTGGTTACTGAGTGCAAACAAAAGCAGTTACTTTTATATCGAGTGTCTTGAGTTTGCATGTGAGATACAATGGGGATAATTAAATAATTCATTATATTTTTTATTATTTACATTTAAAATACTTTATTAATTGTAAAACTTTTACAAGTTATATAATATATGTTATATGAACTAAATATCGGTGCAGAAGTTAGATTATATATATCAGTCCCAGCTATTTTTATCACCTAAATAGTCTTCAACATTTTAATATCAACAGGTATATTCCTCATTAAATATACAAATTTAACTTTAACTCGGACGGTTGGCTCGGTTGGTAAGAGCGCTAGGAAGGAAACCGAGAGGTGCGGGTTCGAGTCCAGCACCGTCCATGAATTTTTTGTTTATATTATTTTATATATATATCTATTATCATATACAAATTACTATTTAGTGAAAGACTTTTCCTTGAAGATTTAATATTGTCATGTCGTCACTCTTTAACTATTAAAATTATTTTCTTTTTTCGCTTTTATCAACTTTCTCAATCCTAATTTTGGTACCAAATTATATGTGTATGTGTATAGTTTTAAGATTGTTAAACCCGACAATGGCCTCAATTTATATTACTACCTCAATATGGCAACAAAAGCGGTGCAATAAATTATGAATTACTATGCAAGTGGTAGTAATAGTACCTGCTGACAGCGAACGCACCTATATTGAATTATTACAATGTAATCCTGTTATTATGCCCTTAGTATGCGATATTCCGTCCATGTGATATTGAATGCGTTTAAGATCAAATTGAAAAACCAGGTTTTAATATTGATAAGAACCTACCATAATGGCTTACATACATTTCATATTAAGTATTGTAATTTTCGCTCCTTTTAATGTTAATATTATGTTTTAAGCTGTTCATTTTTTTATGACAGTAAGGGATGGGAGGAACAGGACGTTCAACTGATGGTAATTGATACTCCCTGCCTATTACGATGCAGTGCCGCTCCGGATTCTTGAAAAGCCCAAAAGTTTTGAGCGGCACTACAATTGCGCTCGTCACCTTGAGACATAAGATGTTAAGTCTCATTTGCCCAGTAATTTTACTAGCTTTGCTTATTTATTTTAAATAAATTTGTTTTTTTTATTTAAATAATTAATTATATGTTTAGTTTTAACAATACTTTATAAGCAAGTTGATAAAATATTTCCTAAAATGTTAACATTGTGAAACTAAGATGGTTTAGTTTCTAACTTTGTCGCGCAGTTCTAAAACTAATAGATTCTTATGCATAGCTAAAGATAGATTTTTATAAAAATACGCGTTATTAAAATATGAATTCCGATCTGTTTTTGCTATTTAAAGAATGCTAGAAAGTTTGAAAATATTTAATAACATTAAATGTTGGAAAGTTGAGCTTAATGTAATTTTCTTAAATTACAGTGTGTTACAATCAATGATTGGTTTTGCATTAGTTTTGGCCTTCGAACAATGAAAGGGCAAGACAAGAATAAATGATTGCATTGTGCATTGTTTTATAATATAATAATTATATCTGAATCTGGTTTCATTGAGAGGAACTTCAAATGCTCAACGTATAAAAAAACTAGCTGACCCGATTGACGATGTTCTGTCAATATAAAAAAAATATATACATTACTTCACGGACGGGTAACAAAATAAGGACCGTGTCATTTTACATAACAGTGAGGCACCAAAACAAGCCGGTAAACGTGTAAATACATAGCCCCACGCATATACAAGCCGATCGGCCGCCATTATGACATTTGCCATTGTCTGTGACAGATCAGTTTGCGTCGCAATAAAATATTTTAAAAATGCTGTCGCGCGTTGTGAAAAAGTGTAAAAACAATAATGTAAAAGTATTTGTGGATATATGATTAGTTAAGGGAGAATAAATTGTGTAACTGGTATACCCCGTAACCGCATACACACGTAGCATAAAGGTGCTTCACTTGCTAATATCACGGCGCGGAGTCCTTCTTTTTTTACTAGCCCCTGACCTTACTTAGGTAAATTCTTATTCTTCGGGAATAATTTAATTTAAAGCCATAGCAAATTTATGATTTTATAATGTTACGTAATAATAAACTGATAATTATTTATATCGTATTTGTGTTAACAGCCTTTACATTTCCGCTTTATAATTGCCAATTTTTAAGGTATCAAAATGGATATAGTACATTATCCTGAAGAGACGTATGCCATCGCAGGGTTTTCTGCAGAACTATATAAGATACTCAATTCCACCATACATTATTTTGTTATATCTCAATGGGCTTAGACAGTGTTTTCGTTAAAAACTCCCAGACGGGTTATTTTAATATAAATTTTATATTAAAACAATCCTTGATAATCATGCTATTCATTAGTTAAAACAGCCTGACAATCGGTATAGTAGTTTTTGAGTTTATCACGAACAGACAGACAAACAGACGCGGACTTTTTTTTATAATGTTAAGTGATAAGACGTATGTTAATTTCGATAAAACTTAAAGGTTACTTGACACGTAATTGAAACATTACTATGTAAATTCAAAACTATTGGCTACGTCCGTTCTGAGAGTCGGAGAATCTTGAATGTCATGTTCTACATAATTATGGTGTTTTGCATGCCAAAGTTAATTTTCAGTCCATTGATTGGTTTTATTTGCATCTGTCGTCGAGATATAGGTTCAGTTCTCGCTGTGGCTTGACAAATATAATTTTACCATTGCTTTGATCAGGCGATATCACTAAACATAAGGTTGCAATAGACAATATATTGTCCATTTAATTTCACGAACTTATTTCTGATGACTTGTTTGAATTAACTTTATAATTATCTTATATATAATATGCTCGTGTCCTGGTGTTTGTTACCAATCCTCCTCCGAAACGGTTGAAACAATTTGTATGAAATTTTGTGTGCGTATAATTCTGAGAATCAGTCAACATCTATTTTCCATACCCCTAAATGATAATGGTGGCCCACCACCAAATTTTTTTTTGTCATTTTTTTTATTTTGTTATGATTCAGCATTGAAAAATACATACAACTTCAAATTTTCACCCTTCTACGATCTATAACTATTTTTGTATAGCGATTTTTATATTATTCTCTTCCATCCACAAATCTGCTATAGGGTTGCAAGATGACAACCGAATACAATAATTGTAGTACGATATATTTGGTAGGTTTGAGAATCGGTTGCATTTATTTTTTATACCCCAAATTTTTTATTACTTTATATGTCGATACAACGTTTGCTGTGTCAACTAGTATTCTATAAAAACCATCAACACGATAATGCTGTCAACAGATTCTCTAGCAAATTTATATGATTAAAATATATTTAAATTTATTGAATAGTTGCGCTCACCAGTATACAGAATGCACGTCATGTAAATCTAGCATCAACATTATTTCTATAACCCGTTCTGTGGGACAAGTGTTGACACGGGATTTATCGCAGAAATGGGTTACATTACCTAGAGATTGTGCACGGTTAATTTATTTGACAACAAAATCAATTGTATATGTGTTATAGTCAG
Source organism: Leptidea sinapis (assembly GCF_905404315.1). Taxonomy (NCBI): domain Eukaryota; kingdom Metazoa; phylum Arthropoda; class Insecta; order Lepidoptera; family Pieridae; genus Leptidea; species Leptidea sinapis. The sequence continues at coordinate 30,900,787 of NC_066312.1, read as the reverse complement.
AATATATAGTATTAGATAAACAAGTAAAATTTTGGAGTATTCCGTAAACATGTTTTTAGTACTACTCGTATATTTATTGACATGTTGTTGCAAATTGGCATGGGTAACAATTATAGCTTCGGTATTGTTATTGCTATTTGTTTTTGTTTCGTTTAGAAGAAATATTAATGCTTCATTGAGCTTAATAAATCTGAATCGACAAGGGAAAATCGGAATGAAAACCGTCCAAAACAAATGTAAGAGCGGATTGCCATTACGACCTCTTTGTCGGTTATGGAAAATGATAAATAATGTGATATTGTTAATGTTCACCAAATAATGTATTAAATTAAAATTATACGCGCCTTAATCGCCAAAACGAATTTAATTTAAAAGTCATATTGAAATAACTTTAAGTACTCAGGAGATAATTGGAATAAATAAATTACCAAAATGTAAATAAATACTCGAAAGTAATAAAAGTTAAATAGGTTTACCTATTAACGATATTTCTGAGCCAGTCCAGCCCTCTTTGTAGGAGCCTAACAACCTACTACAGGTTTGGTGCCCGCAATAGTATTAATAGCGAGGTCAATGGCCGTCCTTTATACGGCCTTCACCAAGTTCACTAATAGGGCTGGTACTCTAATATAAATCGCATTCTGGCAGCAAAACAAATTTAATTCAATTTAGAAATTGTTCTATTGTTTGTAAATTGTATATTAGAATTAGAATTGAATTAGAAATGAAGAACTCAGTGCTTCCGACTTGCTTTTTGATCCAGGTTGCGTTTGATATAATTCATGAGGGGATTTCTATTGTTCCATTATCATCAGCAAATATATACAAGATTGATAAGAAAGCACTTTTTAGATCAGTAAAAAAGATTCCAAAAAGATAGGCCCGAGATTAATCCCTGGGACATTCCACTATCAACATTGTGGGCTGTTAAGAATATATCTCCCAATTTAAGCATGGATTTACCATTTGTTATGAATTCTTGGATGAGCTGGCCATTAATTCTAAGGTACTCAAGTCTTAGAAATTAAATACTTTAACTAAAAATTGGTCGAAAGCTTTTCCGTAGTCTAAGTCGTAGTGTCAGTTCGTTGTGAGAAGGTTTTTTCATGGTGGATCTCTTTGGAAAGCGTGTGTTTTACAAAATGGTTGAGCTTTACTCTAAACAGACAGAAATGGCAACTTCATCGGGGTGTCGTAAATAAAAGCGTAGTGACGTGTAAATTTCGCTCTTATAACGCACTCCCTTATTGCACTCGAGTCGGCTTTAGCCGAACGAGTGTCGCATACCTGAGCCAACAGCTCAGTTTCTAATTATAAAATACTATAAGCAGGTCAAACTGCGCGGCATAGCTAGTAATTTTATAATACACATACTTATATATCCTTGCCGTGTAGGACTCTACAAAGAACTTGTTTTTCTCAAGATAAATAAAACAACACACATTGATAGCAGAGATCTATTTTTATCGCGGCTAAAGACCAGTTGATATGTAGAATCAACACGATATAAAAAGATGTTAAACGGCTGTCAAAGATTGTGTTTACGATGTAAATTGTTCAAGACAGCGGCTGCCATCAATTAAATCTTTACATTTTTAATACCTTTTTTTCTTTAGATATAGATTAAGATACACATTTAACTAGAATATTAAGTAACATTGTTATAACTAGAATGTTTAGGAAGGGAGTTTTGAACGTTCAGCTGATGGTAATTGCCCATTACAATGCAGTGCCGCTCAGGATTCTTGAAAAACCCAAAAATTCAGAGCGGCACAATATTTACGCTCGTCACCTTGAGACAAAAGATATTAGTCTCATTTACCCAGTAAGTTCACTAGCTACGGCGCTCTTCAGATCGAAACACAATAATGCTTACAGATTACTGCTTCATGGCAGGAAAAGGCGCCGTTGTGGTACCCATAATCTAGCCGGCATCCTGTGCAAAGTTGCCTCCCTCCCACTGGCAAATGCCCTTTGTAGCCTCTTACAATACCCTTGGGCCTGAGATTTCGCTATTATTTTTATGCCCAGGGAAGCATAGGACTTTTTACAACTCTAACGCGCTTGATATTTTTGGAAAGTGTCGGTTATTTTGTTGACTTTTGCATTACATATCAAATGTATAAAAGATCGCCTTAGTTTAAAAACTGCTTTCGATTTGATTTAAATAGACATTATAAATCAGACAAGCGCTCTATTTAAATAAATTCCAATAACGAACTGAAGAATGCGTACAATTGTAAACAAATTAGTTCGCAATAGACACAAATTAACACTTTCGTCTAACAACTGTGAATAAAAGTGAAAACGGTAGACGTCTTTCAAATCGGCAAAACGACGAATTGTGTCTTCGTAGGGGGTCCCGTGAGGCTGAATTAAAGTTAACTTTTTACACGACTTTTTTTAATATTACGTTTTTATAATTGAAGAAAGTGGTCTTGTGTGGTTTTTGCTGTTGGTCGTATAATAGCTTTGTATGTTGCGTGTACTATATTTCTAATTGCTTGATCGTTTGTCTAATTAGATATGCCAATCACGGATGTACGTTAATTTTTGGTATTATTGCGAATCTTCACAGACTCTATTTTCACTTTAATTTATTTTTTATCTTTCTCCCTTGCCAATTGAAGCTATCGTATCGAAATACAATTTAATTTATTTATTAAGATTCACGAGTGGTTATTACATCATTATACTTATAGTTATGTTAAGTTATAATGGACTTATTGCTAAATGCTTATCTAAAGCTATTTTTGCCATTACCTTGTAAGTTTTAAGGCGAATACCGCATCCGAAAATATGTGTGATTATAAAAATAACCTTTCTATTCTAACTAATGATGAATAAATTTGAAAATGCGACTTTAAATGTATATGTAGATAGAACATTAATTTCCATGAAGCGTAAAGGTAGAAACAATATTATTAACTTTTTTATAAATTCCAACGCGTGACATAATTAGTGTGTCCAGTAGGCTATTCGGGAAATTAACAAAACATCTGAGTAAATAAGTTATTAAAGTTAATTTTACAAAAACATAATATTGGAATTTAGTTATTTCTTATTTTAAAATATCCTTTTTATATTTTTTTGGTTAATTAGTTATATGAAATAAAAATTAAATTAAAAATTAATATTCCTTCTTCTATATTTCCTTGTTAGACACTTTTGAGACCTTAAATAAATTGACGTACATAACGTAACATGATCAATTTGAGATGCGGGCTTTTTATTTTTGTTTCAAAACCACGCTAGAATAGCTAAAGTGATCTTAATAAAATTTAGAACAGATAATGATTAAAGTATGAAGCTGGTGTCAATTTCGAACTGAAAGAAAACACGGCAACAGCTATTCTACTATATTTTCCGGTAATAAAACCGAGCTAGCTTATGTAAGTAAGTGAATGTAAGGGGCGTGAAACACTTCACCAAACCATTGTAATGTCACATATGATTTATGCTACATTTGTACTGGCATCTGTATGCATTGAATAAATCGTATAATATCCAATGAAAAGCATACGTTTCTACAATACCCTACGTATGGTTAGGTAAATGAATTTAACTGAATGATAATTTATATATTTTATATGTGTAGATAGACGCTCTTGCTGCTAGACAACCGATGAAAAAAGGCCAGGTTTATTACTTTAGTGTGAGTGACATTCTACGTCTTACACTAGCGATTTGTATGACACTTTATGTTAGTTTTCGTGCATTGCTCTTGAGCAAGTAAGTAAGTCTCGAGTAAGTAAGTCTTTTCGGGGGATTTACAACAAGATCCTCAGGAAATGTATTACGCAATTTAAAAGAATTGATAAAAGACTTTTGTGTGGTAAATTACTTTCTTAATGACACCACAGATTGGGAATGGAGCGACCGTCGTCAGGATATTAATTTTGTCTGTTGTTCTCAGGTCTGAGGCATATTTTATCGAATAGGTGATAGTTTTTTAATTTCTATAAGTGATATCTTATCCTATTTTGAATAAAAATATTTGAATTTGTTGTTATTTAATATTATTAATCCATTGAGTAAAATTTTAAGAGAGTTGTGCGTGATTTTCCCATACGCGGAAGTCGGGTATAATACATGCCTACAGAAACTTCTGCCGTGAATCAGTAATGTGTAAATATTTCTGTGTACCAGTCTGAAGGGAGCCGTAGCTAGTGAAATTACTGGGCAAATGAGAACTCACTGCATTGTAATTGGTAGGGCGTATCAATTACCATCACTTGAACGTCCTGCTCGTCTCACCCCTTATTAAAAAAAATCTTGAGTGAAAGTATAAAAAAAATTAACAATTTCCTTATGTATGAAATCCACACATCTATGGAGGTAACAATTTCATTGAGTTTATTGTACTTGTTCGGAGAAAATAAAACATTAAAATATGCACAAAAGCTAAGGCAAGTAAGCTAATGTAGGTCTTAAGATATGAATTATGATCTTACCAAATATAACATCGTAAAGTCTGCGTGACTTTAAACACACTGGGTCAAAACCATAATATACGAAACTACAATTTAAAGTTTGACGAGTCACCCAATACAAAAATAACTAGAGCGACTGTTTGCGGCTTCAATTACACAAGGAACAGTAAAAGAATAGGGATTTTCTTTGCGAAAACTTTTAAAACCTACACATATATAGGTAGGTAGGTACTTACAGTTATCTATATGTTAATTAATCAAAATTTAATGTTAAGAAATCTGACTGCATACTGCGTACATAAAATGTAATATGTAGTATTTTAGTGCTTATGTTTTACGAAAATAAATATCACGAAAGTATCATCGAAGAATCAGTATATACCTGTGTAAATGTTTCTTTAGTTCCATTGATTCTTTGTAATATCACAATTTTTTAATTAATATTCTTTAAAACACAGAACAATAACGATAAAAACAATAAAATTCCACCTTCGCACGACACGCCACAAGTTAGGATATCATCCCCACCATCTGGATGTGTGGCGGTCCTCAACAGTGCGGTTTTCAAGGAGCTTTCTTCCTTGTACTACGAAGCTGTCGAATGAGCTTCCTTGTGCGGTGTTTCCGGGACAATACGACATGGGTACCTTCAAAAAAAGCGCGTACCTTCCTTAAAGGCCGGCAACGCTCTTGTGATTCCTCTAGTGTTACAAGAGAATGTGGGCGGCGGTGATCACTTAACACCAGGTGACCCGTACGCTCGCTTGTCCTCCTATACCATAAATAAAAAAAAATAAAAAATTAAATCGCGGTACAATTTGACAGGAGACTAATGGACACTAAATTGTTTCAAAATGGTTTTTATGTAAGGATAGTTGTCTGACTTTCACACAGGGTTCGTCTATTACGATAGTATACTAAGTTTATGATTGTTTAATATATCATTCTTAGTGAGTAAGTTTATAACAGATATATTGTTATTAAAAAACCAGTCTTAAAATACGACAACCTATATTGAAACCTACATAATAATGCTAATCTTTATAATTTAACGTTATTTTCATGTCGGCTTACAGATAAAAAGCATTCTCCTACTAGTCATATAAGAATGAACACAGGTTTATTTAAATACATCTTAGTTTACCTAAGTTATGCTTAAGAGGTACCTTATAAGGATTACTTAGACACTAATTTTAATGCTTTCTCTTCTGGGAACAACTTAAGTGAAATTTATTAGGTAGCACAAGAATTTATGATATTCTATATCTAAATTTAATGCAAGTGCGGGCAAATAATTAAATTAAGTGCCTGCTAATACGAATTATGACAGCATAATTCGTATTAGCAGGCTTAAATACTTGCCTTCTTTGTAAACTCAATTATTGTGTAAATAGACAGATGCTTTCACTATAATTAATTAAAAATAAAAACTGATTATTTTGATACTCTTAACATGGTGCATATAAAAAATGGGCCCGCCAACTTTTAGAAGAAAAATGTTGATTTGTGACGATATAGTACAGTACATTTAAATACAAAAGATTTAAAATTAAAACTTATGATTAAATGTGTACAAATTTGATTAATATTATTTTCTAAACGTCACAAAATGGTCCCAACTCAGCATGTTTGCTGGTTTCAAAATCAGCGCTGGTTTTCCGTTGGGCCATTTGGTGACGACGCCCTAAAGATAATATTAAATGTAACTACTTTTAGTTTGTAAGGGAAACTATTGAAAAACTAAAAGAAAATAAAATTGAAATAATTAAAAAAAAGCAACTGTGTGGTTTCATGAAACCACGATGTAAGTGAACAATTTTTTTTCACATAATAACCTTAATATCAGCATAGAAAAAAAACAAATTTATATATTATACTTTACATATTCATAAGATATAAACAAACAATATAGCGTGGAGCACTGGCATAAATAAGTAATAGTCTATATACTACACGGTAAGCTGCAGCGAAGTATAGGCGCCGCCCGACCGTCACGCGACATGCAACACACAGACGAAAAAGTTTGAGACGATGTAATAAAAGTTTCACTTTAAAAATAAAAATAAACTTTCACGTAACTTAATAATATTAAACGTCGCAGTGTATCTCGGTATCGGGTGACAACGAGTGGTTTTAGATTTTAGATTTACTGATTTACACTGTGGGCGCAGGTGAAAGGTCTCTTTTTTTAAAACTGTATGTTAACTTAATTGTCAATTTGGTAAATAAAAATGATAAATGGAAGAAAGTTCTGACTGACAAGTTGACTGAGTTTAGGCCAGTTAAAGTAGCCATTTTTTTGGTCAACCACGCACTATATTTCCGATCCATTTTTTGATAAGGCTTAGCGTCAATTATTGAGCATAAAATCACAGAATGCTAACAGATCCATGTGGAATTTCAAGCGCCATCTTGAATAAAAGTTTTGGTCCGATTTCTCGGAAACTATGAACTTTAGGGCAAAAGACATTCAAACTATTATTGTTCAAACAATTGACATACGTGAATAATGAATGACAATGTCAAATATAATTTAATAAAATATTTTCATAATCGCCTGTGATCATAAAATATTTACGTTAAATGTTGGAGAAAATGTGAAAGGAATGTCGGTTGGTTTTGATATCCTTAAGCCGGTTAAGTAGCTTCAAGATAATATACGATTTTCCTGGATTTCTCTTGTTATTTAAAGTTTTTGAAATAGGTTATCTTATGAATACCGGAGATCAAAATGATTTGAGTTTTTATGTCTTTAGTGTTAATGTCAAATCTGGCTGCCAGATGTTGGCGAGTCAACACGTCCTGAGGATTCCTCTTGTAGAGGCGAAACACTTGTCGAATTGTTTAAGGACAAATATTGGCGGAATTAACACTAAAGAAAACTCAAATAATTTTGATATTTATGGATTTCCGCAAAAGTAACGCCTACTTCAATAAACAATACCGGAGATATTATATTGGGATTGTGTATGTGCCAGAACAAATTATAACTACTTCAAAGTATTTGAAATGGCTTTTATTTATAAACGCATTGTTATGACTGAGAAGTTTAAAACAATGTGATCGTAAATTAAAAATATATTCAAATCTATGCTTTGATCATTTTATATGTCTAAATAGACTGTGACAGCTGTGAAAGTTTCGAAATTCGAATTGATGTGACAGTTAACCTTTATTTTGAGCAATGCACGCACACTTACACAAACTAACATAAGTCACGAGCGTAAGAAGTAGCTTGTCATGCCCACTAATGTAATAAATCTGGCCTGTTTTCATCGGTTGTCTAACAGCAAGAGACTATCTAGATGTATAAATTATCTTAGAATCTGTACAGTATCAAACCTCAAAGTTGTATATTTTTTCGTTTTTCAAATAAAAAAAATAAGTTCTTTTGGAAAAAAATAACCGAAAAATTTATTGAAGTAGGCGTTTTTTGCGGAAGTCCATAATTATCCCCATATTTTTTATTTTTCTTAAGTGTTAATTCACGAGTCTCGTGCCACATTTTGATGAGTCAACATGTCCTAAGGATGCCTCGCGCAGAGGCGAAACACGTGTCGAGTTGTTAACACTTAAGAAAACTTAAAACATTTGGGTAAACGAAAAAGCTATGAGAGTGGATTGTACTCGATACACACGCACTGCACAACGAGATTTCACCCATCCAAAAATTGTCTAAATATATAATATTATATATAGGTATATAATATTAAGATAATTATTTTTTTAATCATTTATTTATCCCGTACGCCAGTAAAATGCCAGAGCATGTCGGTAACGCGATCCCATAACATTTTCCTACCAAAAAGTGCCCAACACGGCTACGGAAGGTTTCACTTCAATAACGTGTGAACACTTAACATTAAAACCTAATAAATCTACGAATAATATCTTAATTATAAACATGAACGTTATAACAGTCAGGAAGTACATTAAAGAGGCTTCCAACTCAAGTAATACTCATTACTTTCCTTCCGCTGCATTTCTTATTTTATTAATTAATATATTATCGTTACGCACCAAACTTACACAACAATCATTAAATGTTTAAGTATACATAAATTAAAAGAGAAATTCTAATCCAGTTGGCATCTAACGAAACTTTTTGATTTTCCTTTATAGGGATTGTTACCGATGAGTAACAGTATCCTAGATAGACAGCTGAAATTGTATCAGCGTGTGTGTTATCGCTATAAAAACAAGTCTAGTTTCTATACCCCACCCTGTAGATCAAATGTAGGCTTTCAGTCTCCGGTTAAGCGCATTCTTGATGAGTATAATTTAATAAATGGTCGCATCGAGTTGGAAGTGTTTCATGACTCTTTATATAGTTTTAAGAAAAAGATTTGGAAGCATTTCCCAATTTAGTTGTATTTATATCAGAACAAAATAATATTAGTTATATATTTAAAATCATTTAGTATTATTATTATCTCAGAGTTATTTGGCAAAGTTATGTACGTCGTATTTGATATGCATGTTCCCCCTTAACTGGTATTCGTTTAATATGATCTGATTGTTATTGAAAGAACTCCATGCGTAGACCGCTGTAAATTTTATTTTTTTATGGAGAGGAGAACATGCTATCAATCTCTTCTGACAAAATCTCATTTATTCTCAGTATGTTGACTTGATTTCTTAAGCCATAATAAACTTACATTATTTTAACGACAACCTGTGTCTTAACAGACTAAAGTTAGATAACATAAAATCTTGGTTATAATTTCTCTTCAATATTATATAAAGCTTATATATGATTAATTATATATTTTATCATGCAACGAGTATTGAATATATTTTCATAAACAGTTAATATATTAATCTGCATAAACACGGTTTTGTTACTCAAACGTAAATAAAAGATATGAAGCATAACAATATGTGGCAGCTTATAACGTTTAACACGATATTGCTATAGCAATTAACATTTCCTACTTATAAAATAACATAATTTAACGTTTAATTAAGTTATGCAGTATAATAATATTTTCATTGGTTAAAATTGGTAAAAGTCATTTATTTTCTCAAAATGTATTCCTTTATAATTATTCTTTGATGTCATGTCTAATACTAGGAGAAACAAATGGGGTTCTAGAGAAGAAATGGCGCAAGAAACTCTACAAGCATTATTTTTTTGCGCTTTTTCGAACCGACTTTAAAAACGGAGGAGGTTTGCAATTTGCTATTTTTTTTTGTTATGTTTGTTACCAATGAACCAATTTTGATGATTCTTTTTCTATTTGTAAGCTGGTGCTTCCCGTGTCGTCCCATTTAAATTATTTCAGTTCTGACAACGGCATGCATCAGAAATCCATATAACTAAGTCTTAAATTTGTAAGTCGATGATTCTTTTTTTTTAATCAAATATACAATATAGTACTGTCATTGTACTTGCTATAAAATAATCATAATTTAGTACCGGGCTGTCTTGAATTTATTTATTATCCCTGAACGTCAACTGGGAATTTACGAATTTATTATAAATAAAAATGTTTAAGGATTTTTGTTTAATTACTCCAAAGAAGTATAACTTCTTGTATGCGTACATAAGTACAAACACACTCTTTTAGAGTTCCGTAGCCAAATGGCAAAAAACGGAAGCCTTATGGATTCGTCATGTCTGTCTGTCCGTGTATGTCACAGCCACTTTTTTCCATAAATCGTTACAACGAACTACAAGAACTTTTATATTATGTATTTGTTACTACGGAACCCTTAGTGGTCGCGTCAGACTCGCACTTGGCCGCTTTTATCTTTTTGAAAGTTTCGAGGATTTCGTTCAGCTGTTGGAAAGAATAAAGGCCTGGCCATTGCAATACAGTGCCATCTTGAACCAAAAATTCTAGATGGCATAGTAATTACGCTAGTCTATATATAATACTAGCTGACCCAGCAAACGTTGTATTGCCGATATTGAAATCGCGATACAAAAGTAAATGTTGATCGTGGATGGGTGAAAATTTGAAATTGTATGTATTTTTTAATGCTGACTCATAATCAAACAAATTTAAAAAAAATGTAAAAAAATAAAAAAAAAATGTGTTGATCACCCTTAACATTTATGGGGATGAAAAATAGATGTTGTCCGATTCTCAGATCTACCCACTATGCACTCAAAATTTCATGAGAATCGGTCAAGCCGTTTCGGAGGAGTTCAAAGTTTAACACCATGGTGTCATGACACGAGAAGTAGCTGGTTACCGGCGTATTTTGCTTCTCCTAAACAAATGCATATTATATACAAAATTTCATTTAAAAATTTTAAATCTTTATAAAGTGTAAATTGTACATCGCCTCAAATTTTTTCGTCCATCTATAGCATGTCGCATTACAATCGATTTGAGTAGAGGTGAGGTTTTATCATTACTTTCAACTTATGCATTTAAGTCAATTTGGCCGCGCGCGGTCTAAGTTGCAAGATGGAAATGTTGGAATCTCACACCTCCGACTAAGGTTTTTATCACATTATATTTAAATTTTTATAAAGAAGTAATGCATTTGTTTTTTTTTTTTCAATTACCATACTTAATATTTTCATAATTATGTTTTTTTTTTGTTAATTACGTTATTTGTAGAATTACAATCATTACGATAATCATTTCCCTGTTCTTGCAATAAAATAAAGTCACAGTAGAAATTTCAAACTGTGCGGAAATAATTTATCGCATAGAAACGCTCATGCAATAACATAATTTGAAAAAAAATAATGGTTAAGTATAGAAATAAAACCTACTGTTATCTCTCAAGTTTCATAAAACTGCACAAAGTGTACTAAATTTAATTAAAATCTATCACACGAAATTTAAAAAAAAAAAAGACATATACATATTGACACACTTTTTTAAAAATTATCTTAAGTGTAAGACAACGACAAAAATACATTTACTTCAACATAATATATAAGTTCAAATAAACATCCATGACTCGGAAACAAACATTTCATCATATAAATGTTTGAACCTATTGGGATTCGAACCCTGGACCTCTAGCTCAGTGGCAGGGTCGCTGGGCTATATGGGCCGTGAAATATACAAGTGGTCAAACCTTTGGTTATTTTTTCTGTTGCAACTTCGACGCACAACTCGATTAACTGTAAAAAAAAGAAAGACGTTAGTAAATTTATGAAATAAAAACATTCATACGAACTTTCTTTATCAAAGAGGAGGACAAACGAACATACATCATTCACCATAGAGAGGTATTTTCTTAGAAAGCTGGGTAGCGAATATACAAAGCTGTTCTGTTAATAGAAAAAAAACTACGTTTAAAAAAATTCTCTCCTAACACAGATTATCTAAATCTACCAGGAGAGTTTGATATGTGATTGTAAATGACTGTGTACAAATAAAGAAATTTTTATTTTATTTATTTTGATTTGAAAAAAAAACCGGCTTTAAAAACTAAAAAGCATAAAATAACTTAATAAAGATTTAATTGAATAGAACTCTTATGCAAACTTATATCTTTAATATTAATAAAATACTATTATTTGTATGTGTAATTGATACAAAAAAAAGTAATATTATACTTTTCAGTTTTTGAAGTCGGTTTTTTCAAACGTAGTTTTTTTTTTACATTTTATTGTCATTTATCAGTTAAACTATAAGATATCGTTGCTTTTTACTGTCATATATTAAATAGTAATTTTTTTAAGAAACTATGTAATTCGTCGTATATAATTCGTTAGTCTCGCTAAAACTCTAGAACGGCTAATTTTGGTCTTGAATTATTTGTGGAAGTCCAGGGAAGGTTTAAAAGATGAATAAATAAGAAAATGCTTAATTAAATAAAAACAACAAATTTGTTTTTCCTTTGATGTGTACATACATAATTTCTATGAGAGAATTTATTGACGCACGGTTTGACAGTTCTGCTGTGAAACAATTTCATTACGACAGCAGGGTGCATAGTTTACGACGTAATTCTTTATGTTATGATATATTATTGACAAATTCATAAAAAAACATTATTTTATTTATTATATACAGAACAACGTCTGTCGGGTCACCTAGTAATAATATATAATCAATCTAAATGAAAACTCCTAAAAAAGCGGTACACAAACTAAAATAACATCATCCACTTAAACAAAAATATTCATATAAAATGTTTATAAAATGAAAACTACGGGGCCAAACTATGTCAAATTTTAATGGGATCAAATGAAAAGAATCTCGAAAATCGGATATAAATCTAATCTCAGAAAATCAGCGTAATCGGTGTACATACTTAAAAAAAATACCAATCGATTTGGAAACCTCCTCCTTCTCGAGTTCGGTTAAAAAATATGATGTAAATATACTTAAGTACTTATTCAGGAATAATTTAGTTTGAAGCCAACAGAAACGTGTAAACTTATTTAAAAAAAAAAGCTTAAAAAAAATTAAATAAAAACGTATTTCTGAATGATGAGGAACAGGATTTCGTATGAATAAAACCTCGTCATTATCTCACAGTTATAATTTCAATAGGTTCACGCGTTTCCGAGCTAAAGGGTCTTGACAGACAGGCAGACAACGCAGTGATCCTCTAAGGGTCCCGATTTTTCCTTTTGTGGTGCGGAACCCAAAATACACATTTTCCGAAGGCGATCGAACCCGGGGCATCGTGGTATGAGTCAAAGGTTCTAATTACTAAACCACCGACAGTAATATCAAGTTTTTATAACTGTAACGGTGAGTATCTCACAGTTCAATAAATCATAATTTAGATAAATGAACTGGAAAGAGTTAAGTATGTTTGTGAGAACGAAATGTTTCTATTGCGTGTTTACAAATTTGACTTGTAAATTGATTGCTGGCGTTTGAATGATATAAGGCGGACGATGTTATGCAATAACTATTAAGAGGTAAGGCTGTCTCAGATTTAAAAAAACTTTAAATTAATATTTGTGACGAGCTCACTTGAGCGAGACAATTAATATCAGCCTGCCTAAAATTTCGGGCTAATAACGTAAAAATCAGGATTTTAGTCTCGATAAGTTCCTCCTACAAAAATTAATCAATTGTTTAAATTATAAGTTTATTTCTAGGATTATGCATCCAAAAGCTGCTATGTTTAAGAAATAGACGCTTTAACTTTATTTATATATAATACTAACTGAACCAACAAACGTCTTATTGCCATATAACATATTAAAAAAATCAATTATTAAAATTTTGATAAAACTGATTCTCAGACCTACCAAATATATCGTACTACAATTATTGTATTCCATTGGAATCTTGCAACCTTATATCGGTTTGGTGGATGGAACAGAATAATATAAAAAACGTGATACAAAAACAGTTGTAGATCGTAGAAGGGCGAAAATTTAAATTTGTATGTATTTTTCAATGCTGAATCATAATAAAAAAAAAATAAAAAAAAAATGAGGTGGCCTACCCTTAACATTTAGGGGGATGAAAAATAGATAGTAGCCGATTCTCAGACCTACTGAATATGCATATAAAATTTGGTAAAAATCAGTTAAGCCGTTTCGGAGGAATAAGGTGACACGAGAATTTTATATATAAGATGTTAATTGCCGAACACTATTCTAGGAAAATTTAGTTTTTCCTATGCCAAAACAGTTTATCCCTTTAGATGATAGGATAACCTACCGGCCATTGGACAAACCCGTATTAACATAGGCTAGTATAGTTGAGCCTAACATGAATAAGTACACCGCAGGATAAACCGGTTTGGCCTAGTCTATACTCATTCTGTATCATCTAAAATCAGATTTGTAACCGGTTTAATTTGGTAGTTATGCTCAAGTTGGCCGATAGGAGAAACTAGTTTAACCTAGTCTGTACCGGTTTATTCTGTCGCATAAAGGATGAACTGATTTGGATTAAGAAAGACTAGTTTGTCCTAAAATCAGATTTGGCCTTTAGCATATTATACACATGGTAAAGTCTATCTCAAGCAACTAATATATTTAGTTCCGGTAAGACTGCTTATAGCAAATTGATTTAATAATTATACTTATTACCATAATAATTAGTGTCGGATGCACTGGCAATGTCTAGAAAAAGTTCCAGATTCTCAGAAGAGATCTTTCTTTAGATAACTCAGATAATAGTATAACCATAAATGTAGATAGCTCATTATGCAATGATTGAAAATAATTATCTTAATACGCTTTTGGTTTGATTGTTTTGTACATATATTTATTTATACATTTATACCATGATTCTGATTTATTTTTATATTTAATTGATCTACTTAAGTATTTTTAGCCAAAATATATTATCTTTTACGTTTTGAAGTGGAGATTTCTTTACGTGCGCTCAGAAATTTATTTTGTAGGAATCGAAATAGACTGAGCTGTCATGCTTATTAATGTAACGCTAATTTTAGTCAGTTTGATTCAATTAATGGCGCACAGTATGTAAAAACCTAATTATCAGAATAATTTATATTTAGTTATAGTTATTTATATATATATTTATAGAATCGACAATTTTCGTATTTAGTATCATTAATATTAACTTGATGAATTTTCACATCTGTCACAAAACAGGAGTGACATTAGACTCACAATATAACAGCGTATAGATAACATAGTGTGCGAGGGAGAAGAACATATATAACGAAGATACAGCTAGATAGAAAAAGTAAGCAAATATATTGTTACTGTGACAGATTTTGACATTACTATACTCCGCACTATTTTGAATACTTAAACATTATTTATGGAGGGTAGAGGTCATCTGTGTATAAGAAAAAGTAAAAATACATTAAATTAGGGTGGCACCACATTAGCATCAGGGTAAATCTTAGACCAAGCGCCAAATTTAAAATAATACTAATCACTCTAGCTAGCTACACGTTTTCTCATGATAACTCTTTAAGGTTATATTTACTACATTATTTTGTTAAACGTAAGTTGTTAACACGGCATACTTCAATTCGTTTACAGTTGCTACATTCACCATACTTCACACCAAACCCTGTACCTGTCCAAAGCTGGACACTTTGTATTCATACCCATAGGCTTAGAAAATACTAGCCCATAGATGAATTGACAACCCGTTAATAAGTGACCAATTTTGATTTGTCAATGTGTGCGTTAGCTAGTGATGATGGAGGGGTAAAGGTAAGGAGAATCATCTCTTAAGGGAGAAAAGTTGAAAAAGTGTTTAAACTGTTCTGTATTTTTATGTGAAAAGTTTTACAACACTTAAAGCACATCACACATCTACGCAATAAATGTTTTCTGACTTTGATATGGGGAGAAGAACTGCCAAGAAACTCGCAGCCCATCTTTTAAATCATATAATAACATAGGCTTCTTGATATTAATATGACATAATTTTCGGTGGCGTCGACAGAACCAGACAAGAAGCATACATCATTATCCTCTACATAATCTATTTTACTATAGTAAGCCTTCTTTTTCAAAGATGCTTTAATAATATTTCTTGACTGACCAAAAAGGTCAGTGAGTCGATATGTCAATCAAATTCACCGGTATAGTATAATATATATGTATATATAATAATATCACCCAAATGATTGCAAACTCGACGGACAGATGACCGGTGTGGCAGAAAAGTCCTAGAATGTGGACCTCGTACATGGAATAGTGTTGGTCGCCGGAATACGTTGGATGAGGATAGCGCAGGACCGATCGTCGTGGAAATCTTTGCGGGAGGCCTTTGTCCAGTACTGGACGTCTTCCAGTTGATGATAATGAGTCGATATGACCTATAAACCTATCTGATATATGTAGTTTCAATTTATGGTATATTCCAGTTTTTGTCTCTGATGTTACTATTGATAATATTTTTGTGCTTTCCTCGTGACGAGCTACGTGAGTTACGATAATTGCGAGGAATTCAAACCGAACGTATTACGCTGGTTTCTTGTAATTGGTAGCGATTAATTGATGATACTATTAGATGAAAGATAAAGTCGACATAATATGATAGTGAGAACTCATGAGATTACCACTGATACAGATGCACTAGGTAGCAGTAATTTCAATCCTATATCGTTAAACAAGCAATTCTGGTATATATAATCCAACGATTTTCATACAATTTAGTATACAGGGGATTTCGGTGGCGATAATTGATCTAGCTAGGTTTCAATTTAAAAAAAATGTAGTTTTATCCGTATTTTAATGAGAAACAGCTACAATGACATTAGAATACAAAGGTAAATTTCGCCACTATATACAAGACTATAATAGTTCAGATGGGACATTGGGTGATCCGGAAAACAGAAGACTCCGGCTCGAATCCAGATGCCCTTTTAGTTTTTTTTGTTCAAATTCTGCACATTCTTAAAAATCCGAGCGAGGCTCGGTCGTCCGGATATTTTTACTTTATTTGGGAAACTTAAAGCCATTTTATAACATTTAGATTAACAAATGAAAACCGAAAAAGATCTAAGACCGTGTTGGAAGTTTTATTCCTTAGCAACCACGATACAGATATGCCGTTGGAAAGGTCTGGATGACATAAGTTTAAAATCGTTGAGTTTGGATCCGTTCAGCCATCTTGAAATTTTACACACACGTTATCCTGAAACAAATCCAGATACAGATACATTTTGTAAAAGTATGACGAGTTTAAGCTACTGTACGCATTTTCTCCTAAGTTATAAAAGATCCTTTTTTCACAAAGTTTCTTTTTTTAAGTAAATATACAAATTTAATTTGTACCAAAATTTATGAACGATGCGGGACTCAGACCCGCGCCTCTCGGGTTCCATCCGAGCGCTCTTAATTCTTTAACTCTTAAAAAGCAAATTGTTAATAATGTAAAGAGTTAAAATTACATATAGTCACACCGGATATTACAAAGAATTAATAAAAAAACGTATAAGGAATGATCTACCAACGTTTTTAGACCACCAGAGGGAATAATATCTGTTAATTAAGTTAATGCTTGAGTGACACTTAGTCCGTGGAAAGTAATTGTAGAGTTGACCATTTTAATGGATTCCTTAGACTTTCTGCCTTATAATATCAGATACGCTTCGACTACTGGAAATAATTGCGGTTTTCCAACTCATTTCTCTAATGCTAAATCAATTTACAAAGTAGCCTTATCTGAGTTGACTTTCTTCTATCCATCAGTTTATTCACAATAGCTTCACAGAAAATTTATTCAATGAGGCGTTTATTTTGTGGAACTACGAAATTGGCTATTGATTAAAATAAATTTTTGTAAATGTTCCAACTGGTATTTTTATTGTCTGAAAATAATACCAGTTAGCACTTCGAAAAATTGTTTTAAATTTAAATGATAAATAGTCCCGCCATAAAGGGAGCCGCCATGTTCGTGACGTTTTAATATCATAAACAAACAAACGTCAAAATATATCCAGTGCAACACTTATTGATTTTTATTTAAATAAAAATGACCGGTCATAGTCCGTCTCGTTGGTGTGTAGCAAAAAACAAATTATTTCTGCTGAAGTGACGTAAAAAAATGGTGATTCGGTCAAGTGACATACAGATAAAGAGACTTTTAAAATTGAGAATTTTGAATTTTTTTTATGGAATAGGAGGACAAACGAGCGTACGGGTCACCTGGTGTTGAGTAATCACCGCCGCCCACAATCTCTTGCTACACCAGAGGAATCACAGGAGCGTTACTATTATGAATAAGGGGGTCAGAGTTGAAGCTATCTTCACAGTTTTATATATTTTAAATCTCGTCTAAAAGATTTATTTCTCAATAAATATGTTGTAGTACTTGGTTTCTAACTCGCAGAATATTTCCTACGTTAAATAAATGGTTTTAAAATTCTATTGCCACGGAATATTATAATAAGAACCCACCAAATTGTTTAATGTGCTGTTTATTATAATAATAAAAAGATTTTCCAGTGGAAATAATTTAATTATTCCAAATATGTTATGTGAAAGGTATTTTTAAGCATGATTGAAATATAAATACATATTTATTTACCTTTGGGAGTAACAATAACAAGTTTTTCAAGAATCCTGAGAGGCACTACATTGTAATGGGCAGGACGTATCAATTACCATCATCTGAACGTCCTGCTCGTCTCGGCCCTTATTGTCATTAAAAAAGGGAGTTAAAATAATAAAAGTATAACATTCTAGCTGACCCAGCAAACGTTGTATTTCCATATAAAGTAATTAAAAAGAAAATACAATAAATTTTTGGGGTATAAAAATAGATGCAACCTATTCTTAGACCTACCAAATATATAACTACAATTATTATTGTATTCGATTGCCATCTTTCAACCCTATAGCGGATGGATGGAAAAGATTAATATAAAAATCACGATACAAAAATAGTTATAGATCGTAGAAGCTTGAATGAGCTTCCTTGTGCGGTGTTTCCGGGACGATACGACATGGGTTCCTTAAACGCTCTTGTGATTCCTCTGGTATTGCAAGAGAATGTGGGCGGCGGTGATCACTTAACACCAGGTGACCCGTACGCTCGTTTGTCCTCCTATTCCATTAAAAAAAAAGTAGAAGGCGAAAATTTGAAGCTGTATGTATTTTACAATGCTGAATCATCATAAAATGAAAATAAAAAAAATCGGCAAAAAATATAACATATATTGCAACATCGCTTGGTAAAAGTCATGCTACATTAGTTCGTAATGGGGCTTTGACGTGGGGAGAAGAACCTACAAGAATATCCCAGACTATAATAATCTTTAAAATAGTTTCAAACTCGATTCTCATTCATACCTATCAAAATCAAAATCAGTTTATTCATGTAGGTCACGGAAATGACACTAATTATGAATGTCAAAAAGAAATAAAATATTTTTCTTATTCAATCTACCGGTACTTCGTAAAGGGTTGAGCTAATGAGAAGAAGTAGCAAGAAACTCATTGCCACTCTTTTATATCAAGATTTACATTTCCATCAATTTACAAATCATTTACAATATAATATGTAAAATGATGCAACAAACATACTCAAACGTCAAATAGTCAATGACTTACACGAGTAAGTCAAAAAAGTAAATGTAAATTAATACAAAAGTTATTGAGTACAGTAGCTGCATCATCCACATACACCATAAATAAATAAAGGTATAAATTAATAATATCCTTGATTCGTACTCAGTGAATAAATTATTAAATTGTCACTCGAATTTCGTCATAAAAGTATCTCCACTAAAAACAACAGGAATTTCAGATAAATCTATTAATTTTCAATAGCTAAGTTCGTCTTATGTTAATCATATGGCATTCGTATACGCATAAGTGCATAGTTCGCATTTAAAACACACGTAATAACATGTTTCTATCAATGATTATAGATTAGGCTGTGTAAAGCTGTGGCTTCTTTATAAATTGAACAGCCGTATGAGCGGAAGTGTTAGTAGATTACAGTGAGTGCCGTGCCTAATAGGGCATTGTTAACTTTTATCACTGCAACCTGGGAGAATGATTGGTTTTTGACTATTGATTTGTTAATTTACGTTTTATTATTACAGTTTGTTAGCACGTTTGTTGAATTTTGCAATGAAGGATATTACAGATCATAATTAGAAGCATTTGTCAGTATCTTAGTAGGTACACAATCACAGGCGGCCCTACCCTAAGCGAAGGCTCCGTTGTAGTGCCGCTCAGAATTTTTGGATATTTCAATAATTCTGAAGAGTACTGCATTGTAATGGGCAGGGCGTATCAATTACCATCAGCTGAACGTCCTGCTCGTCTCTCCTTATTTATATAAAAAAAAATAAGTACTCCGCGCCCGCTCATTGAATAATTTGCATGGTGAATATATATAGGTATTTTTAAGTAAAAAAAATACAGGTTCCCAATGCATAATATGACATAAATATTATTCCGATCAATTCAGTAGTTTTGCCAGTATAAGCGATAAAAAAAAAGCTCTCCGTTTTAAGTATAGATTACATCACTGAAAAGTTTTGCATAAGCATCAGAATTTTAAAATGAACATCAGTTTACGAAGTATCAATTGTACTTATTAAAATACATTGTTAAAAAACGAATAAACACGGAAACATCAAAGTATTATCAAGGAAATAGATATGGATTGCATAAAATTTGCGGTTTTGATGTAAAAACAGGCATAAAATTTGCTCAAGTGAGCGCATCGGATTAAAACGAAGCTTAAGTCACGTAAAGTAAATAAACTAATAAAATTACAAGCATAAATTATTTTTAATAATAATATGTTTAATTTTACGGTCGTAAAATCAAAATATTATAAGTAATATAATGCTAGATTTGAAGACGTTCGTTATAGAATTTTACGTAAATTGTACCTACAGAATAAATGCACAAATGTATTTTATCACAAAGGTGTTTTTTTGGAACCCACCACAATTCTTCATTAAAATTAATGATACGAAGACTAATTAAAATCTATTTTCGTCGGTATTCACGAAAAATATACAAACTCCTTGAAATTATAGATTCTCCAATTGGACGTAATTCCAGAAAAACGTTCCAATCCACAATCATGTCTAAATTGAGTTAAGAACACAAAACTGGTCACGTGATTCATATTAACGGACTGACAAAAAATTGCAGACCTATTGTCACTCTTTAAATGACATCATGATTAGTAGCCCAGCCCACATATTGTATGGATTACACTAATATTTAACTTTAAATTTAACTTTAAAATTCCTTCAAATGTGATGTTTGTGGCGTCCAATTAATGATGAAAACTTTAAAAATTAACAGCGCAATCTGTTGACAGATTAATGAACGAATTTTTTTATATTGTTAATTTTGGTTTTACGTACTATTATAGGTTTGAAAAATTAATTTAAAACAATTAATAATACTATTCGAAATGTTAATATAACATTCGATTCATTGCTATTTTGTTTGTTTCATCCTTAAAATTAATAATTATTTACATTATTATATTATGTATGCCCACTATCGATACGAAGTATTCGCCTATTAATATCTTAATATATACAAATTACGTGACACGTTGTTTGTCCGCGATGGACTCCTAAACTAATGTACGGATTTTAATGGGATTACTTCATGGAGTGCAGTTTAGTCCAACTTGAGAGATAGGATAGTTTTTATTTCGATTTGGGACCCAAAATTATTTTTATTTTCAATATTTGTTTTGTATGGACATATTTTCTATGAGAGAATGTATTGACGCACGGTTTGACAGTTCTGTTGTGAAACAATTTCATTATAACAACAAGGAGCATACGTAACGAAATAATTTTTGATGTTATGAAATATTATTGACAAATACATAAAAAATTGTATTTTATTTATTATTTACAGTACAACGTCTGCCGGGTCAGCTAGTTTTATATAAAATACAGTTATTTATCTGTTTGTTAGCTGTCTGTTAGTAAACATGAAGTAACATCTATGACTCGGAAATAAACACCAATATTCATCAGAAGATTTCGCTACTCTTGGCCACTCCAACTTCACGGACGGTGTAGCGCTGACACAGAGCAATAAATAATACATTGTGTTTTACTTCGATTAAATATTTAAGTATATATTGGATATGTCGTCCTCTTTAACGTGAATATTATGCGGTGCAGGGGACTTTCTTGAAATTTGCACAATACCAAATTCCTATATTATAAATATAAAATAATTTTATAAAATACTACGTTATATAAGAGCATTTGATACAGTTGACGTACAAAATTTATATTTACACAAATATAAATCAGTTCTGAAGAAAAGGTTTTATATTAAGAAAGGGTAATATAAAATATCAGAATGTCTGTATCTAAATAGCCCTTGAGACTGAGCTGCTGGGCTGTTACATGTGTGTCACAGATTGATAAATGTAATTATTATTAAATAAGAACTTTTAATAATCTAATTTGAAAAGAGCAACCTTAGAGTTAGTTAGAAATCTGCCTTCCGAATGAGTTGTAGTATAAAAAATGACAAATATTTCAAGTGTAATGTGAATTTCCATCGAAATATAATAATTTTGATTTGATGTGATTTGATTTGATTTACTTGTTGTGTACTAATTAACAAAGGGGTAGTAATTAGCAAATAGCCCTATATTTAGTTGTACTTCTATTGAAGACTGTAATTTTTTGCACCTACCAGTAATCGAACATGGGACCTCTAACTCAGCGCACAATAACCACTGGGCTATAATGGTCGTCGTTTACAACACATACAAAGAAGTTTTCACGACAAATATTTTTTTGTACGTGTCGGCCCTACAAAATTATTTCGTTCGTCGTCATCAGTTATGTTCTAACAATGTCGGAGTATTAATTGTTGCTGTACACGCTTGCTGCATACTGATCTAACCGCATTGATAATCTGATTAATGACTATTGTTAATCTCCACATGCTTAGCTATGATAAAATGCATGTGTGTACTTGTTGATGCACGGTATAACGTCATGGAGAATTGAAAGATATGTCACATATTACAGGGGATCTTCATCATCAACAGTCGGGAGAAGTTCACTGCTGGGCAAAGGCCCCCACCAAATATCTCCATGAGGATCGGTTCTACGCTGCCCTTATCCAACCTATTCCAGCGATCTTGACCAGTTCGTCGGTCCATCATGTGACTTGTGGGGGTCTACCAGCACTGCATCTACCATGGTCACCATTCGAGGACTTCACTGCCTTACCGGCCACCGGCCATCTGTTCGTCCACCTATGTGCTCTGCCCACTGCCACTTCAATTTCGCAATGTTTGCGCTATGTGGGTGACTTTGGTTTCCTTATTGATCTCTTTATTTCGATCTCGCATGGAAACTCCGAGCATAGCCCTCTCACTCTGAGCGGCCATGAGGTTTCTCATCAGGCCCATAACGACCACGTCTGCATGCCGTAAGTCATCACTGGCAACACACACTGGTTGAAAACCTTTAGACAGGCGATACTGTATATAAGAATATGTTAACAGTATTCATTGCAACTATTTCAGCCTCAAATCAGGCGTCCATGTAAAAATATCTGGCATATCATTTGACTTAAGTATAAATAAATTATAGCGACAAATGATCGTCAGTAAAGAAAACAGGAGTTTAAAAAAATAAAGTAGATTGTATTGTAGTTGTGGAAGATTTTCCGGCTGAGATCTATAGAGCTTACGTAGATTTTGCTCAGACTTTACTTATGTTAACTTAGCCGAGTGTAAACTTAGAACAATCTTTAATTTGATTTTTAAAGCTTAAACTAAGACAGCCCATTGCAAATATCAAGTTCGCGTTTCATCCCACTCAGCTAAGTTGAGAAGCTCTGAGAAAAATATTTTCATAGATTTCAGCAACATACTTAAATTTACAATATTTACTCTTTTTTATGGAAAAGGAGGATAAACGAGCGTACGGGTCACCTGGTGTTAAGTGATCACCGCCGCCCACATTCTCTTGCAACACAACAGGAATCACAGGAGCTTTGCCTGAAATTTAGAAAGGTGTGCGTGCTTTTTTAAAGGTACCCATGTTGTATCATCTCGGAAACACCGCACAAGGAAGCTCAATCCACAGCTTGGTTGTACGTGGAAGAAAGTTCCTTCCTCAATTTGGAGGAACGCCACGCATCCAGATGGTGGGGATGATATCCAAATTTTTGGCGTGTCGAATGAAGGTGGAATTTGGCGGCAGGAATCAGGTCTAACAGATGTTCGGAACGCTCCCCGTGATAAATGCGGCACAAGACAAGTTCACAGAGCACTGGGTCCTCTGCGTTGCACGCGGTCAAATGGATCGAGCTGATACTGAGGTGCACCAGACCAGACATGACAGCATTATTCCATATGTAGCCAGATTTGCGCTATGTACAGCACAAGAATGTGTGCCGGCTTGACGTTTTGCCGTGCTCTATTTATGACTTCTTCAAAGCCAATTTGGCTTAGCCTTCCAGTAATAATGAAACAAAAAACCTCATAACACTAAACACATAATTGACACCCGGGTTCAAAAGGCGGGTGTATATTAATTATTTAGTCTAATTGTATGAACAAAACAAATGATTCCCATTCACTTAAGCAATGACCATAAACAATGTACATTACCGTGAAATTAACTTTCACCCTAATTACTGACATTTACCGGATGCATCAGTCAAGTTTTAAGCCGTGAATCTATCATCGTTGAATTTAGAGTGTAGTTATATCCACAGACTTACGGTATACTAGCGTTTAGACAAACACAAAGAGATGAACATCTCTAACGGAGATACAGCAAGATAAAAAGAAAAGCGAAACAGTTTAGTTTTTTTTTTGTGTTTTTTTAATGACAATAAGGGACGAGACGAACAGGACGTTCGGGTAATTGATACGCTCTGCCCATTACAATGCGTTGCCGCTCAGGATTCTTGATTCTTGAAAAATCTCTTTCGCGATATAGTGCTTCCGCGTTATAGAACAACGCATTATAGTGGTAGTCCCGTATATCTTAATATATATAAATTACGTGACTCGTTGTTTGTCCGCGATGGACTCCTAAAGTAATGAACGGATTTTAATGGGGAATACTCCATGGAGTGCAGTTTGGTCCAACTTGAGAGATAGGATAGTTTTTATTTTGATTTGGGACCCATAATTATTTTTATTTTTAGTATTTGTTTTGTATGGACATATTTTCTATGAGAGAATTTAGTGACGCACGGTTTGACAGTTCCGCTGTGAAACAATTTCATTATAACAACAGGGAGCATTTTTTACGAAATAATTCTTGATGTTTTGAAATATTATTGGCAAATTTCTATAAAACAGTATTTTTTTTACTATCTACAGAACAACGTCTGTCAGGGCAGCTAGTTTATATATATATTGTGATTCGGCATAATAATTAATCACAATTCGTAACAAGTATTTCCAACTATTTGCCTAGTTTTACTATTTTAGGTTTGTAATACACAAATTTAATAAATCCAATTAATTTTGTAATAACACAATAATTGACACATGCAAAGGTACGTGAAGCGAATTATGAACTGTACAAATAATTATAAATTTCACGTAACAGAAATATGTATGTGGGAAATCCCCGCGTTAAATGGGATATTGAGATCGCGTTATATGAAAACGTGTTATAGGGTGGATTACTGTATCAGTATTTTGAATTCAAAACCACTAGCTAACGCACACATCAACAAATAAAAGTTAGTCAGGCAATATTGGGCTGTCAGCTCGTCTATACGCGAGTATATAATATAGTCTATGGTTGTAACACGAATTTGAATCATGTAGTATGTAATGTCTGTTGTTTACTTCCCTGTATAGCTTAAACTAACGCATTGCATTTCTATTACATAAAATGTACAAAAACGTAAGCTATATGTAAATATATTATAATAATATCTAAACAAACCACACCATAAGCCACCAAAACCTTTTTTTTAATGTAAAAATAGCCATCAATCTATAACTTATCTTTGTGACAATGTGCTTTTTATATCATTTATATGCACTATATAATCTAATATATAAAATTCTCGTGTCATGGTGTTAAACTTTGAACTCCTCCGAAACGGCTTGACCGATTCTCATGAAATTTTGAGTGCATATTGGGTAGGTGTGAGAATCGGACAACATCTATTTTTCATCCCTCTCAATGTTAAGGGTGGTCCACACGATTTTTTTAATTTTTTGACATTTTTTTTTAAATTTGTTTGATTATGAAATTAAAAAATACATACAACTTCAAATTTTCAGCCATCTACGATCAACAGTTACCATTGTATCGCAATTTTAATATCGGCAATACAACGTTTGCTGGATCAGCTAGTATATATATATATGATCTTTTGCAACAAAACGATTAATATTTTGATTTTAGGCCCTAGTAAGACATACCTACCTACTCGCTTTGCGTTTAAGCCATGCAATAAACGGAATAATTTCATTAATTAAATAGCCTTAAGTATTAACACTAATACTACAGAGTTATAATAGGAAGCTTTCACAGGCGCTTGCGGTTATTATAAATTACTTCACAAATGGCAATAAACTGCGTAAGTGCCTCATGCATTCTTATTGGGATATTAACCTTGATAGATAATGTTTCACTACCTGATTATAACTATAATTATTTCAGTCTTTCTGTGTTGTATTTGTAACTCTTACTCTGCTATGGAAACGAACGAACATTCTGGTATTATTCAATTGCTCATCTCCACATATGCTCTGGGCTCTCATGGTTCACGGGTCTGGGTGGTCTCCTTTCCTCATATATGTGAGAAGGGAACGTTGGCTGGTCCATGCGTCAACTCGTGAGCGGGTGCTAGATGTGGTGCCAGTTATTAGTTAATTAATCATTGTATTTATTGGATGCGATTATTAATCATGACAATTATTTAATTTAATACATACAACTTCAAATTTCCATCCGTCTATGACAGCATGTATTTTTATATAATTTCAAAACAATTGGTTCAGTGGTTTAGGGGTAAAAGCGTAACAAACAAACATACATTCACATTTATAATATTATGTCTTGTGTACTAACTTTACAACAGCGTACTAAACGGTGGTCTCATGCCGTTGCTATGTGGCAACGTGAGCAGACAGGAAGTTAATAGGTAATAGGGATTTATATTTATTTATTTATCGCGTGCGCCCGTCATGAGCATGTCGGTAACGCAAACCAATAGAATTTTCCCTTACCGAAAAGTGCCCAAAGCGGCTAAAGGAATTTCCACTACAAAAATTGCGGTTATTTGATATAGATACATTATCTAATATATAAAATTCTCGTGTCACGGTGTTTGTAGTTAAACTCCTCCGAAACGGGATGACCGATTCTCAAGAAATTTGTGTGTTTATTGGGTAGGTCTTAGACTCTAACAACATCTATTTTTCATCCCCCTAAATAGGTAGGTAGTCCACCCCACTTTTTTTTTTAATTTTTAGATTTTTTTTTATGATACCACATTAAAAATGCATACAACTTCCAAATTGCACCCGTCTACGATCAACACCTATTTTTGTATAGTGATTTTTATATTATTCTGTTCCGTTCCAGCAATAGGGTTAAAAGGTAGCAATCGAATATAAAAATCAGGTCAGCTAATGTCAGTATAAATTTTATAATGTTAGCAGCATATATTGTATTAAGTATAAATTGTTTATTTGAAAGCTGTTTATTTTGTGTTAACTATCAATAAACTTGATAACATACAAGGTAAGGTAATACATAGTATGATGCTTCAATTAAGTAAAGGTTATATGGAGCCTATTTCAATATTGTTACACAAAGTAAAATATCTCTTCCGGTAAACTTAAATACAAATTTACTTTTAAACTACAGTTGTTTACTATTTATTTTTTATGTTATTTGCCAACTTTAAAGGTTTTTTAATTCGATGAGAGTCGATTAGAGATTTTTGGGGACGAGATAATCAAAGTGCAGTTTAGTCCAACTTGAGATCTGGGACAGTTTTTTTTTTTGATTTGGGACCCATTACTAATTTTTCCTAAATTTTTTTTGTATGGACCGATGACGGTATAGTTAATTTTGTATGAGACAATTTATTGGCGCACGGTTTGACAGTTCTACTGTGAAACACTTTTATTATAACAACAAGGAGCATATTTTACGAAATAATTCTTGATGTAATGAAATATTATTTACAAACTCATAAAAAACAGTATTTTATTTATTATGTACAGAACGTCTGTCTGGTCAGCTAGTAACCTATATATATGTAGAAAAAATAACTTGTTGCTTAAAAGCAACTTAACCTATACATAAAAAATCATTCGCAAAATAACATTATTAAGATCAGCATAATAATAAATAAAAAAAAAAACAAATTTATATATAATATGCTTAGATTAAGGATTGGTCTTACTGATGTGCCATATTATGTTCTGTTAAACTTGCTAATAATTAAAACTCACATGGCGGGTTGCGTAGTAAAACTTTGTAAAAATAATACTACAAGAAATAAGAAAGACACTGGGATCTCATATCATCAGTAAGCATTTTATATTTTATTAATTTCAATGTAAAATAACACGAAGCGTACGTTACAATTATTAATTGATAGATGCCACGCACACAAGCATCTAATATTTACCGAAATAAAAAAGCTATTGTTCTTAGGTAGTGCGGTATCTAGTTGGAGCGCAGCGGAGACCATTTCTTTATCTAAGATATTGTGCTTTACATATTCATAAACTAAAACTATAGTGTAATAAAACAACTTTGTCATGTGTGGGATTCGAAACCACGCTCCCAAACAAACGAAAAAGTACATTTACACGTGGTGCTGATAAACTTACTTGAAAATATTATTTATATATACATATTAACTAGCTGACCTAGCAAACGTCGTATTGCCATATAATATATAAAAAAAAAAACAATTATTAAAATTTTTATGCAACCGATTCTCAGACCTACCAAATATATCGTACTACAATTATTGTATTCGATTGCCATCTTGCAACCCTATATCGGTTTGGTTTGTTCCATCCAACAAAATAATATAAATAAATCGTGATACAAAAATAGCTGTAGGTCATAGAATAGATCATAGAAGGGCGAAAATTTAAATTTGTATGTATTTTTCAATGCTGAATCATAATAAAATAAAAATATACAAATGATTTAGGCTTTCTTTAGTGTTAATTCCGCCAATATTTGTTTTTAAAACAATTCGACACGTGTTTCGCCTCTACACGAGGCATCCTCAGGACGTGTTGTCTCGCCAAAATCTGGCACGAGACTCATCTTTAAATCATTTGTATAGTTATGGATTTCCGCAAAGTAACGCCTAATTCAATTAATAAAAATAAAAATAAACAAATAGTCAAAAAATTTTTTTTTTTTTTAAAAAGTGTAAATCATAAAAATTGGGGTGGACTACCCTTAACATTTAGGGGGATGCAAAATACATAATAGCCGATTCTCAGACCTACTGAATATGCATATAAAATTTGGTAAAAATCAGTCAAGCCGTTTTGGAGGAGTAAGGTAATCATTGTGACACGAGAATTTTATATATAATACTAGCTGAACCAGCAAACGTTGTATTGCCGATATTAAAATCGCGATACAAAAGTAACTGTTGATCGTAGATGGGTGAAAATTTGAAGTTGTATGTATTTTTTAAAGCTGACTCATAATCAAACAAATTTAAAAAAAATGTCAAAAAAAAAATTGCGTGGACCACCCTTCACATTAAGGGGGATGAAAAATAGATGTTGTCCGATTCTCAGACCTACCCAATACGCACTCAAAATTTCATGAGAATCGGTCAAGCCGTTTCGAAGATAAAATGATTCGACTAACCTTTCATTGAAATACATATTTCTGTTTATTATTATAATTTATTTTATTATATTCAATGTAAATAAATCGGCATTGAATTCTAGTTAACATGATTTTCTATTCACTACGATAACGGCAAAACAGAACTTTTGAATAAATCATAAAATGAAATTGAATTTCCTTAGCGCTTTCTAGCTAGGATTTGTTGATTTCTTGTCAGCCACTGTTCAATATTTCTCTGAATATGGTTGTAAAATTTAATCGACAATTTAACGTATGTACTATTATTGAACAATATAGGTTATAATAATGAATAGTTATGGTAAAGGATTAAATTGAGAAACGGATAGAGATATTGTTCGTTCATGTTTATTTCATTACATCACTGAGTCGATTATATGACAAGTCCATCGCACAAAATTATTATTGGACCATATCGAGTATGACGCCGGACCGCACTATTGTCCGGCCGTTCAAAATCTGAACATGTGTTCGGCGTATTAACTTGGAAATTCGTTCGATATGTTCGACCTATTCAATATATTTTATTACTCCACTGCTGAATATCTAAATGATCGGACAGCCTGGGACTAGATTGTGATTATTTTATAGCGATAGAAATGACTGTACAATATTGTATATTTGTAAAAAGAGCGCAAAAAAAGAATGCTGCGAGAGTTTCTTGCACCGCTTCTTCTATCTCAGAGCGCCATTTGTTTCCGAAGCGATAGTAGTATCTAGTAGTTAGAAATGACATCAAAAAGAATTCTAAAGGAATCAATTTTGAGAAAATTTTATGCCTTTTTATAGGTCATCCGGTCTATTGAACAAACCACCTAGAATTTCTTTGAGCATTGCTTGATTTGCTGAGATGATTTAATTATTTGAATTAATAAATTTGCATGTTACAGGTTTCTTTTTTTACTTATAGTGGGTAGTTGTACATTATCTTAGGCGTACACATATACAGGTTATTCTGTAATTCGACGTATTATTATTATTACTTTAGCATGAGATAGGGGTATATATTTGCGATAACTTTAACCCCCATAATGTTTAATTAAAAATTGAACCATTTGTGAGCTTTTCTAAAAAAAAAGCCAAAATTGCTACCAAAAAAATTAACCAAAAAAAAGTATCAATTTAAATCAAATGTTTTATTCTGATTTATAAAAACAATAAAACACCGGTTATTTATCAATATCAAAACAAAAATTGGACGTAATTCCAGAAAAACATTACAAACCACCATCATGTCGAAATTGAGTTAAGAACTCAAACTCTGGTCACGTGATTCATATTAACGGACTGACAAAAAATGGCAGCCCTACTGTCACTCTTTAAATGACATCATGACTTAGTAGCCCAACCCACATGTATGGAATACACTAATATTTATTAAATTTTTAAAGACGAATTCCTTAAAATGTGATGTTTGTGGCTTGGAACTTTTTTCAGGAACTACGTCCAATTATCCGTTCAATTTTAAAAATGGGAGACAAACGACGATATTTTATGAATATTTTTTTAAGATTAAAGCCTTCCCTTTTCTCGAGTAAACAATTTCAATATTAAATAGTTCAACTTAAATAAGTTTAAGTTATCATATCTGTCGGGCGTCGTGAAAACATATGTTTTTTTTAATTATTGCCTATTCTATTCTGTTTGTTCCATCTTTTCTCCGAAACGGTCGACTAGATTTTGGGATTTTTGAGCAAAAAATACCGATTTAATGGTCATATGACGACCTGTATAGCCGAGTGGTTAGCGATCCTACCTACTAAGCTAGAGGTCCCGGGCTCGAATCCCGGTAGGTGCAAACATGTATATGATGAATATGGATGTTTGTTTCCGAGTCATGGATCTTTAAATGTATTTATGTTAGGTTTTATGAATTTATGTATGTTTTAGTAAGTATATTGTATTAAATATATCATTGTCTTGAAACCCATAACACAGGCTATATATCCTTAACTTGGGGCAAGATAATTTGTGTAAAAAGTGTGTCAATATTATTATTATTATATTATATGTATTTTGTCATAACAGGATTATCACCACAAGCTGCAACTGTAAAAGTATGGGGGTATTTAGGTGTTCGTCTTTCCTGCTCACTTTGGTCTTTGTCAAAACTTAAATCCACTTCATCGTATGTTCTAATTATATAATGAGTTAAGTGGTAATAAAAATTGTAAAATCGACATATTTAATCAAAGTTTGTATAATTTTAAGATAACAATAATGAAACACAGTAACATAGAACTCGAGTATTAGTTGTACTTACATATTATCAATATGAATGTAAATAAATATGCTGTGTACAATAGTTACATTTGCAATTTTATAGTGATGAGAACTTTATTTAAAAGCATTTTCTATTTCATATGTTTCACTGTGTAATCGTTTTTGTACCTACCAGGGAGGCTCTTTTGCACAGGATGCCGGCTAGATTATTGGTACCACAACGGCGCCTATTTCTGCCGTGAACCAGTAATTTGTGAGCATTATTGTGTTTCGGTCCGAAGGGCGCCATAGCTAATGAAATTACTCGGCAAATGATACTTGACATCTTAAGTCTCAAGGTGACGAGCGTAGTTGAAGTGCCGCTCATAATTTTTGGTTATTTCGATAATCCTGAGTGGCTGAACGTCCTGCTCGTCTCAACCCTTATTTACATAAAAAAAACCTTAATTAAATAAATATATATTGCTATATGAATGAAATCTGAGCGGGCAAAGTCGCAGATGACCGCTAGTTTTACATAAATCACTAGATGTGTCCGGTGCCTATTGATGCATAAAATGAGTACATTCACCTCACCGCGGATACAGAATAGAGTTATTATTTACACGGTAGCACGCCGTATACATAATTGTGTATTTACTATACATATATATAGCTGAACACAATTGGGTAATACGTCATTAGTTTATCTTATATCTTTAAACGAGCAATTCTTGTATATATATAATCTGAATCTCGGAAACGGCTCCAACGATTTTCATAAAATTAAGTATGCAGGGGATTTCGGGGGTGATAAATCAATCTAGCTAGGTTTCAATTTAAAAAAAATGGTTTTATCCATGTTTGAATGAGAAACAGCTACAATAACATTAGAATACAAAGGTAAATTTCGCCACTATATACAAGACTATTATAGCTCAGATGGGACATTGGGTGATCCGGAAAGCAGAAGACCCCGGTTCGAATCCAGAAGTCCTATTAGTTTTTTTTTTGTTCAAGTTTTGTACATTCTTAAAAATCCGAGCAAGGCTCGGTCGTCCGGATATTTCTTATTATAAACACACAAAATACTAGCGTATAGCGAGTAGGAGAGACGAACATCTAAATACCCCAAAATTTTTACAGTTTTAATTGTTGATAATTCAGTTAAGAGAAAAGTTTAAGAAAATGTGGTTACTGTTAACCAATATAATTTACCATGACATAGTTTTGGTTGTTTAAATTCGAACCCAAATATTTTTATTCAAAATAGGATATTCGAAAAAGTATGCCTCAGATCTAAGAAGAACAGGCGTAAAAAACTCAGCGGGCTTCTTTCTATCTCATAAAAAATATGGTTACAATGTAGTATTGTACAATTAAACTTATTATTTAAAAGCCTGACGGCGGTCGCTCCATTCCCAATCTGTGGTATGATTGAGAAATTCATGTTATAGTAACCCAAACAAACGTTTTTTTTAACAATTCTTTTGAATTTTGTTATACTTTTATTTTGTACATTTTCTGAGATCTTGTTTTAAATGCATATACATCGCCCCCCAAGAGACTTACTAACTCGACTTAGCCGAGTAGTAGGCATTATAAATTGATAAAAAATTGTATATTGTTCGTAATAATTTAAGACTGCTTCTTCTGATATGAAACAATGGTGATCTTGCAAGGGCATAATATGGCAAAACAAAAATGCAATTTCGTTTCATGTTGATAAGCAAGGCACTGAGCAATCAAGCGGATTTACATTGTGTATTTTGGATTATTTGTTTAAAAATTATTAGAAATTTGCAATTTTCAATCAATGCCGCTTTAGTGCCTAAAAAATTAAATTCCCTATATAATAATAATAATATTGACACACTTTAACACAAATTATCTTACCCCAAACTAGACATAGCCTGACCAAGCAAGACAACGATATATTTAATACAATATACATACTTAAACATACATAAATACTTATAAACATCGATGACTCGGAAAATATAATGCTGTCATTGTTATTCCAAAATAATTATTCAATATTAAGCTAACTCGGCATAAGAAATTAATTTAGAGACACATTCAGAATTTACTTTCACCGTAATAAAACAAAAATATAAAATATTTATCTTATCTAGTTTTGGCAAAAGTTTTGTTTTATATTATGTACTTCATAGAACCAAACTTTTATTTGAAGTTTTAATCTCGTCTTGTGGAATCAATTACCAGCTGCTATTTTCCTGAACCGATACGACTTAGGGACCTTCAAGAAAAGGGCATACTCCCACTAAAGGTCAGCAACGCACCCGTTACTTCACCACCTCCCGTCACTTGAGCCTCGAGCCCGTTTGCCCCCTTTTATATTAAAAAGAAACTTACATCAGGTATTAATAGTAATATTTAATAAAGTATTTTTTCAAGAAAACGACATTTAACAGTCGTCGATATAATATGGAGTGATTAATATAAAGTTAAGTAATATAAAGTTAGTAGCAATGCAAAATATTTCACAAATGAATCCTACAAACGCGACACAACCGTCCTTTGACAAAGAATACTCGGAACTATTCAAAACTGTTACTTCAGTATGATTGTTTTGGCTGATTTCCGCGTTAATTTTACTGCTCGTTACCGTTCAAACGAAATGAGTCTTGCAAATAGTTCACCGTATTGCAACTTCAGTTATACTCAGAACCAAAGTTATTCATAAGTCAGAAATAGGTTACTACAACTTTGTCCTTAGGTTTCTTAAGATTTGCATCTACCGTGTGTTTGTTTAATGAAATAAAAAAAATAAAAGCTGGTAGTTGATTAAAGATTTAAGCAGGAATACTTAAATAAATAAAAAAATAAAGTATGGAAAGAGATCAGCCAAATGTCCACGTGCAATGGATAGAAGTCTGTTGAGAATTAAACTTCGGGACAAAATTATTCATCTATTTAGGCAATCCAACCTGATTACAGTCATTTCTCACCTAAAGTCTTAATTAAATTACATTAATTAGAACTAGATACGAAATAAAACTAAAGTGACCAATAAAATTATTCGAATTGACCACCAGAAATGGAACTCGACTGAAAACATGCTACATAGCATAACAGACGAATGGAGCAAAAGAGTTGGTATCCTAGGATGGCCCTAGAAGGTCCCTGAAAGCTGATTGAATTTGGTGCGAATTTGGACAAGGATAGAATTTGATGGAGATATATGATTGTAGGGGGCTTTTTCCAAGCGACACATCGAGAAAAGTAACATTTTATGTAAGGAAAAGATATTATGATCAATTCTTTTTGAAATAGTTCGTTTTTAGTTATATATTTTTTATTTTAGATTAATTAATCCTACTAACAGGAACAAAAGTATTATGTAATTATTTAATAATAATAAAATCTTTTATATGCGTTGAGATCCTTAGAGAAGGGAAAAATATTTATCGCGCCACCGACGTGCTCATTTTCTGAAACTGTTTCGTAAATAAATCATATTTAAAAAAATCTGTTACTATTACACGCGTCGCGTACTATTCAGTCTTTTAAAAAGTATTTTATTCAAATAAAATATGTGTATTAATCGCGTTATAGAAAATAGTACGAGTAAAGATTAGTTAACGATTTCGAAATCAGCGGTACTAGCAAATTTGAAATATAGTAACCCAGAATCCAGTAAAGTTTGATTCAAGAAAAATCACTCACAATCTTATCCAGAAATTAACTAGTTCACGTTTCTATTATACGCTATAAAATGAGCAATTAGCATCTCCTTAGTATAAGATCCCCAGGGAAACAGGGACTCGACAGGTTAGCTCCTATTAGCCGTATAAGCATAGGCTTGAAGAATTTTAATGAAGGTTTTCATTATGTTACGGACGTAAGCTACTAGTTAATGGTCGCAATTGATTTCAACTTTTAATCAATTTCTCACGAATAAAGGATGCCTTACATTGTAGTGAACTAGAAAGATATTACAAAATATTGTATTTGTTCAAAACAAATCTTAACATTTATTAACAAGCTGAATTAGCCATTGATGGTAGTATTATTAAAAGATTTAAAAAAGGAGAGTTTGAAGCTCTATTTCTTCGCTGTCACAACGCAGTTTGTTTCAGAAGCCTTGATAGTGATTCAAATGATAACATGATGATTTCATGTGGTATTTTTCCAAATATTAAAGCACTTTTATGACTTCTCCAAAAAATTACCCAACATGGCGTTAAAAGAAGCATAACTAATATTAAAACAGAAGGCGAAGTGCTACTTATACCAATACCAAATGAAGTAACAGTAGGATTTGAGATACAGTAATACATCTATTAAATGGAATAATAATGACTTACGGATAAATTCAAATAGGCCAAAGAGTTATAAAGGGTAAACTAGTTGTTTTATAATTTGTAAGATTTTTAATTAAGTTATTAATTCTTCTCCTCATTAAAAAATCTCCGTACGAAATTAAAACTCTATAATAACTAGCTGACCCAGCAAACGTTGTATTGCCGATATTAAAATCGCGATACAAAAGTAACTGTTGATCGTAGATGGGTGAAAATTTGAAGTTGTATGTATTTTTTAATGCTGACTCATAATCAAATTACAAAAAAATTAAAAAAAAAAACGTGTGGTGGTCCACACGATTTTTTTTTTTCAACTTATCATTTAGGGGGATGAAAAATAAATGTTGTTCAATTCTCAGACCTACCCAATATGCACTCAAAATTTCTTGAGAATCGGTCAAGCCGTTTCGGAGGAGTTCAATGTTTAACACCATGACATGAGAATTTTATATATTAGATTAACAATTTGTCACCATTGTACCATGTACGACGGAATAAACAGTTTTGAACCATAATTTAATCACTACAACTAATTACAAGGTATTAGTGCCCCTACTAGACTCTTTGAAACTATTGTTTTGCAAGCAATGGTAATAAATTTTACAATAAATTACCTAAAAGAGTAACTGAATTGTCAATAAATATAAGTTTATTAAAATCATTTATTAAACAAACGCACATTCTCTTGCAACACTAGAGGAATCACAAGAGTGTTGCCGGCCTTTAAGGAAGGTGTACACGCTTTTTTTGAAGGTACCCATGTCGTATCGTCCCGGAAACACCGCACAAGGAAGCTCCTTCCACAGCATTGTAGTACGAGGAAGAAAGCTCCTTGAAAACCGCAATGTGGAGGACCGCCACACATCCAGATGGTGGGGATGATATCCTAATTCGGCGGCAGGAATCAGGTTAAACAGCTCTTCGGAACACTCCCTGTCGAAGGCTTATCACAATATTAACGACTACGTGAATAACATTACATTATAATATATTATTATAGTTGTTACTTTTAATACATTTTATGGCGGAATCTTGTATTATTTTACTAAATTGCAGATATTTTTATATTAAAACATTGTCTACGTATTGTTTTAAATGTACATATATTTATTTTCACTATGAACCTTTGTAACATAAAAGTTATAACTAATATAACCTAAATAACGGTAGCTAGTGAAATTACTGGGCAAATGATACTTGACAACTTGTGTCTCAAGGTGACGTGCGCAATTGTAGTGCCGCTCAGAATTTTTGGGTTTTTTCAAGAATCCTGAGCGGCACTGCATTGTAATGGACTGGACGTATCAATTACCATCAGCTGAACGTCCTGCTCGTCTCGTCCCTTATTCAAAAAAACATTTGTATTTTTTTATTTTTAGTGGTTGAAGTTGACGATTAAACTTATTCGGCCTTACAAATTAAATTGGCATAAAGTTATAACTAAGCATAAACCAAGAATATGTAAAATGTTTATAAATTGTCATTTTGCTTACGAATGGTTTGTTCGGACGTATAACGTTTCCCGCGTTTATTTGCAAGGCAGCTTGTCATTCGGAAAACTTCAAAATTATCATTGTATTGACAGTGTTGTCAACGATATTGCAAACATTTTGCATTTCCTTTGTTTATCATCAGTTATAACTTTATACCAAGTTTATTTGTAAGGCCGAATGCTTTTATAACAGTAAAGTGTCTTTTAATATGACTTTGTAATATTAACAAACAATACATAAATACTTACTACTTACATATAATTACAATGTCCTTTAAAATAAATTACATTTTATCTGTCGATGGGAAAAATCGCAAACTGCAACAGCTGCAGATATTCTTTAAGATAACGGCAGGAAAAAACTTGTTGATATCGTTGTATCAGTATATTTACTGTATCATTAAATTCTCCACTACATTCCTGCGATATGAGAATAAATGTTATTTATTCGTATTTAATCTGAATGTAATTGTAGGATCGCTGCGTTAAATATTTTTACTTGTTGCCGCATGATTTATCTCAGTTCCATCGGTTTTTTTATTGTTCTCTAGAGATATTGTATACATATCATACATTTATTCAGTATAGTGGTCGTTTAAGAGCTCAGTCCTTTTCAAAGTAGCGATAAATAAAAAACCCTACCTATGCTAACTGTCGCCTGGGGATATTTATGCAGATACAATAAAATTTTCTCCTCGCCTCAGACCTGAGAAGAATGGGCGCAACAAACTCAGCGGGCTTTTTATTCATCGAGAAAATAATATATTTACAAATGAAATATTGTACAATTAAAATTATTATTTAATAGCCTGAGAGCGGTCGCTCCATTCCCAATCTGTGGTATCATTGAGAAAGTCATTTATGTTATAGTAACCTTTACCACACAAACGTTTTTTCACAATTCTTTTGAATATCGCAATACTTTTGTTTTGAACATTTTCTGGGATCTTGTTGTAAAAGCAAATACATCGCCCAATATAAAAGACTTACTAACTCGACTTAACCGAGTAGGCTTAACAAGTTTATGTGTGTTCTTTGTGTTAACATTATGATTGTCACAGTTTCTATCAAATTCCTCAATGTGTTTTTGAACATAAAGAATATTATTAAGAATATATTGACAAGCAACAGTTAATATGTTTATTTCTTAAAAATTTTCTCTTAATGATTCTTTAGGACCTAGGGTATAAATAGCGCGAATAGCCCTTTTCTGCAGCCCCATAACAATATACCATAGGACATAATACTATGAAAATAACTAAAGTCGCGTCGTATCTATGTCAGTTAATTGTCTAATTTTTTTAACCGCATATGCTACAGAACTAAGCCTATTCGCCAATCTTACAATGGGTCAAATTGCAATTTGGAAGTTATCAAGGTTATCTATTTCCATATTATATTTAAATTACGCCTTTCTTACCTAGACAGCCTCATCCAAGTCCTGTAACGGCCAATTTCAATAATCTATCTTTCTTTAGTTTAACTTCCTAGAAGTAGACAAATCTATCCTTTAACGCTTACTTACATTTCAATAACCTATCGACAAATAGCATTGGTCTATAACAAACTATATTGGACATAACTATGGATGAATAAGATCTTGTCATTAGACGGTGATAGCAATGTATCCGTAACTAGAGATACGTTATTGAAAACCACCGTAAGTCATCAATGAACATGAGAATCAATTGCAAATATTTGTTTAAGCTACGCCATATGACCACAGTTGCCATAGCAACGAGTTCCTAGAACTGAAACAATTTTAAAGATATAACCATTTGTCCCGGTGCTTTACGGCTAACTTAATAATGAATTTATTATTGGTGCAATGAACCCCAAGCTAAATATTAAGTGACTTAACGCCTCTTACTGACCATGATATTTAACTGTACCTCTAATTTAAATAAAGTTCAGTTAGAATTGTTCTTGTTAAGTAATTGAGGTTACCGTGAATTTTTTAGCGAATGTGTTTGATAAATTACGACCCTTTAAGTGGAACCTTCCGGGTGTGGTTTTTGTTGGTGTCAAGATGCGGTTACGCTTAAGTATCAAATAACATTACTTGAGGGAGGTTCTGGGTGGTTACTACAGCAATACCTTTCTATTCTATGAAGCTATTATGTACAAGTTGTTTCAGTGAAACCAGGCTAATGAGTCTTAAGAGCGGCCAACGCGTCAATACAGCTGATGATTTTTTATGGCAATAAGGAATGAGACGAGCAAGGCGTTCAGCTGATGGTAATTGATACGCCCTGCACATTTCTATGCAATGCACTACAATTGCGCTCATCAGCTTGAGATATAAGTCTAATTTTCTCAGTAATTTTACTAGCTCGCCTCTTACTTCCCTTGGGGCGGAAAGAGAGAGAAGCACAGGGCAAAACGACGATTTTTTTTAAAATGTGATTGAAACAATATTTTAATACAGTTTCGCTTGATATAAAAAACATCGGAGCAGATTTCACTTTACTGATTTCTGAACATTTAACAACTGTTCGCAATAAATTCATTTCAATTAATTTCAATAATTTTATATTATTCATTTCAATTATTTTCAATTCATTCCGTATAAAATTCCTAGAAAAAATTGCAACGCTGCCTCCAGGACTATACTTTTATACTTCTTTGCTGTAAACACCATTTTGTTATTTTAACAATTAAATACAGAAAATTAACTAACAACATAATTTTATTCAGAACTTTGACCTACATTCAAACATAAATGGCTTTTGACTTTTGACATAAGTGGCGTGGAAACTTGCATTGTGATGTGTTAATGGTATTAAGAGCTTGCGAGAGGTGAAACAATGAGAATGGACGATATTTTTAATAGAATCGGCACTGATATGTTGACCCAGACACCTACATATTATTATCCAAGCGTCGATCGTGTTGTTATGCCATTAGAATAAAGAACAATCTACTTACATGTGAAGAGAATAGAAGAGTTAATGTCTTTATTTTGGACTAGCGTTTCGTTTGAGTTGTTTACGAGTCTAAGGCTGACATCGTTAGAGCGTACTTTAACTTTGTTCAGACTTTACTCAAGTAAAACTTAGCTGAGTGAAGCTTAGCATTATCGTTGATTTGAAGAGCTTAAGCTAAGACACTTACGTTGTATCACACTCAGCTAAGTTTTACGTAAATAATGTCTGAGCAAAGTCTATGTACGCTCTAAAGATCTCAGCTTTAAACTATCACAGTTCGGTCCCCTTTGGACATCATTTTCATCATTAACCAATCGAGTATGTTTCGAACACAGAACAGTTTCAATGTCTTTTACCTGTTCTGTAATTTTAAAAATATACCCTTCCAATGCTTGAAATTCAAAATCAATGTTGGAGTTTTGTGTAACCTATTGAAAGCTAGAATCTACTACCCAATCTAATCCTTTAGGATTATAAAGGATTATATTTAGTAATTAGTAGTAAGTTCTAGATGAACAGAACTGATCGGACTTTTCTTTCAAGATGAAATTGCCTTATGGATTTATTTCATGACTAGATGACCCAGTGAACTTCGTATCATCTACATGTATTTGTGTATGTAAAATGTGGTCAAAACTTAATACAAAAATTTAATCTGCATTACATGTTATACAAGGGCCACACAGTTAAACACTTAATCAAATTAAAGCTATATTATAATATGACAATGTTTTATTTCTAACGACCTTGCAAATAAACTTAGTATAAAGTTATGCATGAAAATAAACCAAGAATATGCAAAATGTTTGCAAATAGACATTTAGTTATTATTGGTTTATTCGGACATTCGGACGTATCGCGTTTACATCACTGACCTCTCCTATATACCACTGGACTGGCGGCTGTCAAAGTGCTTTTGTGCCTGTTTGATATTCGCCATTTTGGCGCTGTTGGCGTGGGATGTAGCGAGAGTCGTGGCACTAAAACTAGTGACAACCTCAGCAAACATCGATAGATTGTAGGAAACTATTTACGAAAAAAAATGTGTACCTTATTACATTGATTCTTGAAGTATAAATAACATGGAAAAAGAACAAAATTAATTCAAAATGCAAAAATAATTCAGAGTATTGTACGATCCTTCGCAGCCATTTGTATTGTACGTCAAAATTAGTTCTCTGGACGCTCGCGAGTGGCGCTTCAAATAGGCACAAAAAATTGCTGTAAAACATATGGAACAGCCTATCCAGTGGTTTCAGTGGAAAACTTCAGAATTAGCACATATTGACAGTGTTGTCAGCGATATAGTCAACTTTTTGCATACTCTTGCCCGCAAATGTTTCACATGTTCACAAAATGTTCCTTTACATATTTTATATATCGCTCACCATTATTATTATGACCAATTCAGCAGATCACAGAATTTCATTAGTGATCGATTGGTCTTTGTCATGACAGAATTGGCAGTACATTATTAAAACCGATTTTTATATCTGCTTTGAGAAGTATTAATAATGAACTTATAATAATAACTCTAATAGTTGTATTGGGCAGAATATCACTAATATTAGACACACCCCGACATATACTCGTAGCAATGGTTTTCTATAGTTTTCGCGTTTTATTCCATCGTTGGTCAATATGCAAATATATGATGAATAAATGAATAATACCGCTAACAATGCGAATGTGTAACGCCCCGTGTTCACTCTACTACGGTTTGTTAATTAAGAAATCCGTGTTATAAACTGCGAGGTAGGTCGCGATAACAAGCGATTAATTTTAAAACGCGATCATATTTTCCATTGTATTCCGTATGTTGTATTCAGTATGTTAGTCCATCATGTTAATTGTCATAGCGTTACTTTTAGCTCGCTCTTACAAATTTTAATCATCTTAATATTCAATCAATTCTCAATAATAAATAGTCAAAATCAAAACGTTGTTATATAAACTTACTTAATATAATTAGTTGATAATATACCTACGAACTTAAAATATATTGAAGCCTGTTAAATTGGAAGGGCGGTAATGATTTAAGGTTCATTATTTGTGCGTGCTTTAGTTATATATATATATATATATATATATATACTTACATATGATAGAAAATGTATATATTGATATCCTTTCATTTCAGCCACCAGTTTTACCAGTACGAGGCTCCTTTGCACTCGATGCCGGCTAGATTATTGGTACCAGTACGGTGCCTATTTCTGTCGTGAAGCAGTAATGTGTTAGCATTACTGTGTTTCTGTCTAAATGGCGCCTTAGCTAGTGAAATTACTCGGCAAAGAGAATTGACAACTTATGTCTCAACGTCCTGCTCGTCTCGTCCCTTATTTTCATAAAAAAAGGAATACAATAAAAAATTTCATTTCAGCCTAATTACAGTGTAAATATATAATAATATGCTTACTGATATTGCAAATTCAAAAACCAATTTGAAATATAATTAAGTAACGAGCTAGCCGAAAACAAGATGGCTGCCTTATTAAGAAGTTTGCACTAGTTTCCTGTTGATATCTCGCTATATATAAGACCGTACCTCACAAGAGTGAGACAGTTACGCATTTAACTAAACGTATCACGTGCGCGATACGGAAATTTAATTTTAAGTTCACACGGTCACTCAGCGTGCTTTATTTAGTGCATTAATATTGATAGCATATCTCGCGACTACATTATTGTATAGTTCCTTGGATAATACCGTCACTTCACATAGGAATGTGCTCTTCCGTTATGGAATGCCTTGTTTATGAATTGAGAATTAATTAATCTTAAATTAAAACAACGATTAACGTTGATAATACTAATAAAATAATAAAAGAAGCAATTGTGTGGTTTATAATGAAATAAAATAAAAAAACCTTTGTATGGGTCTAACTCACACAAAACTATGAACCGACACTCCCTCTCGGGAACAACCAAAATCTGGGGCCTCTTACCATTCGGCCAGCTTGCCGTGGGTACTAAAGTTGTAATTAATGAATTAAGATAACAATACAAATTAAAAAACTATTAATATCAGTTCACTATTCATAATAATTAAGATTTAAATTTAATAATTATAATAATAAAATAAAATTAAAACTGTTTTTAATAATTTCTCACGCTAAAGCATTGCACACTGAGTACAAAATATAAGAATAGCAATATAAGTATTCATTTACGGCTGGGAATTGCTATAATCCATTTAAATTAGTGTAATTTAAATGCGATATGAATTACTATATGAGCATTATTGTCTGGAAAATGTCCTGAGTGCTTACACTCAGGACATTATAGTATAGTCTTAACTATACTATAGTATAAATACCTTAAATCTTTACTATGTAGTACCATACTATAGGTACTAAATACACTTAAACATCATTCTATACTACTTAATTAGAGAGATATCTTATTGTAAACCTTACGTTATCATTCTGTTAGCCATTCACAAACAAAAAGAGCTGCTTAGATGTATTTTAAATTATGTATTTACAGGAGTATAGCATTGACATTTTGTGAACGCAATTCTTACTACTTTATTCCTGATCTACACTGATGCAAGTTTTCCTGATTTTACAGAACATGATAAACATAATTGTCCTAATACTATATATCTGTATATGCTCATTCCAGCTTTGCGGAAACAACTCAAATAGCTTCGTATTCGCTTTTCAAAACTAAAATTGTACAGCTTTCCTGCATAGTACTTTTGGATAGAGCGTTTCTTTTTTTTATGAGGCTCCGATACATTTCACAAACAGCACGGTCTTTGACGTCATGCGTGAGCAGTGATGTTGATCATAATAACAAACATACAAACGGAAAGGATTGTTTGAAAATTGTCACTTTCATCATTCTTTTATTTGAAATTTGTTACGGCAAATTGCAACGCTTTTAATTTATTTGAATTTCCAAGACATCAATTATAGATATTAATGTATGTATTAATCACTCTAAAGTATAATTCAAGAAGGCAACTGAAATCATA
Source organism: Leptidea sinapis (assembly GCF_905404315.1). Lineage (NCBI taxonomy): Eukaryota > Metazoa > Arthropoda > Insecta > Lepidoptera > Pieridae > Leptidea > Leptidea sinapis. The sequence goes on along the minus strand of NC_066312.1, from coordinate 30,856,232 downwards.
TTAGAATTACATTATATATATAAGTATCAAATGTCTTAATTTTAATGTTTAAATTAACCCAAGCTTTAAAATATTGTCGAGAATAAAAACTTTAATTCCTAACTTGTTTTAAAATACATTTAAGTTTGAGGTTAGTATTTTTTGTAAACAGATTTTATGACTTACTAAAAAAAATAATTTACTAATCTATCTAACAACTCTAACTCATCTTGATTTTTGTGTTTATTATCTTATGCAGAGTTTTTTTTCTGTTCCCTTTACATTATTGTGTTAATAATTATTATAACTAGACAGACAGACATTTACAATCAAATCAATTGAAACGGGGACATCAATAGTGTTACACTTGTAGAAAGTACACGTATTTTACGTGCAATTCGATATCAATTACTTTTGAACACGCACGATGTAAGCGACATTGCATTTTTCATTGATTAATCCAAATTGAATATGAACTGAATTAGTTACGAGTTAACTATATATTTTCTAGAACAATAAACTACATAACCCGATATCTGGCCGTACGATTTGTAGTGTGTCGTGTTAGGAAACGAACTACTTTACCGTGTGGTATATTCGTTATATTTTATCCATCTGCTAAGCTTTCTTTCCTATTTACGTGATAAGCAGTAATGTGTGAACATTACTGTGTTTCGGTCCGAAGGTCGCCGTAGCTGTAGCGTGAAATTACTGGGCAAATGAGACTTAACAAGTCTCAAGGTGACGAGCGCAATTGTAGTGCCGGTCAGAATTTTTGGGTTTTTCAAGAATCCTTAATGTCACTGCATTGTAATGGGCAAGGCGTACCAACTACCATCAGCTGAACGTCCTGAAGGTCTTTTCACTTATTTTCATTAAAAAAAAAGATAGATAAAACTATAGCTTCTTTTGTGACAATATATTTCACAGAATCAACATGTATACTACATGCTTCGGTCGATGTGACATGTCCATTTCAACTTAAGCTGGTTTATTTTTGATGGTGTATATATAGTTGCATTAGGTGGAAATTAATTGAATTAAAATTAATCTATCCTCTTTCTTAATGTCTATCAGACTCTTTGATAATATGCAAACTTTTCTCGATGATGCATTGTAAGCAACCAGATTAAAAATCTGTGATGCATGGGAGAATAGATGTATTTAGTGAGACAAATATATTTTTCATCAAACGGATGAAATCGTGGTAGAAAATAATATTTCGAGGGTTATTATTTGTATGTAACTTCTATTTTAATATATGTTAAAATAAATACGTCAAGAAGGGACAAAGACGCGCTTCGAATCTAGGTTTGCTAGACATTTTCAAGTAAAAGTTCGCAGACACTGAGACATAGCACGTTTCACAAGGTTATGAAGACATAACAGTCGAATAACAGTTATTATGTACAACAACGTAAGATTATCGTTCACTTCACTGTCGTTCTAGGAATTTCCTCGGGAAACGTTTCACTTTTATACATCACACAAAAACTTGTAGTGTGCATAAACGATTTGTGTACAGTTTTTCCAAAGATAAACTGGTACGTTAGAGCCTGTTAGTTGGATTTATATTGATAATGGTATATATTTATTCACTTAATACAACTTGATTGTAAATTGGTGAATCACTCTCGCTTTTTGTTTCATTTTTTATGTTAAGTCTTCATGACCGCCCATATTCTTCACCGAGAAATCACAAGACCGTTACCGATCCTTTAGAAAGATATACGCCCTTTTGAAAAGTTGTATCATCATGTCGTATCATCCTGGAAATAGGTAGTGTGCAATGAAACTCATTTCACAATTTGGTTAAACGTGGCAAAAAGTCATTTGATAACCGCAAGAACGCCCCACAACTTGATGGTGAGAGAGTTTGTGATGGTATTGGGAACAAACACCGTGATAATATCGGTAGAAGAAATATAATGAAATCTCTGCGCATTGCTAATTCATTGAGCCATTTCCACAGCACAGGACCTCCGATAATTCAAGCAGCTCCAAGTTGGACGTGGTCCAATAGATGAGCTGATACCTATGTGAAGAGATAAGAGGAGTACTCCATATTTGGCCGGGCCTCAGCTTTGTTGGAACGCTAAAATATGGACCATAGAAAGTATTCCCTTGCTCTATTAATGACTCCCAGTTTCTTAGAAGTCAATTTGGTGTATCCTTCCCGATATCCGCGGAATTGGCAATTGCTCGAGATTTTAAGTAGCTTCTCCCAGTATATAAGAGTGTAGTCGAAGAGCAGTAAAACGAAAGACAGGGTACTTTTTAAGGTTCAGTCTTGAGTCTTCTGGGGGGTTAAATTAAACATGGTTCATTTTATCATATTCCACAAAAGAGGTCTCGATATAAGATTCAAGTTTCTTCAATCACTGCTCGAATAAACGGAATCTGTACTGTCAACTGCATAAAAATGCATGTTGGAGGCCTTCAAGAGATCATCGATATGCAGATGAAACAGTGTAGCAGATAGCACACAGCCTCGGGTAAAACCAGCGCTACTGAACTTATGATCTGAGCAGAAATCGTCGACAACTACTTGCATGTACCTCTAAGAATATTGTGGTGAATTTGCAAAAACTCTTGGGAGGTCCGTATTTTGGTGTCTCCATAAGTCCCAATATAGAAACACGATTTAATTTATTTGTGACAGAAAATGCAAATAAATTATTAGCGACAGTCCTTTTCGAAAAGCAGATATATGTCCTTATTTTTAAGTTAAATAAAACTACGAGACCCATACTCAATCCGCAATAGTTAACAATCACCTAGTCCAATGTTTTTACTTTTGCCCTGTGAAATCCCAGCCCCAAGGGTGTCGTCAGAGGCGACTTAGTGTAACCAGTGGGTGTTTCCTTATCACAGGATAGATTATGGGTACCACAACGGCACCGTAGCTAGTGAAATTACTGGGCAAATGAGACTTAACATCATATGTCTCAAGGTATCGAGCGTAATTGTAGTACCGCTCAGAAGGACTGCAGGGCGTATTAATTACCATCAGCTAAATGTCTGCTTGTGTTGTCCCTTCATTTTATAAAAAGAAAACCTCCAAGAAATCTCACATAACCTACCTACTAATATCTACCACAAACCTATTACAAACTCTCATCTCACAATAACTCGCTACAAAACTTAAGACGTAAGTAACATTTCATTGAAGCTACACAATAACTGTAAACTCTCACTTAATTACAATATCAACATAGAATCCATCATTACCTCTAAGCTCGATTAAGTAAATCACAAAAGACTTGAAAGCAATAGGACGCATTGCGAATTCATATAATTATCTTGTTGCAAAGACGCGAAAATTAAACTGTTACGAACTCTCTCCTTTGCGGTCTCTAAGCACGTGTATCGTGTTGAAATTAAATTGACCAAATAATACGTAGTACTTTCAAATTTAAATTAAAGTAATTCTTTATATAAAAGGCTTAAGCGTGAAAGGATGAGTAATAAGAATTTGATTTGCAGTCGCGTTTCGCTTACCTTACGGAGCATGAGATTGTTTGACTGATTTCTAAAGTAAAATATAAAAGAGAAAAGATTTGTATCTTTTGATATGTGGATCACCTAACATGATTATGTTTGGACATTCGTCAATAAAATATAAATATACCTTATAATTTAGTCTAAACTGTTACTATATATAGAAATGTATGTATTAGATTTAATTTTTTTTCTAAAGGCTACACTTTCAAGTTAGAAATTTCTTCACCAATTATTATAATAATAATTTTACCCATGGAAAGTTACATCATCAGCTAACTATAATATTGTATTAAAAATCCTATACGAAAGAAACTTAAAGTAATTGTACTGTTACAAATTCTTTGCATAAAGGAAGCTACGAATTATATATTTATTTTTATAAAAGAAACAAGGCTGTGGCGGTTTCTTAGTAATGTTTCAAATACATTTTATTTAAATATACATTCTAATGTACGAATGTTAACCTATAGCTTTAAATATATATTGTTACAACTAATCATGAAATATGTTATCATTATTACAATTATGTTATAAACAACACTTACACATTAAAGTAATTAAAACTTATTGAAAATTATATAATATATACTTCTTGGTTTGATTTTCAATTAGTCTTGAAATGATGATAATTTCGTAGAAACGAATAGTTTTTGGTGTGCTCAAGTATGTAAAGACACTACCGAGGATCGGACATAAAATATCGCTTATCCTGAAGATCCTGGGAAAATACGACAAATAAGGATCAACTTTATAAATTACCAGCTGACCCGACAGACATTTATTTATTTATTTTATTTATTCAAAGAACAAAATTATCTTAATATATATAATAATAAAGACATACTCGCAAAACCTCTAAGGTTTATGTGCGGGCGGTAAGTTCGCATTACTATAATTGTTTTTATTAGTTAAGACTTAATATAACATATAGTAGTAATATTAAAAATATGCATCATAGGTATTCCAGGTTATTAGCTTCTAGATAGTATTTTTTAGCTTTACTTTGAAATTTTTCTTTTGCAGATGTATATCTATCAGATATGTAATGTTGTCAATCAAGTAATGTATTTAATATCCTAGGTAATACATAGTTACAGGTTCTTTTACCATATACATTGTTCTGTACATTGGAATAAAAAACTCTTGTGGATGGAATTTCGTAAAAATACGTTCTTTGCTGACCTCTACTCAGCGGAGAGAATATTCCTACAAAATTTCAAGTCTCTATGCCTAATAGTTCCAGCGATATCGCGATGAGTCAATATATGGGTGAAAATCTATCTTATATGTATGACAATTAAATCTCTATATATATATATTTGTCGTAGGTACTTGTGTGATAATACTTACGCCATAACTTAAACAACAGGTTAATGAGTTTGTGTATCTGGGTTCTAAATTTACAAGAGATGGAAAGTATGAGAGTGACGGGACGTTACAACATGTTGCTCAGCAAAAACGCGTGTACACCTTCCTTAAAGACCGGCAACGCTCCTGTGATCCTCTGGTATGGCCAGTAATCACTTAACATGAAACCCTTATGCTCATTTGTATCTCCTCGTGCATCAAAAAAGAAATACTTTGAGCTTTTATCAGAAACACCAAGAACTAAGAAGAGATTGAGCCTTTTACAATCACTTTTAAAAATGATTTGTTGATAGTAAAAAATAAATTAAATAAAACTAATGTTTAAAAGATATGCTTTAAAATTATTCATAATAATAATAATCAAATATCAAATAAAATTTCGATACATTTTTTTAAGGTTTTATTTAAATACTAACTTACCCATCAAACTTTATATTACCGATATTAAAATCGCGATACAAAAGTAACTGTTGATCGTAGAGGGGTGAAAATTTAAAGTTTTAAGTATTTTTTTAGAAAAAATGTCATAAAAATTTAAAAAAAAATTTCGTGTGGACCCCCCCAAAAAATTAAGGGGAATGAAAAAGAGATGTTGTCCGATTCTCAGACCTATTATGCATTAAAAATTTCATGAAAATCGGTCAAGCCGTTTCGGAGGAATTCATAGTTTAACACCATGACACGAGAATTTTATATATTAGATAATATATATTTACACGTATAAAATCTTCGTATATTATATATCTAGTATCATACTTGATGTAATTAAATGCGTGCAATTAATAGCATTTAATCACAGTAATTAAACAATCACTATACACTATCAGAAGCTAAATTAACACGGCTTGTATATTGTTGGCGTTTAATTGTAACAATTATTCGAGAGTCTTTGTAACTGCACCCATTATTTACATGTACGAGATTATCTCGAGACTTATCTCAAGATAATGTGGTCAGTGGCGCTACTCCACGGTCGATGACGTTATACATCTTGATACTTCGGAACTGTATAAAAATATGGAGAGGTTTCAACGAGGCCCGTAACGGTATAGATATTGCAGGCTACTAAAATCATGGAGCTCTCATTATTAATATTTTTTAATGATAATAAGTGACAAGACGAAGATGGTAATTGATACGCCCTGCCTATTACAATGCAGTCCCGCTCAGGATTCTTGAAAAACTCAAAAATTCTGAGAGAGCAACTACAATTGCGCTCGCCACCTTGAGACATCAGATGTTAAGTCTCATTTGACCTGTAATTGCACTAGCTACGGCGCCCTTCACACCGAAACACATTAATGCTTACACATTACTGAATCACGCCAGATAAAGGTGCTGTTGTGGTACCCATAATGTAGCTGGGATCCTGTGCAAAGAAGCCTCCCTCTGGAAAATGCCCTTAGTAGCTTCTTACGACACCCAATACACCTATTATTACGTAATCACTATCGAAAGTATAATAGAGTTCGCCCGTAGATCGTAATTTTAAGTAGGATTAATAGTAAGGAGAGAAAAATTATATCTTAAATCGTTTTGTAATGAATTTCGTCGCCTGAGATTTAATTCTGCATTTATACTTATAAAAATGTATAAAATTATCTAAATTAATAATTGTTATACTAGTTATATTGTTCTTCCTATAAGCTTTCTGCACTTCTTTCTCTTCTTTGTAAATTTGCCAAAACTCTCCGTGCGAGAATATCGTTTAAAGAATTATAAAATACAAATGCTGACCTGGCAAACGTTGTTTTGCTATATATATAAAAATATATAAATAGTATGAATGTCATTGACTGAATAATTTGTATTGAGAAAATAACGGTATTTTTAAGTCTAATAATAAAGGTGTCGGATAAGTGATCACCAACAAATAAATCTTGAAACCTTCTCCGAAACACGATGCCTCTTATGATATAAGTATTATTCCGATCGGTTCAGTAGTTTTTCCAGTTATATCAAAAGAAAAAACGGCATTCCATTTATAAGTAAACATAGGATATGGTTTATAATATTATGAATTCTAAAATACCTTCAGACGGAGTGTATAGAGAGAGCCTACCTGTTATATAACTCTATATACTGATTTACTATTTCAAGTTGATTAAATATTATTTAAATGACATTATTATGATTTATATCGTCCTGTTTAGTGTCTGTACAATAAATAAACAACACGATTTATTAAATCAAATCAAAATCACTTAATTCATGTAGGTCAAGGGAATGACACTTATTAATGTTAAAAGTTTTATTTTCTTTTTATATTTATCACCACTTCGTAAAAGGTTGAGTTTGAATAAGAAGAAGTGGCAAGATCTAATTGGCACTCCTTTAAATCAACATTTACAACTTCATCGTTTTAGAAACAATTTCAACTACAACATACTTGTGTCTGTGTATATCAAAAAAGTAAACGTAAATTAATACAAGAGTTCAAAATCAAATTCAAATATTTTTATTCAAAATAGGATTTATAATCACTTATTGAACGTCAAAATCTACCACCAATTACTGCGTAGACCAGAGAACCAGTTATTGCGTAGAGTAGATGCATCAATTCACGCATACCGTAAATAAATTATGGTATTCTGTGAGTATTTCATTAGCGATTATAAAAAATATAATAACTTTAATTTTAAAAACATGATATCGATATTTAAATAATTCTTGAGTGTTAATAAATTAATAGAAAGTAGCGAAGGAACAAACGGTATGTGCAGTGTTCGAACGGGACAATAGTTACCAGCCACCACAACTATTTCTGCCGCAAACTGTCGGATTTTTATACTGTGGTATTTCGATTTTAAAGGTACAAGCACATATTATATTGTAGGGGCAAGATATTTTATCTCGATTCACATATCAAATACACAGGCATATCCAAATTGCTGTTTGGTTTTCGAACAAAAATCATTGAGCTAAGTGTAAAGCATTGGAAAACACTTAAAATTGACGTATTTCACGTTTTCATTTATGTTGTTGAGAAAATCAATAATTTTCTCTAGTAGAATGAAAATCATAATATAGAGCTTTAAGTTAAATGGCCTTTTTAAAGCAAAAATATAGAAAACGCATAAGTAAGCATCGTAACCAATAGTGGTTTGCAACTTTTATTTTACTTCTTAAATATTACTCTTAATAGTCATTATATTAATAATAGAAATAAGGGATAGAGGCTTCATAAGATACATAATAGCTTTAAGGGTAAATGTATACACTTTTATAATAAAGTCCCAGCCACTGTTCAGACATTATCTATAAATAAATTTAAATATTTCATTAAAAAATTGCTCAGTCGTAAATCCTACTACTCCACAGCTGAATATCTAAGTGATCGGACAGCCTGGGACTAGATTATTTTACAGCAATAACGATGACAGTACAATATTATACATTTAATTAAAAATAGCCCAAAAATAATAAAATACTGGCAAAGTTTATCGCGCCGCTTCTTCTCTCTTGGGGTGCCATTTATTTCCGAAGCGGTGGTAGTATTAGAATTGACATCAAATAGAAATCTAAAAATTTTCAATTTTGCGAAAATAAATGACTTTTATGCCTTTTAATTACCAAAATATTCAGCGTAAGCAAAGTCAGGCGACAAGGCCTATAGAAAATTGAAAGCTAAGTAAACTACAACATGTCATTTTAGATTCTAACAATATCCCACGGAACTAAGGCCTTAATTTATTCTCGTGAAAAGGTCAGTTAATTCAAAACATCCGTGCTCAAAGCACGCGATCCTAACAAATTATTATGTCTAGCCTATTACAAGGTGCGGACTTAGGGCTGCCAGCGATGAAATTTACTCTTCGATTTATTTCAGACGAGTTGCAACACGCGACATTGCTTACACTTCGCAATCTGATCATTAAAGCGTATATTGTTTAAAATTTTCACGACTAATGACTGAAAGATGTCCCATATAGCCGAATGGTTAATGACCCTGACTACTAAGCTTAATCCCGGGTTCGAATCCCGGTAGATGCAATCATTTATATGTTGAATAGGGATGTTTGTTTTTGAGTAATGGATGGTTTTTCTCTATTTATTTATGTTTTAGTAAGTATATTGTATTAAATATATTGTTGTCTTGTACCCATAGAGCCTATGCCTAGTTTGGGGCAAGATAATTTGTGTAAAAGTGTGTCAATTCAAATTCAAATTCAAATATTTTTATTCAAAATAGGATTTATAATCACTTATTGAACGTCAAAATCTACCACCCATTTAAAAGAGACTGCCTCAGACCTGAGAAGAATGGGCGCAAGAAACTCAGCAGGCTTTTTTTTATATAAAATATGGATTACAATTTAATATCGTACAAGAAACATTAATAATTAAAGAGCCTGAGGGTGTTCGCTTTAATCCCAGTCCGTGGTGTCATTAAGAAAATCGTTTATGCTATAATAACCTTTCCCACACAAACGTTTTTTAACAATTCTTTTAAATTTCGTAACACATTTGTTTTGTACATTTTCTGGGATCATATTGTAGAAGCATATATATCGCCCAACAAAAGACTTACTAACTCGACCCAACCGAGTAGTAGGCATAACAAGTTTATGTTTGTTCCTCGTGTTAACATTATGAATGTCACAGTTTCTTTCTACTCAATATTATTATATCATGGGGTTTATTTAAATGCGGAATATTATTCATTTTTAACATTAAAACTTAGTGAAGTTCCCGTCAAATATCTCTGCAGCCCTAATGATTAATACAGCCAAATTAACCAAACCAACAGGATTTTATTTGCGGTATGTAAGTACTAAAAATATAAACATTCATTTATGTATTATAAAGTTTATAAAAATATATTTACTATAAGTTATTTTATTATCAAAAGCAGACTATTAATTATTAATATTTATTCGTACTTATAGAAACGATGACAACCCTAGGTGAAGTGTCAAATGTCAGTCAAGAAGAACAGAGACATCAAATTGTCAATCATCACGAATCGAAAGTGAGTGTCGAATTATAATCTTATTGTAGACCTTACACACTTGTAATACGGACTGCGTGGTTGAAGCGTCAAATTACTGTTATATATAAAACAAAAGATAGATTAAATTTATTTGGTACACACTTTCGTTTTATTAACAGTTTTTTAGGTAATCAACGCCTTGGTTTAGCATTCAGGAGATAATAATACTTTCTCCCAAATACTGTATATTTGTGGAACGGACTTCCTATCGCAAGGTTTCTATATGCCAACTGTACTTGCATTGAATAATTGTCAATTTTATTACTATAAGGGAGTTCAGCTGTTGGTACGCCCTGCCCATTGCAATACAGTGTCGCTCAGGATTCTTGAAAAATTCAAAAATTCTGAGCGGCACTACAATTGCGCTTGGCACCTTGAGTCATAAGATGTTAAGTCTCATTTGTCATAGTCAGAAAAAGGCGCCATTGTGGTACCCAAATGGTTTCTGGTTCTGCACTCTGAGTACCACGTACCACTAAATTGAGGAACGAATTAGTTTCCTGCGGTGTTTCCAGATCGATCGAACATATATCAACGACTTTTATGTAACCTTCAAGTCATTTGTTCCCGTTATCAATAAGAATTTGCACATTAAGACTTTTTTCAAAATGATTCTACTTTTAAACAATTTGTTATTTTAGAGTTATATCTCTCACTTCTGAGACTAATTATACGAGTTAAATTTGTAACCAAAATTTATGAACGATACGGGACTCGAACCCGTGACCTCTTGGGTTCCATCCGTGCGCTCTTACCTACTGAGACAACTGGTTCGGAAATCTTGGAATGTCTTGTTGAACTCTCAGCTTGTGGCTCCATCTGCAGGATCTACTTTACAGTTGATATCCTGCTCAATCCCAATAACTGCATATTAGGAAATTTACTGAAGATGTCGCTCTTTCAAATCGCTCTACGGAACCCGTATTCGTATCCGTACCCGTACCCTGTTTCGGGTTCAAGTACCGCATCGTTCGTAAATTTTGGTTACAAATTTGATTCTACTTTTACTAATTTTATTGTCAGTAAAATAAATACATTTTTGTTAGTTATTAAATTAAATTATTCATTAAATCCATTCCCAATAAACTTATATAATGTAAGTATATATTTTCTATTTTTTAGTATGGTTTTCTTTTAAAGCTTGTTTTTATCTATAATTATATATAATTTCAAATTCAAGGATAGTTTTTTATATAAAACAATGACTACATAAACAAATACTAGTTATGGATGTAAAATCTCAAAGAAACAAGCAAACGTACATGTACTGAATTATACGTTTGACCTCTCTTCCGTCGGGTAGTCGGTTATTTAGTAGTTTATTTATTTAAAAAAAAAACTCTGTTTACCTCTTCCGAGCAAGAAGGTTGTGTATGTTAAGTTTTTAATCACAACAGATTAAAAAATACCAGAGCTATGTAATTGTAAACGCTACTAAGATGTAATCATGTTCTTATATAGAATCAACTTTCGTCTCGTTAACACACGTTAATGCACCTTATTGCGATGTTATAAGGCTCATTTTCAAAGAACACGTATAAATTCCATCGTTATGCACCAAAAATCACTCTCAGATGAATGCTAATGTAATTATATATTAATTGAACATAACATTGCTATGGGCTCCATGCAATTTACATCTACTGTTAGAATATTTTATTAAGATTCAAATTATTCGTTAACTTTGGGCGGATTCGACCAATCACAATGTTAAACAAGTATAATAACTACACAGGGATAATTAAACACCTTGAATTTATCCCTTGGATAATTTCGATTCCGTTTTTCCAACGTACTTGCGGGTACGGAATCTCGTTATTGTTTTCCTATGGCTTTAAAGCACTGACCTCTACTATATACCACTGGACTGGCGGCTGTCAAAGTGCTTTTATGCCTGTTTGATATTCGCCATTTTGGCGCTGTTGGCCATGTAGCGGCCAGTCTGACATGACAATCTCAGCAATTATCGATAGATGGTGGGAAACTATTTACAAAAAATTTGTATACTTTATCAAGTCGATTCTTGAAGTATAAATAACATGGAAAACGAACGAAATTAATTCAAAATGCAAAAATACTTCAGAGTATTGTACGTTCCTTCGCGTATTACTATTATACGTCAAAATAGTTCTCTGGACGGTCGCGAGTGGAGCTTCAAATAGGCAAAAAAATTTGTTCTCAAACATATGGAACAGCCTATCTAGTGGTATTTATACAGGCCAGTGTTTAAAAGTAAATGATGAACGAAGGTATAAGCCGATAAATGTTATTTTCTATTGTCATATTATTCCTCTTGCTATTCTACGTTTGTAGAAAGAACAATGTTGTAAAAATCTTGCACAGGTGGCTTTGACATTTAATTATTAAATAAAGAATACGGCTGTATGGCCTTGAACCCTTTGCCTGTCCTAATAATGGACGTAGAAACCAAAAAAATTAACGAATGTCGCAAACGTCAGAAAATTTTAGGAACCAATTGCGCGCGCATCTTAAAATTTCACTCACATAATTTTTTCATAACGCGCCTAAAGAAAGTTTGAAGTTATACTTCAAAAGTAATTCCAGATATTAAGCTATTGAGATCGTTCAAACAATGTGAGGTCATAGTTTACAGTGAAAACGTGATTCATAACAGCACAGCTAGATCAAATATTGTCATAAATGGTTTTAACTTAACCGCATTTTCCATGAATACATCTGTATTTCAAACATTTGAAGAATAATTCTTAATTCTTTGTTTAAATTCTTCATTCATTTCAATAGAATAGAATAGCTAGATTTACCATAGTGAGTGCAAAAACATAACTAAAATACATACAATCCAAGACAAGAAGTTGTTTTTAAAATTTACATTAACAATTACTGCATTTTTTCACATTTTTTCCATCTCTGTATTAAACTTTACTTTGGTAACTAAGTGTTATTAATACTCAGATAAATAGTTAATATATTACTATCAATAAAATGAGTAACAAAAATTAACTCAGATGTTAGATGCATAGTAGCCCAAGAACCAACCTTCCTTTAGAAGTCGGTTAGAATTAACATTAACAATTACTGCATTCTTCCACGTTTTGTCTATCTATTTTATTAATCTACATTTTAAGTACTTAGTATTATATATACTCAGATAAATTGTTAATATATTACTGAGAACCAAATTAGTTTTAGATCCAACCTTCCTTTTTAGAAGTCGGTTAGAATTTACATTAACAGTTACAGCTTAGCTAACACCTCCAAGCATGCAAAATTCGTTTTATCTCTAACCGGCATTACGTTTCAAGAGAAGTTCTAGATTCGCTTCAAGTTGAGACGCCCGCATTGAGTCACGTCGCACTTATTTCCATTTGCATTCATTTCCTGTATCATGAAACATTAATTTAACTTATCGCCAATACTAGTGATTTGCTTGGCCGTAATGGAAGTAAATGTTAAAATTCTTGGCCGCTGTAAAGTAACTTGGCGTTATATTGTAGACATGTTTGAGATATTTTTTTATGGAAAAGTAGAAAAAGCGAGCGTAGCGGTCGCCTGATGTTAAGTGATCACCGCCGCCCACATTCTCATGCAAGAGGATTCACAGGAGTGTTGCCAGCCTTTAAGAAAGGTGTGCGCACTTTTTTTGAAGGTAGCCCACACACACAACGGCACAAGGAAGCTCATTCCACAACTTTGTTTTACATGGAAGTTAAGGAACTTAAACCGCATTGTGGAGGAATACCACACATCCAAGATGGTGTATGGAGTTGTGATTTAGTATTAACTGCGGAAACTCTTCCATAACCTATAGCTATATGATAAGCATTACAGCATGTGCAATTAACAACTAGACTCCCAAACCCCTATTAAAATGTCCGAGCTGCGTACATATACATATTATTATTTTATTCGCATTGCCATCATTTTCCAAACCATTACTGCACAAGTCCCTCAATATCTGGAGCGTTGTAAGCGTACGTATCAATATAATGTGTATATATACTTGACAGTCGTCCGTCGTTCACTACTTTCATATTGAAATTTCTTTGGTTTAAACAATCCGGCTCGAAGGACCATGAAAAGGGGTACACTTAGGGATAGGATATGTAGTGGTTTTCATATTTGTTTATCTATAATATTAAACTAAACTATAACACTTCTTAAATTACTATAACAATTTAATGGTTACAATAGTTACTCAGACTAGTATTCGGATATCGACGAATTGTTAGTGGTAACCGGGACCTGTATACAGATATCAATTCACACCTTAGTGTGATAACGATAGATATTTATATAGGAAATAACACTGTCGACACAGACGTCATAGAACCTGCACCAGAGTTTTGCATTCAAAATAGTTCTAACCAATAATTATCCTGCGGACATATTCTGCGATAAGGTACAGATTTGCATTTTAGCGCCACATCTGGGTATTTCTGTCTGTCTTGTCTGGGCAATTCATAATAGTTAAATATAAAATTTTTGGAGTTATATTTGTTTTATACGACTAGTTTTCTCGTACTTAAAAGGATTTGCAAATAATTTTTACACTAAGCCCTTTAGCTTCCTGTAGTAATTTTTCCATGTAGGTAAGACATCCAGTAAATTCTCTGCTGAAGGGAAAATGAGCGGAGGTGATAACTTACTTTCAGATGACTCTCCACGAAAAAAGGAGGGATCTATGTTGATTACAGGGTTAGTCTAAGATTTATTTTCGTTGACCAGTGATCACATAGTGTTTCAAAAAACTGATTAAAATAAAGGTTAAATGAGTTTTATATATCTAAGTTTATATAAATAACAAAGTCTTACTTCTGTTTTATTTGTATTTAATGAAAGTATATACGGTATAATAGTCACATATATTAAAATAAATATTAACATTCTACTGTTATTCATGCATATTTGATATAATTAAGCGTCCTTCGAGAAAATAATGCTAACTGTAATTTGCCACATAATATAAAGAAGTTACGAAAAGTCTCGAATCAGTAAGGTCAAAGTTATTACTGGCAATAAAGTAATCATTCTATTAAACGATGCATCATTCAGTACATACATACAATATAGTGGCGTATAGACAATGTGTGCGAGAGAGAAAAAAAAACTCTAACGGAGATACACCAAGTTTTTTTATGAAAATGATGCGATGAGACGAGCAGGAAGTTCAGCTGATGGTATTTGATACGCTCTACCCATTACAATGTAGTGCTGCTCAGGATTCTTTGAAAACCGAAAAATTCTGAGCGGCTCTACAATTGCGCTCGTCACCTTGAGACATAACATGTTAGGTCTCATTTGCCCAGTAATTTCACTAGCTACACCACCCTTCGGACCGAAACACAATAATGTTAACACATTACTGCTTCACGGCAGAAATAGGCGCCGTTGTGGTACCCATAATCTAGCCGGCATCCTGTGGAAAGGAGCCTATTAATAATAATAAAGGAAAAAGGGAAGTCCTTCAAATAGCATTAACTAAAATGCTAAATAAATACATTTTTGATTTTGATTTGATTTGATTTCAGTACGCTTTATAGATGTCAGCCTTAAATGTCTCGCATTTGATTTTAGACAGAAATTACAAGGAACCATACCACATTAAAGTTCCTTTTTTTAATAATCATCAGCCTTCTATGTAACGTTCTCTATAACTATGATTTCATATACGATATTAAAGTAATTTCTAATCAAAATACTTGAAACCTGTTATTAATAATAACGTCACAGAGTAGAGAATAGGGATAGATACTTATGTAGATAACAAAGAATATGTATATTATTAATGATTTCAATTCTGGCGTACGGTTCTACGACCATGAGTTTTTACTTCGATTATTTTTATTAAAATTAATTTGCAGTCTAACGGTAATCAGAATATATGCACAAAGTAGAATACACGTGTCATAATCATGATAAATGTACGAGCACAAAACACCAAATCACAATGCATTAACAAACCGACGAAATTTTAAATCGATTACTAACTCAGTTACCGTTGCATCGGCAATCGATTATAGAATCGCTTTACGCATATTTCCGCGAAAGTGTTTCAGACTTATGACATCGAAAGTGATTATTTGGGGAGACATCCGATTTGATAAAATTCATCGTATTTTTTTTATTAACTATTACTCTTTAATAGATTAAAACGCGTGTTTTATACTTATGTAAAAATTGTCACTCTATTTTAATATAAGTTTTTTGTGTACAAGTTTATTTGTTTGTATATTAAGATTTACTGGGTACCTTAGCCGTCAATGAGTTATATTATTTCCACTTTAAAATATATATAAATTGAACAATATTATATATAAGCATAAATAAAATATATGTAAGGGTATCTTAATCCGATAATGGACCCCCTATATTTTCCTCTGCGAACATCTGCCTGTCTTTGTATCGAGTAACGTTGACGCCATTTTGTTAAACTTTATTACTGCCGCCATTTTAATTATTAATTGTATAGTCTATCTACCCGAGACAGATGGCGTTGGCACGATAAAATCAATTGCGATAATTGTAAAACATTATGAGCATAGAGTAGGGATACTTAGTAAGTGTTTTAGAGGACATTTTTCGATACAAAATTTCTTAACTCTTTTGTGTTTGGTTTTTTGACCCTAGATCAAAATTATTTTCAAATAAAGATCTATATCATCATTATCTGTGCTTCTCCATTTTGGATTTTCTCATCTTTTTGTTTTTGGAAGTGTCAGAGTACCTACTAATTATTAGCCTGAGGGTGGTCGCTCAGTCATTTATATACCAAACCAAGGTTTTGTACAATTGTTTAGAGTTTCGTAACACATTTGTTTCGTACCAAACACATGTACTGGGATCAAGTTATAAAAACCGAGTAGTGGACATAATAAATTTATCTTTATTCTTGGTATTAATATTATGGTTAACACAATTCATAGAAAATTCGCTAATGGCATTAACACAGTTGCTTGAAAATTCGCTTATGTGCCTATGTACAATACGCAACATTATCCACAATATATTGAGATGCAACAGTTAAAATATTTTTTTCATTTAATTTTTCTCTTAACCATCCTTTGCATAATATTTTCTGCAACCGCTAAACCATTCTGTTTTTATATCTTGGGATCCCTCACCAGCACCATAATCTGACTCTTACACAAATAGAATAGAGATGTAATTGGTTTGGTAAGTAGTTCGTTCATGAATCATTTGCAATTGAAAATTCTTCCGCAAATTAATTACCTAAGAACAGGTAATTAAGATGTATATAATCCAAGTAAGGAGCTATTCTGGCTACTCGATACACTTCTTGTGATTTATTCCGTGGGAACTGTATAAAGCTACGTATACTGTGTTAAAACCAGAATTGAAGTGGCTCAAAGCACCTTTAGTAAAATGAAAAAAGTACTGTGCAACCGTGATCTTAAGATTTCCTTGCGCACTCGTTTACTGCACTGTTACATCTGGCCCATACTTCTATACGGATGTGAGGCGTGGACTATAAAAGAAGACCTCAGAAAACGTATAGAATCTTTTGAAATGTGGGCATATAGACGTATGTTGGCCATAAGTTGGACCCTTTCACAAATGTGGAAGTGCTGCGCAGCGTAAAATAAAAACGCGAACTTATGCAAACTATCAAGATGAGGAAAGTCGCATATTTGGGGCACGAGAGGTACAAACTCCTACAACTCATCATGATGGGAAAAGTTGCCGGAAGAAGAGGCGTAGGTCGCAGAAAAAAGTCTTGGCTGCGCAACATCCGAGAGTGGACTGGCATCGCGAGTGCGGCAGAACTATTTCGCCTCGCGAAGGACAAACAATTGAAACTACAAAGCTGACTGCCAACCTTCGCTAGTCGGAGAGGCACGCGAAGAAGAAGAAGAAGAAGAATACTGTGTATTGTCACATAATATACCGGATGTAACCAGACAACATTCGAATTCAGAAGGGTTTCGTAGAGCTGTCAATAACTGAATCATAGCTATGGTCATTGTAGCAAGAAAGAATTTGCTTTTAGTTTCAAGTTTATTGCTTCCGTTAAGGCTTGGTCTCCGCTGGGCTCCAACTAGATACCATAGGCGTAGTCGCAAAGTGCTGCAACTAATACTACAGTGGGCGTACTCGAGTGAGTCTCGAATAATGTGACGTTTACTTGCCACATGTTTTGTTAAACTTTGCTAATAATTGAAATCTAAATGCCGGAAGAAATAAGAAAGACACTGGGATCACATAACATCAGTCAGTATTTTGTATTTTATTAATTTCAATGTAAAATAACACGAAGCGTATGTTACAAAATTTTAAAGATGCCATTGAGTGTCACGATGCCACGCACACAAGCATCTAATTGTCGCCCTAATAAAAAAGCTATTGTTCTTAGGTAGTGCGGTATCTAGTTAGAGCACAGCGGAGAGCAATCCTTAATCTAAGAGTAAAAATATAAAATACATAAATCATTTATCCCAGAAACTCTGCTTCATGTTTAAAAGTTTAATTATTATATTTTTTATAATCGCAAGTAAAATGTTCGCAAAATACCTTCATTTATTTACGGTGTGCGTAGATTGATTCATCTAATCAATAACTCTTGTTTTTACGCATTAACTATCAATTTACATTTACTTTCTTGACTTACTCGTGTAAGGCATTGACTACTTGACGTTTGAGTATTTTTTGTTGCATCAATTTACATATGATGGACTTGAAATTATTTGTAAAAATATGAAGCTGTAAATGTTGATTTTAAAAAGTTGCAATAAGTTCTTGCCACTTCTTCTCATTAAAGCTCGGCAGTGGCGGTACATATAAAAATAATAGAAAACTTTTGACATTCATAAGTGTCAATTCCTTGACGTGAATAAAGTGATTTTGATTTGATTTAAAATGACCTAAAGTGACGTATCCGATACGACTACGATTATGTCTCGCGACTCCCCACCCCGTTTTAAATTAGAATATCTGTGCCTGAATAATTTATCCAGTACAAGGTAATGAAAGTTACTATTATTAGATATTTAAGGCAATAATACTCTGTACTATTATGTACTCTGTGGCAATACTGTCTCGTAATAAAACCTATTTTGTATCTTTAGTAGACAATAGCTAGACAGCTACAACTACCTTGTCTGGCAAACGATGTAGTAATGAAGCACAAATGATATGTGAAATAGTATTGAGTAGATTATAGTGCTAATCTAAGACTAGAGTACTCCTAAGAATGTAATAGAAAGAAAAAAAATTTGAATAAATGTGTTATAACATTCATGACTCGGAAACAAACATCCATATCGGTAATGGACCCCGGGACCCTCAAAAAGAGAGAGATCTCAGTAGGAAAGATCACTAACCACTGAGCTATACGAGTCGTACCTAAAACACCATACTTTCACAATTAAAAAAAGTAGTGATGCAATTGATAGGATAATTCATTACTATTAAGTTATCAAAAAAAATATCTTTCAGAAAACAATTAAATTATACTAGAAAAAAAATGTTCTCCGTATAATCCAATCGCAACTGTTTGTAAATTTCATTTAAAAAAAGTAAAAGGAGTTCTTTTATAGGATTTCACTTTTACTTATTCTTATACCTATATAGCATACATTATTTACTCAAATTCAAATATTTTTATTCAAAATAGGATATAATATCACTAAAAAAAAATACCACACATTCGAAATAGCGTGCCTCAGATCTGAGAAGAACGGGCGCAAGATTCCAGCGGGCGTATTTTTTCCCTTAATTTAGTTACATTATAATATAATGTAGTATATAAAATAGTAATAGAATCGAGATGCGTTACTAATTTTCCGGTAGGTGCTTGCTCTAAGTTAGAGGGTCACAAGTTGGTTCGGGAGTACGTAGTAACAAATTCAAATATGTGCTATTTGAATTTGTTACTACGGTAACTTAATTTTTTTATGACAATAAGGGACGAGACAAGCAGGACGTTCAGGTGATGGTAATTGATACGACCTGCCGATAACTCAATGCATTCCTGCTCAGGATTCTCGAAAAACCCAAATTTCGTAGCGGCACTGCAATTGCGCTCGTCACCTTTAGACAAGATGTTATGTATCATTTGCCCAGTAATTTCACTAGCTACGGCGCCCTTCAGGAAAAGGCGCCGTTGTAGTACTCTTAATCTAGCCGGCATCCTGTGCAAAGAAACCTCCCACTGGTGAAATGTTGCATATAAAGCAGATTATATAATGGACTAATGAATCACATGAAGATTAATTAATAATGCTCAGCATACATTTATCCAAATAATTAATTTATTATAAACGTTAAGTAGATGATTTCAAATCCTGTTTTGAAAAAAAAATTTGAATTTGAATTCCAAAAGGAACTCCAACTTTTTAAAAACCATTTATAGTATTAATTGAAACAATTAGAAGTATTATGCGACCAGGAACAATAGCGTTTTGTCTAACAGCTAATATGCTGTGTGTATAATACTGCAGTGATCATTGTTTGGCATATTGTTGGGGATGTATACGTCCCACTTTTATTGTTTAATTTTGTCTGGCTGCCGTCTGACCCGACAGGATATCCCTTGATACAAATACAGCACGTATACTTGTATTATTTGTAGCATACAATAAAATGATGAGATCTCAATTCGAGTGGCCGGTGAGTTGTTTGTCTATAATCTACTTAGATTTTTCTAACATATAGTAAAGAAAAAAAATACGATAAAAATTGGGAACTAAGTTTAATTGGTTAAATAAATATTGTACCTAATTTAGTTTGCCTGTTGGTAGAAAACAGATTTTTTATTAATAATAGTTATAATATTGAAGTTAAATTCATGTACTTATAGTCGGCTTAAAAGATTGAAATATGGTAAATACTAAAATTAATTTAAAATCCTTTCAAAAATAGATTTTTATCCGTTACTTTATTTACTGTTTAATTATTTATTTATAAAGATGTGGTATACTTATTTTTACACTTGATTTGATCTTATTACAAGATTGAATTTTTGTTTCAATATTACCTTTTTTAGTCCTGAATTAAAAATATAATTTTAGAAGTTCTAAAGGTGTGGGCGAATTTTCATTGATAATTACTAATAATAATTTATTAAATTTGGAACGAATAGATATTATAAATTTCAATAGTTAGAAATTAAATTCTAAATAGGAACTCATAAAATATTCCTTAAATTTTGGAATACGGATTTAAGTAATTATTCAGTCTATGTATTTTTAAAACAAAATGTAAACTCTTTTTATATCCCGAATTGAACCATTATTCGCCTAAGGTTTTAACTTTTATTATTCTAGAAATAAAAAATACAAACAACTTACCACTTCGCAGAAATACAAACGGAGAAGCACAAAATTAAAAAATATAATTTTAAATTTCAAAAATGGAATTCCACCTCAGAGCCACGCACGTACGAGTGAGTAGATAAAGAATGTTTGCGTGTAAGCATAACGCGCGAACGACCGCGGACACGACGCACGAGTGACTTGTCGCGTCTCGTGCGCGCGTTTATACCTTCATTCAAGGGCTGAACTTTCGCTTGGCAAAGGGTTGATCGCACCCTATACAGTCTAGTTAACAAGTACAATACAAGTTCTTTGTTCGCGGGGTATATGTTCCGTAAATATGCCGCGAATACTGAAACCGTGAATATGGAATTGTAATTTATATGTTCCTAGGTGACAAAAAAAGAACAAATTTGTTTAAAAAATCATTTTTATTGAAGTTTTTGACCATATTGATTAATTATTACTTTCAGACTAAGGTACCTAATGGTTTAAAGAATTTTGTAATTTTTCCTTGCTAGGCAATATTTAAGGCGCCTTTAATTGGTTGTAATAAGGTCTATTTTATTATTATTAGTTCAATTGACGTCGCGTTTACAAAGGATATTGGACTGGATTGCTATTGGATTGCCATTTTATTATTATATATAGTACCGAAGTAGTTTAGCCGCGAATATAGCAGTTTGGTCGCAGTTAAACGAGAATGAAAGAAGCGCAGATAAGGAGCTAAAGTTAGTAAGTATTTAGTTTACTATACTAAAATGTGTTGATTCTCAAGAAGCTTTCGCTTGTATTTTTAGGGGCTTTATTGATTAAACACTCATTCCATTCGGAATGACATCTAGAAGAATGTATCGAATGTATGTACTAGTATGTATGCACATAAAAAAACTGCAAATGTTATTAATAAATTAGGATGAAAAAAAGATTAATGTTTCGTTAATCATTGAAATGCTATTAATTTTGAAAAAGGGAGGAAATTTCCAATACAAATTTTTAGACTCTCGGTAGGTCTATTATTATATTTTATAATAATTGGGCCATTGCTAAAAATTTTAAGGAGCTTTATATCGTTAAATTATATGGGATTATATATTATGTTCTGAGGTGACAAAAAAAGACCAATACATAAAATAAATATTGAAGTTTTTGATTCGAATATCGATTAATTATTATTTTCAGACTAAGGTCATGAATGCTTTAAAAAATTGCAGTTTTTCCTTGCTTCGTGGGAAGGCTTTATACGGGGTCAACATATGTTGAGTGATCACCGCCGCCTACATTCTCTTCCAACACCAGAGAAACTACGGAGCATTGCCAACCTTGTAAGACATCGAATAAACGTTTTAGTATTACGATTTCGAGAAGCATATTTTAGTACGTAGCGAGCGAGTATCGAACCGGGGGTCCGTGGTGCTAACACAAATCACTTTGAAAGTTAAAGTTCTTCGTGACGACGATGCATGATGATAATGTTTTTCGGGGCTAATTTGCCCCTGAATCATGTTTTTATATATCCTTTTATACTTATATGTAAATTAATCAATTAATATTTTTTTACAAGTTTATATCGCGTCTAACTAAAAACTAAATTTTAACATAAGTTTTTTTTCCGAAAATTAACTTTTTTTATTATTATTTTTACATGATCAACGGATGTGGAATTAGATGTATTAAAAAGATAAATTCTCACTAGTCCTGGAGAGTAGCTCTAAAATGTCTAAAGTTCTAATGCATAAGAACCCTTAGGTTATTATTTTATTGCATAAATACATGTGGCGGCGACGTGGGGCGGGTCGTTCCCTTCCCTAAAATATGGTCGAGGGAGGCGATGGCTGGTCCATGCGTCATGCTCACATAATGCCTCTATTTATTAACGGTATGTGTGGATTGATGCATCTACTATAGTCAATAACTCTTGTTTATAAGTATTAATTTACTTTTTTTTTATTTTTTTTGACTTACTCGTGTAAGCCTTTCAGTTTTTGACATTTGAGTATTTTTGTTGCGTCACTTTGCATATATTGTAATTGAAATGATTTGTAAAACAATTAAAAAGTACATCTTGACTTAAAAGAGTGGCAATGAGTTTCTTGCTACTTCTTCTCATTAGCTCAACCCTTTACGAAGTAGCGGTAAATTCAATAAGAAACAATAATTTTTTTTTTGACATTCATAAGTGTCATTTCCGTGACCTACATGAATAAAGTGTTTTTGAAATTGAGTTTGAATATAAACATCCATGACTCGGAAACAAACATTCATATTTACCATATAAATGTATGCACCTACCGGGATTCGAACCCGAGACCTCTATACTTACATAATAATTTATAATTATATTATTTATTATAAGATTTAAGTAACAACCTAAGCTGTTCTCAAGTTAAACAATTTCAATATTAAATAAGTAGTTCAACTTATATTACTTTAAGTTCTCACATCTGTCGGACGTCCCGAGACGCAAACAATTTTAAATTTAATTGTGAATCTTCTGTACTGTACTGGTGAATGAATAAAAACTTTATGACAAGCTCACGTTGTTTTTTTTAAGTTATCTTTATAAAGTAACGCTGAGTATGTAAATGAAAAACAATAAAACATCTTACGATTATTATTACTTAAATGTTTACATAACTTTGTTTTACAGCTATTCAATGTATGATAAAAACGATCTTAAATAGTCAAGCACCTGAAGTTGTTTCTCTGACAAACAAATTATGCTTGAATTGGTTTGCTAAGAGGTAATAAGAGATTGTTGACTTTTTGAATAACAGTATTGGATTCTAGTGTCTTTTCTAACGGCCAAGACTACCCAGACAGAGTGGCTTGATTTATATTGTAGTCTTAGAATATACTAGTATATATATGACTGACAGACCGATAATAAGAGACCAATTTTGATTTGTCAATGTTTTTTTTATATGATCGGGGACATACGGGCAAGAGTCTCACGGAATGGGAGGTGGTGAAGCGCTCATGGACATCCGCAACAACAAGTGTTAAGAGATGCGTTGCCGGCCTTTAGGTGGGAGTATGCTCTTATCTTGAAGGCCCTAAGTCGTATCGGTTCGGGAAAACAGCAGCCGGTAATTTATTCCACAAAGTGGCTGTGCTAGGCAAGAAATTTCTTACAAAACGCACGTTGTAGAATACCAGACGTCAACGTGATGCGGGTGGTATTTTGTATTTTGACGTAAAGTCCGGTGGTGGAAATTGGCCGCTGGAATCAACCCGAACGGCTCCTCTAAGCACTCCCCGTGATAAGTGACGCAAAGAAATATTGAAAGGAACTTATCAAGTTTTAGATAAAAGACAAAATAGCGAAGAATGAAATACAGAAAAAAGATAAACTAAGAATTGCAAAAACTACACAATAGAATTGGGTAGGCCACATATCACGAGCCAGTAACGGAAGATGGAGCAGTATAGCAACAAACTGGTACCCATTAGATACCAAGAGAAGAAGAGGAAGACCTGGTAATAGATGGAAAGACGATCTTTTAAACTACGAAGGAGTTCTATGGGCCCGTACAGCAAACAATAAGGAGGAATGGAAGAAGAAGGGGGAGGCATTTGCCCAACAGTGGCATAAATAATATATTAAGTAAATTAATTAGTAATCGTTTTATAAGTAGGCTTAAATAATCTAGGTATTTTGTATAACTTGTAATTATAAGTAAAGAAATTATCGTATTGTATCTTTTTGCATTAATTCATTAATAAATAGTGCGAATTCAATGACACGTGTACTCTTTAATTACGAGTGGTTTTTAGAAATCCTTGTCAGAAAATGTTTAAAACCACACACATGGGGAAAATTTATTGAAAAATAAAGACTCTTACTGATTTTCTTACAGACGTTCTTCTCAGACATTTCCAATGGTTGAGAAATTTTCCAATACTTGGTAAATTTTGAAACTAAAATGTCATCTAAAGTTCTATTTTAAATAAATATATTAGTATTGAATTTGATCCCTAAAACACTCAGGCAGCCAAAATAATCGAAGTTTTCTGAGAAGCACTTGCTACTTTACTCGATCAAAGGAGAAAAGAAAATGTCTATCTTTTTTTAAATGATCGGTGCTTATCTTTGTGTGGGGTATACTACAAAGCCAAAGCTTCCAAAAAAAAAGACGTGTGGCACTCGGGGACTGCCGCGGTAAAGCTATTGCATAGTATTTTTTATCAACTTATGCAATTATAATTATTTATTTATTTTATTTATGCAGTATATTTTAATAAAATTAATTAAAAAAAAAAGCAAACGAGAAGTGAGTAAAATTTAACTTGCAAGATTTGATTACAGACAGACAACGGGACAGATGAAACTATATAAAAATGCTTGTCATAATAATAAAAAATAAAAAAAAATGTAATAAATGTCTAGACGTACCCCAGGCTCGAACCTGGGACCTTCTGCACAAAAAGCATACGTGATAACCGCTGTTCCACGGCAACTGAAATGACCGTGTCGAAATATCTATATACATCTTGTAAGTAAGTGTTAGGTTTTCTTCGTTACGGAATTTCTGGATTTGGTCTCCACGCTCAAGGCCCGCGATAGAAGCTATGCAATAGCTTAAAAACAACCAAAAAATCATTTTTCAAGTTTTCTTAACATACCCCATATAACTTTCTTGCACTTTGATGATAATAATTAGTAACATGTTCCTTTTAAGACTTACAATTATTATTATCAACATAATTATACTGTGTATAAAGAAACACGCAAGCAGGGAAGCATTTAGCCATAATTAACAACTGTACATCAAAGTTAATCCTTCACGAACCTGCCATAATACACGCACTAAATAATGCTCTAGAAATTTTAATAAGGTGCGTCTATAACGCGCGAGAGTTACGCGATAAAATAAAAATACGTATCTTCTCATTTCTAATGCGTTTCTTATAGCTGATCTGTATCTGTGGATTTCACTGCAGACATGCTATTGTTATAACGGGAAACGTAAGATTCTTTTTATGTCAGCCATCAACAGATGGAGTACACTTCGAAATATATTTATTTACCATAGGGAGTGACAATAACATAACATATTGCAGCAACACTTGCTAAACGTCAGGACGCTTCATCAGTTCGTAGAGTGGCTATGACATGTGGAGAAACTGATAAGAAACTCCCAGCCCATCTTATATATCATATAACAACTTAGCTTACATGATATCTATATATACAGGTGTCCCAAAGTTAGTAACATAGTATTTTAAAAGAAAGGAACAACGTAAAATGAATGTTTTCCTACTTGGATTGGTATGAATGGACCGATTAGATGGCCGGCCAGATCCCCGGACCTTACACCATTAGATTTCTTCTTTTGGGGATACGTGAAAGATATGCTATACAAAATAAATACAAAACGTGGGCGAGTTACAAACAGAATTGTGCCATATCATATAGAGTATTCACCATAAAATTATAAGAAAATCAACAGGCAGCGGACTCATTAAAAGATTGGCGATTTGCGTAAGACATTTTGAGACAGTAGATCACATTTTGAGCATTTAATTAATTAATTTACAAAAAAATACCCACTTAATTGACTACTTTCTTTTAAAATACTATGTTACTTAAGAAGAGTTATTAGTTTTTGGCCATTCTTTCGATTGGCATCATAAAAGTAGGGGTGTTTTTTTTTTACATTTAAGTCGGTTCGATTCCCAGGCGAGGCATGAAATTTTTAGAAAATCTTTGAATGCAGAATTAATAACTTTTTAAAATAACATAGTCTCCTTACAGTAAAATAGCCTATCTTCGATATTTAAGGTACTTTCCCTTAATGTCCCATAACTTTGGGACATAATGAATATCGTCTTTGTTTGAAGCTCTTTCACGCCTAAACTACAGATCGTATCGACATGCAACTACCACCATTCGATGCGAAATTTATCCTAGATGCTTTATGGCTACGTTTTAAAATCCATGGTATCTTCCTTTTTAAATTCGCCCAGCGTAGTGGGCGGGAATGGCAATGGGAATACAACTAGCTGACCCGGCAAACGTTGTTTTGCCAAATAAATTTTTATTAGAGTATGACCGTTTCTTGGACATTGCAACATTAATTTATATTTCTAAAATATAAGATTATTTTTCTAAAATAAACGTAGTCTAAGTTACTCCTTATTACACCAGCTACCTGCCAATAAAATTTCCATCAAAATCGGTTCACCCATCACCCAGAGATTAGCCGGAACAAACAGACAGACAGACAAAAAATTCTAAAATATGTTAATTTGGTGTATACGTTTGGGGAGTGTTCCGAAGAGTTGTTCAACCTCATTCCTGCCGCCGAATTCCATCTTCGCACGACACGCCACAAGTTAGGACATCATTCCCACCATCTGGATGTGTGGCGGTCCTCCACAGTGCGGTTTTCAAGGAGCTTTATTCCACGTACTACAAAGCTGTGGAATGAGCTTCCTTGTGCGGTGTTTCCGGGACGATACGACATGGGTACCTTCAAAAAAAGCGCGTACACCTTCATTAAAGGACGGCAACGCTCTTGTGATTCCTCTGGTGTTGCAAGAGAATGTGGGCGGCGGTGATCACTTAACACCAGGTGACCCGTACGCTCGTTTATCCTCCTATTCCATAAAAAAAAACGTACCGTATATATATTCATATACATTTAGTAAAAAACGGTTATTTCAATATAACAAACATACACTCCAATTTTATTTATATATACCTATAGATTTGAGGTGGTCTGCGCTGAACTAGACAAGAACCATCATTATTGGACGCCCATATAGTCGAATGGTTAGTGAACCCTGACTACTAAGCTAGAGGTCCCGGGTTTATATGATGAATATGGAGGTTTGTTTACGAGTCATGGATGTTTATATGCATTTATGTATGTTTAAATAAGTATACTGTATTAAATATATCGTTGACTTGTACCCATAGTATAGGCTATGCCTAGTTTGGGGCAAGATAATTTGTGTAAAAGTGTGTCAAAGAAGCTCTAATATGTTTATTGAAATTTTGATTCAGTAAGTCCTAGTATACTTTCGGGTATTGTAAAATTTAACAGTAGTTAACTTATTAAACGGCACGTAAAGTTTATTATATCTTCACTCAAATCACAATTTTTCCTATATTTAGTATGGTGGCATATTATAAATTGCTCTAATATGCCACTTTTGGAGCACATATACCATGAATATACACGGCATTTCCCCACAATATCAAACTATGACATAATGCTAGGGAAGTACGTAAAAAAGACCAAATGAGCTGCATTCATTTATTCACTGAACAAACTCCTTTTTATGAAATAGAAATGATCTGACGAGTGTGAGTCATTTAAAAAAAAATAGTCGATGACGTGTGCTGGTTCGCCTGTGTCCTAAAACATTAGCAACGAAAACTATCGCTCGTCAATGAGCTAACTCTTGTATGAGTGCTTGGTTGCCTGGTATACAAGTAAATAGTTTCTTGTGAAACGCGCGATTGTGAAACACTAGACGTCAACTGACTGTCAGACTGATGGGGGGCTCCTTTGCACATGAAGCCGGCTAGATTATGGGTACCATAACGGCGCCTATTCCTGCTGTGAAGCAGTAATGTGTAAACATTACTATATTTCGGTCTGAAGGGCGCCGTAACTAGTGAAATTACTGGGCAGATGAGACATAACATCTTATGTCTCAAGGTGACGAGTGCAATTGTAGTGCAGCTCAGAATTTTTGGAGTTTTTCAAGAATCCTGAGCGGCAAACATCGGGCGAACGTCCTGCTCATCTCGTCCCTTATTTTCATTAAAAAAAAGTCTCAAAAGCTTCAGATAAAAATTGCTGGTACTTTAAGTCATTCTCAATAAAAATATATAATATAATATAATATAATATAATATTGACACAGTTTAACACAAACTATCTAGCCCTAAACTAGGTACAGCCTGTACTATGGGTACCAGACTGTCTATGATATATTTAATCCAATAAATATAATATCTGCATAAAATATAAACATTAGATAATTTATGCGTCTAGATGGCGCCTCTGGTTGTTAGAAAACCTAGTGTGCGAAACAAGCTACGTTTTACAAACGCGATATGTATGGCACTTTGTATGCGTGCATTGCTCAAAATAGAGATTAACTGTCGACATAAATTTTTTTCGACGTTTTCACAGATGTCACAGTCTTTCTAGACGTATAAATGATTTAACAGCATAGATATTTATTGAAGTAGGCGTTGCTTTGCGGAAATCCATAATTATACAAATGATTTTAGTTTTCTTTAGGGTTAATTCCGCCAATATTTGTTTTTAAACAAATTCGACACGTGTTTCGCCTCTACACGAGGCATCCTCAGGACGTGTTGTCTCGCCAAAATCTGGCACGAGTCAGCTCGGCACAAATATTGGCGGAATTAACACAAAAGAAAACTTAAATCGTTTGTATAACATAGATATTCATCATATAAATTCGAACCCAGGACAGTTAAGCTGCGAGCTCAGGGTCACTAACCACTGGGCAATGGCTGCCGGTTATAGGGCTCCCGTGTCCCAGTACGGAACCCTTGTGCCTAAAACTTATATGACTTCCCCATATTCATTATACAAAAATAACAAAAGTGCAGATATGCCTGATGAACAGCAGACCCCGTCAATTAATACATCCGCCCTATTTCACTTAGTGTGTAAACAAACACCTCTTTAACCCACTGATAAAACAAAGGAACTTGTTTTCGACTCGAGAACCAATCGCTAACTGCTATTTATTTTTGTCACGCGTCACGTCCACTCAAATTCAAATTTCGAATGTTAAAATACGAGTAACTATCGTGTCCATCTCCAGGTCATCGACGTGTGGACTCTATTTGATCTGATTCATTCAAAATGTGCATGCTTTTAACTGTATTTATCTACACCCATGCTTTAAATCCTCTATTAAAGAATCTTAAATAGTTAGCTTATTTCCAAAAATAAAACACCCAATGTCCTAATAACTATTACATCATCTAACCGAGTGTTGTAATGAATTCAGTACAACATTATATCATCCGTTTTCATAATAACACTCCTTTGGATGATATTATCGTAACTCGGACTCGCTTTTTTAATGTTTGCAGTAAGCTAACTGTTTCAGAATCTTTTATAGACGATTCATATTATGGATAGATAAAGTCTTGTATGCAACTGTTGATAATTAGGTAGTAAAACACTCATGTGTAACTATTATTCCCGCATTAAACCCGCATTCGTATTTTAATAATCCTTAATACACAACAGATGCATATAATATATATATATACTAGCTGACCCGACAGACCTTGTTCTGTACATAATAAATAAAATACTGATTTTTAATGAATTTGTCAATAATATTTCATAACATCAAGAATTATTTCGCAATTTATACGTCCTGTTGTTATAATGAAATTGTTTCAGAGCAGAACTGTCAAACCGTGCGGCGTCAATAAATTCTCTCATAGAAAATATGTCCATACAAAACAAATATTGGAATTTAAAATAATTATGGGTCTCAAATCAAAATAAAAACTATCCTATCTCTCAAGTTAGACTAAAAAATAGAATATCCGTTCACTAGTTTAGGAGTCCATCGCGGACAAACAACGTGTCACGTAATTTATATATTATATTAAGATATTACTTATTTGACATTAAAAAACCAAGGCAAGTCAAACGAGGTGTTTCCACAACAAAATACAAGATACATAATGTACCAACTTTTTAAATTATTGTGTAAAGCATAGAATTTCTGCAGGCCATGGCACCGTTTGAGGCTGATCATAAAATCTGATCACATCATCATCACCCGACGATGACCATGATCCTCAGTCATGAGAGAATGACCGCCGAAAGAGAGTATGACCGCCGAGAGAGAGATAGGATGTCTGCAGGATAGCGGCAGTATGTATAACCATGAGTACAATTTCTTGCTCTTCGTGTCCCTTCTAAAGCCCCACCATCTGCCCTACGTCACGTAAAGCAGCATGACATGAAAGTTTTTGACGACACCTATAGACCAGTGGTTAGTGACCCTGCCTACTAAGCTAGAGGTCCAGGTTCGAATCCCGGTAGGTGCAATCATTTGTATGATGAACATTGTTGAACATGTTTGTTTCCAAGTCATGGATGTTTATATGTATTAAATATATCGTTGTTTTGTACCCATAGTACAGGCTATGCGGTATATGATAATTTGTGTAAAAGTGTGTGAATACTATTATTAGTATTTCAACAGATTTTGTCCTCGACTTTAGGTCGGTAATGAACCTAAGTACGGGCATATGCCAAGTAACTTGGTTCAAGCGTTTTGCGTATGAAGATGTGGTGTTGATGAGTTGTGTGTTAATGAATGATGATTGGTATGATTTTCGTCTTGGATTGTCAAAGAAGTTGGGTTCATAAAAGGGCGGACTATAGAGCAAGTATCTATAATTATTGATTTTTGTAAGGGAATATATGTATTATTATTATTATTTAACCCATGCATAACACTTGTCAGACCATTCCATACAAAATTTGTAACTATAACAAGGAATTCGATGGTGCAACACATTCCTCCTCTATGTTAACGTCAGCGTTATTGTTAACGTTAAGTTTGACTTAAACCCTAACTATAACAGCTAATATAATGCAACCCAGCCTTATTCTATGATTTTATCTCACGAAAAAACTACTGTAAAGTCATCAACCGTATTATTTGCATCTTTATTATAACTCTCACACTCACATAATTGAATGTGTAACACATAACACTTCAATTGTACATTTCATTACTTGATTCGGTTAGAGTTGTTGGTGAAATCAATTTACGAATTACATAAGACATATTGAGATTCTACTTTCTTTTAACACATCTGGTTACTAGGTAGGTCCTAGTACAATTAGTTTGGCTGCAAAAGTGATTTAGTCTGCTTTCAAATGCGATCACAAAAAGAACAGAGAAGTGATAATATTCTTTCTAATTGAATCTATTCCGGCCGAACTAGATGTATATAATGAATACCTGTCAGAAATATTAGACGAACTAAGTTAAGGCTATGGGTTGACTCTCAAACAATATAATATATAGTACCACTTTAAATGTACTCGATCAATTTCTTTTTATTTATTTATTTATGATTCCTTTTGAGTATATTAAAAATAATAGAGAATAGATACGCCAATTAAAAGGAATACTAGTAACAGTACTATAGTGTGTGACATAAGACAAAAACGAACAATCTATATATATAAAAATGAATTGCTGTTCGTTAGTCTCGCTAAAACTCGGGAACGGCTGGACCGATTTGGCTAATCTAAGCTAGTCCAGAGAAGGTTTAAAAGGTGAATAAATATATAAAACCTCAGAATTAAATAAAAACAACGATTTTGATATTTCTTTGAATCGTTCCCCGTCATTCAGAAATCATATTAAAATAATAGTTTATAATGAATAACTAATTAGATAATAACTGTGTGTGTCATAATATCTGTTTTAAACTTATTTTATACAAAAGGTTATTGAAGCAGTACGAAATCGGCCGGGTCAGCAAGTACTTTATAAAAATTTGGAAAACTTACAAGAAAAAATTAAATAGAAAGAAAAGAAGAAATCGTAACCATATTGAGTAACTGAAATGGGGAGTAGGTTGTGTGATGTGAGTGAATGTGAGTGTTTGTTGTTCGAATGTAATGTTTAAATTAGGGTGTAACGATATGTTTGACGGTTAATAAATTATCCTGAATAAACTGTTGACTGCAATTTAAACAGTTTAATATCAGTTTTTTGAACCTCAAACGTGATAAGTTGCTAATGTCAACGGAAGAAAACTTTTTATTATGTCAGAAATTCAAGTTTTGTATAAATATATGAAATTTATTAATTGCGTCGAATACAGCATACATTATAGATCTTAAATTTTATTATATTATTTAGAAACTATACTATGTGTAGTGAAAATACTATAAAGTCGGTATGTCAGCGCCATCTAGAATCTTGCTAACTACATAAAGGCAATGAAAATTGAAGCAGAACAACGAGCATGAGCTAATTTATTTGCTCATTTCAGCCGGAAGACATCCACTGTTCGACAAAATACCTCCCCCAAAGATTTCCACGACGATCGGTCCTGCGCCTCCCTCATCCAACCTAGTCTGGCGGTCTTGACCAGATCTATGTGCTATGTCGAACTATGAGCCCTACCCACTGCCACTTCAGTTTCGCAATCATTTGAGTATCATATTATGTCGGTGACTTTGGTTCTCCTACGGATCTCCTCATTTTTTATTCGATCTCGCAGGGAAACTCCGAGAATATCTCTCTCCATTGCTATAGATATTATGTTTATATGAGACAATTTTAATATTTTAGTTTAAGTCAAGCCTGTATCGCAATAGGCTATCATCCATGGCATTGAAAAACTTTCAGAATACTGTAATAGTTTCAAAGAAGCTTGAGAACTGTCAAATGCTTGATTATAATAGAGTCCGCACGTTCAACTGTTGTATAATATGCAACAAGAAAAATACTAATGGCTAAAGAAGAAAAACCTTACATATCATAAAACAATTACCTTATCTTAACAATAAACTTACTTATATTTAAAATATTCATTTTGACTGTAGAAAAAAGCCATCTCCTTAATGTTACTTTAAATTGTTTAATTTTTAATTTGTTTACTATTTCCGGTTAATGGTTAGTTAGTTTGAAGTCAGTTGACTTCTAGCATAACAATTTCTGTAACATATATGGAAGAAAGAAGGAAAGACATTTTTTTATTTGGAAATGTATAAGTAGTTTGTATAAATCCAAAAGATATAAGATAAAAATAAATATAAACTTCAGATTGATTAAACATGCTAAAAACAAGAAGACTGGAATATTTCTACTATATACGATTCAAAAAATGGTCCCAACTCAGCATGTTTGCTGGTTTGAAAACCAATCCTGGTCTTCCGTTGGGCCCTTTTGTGACGTCACGAAAAATATTTTAATATAAAATAAAAGCAAAACTTTATAATGGTAGGAAACTAAAAGCAACGTGGTATAAAAACTAAATCATATATCTTTTATAATCATTAGTAATTACTGATTACGATATCTTACATTAAAGAATTGTGAATTTCAGATAATTTTTTGCAGCAGTGAGCGTTCGTTAAAAATGTTATATACCAATAGAAATTTTTGTTTCATCGGCAATAAACATTGTACCATTGTTCAGCCATCCCAACGGCGCGATGGTTTCCAAGCACTTCTTGACTGATAAAAAACAAAAGATTTTGTAATTTTTTGGCAAGCATCTTTAGCGGAGTTGAGCAGTTTTGTTACGATGGGTATAAAATGTCAAGCTCGCAGGACACGTTACCTGATCAAAATTTCGTAAAAAAGTCGTTGAAATTATGGATGAAAGTTGATTTTTCTGTGAGATAAACTTTATAATGTAAAATGTTAGTTCTGTGTTATTTTTTTTTATGTATTCAATATAAAACATCTTTTGGTAGCCTGCCTTTTAATATATTTCCTTATTGAATACGAAAATCTACCGCCCAAGGTCACCTGTACCATACTAGAGGTCTAAAGAGGCATTGCCGGCTTCGTACATCGTATGGCTGTTTTTCCACTCACCGGTCCGGCAAAAATGCATGTGTGTTGTATATGAATTGTCCAGGGTTTAATTCAGTATTGGATGAATCCAAGATTCAACATCTCTGTGTTCGTATTTGCATCGTATACGTAACAAATAGTAAATATAGTTATATTTATATTCGTTAATATAGTCGATAGTTTGACGACACCAATTCTTATCCAAATGCTGTGATATTTATTGAGCGTAAATTCCGCCAAGTTTTATCTTTTATCAGTTCGACACACAATTAATTCGCCACGGGGCATCCTCAGGAGATGTTGTCTTGCCAAATTATGGAGAGACTGATTGAGTAAGCCGGAACCCGCTGTTTTAAATCCTCGTCTCATGAATTGATCGATTGTTGTGACGTATTACCCCGGAAGAGGTGAAAACATCATTGTCGTGTTGCAGTCCCTGTCAGTACCTACTTACTGTGAACTACCCAAAAACGGGCGTAAACCGGTTCACACTGGCTCAGTAGAAAAACGAAGTCTCGGTGCCGAAACTGCTCCAGCGCCATTCCGGTGTCAATCTATCTACCGAACGATCTATCGGTTCGGAAAAATTCGGCAGTTCATTCCGTAGAGGTTCCGGGTTCGAATCCCGGTAGGTGCTCATGATGAATATCATATAAATGCTTGCACCTACCGGGATATTTATTATAGATGTTTGTTTCCGAGTCATGGATGTTTAAATGTATTTATGTATGTTTATTTGAATATATGTATGTTTAATTGAGTATATTGTATTAAATATATCATCGGTTGTGTACTGCAAGTCATCAAAATGGCAGATATAAATTAACAGTCGACATATTTATGTTTGCTATAAGTCTTTCGCTCGTATGTTTTATATAAGACGTTAAGATGAACACAGTTTCACTACAGTTTTTATTGTAGTGTATATTTCACAATCACACATTCGTGACTGGTGGTTAGTGTACATTGCCGATTTAGTCCTAATCTACTGTTAATAACACTTTCTGTCTAATACCCTGAGGCAAGAAAGTTAACAATTATACTTAATAGACACTGGCGTCACCTAATGGCACTGTTTGCTTCGTGGTTCCTTACCTAATAATAACAACGGGAAGCTTTATAAAAATTGCATTAATTATTAATTAATTACATCTAATGTATAAAATTCTCGTGTCATGGTGTTAAACTTTGAACTCCTCCCAAACGGCTTGACCGATTCTCATGAAATAATTTTGAGTGCATATTGGGTAGGTCTGAGAATCGGACAACATCTATTTTTCATCCCCCTAAATGTTAAGGGTGGTCCACACCAATTATTTTTTTAAATTTGTTTGATTATGAGTCAGCATAAAAAATACATACAACTTCAAATTTTCACCCATCTACGATCAACAGTTACTTTTGTATCACGATTTTAATATCGGCAATAAAACGTTTGCTGGGTCACCCAGTATTATTATATTAAATCTTCTTTGACAAAAAAGGCTTACTATAGTATATTAGATACTTAGTAGATTATATAGAGGATAATGATGTATGGTTCTTGTCTAGTTCTACGCAAGCGCCCTAAAATTGTATGCCTCCCTATTTTTTTTATGAAAATAAGGGACAAGACGAGCAGGACGTTCAGCTGATGGTAATTGATACGCCCTGTCCATTACAATGCAGTGCCGCTCTGGATTCTTGAAAAACTCCAAAAATTCTGAATTATGCCTCTCTATGCTTTGCAACTGCGCTCGTCACCTTAAGACATAAGATGTGTCATTTCCCAATAATTTCACTAGCTACGGCGCCCTTCAGACTGAAACACAGTAATGCTTACACATTACTGTTTCACGGCAGAAATAGGCGCCGTTGTGGTACCCATAATCTAGCCGGCATCCTGTGGAAAGGAGCCTCCCAGACTGGTAAATACTAATATTATATTACATAGGCTAAAGTGTTAAATTTTGATCTAAAGTATTGCTGAGAGTTTCTTATCAGTTCTTCTCGCCATGCCAAAGCCCCTTTAGGAACTGATGTAGCTTTATGACATTTATCAAGTGTTGTTGCAATATGCTATGTTATTGTCACTCCCAATCTATATATATAAAAATGAATTGCTGTTCGTTAGTCTCGCTAAAACTCGAGAACGGCTGGACCGATTTGGCTAATTTTGGTCTTGAATTATTTGTGGTAGTCCAGAGAAGGATTAAAAGGTGAATAAATAGGAAAATGCTGCTAAATTAAATAAAAACAACAAATTTGTTTTTGCTTTGATGTGTGCATACATAATTTCTATGAGAGAATTTATTGACGCACGGTTTGACAGTTCTGCTGTGAAACAATTTCATTACGACAGCAGGGTGCATATTTTACGAAGTAATTTTTGATGTTATGATATTGACAAATTCATATAAAAACAATATTTTATTTATTATATAAAGAACAACGTCTGTCGGGTCAGCTAGTGGTAAATAAATATATTTCTATTTCATAGAAGACAAACGAAGTTATAGATCAAATGATGGTATGTGATGACATATATTTTACTCTTTAAACACCAAAACGTTGTTGTTCTTTGAGGAACTTGAAGACTTTTTAATTTTTTTTTTTTTCATATTTTAATTCATCTATTTATTAGTTCGTTATTTCTATGAGTATTAAGTAGTTGCAGCAAAATGTATATATGATAAATAAGTGTTCATCGCCGCCCACATTCTCTTGCAACACCTTGTTGACGGCCTTTTAAAAAAGTGCACGCGCTTCTATTGAAGGTGCACCAACGCACCACTGCAACGTACAACCGCACAAGAAATCCCATTCCATAGTTTTGTTGTATATGAAAGAAAGTTTCTTGAAAATCGTAGAGGAAGCTGTAGGAGATTGCCTGACATTCTGATGGTGGCGATGATATCCTAGATTATGGCGTGTCATGCGAAGTTGGAATGCAGCGGCAGGAATTAGGTCAATTTGCTGTTCGGAACACTCCCCGTGATAGATTCGGTAGAAGACACATAATGAAGCGACGTCTCTACGCTACGCCAAGTGATCTAGCCGTTCACAGAGCAAATCGGCTCCCCGACAAATCGAGCAGCTCTGCTTTGCACGTGCTTTGCAATGCGCATGTGGGCCAGCTTCAAGCTTTGCCGTGCTCCAAGATTGCTCAAAATTTCGGGATCCAGTATTTCGATACTGGGCGAGACATTAAGGGGAGGGTTATCGAACAGCGTTGATACTAAATGTTTTTTTTTGTGGTTATCGTGCAAACTTGTGTCTTCTGCTAATGTAATCGTATCGTGTAATATGCAGAAGTAACAGTTCAGAGTAAAAATATAGCCTTGGGGCACTCCAGCATTCACGGCCTTCGAGTTTGAGCAATATCTGTCAACAACGACCTGTATGCTGCGCCCTGTGAGGAAGTTGGTGGTCAACTTGCAAAAACTCTTGGGAAACCCAAATGTTGGATGTTTTGAAAGGAATGGCACCAAGATCTAAGGTCTTCACTATATCCAGATTAACTGCAAGGCCGCCGCCCATCTATGTGCTCGATCATAGCGAAATCTGTACTGTCAGTCGTTGATCAACTTATGACTGGTTAATCAGCTCTCCATGACTTTGGAGAGCAGGGAGTTAATGGCAATAGGCTTGTTATAGTTACCTACATAGTTAGCTACCGAGAGCTACTTCCTTTTCTTGGAATCGCATGGACAAGGGCTGCCTGCCATGACCAGGACTACGCCTTTCCAGTATGAGTATCCGAATAAGAAGATAAATGAGCACCGGCGTCAAGTAAACTCGTTCGCTCAAGTTCGAGTCGATCGACTAAAAGCCAATTTCTATATTAAATTGCAATCTTAAATTGGCGAGCCGTGCCTGATATTATAATCCATTTCCGGCTTTTGGCATTTCAATAACCGATCTACGGATGATAATTATTCAAGCCATCTATGGGATGACATGTTGTTATTTTTAGCTGGGTTTCAATTCTTTAAATTGAACTTTTAATTTAATCTCATATTAGCCTTCTCGATACAATTAAAAATTTCATTTGTATTTACAGGGTGTGATGTGACAACCTCGGAATATATAGGGGTTCCTTAGAGCTCCTTTTAACTGATAATATATATTCCGACAACTTCATGCGCGACCGTCCCACGGGGTTGTGGCGGGGACGGGGTACTAAAGATGTCAGCTGGTAGCGGGTTACGGAGACATGGGACGGGTCGTTCCCTTTTCTAAAATATGGTTGAGGGAGGCGATGGCTGGCCACTGCGTCATGCTC
This sequence comes from Leptidea sinapis, assembly GCF_905404315.1. Classification (NCBI taxonomy): domain Eukaryota; kingdom Metazoa; phylum Arthropoda; class Insecta; order Lepidoptera; family Pieridae; genus Leptidea; species Leptidea sinapis. Next base: position 30,817,294 of record NC_066312.1, on the reverse strand, counting down.
GTGAACGCGCGCTGGTTGTGGTGGCAGGATGATCCTGATTCCGGAGGCTCGGCTTCAGATTCTTATAAATTATTATATTATTTCATTTAATCGCTTAAAATGCTCACAGAATACCTGAACTTATTTACGTTGTGTATGGATGATGCAGCTACTATACTCAATAACTTTTATTTTGTATGACTTTTCTGACGTGCAAGGCATTGACTATTTGATGTTTGAGTATGTATGTTGCATCACTTTACATATTAAATTATAATAGAAATGATTTGTAAAACGATGAAAATGTAAATCTTGATTTAAAAGAGTGGCAATAACTTTCTTGCTACTTCTTCTCATTAGCTCAACCTTTTACGAAGTAGCTGTTGATTCAATAAGAAAAATATTTTTTTAACATTCATAAGCATCATTTCCGTGACCTATATGAATAAACTGATTTTGATTTGATTTGATTTACGGCACTCTCACGTGTTTTCCCTTCCCCGCAACACCAATAGTTAGATTACACTATTACTTACTTATTTGAATTTGAACTAAAGTAATAAATTTTATTTATTTATATGATTGTTTTAATATCATTTAATTTACGGGATAAATAATCCAAACTTGAGTTTAGTGTCAGAGATGAGAGTGTAGGCGCAATAATAGCATATTGCTATTGTTAAGATGCTGCCGATGAGTCGACAAAACCAAATGCAGCCTTGGTCACACCATACCGGCCTTTGTTTAGGCTCGCACTTCTTCTCTTTGCACTTTGTGTCGGCGAGATTGTGTCTGAAAATTGACACAATTCATAATCAAAGCCATATCCTTTATTATCTGCTGGTTATATGTATTTCGAAACCGATACGACTTAGGGGTCGTAAAATCAATGACGATCCGAGCAAGTCATTCTACTGATGAAAGTTACCCAAAATTTTAAGTGGCATCGCAATTCGGCTGCAGGGATCAAGTCAAACAGCTCTCCAGAACTACACGTGATAAATGCGGTAGTAGAGACACAGTGAAAGTCTCTGGGCAAAATGAAGCGATAGAGGCGTTTGTATAAGTATTTTTGTATCTGTTGGTTTCATAATAACGAAAAGTGAACCCAATATCTAACAAATATTAAATTTATTGAGATCTTACCAGTTAATTTCATCATTTCTCCCAACATTTCATAGTTCATATTGAATTTTAATTGTTAATTGCTATTTAGTTGTTTTTGTAATGCTTTTAGTAATGTAAGTTATTAAAATTACTAATTGCAAAGAATGCATTGTATTGTTTTTAAGTTTTTATTTACATATTAATTATGCATATTGAGTTAGCCTGTAAGTGTACTATACTATTTTTATCATATCGTAGACCAGGGTCGAAAATTTTTAAACCAAAAAAAATAATGGTAGGACAAAATCCATTGGAAAATAGAGGGTAGGTCGCTCCATTCCCAATCTGTGGTATCATGGTCATATACGTTATACTAATTAACCTTTACCGCACAAACGTAATTAACAATTCTTTTAACAGGTGACAGTTCGACTTGATATCCCTTGAGACGACTCAATTTACAATTTAATATCTTTTGGTATATAAAGATAAGTCGTCGGTAAAAATATATTATTATATATTATAAAAAAAGACACCAACATCAATTACCGTTCAGACGCTCTATTGAGTTGTTTTGTTTGCGTGATTAAGCAAAGTTAGTGGTTTAAGTGCTGAAACACTCGTAAAAATGTCTCAACGCCCACGATATTTGCATCAGAAAAACTTAACAACAACGCCTATAATTACAGGCAACATTAATTAAGCTCAGCCAACTGATCTCCGCGTAATGATATTATAAAAACTAGTTGCAATAAATTTCCGCGGAGGCGATTAAAATAAATTTCGTTTTTCTATTGCATAGGACAGAAAAGCAATGGAGAGGTGTAAGGAGTTAAAAGTTTAGGTTGTTAAATATTGAGTAGGTACCGGACAAGCAGTTCGCTTGTTTAATTTCGTCGATGTATCAAGTGACGTTTAGTTGAGTGGTCACTTGGAAGAGAAAGCCAAATTAGTCTATAAAAGTTAGTGTTTAAGCATGACAGTACATCACTACGAACCACCTGCTTTCCCTTAAAAAAAGACATAAAATGGTAAGAGTAGCTGCTACTCCTTTAATTAATATAGTTATTACAGCATTAAAACGTATAATCTTTTTAATTAATATAATTATAACAGCATTCAATAAGTTGTCTACTGTTAAAACAGCAGTCAGATGTGATCAAAAATAATACTGAGAGTACACTTGTACAAAAGTCCTATTCATTCTTGATAATTTCGATTTGGAATGTGCTATGGACCTTACTTATGATCAGGAAAACGAGTGCAATACAGAGCTGCTCAAATTATCGAGGATTCAGTGGGTACAGTAAATGGCTTGTTCGCTTGGGTATGCGTAGAGACCGCGCTTCATTATTCCTTTTTTAAATTACAAATAGATACTTATTGTGTAGTATGAAACTTTTTTGAACATTTTAACCAAAGGGTAGTTAAGTCGCTTCCTTGTGCGGTATTTCCTGAAAAGCTGAATAATTCTGTTTTTGTGACGTTGAATTCTACATAAAAATACCTAATCTATTGCGTGATACTAACAGTAAAATTTTCAGCGTAGTGTCCTTAGTATTCATTGAGTTAACCTTGAATTAACCAGGTATCATCAGCCATATATCTGAAAAATATTCGAAAATATTTTAATACCATAAAAGTGTCCATCTCATTAAGTTGTACCTTTCAAGTGTTCAGTGTAAAAAAACCTAGACATATAGATTCGCTTCCTTTATATATATATATGTAGTTGCTACTACATAATTATCATATCCTCTCCGACAGTATTGTTATGTTTAAGAAGATAACTGCTTAGCAAAATATGTTCTATGATCTATGCGAATAAGAGAGAATAAAACATCACTGAATGAAATTTGGGTTAGTACTTAGTATCCCGTAGCACGAATTATGAGGTAAAAAATATTGTAGTTGATAGAGCTCTAGCTCACTCTAATTGCAAGGTAATGCACCGTGTCAGAGAAAAAGCATTATAACCTAACCACAAATTATGACATTTTCAAGGGTTGGGACGTTTTTATGGGGAGGAAAAAAAGGGAAACGCTTAGAATTCGTTTCTGGCACTCGCCAGGCTTTTCTGCTACTCTCGGTTCGGGCTTTGTTTTAACTGTTCTAACATAACCTAACCTAATAAATTTTTAGAAATTATAGTTGATAGAGATTCGGTCAACGATTATAGTGCTACTAACCTCACTACAATGCACAGTAAAACAGATAAAACACGTAAATAAAACACAGAACATAGGTACATTTGAATAGGTAATTAAAAATCAGACAAATGTGTTATGATAACTTTTTAAATACATAAAAACAGAACCATAAAATTAATAAAACCACTTTCCGACTGAAGTACATAGCATAGAAATAAGTAAAAAAAATTTTTCATCAATCACATTTCACAGAAGGCATCTCCCTTTATGAAGAAGTTTTAGCGGAAGATTAATTTAATTTTATTCATCCGATAATCGGATGACTAATTACTAATTTTAGACATTTCTTTTTTTTAAATTATTGTATCATATGTATGTAATTTAGTTTCTTGCACCCGTTCTTCTCAGGTCTGAGGCATACTTATTCGAATGGGTGGTATGTTTTGTCGTTCAATAATAAAAATATTATCTGAATTTGAATCACCTTTTCAATATCTTTTGTATTCCATCTTTTAGGGGCAATAAATATTTTTCTAAAAATTTTACCTTTCCAGCATCCCCCTTCATAAATGTTAACTCACATTGTGGGACCTGGCTAATAGGTAACTTGGTAAAAGGTTGTTTCCCTACTGCAGCTGTACGGCTCACACTTATATGCAATAAAATATTACAATTACTTACTTTGGACGTGTATCGTACCGCATATTATACGTAACGTAATTTAAACTAGCCAAATACAAGAAGAAACAAAAAAACCCAACCAATATACCAACGAAAGCAAAGAATTCTAAGTACCATAGAACATTTGTGAACATGCCATGCATTTCGATCGATTTACTTTAAATCAAATATAAATAATTGCCCATGTACGACAGTAATATTGTTGTTGTTTTTAAATAATAACGTTAAAGTAACAAGTTTGTAACGTCAAACTTACCTATGTCAAAATAATTTATTGTTTTCCAGTTGTTGTCACGTTTTATTTATATTATCTAGTAAGCACATTATTAAATTATTGAATAAGGCCGACTAGTCAGTTAGTTGGTTAATCGCATTTATAGTAAAAAAAAGTTATTAAATGATTTTTACATTCAGAAATAAATAGGGGGGTGGGTTGTAAGTAACTGATGAGTATGGGATACGGGGTTCTCTTTTAAATATTTAAATTTTTATTTATTACTTTAATTTTTATTTATTACGCCGTTAAATATTTATTACTTACTTTCATCTAGTTTTTAATAATTTAATGAAGCTAATATTAAAATCCATCATTCTATGGCCATCTTTTTTCATTTATGACTTTAATGTATCACATTTTATTAAATAATTTCTTTAGAAGTCCGAACAAACAAATAAATTTAAATACCACCACCACCAGTTTACACTAAGGAAATACCACGACTTAATAATAATATCACTTTTGACATCTATCTACATACCTACCTAAAGAGTAGAAAGAGGACTAGGTAACCACAAACTTATGCACATATTTGTCAACGTCAAGTAATATAGTGTAAAAAACTGAAACGTCACACTTGAAGTCTGGCTGCTGGCACTGTTTGTCATTCTCATAGTATTTAAATTCTCTTTGGTCATTCTATTGATTCTAACATGTCAAGTGTCACATGACATCATTATCTTTAGATAATAATTTATAAAAATTCATGTAATTATTGGAACTAGAAATGATAATGTTAAATTATTTTATGGTTAAACAAGTTTCTTCATATCGAATATTATCTATCTTACATAAGATGTCATTATCGTAAGTGACACATAAGCATAGTATGCTCTAGTCAAAAAAGGCAACGTGTTAAAATTAATTATGAATTAATTTGTGCGTTATGTATGAATACTACGAGAGTGAAGAACGAAACATGCGTAGCCTTAGAGATTGGCGCAAAGCCTTAAATACCCCAACAACATACAGAGTAGGAAATACTGTAAGAATTCAACCTCAATTTATTTTACTCATAACATTACTAGCTGCATTTCTTCTTTTATTATTTTACTATAACTGGTGGACAACAGATCACACGCATACATATAGCAAATGGACAAAAAGTTCCCGTTCATATAACACCACTTACCCTTTATCGCCTGTTATGCATTCGGGACAAATAATTACCTTTAGAATAGGAATAGTTGCAGACTTGGATACTAATTCAAAGAGTGAAAAGAAGTCCAATACTTACAACAGTTATCTGAAGAGAGGATTTTTAAGTTACAATGCTGCAAAGAAGTATGCAACAGTGTCATGGGATAAACAACCCACTACATTGCTCTCTTCGACATACTCCCACAAGGGACGTGGGATGGAGCTTTCAGAGTTAATTGTATTTGATGGTAGATTACTCACATTTGATGATAGGTCAGGCATGGTGAGTGAAATTTTTATTTATTCTCTTTATTTGTCTTTTGTTTTTTAACTATATAATAATTAATATCAATACAAGTAGAATATTTCTGTTGACAATGGGTAATAAGCATGTATAACAGTACATTTGAAGAAGAAGAAAAGGAACCTCTCTGACAACCTTATTATGTTTAAGAAAATGATTGCATAGCAAAATATGTTCTATGTATTTTAATAATTGTATCTTTATTTATTATTCAATATCTTTTATAGTCCACCTAGGTCATATCTTTTATAATCACATTGTGGGACCTGTCTATCTAATATTATAATTAATACATAACAAAAATGAATGTACCACCCTAATAGTAATTACTTGGAAGAACTGCAAGAACCCCTGACACTGCAGGGTTTTCCTGGATATTCTTCCATTGTTGACAATGTGGCACCCTGCAAAATTCAATGAATTGAAGATCTTATTCTTCCGCCTCTCCAGTACTGGAGGTTGGCCTTCAGCTCAGCGATTATTTGCAGTCTTGCGCCAAACATAATAGTATTTCTAAGCTAGTGATCTTGTCCATTCCCGGATGTTATACAACCATGAATTTAGATCTTTTTGAGAAAGTAAATAACATACTAAAAAGGTGCCCTGAGTGAGAATGATAAAGATGAAGAGGAGTCAACTCCAATTCTGTCAGTCGCCCAAGCATTATCAGCTGTTAGTGATTTAAGATGTCCTGCAGCTTCTTTAATTAAATCAAAGCAAAGACACACTGCAAAAGTTAAATTATGTGGCTTTTACTATATAATTCATAGGTTCTCAACATGGGAGATAACGCCCCTTGTGGGCATTGAGAGTTGAGACTTTCGGAGGGCAGTAGAAGACCCAGAGAAAATTAGGGGGCATTGAGATGGCGCAGATGGGGTGTGGGTAGATTAAAAAATATAGTCTAAAAAGGCAAAAAAATACACAAAAATACTCTAGAAAAAAACATATTCTCAAAGTGAGCGGTGAGCAAAATAAGGTTGAGAAACTATGCTATATATGAAACCATTAGTACATACATTATACAGGTTGCTTTTATAATAATGCAGAGAAGATATTTTACCCAACATGATAAAAAAATATTTTTTACCAAAATAATATCAATAAAAGTTTCTTTAGTAGGAGAACTACCAGTAATATACAATCTTTTTTTAAACAAATTATCAAAATAACAATCATATGTGTCCTACTTTTTGCCTGCAAAATATAAAATAACTTGATATAAGATTGTTTTCTTATCAGAGGTGTACTACTCAACCTTATTTTCACAGCACTGTAGCACAAAATTAGTGGAACTACTAGTTGTGTGCATAAAATAATATAATGGTTCAATTTTTTTTTTATTACGTATTTGGGTAATTACAATCACTCTATTTTACATAACTTGTTTCGTACTATAGCTCTAAAGTCTTGCAAGCCAGCTTACATAAGTTGTTATATAGTATTGGATCCCCAAAAGCTGTTACCATAAGAGGCCATTATATTGAATATATTTTATGAAGTGCACTGTAGACATATCTTTAACGGTGCTGTTCCATAAAGTTTACATATTATATTACAATAGATTATTTATTTATAAGCCTAGGTAATTAATATAATATTCGTAACAAATTGCAGGTGTTTGAACTCAAGAACAATAAAGTTATACCTTGGGTAATACTCTCTGATGGGAATGGCAGTGAGGAAAAGGGTTTCAAAGCAGAATGGGCCACAATCAAAGATGAAATATTGTATGTTGGTTCTATGGGGAAGGAATGGACAACTGCTAGTGGTGAATTTCAGACATATGACCCCATGTGGGTTAAAGCAATAAATATCCATGGAGAGGTAATTAAACTATTTAAATTAATGTCTTTAGACTCAGTATTGTATGATCCCCATCCACCAGAGGAGTGGTCCTTTTTTTATGACAATAAGAGACAAGACGAGCAGGACGATCAGCTGGTGGCAATTGATATGTTGATTGATTTATTCTTGAACATAACATGATAAGTCTCATTTGCACAGTAATTTCATTAGTTACGGCGGTCTTTAGACTGAAACTCAATACATATAATTGTCCTGTTTTGTAGATATGCTCTGATGACACGGCTTATTCGGGCAAACTTTCACTTTGCTGGTTCCATGCAGAGAGTTCTTCTTAGAACAGTGCACTAGAATTTAAGTTTAATTTATGGAAGTCTCCTTATTATCTAACTTACATTTACAGCTTTTGATGCTTTCCATGTCTTGCTAAATTTGTTATCGGATCTGTTGGTACAGCTTGAGATGCTCATTCTCTTGCTTCCACCTTCGCTTCTTGCTTTGCTCCTTAACATGAATGTAGTAAGTTATCACATATTTTTTTAAATAACATAATATATAATACTCCCAATTTACAGGTTCAACATTTGAATTGGGTTCATCAATACAAAGCTGTGAGGCACTCCATAGGGATACAATGGCCAGGATATATGATTCATGAATCCGGAGCATGGTCTGCGCACACTCAAAAATGGCATTTTCTGCCGAGAAGGTGTAGTGAGCAGCCATATAATGAAACAAGGGATGAAGTTATGGGATGCAACTATCTTATTACTGCAGATAGTGATTTCAATAAGATCAAAGCAGTAGAGGTTAGTATTTATTATGTTATTATACTCTCACCATGGCGCCCCCAGTACGATCCTCACCCCCCATGTACCAAACTGTTTTCGGTTTTTAAATGCATAATATCGACACCTCACTTCGAAAGAGTAACAATTCAGAAAAGGGTTCTAACAATATCGAAATAAAACCCCAACTTAAGTAACATATTCCATCATATGTGTGTTTATATGCTTTTACAAGGTATATTAATAATTGTAACCATTTACAGATTACAAAACACCAACCAAAACATGGCTTCTCTTCGTTCAAATTCATACCGGGAACAAATGATGAAGCTATTGTTGCATTACAGACAACAGAATTTGATGGTAGTACGGCCACATATATATCAGCCTTTACTACCGATGGTAGCATTCTACTGGAGAGTACCTTTATTGAAAACCTCAAATATGAAGGTTTAGAATTCATTTAAGAGACAACACTAGTGGCCATTTTCCATTCCATAATGAAGAAATTCCAGAGTAGGCTGGGTCTAGTCCACCTCTTTAAAAAAAAAAGGAATATCACAAAAATACAAAAAAAATATTTCACTAATAGTTAAGTGGTTATGTGTATGAGATATAGGAATTTCAAATGGAGACGCCATTTTCTATAAATCCATGTCATGTTAAGATTATGATTATACAGGTATACTATCAAAAATAAGTACCCATTCCAGAGTTATTTATCATTTATGTATAAGGAATCGACAAAATATTTGCTTAGCTAAAACATCATTTTATGTCCTTCCTGAGTCCCGGAGTGAGTCTGGATTCTGGAACCCAGTATCAAATCGACAAATAGTTCAATTCTATTCTCTATATTATGACTCTTGCGAAAAGGTCACCACAATAATTGAGGCAATGTCAGGTACAGGTCATGAGTAGGTAAAGCTATGGTGTTGATGAGCATTCTAGTGTTAAAAATTATCTTCACGAAAATTGACACGGATATGAAGTAGAATGTGGAGACACAACTAAAAATAAAATAATAAATCAACTACAGTAAAAAGAACATTCCGTATTGAATGGTTTCAAAAATCTTGATAACCCCTGACTTATTTATTCTACCAGTAAACTAAGGTCATCGCCCTAATCTCGGTCCAATGGCGTGTAGCTATCAGCTGAGCGGGGCTCAAACAAATAGAGCGGCGCCTCTCGCACCGTTGTATGCCGCTGTCCTTTGACCGATGCCGCTAATACAAAATTTTCGTTGTTTGTCTCCGCCCAAACGCCCTTCGCAGGTAACAAGAATAAAATGGGTGTGTGGGCGGGGAAAAATGAATACGGCCGCAGGCTTTGTGTCCAAACTTTCATATGGTACGTTATTACTCTTTTTTAACTATTGATTATTTCCTGAAAATCGATATTTACATGTACTACTTGATACCAACATACGCCTTAAGATATTGTGCAGGAATTTTTTAACACAATTTTATTTTAAGTTATCAAACAAATATACAAGCTGTTAGTAAAATTAGAAAATGACTTTAATAAATACACACTTATATATAAGTATTTAAACTCTTATGGTAAGGTTAAGAGTGTTACTTAAAGCTTAATCTTGTTATTCCTAATATATTTACATAAAGTATGATAAATGGAGAAAAAACCAGGGAAAGGAGTCTTAAAAGATGTAGGACGGAGAATTTCAGGTAGTATAAAATTGTATAGCGAAGAATGCATTAAAGGACAAATAAATAATATATGGTCCACATTTCCCTCATCTAGGCTCACACAGAGAGAGATCCATAATCCTAAGTTTTGCCAGAAAAGCTGGAGTGCAGGCATGGATTACACGTACGGGGCAAATTTTTGAAATTACCTGTTTACGGGTACTCTTGTTTCGCATCCTAACAATATTTTATGAGTATTACTATTACTTTTTAAATGATCAGGTAGTATCCAAAATACTCAGTAAAGTTTATCGAAATAGCAAATACATTACGGTTCTTTATTTATTTCATATTTTTGTGTGGTGTACAAGACCTAAACTAGACATAAGGGGCACAGAAAATCTCTTTTCTTTTTGGTTTTTAAGCCTAGATCAAAATTATTTTAAAATAAGATAAATATTACCACTATCGCTCATTATAATATTGGCCGCAAACAGATGCCTAGCATACAAATCCGACAATATTAAGCGAAAAAATCAAAACAGTTCAATACAGAATATTTCCTTTCCATTAAATTTTCAGAATTTAGTTGAGATTGTATATTTTTGTTTTTTTTTTTAACTAACGATTTTAGTCGGAGCTGTATTTGTCCTTATGGCACTGATGATGGTCTCGCCCGAGTTAGCGCGATAGTATGTTATTTCAGAATTCTTAAATCTAAAATAGGCGTCAGCTAATATATATATTCTATAATAGCACAATTTGTGTAAATATATTAAATATTAATTGTATTTATTTGATAAATGCTTTAATTTGTTGTTAAACTTTAATGAATGTTGTGATCATGTAGTTGAATATAAGAATCATTTTTTTAATAAACTTCGTTCCACGCCGGTGTAGTTAATATTTCATTTTGTTATTGTTTGTTGGACACAGAAAATTCAACTTAAACGACATCGCTTGTGACAAAACGCGAAGCAATGACGGGGTGCGGCCACCCGGTCGATTAGTTTTCATTGGGTCCTTCAAAGACTTGTCAAAGTCAGCAATGTCAGTGACAACTCATTAGTGATGGGCGATAATCATCTAAAGTAAAATATCGAGAATAATTCACCCTTTAAATGTATATTTGCGGGTCGCCTTTAGGTTGAATTGTCTATGATTTTACATGATGTTAAGTTAGATTAAATAGATAATGCCTTTTCTGCAAACTACTTAGTTGTAATTTTCTTCAATATTAAATTTGATTAAACATTTAATTTTGTTTTTTACTTGTTTGCATAATGAGTATGTAGTGTGGTAAACAGTTTCAGTTGTATCTTTAATAAAAAGTTGTCTGTTTTTTGTTACTGCTAATTTCCAAAACTGTTTTAACAGCAATATAGTCAGTTAGCATTATGTTTTACGGATATGATTATTTTAAAGATGGATAAGGGCTCCTAGCAGATTTAAAAATTATTTTATATCAAATTCAGGTTTTGTGGTCCGATAGAGATTGCCCTGACCAACATGAATTAAATGGTTTTAATTTGATATCGTCCATAAGTCCAGGGTGGCCGATCGTTTTCTTTAAATTGGAAGTATAGGGAAAAATCGATCTGAGAAAAGATCATATCGGAGATGTACTGTAAAGAAGTCAATTCATGAATATGTGAAAAATCTCTGTCTACCCTCATATGACATAATGATGATGATAATGATTAAATTTCTATGATTTTTTTAGAGATATATAAATATTAGCAATAGCTTATAGTTATATATCTGGAAATATCGATCACTTGTCGTTGCGTAGATACGTCGCTTCATTGCGTCTTCTATCGCATTTATCATGGGGAGTGTTCCGACGAGCTGTTTCACCTGATTCCTGCCGCCGAATTCGACCTTCGCATGACACGCCACAAATTAGGATATCATCCCCACCATCTGAATGTGTGGCGGTACTCAACAGTGTGGTTTTCATGGAACTTTCTTCCACATCCCACAAAGCTATGGAATGAGCTTCTTTGTGCGGTGTTTCTGGGAGGATACGACATGGGTGACCTTTAAAAAAAGCGAGTAGGTACAGCTTCCAGAAAGGCGGAAAACGCTCCTGTGATTCATCTGGTGTTGGAAGAGAATATAAGCGGCGGTGATTATATAACACCAGGTGACCCGTACGCTCGTTTGCCCTCCTTGTCCATAAAAAAATATTTATTTAAAAGAAAGATACCATTTAATTGTTTTTTTGCAGCACAGTATATATAAATAAATTCAAGGAACGCGACCCACCCAGATGAAGAGGATCATATAAGATTTAGTGAAATGGTATTATATTTATAAAACTTATAAAAATTTAAAAATATTTCTTTTAATCACAATATCACATTTTTCCCTACATAATAACAACGCTTTCCAATTCGAATCTACTGGTTAACAAAATATTTGCAATAAACAAGGTTATACAAAGATAAAAAACGTCAAACTAAAATCTACAAAAAGTAACATTTTAGCTCTGTTAAAACAAAAAAGTAGAAAATATTTCGTCCGCGAATACTAGTTTTATTTTAAGCCTATTGATCGAGTTATTTCTTCAAATACGGTCCACGCCATCGCTGCCATAAGTGTCCTTCGGAGCATTCTTGGAACAGCACCTTTGAAATACCCTCGGACGCCATAATTCTGTAAGTTTATCATAAGTTAGTCATATCCAATGATATATGACATGAAATAAATCTCTTAACAAAAAAATATCTACTACACGGCCATATTATCTCTAGATCTCCCTCCGTGATCCCCTCCCGTTCCCCTTTCTCCAGTTGCGTCAGTACGGTTTGCAATTTCATTACCGTTAGATACATGTCGTGAGGAAAAGCAGCGATAGCTTTTGCTGCTTTTTCTTTGAAATTGTCGTTATAACGTTATGACTATTGTTATTTCTAGTACTGTAGTTTCTGTTATTCTGTGTTGCTTTTTTTTTATGAAAATAAGGGACGAGACGAACAGGAAGTTGAGCTGATGGTATTTGATACGACCTGCACATTACAATGCAGTGCCGCTCAGGTTTCTTGAAAAACCGAAATATCCTGAGTGGTACTACAATTGCGCTCGTCACCTTGAGACATAAGATGTTAAGTCTCATTTGCCCAGAAATTTTATTATATATGGCGCCCTTCAGACCGAAACACAGTAATGGTTACACATTACTACTTCACGGCATAAATAGGTGCCGTTGTGGTATCCATAGTCTAGCCGGTATCCTGTGCAAAGGAGTCTCCCACTGGTAAGTATTGGTATAATAGTTCAACCAGATTTTTTTTTTCTATAAATGATTATTTTGTTTTACAAATTTACATAACAACATACTTGATGTACATAGATTGCCGCGCTCATAGCATTTGGAAACTTTTCGGGGTACAATTGCATCTTCGTTTTTAGCACATCAGCAGGGTTGGTGACCAGCGAGGCTGCGATACCAGCAGCCACGCCGCACATAAAGTGGATACCGCTCGCTGCAGTCGGAGACTGAAGCCATTCTGTGAACAAACATAATGATAGATTCTCAGTGTAATACTTACTTACTTAGTTTGTTATTTTTAAGTGATATCCCTCACTTCTGGGACACTTTAACATACAAATTTATGCATGAATTTTGGTACAAGTTATATTTAAATATGTACTTAAATAGTTTGTTAACAGACAAATTTCTCTACTACAATGATTCCCAAAATTACAGCTTGGTACCGAGCTGTGCCGACTATTTTCTTAGTTAAGCGCAAGCACCGACAGGTCCATGTGTCCGCACTTCTGCTTGACTTTCGGTTAAGTTAACTAGGCCAATATTTTTTTTTTAGGTTTTTTTTTTCATACACAGCTTTGGTTGTAAAACTTAATAATATTCAATAATTGAATTTTTAAAGTTAATCACCGCTTCTCACTAACTCGTTTTGAACGGCTAGGGCTCAGCGTAAGACAAGTAGGCGTCCTACACTTGAGTGCGGCTACTAGATTGACTAGCTTACAGGTTGTTCCGAATTTATATTATGGAAAATTGATTTATTTTGGTTTTATGTATTTAATATATATAGTATTTAATTATGTATTTACGATTATGGTTATGTAGCTGTATCGATGCGTTTATTTAGTGTCGCCATTGTCGCTTCACGCTGTATATTCAAAAATCAGTGTCGTTGGTGTCTCATCTTTCGTGCTACAAGTAAATACAATTTTCCACTTTAAATACAGTTAAACGGCATTAAAGAATAATTCTGAAGTATACGCCTCAAGGCAGTTATAATAAAACAATAATAATGTTTATTTCAGACACGCATGCATATTGCAAAATTTTACAAAGTCTCAATTACAATTAGTCAAAATTACTTAATTACAACTATTTATGAATATATAATACAAACATCGTTACCTTTAGGCACAGATTGTTTTGTCTGCGTGTAGAACATCAGATAGAGGCCGGAGAATGGAGCGTCTCTTGCTAGTGTAGGTCCCAGGCCGCATGCCAATCCACGAATACCTTCCGCCTTATAAATAGCCTTCAGAGCGCCAGATAAACTATTGTATTTGTAAACCCCTGATTCATATCTGAAAATAATAAAATACAGTTGAATGGGTCGTATAGAAAAGATGTGAACCTTGGTACAAGATACTAACTGTATGTCATAGACGTGTGGGACTCCTTTGCACAGGATTCCGGCTAGATTATGGATACGACAACGGCGCCTATTTCTGCCGTGAGGCAGTTATGAGTAAACATTACTGTGTTTCGATCTGAAGGGCGCCGTAGCTAGTGAAATAACTGGACAAATGAGACTTAACATCTTATGTCTCAAGTCTCAAATTGTAGTGCCGCTCACAATTTTTGGATTTTTCAAGAATCCTGAGCGGCACTGCATTGTAATGGGTAGGGCGTATCAATTACCATTAGCTGAACGTCCTTCTCGTCTCGTTTCTTATATTCATAAAAAACGTACAATTAACAACTAGACTCAAAACAAAACGCTGCCTACGCGTCTATCAGGAGGAGTTTTTATTCAGTGAATTTGTACATTACTGCCCCGAAATAAGGTGTTAATTTGAATGAATAAATTCGGACCACCTTCCTTGCATAAAGATCGTTTTTATTTACATTTCTATGAGTAGGTAAGATAATAAAGAGCCAAGTATCAATGTGTATATAGTACGATTGAACTAAGTTTCACCCCCTACAAATTACACCCTTGTAGGGTCATCTTAAACATTCTCCCTTCGGTTTACAATGTGTTTAACATTACTAGCGATGTCAAGGTGACGGCGCGCGCATCGTAAAAAATCACTCTGATAATCTTTCCCTACCGCGCCAAAAGAAATATAACTCGCAGCCGGCTCACACTTTTTTAGAACTCTTACCTTGTCTTGATAACTGTTATCGGTATCAGAGCCACGCCGCTCATCGTTCGGGCGACCACACCCAGCGTGACTGCCTCAATCGCGGTCAAGTCCTGCCGATTCTTGCCGAGCTTGGTCTTCAGCCAGTGAAGAGAAGAGAAATAGAGCCCAACGCCGGGAACACAGCGGGCTATGGAAGGCACCATGCCTCGCCACAAGCCCACAATCTGCTCCTGTCGTATTATGTTCACAAACGTGGTCATCATGCCGGGTTGAATTCTGCCGCTGCAATAGGCATTTACGTAACATCATTTTTCTAGGCATGTCTTTTACGTTAGACTAATGGTTTGGAGGAAAGATTTTCAAATATATATAAAAGTATTTATTTGCAACAGTTGCATAAAATGTGTCGCAAAAATGGAGTGGTTCCATCGGAATGAATACAACGTGTCGCATACAATAATTTTTCTACAACTAGGTAATTTAATTTACCATACCTAACCTAGATTTATTTAGTTGTCTGTGGCACTTAAAAACACAAGGTTTACAATGCTTTTTTAGGCCATAGAGTATGGACTTTTTCAAAGATTCAATAAAGTATGTACTTATATTAGTGATCGTGGTTGTATAAATGACAGATCCAAGTAGAGGAGTAGAAACAAATTAAAACTTACTCGACTGTCGCCGCAACAACATTTTGGCTTGGATTCTGAAGTCTTGTCTTCACAAGATCTAACGGCTGAAACAATATTGTACTGAATGTCCCGGAAAATGAGCCAGCCAGGAATGCTTTCAACACTGGATGGTACTGAAATTAAAAAATAATGTGATAAACCAACAATTAACATGTCTCATTGGATGTTGTGAAATTGACTTCATTTTACAATTTGATTTGTCAACGAATCAATTCGATGATAAACTTTAACCGTTGAGCCACAAGAGAGTTGGAATCTCAATAGATAAAAGCAATCATTGTGTGTTATACTTAATATTAAACAAAGTTTTATGGACTTTATCTGTGTTAATAAACGCAAAGTAAAGTAATTTTTTTATGAAAATAACGGACGAGACGAGCAGGACGTTCCGCTGATGGTAATTGATACGCCATGCCCATTACAATGCAGTGCCGCTCAGAATTTTTGAAAAACCCAAAATATCCCTGGGGCACTACAGTTGCGCTCGTCACCTTGAGACGATAGATGTTAAGTCTCATTTGACCAGTAATTTCACTAGCTACGGCGCCCTTTAGGCCGAAACAGTAAAGTTTACACATTACTGCTGGACGGCAGAAATAGTTATTCCAAGTTTAAGACTTTTTGTCTTTATCTTACCTTTGTCACTACAGAATTACATGACAGAGAGATGTAATTATAAACTTGGAGTAACTTTACATTGCGTTTGTAAATAAGACAGTAAAGCATTTTCATCACTTACATTAGCCACAATATCCATTTTGTTGGATTCCTTTCCAAAGAAGGCAGAACGTTCTCGTCAAGTGATATCTTTCGGAAACACACCAAATTTGTAGTACTCGAAATGATACAGCCAATGGCAAAAGACGTATTTCCTCAATAATATCTTCAGAAACGAGCCTAAATCGTATCTGAGTAATCCGAGTAATATATGGGGTTGACGCGATACATCAAAGCAATGGTCATTTTTTGAAGTAGAATCTCGAAATATAGATACATGTAAACTACCAAAATTAATTTTAAAACGACTCAAGTCCTTCGCGAGAACGTTCAGATAACAAAACACGAGTTAATAGGGAGATAAAAAATCACTGCAGTTCACGAATTTAGCCATTAGAACGCAGTTAAAGGCACAAAGAAGTTAACGAAGAACGTAGACGTGATGACTGTCAGAGCTTCGATCAAAGAGTGGGAAGCGAGAGTGTGGTAACGTGATATTAGTGTTATATAGACGCCGCTATCGATACACTGGGGTGATCGGGGCCGAAGGTCAGGCCGGAGAACCTCAGCTGATAACAATGATCCACGCCAGGGGGTAACGAGTAGGTACAGTCTGCCTGATAACACATATCACTTGTGTGAGCTGTGATATATATGTTTGTCTTTTATTTGCATTGAAAAACCGAGCCACGCTCATTTGACTGTATCAATTAATGATTGAGCGATTTTTTGCAACAATTATTATCAAGGCTACCGGAATAATTATAACGGCTGTTGCCTGTTGTTTTAACAAAGTCAATAACAAAAGATTAGGCACCTACTTGTTTTATTTTACGATAAAAGTTATAATTTATTTAAATTGCGCAAGCGACGTATCGTGGGTTTAAGTTTAAATGGTTATACATTATTTTTGATTAATATCGATTTGTCAAAACTATTAAACAAAACAGAAGAGAGTTTGAGTATTATTTCGTCAATTCGTAGAACTCCCCACACACAGGGCCGGACTTAAGGGAGGGCGACCAGGGCTACAGCCCCGGGAACTTCGAAAAAGAAGAGGAGCCCCCATAATACAGACAAAAATTCAAATTCGGACTAATAAACAACTTTTTCTTTGACATTTTTTTTTTCACGTTGTACCTTTACCTTCAATACTTTGTTAAAATATAAAAATCTATACTTGGTTTTCACAATAAATTATTTATTGGAAAACTCGACTGAATAAAGGTGTCCATTTTATTTGGAAAATAATTTAGGGCCTGGGGGGCTACACTCCTTTGTTGCCTCAAGGCTTCCCTCTAAATCCAGCATTGCCCGAATAGGTATTATAATACATACTTTTGATTCTGTGGTATCACGTCGTGAAGCAAGGCCAGAATAAGCTAAGAATGACTAGATAAATATTCTTATCACCTGTTTCATTCACCTTAAGCGTGATAGAATAAGTTCCTATCTGACATTATCATTAAAAAATTTAATCACCTCTTTATGACAATTAAAAGAAATAAATAACGTTGATACCATTTCATATCTTAATAATGACTTAGCATCTTGTTTGTTTATTGCAGCACTTTGATTATTATTCTTATCTTCAGTAATTTCATTAGCTACGGCGATGTTCAAACCGAAATATAATTTATAAACTACAGCTGAATGAAAAATCGATCAAGGGTCTCCATATAAAAGACCTCCGGATTTTAACCGACTGCTCGAAAACAAGGTCTGGCACAGGATATGGAGCGTTCTCAGAAGATCTAAACATAGCCGCAACACTTAGAGTACATATTCTTCCAAGCAGAATGCATGGGCATCATCGAAGCATCCATGAAACGAAAGATAAAAAAGTACTTTTAAGTTACCATTCAGATCCTTTTGAGTACCAAATCAATACAAGCCCTATAAAACAATATTACCACCTTAAAGCTCATATACAACTGCCACCCTTGGCTGGGTGATGACGCTGATGGAGGTATGTTATACAACAACTGCGTAACTCTGCAATGGATCAAAGGACACAGTAGCTCAATAGGTAACGATGCTGCTGATCAACTGGCAAGGAGGGGCTCCAAAATGGTAGCAATTTGACCCTAAAGATAATGCTGAGGTGAATGGATGCAAACAGGCGAAAGAAGATCCACCAAGCATATTTCTAAGCGTTAATACTATACGTCTTCTAGAAGGTAATAAAATTCACACGATCAACATTAAGTAAAATATCTCATGTGATAACGGGCCCCTTTACCAAGCATCTGTTTAATATAGGTGTCACCGGCAGTCCCCTGTGCATAGCTTGCATGGAGGCAAAAGTGATGGTCACACACATTTTCTTGGAGTTCCAAAGTTTGGCCACATACCAGTCCAAGCACCTGGGGTCACCGAGGATTGATAATTTTTGAACTGGTGATGACAATTGGATCGTACGACAAGAGCGGAAAAAAGTTCGTAATCTAAGTTCGGCTTCAACGACTTTGGCAAAACCCAGGTTAACTCGCCTTAAAGTTATGCTATGTGTTTGGTGGAATTGGATGGGCATTATTAATTATGAATAAAGATTTTTACCGCCGACCAGAACCATCGAATCGGATCCCTATTGTCTAACTGACGAAAATGAAGCAAGTAGAGAAAGCGGCCCGAACTAATCAATTAAAAACACGACATGTCCGGTTAATATCAAGAGACAACTGCCAAAACTACTTGTCGTGATTTTCTGATAAGAAGTTCCAAAATTTTGAACTTATAGCAATAGGATTATGTTGCTACCTACAAGTAGCCAAAAAGCCATTGAACAAAATCGCACATATGTATATATTGTAATTAAAAGTAAATAAACTAAAAAAACAATGAATTGAATTTTCATATAAAATGCAATGTAATTTTTTTATCATTTATCAGCCATCTCATAAACAATATATTGCATAACATATTGTTAACTATTACAAACCACAATTATTTTATTATTGTAACATGCGTAGATACACATTAGAGTGTTATGAATATTATACATAACAACTCTATGACCTAGAACAGTATTAAATACAACATAATATTAATGACTGTGACGACAATGAACGTCACATTATAATCAAAACACAAATTGTGTGAAATAATAATAAATAGCTGCATCATTAAAATTCAAAGTGATGGTATGAATGATATTATTGAAGAAAAAGCCCTCATTGCAATAATTATATGTAGTATTATATTTTAGTTTGTATCATGTTTAGATTAAAAAGTGGCGGTCCTGGGTATCCTCTGTTGTAACAAGAGACTAGAGCATAGGCTGTGGTGATCAAATACTATTGGGTGACTGATATTAAATACTTTTCCCCCCCTCCATACAAAAATTATCCAGTCCAAAATATTATATGATTAATATTATTATTATTCTTAGTTGATATCCGTGAGATATTAATACCTGATTATTTTAAAGGTAGAAAACATTTAAAAATTTAAACAAATTATGCCACAATAAGCTTGACTTCTATTTCTATACATTGTCGAATTTACTACACCTCTTTAATCGATTCTTGGTCAATACACATAATAAACATTTATTCAGCAGAAGTTACATATTATGTTGAATTTAAAACACGATTCAACAAATGACAGTTGACCCACGACTAAGGAGCAAAGTGTGCTTTCATTGTCTTTATGAACACTTAAGCCATTCCGTTATCAGACTGAAAATGATATGATCTTATATCAATCAATTATTTTAGATATTCATTGATCGACTGTATTGTATCATTGAAAATATAAATTCTCTTAAAACACCAGAGTAATCAAAGGAGCATTACCGGCCTTTTAGAACATTTTTTAAGGTACCCAGGTTGTATCACCGTGGAATCACCATGTAATGTATAATCTCATAATCTGTGGTTCTAAAATAATTTTCAGCATGACTAAGATATGGAACTATGGGAAATGCAACATGATTTTTTAAGTGAGCACTTCCTTGACATATTCAATGGTAACTATTATATATGGTTCTTTGGAAGGGGCACAACAATTCAGCCATGTCATGTGTAAATAGACCACCAGGCTTAGAGTATGTTATTTGATCTGTGGTAAAAATTTAGAAGTGTTTACTGTAATAATTGGTCCTAAGATTAAACAGTTTTATTTTCTAGTTCTAATACAGTTGTTTTGTGTCAATCGCTCTGTTGACATTCAGATAACTCACTTGCCACAGAGAGCTTTGACATGAGACATTTATCTTGAAACAGTTAGCTCTTAATTGTATTTATTTTTCTTGTATAATTATTTACATATATCATGTACCTCTATAAAATTACAAATAAGTTATCATAATTAAATATTATTGGAAAGTCAACTCTTGAATAATTAAACAAATAACATTACTATAACTCACACGAACCAATGTTATTGTTTTATAGTTAATATTCTTTTCTAGTATAAAAATAATTAGTGAATAATTAGTTTTTTTTGGATTGGGTAATGATTTTGTATAAAATAAACTAAAAACTTAAGTTAAATACTATACCTCTAAGCAGAAAGATCTTTCCATGAGTCGTGCAAAAACCTCATTAGTAACTATCTGTGTTGACTACATTTAAGTACATTATAAATAATGTTTACTTACCCAGTATCATTGAAAAATAATGATGAAATATGACAGTCGATAAGCAGGAATAATAAAACGTATTCATAGCGGCATTAATAGCGAGGTCAGAGGTGAGAGGACACTGTTATCTTTAGCAAAACAAGTCTACAGGGGGCCCACTTACATCGTTATCAGTATTCTTCAGTTCAACGGGCGGTGTATCGATGGCCCATCCATTCGAATACGCCCCTCCTAACTCCGACATCTCAGTAAAAACTTTACATGATCTAATTACTTATTGCAAAATTTCAATTGTACAGGTTAGAATTTTCAGGTAAATATTTGTAAACAAAACACATGACAGTCATTAATTAGCGAATAGCACATTATTATTGTATAATGTATATTGCTAATGTATTATTTCTGAGGTCCTATATTGTAAACTTAATGAAAATTAAAGAATCGCAATTACTAAAACGCAATAAATAAAATTTGTTTTTTGTCAGTTTGAAGTTTGTTGTTTTGTAAAAGTGTAGGTACCTTTTGCTTTTGAAAGGTGTTTCAGTTTGACAAGCAACTATCAGCTGCTATCAACTACCTACCTATCGTTGATAGACGTATGAAAATATTTTTTTTAATTTATTATGGACCGGCTTGTCTTGTCATTAGCTGAGGTGGCATATTATATAATAATAATTATGACGTAATCTCAAAAAATAATATAAGTGCTATAAGATATGTAAAATGAAACTTCATGAATTGCCATAACAGGTGTTTTCATGTTTTAAAAAATTTAAATGCTTATTTCAGTTTTTATAAAGTAGTTAAGTACGTATTCACTGAATTGAATTGAATTGGAAAAATATTGGTTTCTATAATATATTTCTAGCTACACAATCTTTTCTTAACAAATGCATACCACACCTGCAGTATACCACAACTACAGAAAAATCATTGTCGTACCGTCATGCCTAAAGAATGAAATATAAGGATTAGGCCTTTTGCCATCATCATACAATTACGCTCTAGGATAGCCGACACATTAAATTACGTTAGTATCAAAGGACGTACGATTATTATCTATCACACATCAAAAAATCTTGTGATGGGCCAGCCTTGTTGAGATAGAAAGATATACCGTGGCGACTAAAGCTATGATGCCTATGCAGAGGAAAATTCATAATTGACGAAATATTCCAGAGACGTTCATGTGTACACGAAACTTTGTTCATAAAAGATGTAGACTGAAGCCTGAGCCTTGACTCGTATTTGCTACTGCTAATGAGACTTCTTGACTTCTTCTTCAATATTCAGCAAACTAAGCATACTCAAATTTAAATTACCATACGAGACATTACATCTCCTGTAGATGGCCCTAGCTGACTCTGTCATCGGCTATTGTATAGTAGTTACTAGTTATGGTAGATCCTGCAAATGAAACTTGAAAGATATTTGTAACCTGCAATTCAGATTGCTTACTTAAAACAATTGTACAAAAACATCTAGGTACCTACTAAATAAAATATAAAATTAACAAAAAAACAAACCTACTTTAAGTATATATAATATACACTAAAAAGCATAAAAACAATTGCGTGTTTTTATACAATCTAATTAATTAATCTAATTCTAGTTACGATTATTGTAATTTTTGGAATCGGTATCATCCCGCCGCGGCCCGTTTCTCGCCTCTTCCGTCGCGCGTGCGACAACAAGCCTACCTTGGCTGTCATCAACTCCAAAAATAACAATAATAGTAAATAGAATTAATTAATTAATTAATTAGATTCTATAAAATACGCAATTATTTTTATACATTTTAACTATTGTTTTGGAAGTGTTCTTCAAGTCGGTTGTTTTTTTGTTAATTTTTTTTATTTTAATTAAACTTCAATAAGTAACTAATAATTGGTCCAAATATGTATAAATCTACAAAATTTTGCAATGTAGCAATAATCCCTTACTGTGAGTCGTTAAGGAGTTGCATTGATCATCATATTAGACTAAGTTTGAAAGAATTGTTTGCATTGGCGCTCATCCCAGGTAAGGTTGATTTTGTTTATGAGTGAAATTTTTTGGACTTGATTAAGTTTTATTTCCAATTACGTCATGACACATAAATCAGTTATTTTAATATATTATATCACATAATAAAGCAGTTCATTAATTGAACAATAGAGCTATTGTTGAATGTTATTCTTAGGTACGCTTTTTTTGCGTTTTTGGCAGTGAACCCATATAAAACATGGAAGCATTTCTGACGCTTTAAAAATCGCAACTAAAACTATATACAGTTAGTGGGCAGGGCTTACAGTGCTTACAGTGTCCCGGCTCGCGGATTATTTCGGTGTGGCGAGTGAGTACGATCGCATCCTGGTCAGTCCGAATTTTAAGAACAGATAACATAAGGATTTAAGATACATTCATGTGTAATGAAGTGGTACAGAAATTATACGGATCGTCATCCCAAGGGGAATTGTATCACTTTTCACGTGTAAGTCCGCCAATTATATAAAATTACAGTAAAATGTATTTTATTTAAGGGATGGCATTATGCATACTATATGTAGTATCTTTACTAAACTAAAATATATATTTATTTACTATACATTTGGTTTATATTTTGCCTTTTTTTATATTCGGCTGTATAATTTTAATTTTCTGAAATGTTCACTTTTATTCGACTCTTTCTGCCCATCCTATGTAAAAAAAATGTGTACATCCTAGTGCCTTTCTTATTTCACATAATTTTTTAAATTTAGATTCGTATAGCTAGCTTTTAGCGATCGTTAGCGATCTCAGGGATCGTAAAGATTATGTATAAAAGCTGCTCAATAAGAGACATGGAAATGATGAATTGGAAATGCTTTCTAAAAGTGCTGTAGCAATTAGTATCAGGAGAATTTATCACTTACTTATACACTTTATACCTTAAACAAACACAAAGTTTTTCAAAAGTTTTCACTACTCTCTCTCACTCACAATCATGTGTACTACATTGCAGAATGAGACTGCTTGAAATAGTCATCTTGCCAGAAACTAAATTAATTTATGATTTTTCACGGAATATAAATTATATGCTTGTAATAAAGTGCGTCATATAAATATTTCAAACAAAAATATATTCAGTATTGTGACAATAACAGTTTCTCTACATTTTTGTTTTTCTGTTTGTAAGTTTTGGGTGCATACTTCTTGTGATTTTTAATAAATATTATGGTGACAATTAAGTTATTATTGAAAATATCAGTGGCGTGCATTGGTTTTCCAGCAAGGTAAGCACTGTAGATCTAACTAGTCGTAGAATCACGCTCTAGTCTGACAGTACTAGGTCTTAAAATCTACATACTGAAGTTGTTTGTGTTTCGCATGTAGTTTCCGTTACTATATGGTGAACCTAATATTTTAGTTATCTCAATAGCCTAAGTATGCGTGTTTATTTATCAAAAATTATTTGTTATTAAAATTCTAAGATGACACATACCTATTTTCATTTTTACCGCCCTCTAGCGGTAAACACCCATACTGCAATCATTTACTGTCAAACCTAAAATTTCATGCGTAGGTATAAGATACTATTTATACCTTTAATTATTATTGAAAACTCTAAATAAAGTAATATTTTTTTGAAACGTTTGTGGCTTCGAAAAAGAACTTTAAACGCAAATCACAGAGGACCTTTGTATAAAGACTCAAATTATATATTTTTTGAACTTATGGCCACAAAATAGCACAGCGCTGTCGGCTTCATAGTTCCTATTATAATTTTAATATAATCCTTTAGCTTTTCAAGATAATATTATTATACCTACTCGATATAATATATTTAAATTCACTTACCACTTCTTTTACCGGTTTTTTCGGGCTGTAACTAGTTTTGATTACAATAACATTAGTTATGGGTCGGTCGAACGGTAATTTTCACCAACACAAATAGGTCTCTCAAAAATGCTTGCACATCACTCGTAAAATTGCTGGTCTATTAAAAGAAACAACTTTTATTTTATTTATAATTGAAACCTGTACCTATATCATAACCGTCACACTAATTTAATTTCTCTATTACTTATATTTTTAAAACCCAATTCCTATTTTGAACACAAATCACACATCAACTTTTTATCACAGTAAAACATAACACGGGTCACAGATGCCGGAATAACCATAATACAAATAAAATACTAGTTATTAATCAATGAATAGACCTATTTACTCTCGTGATACTAATTAAGCCAAAAACCGAAATAGCCATAAACTCCTAATATGGAGGGAGTGAGACAGATGTGGGGTAATCGGTTTATCTCACTACAAATCGTAAGCAGGCATGCCTACCTAGCCGCCCATACATTGCTAAGTATAGTTTAACTGTGACCAATACCTTTCTAAATAAGATCTATGAAATACTCGTTGCGTCGTATAGGCATTTTTGGGACTGCCTACGAATGTAGTATGTATCTAGCGTAAGAAAATATTGAATGAGTCGGTATTCAATAGAAGTTTGGTTATAGAATAACGGAAGCAAATTAAACTTAATCAACTTTATTATTTAATATTTTATTTTTATTATTTATTGAGTAAATGTATTTATTTATTTTATTTAATACTTTCATAACGAGGTAGGCAATGGCTAAAGACATATATGGAATGCACGCCCCTGGACAATATATATATATTTATAAAATATACAATATATTATTTAAAATATTATGACTGATCCCTTACACATAACGCATACATCGTCCCCATATCTGATAAACATTGACAACATGTCAAGCACGCGAACCAGTTACCGTAATCATGTCATGTTGAGAACCAATCGCGTAAATCAAGTTGCGCGTATGACAAAGTAACTAATAATAATAATATTGACACAACACAACTTATCATCTTACACAACATATCATGCTCCAAACTAGGCATAGCCTGTGCTATGGGTGCAAAAAAAGGTATATTTTATATAATAAACATACACAAATAAAACATACATAAAATTTCAAAAACAAAATTTTATGAACGATGCGGGTCTCGAACCCACGACCTCCGGCGTTCCGTGCCAGTGCTCTAACCAACTGAGCTAACCGTTCTGAGAGTTGAACAAAGCATACAAGATTTCATTAAAACGGTTAGCTCGGTTGGTTAGAGCACCGGCACGGAACACCGGAAGTCGTGGGTTTGAGTCCCGCATCGTTCATAAAATTTTGTTTTTCTAATTTTATTTGTGTATTAATCCTAGAAGTGAGGGTTATCACTTTAAAAACATAACATATTGTTTATAATAAACATACTTACTTAAACATATATTGATACAAATAAACATCCATGACTCGGAAACAAACAATCATATTCATTATATAAATGATTTTACCTACCGGGATTCGAACACGGGACCTCTGGCTGACGACTGACAAAGCACATCCTAATATCGCCCTAGATTCAATATAATAAGTACTCTTAATTTTAAGCAGTAATAGTTTACGGTATTGTGACTTAATTCTGTGAATTTTCCTACACCTACGAGGAAAATAAAAACAAATTAAGTATTTTTACTTTAGCAAATAAACTGTAATGTACCTTACAATATTCAATAAGTGCAGAGAGCTATATTAAAGTCTGTTTGGCACCTCTAAGTATATTAACAGCTGTATAGTTTTTTTAATAAATTATTGGCTGTGGCCCGTGTCGTTTCAGTCAAAATATTCAATAGCAAACAAAAAATAATCGAAAAACACGTTAAAATGGATAACGCTGAATCACGTTATTAATGTATTTTCCATGCAAATATTCTGCCAAACAATTTATTAGGAAATATATGATGCAGCTTCGACAGAGTTACTACGTCAACAAGAAGGTTTTTTTTCCAGCACATGTGTTAAAAAAGTGTAAAATTGCTTCACGATGCTCAAATTCAAATAGTTTTATTCAAAATAGGATTTCACCCATTCAATACATAATATGTATTTTATTAATATACATATATATGTTTTATTAATCTATATATATAATGAAAATGGTCTTTGTTTGAGGCTCAATGACACCTAAAGCACTGATCGTATCGACATGAACTACCACCATTTGATGCGAAATTTATGGCTACTTATTTTTCGTTCCTTCCTTTTAAAACTCGCCTAGATAAGCGGGCGGGAACGGTATATTATATTATATATATATTTTATTAATGATTATTGCCAAATTGGCTTGGAAGAATCTGGACGTCATAAATAAGCTACAAGGCGCAAGTACGACCACATAATATGGAGTATTGCTGTCGTTTCTGGTCTAGCGCACCCAGTATAAGATACCCATAGAACCATTTGACGGCGTGCACCGCAGAGCTGCTCGAATTAGGGTCCCAGCGGTTTGTAAACGGCTAGATCACTTGGAATTGCGTAGAGACATCGCGTCTTTGTTCGTCTTCTACAACATTTATAACGGGGAGTGTTCCGAAGAGCTGTTTGACCTTCACGCCACAAATTAGGATATTCCTCACGTATAACAAAGCTGTGGATGGCGGCAACGCTCTTGTGATTTCTTTGGTGTGGCAAGAGATTGTAGGCGGCGGTGTAGGTGTTGTTAGGACACTCTTGTGTACACTAGTAAAGAATCTGCTCGAATTAATTGCGTGTAATTACGACGGTACTATTCCTTGGCTTCCATGAAGGCATTCGTAATCCAAATTGGATTAAAAATCTTTTTATTGATTGTCGAAAATCTCTTATTCAAAAAAAGGCTCTTCCACTGAGCCAACCGTTCGAGTGACGTAAAGTTCATAAATCTTGATATGTCTTTGTTCAATTCTTCAAAGCAACAACTGAGAGTTGAACAAAGACATATTATCAAAATCAGATGAGAGTTGTAACATCTCAAGTCAATTTCGTTACATAAAAATATTGGGGATGAGCTTGTTATCAACTGTAAAATAGGTCCTGTAGATGAAACCCCAACCTGAGAGTGAAGAGCGCTCGAAAGGAACGCGATGGGTCGCGGGTTCGAGTCCCGCATCGTTTATAAGTATTTTTTTTCAAATTAATTTGTGTATTTAATCCCAGAAGTGAGGGTTATCACTTTAAAATAAAATAACATATTGTTTAGTTCAGAACATTTTAAGGTATAAAGAAATGAATAACATATAATTATTATTCTTTATTAGGTACTACATTTACGTACTTCCAAAAAGACGCGTCGTCTTCTGAAACTTACAAAAGAATCATAAAAATATAACTATAAGAATAGAGAAATTTATAATAAATTGGTTAATCACATTATGAAACAATAAATACTTATAACATGGAATGAATTAATTTCACATTAAAAAAATCTATGTGATTTCGTATATTTTTAGTTACGAAAACTTTTCTTCAACCTTCAAAGAACAATAATAGATCATATCATGTAGGGTTTTGAAGGCACATTGTTCGAAGTTGCATTAAAAGATACATAAGTTAGAAAGCTAAATATATTGGCACTTTAATAAACACATTTATGTACCTTATTTTAATCGAGATAAATAGTCTGACGGGGTTGACAAATAAATAATAATAGTATAGAATCGGTCAGTTATGGCACTCTGTATGAGAGGCGTCGTTATCGCTGTTAACATTGATTTTGTGGTACGCGGGACGCAGGTGTAGACAAGCGTAAGGTAATTATGGCGTGCCGCCATTTTGTTTCGTTCTTATTGACCCTCAGCTAGGCTATGATATCATTTGAAAGTCCATACTATTATCAAATAGTAATTTGTTGGCATACGTCGACTATTTTTCTCGGGATAATATATAAACAAATGCTAACTTAAATCTAGTAAGTCCAAAAGAAGCTTACGTGTGTAATTTTTTAAAATAATACAAAATAATTCCAAACTTGGAATGAATCCGGAATGCTCACAAATGACTTAAGAGTAAAATAATTTGTATTAGAGATTTTACGTTAGATCTGTTTTACGTTTCCTTATAATTACGAGACTCAATTTTCGTCTAAGTACATTCTGTGTAAATCTAATAAAATTGTTAGTCAAAATAATCTATGGATTGAACATTATTTTATGACTGTGGCAACACTGCCGAAATCCATAATCGGTGTTAGCGGAATGGGCAATGTAATGCATCTCAAATATAACTACCACGGCACCGTTTGTTGTAATAAAAAGAAATAAGACTTAACCAGGACATCTGATGATAAATTTTGACAGCATTTAAGATAGTTGATACGTCTAGAAGCCTCTTGTTTTTAGGCGACGTATGAAGTAAGTTTATTACCTTAGTGTGCGAGATAGCTTCGTCTTACACTCGCGATATGTCAGCCACATTGTTTTAGTGTGCGTGCGTAGCTAGAAATAGAAGCTAACAGTTTGGCGCTATTATATCGACGCTGTCTCAATCTATCTAGACGTATTAATTATATAGGGAGTAGTATTTTCTTTAGAACTTAATGAATTTTGTTGTTAGCACCGATATAGTGTCAGGGGCTACATAGGACCCTAATAACACAGTACATATATTAGCAAAATCACTATAGAAACTATGTACCAACGTTAGATATAACGCACGCACACATAAGCAGTGTCATGCATGTCTCAACACGGCTCGCGTGTCTGTGTGCGTGCGTCGTTCCCAACGTTTTTAAGTAGTTTGCATACTGCTTTAGCATAAATAATATACTGTGCTAACAGTTATGAGTTTTTCGATAATAGATTGTAGTTTGAGATACAAAACAGCCCTTAAGTAAGACTTTACATATGTCTTGTGTTTCCAAAGTTGATGCCACTCTGTGTTGCCCCCTTGTTGGAGCCGTACTGCAGAGAAATGACACCTTGGCCTGCCCTGAGTTGTTCCTCAGTAAAGTTACGGACATTCTTCTCAGCTTCCTTTGGCCCTATTGTAGGCTTTCCATAATTGCCCGCCTGTAAATAAATAAATAAATATTATGATACAATCTCACAAATTATTTTTTATTTTAGCTCCCGACCCATTGTGTTACGGATGTTCATGGGATTGCCCCATGTATAAAAAAATCGAAATGTGAGTTGAGATACATAGTAGAAGTGAAACTCCAACGAACAAAGTTTAAAAACAAATATTCCAAAGAAATATTTAAAAAAGAGTTATTCCAAAAAAAAACGAATGATTGACTTATTTATAAAAATTTAAATTTAATGTGATAAAAAACCTTGGTGGGGTTCGAACATACACTCTCTCGGTAACCAGAGCTAAAATTTGGCGCCTTAGACCAGCCAAACTGACTTGAGAGCTGAAGTTGAAATTAATGATTAAATTTTAACCCTACTACAATTTTTTCATTGTAATGCGACATGCGATAGATGGGTGCAAAATTGGAGGCGATCTTATAAAAGTTTCACTTTATAAGACCAAAAAGTGCAAACTTCACCAAGCCGAGGTTATTATTACTTACACTATCATTTAAAAAAATCTTACAACTAATTTACAATGCTATGAATACATTAAATTAAAACTATCATTACGGGGAAGTGTACCAAGAATACTGGCAGCATTTCTGCGTTGGATAGCTGGACTGATCCGTTGACCGAAATAGCTGCCAGCGCTTGGGTTTCCAGTATTATTACGCCTTTTATTTCTCGATACCAAACGGCACAAAGATTTAAGACTCGGTGAGACGACATATTTACGACCCTTGCTGTCTTCGGCAGTCGAAGCAGCAGCCCCAGCACCAACTGACGTTACTTGGACATGAGAAGCAGCCAGAGTGTCAATGCAAGTCGCGTCCCACACCAGCGCCCTTCCCCGTGCCCAAGCCACCAGGGTCATTCCATCAGGATGCTTGTCGCGCCGTCGTCGCATCGCGGCGGGTAGTAGTAATTATTGTGTATATATTACTCCAGTAAGTGTTGCACTGATAGATAGCACTCCCTTAGTAGACTGGAGCCATCTTTTCTCGAACGAGCCTCTCTGACGATTTGTACACTGTACGAGCCCGATTATGAGTGAACAATCCTGATTTGTGGAAAAGGAGTCCAAACGGGTTACCTGTTAAGTGATCACCGTCGCCAACATTCTCTTGCAACACCAGACGAATTACAGAAGCGTTGTTGGCCTTTAAGAAAGGTATACTGGCTCTTTTTAAAGGTGTCACCCATGTCGTATTGTCCTGCCTTCGATTTAAGGAATATTGCGTCTTTTTACACGTACGATATTTGATGAACTGTATAACACTGATTTTGTTTGGTGTGTTTTTAAGAGTTACAGGGAAGAAGAGCAAGATGTTGAGTAATACGCCCTGCCCATTATAATGAAATGCCACTCTGGATTCTTGATTAACCTCAAGGTACGGAGCTACGCTCGTCACTTTGAGACAAGGTGTTAAGCCACATTACTCCCCCTTTATTTCATTAGGTGCCCTACCAAGTGACATACAGTAAAGCTTACACATTAGTGCTACACGGCAGAAAAAACAAGTGGTTTAACCACACGACTGAAGCACAACAAAATATTAATTTATAAAATTGTTCAAGAACGAAATGAAATTACGAAATACTTAAGGGATCAGTTAGCATAACGCTAGAATTCGTTCGTCACGCATTTGCCAACTTACTCCCCCAACATAAGAAATCACCGATCGCGTAACGTAAAGCGTACTCGCTAAGTTAATAAATCACTGTTCCCATAACGCTAGCATTAGTTCTTATTGCTATCAGCACGCATCCGACTTGGGAAGTCCCAAGTCTAGTATGAGTAAAGAAGTTTTACTTCAAAAAGGCTCCACTGTAGTATTTAACTAGTAGCTATCATGTGCAGAAAAACTTCCCATTCTTCCCATTGGTTATTAGAAGAAGAATGAAAAGAAATCGTTACGGACATACCTTTCTACCCAGAGACTGCAGGCAAATGACCACAGAGTTTAAATTCTGCCTCTCCCACAGATCTACGGTCTGGAACGTCTCCTGCGCTGGAACACCAAAGTGCTTCGCCGCTTCCAGGAAAGCGTTTATGTTCTCCATGCACTTGAACGCCATTTTCGATTCATTTATCTTCTTGATTGTTCCAGGCTGAAGAGTGTTGGCGAGCCTGGAATAATTTATTAATATAAATTTGTTGCACTTAATGGCAAAAATTCAACATATTGATTGAAAATATATATCCACAACTTGATAGCGTGGTTACCACGCAGCTATTTAAAGGAGACATCAAGTGTGCAAATCATCTGAAGGCAATGTCGTAAAACATTTTCAATAAGACATTCAATTAAGTACCTAAGTCATTAACGTACAGAAAAACTAGACTCACAATCACGCTCAAAAATTGCAAGCAAAACTCTGCCTAAGCGTCTATTAGGCATAGTTTTTGTTCAGTTTTGTTTCGACCGAGCTTTGAATACAACGCCACGCACAAAGTGTTAAGTGAAAAACTATCCAAATAACAGCATATCCAAACTTAAAATAGGATGAGGTGTCGCATTAAAGGTAAGTGCCGTTTAAATTAAAAAAAATACGAGTTGCACTGCGGGAGTGCCGGCAGAAGTGAAAATTTGAACATTAACGTTGTGAATTTTCGAATATTTTGCAATGGTTAGGGAATAATTTCGCACGGATTGCTTTAATAATCAGTATAAAAATACAAACATTTATGTAGTTAAATACAATATTCATTTATTGCGCTATCGTACACTAAAATGACAATTTATATTACATAAAAAATTTAACACTTCAGATCTATTACAATTATTTTACATTAAAAAGTTTATTTCTCAGACAAAATCAACTGTCATCCATAATTTCAACGACTCTTTCACCATCTTCATTACCAGCATCATGATCGCCATTGTCTAAAACGTATACACTAGGTTTATAGTAGCTGAATTAAGAAAAATAAATAAGTTAGAAAGAAATATAAGTATAACAATCGCCTTAGGTCTTCGCAGTAGTACAAAGCTTAAAAACCAAACAATTAAATATATTATATTATCTATAAAAATATTTCGCAAACACAATGATTCAACCACTGGTCCAATGTCCGTATGGAAATAAAATGGGTATAAAAGTATGAAAAGTGATTCAGTGAGGAGAAGATAGAAGAGAATGAATGTTCGGTGCGGTGTGATCTGCTGAAGGCACCGCCATCTGAAGAACAGCGGCAGACCGGTGAAGTACAAGTTCGTGGAAGTGGACGCAAATAAAGGCGCGTTCCTCTAAGGCGACACTAAATGTCAGCGACCTTGAGCGATATGAGTTCACGGCTGCCGGCCCGCCATCTATGTAACAAAGCCAATATTTTCAAAATTCTTGCGTGGAAAACAGTTTATATGCTTACAATCCTCGTTATTCACAACTAATCTGAATAAATTAACCTACACAAAAAAGGACAAACCATAAGAATAACTTTTCTGAGAGAAATACCATAAAATGCGTCACGCCATGCCAAAAAACTTGTTTAACTTCAATGAAATGTGGAAGTTCAAAAAGGCTCGGCAGTGTTAACCATAACCAACAGCAAGCATTAGCAACCTACAAATAAGACTTAAGGATATGTGTAACAGGATTAAGTAGTGTTCCTAGCTCGAAATGCTATACTTTCACCACAAAACTTGTCTTAAAACACCATGTTTGCGTGTTTTCAGCTTACTCTTCGCCTTAAGCTGTGTATTACTGTCCAATCCCTGACCCACTCTCGTGACAGTAAGTTATGTTTTGTGTATCGAGAAAATTTATTTTAATCGTATTTTGTCTCTCGTATATTTTGGCTAATATAGAAAAAAAAATATATGAGAAATAGTGACGAGACGATAAAGACATTAACCTGATGGTAATTAATACGCCATGCCCATTAAAATGCATTGCTGCTCAGGATTCATGAAAAACCCAGAATTCTGGATTTTTCAAAAATCCTGAACGGAATTTGCTTGAATAGATTTTCATACAATTAGTATTCTTTCCGTAAAATCACGAGATAAATGGTTTTTCATACAACATTAGTGGACGCATACCTTTATGCACGTTATAAATGATGCACACACAAGCGTGTAGTGTACAAAACGGGTTGCCCTCCGGGAAAGCCGGCTGAAGTCAAAACTTGAACCTTAACGTTGTGCATTGTTAAATATTTCGGAATAGTTAGAGAATCATTTCGCACTTATGTGGTTAAATAGAATATTAATTTATTGCGCTGTCGTACACAAAAATGACAATTTATATTACATAAAAAACAATTAACACCTGAGAACTATTACAATTATTCATTAAAAAGTTTTTCTCTCAGAAAAATCTACTTTTATCCATAATTTCGACGACTCTTTCACCATCTTCATTACCAGCATCAACATCGCCAATCTCTAAAACTGATACACTAGGTTTATGGTAGCTGGAGTAACAAACAAAATTTGAAAATAAAAAATAATAAGTAACAAGGAAAAACACGTATAACCATCGCCTTAGGGATATTCGCTAATGCTTTTAATGATTCGCAACGCCTTGGCTAATGAAAAAGCTTGAAAACCAAATAATTAAACTGCAAAAATATTTCACGGCTGAGTTCGATCCCTCGACCTCGCGGTGTTTCAGCAATGGCCCAATGACTATAACTGGTTATAACTGGTACAAAGTCCAAGTATATATCTTTCATCCACAATTTCAACGATTGTCTTACGAATTTTCGATCAGGCCAAGTGTCCTGACGCGAGTTTAACATTTTATACCTATCCCAAGAAAAGTGCTCAACGCCGCTAAAGAATTTTCACTTCAAAAATATATAAATTATGCATTGACGTACGATAAACAAGTAGACTCACATTCACGCTCAAAATAGCCTGAAGCAAAACTCTGCCTACGCGTCTATTAGTCAGAGCTCAGTTGTGTTTCGACCGCGCTTTGAATACAACGCCACGGAATGAAACAAAGAGTTCAGTGAAAATATGTCTAAATAACAGCATATTCAAACTTAAAAAGGATAGAGTAAGTCACCCTTATGTTAAAAAAATTATGTGACTAACTTGACGTTTTGCTAAATAATTAAATTTGAACATTACCTCCACGAAATAAGGTATTAATTTGATTGAATGCTTTATTGAAATGAAATTTCTTTATAATCGTTGTGAAATTCGATGAAACGAAAAAGCGAGGCGATAGAGACATAAAGAGGTAAATGTAAAGGATTCAGCCGGCGAGAGAATTAGATAGTAATAAATTACATTAAACTATTAAATAATTTTTAAGCTTGGTAAAAAATAGTAAACCTTACATTTATCCTGATACTCCTGATACTCTAGAGCCATCTCTCGTACCTACCCCTGATTAAAAATACTCAATTGAAAATGATAAAAATTTTAATTGTTTTGATAATCCTATTTTGTTTTCTATATATATTAAACAGTTAACATGACGCAAGTCTTTATTTCTTTCAAACTTTTCAATTAGTATTTTATTATATTTTTTAGGGGTAGGCTACGAGAGATCGAACTGAAGTTCACTTCAACCGTGTGTGACTATGTGTGTGTGCAACACACATATATTTTTTTGTTATCTGTATATCTGTTAATTTTAAAAGAAAATACGTAAACACAACGCCACTAAGACATTTTTGACGACCTTTTTTGTGAGTCTAGTTCTGTATAGTACGTCAATGAAATTAAGTAACAAGTGTGGCGTCAAGTACATATAGGTCAGTCAAAAATTTGCCTTCCACAAAATAGCTTCATATTTTGACCTACTTTACTTTTTATCCGAATGAACGGACAACGCCCGCGCTCTAAATTTACTAATAAGCAGGTATATATATATATTTTTTATGGAATAGGAGGACAAACAAGCGTACGGGTCACCTGTTGTAAAGTGTTCACCGCCGCCCACAATCTCTTGCAACACCAGAGGAATCACAGGAGCGTTGCCGGCCTTTAAGGAGGGTGTACGCGGTTTTTTTGAAGGTACCCATGTCGTATCGTCCCGGAAACACTGTACAAGGAAGCTCATTCCACACCTTTGTAGTACGTGGAATAAAGCTCTTTGAAAACCGCACTGTTGGAGGACCGCCATATGTTAATTTTTTGGGGTCATGATATTATTCATACTAGTTATATATTTTTTATTATTTAAATTGTTAAGATTTGAAAGAGTTACACAAATAGTAGCTAGTCCCAAGTTACACAAATTAAATTTAAAAATAATATTTATCAACGATGCGGGACTCGAGCCCGCGTCCTTTTGCGTTCCATGCGAGCGCTCTTCCACTGAGCCAACCGTTCGAATGATGTTTAGTTCTTGATATGTCGTGTTCAACTATACAGGATCTACTTTACAGTTGATTACTTGTTCAACCCTAATATTTGCATATTAGGAAATTTACTTGAGATGTCGCTCTTTCAAATCTAAACAATTTTTTATTTTAATGTGGTTCGAGTCCCGCATGGATTTTATATTTAGTTTACAAACTTTATTTGTATAATTAATCCCAGAAGTGAGGGTTATCACTTTAAAACAACAGATAGTTTAGATTTGAAAGAGTTTGTATCCAAAGACAGTAAGGGAAGCACTCACTTGCATAGTAGAGTGCCATCTTTAAGAACTTCATAAAAGTTGTCCATGTCTCCCGACGTGTTGTCTGGCTCTCCAGTTATCACCCTGATCCAGTCCAAGCATTCTTCAGCTAACTCTTCGCTGTACTTGCTATTGATCTGAAAATAGAGGAAATGCACTGCTTAGAAAGGTTGAGATGATAGGAGAGATAATTTTTGCAAGATTTTCCCCTACTAAAATGTGCCCTAGCCTAAAAACAATCTTAATTACTTTATGTTGTTTGAAACAGTCGCCAAGGCTGAAATCGGCCGGGATGACGTAATCCTGGCAATATTCTACACACATCAACAGGAGGCCCAACCCTTGTTTGCTCGAGAAATAAGGTCAGACAATAAGAGCAAGGTCGTAACTCGGGAGACGCGAAAAGCGACATTATTGACTCAAATATAGGTGGGTTCTTGATTACTTTCAAACATCTAATATTATATATTATATAAATTATCATAATAATAATAGTATTGACATACTTTTACAGAAATTATCTTGCCCCAAACTAGGCATAGCCTGAACTATGGATACAAGACAACGATATATCTAATACAATATATTTAGTACGTACTTTTACATACATAATCTTAATATATATAAATTACGTGACACGTTGTTTGTCCGCGATGGACTCATAAACTAATGAACGGATTTAAATGGAGACTTACTTCATGGAGTGCAGTTTAGTCCAACTTGAGAGATAGGATACTTTTTATTTCGATTCATACCAATAATTCGACCCACAATTATTTTTATTTCCAATATTTGTTTTGTATGGACATATTTTCTGTGAGAGAATTTAGTGACGCACGGTTTGACAGTTCTGCTGTGAAACAATTTCATTATAACAACAGGGATCATTTTGTACGAAATAATTCTTGATGTTTTGAAAAATTGTTGGCAAATTCATATTAAACAGTATTTTTTTATTATCTACAGAACAACGTCTGTTGGGTCAGCTAGTAATATTATAGGTTTATAAGATAATTCGAGTTAGTAAGTATTTAGTTACGCGATGTAATATAATATGCGTTAACAACATGAACACAGAAAAAGTACAAAATAAATGTCTTATACGAAATTCTAAAGCACTGTTTAAAAGCATTTATGTGGTAAAGGGTGCTTAAGTATAAATGGCGTTCTTAATGACACCAAACAATTAATTACTTTAGTTTCACATAAAGGCATAAAAAGGCATTTATTTTCTCAAAATTGATTCCTTTAGAATTCTTTTTGATTTCATTTCTAATAACTACTAGATACTACTACCGCTTCGGAAACAAATGGCGCTCTGAGAGAGAAGAAGCGGCGCAAGAAACTCTCCCAGCATTATTTTTTTGCGCTCTTTTCAATAAAAATATACAATATTGTACAGTCATTTCTATCGCTATAAAATAATCACAATCTAGTCCCAGGCTGTCCGATCATTTAGATATTCAGCAGTGTACGTACTCCACATACCATGATACCATGCATATCATAAATTGTTTGGCTAAAAGAAATTTTACTTTTTATGTACCTTACTTAGTATTGTACCATATTGGCTTGACTTTATTACAAGAAATAGGAGATAATTTAAGTTATTGGAAGATCTGATTTATACCACTCTATTGAACGGTAAATGAATGAATAAATATGAATATAAAATTTCGCACAAGCAAGGGTAAATGGGATATAATATAGATAGTCTTATTCCGAAACTTGTCTGTTTTACTTAGGCTGTGATCTATAGAGCGTACTTAGAATTTGCTAAGACTTTACTTATGTTTTTTTTATGAAATTAAGGGACGAGACGAGCAGGACGTTCAGCTGACGCCTTGCCCATTACAATGCAGTGCCACTAAGGATTCTTGATAAACCCCAAAAATTCTGAGCGGCACTACAACTGTGCTAGTCACCTTGAGACATAAGATGTTAAGTCTCATTTGCCCAGTAATTTCACTAGGTACGGCGCCCTTCAGATCGAAACACATTACTGCTTCACGGCAGAAATAGGCGCCGTATGTATGTATATGTAAGACTTAGCTGAGTGTGATATAACGCGAATTTGACTTTAGGATTGGCTGTCTCAGCTTAAGCTCAGCATATATTCCGCTGTCAAATGACTATAAAAACGAAATCAAAGATCATGCTAAGTGTAAGATCAGCGTAACTTAAGTAAAGTCTAAGTAAGCTCTATAGATACTACGCGACATCCGCGTGCAAAAGTAAGTATGCTATTAAAATCACCTTCAAATATGACCTATGTATGACACACTTCAGTTACACTACTTTTTATATGCTGACAAAGAGACGTAATACGATTTCAATCAGACGATATTATATGATTATAAATTATTACATGAAACCTTATGTAGCTGTTTCGCTAATGTAACCATTGCGACAAGGCCACACTGATAAGGACAAAATTGTCATACATAACACAGCGAATGTTATTATAGTGAGCCGTTTACTTATAAGGCAATATGTAATATTTATTAATAGAATATGTGAAGCCAATGTCATTGATATAAATAGGCTTGATTGGAAATTACAATGTATGGTTACTACAAGGCCAAATTATCTCTGGACCTCGCTGGAACTTGAAGCCCCCTCCCGTTCACCTTTCACCCCCTCGCGCTCGTCCTGATACGTCAGTTCGGTTTGTTTTTCATTCAGCTCTTCTACTGAGCTAACTGTTCGAGTCACGCATCGTTCATTTAATTCACAGATTAGCTGTATTGCAGAAGCTTTGTGTTAGATTGCAGAGACAAGTTTGTCGGGGAATCTACTTAGCAATTCATGAGGTGAGGTAGAATCTAGCGTACTTATGGTAATAGTACGGTTGCGATGTTGGATATCTGAATAATTAATTATTACACATTCTTAACAGGCATCGTACGAGCAGTTGCTGTTGGTATGTTCTGTGTGACTTATGTTTTCTGTGTCCAATGTTACCAGACACCCAATTTGGGACGTAACTAGATTGGCCTACATCAAACCGGTTCATTCCAGTTTCTTCGTTTTACACGTGTTTGGTTAGTGACCCTGCCAACTGAGCTGGAGGTCCCGGGTTCGAATACCGGTAGGTACAAATATTTATATGATGAATAGTGATGTTTATTTCCGAGTCCTGGATGTTTATATGTATTTATTAAATATGTCGATGTATTGTAATAAATTGTACAGGCTATACCTAGTTTGTGGCAAGATAATTTTTCTAAAACTGTGTCAATATTATTATTAGTACCACTCAATCAACCGAGATGATATTTTAAATCATTGTAGGTAATTAAAATGCCATTAAAATGTGCCTTAAGACCTACGAGAGGCATTTGATAACGACGGTTTATATAATAATAACTAGCTGACCCAGCAAACGTTGCATTGCCGATATTAAAATCGCGATACAAAAGTAACTGTTGATCGTAGATGGGTGAATATTTGAAGTCATATTTTTTTTAATTCTGACTCATAATCAAACAAATTTAAAAAAAATATTTCATGTGGACCACCCTTAACATTTAGGGGGATGAAAAATAGATGTTCTCCGATTCTCAGACCTACCCAGTATGCACTCAAAATTTCATGAGAATCGGTCAAACCGTTTCGGAGGAGTTCAATGTTTAACACCATGACACGAGAATTTTATATATTGGATATACTCACATAAAGTCAAAGTCAAATAAACATTATTCAATCAGGCTTAAACTGAGCGCTTTGAAATCCTCATTGAATATTTCTTTCTTATTACTGAATCTATCATATTATGTTCGGAAAAAGTAGAGCTCGTGTGAAGAATATACAAGACACTTAACGGCCACTCTTTTCAATCAAATAGAGTATTTTACAACGGCTGTAATATACAAAATAAGTTAGTTTGTAAGGGTACAAAACAAACTTATTTTACAAAATAAACTGTATAAATATAAATTATCGTATATTGGATGCATCAACCTTTAGAACTTGAATTAATTGTTTGTGTAAGGATGCTTCGTGGCGGTCGTAATTACTGTCATAATTAGTAATCGCATCAAATAAATACAATAATTTATTAACTACTAGCTGCCCCGACAGACGTCGTTCTGTATATAATAAATGAAATAATGTTATTATATTAATTTATCAATAATATATCATAACATCAAAAATTACTTCGTAAAATATGCACCCTGCTGTCGTAATGAAATTGTTTCACAGCAGAACTGTCAAACCGTGGGTCAATAAA
Source organism: Leptidea sinapis (assembly GCF_905404315.1). Classification (NCBI taxonomy): domain Eukaryota; kingdom Metazoa; phylum Arthropoda; class Insecta; order Lepidoptera; family Pieridae; genus Leptidea; species Leptidea sinapis. The sequence goes on along the minus strand of NC_066312.1, from coordinate 30,776,352 downwards.
TTCTCTCATAGAAATTATGTATGGACACATCAAAGGAAAAACAAATTTGTTGTTTTTTATTTAATTTAGCAGCATTTTCCTATTTATTCACCTTTTAAACCTTCTCTGGACTTCCATAAATATTTCACGACCAAAATTAGCCAAATCTGTCCAGCCGTTCTCGAGTTTTAGCGAGACTAACGAACAGCAATTCATTTTTATATACATATATAGATAACAGGCCGACTTGGCACGATTTGCAGCTCCCTTTCACGAGTTGACACATGGACTACCCATAGTTCCATTCGCACATATTTGAGGGAAGGAGACAGAGCGGCAAATCGTAGTGCATACACTATACATAATTTAAGACGTTATATTTAAAGTTACAATAATTACACAGAGTTACAATAAATACTAATTAGGTAGATACATTAATAACGAAATAGGTGGGTAACGTATAAAATAAATGTTTACAGTAATGAATGAAATACCTACACTATTTTATTATCTATACTAATATTATAAAGCTGCAGTGTTTGTTTGTTTGAACGCGCTAATCTCTCGTCAGTGTTGGGTAGTCCATTTATCGGGGAAGGCTATAGGCTATGTTTTTTTTTTCAAAATTAGGGATCCGTAATAAAATAGCTATTTTGTAACACAAGGTGTAAAATCGAAAACCTATTTTTGCGTGCGCTGCAAAAACTATTGACAATAGAACAAAATGATGTACAGGCTATAATATAGGCAATATTTTATTACTTACAAAACTATCGCGTGAATTATACTTTATATGGCAAAACAACGTTTGCCGGGTCACCTAGTTTGTTATAATGACAGCTATGAGGGTATTTGTTTATTAAGGTCTCGTTCATAGTCATAGCCGGAAGCGGTCTAACAAAATAAGTTATGAGAAATCCATCAAAATGTGGTGTTTTAACGTTTTTTTAAAAACATTTAATGATTGTAATTCTTTAATATCTTTTGGTAGGTTGTTATACAATTTTGCCCCTTCGCACAATATATTTCTCGCTGGTAGGTATGTAACCGAGTATCAAGATGAAACCGAAAAATTCAACTCATGCGCAGGATGACGTAATGCTCGAAGAATTCCATGACTCAACGGCTAGAGTCTAGCTGTTAATAAAATACTAAAGTATCTTGTTGGAATACCACGCCGTTTGGTTTCAATTTTAGTTTTCTATGCGAAAATATCGCACTTTTCATGGTCAGTGTTTATTTTTAAAGTTTTAAAATTTTCATGATGCTACAGATTAAAACCATAGATCATTAATACTATTTAGACTAGATAGCTGTAAAATCGTCGAAAAAATTTTGAGGTTTGATAGTTAACCTTTATTTTAATTAACTTCAGTTAACCTTTTGTACTAAGACAAGTGAATACAAATCGCGAGTGTAAGACGTAGCTTGTCACGCACACTAAAGTAATAAACCTGGCCTGCTTTCATTGGTTGTCCAACACCGAAAGGCTCTATCTAGACGTATAAATAATCTAAGATTAAAAACATCGACGACATATCATTCGCAGTCTGATAGCGGAACGGCAAAAGTGTACTTAAAGACAATGTAAGCACACTTTTCTCCTTAGTCGTGTGTCAACTGTCACTATCCGAATCGGATTCTAGGTTCAACATACGTAACCTGAACTGAATAAATGTTTTACATTGCTGCTTATTGACCAAGAATATTTTATACAACTGAAGTAAATGCGGCAATGTATATATATATCAGTCGTGGCTCATTGTAGTGTAATTTGTGTAATGTTCCATCTATACTTATGTACGTCACTGATTAAACCAATCATCACATAAGTCAAAGTCAAATAAACAGTAGAGATCGTGAGAAGAACATACAAGAAACTCAACGGGTAAAACGAATCTCAAATTGAATTCTGATATTGTATATAACATATGGGGAATTTCAACTTGAAAAAAACAGAGTTAGAGCTAAGGTTTCATAATTCATTGATTTGATATAGAAGTGAAACAAATATAATTCGATACTATTAAATAACGATCTAAGATATAAGAATGTTGTTCATTGTTTCATTAATATGATTTAAGTGGAAAAAAATAGTTAATTATGGAACAATTGTGCTAAATTGCTCATAATACACGAGGCTTATAATATTAATGGGCAAATGAGACTTAACATCTTGTCTCACGGTGACTAGCGCAATTGTAGCGCCGATCATAATTTTTGGGCTTTACAAGAATCCTGAGCGGCACTACATTGTAATGGGCAGGGTGTATCAATGCAAGATGACCTATTTTTTATTAAATTATAATAATTTATTTCTTTTGACTCACATATCTTAACGCCTCCATAATTTTTGTCTAAACATCTTATAAACTTTAGTTTATAATCAATATAGACTTGTAACTTGTGGGTCCACCTCCTTTATACCTACGTTTGGGGGGAGCGCTAGGGTTGGTACATAATTATACATATACATAAATTATGTAATATTAAATCCGTATATCGTATAGCTCAATAGATACGATGGGTTGTAGCACAAGCCGTAGTCGAGGGCGTAAACAAGCCGAGTGTCTAGTGCGCAAGTTGCTTAAGAGTTTTGACTTAATAGCCGCCAACCTTCGTATTTTACAAATAAACGCTCGTATTTGGTTATGGCATTTTAATTTTTAACGCAGCTTTCTGTAAAACTTTTTTACTAATAGATAACTTGTGAATTGTTTCAAGGTTTCTATCAATGCAGAAAACACAAATTTCTGCTTTTTGCATAAATTTTACCTGAAATTTAGCCGTTCATTATCTATACATATAAACAAAATTGGAGTGTCTGTTTGTAATATTGAAATAACCGTTCTTTGCTATATTTATATGAATATATATACGGTACATACAACAAAATAACATTTTTTACAATTTTTTGTCTGTATGTCTCTCTGTTTGTTCCGGCTAATCTCTGAAATGGCTGGACTGATTTTGACGGGACTTTTATTGGCAGGTAGCTGATGTAAGAAATGAGTAACTAAGGCTACGTTTATTTTAGAAAAATTCTTATATTTTAGAAAAATAAAGTAATGTTGCAATGTCAAAGAAACGATCTAACAATAAAAATAATTTATTTGGCAAAACAACGTTTGCCGGTTCAGCTAGTGTACTCATAAATTTTAAAAGTAAAGAAAACATTGCAATAGATATCTACTATTGCATTTGCATTTATGGAGATTTAATATTTATTTCACAAACTTGTAAGAATTATTCAAAAACACGTATTTCCTGGAAGAAGTTTTATGGTATTTCTGCACAGTATTTTTCGTTCAATCTAATCGCTTTCTCTTGCTTGTTGTCAACAGGCGGTATGCGTTGGATGAGACAACATGCTTTTCGACCATGTTCGCGTTGACGATAGACAGTACCGGGAAGGGCCCTCTTAAGTACTTAAGCTAATGGAAACAATATACTGAAGCATTGAACGCTCACACACTAGTTTTCACAGCAATAAGGGACTGGGGTCTTGGGAAGCTACAATAGGAAACCAAGTAACGTTAAAGTCATGTACTCCCTACGTTCTTTAAGTTTGTTACTTGTTTCTAACATTAGAGTAATAAGCCAAATGGACATGCCATGACCATGACACGTAAAGCTGTAATATTTCCAGATGTTAAATTGTTTTCTTCTAATTGTTAAGTCAAACAGCTCCTTAGAACAATCCCCGTGATAAATGCGGTAGAGGACACAAAATAAAGTGACATATCTGCGCAAAAGCAAGTTTACTGTTATCTAAAATTTTAATATAGTGTAGTCAGGATGCGCAAAACTAAGTATAAGTGTAAGAGGAGTCTGTAGGATTGACAGCAAAATTTCAGTCATGAGGAGTATACAGACAATTCCATTGGTGAAATTATTTGGCTTAGGTATTTAATATTCGCCTAAATATTTTATGCCATTGTTGTTTGTTTGTAATCCTCCTTCTATGCTGTTAGTCCATCTTCCTTGCCCTTCTTATTCATATCTATAAGCATATTTTGGATTTTTTCTTTGGTATTTCAAATATTACAAGATCGTCTACGATTCAAAATTGTGTAATTTTATTAACATTTATTTCTACTAAACCTGCTGAATACAGTTTTGGTGACAGACTGTCACCCTGTCATACTCCTCTCTATATATGCGTTTTCTCTCCTTCTCTTTCTACTTTGACTTTTGCTGTGCCGGTTACGTATACATTGCGAATAATCCTGATGTATTTTTCCTCCTCTCCCGTGATTTTTCAAAGCTAGCCAAATATCTTCATGATCTAGCGAATCAAAAGCCTTGATAAAATCTATAAAGCAGCAATAAAAAGGAATGTTATATTCTTAACATTTTTCAAATATTTGTTTTACTACAAATATATTGTCAACGTTGGAGAAGTTTTATTTAAATCCAGCTTGTTCTCTTGGCTGGTTTTCAGATTGTATTTTTGTTATTCGTTTAAGATCTCTCATTTGGTTTGCTCGTGTGGTAACTATTAATTAATGTAATTATGTACACCCAAAACACTTGAAACCCTGTTCTTACATTGACGGATACAAGCCGCACCCTAGCACTTTTATATACCTGAGTAAGGTATTAAATGATTATAATAACTGTCTGTGTTATCCCAACGGAAACTCCATAGGGAGTGCCGCTTGCGTCTCTCTCTCCCCAAGAGAAGGTCGCCTTCGATGTAGGCTTAAAGGGCACCTGCGTAAAGCCAACTGCAGGTGGTGTTTAGTGGGTAGGCACCTAGGTTTTCACGTGAGTCCCACATAACCAACGCAGACTTAGGCTGCGTTGGTATGCATGAGCATTCACCACCTCCCTCCCGGAGCGTAGCCCTTTCCCTTGTTTGGGCGCAAAAAAAAAAAACTGTGCATAGAAGAGACAACAAACGCCTGTATGTGTATCCCCGAAATCCGGACTCAAAACCACGTATTTCACGGATTGTAAGTATTAAGTATCGGTTATAACAATGTAATGAAGTAACAGACAAAGACAGGCTTGAAGCGTGGATTATGTACCAACTACAGATACCAGTGATATTGGTTCTGAACGGGAACATTGTCAGTGCCGTCTTTGAATGGGTAAATACTTTAAGTACCAACCGGACGTAGCGATGTTATGATAAGGACTCTATTTGGTAGCTCATTAATATTCCGAAGCGTTAGTTAATTTGTGTTTGTAGACGAAGGAAGTGACTTGTTTCAATGTCCTATTTCTACTATAGGCACAATGCTATACGAAATATTTGGATTGATTTGAAATAGAGATGCCAGTTGGTACCTGTGCACCAATAATCATTACATAATAAAGGTCGCCAAAAGGTTGCAATTCGACCAAAATTAAAAAAAATGATTGGTTTCAAACAGAGATACCAGTTGATAGGTACACGTGTATCAATAATCATTACATACTAAATGTAGGCGACAGGTCGTACCTCGACCAAAATTGAGATTTTCTTACAGGTATAACGTTATATACATTTTTTTCAGAGACAAATGACTTCATTTTGCGATGGGATTAGTGCCCAAAATCCGTTGGGGGCCCATAAAGGAATACAATGCTGACGTATTCAACAATGTCAATAGAACTACCATTACTGATCAAGAATTTCTCGCACAATAAGTCCGTTTGTAACAACACACAATATCATAAATAGCTATGACTCAATAAGGCGGACGAAATTTGTTATTTAATTACACTATAATACGTAAGCAACTAGTTGTGTGGTCATTTGTTTACTGACAGTGCCTCGCAGTTTCATTTGCATTTACATATTTTGATCTATTGGCCATATTTTTCAATTTATTTTTAATTTATCTGATATACGAAAATACATAAAAAAAAAAATTTTTTTTATTAAATCACAAGTATCTATTGGTTTTATTAAAACTTCTAAAAAAATATTTTCTATTTAAATTATTTGTTATGTACTATTTATACAAATGATTTAAGTTTTCTTTAGTATTAATTGGCCAAAAAAATATTGGCGGAATTAACACTAAAGAAAAATTAAATCATTTGTATAATTATGGATTTCCGCAAAGTAACGCCAAATTTAATAAATGTACTATTTAAATTATTTATGTAAACCGCTTCGTAACGTAACGCGTTACGGCGTCAGTCTGTCTGACTTCCCTTTCTCTCACGCATACGATAGGCAGGCCACTCTAACAATAATCAATTGTTACTTTTATATGATAAAATAATGATACTAATAATGTTTATACACGAAATTCTAATGTACATATTCCAGAATTGTAACTAAGAATAAAATATATTTTATAATCAATAAAAGTTTTTTTTTGTTTAAAAAATTTTTTTTTTCAAAATTAGGGATCCGTAATAAAATTGCTATTTTGTAACACAAGGTGTAAAATCGAAAACCTATTTTTGCGTGCGCTGCAAAAGCTATTGACAATAGAACAAAATGATGTACAGGCTATAATATAGGAAATATTTTATTACTTATAAAACTATCGCGTGAATTATACTTTATATGGCAAAACAACGTTTGCCGGGTCAGCTAGTATATAATATAACCTTTAGAAAATATCAATATTAAATAGTTCAACTTCGATTTTTTTGACAGTTTAAATTATAACTTCTGTCGTACGTCTCGACACGTACCCTTTTTTATTTTATTTATTTATTTATTTATTCAAAAGTCGAGAAGCAGTATACATAAGGCTGGTATAAATCTTTATGGAAACTTATTCTTGAAAATATGGATAAGTGTGTATTTTATTTAGGACTTGTTTACTCTAAAACGAAATGAACTGGATGCAGAGAAAGCACAATGTCCTTATTAGGAGAGAGGTTTAAACGCACTTTCATACTACTATTTTCGCTTGCAAGAGTTACATTGCGCATTTTTTACCTACCGTAAACAATGTTGCAAGGTAAAACGAGAAGTGTAAAAAAGAAATCTGAAGCAAACGTATTTATGGCAGCGGTTTTATCTAATTCGAATTGTCAATACTTATATTTATTATACTATCCTCTTTCCTATACCAACCATGACATGTTCCTAATTTAAAAAGTGCAATATTTTTTATATTAGAAAGATGTCTTATAGACGAAACTTAGTCCTATACTATATTAATTTATAAAAAAAATGTGTGTGTACTTATGTATACACGCAAGAAGTTATACTTCTTTGGCCTAACAAAGCAAAAATCCTTAAAATTATTTATTCCTCGTGCTATTTTACGTTTGTAGAAAGAACTATATTGTAAAAATCTTGCAACGATGGCTTTGACAATTAATTATTAATTAACGAATACGGCTGTACGGGCTTGAGCCCTTTGCCTAACCTAATAATGTATGAATAAACCACAAAAAAAAAACGAATGTTGCAAACGTCAGAAAATTTTATGTACCAAATTCACCCTGTTACTTTTGCGTTACAGTGATGCGACCGCATCTTAAAATTTCTCTCTTATTATATTTTCATAACGCGCCAAATGAAGTATAACTTCAAAAACAACTATATTGAAAAAACAACAGCAAAATTATGATGTTATGTAAATTGCATACAGACAGACCTTCTAGAGAACGACAATGGGACCAAATGACCGGTATGGAGATAAGATTGAGGTCAATTTAAGGTCGATAAGTCAATGTACAGTGTATTGCACGAAAAAGTAGCAATCTCGATAATTGTGTGAGATTTCGCAACCATTGTTTACAGTTTTTGTGTAAAGCGAGAGAAATTGTTAATTACTCGAAGGGGACATTGAGATCTTTCGAGTTTTATAATCGGAATAAGTTTTGTACGGTCTACATTAATCAAAATTTCGTTTATAGTCTGGCCAAAAATACTGTCACAATTAAAAATTAAGAAAATATCGCATTTGAATTTGGAATCTGTCATTTTTATAATATGAATGTTCATTGAGTTTCCTCTTTTTGGCGTACAATATTTTGCGACAAAGAGAACCGAATCACAGTGATTGCATCACACAAAGTAGGTATGGAGCCATATGCAATTTTCAAAACTCTCCATACGCTTGGTTTTAGTAAAATGTTTGTGTAGCGGGGTATTAATAGGTACAATGAGACCTCCTCTGTTTGTGATCGATTAGAGATTACGACTTGCTCTAAACGCCATGTTAATTTGGAGTCCCTAAAAGAATCCGTACTATTGGCAGTGAAGTATTCTCCCATAGAAAGAGTTCGTTCTTCTATTGATAACTGCCCTCAACGTTTAAAGAACTGTATTGCAGTCAATGGAGACCTTTAAGATAATATATTTTAAATTATTTTGTTGTCTTGAATTGTGTAAGACATAGCTAGTCCTGCACACTAAACTAATATTCCTGGCCTGTTTTTATCGGTTGTCTAACAGAAAGAGACTCTATAGAGACGCATAAATTAAGTAAGGTTAAAGTTAATTTTGGCTTTGAATTTGCACACGGCACTACCTTGACGCTAAAGAAACGTGTTAAGTCAGATGAGCTATTTTTTACTGCATTTTACAATGTTATAAATAATATTAATGTATACGTTAATACATTATATAAAATAAATAAATTCAATTCAAACGAAAATGAGTGACAAACGTTAGATTAATGATTGGTCTCCACTGCGCTCTAATTAGATACCGCAGGCGTAGTCGCAAAGTGCGGCAACTAATAATACGCCCGAGCGGGCGTACTCAAGCCAGTCTCGAACAATGTGTGACATGTGAGCATCAAGTGATGCTTAGGGCTGATTTCACTATTGAAGTAGACCGCGATTAGAAAACTATGGACTAAGTTTACGCCTGTTTTTGAGTTTACAGACTCAGTCCTCATATTTTAACCTTTTACTTATCTTAACGTTCTGCTGTCATGTCTGTATAAATGTATTATTTTGTGTTCTCAGTGAAACTATTCTAGGATATATAACCAATATTGTAATTTTTAAATTTTATTTAACTTTATTTTTTACTAAAGTGATGTATCTGTTTGTTTCCTTAATAAATAAATAAATAAACCCAACACAAAGTATACGCAGTTATAACCTTAAAGCATTTAAATTCTGACCTCTGAATTTTGGACATTTAACATATTTGATTGCGTGCAACAGCTGTCACTGTCGTTATCGTAATGTGTCCTGTAAAAAGTTTAATTAAGTTCATAACTATCGATGTCTGTCTCCTCTCCTTGTTTACACTCCTTTTGTAAATATATTAAAATAAATAAGATTAAGTTGTAAATATCATTAAGTAGTTATATTAACTAATAATTTAAGTAATTCTATCTGTGTATGTCTAACAGCATGTATTATTTCTTTCAGATATTACACCGATAATTACCGTTAAACTTAAGAGACACATACTCAAAGCTTAGTAGTCTACTTTAACGTGATACTGGCAATCTGTGGTGTGTCTTCCACAGAATCCACAGGCGAGAATAGAATAGAATTATCGATGACAGTTTTGACAGCTATTTGATACATTCTATTATTTTTTTCATGAATACTCGGTTGTCGTGAAAGCGCTTTGTGTTTAACTGAGATCAAGACTGTTTTATTAAACTCAGTTTTAAGTGTCTTTTTGAAATCGGGCCTTGTAGTCGTCCATAAACAAAATATATAATAATCTATCTTGGCACAAAATACAATTAAGTATACAACAAAGTTAAATTGTGATTATGGAGAAATTTGGTCAGGCTTCAATCTCGAACATATGGCGGTGTTTTGAAAGTGGCCTATATTTAAGCCTTATAAATACGTCCTGCGTAAAGGCCATACCGTATAAGGCAGTGTTGTGTTGTAAGTAACCAAGCCTTAAGTGACTCAGACGATACTTGCGGTGAATTACTATGAGTGTGTACATTCTTTGGCACATTTTAACATCTGTTCCTATTGACGAGCTCATCAAGGCTATTCGTTGAATTACTTTGACTAAGATGACCAATTTATCGATTGTTGTTTCTGTTTTTTTGAGGTTTATTTTAATTTTTGTTGGTTAAGATTATGAATGTATTTTTTTTATGAAAATAAGGGACGAGATGTGCATGATGTTCAGGTGATGGTGATTGATACGCCCACTACAATGTAGCGCCGCTCAGGATATTTGAAAAATACAAAAATTCTGAGCGGCACTACAATTGCGTTCGTCTTGAGACATAAGATGTTAAGTCTCACTTGCCCAGTAATTTTTATTAGCTACGGCTCTCTTCAGTCCGAAACACAATTATGATAACATATTACTGCTACACGGCAGAAATAGTTGGCCGTGGGCCACCGCGGCCAACTATATGGTGGACCCATAATCTAGCCGGCATCCTGTGCAAAGGAGCCTTTCAATCTGGTACTAATTTGCCAATAACTGATGATACCAGTTGAAAAATCTGTTTTTCCTCTATTTTACACTTGTTTCATCTTTCCACTTTGTTTATCACAGAAAATATTCAAGAATATCTTCTGACCGCTATATCGTTCTGATGGAAGCAGTGTTAATGGTGTTTTATAATATAAATTAGATTGTAATTATTGTTATGAAAGGTTTCCTAAACAATAAAAACATATTAATAAAAGCTAAAAGTAGTAACAATATTATTATTATATCTATAATATTATATTTGGGTACTGAATCCAAAAATACTATTCTGAATGAGTAGTATTTAGAGTAGAAAATAATTTGAAAATCGACTGCTTGGTGCGCATGTAATCAGCACGAAAAGAACCAAAGGGGTAAAAATACCGGGTATCGGACATAACAAAATCGCTAATCGTATAGATTATGATAAGAAAAATGGGGCATGCTTTATAAATTATTGAAGAGGCATCGGTTCTTGAGAAGTATGCGAAATTTCAAACTAATCCGTTTTGAAGGGGACGAAAATTGTGTTTAAAAAAGATTCCGTTACAAATTTTACAAAGCGAATAAAGGCTTGTTAAACTATTCAGTTGAACATCGAAATAATTAAATAGTTATCACTTGTTCTAGGCCATGCGTCAGGTGTTTCACGACTTTGAATATTTATCTAAACGAGTTAACTATTACTTCTGTATGTAAATTGAATTCTTAACGGTTAGGCTCTGTATATAGTAGTTATATGTGCCCTGACTACATTAACTTTCGCCGGGTTAAATGACTGTTTATTTCAATAAAATACTTTTCTTTAATTTCTGACGTGTATTTTTTGCACGTTTCATAATTGAAGCGTTGATGTAGTGCTCTATAACTCTCGAAATGTCAAAAAAGGCAGTTTTCTCGAAACTGAAATTCAGTGACACAAATATATTTTAATAACAATTATTTTATTTAACATAGTAAATAAATAATAGAAACATTAATGTTTTCTGGACATCTTAAGGAGTATCTTCTGGAGTTATATACTGTTACAAATAAACAATATATTATATTTGAATTTGGAATGATTTATGGTCAGTTATAGAGAGTACGGCTTGGTCTAAACGACATGATAATTTGGAGTCCCTAAAATAATCCGTACGATTGGCAGTGAAGAATTTTCCCATGGAAAGAGTGCCTGCTTTTATTGATAACTGGCCTCAACGTTAAAGGACTGTACTGCAGCCAATGGAGCCGACTTCGATGAAGCTTTTTATATTTTAAATTGTTTTATATTTATGTATTAAACTAACACACTATTTTTTTTTCTTTTCTTCAGTACTTATAGCAAGACTAGGTATTGTATAGACATTTACCCCATTATTCATAATGGTCCGCCAACTTTAAACAGCCGCTTAGGAGTGTTTTTTCTCATTCTGACTTAGGTGAATAGAAGAAGACAGAGTGAGAATTAGTGATGCTTTAAGTTAGCAGACTATTATGAATAAGGGGGTTAAAATTTATCAATTTTCTGTCTAGTAGTTCCAGAGATTAGCGTGTATAGAAAGACAGACAGATGGTAAATTTTTGAAGATTTGTATTTTTGTGTTCAAATACACTCTCTTCATCACCTACCATACAATGGGTATTTAGAAAAAAATATTCAATTTACGAACAAGTTCTTGAGTCGCCTTAAATATCTTTTGCTCTCGCTTGGTGGCCATGGACTTGTTCCAGCATTTATCCTCCCCCTTTTCTTCATTTTTTTAAGTGATAACTTCTTATGTGAGGGTAAACCGATTCGTAACGTAGCGCGTTACGGTGCCAGTCTATCTAGCTTCCCTTTCTCTCACGGCAGCGTTTGGCAGGCTCTTCATCTCTCACTCTAACCAATTGTTACTCTTGTATGATTAAATAATGATACTTATAAATTAATAATGCACACAAACAAAATTCTAAAGTATATACTACATATCCAAGAATTGTAACTAAGTATAAAATATATTTTATAATCATTACTTACATTAACATAATAATATACATCAAATTTAAGTATTAACCTAAGCTTTTAAGTTAAACAATTTCAATATATAGTTCAATTTAGGTTATGTTAAGTTATCACTTGTATCGGGCGTCCCGAGACGCACACCTTATTTTTTCTTATATTAAAGTTATTCAAGTAAGCCTGAGATAAACCCTTTAGTATCATTAAATTGTAAGAATACATTTTGTATCAAAACAAGTTATAAATTTTAGTGTAGCGTCAAAATTCCTTCCTGTGGGTGAAATAAGTTATAAAGCTTGCATTGTTGCACTGGCGTCTCATTGGTGCTATCATATAACGGTTTAAAAACCGGTTGCAGCCGGTTACACGTATTGACTGATACTCCTTGACCCACATAACCGTGAAGGAAGAAAGGTGCTTGATGGTATTAAACCACTTTTTTAAGTGTCCATCTTTAGCAATTCTTGTGACGACATTTATAGGTCTTAAATCTTTAAACGAGCAATTCTTGTATATATATTATATGAATATCAGAAACGGGTCAAAAGATTTTAATGAAATTTAGTATACAGGTAGTTTCGGGGGTGAAAAAACAATTCAATTTAATTTTAAAAAATTTAGTTTAATCCGTGTTTTAATGAGAAACTGCTACTATAACATTAGAATATAAAGGTAAATTTCGCCACTATTCATATACAACACTATAATAGCTCAGATGGGACATTGGGTGATCCGGAAAGCAGAAGACCCCGGTTAAAAATCCCAGTAAAGCTTGGTCGTCCAGATGTTAAGTGATTCTCTCCAATTTAAGGAGTTTATTATATCCAATAATATAAATTATACAATAGTAAAAATAAAAATAATTTCCAACATAAATTTACGATAAGGATTATTTAAAATGCAAATTTTATGCCATCAATCGTTCCTGAATTTGTTAAAAAAAACAAACAAAAATTCTGGGAGATTTTATTGAAGCGCTTCTTCTCTCAAAGAGCGTTAATTGTAAAATGTTTCCGAAGTTATGGTAAAGATTTATTTTAAATCAATATTTTAAAAATATATAATATTTACATGTTATTTGCCACTTCAGACTTTGATTCAAAATTAAATCAAATCAAAATCACTTTACTCATGTAGGTCAAGGAAATGACATTTATGGATGTCAAACAAATATTTTTCTTATTGGATCTACCGCTACTTCGTAAAGGGTTGAGCTAATGAGAAGAAGTAGCAAGAAACTCATTGCCACTCTTTTAAATAAAGGTTCACATTTCCATCGATTTACAAATAATTTCATTTACAATATAATATGTAAAATGATGCAACAAACATACTCAAACGTCAAATAGTCAATGCCTTACACGAGTAAGTCAAAAAAGTAAATGTAAATTTAAAAAAAAAAATCAACCAAATACAGACAGACGTACAGAATATCAAAGTACGTTATTCTTCAGAACGTTTCTGATGGATTTTATTTGTATAGATATAACTACAAATACATAAATACGTAATTTTGACTTTAATTGGATTAAACCCTAGCGTTACATAAGTCGAAATTACAGAAACTTAAACATACATAAATACGTAGAGTTGAGTTTAAATTACCGCTGGTAAATGTTAATTTTTTCTACGTCTCTCCACCTGTACTTAAATTCAAGGGTTTTCAGAGTGGTAGAAATGTTTAATTTAAAAATACTTAGCTGTAGCGAAACACCGTGTATTTTATTTTCGCGTTAAGCCCGTCACAGACTCATGTAACTCTAAATTTTATAGCTTTGCTATTTTACTATTATTATTATATATTACTAATACTAATATTAGTTACAACTAAAGAATGTTTGCTCTAATGTGGGGTAATATGTAATAGGTAATGTGGTATTTCTGTTACGTCACGGAGATACAGTTTGCTATTTGGTTTTTTTTAAACTGGGACAGTATGAGGTAATTTTAATCTAAAACACAGAGAAAAATTGTCTTAGGAACCATTTGTTCTTTTATTGTAAAAAAAAAATTGTAAGGTCGGAGGTCTCGTTAAGCCTTATTTGAACAGGATGCCGTCTTTCGGTCTGAAGAGGGCCGTAACCGAAATACGACAATTCTACTTCAGATAACATTTTACCAGTGGGAGGCTCCTTTGCACAGGAAGGCAGCTAGGTTATGGGTACCACAACGGCGACTCTTTCTGCCGTGAAGCAGTAATGTGTAAACATTACTGTGTTTCGGTCTGAAGGGCAATGAAGGCAAATGACTCTTAACATCTTATGTCTCAAGGTGACGAGCGCAATTGTAGTGCCCTGCTCTGAACTTTTGGGTTTTTCAAGAATCCGGAGCGGCACTGCATTGTAATAGGCAGGGCGTATCAATGACCATCACCTGAACGTCCTGCTCGTCTCGTCCCTTACTGTTATAAAAAAAACTTAGATGTTTTATTAGACAGCCCAATAGCCCCCAGCTCTAGATTGCCCAATTTCAATGGGCAGTGTAGGCTTTTATATCCATAGGGTCCTGGGCTACAGCTCATGGGGCCCTCACATCTCAAATCTCAAGTTATTTGTCTAGGAGTCATACAGGTACATAAAAATATAATGTACATTATAAAGTATCAAAACATAACAAAGTAAACACATGCCAAAGGAATTTGAAACTTGAATCAAATTACAACACCATGCAACGAGGCACCGAACGTGCCTAATCGTTGTAAACCATTTCATTAGAGATTAATTAAAATTGTTTTGAAATAATACATTAAGTACGTAAAACACACACACACTTTCGAAACCTTTTCATATATTTTTATTAGACATATTTTTAGCATAACACTTAGAAGAGCAGGCTAAAGTTATTTATTTATTTAGGCAATCCAAACAGATTAAAATAACTTCAAAACTAAAGTCTTAATTAAGTTACATTTAAACCTTATTGCAATCCTATAGAGTAGCACAGCTTGAATAAGATTTTTAAATTAAATAAACTACAATATTCCTAATCTACTTAATTAGTTAACCGCGATTTAGTCCGCGATGGACTCCTAAACTAATGAACGGATTTTGATGGGGATTACTTCATGGAGTGCAGTTTGGTCCAACTTGAGAGATAGGATAGTTTTTATTTCGATTTGGGACCCATAATTAATCAATTTCAATATTTGTTTTGTATGGACATATTTTCTATGAGAGAATTAAGTGACGCACGGTTTGTCAGTTCCACTGTGAAACAATTTCGTTATAACAGGAGCATGTTTTATGAAATAATTCTTGATGTGTTGAAATATTATTGCCAAATTCCTATAAAACGGTTTTTTTTATTATATACAGAACAACATCTATCGGGTCAGTTAGTAGTTTAATAAAAAATAACGAAAGTCTAGAATCGAAAATATCTATGTCTAATTTGGCTATTTCATTATATGAGCGACATACTCTTATGGTTTGGTTATAATCCGAGGTGTTATTTGAACAAATGTCTAAAGGGTTTTGATCTTGAGCCCATTTGTCTAATATATATGAGATAGCAAAGTGGAATTGTGTGAGGAATAGATGTTCTTTCAAATGCTTGTTCCTGTTATGTGCAGCGCACTCCGTTTTCCATACGAAAGGCTGTTCCATGCTTTGTGGGTTATGGCGTGGTGATGTTTGTACAATAGCATAAAGTTGCATTGAGTAGTTAATAAGTTAGGAAACTTGTGGCCGACATCACTAAAGTTCCCCAATTCTCTACATAACTATATTTGTTAAGAAAGGGACTAAATTAACCTTATAACAGTAGGGGACTCCAAACCTTTGAAACGTATGAACGACCTAAGGTAACCCCTTAACAGATTTAAGGGGGTGTAAGTAAAATTGGGCATATAATATAATAATATTGACACTTTTTTACACAAATTATCTTGCCCCAAACTAGGCATAGCATGTATAGGGGTACATACAAGACAATGATATATTAAAAACAATAGACTTACTTCAGGGTCCCTAACCACAGGGCTATATGGGTCGTATATATTATCTTACTAAAGATTGGATTATTTAAGGAAGAGGACAATAATTAATAAGTAATATTGTACAATTAAACTTATTATTTAATAGCCTGAGGGCGGTCACTCCATTCCCATATTCAGTTTCAGCATTGTTTGTAGAACATACGAGTACACTGAGTGTTATATTTAAAAAAATATTCAAGTTTAAATATTAAAACTTTGTTAGGTACCATTTTATATCATAACTAGCTGACCCGGCAAACGTTGTTTTGCCATATAAAGTATAATTCACGCGATAGTTTTATAAGTAATAAAATATTGCCTATATTATAGCCTGTACATCATTTTGTTCTATTGTCAATAGTTTTTGCAGCGCACGCAAAAATAGGTTTTCGATTTTACACCTTGTGTTACAAAATAGCAATTTTATTACGGATCCCTAATTTTGAAAAAAAAAACATAGCCTATAGCCTTCCTCGATAAATGGACTACCCAACACTGAAAGAATCATTCAAATCGGACCAGTAGTACCAGAGATTAGCGCGTTCAAACAAACAAACAAACACTGCAGCTTTATAATATTAGTATAGATATTAACAGAGATGATATATATTAAACAATTTGCTTTAATATATAATTAGGTACTGAATTATGTATATTATTAAAAAATATTTTTTTTACAAGACCAATAATATTTTATTATAGTTGAAGCCAGGTTCTGAATAATTCTTTATTAATTTATTAATTAATAATTAACATCTATCGCTAGTTGCGCTTGTAAAAGAATTTCTTAGTGCCATAAAGAAATTCTATTTAATTGTTCAAACCTACTTAGGTTTGAACAAACTTATGTGCTTTTTAGATCAAGTTTTTAATATACATGTAAATAGTATAAGTGCTTATTAAAATAAAATAAAAAATGACTCTTTAGCTGATGTTTAGTGTACTTATACATCTAATTGTAATTTAATAAAAATGTATGCCTTTTTTCAATAATTAATTTCCCATTTGTGTATGAACTTAATTGGGAATTATATGCAAAGTCGTGAGTATAAGCTTGTATGTTATCATGTGAATTCTCATTAGATTCAACATGAATCATTAGTAAGAAGGAACACGCTCAAACAACCACACCCTTCACATAAGCATGCCAAAGACAAACATGCGCATGCAATTATGACCCCTATGCTGTTAATAACGACAGCCAAGCCTTTTCTAATATCATTTAAAGCAATATACACACACACATCGCTATTGTTTTATTTCTTTACTGAACGACCGATCACAAATATTCCATGAATTAGTGAACAGAACCCTTTTTGAGGGTTCCTTCCGTAACCAAAGATAACCAACAGAAACCCTATTACTGAGACCCCGTACTTGCCGGCTGTTGACGGTTTAAATTTTGACAGATATGTAATGTAAAAGTATGTTTATCTACTCTGTGGTACAGAAAAATGGTGTGTACTTATGTATGCACGCAAGAAGTTATACGTCTTTGGCCTAACAAAGCAAAAATCCTTAAAATTATTTATTCCACGCGAATAGCACGCTATTCTACGTTTGTAGAAAGAACAATATTGTAAAAATCTTGCAACGATGGATTTGACATTTAATTATTAAATACGGCTGTACGGGCTTGAACCCATTGCCTATCCTAATAATGGACGAAGATACCAAAAAAAATATAGAATGTCGCAAAGGTTAGAACACCTTAGGAACCAACTTAACCCTGTTACTTTTGTGTTACATTTACATTACATTTTTTCATAACGCACCTAAAGAAGTATAACTTCAACAGAGTTAAAATACAAAAGTGATATGTATTTAGGTACAGCTTTAAGAGAAATGGAACCGGATTGTCGGTTTTTAAAACTTTGGTTGCGAAAACTAATGAACCGATCAGATTAATACATAGTTACAAATAATTCATTACATATGACAATTCCTACAATGAGCGGGTGAGGGGTACTTAATTTATATGGCAACACAACGTTTGGCGGGTTAGCTAGTTTACTTGTATACCCATAACAGTTTCCTTTATAATTATGATATACTAGCTGACCCAGCAAACGTTGTATTGCCGATATTAAAATCGCGATACAAAAGTAACTGTTGATCGTAGATGGGTGATAATTTGAAGTTGCATGTATCTTTTTAAGCTGACTCATAATCAAACAAATTTAAAAAAAAATGTAAAAAAAATTGTCGTGGACCACCCTTAACATTTAGGGGGATGAAAAATAGATGCTGTCCGATTCTCAGACCTACCCAACATGCACTCAAAATTTCATGACAATCGGTCAAGCCGTTTCGAAGGAGTTTAGCAACAAACACCGCGACATGATAATTATATATATTATATTAGGACTGTGTCGTGGAATCAAATAAAGCTATAATTGCCAGATAAATAAAATTAGACCATTTAACTTGGCGGTCAATAATTTGGCATCTCTATGGTAAATGATTTAACGATTAAAAATATCAGTATCATAATATTACAACAGATTAATTAATATTGAATTAAAATCAAAACATATGTAAGAAACTATGTGTGTAGACTGTTATATCGATAAACAATCAATAATCAGGTACAATATTACTAGGTACCTAGTAGTTTAACAGTATTTGTTTTTCTGATTTGTTACTTATTAAGTGCGACTTTGATTTAAAAAAAAAAATCAATTTTATCATTCTTGTTTAAGCATGACAACATAATTTAACTGGCGACCAAATATCAGCTCAACCATTAAAGAATCTGGCTCGTGTAACCAGTTATATTGAATCCCTTATACATCTTCTTTGCCACCACATGCAGCTAGTCAAGAATAATTTGTCAAATTTCAATAAAATAGTTGAGAACGAGCAAAATGAGTCTTTAAATCCAACATGAGACAGCTATAGTAAAATGTTGTAGCTCAAACACATACTACACTACATAATATTATGCACAATTATATTGTATCCATAAAAAATAAAAAGTTAACTGATTGTACTAAATGAAAATTCCATCTTCGCACGACACGCCACAAGTTAGGATATCATCCCCACCATCTGGATGTGTGGCGGTCCTCCACAGTGCGGTTTCCAAGGAGCTTGTTTCCTCGTACTACAACTATGTGGAATGAGCTTCCTTGTGCGGTGTTTCCGGGACGATACGAAATGGGTACCTTCAAAAAAAGCGCGTACACCTTTCTTAAAAGCCGGCAACGCTCTTGTGATTCCTCTTGTGTTGCAAGAGAATGTGGATACGCTCGTTTGTCCTCCTATTCCATAAAAAAAAAACAAAAAACTAATATTCCCTGTAGCAGTGACTTGCAGCGTCTCGTCTTATACCCTAAACACATGATCGGATTTGGTACGGCCGGACCATCGCACGGTATTACGGGCGTGGGTTAGCGCCTCGCACCAATTTGTCCACCGTCGTACATGGTACGGTCCGGACGGTAATAATAATAATTTTGTACGATGGACCATAAGACATACCGTCGAATATTATAGTCCACTACCGTTCCGCGTCAGATGTTCCGGCCGTACCAAATCTGCTCATGTATTTGTAGCTTTAGTCTCGTCGTATTCAGAAAATTCTCGTAACACAAACTGCCGACCAACATGGCGTATGACGTATGTGGTCTCACTAATGCACACCGAAGCGTTTGTAATCCATGTTTGTAATTATTATCACAGTCAAACCATTTCCATATAGGTACACTAACAGCTGGTGTATTATGCCAATAACTCCTATTGTTCAGGCCATAATGTTGTCAGATTCATTAGTCACGTTGATTTTGTTACATCATTCTTATTAGATACGAGCGGCAGACCGCAACTTTACTCGCGCAGTAGGTATTCGAAGGATAATTCAATAATAAATAATAATAATACGGTTATACTTTTACACAATATCTTGCCCCAAACTAGGCTTAAGGTAAGGTACATAATATATGTATCTATATAATTATATTGTATCCATGAAAAACTTATAGAACGAAATGACAACAAAAACCAAATATTACCCGTAGCAGTGGATTGCCACAATACAAAAATATAGCGTACAGACAAATTCCGAAATACGGAGCTTACCTACGCGTCTCGTCTCTTCTTATAGGCTAAGCACATGGTCAGATTTGGTACAGCCGGACCATCGGATGGTCCGGTGGGCATGGGTTGTCGCCTCTCACCAATTGGTCCGTCCGGTACGGACAGTAATAATAATAATTTTGTGCGATGGACAACCATCGCGTCCGATGGTGCGGTTCGAACCAAATCCGACCATGTGTTTAGGCTATTATCGTAAAAAAAATTATATACACCCCTTAAACCCAACAGCATCAAATCGATTTGTTCCATAGACTAATCCTGTTATACAAGTGCCTATTAATTAGTGACTCTGCCCACTGCGCTAGAGGTCCCGACTCCTCAGTTCGAATCCTAATAAGTGCAAAAATTTTATACGATGAATATGTATGTACTATGTTTGAGTATGTAAAGTGTATTAAATATATCGTTGTCTTAATAGGCAACGCCTAGTTTGGACAAGATAATGCTTATGTACAAAAGTGTATTAATAATAATAATAACAGGATAACGTGCCTCTGAAAACAGGCGTGCTACGATAAAATTTTATATACATATATGTATGCATGTCTGTCCTCTAAAACTACTAAATAAAATCAATGAATGAAACCATACAATACACCTAGCTGGTTTAATAGAGTAGAATAATTTGCTTACTTACCTATACCTACAGTGATACGATTACATCACTTCATTTGTCACAATGTTGTGTTTAAGTAAATTTCAATAAGTTTCATTAAGATCCTAACTTTATTAAATTCTGGAGAATTCTAGTGGGTAAGTATACACTGAGTAGATAGGTGCTAGGAAAATAATACTTTCTTATTGGAATATACCTACATTTTCAGCAGTGTTTTTTTTTAATGAAAATACGGGACGAGACGTGCAGGTCGTTCAGATGATGGTTATGGATACGCCCTGCCCAATGCAGTACCGCTCAGGATTCTTAAAAGCCTAAAAATTCGGAGCGGCAATACAATTGCGCTCGTCATCTTGAGACATAAGATGTTAAGTCTCATATGCCTAGTAATATCACTAGCTACGGCTCCCTTCAGACCGAAAAACAGTAATGTTTAGACATTACTGCTGCTGATGATACGCCCTGCCCATAACAATGCAGTGCCGCTCAGGATTCTTGAAAAGCCCAAAAATTCTGAGCGTCAATACAATTGCGCTCGTCATAAGATGTTAGTCTCATTTGCTCAGTAAATTCACTAGCTACGGCGCCCTTCCCGAAACACAGTAATGTTAACACATTACTGCTTCACGACAGACATAAACGCCATTGTGGTACCCATAATCTAGTCGGCATCCTGTGCAAAGGAGCAGGAGGAACAGTTATACACAATATCTAAAACCTAATTAACCTATAAGTAGGTACCTAATATCATTTCCAGCACCGCGCACGACTGTAGGTATGTATCTACTCTGGTGTATTCTTGGGATTTTTTGTGATGAAACCTGTTTTTTGACCGTTTGAGATGTGTACCGAGTATTATGATTCACGTTGTACGTCCATACCATATCCATACATGGTTTGACGGCGTTCAATTATGTATCTTGTTTCTAATACATATAAAATTCAAATTCGCGTGCTCTAGTGAGAAGGCAAGATGGAAATTATAATTTTGTAATAGTGAATTTATGCCATAATTTTATAAATCACCCATCTGCTTTAGATGTAGGTCATGCGCTAAATTTAATATGGACCTCATAACATTCTAAATCATTGGATCGCGTAAAAAACAGCAAGCAAAATAAGATTCCCTCCGAATTGGCGGTTAACCGGTAATCTCATACCACAAATAAAAATTTTTTTTTTTTGAATAAAGAATGTCACTCACCTTCCTTTGAGCTTCGGCGGCAAATCCAGACTTCGCTGCTCTGTTGTTCGCCATTTTGTAATATAGAACTATTTGTACAATAAATAAATAATTTAAATCACAGCCACGGGGCTCGTCTCAACGTATAGGAAGTCCGAAGTAGGATTTTATGGAAGTAAACAGGCGTGAGGCGCGGTAACGAGCCAACGAGCAACGACTTGTTCTGTGTGTGAGTGTGTCTCGAATGACATCATGCGGCGACCGCCGAGCGCGGCCGGCCGGTGCACGGGTCTAGGGCTGTCCCTTTATGGGTTACACTTATCGATAAAATACTCTTGGATACCGAACATGAAGGAAAGTCGATATAACTGTCAGAATAAGATTAAATTTATTAGAATATATGAATTTACAATATTTTTACATAGATTATGTTCACGCAACAGGTAGAACAATTGATTGGTGGAATGCCCCATTGCTAGCTCACCACTTTTCAATGTGTTTCCGATGCTTTGTTCGATGCTTTATAAGTTCGAGATCATTCTTATGATTTCCCTAATGCTACAAGAGCACCTAATGCATACTGCATTGCGGTGATACCATCAGGTGACCCGTCTGTGTGCTCGTTTGCCCTCCTCTACCATAAAAATAGATAAAATAAAAAAAAAACTAGATTCACAGTAAATCCTAATACTAGTCAAAGACTGATTGATCGGATCATAGAAAAATATATTTCTAAAAGTGATTTAATTCGGCAGTCATACATCTTACAATAAGGATTATAAAAAAGTAACATCAGATTAGGTAAATACTGACTTAAACAAAAAGTTTAAATACCTAAATATTATTACTAATTACACGTAAGTACTATATAGTCATACATAGATAACGCGCTATTAGTGCTAGTGCTGTGACCTAATAAGAATTGATGACCATAATCATGAATGTGTCGATAAATATAAGCAATGCTTTAAGTTTACCATTTTACACTAGGTTAAAATCAAGAAAAAAAATATATTATTGATTTTTGCATCACTGCAACCTAATAATGAAATCTCAAAATTTTCTGCCTTTCTTTAACACATATTTGAAAAACATTTTGCGCCATTTCTCGTGCTTCATAAAATTAATTTAATCATCAATATTATATTATTCTAAGCATTTCAAAATATTAGAAAGTGGTGCACCATTACATACATAAGTACCAAATATACATATAAAATATCATAAAAATCAATCAAGCCGTTTAGGAGGAGTATGTCTTAAGACAGTAAACATTGTGACATGAGAATTTTACATATTATATAGATTAAAATTAAAACAGATAATATTATATCGACAAATATTTTTATCGAAATCAACCACTACGATCTCTAAATGAATGTAAAATGAAAACCAAGTATGGAGTACAATAAGAGTGAAAGAGTCAGATATATCTGAGTTGATGTCACTCTGGTGAAGCCTTTATCGCGTGGCCTTCCAACTTTTAAGTTATTAGTATTTATAATTGTTATGTAATTCAAATGCGATAAATATATATAAATATAGATATATGTACACTTTTTATGAAAATAAAATGATATAAAATATCAGTCCATTTCAGAAATTGATATCACATCATTACCTACTTAAATATTTCTTCCACTATTGATAAGAGCTTAATCATTTTCTATTTTCATACATTTTATAGCGCTTTACTTCTTATGGAATTACATAATAAATAAATTTATTTGATGAAACAACTATTATGTAATGCACCGCCATCTATGTAAAACGTCTGATACCTTTTGCGGTCTAATTTTCAGAACTCATTGGTTGCAGTTTCAAATAAACCGAACGAAGTTGTAAGATCAAGAGAAAGATGGAGCCTTTACGAACTATTAACAATAAATGAAATTTAGAATAGAAAAATGAAGGAATAGCCAACTATTAAAATTTGATTTTCCTTAAAACCTAAAGCGGGTTATCACTTGTAATTATAATTGTAAAAAGTTTTAAATGTTCTTGTTTGATTGTGTTTTTGCTTCAGTGGCCTCGCTGCCGACTCTCTAAATAAATAATATAGTTAAGTAATTAAAAATAATTAATGATTTCAAAATTATGAACATAGAAATCTAAATAAGAAGGGAATAGAAATGCCGAAATAAGACGACGGCGCCTACTACTACTTTGCTACGTACATTGGTAATAGCCTAAGCACATACATAATTGCCCCGTTTCGGGGCCCAAATACGTAAAAGTATTTTCCTCCTCTCAAAATAAAAAAAAATTCGAGTAGGCATTACTTATTGTGAATTCTAAGGGATAGCACTGCCCAAATTGTATTGAGGCAGTTATTATAATTATTAGTGGAAACTGTAAAATACAGATATTCTAATTTTATTAAGTTTAAATTATCCCTTCTACAGCTGTAAAAAATATTTGAATTTGACTTGTAAATTTTACTAAAATTTAAACGTTTCTTGTAAAATTGTAACTGAAATTACTTGGTTAGTGAGGCAAGAGGAAAAACCGTTTTAACCGGTTACTGCAACCAAACCTTTATAATGAATCACTATAAAATAGCGGAGGTATAAAATGACCAAATAAAAAGTTCTTAGATTTTTTTATCATTTTTCAAGTCTTGATATGAAACGACGAATTTTAGTTCTTGTTACCAGTCCTCATACTATACAAAAAGGATGTATATACTACGTTATAAGTGTAAGATCGGATTGAGTTCGAAAATAAAACCGCAGTAACGACGGTAATCACATTCGACACAGTAAAAGAGGGTAGTTCAATACATTTGCCAGTGACGTAATTAACAATATTTGTTCGTTACTTTAACCTAGGGCTACCACTCATAATATTCAACCATTATTAAGGTCTGAAAATTCAAGCATAGTTGAAACTGGCTTTGATAAAGTTTTCTCTTATGTTCTCATGGGTGTAAGTTATTTGAGAACGTTACGTAACGATTTTTGTTTCTGTTACTTTTTTTTAATGAAAATAAGGGACGAGACAAGCAGGACGTTCAGCTGATGGTTATTGATACGCCTTGCCCATTACAATGCAGTGCCACTCAGGATTCTTGAAACACCTCAACATTCTGAGCGACACTACAATTACGCTCGTCACCTTGAGACATAAAATGTTAAGTCTCAATTGCCCAGTAATTTTACTAGTCGCCCTTCAGACCGAAACACAACATTAATGTATACACATTACTGCTTCTTCTGCGGTAGAGATAGGCGCCGTTGTGGTACCCATATAATCTAGCCGGCATCCTGTGCAAAGGAGCCTCCCACTAGTAGGTATAATCTTTATGAAAAAAAAACACTAAACTGTACGCTTATCACAATACATCAGTGGTATTGATTTAAATCGATTTATCCGTTTCACAGATTAGCGCGCAAAAAAAAAACAGACATATAAAATAATCACATAAAATTCATTAAACCACTTTTTGGTTTCGGTTCCATAAGTGCGTACTTAGAGATAAAGAATATTAAATCTTTCGAAATCCCGTTGCTTACTGTCGTTCTAAGCCTCGTTTACACCGAGAAACAAGTTAAATATTAGTTTTATACAAAACTTGTAGAATACTTGTCAAAACATAATTATTTGTCATTATCATCAACCAGAAGTCCTCCACTACTGGACAAAGGCCTACCCAAAGATCACCATGACGTCCGGTCCTGTGCTGCCCTCATCCAACGTATTCCGGCGATCTTGACCAGATCGTCGGTCCATCTTGTCCAACGCTACGTCTTCCGGTACGTGGTCACCATTATTTCCTACCTCACCGGCCATCTGTCCGGCGAACTATGTGCCTTGCCCACTGCCACTTCAGTGCGGATCTCCTCATTTCTGATTCGATCTCGCAGGGAAACTCTGAGCGTAATTATTTGTACTAAAAATGTATTGCAATTGTCTGAAACGTACTTTCATTCACACTGTGTTGCCAACAAGTCTATATACAAGTATAAAACACATCTGCATTTAAATTAACACCTATGACATGTTTGATCCAGTCTGATACATTGACAGCGTACAAACCAACAAAATAAATACGTGTGTTTAACAAGTATTGTCCATTTTATTGAAATTGATGTTACTTATTTAAATCAAGTTTTATACTGAATCCATGCATGTTGGATAAAGTTGTAGGTTGTAAGTTGTTTACCGGACGGACCGGATTTTATTTTTCACTAACGGACACGAAGAAGAAGAATGGAGTGGTCAAAGAAACAAACTTTATTAAAAAAAGTCCAGTTGGAAAAACATACCATTCACAGTAAGTATGAAGAAATAAACATATTTAATTATTTGATTTATTTTTACTATTCTATTCTATTTTTACTATATCCCACAACTGTATTGACAAACATCACTATTTTTATAAGATTGTAACGACATGGCACCACCACCACAATTTTATTACATTTCGGAGGTATAGATTAATTTCTGTGCGCTTTGCAAAATTGTGTCTGAATTTTTTTAACAAAAACTTTCTAGAAACACAATTATTTGACACAATCAATTTTAAGAAGTAAAAAGCTACGTCAAATTCTGTCAAAAACAAAACGATCTACCCAAAATTTTGTAATGATTATGGGAAAGTAATTTAAAAGTTTGCAAAAAATACAAAAGAAAGAAAAAAAGAGCAAAATGAGGATATTTTAACTTGAAAGGACCAGGCTGAAGCACAGGTTGTAGAAACTATGGAGCATCATGGTAGAAGACGTGGAAGGCCAAGGACTGAGCATCTGCATTCATATCATAGCAGACAGAAGAAGTCTTCTTTCTTCCACAGCCTGTGCAGTTTCGTCATAATGTCATGTCTGATGGCCATCATTTATTTGCTGTTGGAGCATCACTGTACGATGTGCAGCAATAAGTGCGATCTACATAACATATCAAAAGGAATTGAGAGTATTTCGGTAAGTAAAATGTTACTTCGATTTGATTTATTTAAGAAATTTTAAAAATCAATGAGATCTTCTAATGGACTATTAGAAACTCGATAAAATGACGATTCAAATGATCACGATGACTGCCCAGGACTAACAGAATTGAAGGTTTGAAGTTAAATAGTCAGATATCCTAAAGGAGAATTCTTACCATTTCTCTTCTGACATTCATGCTCAATACCAAGCTCAGCTCAATATAATAGGAAGGAAATATTTTTTAAGCTCAGTTTAATTTTGATTTTTCTCATCGTAGATAATGTTTGTTGACATAGTCCGAAAATTCTGTAATTTAAATTAATAAATTCACTTTTCAGAACAATCTTACGCTAATGAAACATTCGTATAATGATTTAGAAACAAAAATTTTCAAGTTCTCGCAAGAACTCCCAAAACTTGAAGGACAAGTGGATGTACTAGAATCATTGGCGCTCACAATTAAAAACCGAGATTTTGGGTGGACTCCTATAACTACACTATCAGTCAATGATTACCTCCCGAAACAACATAATCAGTGTTTTACTAAACTATACAATGAGACATTCAATGTTCTTGAAGCAATACATGATTGACTAGATTCTTTTGAAATCAATTCTGTCAGAAATAATTTGAAAGGAATATTTTAAAGGAAAATGTATAAAAATAAAGCTGTTTATGGACAATATCTTTTTTATTTCCCCTTTTTAGTTTACAAGATTTTTACAAGATGCAAGACACATGTTTAGTAGCTAGAAATTAGAATCATGTTGCATGTTTATGGATAAAACAGAGATGTCTTGTTTTATTTCCAACTTCCGTTGATTTGAACGGATATCTCGTCAGTGTAGTTGCATTTATCATGCAGCCTTTTTCATTTTTTGAAGTATTTCTTAGGTTTAGGTCTTTTTCTCTGAAAGCTGTAAGAATATTGATATCATGTTGCTTCCTACGATCTAGACTTGGTTTACGTGTTTGAACAAATCCATTACTTTCGACTTCTACTAAATAATGTAGTTCTTTGTGCAGCTGATCATAGGCGGTTCCAATATTTTGTATAGTTCTCTGAAAAATTAATACATTTTTATGAGCACTAATAATTTCCCTGATTTTTTGTATGTACTAAGTTTTAATATTTTTGTAAAACATTGCATTTATGTACCCGGTTACATTATCTCTCGACCTGACGTCGATGACGGCACATCTTCGCTTTGTTACGGTGTACAAAACGAACATCACTAGGATATTATCAATATATAAACTACGATTTATTTATTCCATATTATTGATTGATGTAATGATGTAAGGATGTTGTTAAGCTGATTATTATAATAATAATAAAAGAAACTATGAAATAATCTGGATTAAGTACAAAAAGTATTTATTTTTGTATTATAAGTATTATTAGTATTAATAATAAGTGGTAATATATTATAGCGACACAGAACAACAAAAGCTACAGAACTATTAGTATTTTTAAGTCTGTCATGAGATTGAGTCTGTAGTTACTTTAAAATTACGTTTGATTTATTATTATTTATTAACAACAAAAGTTAAAACGCTAATGAAACTGCAAACCGTACATACGCAACAGGACGAGTGCGAGGGGGTGAAAGGGGTACAGGAGGGGGCTTCACGAGTTCCAGAGATAACGTGGAAGTGTATTTGACCAATACGCCAGCGAATAGATATGCGATAACCAACATAAAAAAAATCATTTAACAATAAAAATGAGCCACAGTAGGCAAATTTTAGCCAGACTTAGGTAGATACTTAAAAAAATAAATATGAATTTACCTTAAGGGTATTTAGGCTTGCCTTCATACTCAAAATTTCATGCTGTAACATATGTTTTTCCCAAAATGATGTGGAGATATGTCCTGCGATAACAATAACGGCAAATACTACAGCGAGATCCATTATAATGTGCATAACACCTTTAGATCGAGGCATTTTTCCGTTTTTATATTGAATTAATGTATAAGTATTACTGAATCGTTATTTTTGTATTTTTCTTATGTCTGATATATTTTATTACATTTTTGCGAATGTTTGATAAAATTTAGATGACCTGTGTGATGACACCATGACATAAATCAAAATACATAGAGGATGTAAAGACATGTTAAGAGGGGGGGACTGCTTAAGTAAAAATAGTTAAGTATGAAACGTGCAGTCATTTGACATAGGTTTGAAATAGCAGTAATTATAGTAGCGATTTGCAACGAACTATAATCTAACTTAGTGGATTTCAGCTATCTCCGTTTTTTTACAAGATTATCGGCCGTTTTCAATAACATATCTCTAATTACGGATAAATTGCTATCACCGTTTAATGACAAGATCTCATCAATCCGTAGTTATGTCCAATATAGTTTGTTATTAGTTACAGTCCAATGCTATCTGTCGATAGGTTATTGAAATTTAAGTAAGCGAAAAAGGATAGATTTGTCTTATAGATAGGTTATTGAAAACGGCCATATAACCGTCATCTGTTAATCTATCAATGACTGCATGTTTCATACAAGTAAAAACCCACCATGAGGTGAATATCTTGCTCATCCCATAAGTTTTTCACATAAAAATTTGTGTAAATGTTTCGGTTCCATCATAGTGAATGAAATAAGCATTACGATATTGGTCAATGAAAATACAAAGAGTCATAACTCTGCATTGACGCACAATAAGAAACAAGTTAAAGGCCGGCAACGCTCCTGTGATTCCTCTGGTGTTGCAAGAGATTGTGGGCGGCGGTGATCACTTAACAACAGGTGACCCGTACACTCGTTTGTCCTCCTATTCCATAAAAAAAAAGTCAAGCTTGGTGTACTCAGTAAGCGAGACAGTACTTCACTAAAAGCCACCGCCTGCAACTATATAAGGCGCAAGTTCAGCCTCACATGGAGTACTGTTCTCACCTCTGGGCGGGTGCTCCCCAGTACCAGCTTCATCCATTTGACGCCAACACATCGAAGAGCGGCTCGAATCATCGACGATCAAGTCATGTCCAATCGGATTGATTCTTTGGCATTGCATAGAGATGTGGATTCTCTCTGCATCTCCTACCGCATTTATCACGGGGAGTGCTCAGAGGAGCTGATTCCAGCGGCCGTATTCCATTACTGGACATTACGTGCAAAGTACAACCGTGCGTTTTGCTAGAAATTTCTTGCCTCGCACACTTTGTAGAATCAATTACCAGCTGCGGTTTTCTCGAACAGATACGACTAACCTTCAAGAAAAAAGCTTACTTAAAGGCTGCGTTCCCACCTTAAAGGCTGGCAACGACACATTTCTTGACACCTGTTGTTGCGGATGTCCATGGGCGGTTGCCTCACCTCTCCCCATCCCGTGAGCTTCTTGCCCGTTTGCCCCCTCTTATAAGTCTATCAATCGCCTATAAAATGGCCTAAAAATGTCTGAATGGCGTTGTATATACCACAGTATATATGTATACATTAACTTATACAGAAAACATTTAAACATTGGTAGTAACGTTTAAAGTCTATTGTATACGCTCATTAGAAGCTCGGACGCGCAAAACGAGCTAAGAACAATTTATTTTAGCAATTCAAATGCAATTATTTAGCAAAATGACCCAGTATACTATCTACAGATAGAGCTATATCACTACCTTCTACTGTCAGTAATTAGCTATCAGTAATCTGATGTTGTCCCAATATACCCGATAAGTCATTCTTACTGCCTTATATTGGGACGCGTGAATTGCAATTTCCATACAAACTTCTATCGCTGGTATACGTCGTCCCGTTGACAGACAGCGTGTACGGATAAGATGAGTAACCGTCGATTTTTATCTCAACTAAGAGATAGACTGAATATTGGGAACGGCTGTTAAAACTTCAATTAGTTACGGCCGTTCCCAATATTCAGTATATCTCTTTGAGTTTAAAGTTAATTATTAAGTTGTAGAACAATACGCAATTATTTTTTTTAGTTTTTAGTGCATATTATATTCTTTTGGAATAGTCTTTTTTGAAGTCGGTTGTTTTTCTTGTATTTTTATTTTCAGTCAATTTGAAGTAGGTTAAGGATTTCCATTGATCATCATATTCGACTACGACAGTTACTTGACCATAACGACTTTACGGTATGTGACTCAAATATCCTATATATAAATACCGAATTGTTAATTGGTTCCTAAGAATAGTAGAGTTCCGTTACTTTGACACAGATCCCATCATCAGAACCTAATCAAAGTCTCATTCAACTACTCTGAAAGTAAATCCTCTCCAATAAAAAACGAATTATCGAAATCGGTTGGTATGATATTAAGTTAGTCCTCCATTTGTCGCGCACATACATGATGTCACTGTCAGAACTAGACCAATGAGATCACACGGGAAGCACCAGCTTTCAAATAAAAAAATAATAATCAAAATCGGCTTACCCAGTCGAAAGTTCTGAGGTAACAAACATAAAAAAATACCGTCGAATTGAGAACCTCCTCCTCTGTTAAAGTCGGTTAAAGACAAATAATAAACAAATTATAGAAGTCACTTTAACAAGGCTAAGCTATAATTTATAAAGCCACTGGACTCCTAAAGCTGTACAAACCACAAAACCACACACTACAAATCTGTGGAGAAGCTTTGCGGTTTTATTACTCAAGAAATATTCTACGCTTCGGTAGAACTGTATAATCTATCGTTTGTTTGAATTAAGATGACGTAGTTATACTACTAGCTAGAGTCTTGCCGAACCTTTTACATATACCTTATGGCCTAGGCAAGCCTAGTATAATACCTAAATATAATTAACACCTTTAGAATTGGAACTTTATTCCACTGTACATGTTTATTATCATATCTTAATATATACTAGCTGACCCGTCACCCGATAGACTTTGTTCTGTTTTTCATAATAAATAAAATACTGAATTTTTATTAACTTGTCAATAATATTAATATTTCATAACATCAGGAGTTATATCGTAAAATATACTTCCTGTTGTTATAATGTTAAATTTTTTCACAGCAGAACTGTCAAACCATGCGTATTGGAAATAAAAATAATACTGGGTCCCAAATCGAATTCAAAATTATCTATCAAGTTGGACTAAACTGCACTCGATGAAGTAATCCCCATTAAAATCCGTTCAATAGTTTAGGAGTCCATCGCGGACAAACAACGTGTCACGTAATTTATATATATTTAGATAAATCCAGTGTCCTGATTTTTGTTTCCAGTGAACTCCTAAACAAAGTAACGAATTTTAATGGCGATTACATCATGGAGTGCATTTTAGTCCAACTTAAGAGATAGGATAGTTTTTCTTTCAAATTTGACCCATACTTATTTTTATGTCATATATTTGTTTTGTATGGATATATTTTCAATGAGAGAATTTATTGACACGCGGTTAACAACGGGGAGCAAACATATTTTACGAATTAATTCATTATGTTATGAAATATTATTGACAAATTCATAAAAAACAGTATTACTTATTTATTATGTACGGGTCATATAGTATCTATATCATCTATTATACTGAATAATGTGTTTGTAATAATATGTAAGTTTTTTTTAAACGAACTCTGGGAATGACTATGTAGCTTGTCTTTAACAACTTAAAAAAATCTTGATTAGCTAAAGGATAACAAGCAAAACTCTTCTATGATTACAGCAAACTTGATTTCTATTACGTTTTCAATTTTTTATCGAAGTTGCAAATATTTTAAAAACTAATAATTTTTTTTTATGGAATAGGAGGACAAACGAGCGTACGGGTCACCTGGTGTTAAATGATCACCGCCGCCAACATTCTCTTGCAACACCAGGGGAATCACAAGAGCGTTGCCGGCCTTTAAGGAAGGTGTACGCACTTTTTTTGAAGGTATCCATGTCGTATCTTACCGGAAACACCGCACAAGGAAGCTCATTCCACAGCGTTGTAGTACGAAGGTAGGAAGAAAGCTCCTTGAAAACCGCACTGTGGAGGAGCGCCACACATCCAGATGGTGGGGATGATATCCTAACTTGTGGCATGTCGTGCGAAGGTGGAATTCGGCGGCAGGAATCAGGTTAAACAGCTCTTCGGAACACTCCCCGTGATAAATGCGGTAGAAGACACACAATGAAGCGACGTCTCTACGCAACGCCAAGTGATCCAGCCGTTCGCAAAGCACTGGGTCCCCGACAATCATTAAAGAATTTCTTAAGTTATACTTCTTTAGGCGCGTCATGTTACTATGAGTGAAATTTTAAGATGCGCTCGCATCACTGTAACACAAAGTAACAGCGTGAAGTTGGTTCTTAAAGTTTTCTGACGTTTGCGACATTCGTTATTATTGTTGTTTGGTTACTTCGTCCATTATTAGGATAGGCAAAGGGTTCAACCCACACAACCGTATTCGTTATTCAATAATTAATTGTCAAAGCCATCGTTGCAAGATTTTTACAATATTATTCTTTATATAAACGTAGAATAGCACGAGGTGTAAATAATTTTAAGCATTTTGGTTTTGTTAGGTCAAAGTACTTCTTGCTTGCATACATGCAAGTACACACACACTTTTTAAAATAATATTTTAACTTCCATTAGAAAAATTGTTCACAAAACATCAAGTACTTAGGTTTTATAGATTTTAAATTGGGCCCTTTAAAATATTTGTCCCAAATAAAAATAACAATAGAATATGAGTATAAAACAGTTTTAATTCAATGGAATATTTAAAAGTTCATGTTATACAGTAACTATAGTGAATAATTTCTTCCTCAGCATCAAATAAAACTGAATAGTGCTCACATGTATCACGGTAAGATGCCTGAAAGGAAATTGCTAGTTTGATGAATTTTCATTGGAATAGTATTCAAATATAATAATAATACCTACTTAGATTAAGGATTGGTCTCCGGTGCGCTCCAACTAGATACCGCAGGCGTAGACCCAAAGTGCGGCAATGTATAACGTGGACGTGCCACATGTTCTGTTAAAGTTTGCTAATAATTGAAACTAAAATGCCGAGATGCGTAGTTAAGGTTTTTAAAAATAATACTACAAGAAATAAGAAAGACACTGGGATCACAAATTATAAGCATTTTGTATGTTACTTATTTCAATGTAAACATGTATCACAAAAATCGTCACCTTTTTGCTCTTAATAGTGATTTTCATTATTATAACACTAGAACTAAGGGATTGCTTGTAACTAATTCTAATAGGCTTCATAAGATACATAATAGCTTTAAGGGTAAATGTATACACTTCTGTAATAAAGTCCCAGCCACAGTTCAGGCATTATCTATAAATAAATTAAATGTTTTATAAAAAAACGGCTCTGTCGTAAATCCTATTACTCCACTGCTGAATATCTAAATGATCGGACAGCCTGTGACTAGATTGTGATTATTTTATAGCGATAGAAATGACTGTACAATATTGTATATTTTTATTGAAAAGAATGCTGGGAGAGTTTCTTGCGCCGCTTCTTGTCTCTCAGAGCGCCATTTGTTTCCGAAGCCATAGTAGTATCTAGTAGTTATTAGAAATGACATCAAAAAGAATTCTAAAGGAATCAATGTTGAGAGAAATAAATGCCTTTTAAATAACACGAAGCGTATGTTACAATAGATTTGATAGATTTGAAAGATGCCTCATCTAATAGTTGCAGTTTTAAAAATGCTGTTGTTCTTAGTTGGAGCGCAGCAGAGACCAATCCTTAATCTAAGAACACCTACTTATTAACAATTCCGTTATTTTAAATAAAAATCTATACTATAAATACTCCACGGCATCCTATTTCCCTTTTTAAGCACGCAACCCACAGGACCAATCTCGGTCATCATTCCCTAATACCCCGATTAATTAGACTATATAATGAATATATTAGTAAAGATAAGTCAATTGATCTGTTCAGCGATAATGTAATAAAATTTAAAGATATTTTTTTTAAGACACTCGATTCTGCAGCGAGAGATATCACATAGATATTAAAATTGTGAATATTTTTTTCTTTATTTTTATTCTTGTATTTTTATTTTTTATTTTTTATATACCTCTTTACTTATTATATAAATTTTAACTTTTTGTACGACTTGTATTTGTGTACATGATGTAACTGCCTATAAATATAATTATGTGTATCCCTAGCACCTAAGACTTGTAAATAAATAAAAAATCACTTTATTCATGTTGATCAAGCAAATGCCAAGCGAAAGCAAGCAACTTATTGATGTCAAAAGTTTTTTCTTCTATTTACCATTGGTTCGCAAAAGGTTGAGCTTCAGTGAGAAGAAGTCACAAGATATTGCCACACTTTTAAATCATCATTTACAGCTTCACCATTTTTTCAAATTATTTTTGTGTATAATATATGTAAAGTGATTCAACAAACTTTTTTTATGGAAAAGGAGGACAAACGAGCGTACGGTTAACTTAGTGTTAAGTGATCACCGTCGCCCACATTCTCATGCAACACCAGAGGAATCACAGGAGCGTTGCCGGCTTTTAAATAATGTAAATTTAAAAAATAAAACTTAATCAAACATCTATTAATACCCAATGTCTTATACGACTATGTAAAAAATAAATGTTATTAATAAATTAAAAGAACTTTACACTCGATATAATATTATTAAAGTTAGTTAAACTGAATTTAGCAAAAATTCTAAATAAATATTGAAATATTGATAAATATATAAGATATTTATCATAAAATTGTCAAAAAATATTGGTGCTAGCATTTCTGAATACACAAGAAAAATAATAATAATAATAAAATATTATTAAGAAATACATCCGCAGATCACATACAGACAGACGTAGGGTAATAATTGCTTATTCTGTATTTTGGAAAATATATTGAATAAGTGGATAGTCACGGACTATTTAAAAAGAAGGACTCCGCGCCGTTATATTAGCAAGTGAAGCACCTTTATGCTAGTGTGTGTGCGGTTACGTGGTATACCAGATACACAATTTTTTCTCCCTTAGATAATCATATATC
The DNA here is from genome assembly GCF_905404315.1 of Leptidea sinapis. NCBI lineage: Eukaryota > Metazoa > Arthropoda > Insecta > Lepidoptera > Pieridae > Leptidea > Leptidea sinapis. The sequence goes on along the minus strand of NC_066312.1, from coordinate 30,740,301 downwards.
CACAAATACTTTTATATTATTGTTTTTACACTTTTTTACAGCGCACAACGGCATTTTTTAAATATTTTATTGCGACGCAAACTGATCTGTCACAGACGATGTCAAATCTCATACTGGCGGCCGATCGGCTTGTATTATTGTAAGTGTATGCGTGGGGCTATGTATTTACACGTTTACCGGCTTGTTATGGTGCCTCACTGTTATGTAAGGTGACACGGAGTCCTTATTTTTTTACTCGTCCGTGTAGATAGTAATACTTATATAAAAGTACTGACATTACAAATATTGTTGATTTAATAGAATGGCAATGATATCCGATAATTTACTCTGTATACATAAAGTTTTCATTTGGTGTTTAAAGTAGGTGAATAGGTAGGTGAATTATACTTCTTTAGGTGCGTTATGCAAAAATGATGAGAGTGAAATTCGCGCGCATCACTGTAACACAATTTTTTTTTTTTGGTTTATTCATCCATTATTAGGACAGGCAAAGGGTCCAAGCTCATACAGCCGTATTCATAATTTAATAATCAATTGTCAAAGCCATCTTTGCAAGATTTTTACAAAATCGTTCTTTCTAAAAATGTATAATAGCACGAGGAATAAATCATTTTAATGATTTATACTTTGTTAGGCCAAAGAAGTATACCTTCTTGCGTGCATACATAGGTAAACACACACTTTTTAATTATATATATACGTTATTAAAATAATGACAATAATACATTAAACTATTAATAGTATAAACTAAATGCTTACAATTCTATGACCATTTAATGATGAATGATCAAGATTAGTCAAAAATTGTGCTCAGTAACTTAACTCACCTGCAGGCTGCAAGTCACTCTTCCTGGTGTGTGTCTAAGTGGGACGAAAAATTGGCTGTTGGTATTCTTTCATCCGTTCGCAGCGGGGTCACACTAAGTGCTTGCAACTTCGCTGGTGCTGAGTGACAACTCGATGACCCTCGCGCACTGTGAAATTCGGCCTACCTTTGTTTTTATAAAAACTACATGTAAAATACTAGAGTCGAAGTGTTATTCAGTTATATATCATCAGTTGTATGAGGGCTCAAACATCCTTGATACTTATATATGCTACCGGCCAAATCTGGTATTAGGATAAACTAGTTTTGCCTAGAACAAATCAGTTTAACCTTTAGGCGATAAAATGAACAAGTGCAGACTCTTCAAAAATCGAGGCAGAACTAGTATAGACTAGTCCAAACCAGTTTTTTTATGGTAATAAGGGACGAGGCGAGCAGGACGTTAAGCTGATGGTAATTGGAACGCCCTGCCCATTACAATGCAGTGTCGCTCAGTAATCTAGCCAGCATCCTGTGTAAAGGAGCCATCCACTGGTATCCTGAGGTATAGGATCAACTAGTCCAGCCTAGGCTAAACGGGTTTGTCCAACAGTTAATAGGAGAAACAAGTTTAACCTAGTTATACCTATCGCCTAAAAAATTAACTGATTTGGCCTAGGAAAAACTAGTTGGTCCTAAAATTGGTTTTGTTCGGTAACATATATAATGTAACTGGGAATGGCGCTTTTGAGACTTGTGATTTGTAACATCAGTTGCATGACGTATTATATAAATTCTTTATGGAATAGAAGGCCAACAGATGGTATGTTCTCTCCAAACGAATACTGCCCGTAACTATATTGTAATGACCTTGATTTAACCACGAATAGCTTATTGCGCAATATATTCCGTGTCATAATTTTAGTATACTTTATAGTCCGTAGCGGCTACGTTAAAATGTCAAGCCTCAAAAATATAAAGAGTTAAATGTGGGCAGCGGCGATCACTTAACATCTGGTGATCCGTACACTCGTTAGTCCTACTCTTCCATAGAAACAACCTCAGCGGTACAACTTTTAAGTAATTCCGAGACGCGAAAACTATCGGCGGGGGACGTAGCTTGAGCACCGCGATCTCCTAGATTTTACATAAAAGTTATAACTGATTTGCCGCCTCGAGATGGTATTAATTTCGCGACACTAACTGAACAAACGGGTATAAACTACTAAGCCGTAATCATAAAAAATAAATCTATCATTTTCAGTACATAATTGAAATATCGAAATTATCAAACAAACTAATTATATATTTAAATTAATGCAAAATTTTAATCACCCTTAAAGCGGTTCTCACCTAAGAGTACTGAACGGCTACGGCGTGGCGTGGAAGTAGGTGTAAATACCTACGCTAGCACGCGGCTATTAGATTACTTACAGGTTGCTCCAAATTTATATTATGGAAAATTTGAATTATTTATGTGAATTATGTATTTTTTATTATTATTGTTAAATAGCGGTGCGTTTATTTAATGTAGCTATTGCAGTAAGATGCCGTATTGTTGATTGCCAGTATAGGCATTAATAACTCAGGATTTTATGTGAGTACCGGTTTTTTTTAATGAAACGAGACGAGCAGCTGATGGTAATGTATATGCCCTGCCCATTACAATACAGTGCCGCTCAGGATCTTGAGATACCCAAAATTCTGAGCGGCACTACAATTGCGCTCACCACCTTGAGACATAAGATGTTAAGTCTCATTTGACCTGTAATTTCACTAGTTACCGCGCCATACACACTGAAACACATTAATGCTTACACATTACTGCTTCACACCAGAAAAAGGTGCCGTTGTGGCACCTTTATAGTGACTCATAATCTAGCCGACATCCCGTGCAAAGAAGCCTCTACTGGGTTTCCCCTTTCATTCCTATGATTTAATTACAGCTTAACTGAGTGAATACAGTCCACTAAATTCTCTTGCGAAATATAAGTGTCCTGTAAGCATATAGTCCAAGTATGCGTAATTTTTTATCATAACCGCAATATATGAGAATAATACTTAATACGAACAGTTTCTAGACTTTCAACACCATAGGATCGGTGCAGAGTACATAATTCGTCAGCGGCTGATAAACACGCTGCTTCAGCCTGTCCAATGTCTTCCTGAAAAAAAAAATGAAGAAAATAGTGCCTCAAATGAGGTTACAAAATTAATGAATAACCAGAGGACCATGTAATAGTGTTTCATTCCGCGTCACCCTGTATATTTTTCATATAATCCGCATTGAATGTCGAGATTTAATGTCCACTGGGCCGAAAGCATCTTGTTCTATAAAAAAGTACCATCGGTCGGTGAGTCTAGTAATGATAGAGTTACAATTATTTTGATTAAAAAAATATTTGGGCTCATATATGATCGTATATAAAGATGTTTTCTTGTGACTTAATCACGTAAAACTATCGTCCGTAAGCCGACTTTACAGATAACCAATTCTTTAGATGTCATGACTGTTCGTTTGGTGTCCTAATCACTGTATAAATACGCATACCGCTGGACAGGCAGTATCATTTGTTTGACATCAAATTTTTTGTGCCTGTTTGAAGCGCCACTCGCGAGCGTCCAGAGAACTAATTTTGACGTATAATGCAAATGGCTGCGAGAGAAACGTACTGTATTTATGCATGTTGAATTAATTTCATTCGTTTTTTGTGTTATTCCTATTTCCTACAAAGTAATAAATTACACAATTTTTTTTTTTTGTAAATACTTTCCTACAGATGGTGGTCGATTGATATCGAAGTTTGTTTAACTGAGGTCGTGAGCACTAGTTTTTTTACCGCAGACTCTCGCTTTGGCCAACAGCGCCAAAATGGCTTATATCAAACAGGCACAAAAGCACTTTGACAGCTGCCAGTCCAGAAGTAAATAGTAGGGGTCAGTGTGTCCTAATTCTAAAAATAAACTTATGTGACATAAACGTTTTACCGTCACTCGATCCATTATTTTGTTCATATGTTGCAACTCAACTCGTCGTACGGATAAGTCGGGTATTAAAAATGTTAGTACGATCATTAGAATTATTGTGAAGACGACAAAATAATGATAGTGTGTTTTGGAGATGCCGGCTTTCACAAGATTGTTTATGTATGCCTTGATATTTTCTATGTTGATATTTTTGTATTGTTCGCTCGGAGCAGCCGAGGGTTTGGAACGTCGGCTTATTGTGCTTGGACCTGGAAATAATACAGTCACTTTATCAATAGAAATATGTTTATTTACTACAGGGAGTGACAATACTAAAACATTTTGCAAAAACGCTTAGTAAACGTCATGAAGCTATATCAGTTCGTATAGGAGCTTTGACATGGGGAGAAGAATTAATAAAAACTCCCAACTCATTTTTGAAATCATATAATAACATAGCCTACTTAATACCTTGAACACTGAACACTTAGTGTTGTATTCAAAGCGCGGTCGAAACACAACCTGCCTAATAGACGCGTGGATAAAGTTTTGCTTCAGACATTTTTTGCGGTATCGATTTATATACAGCGGAAATATACGCTGTATGTTAGTTAATGGGTTTAGATAGAATTCATATACTAACTATTATTAACACACATTTTATATGAAATATTATTCCAGTAATCAATGAATCTATGAAGGGTGAAGTATTTTCTCGTTCTACTATCGATTTTCTTAAAATGCTTTGACTTTTAAATGACCGTAGTTCGGGCAATAACTGAAAATCTCAAGACCGACAACTCGTATACTTGGCGAGGCACCAAGGGGGTCATATATTATAACAATTTATATTCTATGCACCGGCTGTCTCGCCTTGAAATGTGTCCAAAATTTCTATAGCAATGTATATATGGGCGCAAATCGCCACCTACCGTCAATTGTTTGCGACTATTGATGTTTATGTTTTAGTTTATCGTTAAAATGAATATATTATCATAGATATATCTGAAATATATAAGATTTAAGTACAAATAGCTATTTGTAAACATAAAACTGTTATTTATTAAGGTCTAACTAATTTAACAGACAGTGTTTTGACTGTTTGAATTGATTGAAGATGTTTGATGTTTCATTTATTGTTAAAATACTTAATTGAATGTGTAAATGTTCAAATTAATTTGTATTAAAATTAATATCGTTTTTCTGTATCAAAATTTATTATTTTATGGAATAAGTCTTTCTTAATTGTATTTCGAAACTTGCTTGCAGCGCCATCTTCTTACTTCGTAATGTTTGTTCAAATTAATTGAACAAACTATTATATAAATCATTTGAAGTTATATAAATTCACTAAAACATTTATTGAGCTGTATTTAGGAATTAATATACAATACCTAATTTTATTTGTGTTTTAAAAGAAGTTGTATCTACTCTGTTTCATCTATTGTACGGAAGCTATAAAAGCGGTTGTTTTATGTAAAGACCTTTCATATCTATGCTAGCAGTTGTGCTTCAATAAACTGAGAAATTCTTAGTGTTTGTATTTCTTCATGATGGACAATTCAAGGAAACCCTTGTTTAACGCCGACATATACTATTGAAGTAGATAGGTTCTATGGATAATTGGTACATCTGGTGGCAACTACGTTCCTAATTAAGCTGAAGTCTGCTAATGGCTTTTAGATCTGAACTAATTATTTATAATCATGTCAAAGCCTTACTATTAAATACATACTAATCTAAACTAATATTATAAAGCTGCAGTGTTTGTTTGTTTGTTTGTTTGAACGCGCTAATCTCTGGTACTACTGGTCCGATTTGAATGATTCTTTCAGTGTTGGGTAGTCCATTTATCGAGGAAGGCTATAGGCTATGTTTTTTTTTTTCAAAATTAGGGATCCGTAGTAAAATTGCTATTTTGTAACACAAGGTGTAAAATCGAAAACCTATTTTTGCGTGCGCTGCAAAAACTATTGACAATAGAACAAAATGATGTATTACTTATAAACTATCGCGTGAATTATACTTTATATGGCAAAACAACGTTTGCCGGGTCAGCTAGTGTAATAAATATAATTATTTATTTATTCAGGAACAAAATAGTCTTTTAATAGTAAGGTAACAAATATACATAAACTAGAACACAAAACAGTTCCATAATTAAAATACTTACTAATAACTTTTTTTTAGTTTACAATGGACAATATAGAAAAAAAAACAACAAATATATTTTTAACCAAAAGTGAAAATTACAAAATTACGACAAACAAAACGAAAATTTAAATAATATTTTAATAATAGTGAAGAACAGGACACAACAACAATGATTTTTTTATTTAGAATTAAAAAAAATTACATGGACTGTATATATCACCTACTATTTTCTCATGTTTTTGTATATTTAATGAAAATATATCAATTTCAGTAAGATGTAATTAGTTTTATAAGGTGACACATAAAAAGTAATCTTAGAACGAGAGGAGATTCGCGGTGTTATAAATTTAATAAGGATGCTGAGTCAACCTTACTTTAAATAATTTAGAATAGAAAAATTTGATCGATACAGTTTCTTCTGTTAACTAGTGGGGATATTCTGTGCCTTTGTGACGTAGTATGATATATACATGGCGCAAATACTACAGCACGAATTGAAAACACGTGCACGTGCACCGAGCATCATAGAAACGGCCGCATTTCAAAACACGAGGATTAGCACGTGCGCCGGGTCCTATAGATACAGCCGCACGGTCGACACTTGAGTCAGTCGTGCTCGGGCTGTCGTACGATACGAACCTCTCTGGGACGTCGTAACACTGCCCGTTGAATAAACGAAAGTAATAAAATACCTACTCGTGTAGTTTTCTTTAGGAGAGCCAATGAGTGATCTTCAGCAAGATAGAAATTGTGATGTCAACAGTAATGACGTCACACCATTTAAAAACAATACAGAGGTTCTTTCCTCGTCATATATATATAGATAAAAGTATGCCCAGTCCGGTATTCCAATGATTTTAAGAACTTATTTTGTTTATCTTCAATACGAGCGATACGAACATCGTACTGAGGGTTCCAGATAACGCAAGAAAACTCCAGTATACTGTGTATGAAACCATAGTAAAGTTTATTCAGAGTATTTGGTTGCCTAAATAGTTTTGATAGACGTAATACCATTCCTAATTGCTTATAAGCTTTAGAGGGAATGTTATCGATATGAAGATTAAAGTTTAATTGAGAATCAAGGGTTTCACCCAGATCTTTAATAATATTAATTAGCGTACTAATCGCCAAAGTCGAGTTCGTAAGTCTTTGTGGGACGATGTATTAACAACAAGAATTAAAAAATATAGTAAAAAATGTTTGTGTGGTTACTGTAATACAAAATGATAACACAGATTGAGAACGGAGCGACCGCCCTCACTCTATTAAATAATACATTTTACTGTACGATATAACACTTATGATATTTTTATGAGAAGAAAAAATAGCCTGCTGTTATAAATAGTTTCTTGCGCCCGTATTTTCAGGTCTGTGGCATACTTTTTCGAATTGGTGGTAGTTTTAGACTCAATAAGTGACTTCATATCCTATTTTGAAAAAAGGACAAAGAACCTCATTCCACAGCTTGGTTGTACGTTCAGCGTTGTAGAGCGCTACACAGACGGGGGAGATGAATTCCTAATTAGTGGCGTGTCGGGCGAAAGTGGGATTTGGCGGCAGGAATCAGGTAAAACAGCTCTTCGGAACACTACCCGTGGTAAATGCGGTAGAAGACACACAATGAAGCGACGTCTCTACGCAACGCCAAGTGATTTAGCCGTTCACAGATCACTGCATTCACGACAATTTAAGCTGCTCTGAGATGCATGTAGTCAAATGGTTCGAACTGGTACTGGGGTGCGCCAGACCAGAGATTAAAAGCAATACTCTATATGTGACCGGACATGCGCTTTGTAGAGTGAGTGGACAGTAGTGCATCTATTATTTTTATAAGTAGTCTTGTCACAATTTTCTTCCCTTTGATGTATTGCACTGAGGATACGTAGTAAATGGTAAAAACGCACGACTCTCCCTGTTATTTTTTATGTACTTACCACTATTGCGTTTCTTAGCCATGTTTTCTTTTACTGAGATAGGTAATGTATTAATATGGTCAACCTATGTATTTGTGATTTGAAAATGATTTTATGGTGATTTGAAAAGTTATTTGTTCGTTGACATTTTGGCTATGTTGGTTGCGTTGACGATTTGTTGACGACCTGCGCACATTACACTGAAAGTGTATTGACATTTTTATTTTTTATTGGGTTGTGGCTTGGAAACGAATACTTTGAGCCAAGTCTTTTATTTATCACTTAGTTTACTTCACATGGTTTTTCCATAAAGCCTTCACAGTATTTATATAAGGATAAATTATTTATTATTTAATTCGCACAGCATCCGGATTAATTTTAAAATAAATTGAGAATGGGACTGTGAGCAAGAAATTCACAAGAAACTAGGGGTTGAAATTGCTCAAGCAAGGCTCAAAAAGATGGAAAAGGTTCTGTGCAGCCATAAACTGTCCATAAAGCTGAGAACACTAAACTGATATGTCTGGCCAATAGTGCTATACGGTAGTGAGGCTTTGGACTTTCTTCTCAAAGCCTTTGCGATGTGGTGAGAGTACTTCAGCGCATTGCCAGAAGCCGGGAGCTACTGCAAACAAGAAGAGAGAAGTTGAAAGCTTGGGCCAGTCTCGAGATACGAGTGATACCAACTACTCCAACTACTTATAATGATGCTGGAAGAAGTAAAAAGTCCTGGTTGCGTTACATCTGGGAATGGACAAAAATAGCAAACGTAGATATTATACCATTTCGCTTGGCGCAAGACCGCGAAAAATTCGCTGAGCTGACGGCCAACCTCCAGTAGTGGAGAAGCACAAAGAGGTGAAGTATTTCTATTAAAATCCCTCCCCGAGCATTCGCGCTCGGGCTGCCCCTCGTATTCTGGGGAGGGCACAGAACCGCGTATACGACATGGGTACCTTCAAAAAAAGCGCGTTCACCTTCCTTAAAGGCCGGCAACGCTCTTGTGATTCCTCTGGTGTTGCAAGAGAATGTGGGCGGCGGTGATCTTTTAACACCAGGTGACCCGTACGCTCGTTTGTCCTCCTATTCTATAAAAAAAAATATAGAGAAGAAGAGGGCATCTAAACACTTATGTGACCAGTGTCACAAATTCAGCATAGACTTGGTACTATAGTGTATACACGACCTGACAGGCTAGACCGATATCTATTTAGCTTCTACTTAGCCACTAGATAACGCACACATTGACAAATCAAAATTGATCACACATTATCGGGCTGGCAGGTGGTCTATACGCTTAAATATTCTAAGTCTACAATATAGACATCACTGACCTCTACTATATACCACTGGACTGGCGGCTGACAAAGTTCTTTTGTGCCTGTTTGATTCGCCATTTTGGCGCTGTTGGCCATGTAGCGGGAGTCTGCGGTACCAAAACTAGTGATGACAACCTCAGCGAACATCGATAGATGGTCGGAAACTATTTACAAATAAAATTGTGTACTTTATTACGTTGATTCTTGAAGTATAAATAACACGGAAATCGTACGAAATTAATTCAAAATGCAAAAACATTTCAGAGTCTTGTACGCTTCACTCGCAGCCATTTGCATGATACGTCAAAATTAGTTCTCTGGACGCTCGTGAGTGGCGCTTCAATTAGGCACAAAAAATTCGCTGTCAAACATATGGAACAGCCTGTCCAGTGGTATTTACACAGGTCAGTGATGGACATACATATGAATGAAATAGAATTATTTTTAAGTCAGTGTTGGTGGAGCCTTGAGATTGGATAAACCTTTATATCACGAGGGATTTTATGTATTAGTCTTTGCTCAAGTTCCTAAATTCCATTAAGCATTGCTTATTTATTAACTTGTCATTAAACTAAAGCATATTTGCATTAATTTTGCATCTCAAATAGCGTCTGTATTTTCCCGCCGTCATTACTAATCGCTTCAAAGTTCCAGCTCCTATTGCGGTTTTCAATCTATTAACATACACGAGACTTCTCGTAAAGTCTCGAACACTTTGTGTTATCCTCTAGACATGTCTCGCCTTCACATGTTACAAACTTCTCAAGCTGTCGACTGTTTTAGATTCTTGCAGATTAGCGTGTGCATTTAATTATGCTGAAAACATTAGCACAACTTCTAAGTTAGGTGAATTAATAATCTCACATTAAACTTGTGCATTCGATTATATAATATTAAACTTACTTCTGTTTAAACAATATGTAATTTTTTTAAGACTTTAAAAACATAAAATATGGTTTAAATTTTATATATTATTAATTTTATATATACATATTGTTTAGATTTACAAGAGCGACATCTCGAGTCAATTTCCTAATATGCAAATATTGGGGTTGAGCAGGTTATCAACTGTAAAGTGATAGTGACACAACCTGAGAGGTGAACAGAGCAAAACGGAATTTTATAACGAGGCGGTACTCGAATGGTTAGCTCAGTTGGTTAGAGCACCGGCACGGAACGCCGGAGGTCGTGGGTTCGAATCTATTTTGAATCGAATAAAATTTTGTTTTTCAAATTTTATTTACTTCTCTTTACATAGTAAATAATAACATTAAAAACATCTGTGTGTATGTTTATAGATAGGTATATACCGAGGCAGACAATGATAAAACACACTCGATCACGGATATGTATATGATTATTAAGATATAGAGCTGGTTTAAAGTAAATAGCATACGTAGGTATTTTAAAATGCTAATTTCTTGTCAAGCTACTCGTAGCTACTTGAAAGAAAAGTGTCAACAAGTTTTCAACGTACGGGTCGATTGTTTGAAATTATGAATTTCTTAAATGATACCTTGATTTAACTGTATTACTTTTTTGTATTTGTCTCTTATAATGAATTTTTTTTTTTAATAATAAGGCAAATTGTGAAAAATATGTCTAATATATAAGAATCATCATCAGAATAAAAATATATAAGAATCTTAGGTAGCCTTGTTAGTATATAAGTGTAATACTTTCGTATATCAAATTATATCCTCCAATTTCAGTTAATCGCGTTAAGGTAATAGTTTAGTAGATATAAAATGGCAGCCTAAATTTGTGCGGATGTTTGGCAACGGAAAATGATGCTATTAGTGCTCAACTATTAGGGTAGTGTCAAACTGGCGAAAAAACTGCAACATTATTAAAGAGGGTGCTACGGTAAACCCTACGCATGATGTGGGTTACCGTGATGCACAGAGCTGTGGCATTGTTATAATATTTTTTGTGGTTGACATTATAGATTGTACAGTAGCGTGCCTTATGACATGAATTACTAAATAGTGCTCTAAATAGACTTGTTTAACTTATATTGCTTATGATGGGTTAAGGAAAAAATATTAGTGTGTTGTCCATGCACAATTCTTAAATACAATATTAGGCCTAAATTTTCCTTTTTTTAATATTATGAAGAGCTATAAATGTGAGTCATATATACACCCTACATGCTTTGAGTCGATTAAGAACTTTTTAATATTCATATTTATTACACACAATGAAGAGTAATATACAATGACTTTGAATATTTTAGCAAAACATGCATGATGGTGAATGTGAATAATCAAATAGGTTTTATTCCCTTGCAAGTTCAAAGGAATCATAAGTGTTGCGGGATTTTGATGCATACATATAACATTTTGCCCAAGAACACAGCAGAATCAAATTTATATTAACTTTTTAGTTTGATTTGCCCTAAGCTACCCTGGGGCGTCAAAGTATAGGGGATTCCCAGGCCCAAGCCACGGTATTGTATAAGGTGACTATAGACTTTACAATGTTGGTTAGACGCTGCATAACCGTACCAGACTCATCCAGATTAGTTACCACACTCCCATAGAAAACCAGCGTGAAGTAGTGATCTTGCGCCGTTATATTTCGCATAGATTTGTGTGGATGACAGGCAATATAACAACTATTAAAATAAACTCACTCAAGGTCTTTCAACCACAGATGCTAGTATCGAGTTAATACGAAATATTTTGTATGCTTAGGAGGATTCATGTGATGCGTTAGGAGTGTTTTGTGATTTATCCAAGGCATTCGACTGCGTTCATCATGAAACCTTACTTCAAAAATTTCACCACTATGGTGTTAGGGATGTTTCACTAGATTTAATAAAATCATACTTGTGTAATAGGATTCAAAGAGTAGACGTTAATGGAAAAAGATCAACTGGCTCTATCATATCGATGGGTGTACCGCAGGGCTCAATCTTGGGTCCTTTTTTGTTCCTGGTTTACGTCAATGATTTACCATACCTTATTCAAAATAAACATGATATTATACTGTTTGCTGATGATACATCTTTGTTATTTAAAATAAAACGCCAGCAAAAAACTTTCTGTTGGTTGAGGACGACATTGCTGAAGTAGTAAATTGGTTTAATGTTAATAACTTACTTTTAAACGAAAGGAAAACAAAATGTGTAAGGTTTACACTTCCAAATATAAAGCACCAACCAACATCTATAAAAATGAATAGTAAAAAACTTGATGTAGTAGAAACGACAACATTCCTAGGCATTACATTAGACTTGCTACAATGGGGTGCTCACATAAAAAACTTATGTAATCGACTTAGCTCTGCAGTATTTGCGATAAAAAAAATTAGGCAGCTGACAGATGTTGAAACGGCTAGACTTGTATATTTCAGCTTATTTCATAATGTCATGTCTTACGGAATTATATTGTGGGGTTGTCCGGCAGATATTGAAAACATATTTGTGCTGCAGAAAAGAGCAATTCGAGCAGTCTATAAAATGCGTTCAAAGAATTCATTGAGAGAAAAGTTTAGTGAAATAAATATTATGACAGTACACTGCCAGTACATATACGAGAACCTCCTATACGCCCATAAAAATATTAGCCAATTTAAAAAGAATAGTGATGTACACAGTGTCAATACTCGAAACAAACATAAACTCGCAATTCCATCTACTAGGCTCCGTAAAATTGCTAAATCTTTTAAAGCGGATTGTGTTGTATTTTATAATAAACTCCCAAATGAAATTACAATGTTACCTATTAAAAAATTGAAATGTATCGTAAAAAATAAATTAACATCTAAGGCCTATTGTAGCGTGAAAGATTATTTGAATGATAAAGATAGTTGGAATTAATGTTCTAAATTTTGTTAATGAATATTGTTATACTCATTTGAATGCTATTGTAACTTTTGTACTTCATCCTGACTTGCACTAAATAACTTATAAAGTTTTACAGTGAATAAAGATTTTTTGACTTTGACTTAGACTTAAAAAAAGTTCTAAATGACTACAATAATTTAATACAATAAACATTTACTAATTAAATATGCAACAGTTAGTAGGATTTTGCTGGGCGATGTACATGGTCTTACAACATTTTCCCAGAAAATGTACAAAACAAATGTGTTACGAAATTCAAAAGAATTGTTAAAAAATGCTTATGCGGTAAAGGTAAAGTAATTAGCATGATTAACTTTCTTAATGATACCCCAGACTGGATATAGAGTAAAAAGAAGAAAATTTTCCCACAGAACTTCTTGTGCCCGTACTGAGGTCTGAGAAATAAATTTTCGAATGGGTGATATTTTTGACGTTCATAGTGATTTTCAATCAGTTCAATATTCATTTCGTTATTGTGACGTATTACTGTCTCCTTGCATCAGATTATGGTATTATTAACCACCAATTCTTAGTATATTATAACTTTTATTATAACTTATTTATACCGGATAATAAATTAATATTGGCCTTTTTTATTTAACTTGCACTCTCATGTAAGTGACTATTGTGAAAAAAAAAAGAATTCAATAAACTGATCCTATCATTTTAATATTGCAATGAAGATAAAATTACAATCAGTTGTTCATCACATCTGAGACTGGCTATTCAATTTAACACAAAAAATTTATTCTCTAAAAAGACTAAACCCGATTTTATAAGAGCATAAAAATACTTAGAAATCAAAAACCGCAGCTTAGATTTGACGCCAGTATAAGGCTGCTCTTAGCTGCTGTTACTATACTTATGAGTGATGTATGAAACAGGATGATGGATTGATATTGTGGATGAAAAACCACGTTCGCGGGAAACTAGCCCGTTTGTCGTATGGACCTTTGAAACATTCGCGTAATAACTTATAGGATCTTTTGTCGATGATTTCTTAACCTATATCATACAAGAGAACAACAAAAATATGCCATACATTATTGTCTATTTCTTATATTTGTTTGTTACTGAAAATCATTCAAATCAGGAACATGATTGAAATAAATATATACGATAGAAAAACCCACAAAAACCGTTGCGCAACCACTTTTACCATTGTATCATTAACGCAACAAATTATACCAAAACTTTACCTTTTTTTTTTACACAAATTTATAGTAGTTTTCCAATTACAGAGCATATTAAGACTCAGTGCTGCACAATGCCGAATTATGCTGATTAATAATGATGTATAAGAAAATAAGATGTTGTCTTCTTCATATTGAAAAATATGTTCATTTCCACGAAAACATTTATGATGTCTGCTTCATTAAATGATTCGATTAAGCCATTGCAATGTTGACAAAAGTATATTTCTGTTTAATAAATAAATTTGTGTATACTTTAGAATTCTAAAATGAAATTGAATTCACATTTTATATGTGGTATATGAAATTAAATAGTCAATGTTTGTACTTTCATTAGTTTTAGTTTTATTTATTTAGAGCATTGGTAACTCAATAAAACACGAATATTTAAATCATTTTTCAGTAAATTTGTATCTTTATCCATACTTTTTAACACAGTCTGAATTAAGTTTCATTATTTCTAAAAAACTACGACAAAACGAAATCTTTCAAAATTTTTTCAACAATAAACAATATTACTACCGATAGTAAATAAAATTTGGACCAATGCCCACTCATAGAAAAAAACACATGTTAATTTTCTGCCACTGAGTTCTACGCATCACGCGAAAGCAGTACTTTTGAGAGTGCTCGATTGTGCAAAGCGTTGCTGTAGTTGGAACACTCAACGTTGAACATTATGCCGCATAATGCGCTCTAGTGCTGCAATTGGAAAACAGTCTTTATGTGCTTTGTGATACAATTATATTAAAAGCATAAAAACGGTGTTAATAATTTTATTTTTCAGCAACTACAATAAGTACATAATATATCTTTCGAAAGGTTTAGATGAGAAAAGCTTAAAATAGTTGAGGTTCTAGGATCAAAAGCTATTCAGTTTTAACTACATTGCATAATATGCTTAACCTGACATGCATACACGGGCAGGAGATATAAGAGATTTATATTGTCATAAATACTGAAATAAATAAACGGTGCTTATGCATTTCAGTATTTATATATCTTTTATATTCTTGACACCTTTCCGCCCCTTTCTTATCGGGCATTGGAGTGGGCACTACTGATGTGCCGCAACATAGCGGCACATCACTAGTGAGGCCTCTGATGAGGTGAGAGAACGAAGCCTCCATTCCCCAGACCCCACCAATCAGATCACCAAGGAATAAGGACTGTACCACAAAATCTATTCAAATAAAAACTTAGATCCATTTCATTAATTGTATTGTTAAGTTTGAAAGTGTAAAGTTAACATCGATAATCATTGATAATTTACTTTTCTAATCAATATTTTAAACAAATAATGACTAGAGTTTATTTTCCCTTATCACAGCACAGAGAACAACATGATTTTAATTTGTCAATTTTCGTAGGTATGTCTTCTGGAGTGACATTACCTGAAATATAAAAAAAGTAATTATGGATACTTTCCTATGATTCTACCTTAGATTAAGGATTGGTCTCCGCTGCGCTCCAACTAGACACCGCAGGCGTAGTCGCAAAGCGCGGCAACTAAAAACTACGCCCAAGTGGCCGTACTCGAACAATGTGTGACATTTACGTGCCACATGTTCTGTTAAACTTTGCTAATAATTGAAACTAAAATGCCGGGTTGCATAATAAAACTTAGTAAAAATAATACTACAAGAAATAAAAAAGACACTTGGATCACATATTATCATCCGGAAGTATTTTGTAAATTGTTAATTTCAATGTAAAATAACACGAAGCGTGTGTTAAAATTTGAAAGATGCCATTGAGTAACAAGATGTCACGCACACAAGCATTTAAAAGTTGCCGTAATAAAAAAGCTATTGTACTTAGGTAGTGCGGTTTTAGTTGAAGTGCAGCGGTAACCAATCCTTAATCTAAAGACTTAACATTATATTATTATTTTGAGAATAACTAAAGCATAATACATACAAATTTTGTTCATTTTCTTTCGATTATTATGCTGGAATTAATCAATGGAAATAATCAGTGGAAAAATTTTCACTTGCATTGTGTTTTCATAAAACCACATACATGCGTTTTTTTTACAAGAAACGTTGTTATATAACATACAAAACAGAAGCGTTGTCGGCCTTTAAAGAAGGCGCACGCGCTTTTTTTGATGGTGCCCATGTCGTATTATGCCAGAAACACCGCACAAGTAAAATCCATAGTTTTGTTGTACGTGAAAGAAAGTTCTATGAAAACCGCACCGTGGAGGAACGCCACACATCTATATGGTGGGGATGGTATCGTCATTTGTGGATTGTCGTGCGAAGTTGGAACTTTATATCACTTTTTGTTAATCGACGCTTTATAAGTTCAACTACGCTTTTGTAATTCCTCTGGTCTTTCAAGATAGTATGGACTGCGGTGTTCACATACCATCAGACGACCTGTATAGCCGAGTGGTTAGCGATCCTACCTTCTAAGCTAGAGGTCCCGGGTTCGAATCCCGGTAGGTGCAAGCATTTATATGGTGAAATTGGATATTTGTTTCCGAGTCATGGATCTTTAAATGTATTTATGTATGTTTATATGAATTTATATATGTTTAAGTAAGTATATTGTATTAAATATATCATTGTCTTGTAACCCATAACACAGGCTTACACGTATGCTTAACTTAGGGCAAGATAATTTGTGTAAAAAGTGTGTCATAATTATTATTATTATCAGTGGACCCGAATGTTCCTTTGTCTTCCTCTTGCATAAAAAAGACGAACAACAAAATTTTAATAAGGTTGCCGTTGTGTATCAAGTTGATTGGAACATAAAAACGTATATATTCAATTTTAGCATACAATTTTACGAGTGCAAGCTCATACCGTTAAATTTCATCAATTGCCTGATCCATGAAACAAACGATAACATTCCACGTAACTCGAACACAAAGTTATTTAGTTTGTTTCACAGCCAACACGATACACCGTGAATAAACAGTGAACAATTTAAAATGTTATTTTCTATTTCACTTTTACCATTTATGTACTACCACTTCGGAAATGGTTTAGGTTTTAAGAAGAAATGGCAACATATGCCCTTTTAAATCACTTTTTACAGCTTTATACATCATCAAGATCATCATCATCAGCCGGTAGACGTCCAATGCTGGACAATGGCTCCCAAAGATTTCCACGACGATCGGTCCTGCGCTGCGCTCATCCAACGTATTCCGTCGATCTTGACCAGATCGTCGGTCCATCTTGTGGGGGGCCTACCAACACTGTGTTATCCGGAACGTGGTCCAACTATGTGCCTTGCCCACTGCCACTTCAGATTCGTAATCATTTGGGCTATGTCGGTAACTTTGGTTCTCCTATGATGCTCCGATCATAGCCTATTCCATTGCCCTCTAAGCGACCATGAGCTTCCTCATACGGCCCATAGTTAGCGACCACATCTGCGTATATATTTCTAAATAGCACTTCTACCACTATTTTCACAATAAAATCAATCATTACATAATTATATTCCGCTTTCGTGTAATGAAATTTGAGAATTTCAATTAATCAATTGTCATGAGCCTTTCATGATTGTACCTAAGTCATAACATAAACAAACCATTATAGTAAAGGAGCCCAAGCGGTGATTTTGAGATTTATTCGAGTGCGTCAGAATAACATAAGAAGGACAAACTTGCACCTTGTGAATTACTCCCAGCATACCTGAGCCTGAGAGACATTTAATGGTCAACGTCTAGAGCAGCCGATCAGATTAGTAAAAAAATTGATCGTTAGAATAACTCTTCGCGTCAGATTGAGGTAAGTTAAGTTTATTATAAGTAGCAAAATGATAATTTATTATTTATATAAAGTGAAAATTTTAATAATCTAAAAATTGGAGCGTTACATAAATGGAAATCGGAAAGTCACAAAGATTCAAAACAAAAATTTCAAACCGGTTAGGTTAAGGGAATTCCACATAAATGTAAAAAGATTATGGGTCAGAACGAAGAGGACAAAATGAACCATCTGTATTATAATCTGATGCGCTTGAGTATTTCACATTCACATTTTTTTTGCATTTACAAAAATCATTCGTATCTTTCGGTCACATTCAAATCATCAGTCCTCTGAATAGCAGCTATAATAGAGTTCACTTAACATCTCGTTTGAATGACGCGCCATTTAGGATTTTTTTTTCCCTATTTCCTACCCCATCGTATGACCACCCCCACCAAGCAATCCGGCAGAGTCCGGTATCAGAAACACGTGGGGCTCCTTATAAACTTTTTTTCTTTTTTCCATCTAACCTTCACAATCGAATAAATGCCCAAGATGCTCGAGTAAATCCCTATTTAGTCTCTTGGGCTCCCTAACCATCATATAAATTGACATTATTTTGTCAAATGGTTGTCACTCTGTCAGGCGACCCATCAGATAACTACGTTATATGCTACTGGATTCATCCTTTAATTTAAATGGCCCTTATCTGCTAGATAAGACTATCTATACATTGTGAAACGCAAATTATGTGCTTAGTCGATAGATAAGTAGCAATTTACCTATTTTTAACTTTACTTGGATATTGTGAATCAGCCCCTAACGGCCGTTCCCAATATTCAGTCTATCTCTGGTTGTGGCCTACTGGAGATACAAATCATAACTATCGTTGACTTTTCTGTCCAAATAAACTTATCGGCGTACACCTTATCCGTACACGCTGTTTGTCAATTAAGAGGACGTATAGCTTACCAGCGATAGAAATTTGTATGGATATTGCAATTCACGCGTCCCAATATAACTCGATAAGAATGACTTATTGTGTATATTGGGACAGCTACAGATTATGGACAGCTACAGATTATTAACAGCTAATTACTGACAGTAGAAGGTAGCAATATAACTCTATATGTAGATAGTATATTGGGAACGTGTAACTTGAGGCATACTGATAGCTTTATATTGCAAAAACGTTACTTAACGTCATTCCGAGAGTGGAGCACTCCTACACGCACGCGGGTTGTGAGGCGTGCAACCGCTTGTTCACCACAATAATGAATAACGACTAATTAATCGTCATTTGTGTCAATGTGTTCTTTTTGAATTAATTAAAGTGTAGCGTTTAATGTATTCTGTGTATTTGTTGTTATGAAGTTTTAATTCAGAATAAAACCGCTAATGTATACTTACGTTGCGGCGCTTTATTTATTGGCAAACTTGGCACTGAAGGCCTGCGAACAAAGTTTTGAGTTTTAAGCGGAAGAATATACAAAGTAATGTAAAGAGGTAATTAAGGTTATTGTACCTTAGAGATTTCTTGCTTCCACTTTTTGAAATTTTAGATTTCAAATTTTTTTTACAGCAGGGCTGGAAGTAATAAATATTTTTAAATTAGTACGTGGTAAACAATTTTAAACAAAAGACAGAGACACATAACTTGCTTTAATTGAATGAATTCTGATTGTTATTACGCAATTGAGTGATTTGGTGTTAATTGGTGAATTCAGATATTATTATAATATGGGACGTTGTTGTCTATTACGTTGTACAACTTGTCCAGAACGAAAACATGAAAGTATAACACACGTCGCAGACTATCGCCACATGAGTAATTTAAATTGTACAGAGGGTAGGCTTCATAAAATATGTATGTTTTCTGTAATGTATTTAAGTAAATGTTAGATAATACCGATATTTGTATGATCCTTTTGTTTATGAGAAGAGATTACACCATGGTATGATTTCACTATTTTATTATTATGGCAAGGCTTTACTTTACATTTGTGTGTGGGTTGGTTGGTATCTATGTAGGTATTTATTTCAAGTTTCACGTTTATAAGACATCCCGATAACTTATTGAGCTAAAATTTTGAGCAATAATTTTGGATGTTAATTATACATAATCTGACGCAGCAGCTAGGATTTTCTCTTCAAAAGTATATAAGACAAAATCGTCTTTGATATACTAGGCGAGTGTTTCCCACTAGATTTCTTTAAAAAAACTTTATATTCGTTATATACCGTTATAAGAAACAATAAATTACTAAAAAACAAAAATTACAAAAAATTATAAGAATTATAAGAGTAGGTGAGTAATTTGTAAATTTATACTAATAGATGATTATAATAAAAATGCTTTCTTTTTATAATTTTTTTGTGACAACCCTACCAAAATGAGTAGCAGTTTTGCCAGCTCTTAAGAAGCTTAACCTCTGTACCATCTTTTTACTCATGTGCTATTGCTATCTCATTTACATACGCTGATAGAGAATCTAGTGTTCATCTTCTATCTAATAAATTGAATAATAAGTTCATCTTGTATTATGTCAGTGTACACAGGACACATTAGATAATATTTTCCATTGCATCGCTAGCAGAAAATTAAAACACCTAACAAAAATTAACAGTCGTTACAGGTCGAAAGGGGTGTAAGGGCTTTGAGGGAAATTAGGAAATTATTAGAAATTATTTAATTAAATTATTTTACAATGAGCATAGTGCATACCCTCGCACAGCCAGTGAATCCAATTTCTTTTAGCATTCTTTCATCAAAGCTCGAATCTGGGGCTGGTTTGACAGCACTCGTTGAAACTAATTTATCTTGCTTATCAATTAGCTGCTCAGGTTGTGGGCTTTTTTCAGTGTTATCATTCTTTTTTAGATTGGTTACTTGAGAGCTATGTTCAGTGCTAGATTTTCTTGTAAGAATTACTGATTGCTTTGGTTTAACGCCATCTTCTTGTAGGACCCTGAATGGCTGTTCACATTTGAGATCAAGTTGACCTTCTAGGATTTCGTTTGAAACCGAAGTTCTTGTATTTGTTCTCAATATTGGTATTTGGGACCCGGTGGTACAAGATTCATTACAGCGATGTATTCCTTCGTCTAAAAGCATGAAGCAATAGCAGAGTTATTACTTTTTTTTACAAATTGAAGGCTAGTACCTATTGGTTGTTCTTTTTATGATTCTTTTAAGTGTTTTCCTTTTTTAGCATGCTTTTAATGTGTGAGTTCTTGTAGACTCCCCGATCCAAATGTAAAACTTAAAAATGACAAAACGTAAAAATTATTTCTTGAGCAAAAACAATTTCAGTTACCATTACTGGCCCCTGGCAAAGGACGCGTCGATATTTCTTTGAACAGGTAAAGGATGCTGGCCACTATGATACCAAGGATTATAGTAATAATAAACAAAGATGTTTTGATGAAGCCATCAAAATTATCAGCCAATTCTTCCATACAACATTCTATATTATCCAAAACTCTGTTGGAACACATTTTATATTGTGTTATGTGTACATAGTATATCAGAATGTGTAGTAGATGTACCTGAAAATGAATATAGGTTATAACTTTAAGTTTGATTTCGTCTTGTTATTTCCGTTTGCTGCGTATCCGGTTTATTTATGGAAGAACTAGGATATTGAAATATTTGGCATGGCTTTAATCATAGACTTTAAATATTACCAGTGGGAGGCTCCTTTGCACAGGATGCCGGCTAGATTATGGGTACCACAAAAGCGCCTATTTATGCCGTGAAGCAGTATGTGTAAGCATTACTGTTTCGGTCTGACGGGCGCCGTAGCTAGTGAAATTACTGGGCAAATGAGACTTAACATCTTATGTCTCAAGGTGACGAGCGCAGTTGTAGTGCCGCTCAGAATTTTTGTATCGAATTGAATGAATATTGAATCAAGAATCCTGAGCGACACTGCGTTGTATTGGGCAGGCCGTATCAATTACCATCAGCTGAACGTCCTGCTCGTCTCGTCCCTTATTTTCATAAAAAAAAATATATCTGCGTATAGACTACTCGATTGTCAAATAATGCGTGACATTTTTTTTGTCAGTGTGTGTGTAGTCCTGGCCCGGATTGAAAACATCAATTTGCTGGTGGGGCTATAAATCAATCATAGTAAAACCAAAGTAATGATAGTGGATCGAACCAAGAGCCTTGAACTAACGGGAACGCTGAACCTTGACATCGTGAGCGACTTCGTCTACCTAGGGTCTAACATTAATAACACAGGATCATGCGAAAAAGAGATAAGGAGGCGTATAGTGATGCCCAAAAATGCAATGTCCCTGTGAAACTAAAATCAAATTGGTGACTTCGCTAGTTTTCTCAATGTCCAATTATAGTGCGGAGACGTGGACACTGAAAAATGCCGACAGTGACTGAATAGACGCCTTTGACATGGAGAAAAATGCCTCAGATTCCATGGACCGCCTTTCGCACCAACGTGTCTATTCGGAGAGAGTTTAATGTCAAAACTAGACATTCTACTATATGCCTTCGTAGGGTGCTGGAGTTCTTCGGACATATTGCTCGTAAAAAGGGTCACAATCTTTAACAGCTGATGGAGACAGGCAAGATAGATGGCAAACGTCGCAGAGGACGCAGTCCCACGAGATGGCCGGACCAAATACGATCTTCTCTGAACATCAACTTCCACAATGCCCTTCGTGAAGCTAAGGATCGCAGCAGATGGAGGGAAATCGTACGGGAGAAACTGATGCAGCGAGAAAGTCACGACCCTCAGTAATGAGGAAAATGACGCGAGGAGGAGGAGGTGTTTGTTAGTGATTTAACTTTCAAAATATTAAGGATCTAATGCCAAGCGTGGCTGACTGCTTACGAATTGTCAATCAAATCGGTTACAGTAACAATAGATTCGCTTTCCTTTTTATTCTTGCTGTGTCTCCGTTAGAGATGTTCTTCTCCTTCGCAGACCTTGTTTACGCTGGTATATTTTAATAAATTTGTGGTATTATTATGTTATGAAAGGTAAGGATAAATGAGTATAGGGGTTACTGCTTTATTTATGCTCTCCAGTTTCTTTTAAGCTCCTTTAGCTTCTAGATCATTATCAGACCTTGTATTTGTATAAATGTGTCTTGTCAAAAAGCGGCGATATGACAAATGGGGGTTTTGTTCGTCAATTCGCAAACTGAGGTCTTCTTGTGGTTAAATTGAAATGTGTTATTGGTTATTGTTGAATTTTATCCCATAGCGTGACCTTCTCAAAAGAGTGTCAACATAAAATACAAGCTCATACGGTTTCTTGACAGAGACTCACATTTCTGGTGTATAAGGCATCGACAGTCTTGTCACCTGAATAAGAACGAATGCTTTTATCCAACATATTATTGATATGCAAAAGAAATAGTGTAGCACGAAGCAAGAATGTAAGTATATATATATAGTGTAGCACCTGATCCTAAGAAACACTGGCATTTACGGCCATAGGGTCTGAACAGCATCTGACGACACCGACTTGTATTTTGCGCCCCGCGAAGAAGCTGGTGGTCCACTCACAAAACTCTTGGATAGCCAAAATCATGGAAGTTTCGAGAGTACCTGACTGCCAAGCTTTCTCTAAGTGTATACTATACCAAAAGGTCGCCAAAAAATCGACCAATACGAAAACAGTTTATAGGAATACATGGATTCTAGAGTTATGCCAGCCTATATCAATCTATCAAATTCTAATGTTTAACAAAGCTTAAAAGAATTTGAGTTATATACATTGTACATTCAAACGTATGTTATACAGTATAGATTAGAATATAATTTTATAAATAATTAAGGTCTAAATAGAAACACAAAAAATAAGCTGAGATTGTTGCAGTTTAAAATGATAGAGGCAATGATATTTCTTTTAATACTGTAATATCATTGAATAGTGGAAATAAAACGATCATATTTACACTATAATATTACTTTTCTTTTTGCTGCGGCTACTACCTGGTACCTTACCTTTCCTGTTTCTGCGAACTAGATAAGAAAGATAAGATATCCAAATTCAAATAGGTAAAACTTACATACCAGCCAATTATTTTCACATTTTTAAAATATTGCGGATAATATTTTTTGCAGGCAAAAATCGGACGCCCCTTCGGTTTAAATTTCATTGGAGTTCCGATATTGCAAGAGTGTAAGCAATTTATCTCATTATTTCAATAATTTAATTCTTGACAAAACTGCGCAAATTAAACAAACAATTTACCGTGTACGCGTATAACTATGCCATTCAAAAGTCCATTACTCTATGCGCTTCTGCCATATATATGACATTGTGAGGAAAGAGTATCGATTCCTTCAATTATTTAATCTATAGAATTAGTTTGTATGAATACGGTAACCGTATATACATTAATACTCTGTGGTAGAAGTAAATCCGCAAAAGGAAGTTTTTTTATAATCTCAACGCCAAAAGAACCGAGTCATTGAGTGTCTTTATAGGCAAATAAGGGAGTGTTGATATTGAGGAGTCACGTTGGCTTCCTCTAATTACAGCACGAACGAATCAGACTCTAAACTCAACTAGTCATTATATATGCTGCTATATTTCACATATTTTCGAGCTGAGAACCAATACCCATTCCTTCTGCCTTAACTTAAGCGTCCTGAAAGAGATTTTAGTCCTAGAAAGGTACCTACTGTGTCAGTTTCGAAGAATCGCTCTTCGAACATTTTATTCGGAGTACCGAGCAGTAATGTGTAATCATCATTGTGTTTCGGTCTGAAGGGTGCAGTAGCTAATGAAATTACTGGGCAAATGGGACTTAACATCTGATATCTCAAGGAGACGAGTGCAATTGTCGTGCCGCTCAGAATTTTTGAGTTTTCAAAAATCTTGAAGGCAGGGCATATCAATTACTATCAGCTGAACGTCCTGCTCAGCTCGTCCTTTATTGTCAAAAAATAAATAATACAATGTAAGCCAAAAGGCTCTAAAAATTACTTAATAGAGCGGATTACCACATCAAAGTTCTAATACATAGTTGCCGTCTGGGCTGCGGTATATTTTCCATAATCCATAATAACCTCACAATATTCTGAGGGTGCGGTCGACATCCCTTTTGATGGATTACGTAACTATGGAGAGCTTAGATTTATTTACAACCTTCGTTTGCCTGTGACTTTTCTTGCGTAGATTTTATTCTCTTGGCGATCTTTTATAGTAATCAATTTATGCGATTTTAATGCATGTCCGTCAGAATTTAAATTAATTGTATAAAAATAATTGTGTATTCTTATACAATCTAATTATTTAATCTAACTCTAGTCGTGATTATTGTTATTTTTGGAGTCGGTATCAGCCAAGGTAGGTTATAGTTATGGGTGAGATGTGCTTGAGTCGCACGCGCTAAGTGGGAAGGCGAGAGGCAATAGCGGGGCCGCGGCCCGAGGACACCGATTCCAAAAATAACATTAATCGTAACCAGAATCAGACTATTTAACTAGATTATGTAAAAATACGATTTTGTTTTTATTCTTTTTAGTGCATATTATTATATCCAATGTTTTTGAATAGTGTTTTTGAAGTCGGTTGTGTTATATTTTTTTTAATTAAACGACTTATTACACTGTACATGATTACCTGAACTGTCGCAATTACACATTAATAAGTAATTTAATTTAGATTTAAATTTGTTGATTACTTGGCGTTGCGTGGAGATGTCGCTTCATTGTGTGTCTTCTACCGCATTTATCACGGAGAGTGTTCTAAAGAGCTGATTAACCTGATTCCTGCCGCCACATTCCACCTTCTCACGACACGTCACAAGTTAGGATATCATCCCCACTATCTGGATGTGTGGCGGTCCTCCACAGTGCGGTTTTCAAGGAGCTTTCTTCTACGTACTACAAAGCTGTGGAATGAACTTCCTTGTGCAGTGTTTCCGGGACGATACGACATGGGTAACTTAAAAAGGCGCGTACACCTTCCTTAAAGGCCAGCAACGATCCTGTGATTCCTCTGGTGTTTCAAGTGATTGTGGGCGGCGGTGATCACTTAACAACAGGTGACCCGTACGCTCGTTTCTCATCCTATTCCATAAAAAAAAGTACAAGTGTATGTAAATAACCAAGTGCTGAATAAATATCAATGTTTGATTTAACCAAAAAGTGAAAAACTTAGATACTTAGAGGTGCGAGTTCGAATCCCTCTTCGTCCATAAACTTTTTTATAAATTAAATTTGTATATTTAATCCCAACAGTTTGGGATATCACTTTAAAAAAATAACAAACAGTTTAGCTCCCCATCTCGTATTCATTGACTTTATCTCATTTTACTCGAAATAAATTGTACAATCTTAATATATATAAATTACGTGACACGTTGTTTGTCCGCGATGGACTCCTAAACTAATGAACGTATTTAAATGGGGATTGCTTCACGGAGTGCAGTTTGGTCCAACTTTTAGAGATAGGATAGTTTTTATTTCGATTTGGGACCCATAATTATTTTTATTTTCAATATTTGTTTTGTATGGACATATTTTCTATGAGAGAATTAACTGACGCACGGTTTGACAGTTCCACTGTGAAACAATTTCATTATAACAACGAAATAATTCTTGATGTATAAAACAGTTTTTTTAGTCCTGTCAGCTAGTAATCTATATTAAATTGGTACGAGCCAGTACCTATTTGGTTGTTCTCCATTGAGAATGTCAATTGTCACGAGCCTTACATAATTGTTCATAAGTCATAATTGAGTCATAACATAATACATACTATTCAACCGCCGGCGCCGCTCTCTTAGTGCAAAGAAGTACTTAGGTAAGTATTCATAAATCTACTAAGAAGAGTTCTATCCCCGAGACGTTATTTTTGCTTTCCTTAGCTAAGGAGACATTTAAGTAAGCAGGCAGGATGTCGATTAAATATTTGTGACTAGAAACAACGAACACTGACTGGTTACTTTTTCCTGTGACAATATCCGAAGTCCATTCAGTCAGTGTCATGTCAGTGTCTTTGTCTGTGATTGTTGTGATTTTGTATTTTGGGACTAAGTTTTTCGTGAATTCATTACAAAAGATAAGTTACTGTAACAGTTATGGTTAGTTTTTGGAGCTTATTCGAGCTTACTCCTTAAGGTATTTTCATATAAGGCACCCGGTATGAGTAAAATACGGAGAGTAAAATCTGCTTATCAAAGGCCATAGTAATGTTTTTGGTGCGCATCATTTCTCGCGCACCTTTCACTTTCTTGTATTTTGTAGCTTTATTATATTATTGAAATTGATTTATTGTTATACTATCATAAAGTTAAGTGAAAATTCTATAAATTATGGAAGAAAGTGGTGTAAATAATAGTGCCGGAAAATCTGATAAGCACGTGGGTATTAAGTAAGTTACAATTCATACATAAATATGATATGTATTGTATATATGAACATGTGTGCTTTGTTTTTATTAAATACTAGCTGACCCAGCAAACGTTGTATTGCCGATATTGAAATCGCGATACAAAAGTAACTGTTGATCGTATATGGTTGAAAATTTGAAATTGTATGTATTTTTTAATGCTGACTCAAACACATTTAAAAAAAATTGGCGTGAACCACCCTGAACATTTAGGGGGATGAAAAATAGATGTTGTCCGATTCTCAGACCTACCCAATATGCACTCAAAATTTCATAAGAATCGGGCAAGCCGTTTCGAAGGAGTTTAACTACAAACACCGCGACATGAGAATTTTATATATTAGATTGAATTATCAATATAGTTCATAAAAAAATATAATAGATATGCACATATTAAAATGTTTAATTTAATATGGAGAGTATACTATATAGCGCATTTGACGCCAAATACTCGTAGACAATTTTTAACCTAACCTATTATTTTATTTTTTAATTAATACGCTTTTATTAGCTTGTGCTGTATGTTACCGACTCCATTGGACTTGATTTTGTTTAGTACCTGTTCAAAGACAATCGTTCTAGAGGAGTAAACTCCAGTCGTGCATCGGAGCTGACACACACACTTTTTTTTACTATACTGTGTTTGTACAGGGGGGTTGGACTTAGTATCCCGTAGCAGGAATCCACGATTATAATGGTACCACTTATTACTAGGTAATGCACCGTTACAGAGAAAAAAACATTGTAGCCTTACCTCAAATTAATCCCTAATTTGTAAATGGAGAGGAAAGAAAAGGAAACGCCTAGAATTCGGTTCCGGCACTCGCCGGACGCTGCCGCGGCACGCTACACTCGGCGCGTGCTTGTGCTACGGGATACTAAGTTTCAACCATACAGGGATATAATTACTTTAATAATTACATATTTTGTTTAGGACTGACTACTCTAAACAAAAACACTACTCTCTAGAGTAGCCAAAATTACCGGCCACGGAAAGACATTATTAGTACAAGTTAAACGTAATGTAGGATTAAAACAGATGATAATATTAAATAAATGCGAATTATTGTACACTTAGATTATGGATTGGACTCCGCTGTGCTCAAACTAGATACCGCAGGCGTAGTCGTAAAGTGCGGCAACTAAAACTACGCCCAAGTGGGAGTACCCAAGAAAGTCTCAAACAATGTGTGACGTTGACATGCCGCTTAATTTTGCTAATAATTCAAACTTAAATGCCGGGTTGCGTAGTGAAACTATGTAAAAATAATACTACAAGAAATAAGAAAGATCACATATTATCAGTATGTTGTATTTTATTAATTTCAATATAACATTTGATAATTGCATTGAGTGTCAAGATGCACACAAACATCTAATTGCCGAAATAAAAAAGCTATTATTCTTAGGTAGTGCGTTATCTAGTTAGAGCGCAGTGGAGACCAATCCTTAATCACCTATAGTTCACAATATATTGTAAAACAGGACCCTAAAAGAAACAAAACATAATTTACATAAGTTTTCCGTTTGTCTGTATTACCTATAATGATTTTAATCTTATTTTGATATAATATTTTAACAAGACGTCGGAACAATAATATGAACACTACATATCTTCTCAGGTCTGAGGCATACATTTTCAAATGGGAATGGTAGATTATGACTTTGAATAAGTAATATTATATTGTTTTGAATATGTCACATTCCAATTAGTACCAACCTTCAGTTATGATAATATTAATAGAATAATTTGTAACATGTTAATATTATATTGTTTAGTAATAAATATTTAGTATATTTTTAGTAATTGTGATATTATATAATCACATGCAAAATCGTAGTGATATCACTTTATTATGATGTTGGTAGTTTCGTATTATTAAGATTGGTAGTAGGGTAACTGTTACAAATTGCTTTCGGCTATTGGCACGAGTGGGACAGTCGCCTGATAGTGACGTATTCAGAAGACTGTAGTGCCATCTGTTAGTTGGCCCAAAAATGGAAGCTTTGTCATCTGTCACTCGCTTTAAAACCTTTTAACTTTTCTTTAGTTGTGTCACTGCCAACTGGTCATAAAATGGCGGCTACTTCTAGTGTTAACACATGAATGTAGCACTCGTGTTCCATTTTTTTACACTACTAAATCTATCCTTTATGTTCTATGTTATGGCAAAATTAAATAACTAACTCTACGCGCAATTTCAACATGGTAAAAAATTGCAATACCTACATTAAAAAGTAGAGTTAGTTATTTAATTGCGTCACAACATTAAAAATGAATTTAATAATTTCGAGCTTATATATAGTTATTTTCGGGGCTAATCTCCAGATGGCGCTAGTTTTCAAATAGACAGCTCATAATGCGTAGAGAGGGCTCACTTTTCCCTATATTTTATTATACTCTTTGGCTATTGGGCACTTCTTGTTGGGGCAGTCCAAAGTTTCGGACTGCTGGCTGCTGGTCACCCGACTGCCCTAGTTTTATATATCATTTAGTGTTACTTGTATATAGTTGTGATTATAGTAAAATAATTGAATATATATTCTATTTAAGTTGTTCGTAAAACAGTTATTTTGAAAAAAAAAAATATAAGATTTTTTATATGATTATCACGCTAAGTGAAGGTATAATATTTCACTGCTTTATAGCTTTAACACAGACGACGTCATGTCACCAGCTAGTATATAATATAGTATATTATGATCAAATAACACCCACTTTAATATTCTGATAGAATTGCGACAATCTAGATATAAATCCCTTTGTCACGTCTTTCAGTGAACGGCCGACCCTCTGAGATGAGTTGGGCGGAAAACACTCCAGTCAATAAGTGAGTACCTTTCTAGAAGGCCTTCTAAAATATTCACGAATTTGAAGGTAACGTCAAATTTCCTCGAGCTGAGTTGACCCCTTAATACTCGCCTTAAGGCGGTAGATGTGAGTGCGATATAAATATAAAAAATCAATTTCAGTTTCGAGAAAGTTGCTAACAAATTATACTATTATAACTGTTCGCTTATTAAGTATGCAAGAAATAAAAGATGGCCGTAGTTAGTACAAGTTACAAATAGAAAAATAAAATAAAAAAATTGAAACATAAATTCAGAGTGATTATAGTATGGCTCTTTACCGCTAGATGGCGTTTATAACGAAGTTTATTTTCCCAGTGAAATATCTATTTAATTTTTGCAGTCTTTGTCTAGAGGTGGATAATAATTCAATAAACTATTAAAGTTTTATTTATATTTATTATACAAATATTCCATACTTTTATACACGTACATCTTCCATAAAGGCCGGTAACGCTCCTGTGATTCCTCTGGTGTTGCAAGAGCATGTGGGCCGCGGTAATCACTTAACACCAGCGGTTATCCGTGCGCTCGATTGTCCTCCTTTAACAATACATAAGTAATTAGATAAAATTGTAATTTAGGATAGACATTATAAGTTCACAACAATTCCAGCAAGGTATTTAAAAAAAACAACAACTTTCAGAGTGGGCACTAAACCAGTCTAGCGAAACTCTCTAAGAAAAAAGCTATTCACTCGATTGTATGAAACGTTTAGTCATTGATAGATTGACAGATGACGGCTATAATATTGTAAAAAACGGAGATAGCCGAAATCTGCTACGTTTTAAGTAACAGTAATCGGACAAAATAACAGAGTAACACCCTAACTCGTCAACGTTTGTATCAGAAATGTTTCGACACCTTTTTTTTTTTTTGATAGGAGGAAATACTGTTACGTTTGTCGGACTCGACTAAAACCTCCTCTATGCTGTTAGCCCTGGCTTTTACAGCGAAGTAGGACGTGGGCCGTGGAGGCCGCAAAGACTACTCAACAATAGTCGCGGGGCGTCTCCTAAGGAGACTCGAACCTCGGACCGGCTGTGTGCTTGTGGGAAGGAGAGAGAATGAAGATGAAATGCAGATGAAAAGATGAGAAGAACATGTTTTGTGTAATGTATGTAAGTGTGTATGTTTGTGTTTATGATTGTATGTATGTATGTATGTAAGTAGTGTAAATGTTTGTGTGCATGTATGTTTGTGTTTATGTCTGTTTGTGGAGTGTGTTTGTGATTGTGTAAGTGGTGTATGTCAGTCCGTCAGTCAGTCCGTGTTGTGTCGACGCCAAGGAGACAGCGCTTTTTATATACATCTCCACATTGTCCATCTGTCACTTTCTACAATGGATTAATACTTACATGTAACAGCAATAGGAAAGATTCCAAAACAGGCAGAGGATGCGATAGAAACTCTGACTCGAGGAAGATGTGAGAGGTTTTAGATAGTCATCTTGGACAGAAGAAGGAAGTGACAATATATAGAAGAAATCGTTGAGAAATCCGTCACCCACAAATAATTATTGCAGTGTTAAAGAAAATAGGCAAGTTTAAATATATATAAAAAAAGAATTTGCAGTTGAATGCCGATAAAGTTCAAACTTAGAAAAAATTTGAGATTTGATAATGTTTACGTGGGCGCTAGACATGAGCATGTCAGTGACGCGAACCCATAAGATTGTTCCCTAACAAAAGGTGCCCAACGCAGCTAAAAAAAGTTTTCACTTCAATAAATAACCACAATATAATAACAAAGGAGTTATCTCTACAGAAATATATTAATATTCGACGATTGGCCGTTTTATCGGATATAAGCGATTCAATCAACATATTTCCCCTGCGGCATACACAATTTCAAATGAGATTGACGCGATCCTTTTACCTAAATAAGGTGAGTTTTACCTACTACGCGGCACTAGCACACTATCTCTGGACCTCGCTGGAACGAGAAGCCCCCTTCCTTTCCCCTGTCACCCTCTCGCGCTTGTCCTGTTGCGTCAGTACGGTTTGCAGTTTCATTGTAACGTTTTGACTATTGTTGTTAATAGTTCTGTTATTTCGTTTGTTCTGTGAATAAATGCTTTTTTCACCTAACCCAGATTATTTTATTGATTTTTTCATCATTATAATAATAATAATAATTATCGCGTAGCAACGCTTCGACGTACATGACGATATTTGTCAAACTTCAAGGCATAGATAATTTCGACGAAGAAGAAGAAGAAGATAGAAGAGAACTAGTGTTCGGTGCGGCGTGATCTGCTAAAGGTACCGCCATCGACAAGAGAAACAGCAGCAGACCGGCGAAGTGCATGTTCAGAAAAGTGAACGCAAATAAAGACTCGGACTTTCTTCGGACTCTCCTTTAAGCGGACTATTTGACGTTTGAGTGTGTCTGTTGCATCATTTTACATTTTATATTGTAATTTGAAATTATTTGTAAATCGATGTAAATCTCGATATAAAAGAGTGGCAATGAGTTTCTCGCTACTTCTTCTCATTAGCTCATTTTATTTTATTTTATTTTGACATTCATAAGTGTCATTTCCGTGACCTACGCGAATAAACTGATTTTGATTTGATTTGATTTTGATTTATTTATTTCCAATCCCTGACCCACTCTCGTGTCATTATTTTATCACTTAATGTACTTGTGTTATTGTAAGTATTTTAGGTGTATTAGTTAAACACTTATGATACCACATTATTAAACAATATTATCGATCTATGCCAGAGATAAGTAAGAATTTATAAGGTAATGTACACATTATATTATTATTGATGTAAAACAAAACCTGATTGCATTTTTTTTATGAAAATAAGGGATGACACGAGCAGGACGTTCAGCTGATGCTACGAGTAATTGCTACGCTCTGCAAATTATAATGCAGTGTCGCTCAAGATTATTGAAAAACTCAAAATTTCTGAGCGGCACTACAACTACGCTCGTCACCTTGAGACATAAGATATCAAGTCTTATTTGCCCAGTTATTTCACTAGTTTCGGCGCCCTTCAGACCTAAACACAGTAATGCTTACACATTGCTGCTTCACGGCAGAAGTAAGCACCGTACCACACCGATAATCTAGCCGGCATCCGGTGCAAAGGAGCCTCCCTCTGCATTAATAATTATTAGAGTTTCAAAATTGGTAATTCTGTAGTTTTATAAGCAGGATATACAGCAAACAGAATGATAACATCATTAATAAAAAGAGGCAAATGTTTTTGAGTCTGGGCTAAATATTCAAATAAGAACAGTTTTTAGAATCGACTATTTAATTCATCTTGTCATCAGCCAAGTCGAAATCTAGCGCAACTTTGTGTTTTACGGTCGTTTTCAATAACCTATCTATCCTTAGTTTAACTTACGGATACATTGCTGTCACTGTCTATCCATAGTTATGTCCAATATAGTTATGGTCCAATGCTATCTGTAAATAGGGTATTGAAATGTAAGTAAATTAAACTAGGATAGATAGGTTATTGAAAACGGCCGTTAGACAATGACTTTCTATATATACCGTCATTGGTTTTAGACCATATAATGCATGACATCTTGACACTCAATGGCATCTTTCAAATTTTATAGCTTGTAAATTTGAAGCGTATGACATTAATAAAATTAAAAATACTTACAGATGATATTATGTGACCCCAGTGTCTTTCTTATTTCTCGTAGTATTATTTTTACAAATTCAATTAAGTAATTTCAATTAAAGTTTAACAAAACATGTGGCACGTCAAATTCAAATTCAAAAACACTTTATTCATGTAGTGTAATGACACTTACGAATGTCAAAAAAAGAATTAAAATATTGTTTCTTATTGAATTTACCTCTACTTCGTAAAGGGTTGAGCCAATGAGAAGAAGTAGCAAGAAACTCATTGCCACTCTTCTAAGTCAAGATGTACATTTTAATTGTTTTACAAATGATTTCAATTACAATATATGCAAATTGACGCAACAATAATACACAGGGTCAAAAACTGAAAGGCTTACACGAGTAAGTCAAAATAAGAAAAAAAAAAGAGAATTAATACTTATAAACACAAGAGTCAACGTTACACAGATGTTGTTCATTACATAATAAATAAAATACTGTTATTTATTATTTAGTAAAATACCCCTGTTATAATGAAATTGCTTCACAGAAGCACCGGCAAACCGTGCGTCAATAAAATCTGTCATAAAAATAGTATGTCCATAGAAAACAAATATTGGATATAAAAGTAACTATTGGTCCCAAATCGAAATAAAAACTATTCTATCTCTCAAGTTGGACTAAGCTGCACTCTATGAGGTAATCCCTATTAAGATCCGTTCATTAGTTCAGGAGTTCACTGGAAACAAACATCAGGACACCGGATTTATATATATTACTAGCTGACCCAGCAAACGTTGTATTGCCATAAAAAGTAATAAAAAAATTCAACAATTAAAATATTCAAAATATAAAAATAGATGACGACCTATTCTCAGACCTACCAAATATATCGTACATTAAATTTATCGTACTACAATAATCATTATATTCGATTGCCATATTGCAACTCTATTGCGTGTCTGTGGATGGATTAGAATAATATTAAAATCGCGATACAAAAGTAAGTGTTGATCGTAGATGGGTGAAAATTTGAAGATGTATGTATTTTTTTATGCTGAATCAAAATAAAAATGTCAAAAAAATTAAAAAAAAAAGGGGTGGACATATAGGGGGATGAAAAATAGGTGTTGTCCGATTCTCCACCCTAGTCGTTTTTTTTTAGGAGTACAATTACGTACACCGTGACACGAGAATTTTATATATTAGAACATAAGATACCTTATCTCTCATGAAAGTTTTAATAATTAAATTAATAAATACATTTACTAATATAACAATTTTATGAGAATGAAGCGGCCTTTAACAACGCTTAGCTTTTAGTGGACAGTTAATTCCGTAAAGGGTTTCGTTTGTGGAATCCTTTGTGAACATAATCTATAGATAGAGTTTTTATCCTCCACAGAGTTGAAGGCTTATCCCTAATCAGAAATGAAAACAGATTTCGGCTTATTTTGTTACCTTAATACTGGATTTTAAAATTGGTATTTAGTTTTAATTAGAAAAGTCGTAGATTATGAATCTGAATAAAGTAAGTCAATTGTAATAAGTTCTAAAATATATTTTTTCTATTTGAGGATAGATTTTAATTTAAGCAATTTGTCGCCAGGTTCAACAATTATTAGTAATTTAATAGGTGGTTCTTAGATTAGAAATTGCTAGATATCGCAGACGTAATCGCAAAATATGGCAACTAATAACTGGCTCGAGTACGCCCAAGTGTGCGTACTCGAGCCAGTCTCGAACAATGTGACGGCTAGTTAATATATATTTAAACCGGCTTCCCTCACGTTAAAATGATGTAAGTACAGACAGTCAGGATTCTTTATTGGGTTGAGTGAGATGAGGTCGCGCCCGTTCTAGCATTACATGCTTTAGCTCGCAGCGCGCTGCTGGTTGATGATTATAATGAAAGGCCTGAGATTGATATTTTACGTGATATGGTAGTATTTCTAATATTCGCGGAGGCATTTGTAAACGATAATATTTCACTTCGAAATGGTCATAAAATCTGAAATAAGTTCAGATTAAAGGCACTTCATCATCATCACCATCAGCCGGAAGACGTCCACTGCTGGACAAAGGCCTTCCCCAAAGATTTCCACGACGATCGGTCCTGCGCTGCCCTCATCCAACCTACTCCGATCTTGACCAGATCGTAAGTCCAGACCGTGGGTCTATCTATTCTATAATATGAATTTTAAAATGGGATGCAAATTACTGGCAACACAAATACTTATTATACAAATACAAAATCGTTATTTTTTGTCATCATGCAATAGGTAAACTGAATTGAGTGCATATTAATTCTTATTGATGAAATTGTAATTTATTTCTATACGCAAATATAAATACGATAACGAAAATTCCCAAAGCCATTTTATGGTTACTAATTTTCTGAATGGCGAATCATCGCTAATGATACTTACTAATGGTTAAATACAAATACAAGAGGTTATGATAGTAAAAAAACATTGGTTAGTTTATATATAATACGTTTTAATATGGCGCGAGTATACCTTAATATATTCTGACTCCAAGCGTACGACGTATTACTACATAGACACCAGGAGAACATATTATTATATATATTAGTGGTGGTAGGAATGTCTTTCATAGCAGTTGAAATCATGTGTCATCCTAGCAACACGTACGAGGAATTCATATGCAGTTTAGAGGTTCATGCACCATGCAGGTTTCACTTCTGACATGTGTACTTTGTACGCACGCAATGTTTTTTTTATTAAGTTGACATTAATATGTTTAGTCTAATGATTTAAACATGGAAATATTATGTATGTAATATACTACTGCACTACGTATTACGTATTATTTCTATGAACCTACCATACATAACCTAGATTTAGTTGTCTTTGGCACCTAAACAACTGTGCTTTTTTGGCGACATTAGATACTGTTAACAATGCTTTTTTAAGCCACAGAGTATAAACTTTTTCAAAGACTTAATATAGAATGTACTTATATTACTGATCGTGGCTAACATACATAAAAGTAAAGGAGCAAAAAATATATAAATAAAATTTAAGTGTCTGTGTGTAATATTTAAATAACCGATTTTTACTATTCTTTTAATATAGAAATAAAAATAGTAACACTTTATTAGCAATATGAAAAACACTCGCACAAAAACAACAAAATGTATATTGTACATTCACCAAAATAACATTTTTTACCATTTTTGTCTGTCTGTCTGTTTGTTCGCGCTAATCTCTGAAATGGCTGGACAAAATGGCTAGAAAAATGCTTTTATTTTAGAAAAATAAAGCAATGTTGTAATGTCCAAGAAATGATCTAACTCTAAAAATAATGTATATAGCATAACAACGTATGCCGGGTCAGCTAGTCTTAATATAATATATAAATTACGTGACACGTTGTTTGTTCGCGATGGACTCTCTAAGCTAATGAACGGATTTTAATGGGGAATACTCCATGGAGTGCAGTTTACTCCAACTTGAGAGATAGGATAGTTTTTATTTCGATTTGGTACCCTTAACTATTTTTATACGATAGACATAATTATTTTTAATGAGAGAGTTTCGTGACGCACAGTTTGACAGTTCCACTGTGAAACAATTTCATCATAATATAACAGGGAGCAGTTTTTACGAAATAATTCTATATTATTGGTAATTTTTCAAATATTATTGGTAAATTCCTATAAAACAGTATTTTTTTTATTATCTACAGAACAACGTCTGTCGGAGCAGCTAGTATAATTTAAATATGTATGTATATACATACAGTAACTACACAACAAAACCTTTTTTTGTAAATAGTTAAGAAGCATTTAGGTACAGACGAGAATCACAAGCAAGATCTCTTGGACAATAACGTGTCTTATTTCCTTTTAACTATGTATACATACGTCTGCTGTCGCACACACATTCAGTTTTCTGTTTATAGTTTATACAATCATGCTTCAAATCAATGTTGGTGCGATTTCCTATTCTGATATGCAAGCTCGTAACACGGTTTTCGTAATAGAAACGGTTAGAAACGGTATATTGTTAGAGCTCTTATTCACTATATAATAAAATTGAATCAAAGAGCGAAAACAAATAACATATCATAA
Organism: Leptidea sinapis; assembly: GCF_905404315.1. Taxonomy (NCBI): domain Eukaryota; kingdom Metazoa; phylum Arthropoda; class Insecta; order Lepidoptera; family Pieridae; genus Leptidea; species Leptidea sinapis. The sequence continues at coordinate 30,702,460 of NC_066312.1, read as the reverse complement.
CTTAAATTAATATTATTATATAGCTAAAATGATAAAATGTAAATATACTTATGTTATTTAATGTAAACGATGTCATAAAAAGGTCTTTTTAAGATTAGAATCTGATGCGATACTGTTACTAGTAGGTATGTATATGAAAATCGTTTGTGGTGAAAACGAAAAGTCTTTACTATACCTAGTAAAAATGACGAATGAAGCACTACGCGGTGCTGATATCCTAGAACGTTTGATGGTCACCGGGAAAATTGAGGGGAAGAGACTAAGAGGCCGGAGCTCACGACGCCGGTCTGATCAAATATCCGACCAGACTAACCCATGGGTGGGTTAGTCTGGTCAGCATCGCACTCCACCATTCGACAGACCGAAACAGATGGAGGAAAGCTGTAGACGAACTTAAGCGGAGTCACGATCCTCAGCAATGAGGGAAAGACTGTGAAGAAGAAGTAAAAATGTGACTTAAGATCTTAAACACAATATTTAAGAATAAAAGCACCAAGTGAGTATATATTATATATATATCATAGGTACCTTCAAAAAAAGCGCGTACACCTTCCTTAAAGGCCGGCAACGCTCCTGTGATTCCTCTGGTGTTGCAAGAGGGGATTGTGGGCGGCGGTGATCACTTAACAACAGGTGACCCGTACGCGCGTTTGTCCTCCTATTCCATAAAAAAAAATATTACCTATCGTTTAGTCAAACACAATGTTTAAGAAATCGCCACTTATCAACTTTTTGGGTTGTATTTTGTTTTTGTATACCAGTAGCAATGACAATTTAAATGAGTCTTTGTTAGACTTATTATCTTGATAATTGACATTAAGAAGTTCATGACGTAGTATTGATGTGCATGTTTCGAACATGATGAGATTATTGGTTTAAACGAGTGATAATATTGGCACTTGTATATCATTAAACATTCATATATCATTCAATAAATAGTTAAATATAACTTGCAATATAATCTACGAATGAACTTTTCGCTACTAATACAAAACCTAAATATGTATGACTTTCAATAATGAATTCATCACCTGCAAAGAGGACAGTTACTAAGATTTACAAACAATAATTCTTCGAAGTAATCTGAAAAGCATTCCTTCGCTGTTTAGTAGTGAATGTCGCTATATAAAATAAGTTGCTATTCAATGGTAAGAAATCAGAATTAGCGATGCGGAAGATAAAAGACAGTTTGGAAGAGTACAAAGTTAAAGTGTCACAATATTATACTATATGGACTCAATGTCTTTAAGATTATAGTTGTCGTTAGCAATTTGATTTAATTTGTGTCTATTTCTCATAATCCAGTCTCGTAAAATCTGTCTTTCATTGCAGACTAGCTGACCCGACAGACGTTGTTCTGTATATAATAAATAAAATAATGTTTTTATATGAATTTGTCAATAATATATCAAAACATCAAAAACTACTTCGTAAAATATGCACCCTGCTGTCGTAATGAAATTGTTTCACAGCAGAACTGTCAAACCGTGCGTCAATAAATTCTCTCATAGAAATTATGTATGGACACATCAAAGGAAAAACAAATTTGTTGTTTTTATTTAATTTAGCAGCATTTTCCTATTTATTCACCATTTAAACCTTCTCTGGAATTCCACAAATAATTCAATACCAAAATTAGTCAAATCGTTCCAGCCGTTCTCGAGTTTTAGCGAGACTAACGAACAGCAATTCATTTTTATATATATAGATAGATATAAGGCATTTATTTATTGAACTACTAGCAAAGCCTCGCGGTTTCACTCGCTTAGATACCGATGTCGTGGTAGAGGAAACTCTACAAAACTCTACTAATTCGGACTAAAGATTTATTGCTATTTTATTATTGCATTATTTTCATATGATTGACAACTCGTTATATCATTTAAATGAAATGTCCGATTTTAATAATTTGAAAAGTATTTTACAGGTATTGAAACAGTGTTTAATAAAATATCTTATCTTTTAACTGAGATAAAGATTATTACAGAGGTATGAATAATATAGTTTGATTATTTTCGGCACTTATATGAACTTTTAAAATGAAAAAATGTAGTTATAGTGGCACAACTACGGAAGTTGAACTATGGAATCGCGGATTTTTCTACGTTCTATAATACTGTAGAACATTTCTGTTCTATCATCAATAGTTTCCGCAGCGTACGCGATGACAGTATTTTTAACACCTTGCGTTATGTAATTGAATTTTTATTAGGGATCCCTATTTTTTTGAAAAATGTAGTATAGCTTATATCTTATATGGTGAAAAACTTTATGAAATTAGTCTAGTAGTTTTTGTGTGAAAACATTACAAACATACGTACAAAAACACAAATTTTTCCTCTTTATAACATTAGCTTGGATTACTGAATGGATTCATGAAAAAGCTATTTTGATGTTATAAATCTTTCTGGAATTTATGAAGTTATGATGTTTTACAACAAGTAGGTAGGTTGTAATCGTTAAGTGTTACCAGGCGATAATTCCGTAACTATTACACATATCAAAGCACTTTAACTGACACACTGATATCGAAACTGATTTTTATAAACTTATTGATGTCATTTTAATGATTAGGTAACGTACTTTCGATATCAGTATAACGTTTTTTGATATCTGTAATAGTTACGAAATAATCGGCTGGTTACACCCTATATATCGTACGGAAGTTTCGCTAACAACATATATAATCACATTAACTCGTAGGCAACGTAAGTCTTTTTAATTTTATCACACCATCAGCATCTATTTGGTGGATTCCACCAATCCTTAAAATTTTCATACGTTGATTTTTTCTTTACCAATTCATCATCATAAAGAATGGAACAGAATCTGCAGTAATCATCAGTCTCGATACTCTCAAACCTTCTGTAATAAGAATAATGATTTTTCCATTTAAAATATTCAATATACATTTCTTGATTTTCAATTAATTCATTCATCTTTTCAGCTAGTTTCTTCACTCCTAATTCGCGTGCATTTAAATATATTCCATCTGGCATGAATCTGAAAGATTTATAAATATAAAAAATCTTTATAAAATCTATCATATTTTGTATTACAAGTTTTTAAGTTACAACTTTATCACTTACCTGGTATAGTTAGCAGCTCCGAAAACAATAGGTACGGCGTTGTTTTGCAAAGAATGCAATAGCTTTTCAGTAACATAGTCTTCTGCAAATGAATTTTCAAAGGATAGATAGAAGTAATAATCGGTTTCTAGCTTTTTGTTACATTCATCACTTTCATGGGGACACTTTAAAGGTCCACATTTGCCGTAAATATCAATTTTAAGATCATAATTTATCAGTTCAGCCTGTAGAGATTTAACAAAAACCTCTCTTTTACTTTTTGTATAGCAGTTAGAAACAAACCAAGCGGCTGCTTTTGTTTTACTTTTTATTATTTCTCTAATATTATCTGAAACTGGATCCATATCTTCTAGTTTCATCCAATGCATATTTGTTTTGGGTCCAACAATTTTATTTTCAGAATCTCTTATGACAATATATCCCCATTTTGCCTCCGAATCTAACCTGTAAGTCCAAGTCCAATTAAAAAAGTTATCCAGAATCCTGGAACAGACGGGATAGTTATCAGCCGATTCAATTGATGCGAACGCGAATTTTTGGTGGGGCGATCTCTTCAGAGGTAGTTCTTTTGTATCATAAAAGCGTACTACTTCAGGTCCTGCGAAAGCTATTACATCAAATTTAGTATAATCACCCAAATAATTCCTATCACTTGTCACATAACAGTTTGTGTGCGAACAATTGCGATCGATAAACCCCTGCTGTCCAACGCCCATGTAAACAAACGGCACATTTGTCGGTGACGTCCATTGCAGTATGTATTTAAGATTTGTTCGCTTTTCACTCACATTTCGTACATTTATAAAACCATTTACTTCACCTTCCATTTGTAATGTTTCAGAAAATTTATTAGTATTAGTAAAGCTACTATATTTCACTGTCATATAAATGTACATTAAACATATCACTAGAGAACAACAAATTATTGGTTTAATGATATATTGGGCCCTCATTTTTATTTCATATGTGAACGCAAACACTAGCGCTGCTTTGGTTTTCTCGACTGAATTGAAAACACAAACATACAACATATTACGAATGATTCGATAAGGCATAAACCTGACGACACAAATGGAGACAATCTCATATCAACGCGTATTTGTTTTGTGCATCATACATGATTTTTTATACAGTGATTGAATTTTGTTTCTTTTAGTTCTAACTACAATCGTGATGCAAAAGGTTTACATGTTTACACCATACATAATTCATATTTTTACAAAATTGATATCTCTTATATCAAATTTGCCCTGACATTGCCCAAGTTTGAAAAAAATTATAACTTTTAATAACATCCAGTGTGATAAATAACTTAGATAATTTTTACGTCTAGATAATCTCTTACAATTGGACAATCTATGAAAACAGGAATGTAAGTTTAGTGTGCGTGACAAGCTACGCTTTGTGTTAGTGTGCGTGAATTTCTTAAAATAAAGGTTAGTTTTAAATAAAATTTTTTGTCTCTTAAAGAGGCCAGCAATGCTAGCTTAGTGTGCGTGATAAGCTACGCTTTGTGTCAGTGTGCGAGATCTTTTTAAAAAGAAGTTTAGTACTTAGTTCTAAACTCAATTTTTTTTGACGTTTTCACAGCTGTCATAGTCTATATTAAAGAGTCTATACGTATAAATGATCATAGATAAATAATAGCAGTGTAGAGATCACCTTCGCATGCTAAATTAGAACTTTAGTCTGATCATATCATAATATTATGTCGTTTCAATAATTTTTTACAAATATGTTTAGCAATTTAAGATTTTGTTGGACAATTTTGTTCGAGATAAATAGATATGTCTGTTCTGGCCATATACATGCGACCAGCGGCCGGCAAAAGTTGTTTGAAAATCCATGTGTCGTGGTCCGCCCGGCCAGATAAATTACATAGTAAATTCATCTGTCGTGTAATATAAAAATTGAACGATATTTTACTCTGAAACATGTCAACCAAAGAGGTAACTAATCACAGGTTTTATTTAATTTAACAACTGGATTGCAAATAGAAAGCTGTTTATTGAAAAAAAAAATTAACATTTTAACGCGGGCAATATTATTGTTGTTTGTTTTCCTCATTGATTTTTAAAAAGTAATTGTATTTTTGAACAAATTGGTCAAAGTAGTAAGGGAAAAAATTCGAGGAAATCCTGTCCAAAAGATTTTATTATGGAGATGAAGATAGCACCTAGAACCATGTCGCGTATTGTTAAAGATGCCTTTGGACTTGCAGCCTATAAGAGAGGTACTGGTCATTTCTTAACTGATAATTTAAAAAAGAATAGGGTCGTTGATTTAAAAATAAACAATTGTATTTAACAAAATTTGTTCAAGTGAAGGCAATAAGTGTGGTGAACTTGTCTTGGAAAAATTCTATACTAGCCTTGGCAGCAACTAGGTATTGTTAAACTTATGTATGAGATTTAGATATTCGATTCAATGCCTGTTTTGCTTGCCACTGCAGTAATGTACTAATAAATCTAAGACTGCTTTCTGTACATTCATTTCAACAATAATTATTATGATCCATTTTATCTACGATTGAGTGTACTTAAGGACGATAAGATTGTAATGTATTGAGTAAACCTAGTGCAGCGAAAATGAAAATCTCCAGAAATATTAGAAAGTCAGCAATTCAATTTAAATAAAAATAAATAAATACATGTCAATATTGTGGAGTGGGAGGCTCCTTAGCATAGGATGCCGGCTAGATTATAGGTACCACAACGGCGCCTTTTTCTGCCGTGAAGCAGTAATGTATAAGCTTTACTTTGTTTCGGTCTGAAGGGCGCCATTGCTAGTGAAATAACTGGGCAAATGAGACTTAAAATTTTTTCTCAAGGTGACAATCGCAATTGTAGAGCCGATCAGAATTTTTGGGTTTTTCAAGAATCCTGAAAGCACTGCATTGTAATGGCCAGGGCATATCATTTACCATCAGTTGAACGTTCTGCTTATCTCGTCCCTTATAGCCATAAAAAAAATTAAATAGGTCCAAGGCAATGCCGATGGTGGTTAGAGTGACTGAGGAAGAAGCAGTTTTATCAGTGGGAGCCAAATTTGCCCAGGATCCCGGCTAGATGGGCATGACAGCGGCTCTTTTTCAGCCCCCAAGCACTATTTGCAGGCATTATTGTTGTTCAGTTTGCAAGAATAATACTTTTTGTTTATTTATTTATTTATAGCTCCTGCGAAGCAAACTTGCGAAGATTTGAATTAAATTTACGTATTAACATTATCTTACTAACGAAACGTAATTTAACTATCTTAACGTAAATCTTAGAATTACTATGAACAATATAACATACCTATTTTACTAGTTAATTACTATTGAAGCACGTACACCAATACAAACCATAAACCAATAAAAATAAACAAAATAAATATAAAAACTATCTGAAATTGAATTCAATAAACTTTATATTCAGTCAAGTTTAATTGCGAAGATACCAATCGCTCAAAGCTATCACTTAACATTAAAAAAACAGTGCTATTTCTTGCACACATTCAAAAAAAGAAGAAAAACTGTTTAAACCATAGACACAATCATAGACTAGCCTATTGGTTGGTATATTAAACCACAAGTTTTACATAAAAAATACTCAGTAGCTAACGTCGAGGAGTTGGCTGTAGGTTACAGTATTAGTAGATTCGTTTTCCTTTTCTATCTTGCCTCTATCTGTTAGAGATGTTTTTTCTCTCGCCTACTTTGTATGTCTATTCGCTAGTATATCATAAGTCTACGGTTAAGGTAAATTTTATTGCATTGAACAAAGTCATAAAATTTTACACTTATTTCACAAGATATTTTGCTACGAAAACATTATTGTATGTTCAACTCGTTCAAGGTTTATTAACATCAAGGTATTCAACATTTTACATTTCGCGGATTCCACCATTCCTTAAAGTTGTCATATATTGTAGACTTTCTAACAAAATCTTCTTCATAAAGCATTGAACAGAATCTGCAATAATCATCGGTCTCTACACTTTCAGATCTTCTGTGATAAGAATAATGGTTCTTCCATTTGAAATATTTAATATACTTTTCTTGATCTTCTAGTAATTCATTCATTTTTTAGCTTCACAGGTCCAAGTTCAAACGCATTTAAATAGATACCATCGGGCATAAATCTGAAAGAAAAATTAAATAATTAAGTCAAACTTTTAATATTTACATTGACATTATTTTCTAAATTCTTTGTTTCTTAAATTATTTTGTATATTGTATTTAGGCTCTAATGATATTTCTTGCTCCTGCTGTAAGTATTATTTATTTCAACTTAAACTTATCATTCATAATTTTAGCCGGAAGACGTCCACTGCTGGACTAAGGCCTCCCCCGCAGATCGCCATGACGATCAGTCTTGCACTGCCCTCATCCAACCTACTCCGATCTTGACCAGATCGTCAGTCCAGACCGTTGGTCTGTACTATAATATGAATTTTAAAATGGGATGCAAATTCTGGCAACACGTACTTATTGCACAATTACAAAATCGTTATTTTTTGTCGTCATGCAAAAGGTAAACTGAATTGAGTGGATATTAATTCTTATTGTTGAAATTGTAATTTATTTCTATACGCAATTATAAATACGATAACAAAAATTCTGAAAGCCATTTTATGGTTAATAATTTTCTCAATAGCGAATCATCGCTGATGATACTAATAGTTAAATACAAATACAAGAAGTAATTAAAAAAAATTGGTTAGTTTATTATTGACTAAGTACCTTGTATAATTTGCAGCTCCATAAACAATCGGAACAACGTAGTTTTGCAATGGATGCAATAATTTTTCAGTCACATAGTCTTCTGCAAATGAATTTTCAAAGGAAAGGTAGAAGAAATAATCATTTTCCAACATTTTACTACATTTGTCATTATCGCGGAGACACTTTAAACTTCCGCATTTGCCGTAAATGTCGACAGTACGATTATATTTTTTAAGTTCAAATTTAAGCAGTTTCACAAAAGTCTCTCTGCTACTTTTTGTATAGCAGTTAGAAACAAACCATGCGGCTGTCTTTGTTTTATTTTTTATTATTTCTCTAATTTTATCTGAAGTTGGATCCATATCTTCTAGTTTCATCCAATGCATATTTGTTTTGGGTCCAATAATTTTATTTTCGGAATCTCTTACGACAATATATCCCCATTTTGCCTCCGAATCTAACCTGTAAGTCCAAGTCCAATTAAAAAAGTTATCCAGAGTTCTGGAACAGACGGCATAGTTATCAGCCGATTCAATCGACGAATTTTTGATGGGGTGATCTTCTATGAGGTAGATTTTTCTTGTCATAAACTACCACTTCAGGTCCAGCGAACACTATTACATTGAATTTTGTATAATCACCCAAATAATTCCTGTCATTAGTCACATAACAGTTTGTGTGCGAACAATTGCGATCGATAAACCCCTGCTGTCCAACGCCCATGTACACAAACGGCACATTTTTCGGTGACGTCCATTGCAATATATATTTCATGCCCATCCGTGTTTCATTGCTATTGGATGTAACACTAACATTATTTACATTCAAAGCATTATGAGCTTTAGGATCCCCTTGGAACATTTCAGAAAGATTATAATTGTTCCTAAACGTACTATATTTCACTGTCACATACACATACATTAAACCAACCATGAGTGAACAATAAATAAACAGTATCATAAAATTATGGCTTCTCATTCTTATTTTGAGCACGAAACACGAGTGCTGCTTTGGTCTTCTTGTCCACAATTGATAACACAAAAAGCAGAGCATATAAGAAAGCGAAACATACAGTTATCATGGGTGCTTTATGACGACCATTTCTACAAGGCCATGTTTATACAACTTAACTGTCTTGAGTTTACTGTCCTCAAATTTGTAAGCAAATAAATAGATCGATAATAATTTAGAGCGTAACTTTACAAATATGCCTGTGGCTGCGAAGGGCTATGTTGTTATTGCCTCAATCACTTTGAAATCAAACAAAACTGATTCGTGTTATCATATCGTATAGTAAAGTCGTATAGCATTTAGAATTTTAATTTAACACAAAAGTCTTTAATGATACTTTCAAAGTTCCTACTACGGATTTAAATCAAGATTCTTTTCACAAAAGGAAACCTGAACCTATTTCAACGGTCCTAGAAAGTGGGATTGACTGAGAAGTCAGTCATGGTAATTAAATGGATATCTAAGTTAATAAGCATTTATGAACTGTTTACAGTAACGTTAAAGTATGTTTAGGTAAACAAAAGAACACATATGATCGAAAGAACAGATTTTGAACCCAATCATAAAGTTGGTAACAGAAAAAATATTTTATTTTTATTTTTCAACGTGTGCTTTGCCTGGTATGCTGTTTCAGGTCGTTTTATAATAAGTATGCTAACGTTTTGAAAAACAAAATCATTTAGAAAGCCTATCTAATTCTATTCTAGTCATCGTGTTTTAGATTATTAATTAGTTGTATTAGTTAATTTGTTAGCATTTATAGTATTTATTGCTTTAAACGACAAAAATACTGTTAAACTTTGATTCAAAACCTTTGAAAAATATAATTTCATCAAAAGTAAGAAAACCTAAATTCTTCTTAATAGCTTATCAACATGTACACGAGACTGAGAAATATTGACACAAGTTATCCATCATTCAGGTTTTGGATACCATGCAAATAGACACACACATAAATGATTATGTTTATGACTATTATCAAATGTAATACTTTGAAGACTTGTCACAAAAACCATATTAGGGTAATTACGTTGCCATTTTTATTTCATAAGTTATAAGTCTTTATAATATATTCAGAATTAATCTCTAGATTTCTAAGTCGCCTCCAACTCACGATTTCCCTGTTTGCTTAAAAATTACGTTAGACCGTTGCCCTTTAAAATTTATTTGGCAAACATATCTGTAAGACTTGTCTGTTATCTGTCTCCAGAGACGATAATAATATTGTAATTATCATTTCTGTCTCAACTGTATCATGAGGTCACTGTTCCTCAAAACTGCCGAACAGTCATTTCGTAATTTTTTATGTTACATTTTAAAGTTTCGTTCCGTGCGAGCGCTCTTTCCAACTAAGCATGGAACGCGAAAAGTCGCGGGTTCGAGTCCCTCATCGTCCATCAAATTTTGTTTTCAGTTTTATTTGTGTAATTAATCCTAGAAATGAGGGTTATCGCTTTTAAAACATAACAAATTGTTTTGATTTGCAAGAGCGACATCTCAAGTAAATTTTCTAATAAGCAAATATTGGGGTTGAGCAGGTTATCAACTGTAAAGTAGATCCTGTATACGAAGCCACAACCTGTGAGTTGAACAAAGCATACAATATTTTATTAATGATATGTCTATCAAAGAGTTGGCTCAGTTGGAAAGAGCACTCGCACAGAACGCGAGAGGTCGCGGCTTGGAGTCCCGCAACGTTCGTAAAATTTTGATTTCAGTTTTATTTGCGCCTTTTTCTTAGAGAGTTACGCTGGGCTGGTTTTGAAATTTCTCTCATACGTCGATAAATACGTAGAAGGTTCACTTCAAAGAAGCGTGTGAAATGAAAAATAATTTTACCAATCACACTTACTTGATCTTCAAAGGACACCTTTGAAGTATTGTTATCGCGACGGAGTAAAATCGCGCCGTTAGCACTCGAAAAGTCTACGTCTTGTCCGGATTTTTCAGCTCAACCTTCTCATTGGTTCAGGTAAGAAAAGGTCAAGGTTAAAGTTGATAGCTGTGCTAACTCCGCCTAATTTCAAGAAATTGTTGGTTATGTATTATTTTTTTTTTATTAGGTGTTATGAGTTTACTTCAATGTTCATTCATGCATTCTTTCTTTGTAACTATGCAGGGTCTAATTTAGGCTATTATTATTCTCCCATCAAATTCAGTTAGGCTGAAACTAACCACTTTTGAATCGTAACTATAAATATTTCTTTTAAATTACTGAACCTACCATATGTTCGGAAAATTTAGAGCTCGTGAGAAGAACATACAAGGAACTCGACGGCCATTCCTTTCAATCAATAGAGTATTTTACAATGGCTGTAATATAGGTAAAAAATTAGATTGTAAGGTGCTGCATCCAATATATGAATCGTGTGTAAATAACAGAAAATATTTCATAAAAAGTAATATATAATAAAATGTTTAAATATAAAATAGGATTATTAGACGACCTGTATAGCCGAGTGGTTAGCGATCCTACCTACTAAGCTAGAGGTCCCGGGTTCGAATCCCGGTAGGTGCAAGCATTTATATGATAAATATGGATGTCTGTTTCCGAGTCATGGATGTTTAAATGTATTTATGTATGTTTATATGAATTTATGTATGTTTAAGTAAGTATATTGTATTAAATATATAATTGTCTTGTAACCCATTACACAGGCTATATTTGCTTAACTTGGGGCAAGATAATTTGTGTAAAAAGTGTGTCAATATTATTATTATTATTATAAATTATCATATATTGGACGCATCAACCTTTAGAGCTTGAATTCGTTTGCAAGGATACTTCGTGAACATGATGGTCGTGATCACTGTCATAAAGAGTTCTCGCATCCAACAAATACATTAATTAACTATAACAGGTCAACTTGGCACCACAAGAAACACCCGTTTACGAGTTGACACATTTGAGGGAAGGAGATTACCCGGCACACGACTCCGCCGCAAGCAATGCCATTTCAGTGAGATGACTAACCAAGTTATAGCATACCTACGCATGGATTTGTATAATGCAATTACAATGGATTCTGTATTATAAACAATTTTAAGGTGAAGAATTATTTTATAGTTTGACCAGGAGAATCTATTTTCCATACCTCTTTATTCTCTATTATATTCTTTAATCGTATAGTAGGCTTTTTGAATAGGGCGATTCTTTGATTTTTTTTGAATTTAGAAGGTGTTAGACATGTCATATTATTTGGAATTTTATAAAAAACTGCACACTGAAAAAAACAAATGAATTTTGGGTTTTGCTGAGTCTCGTTTTTGGTATAGTGGTTTTATTTTTATTTCTTGTATTGATAGTATTTATATCATTATTTTGAATAAAATGACATAAAAAAGTTGCATTTACAACCTGGTCGAGAAAAGCGAAATACCGCTCACTACGGAAAAGCTTTCGGGAGGCCTATGACGAAAGGCAAGATATCCAATAATTACCGGTGCAAATAGTAGTTACCTACAAATGGAAATAAATATAAATATAATTTAAATATAGTTGAGATTAGATTAATTAGGTAAGGAATTATTGTACATAATTGAGGATTGTTAATAAAGGTTTTTAAAATTATTATTATATTCTTGATACATATATTATAAGTATTCTCGAGGAATCAATTATATAAATAAATGACTTTTAATTAAAATAAAGAAGTGTTTAGGTTAATCTTACTTCTGATAATTATATTACTGATAATAACTATTTACACACATCAAAAAAGTCTAAGCAACATGTACTACGAGTATTTTCAATTTTAGGATGGTTTTTCACATTATAACGTTGTATTTTATTTTCAAAAAATATTTTAGGGTCCTATGATGTAAAAATAACAGCTGTTGTCTTTTAATAACAGAAATTAACAATATTAGATTATTCTGCAGAAACTAAGGTACATAAGCAACCAAACATTTTTTTACCATAATTAAATTTCTAAAGAAAATGAATTTATTGTGAAAGAATAGGATAATTTCATACAAAGTATGGCCTTCTCTTTATTCAGAACTTGTCGGCAACGATTATTCATTGAATTAATGAGACTGTTTATGTCATCTTGCGGTATTCGCTCCCAATGGAATTGTAGCAAATCCTTCAGCTTTTGGGTTGTTGTCACACCGTCAAAGTCCTTCAAAACACGTCTCTCATCCCATGCGTGCTCGATAGGGTGAGGTGTGGCGATTGTGCAGGCCAGGGCAATTCCCGGACGTTCTCCGTCGCCAAGTATTGACTGGTTCGCCGAGCTGTATGTGAACGCGCATCGGACATGCGTGTTTTTTGAATGTCACATCCGACTTATTTACATACAAAGACATGCCCTGCAACAATTTATGAGGGTATACAGATAGAAGTTTTTACAGTAGAGCATGTAAAAAATATCCGCTTTTTTCATTTTAGTTACTCTTCCAATACATCAGTTACTTAGTTACAATTTCTCAACTTCTTTCTTGAAATCATTGTTATTATAGTGTTACCAATCATACAGCTTTTGAATGACTGGAATAATGTGGACAATATGATGGATTAACTCGCTAGATTATTGGACTGGAACCGGGCATTACAGCGTTTCATGTGCTAGTAAATATTTTTCAATGCTTGTTGTCCCCAGGGGTCGTGGTGCCCTTAGCAATTGCTTAATCTGTTTATGGCCTAATTTGGAACTGCTTTTAAGGTAGATTAATTCCACTTATCGTAATGAAGCAAACTTTATATTATTAAGTTAAGGCACACTACTATTTCTGTTGGATTTTTATTGTTCTTTCGCAAATTTTGTACAAACTAATTAGGCACTAAGTATAATATGTAAAAACCAGTGATTCGACCGCATAATTTTCGAGTTTTCGATATATGCTCAATGTTATTCAAGAATTGGTCTTTTTCAACAATTGATATGTCCTTGTGTATATAACATCATTGACTAGTAGGTATATTCTTCTATCGATAGGACCATAGTTTAGCTACGGGTATTGCTAATTCATAGGTTGAATAATATATTATACTACGTAATTTGGCCTGGATACCCGAATGTCCTTGACCTACCTGTTGCGATTCGCTGCCAGGGGTCGGGACTTTTAGTATACGTCAATCAATAATATCTTTAAACAAGCAATTCTATGTATATATATACTAGCTGACCCGACAGACGTTGTCCTGAAATAATAAATAAAATACTGTTTTTTATGAATTTATCAATAATATTTCATAACATCAAGAATTATTTCGTAGAATATGCTTCTTGTTGTTATAGTGGAATTGTTTCACAGCAGAACTGTCAAACCGTGCGTCATTAATTTCTCTTAGAAAATATTTCCATACAAAATAAATATTGGTCATAAAAATAATTATGGATCCCAAATCGAAATAAAAACTATCCTCTCTATATCTCTCAAGTTGGACTAAACTGCACTCGATGAAGTAATCCCCATTAAAATCCGTTCATTGGTTTAGGAGTCCATCGCGGACAAACAACGATTAACGATATATATCTGAATCTCCGAAACGGTTCCAACGATTTTCATAAAATTTAGTATACATTCGATTAACCGTGTTGTAATGAGAAACAGCTACACTAACATTAGAATACAAAGTTAAATTTCGCCACTACGTACAAGACTATAATAGCTCAGATAGGACATGGGTGTTACGAAATTTAAAAGAATTGTTAAAAAACGTTTGTGTGGGAAAGGCTATTATAGCATACACGATTTTCGTAATGACACCACGGACTGGGAATAAAGCGAACACCCTCAGGCTCTTTAATTATAAATGTTTATTGTACGATATCACATTGTAATCCATATTTTATATATAAAAAAAAAGCTCGCTGAGTTTCTTGCGCCCATTCTTCTCAGGTCTGAGGCAGTCTCTTTCGAATGGGTGGTAGTTTTTGAGTTTCAATGAAAGCAGAAGACTGCGGTTCGAATCCAGATGTCCTAACCGTTTTTTTTTTCAAGTTTTGTACATTTTTAAAAAACCAAGCAAGGCACGGTCGTCCGGATATTATATTATTATACTGCGAAAAAATAATGCCGATTATTATTTTATGTGCAATTGCTCTGAATAAAATAACAGGGGTTAAATAGCGCTGTATTTGGTTCACATTGTTACAATAAATTATTATACCCACATCAAAAAAGTCTAATCAACATTATGTTACCAATTTACCATGTATATTAATTAATTTCTAAGCTTTCATTCACTCAAAGTACATAAGTATGTAAACTTTTTTGTGATTGATAACATACTGGCTGGTCGTAAAAAAAAATTTCGATTATGTTTGTTTTTTTCATAAAATTTAATGAAAGGGAATTTGTTTCAATTTAAGTGCGTTTTTATTACTATGTTTAGTCTTGATTTTATAATTTTACCAACCATTTAAATAAAGTTAGCGACAAAATTTAATTGTTAGATATACTTTACGTCATGGAGCGACGTCATTTGACGCCAAATGAAATGCAAAGACCTGTATGGATATTGCAAGCGGTAAGTAATAAATCTCAGGTATCTCGGCATTTTGACATTCATAGAAGTGTTATTTGTCGCCTTTGGCAGCGCTACAATAATACAAGAAAACCCGCGGAACAGCATTCAGGCCATAAAAGGAGTACAACCACTCGGCAAGACCGGTACATACAACTGACTACAAGACGCCAGCTGATGTTAACCGCCGTTTCTTTATTAACTAACTTTTGATTTATTATCTTTCTGTACAAAGTAACATACCGAAGTGTTTGGTTTTTAGTTAACTTCATTGTTAGGAATCACCTATTGAATTCTACGAAAAAAAAACAAAATGCGTGTTCACTGTTCAACATTTAATCAAGCACTGGAATGGCCGTTCACACTATTCCAGTTCCACTCGAATGGGTGAGCTGGAATGAAAAACAGACCGCCAATCCAGTCAACTAGACTGGATTGTTGACTGGTATAATACATTCCACGCGATATAAAGAGAGGCAACTTCTAGCTGAATAAAAATGTAGGTTTATAGTGCTGTATGATCTGAATTACACCTTATTGTATGACCACAAGAGTACCTATTTATTTTATTGATTTTGCGGAGTGAGTCTTCTGTCTTTGTACTATTGAATATTCTTTGATTCAACTTAGGTTCACTTCTGACGGCCATCCCGAAACGTACACGTTTTCTTAGAAAGAAAAAAAAATATATAAATTATGCTCTACTTTTTCATAAAATAAAATATCATGTAATAAAAAAATCCATTGCCAGGTGTGGGGGATCGAAAATACCCTTTCTCTCGGGAACCAGACCTTAAATCTCCGTAAACCATTCGGCCAACCTGACTTGAAAGCAGTAGTTGAAATTGATGATTCAACTTCACTTCTAATCCACCGCGTTTGTAATGCAACATGCGATAGATGGACGAAAAAATTTGAAGCGGTGTAATAAAAGTATCAATTTAAAAAGGAAATTTCTAGAACATTCTATATTTACTTACATCAAACGCAACGTGACCATTTTAAATGTCAAACAGGTAAACTTTAATATTAGTTCTCGACGTTCGTATGAGCAATAATGCTTTTACGATCACCTCGGCGGCGTCCTGATCGCTCTAATTATACCGACAAACAGCGGCCATTAAGAGATTTAACGTCCATATTGCTTCAATACGAACGATTTCATCATTATTTGATGAGTTTTGAAAAAAATTCTTTGAATTTTTGCCTGACGATTCCAACGTAGACAAACAAGTTGTTTGTCACAAAGAAATTTTACGGCCGTTTTCAATAACTTCTAGTTTAACTTACTAGAGGTAGACAAATTTTTCCTTTTACGCTTTCTTACATTTCAATAACATATCTACAGATAGCATTGGACTATAACTAATAATATAAATATATTGGACATAAGTATGGATAGATAAGATCTTGTCATTAAACGGTGATAGTAATGTATCCGTAACTAGAGATACGTTTTTGAAAACGGCCGTTAATAACGTATATCAGGTGAGAAAAGCAGAGGTAAATATGCAAAATGGCCTCGGCAAAATGAACTAACGTGCGTAGGTATATTTTGCAAGTTCGATTGGTTTTGGATGAGAGATTCGCGAAAAATTACTTTATACAGATATATATCGTAAATTGAGTTTTTAATACTGCTTAAAAATAAAAACAGTTAACTCTATTTACTTATGTAAGACGGTCGATGTTTTTCTCCTGGAAGTTTACACACAAAATTATAAGACTGAAGCAGCAGCTCCAGCACCAACTGTTAGTAACTTGGGCATGAGGTGGAGCCAGAGTGTCAACGGAAAATAGAAAATCAAGTAAAAGAAAATTATTTAAGATATGTAAAGTATTGCCAATCATCTTAAAATATAGTATAATCAAAAACATAAACCATCTCCAATTATGCATACATCACGATACTCTTCCGCTGGTAAGTTTGAGGTACTCAGAATTATTAACTACTACGGTCATAAAACTTTTAAAAAACGCCGACCGTATTTATTAAACAGCTTGCCTGAGGCATCAGACTAGAAAATTTAAAACTTAACTTAACACTGCCTTAAAATTACATTATTACTATATTGTTATCAATATTAGTTGATTACACTTGTATGTAATAAATGTTCATATAAGCAATAATGTTTTACACCAGACTTGATCCTACAGATAAACTGTCCAAACTATACACTCATATATACTATATATATATATATATATATATATGAGTGGTGATAGTAATGTCTTTCATAGCGGTTAAAATCATGTGTCATCCTAGCAACACGTACCAGGACTTCATATGCAGCTTAGAGGTTGATGCACAATGCAGAAGTCACTTCTGACATATGTACTTTGTACACACGTAATTTTTTTAAGTGACTTCTATATGGCTGTGTAAATTATTAAGTCTTTTTTTCTAATGCTGACTAATACTAGACAAATAAGAACCTGTACCACCGTAATGCAGCTGACATCGAATAAAAAATATCATGTCTGAGAACAAAATTAAATTTAACAGAAAGTATATCACACGATTTTTCAGTTTTCAGCAATAACGTAGAATGTATAAAACATGACCATACACTAAGTCACCTAAGAGCTGAAGGCTGCAGCAAAATACGGCGTAAAATGAAAATGTTATGTGAAAATTGTAAATAGAATTTTCTATTTTCATTTTCTTCGTGTCTATTGCACATATTTTAACGATCAACACTATATAATACAATTTATATTGTATTATAACACAATTCATAATAATCTTAATTACAGGAACATGTGACCTTAGATTAAGGATTGGTCTCTGCTGCACTCCAACTAGACACCGCAGGCGAAGTCGCAAAGTGCGGCAAACTAATACTAGTAGTGCGGTATCTAGTGGGAGCGTAGCGGAGACCAATCTATCTGTCTGACAAGCGACGTGGTAATGTCTAATGCCGTCATTCTGTCTAAGCCCCCCCCCTCCCCTTTTACCACTTCCCGACCTCAGATCGCCCGTAATTAATTTTTCTTTTCACTTTTGTTACATTATTCTCATCCGTTTCCAATGGGTTTCTTTTTTTTCACTTTTTATCAGTTCAAAGGCTTCAGCGCTGGTCAAAATGTACAAAACAAATGTGTAACAAAATGTGAGAGAATTGTTAAAAAAAATTTCATGTGATAAAGGATATAACATAATTAACGATTTTCTTAATGATACCACAGACTGGGAATGGAGCGAACGCCTTCAAGCTATTTAATTATAATTGTTTATTGTACGATATTAAATTGTAATCATATATTTTATGAAAAACAAAGCCTGTTGAGTTTCGTGCTACTCAGGTTTGAGGCACACTATTTCGTATTGTTGTAGTTTTTGACGTTTTAAATAAAATAAAAAATGCAGTTGAATAACTGCTTAAGAATTGCTTTTGAATTTAATATGGCATTAAAGGTAAACATGTGATTGCTGCGAATCATAAACATCTGAATGTTATTATAAATAAAATATTTCTGGTTTTGTATAAGCCAACACAGAATCTGTCAGATACTGGCTATCTTCATAACGGAAAGGATTTTCGTTTGAGTTCACACAGCCATGTTGATACATACCGGATATTACGTCACGCTTTTGAGGAGTATTTCGTAATTCGTATTATATTTAAGTAATGTTTAGTGAATTGTGGAACGACAGTTGCTCATGTTATATGAAACTTGTTTATAGTTTGACGTAAATTATCATAGTAGATCGAATTAGAAATGAGGAAATCCGTAGTAGAACTAAAGTCACCGATATAGACGAAATGATTGCGAAACTGAAGTGGCTGTGGGCAGGGCACATAGTTCGACGGACAGATAGTACCGGAAGACGCAATGTTGGTAGGCCGATGAGACAAGATGGACCGACGATCTGGTCAAGATCGTTCAATGAGGGCAGGGCAGCACCGATCGTCATGGCAATTTTTA
Source organism: Leptidea sinapis (assembly GCF_905404315.1). Taxonomy (NCBI): domain Eukaryota; kingdom Metazoa; phylum Arthropoda; class Insecta; order Lepidoptera; family Pieridae; genus Leptidea; species Leptidea sinapis. The sequence continues at coordinate 30,683,250 of NC_066312.1, read as the reverse complement.
TGGGAGGCCTTTGTCCAACAGTGGACGTCTTCCGGCTGATGATGATGATGAATGAAATGATCAAAATAATTATGAAACAAATTATAATTAAATAACGAATAATATACATATTACATGTTGATACATAGTACATGTTGAACATTTAGATAAACTAATCTACTAGAAATAGTTAATGCAATGTTTAACTGCTTTATATTATACTTAAGACTAAAATCCTACCTTATAGACGATAGATGAAAATTTTATAAATTAAAAAAAAACTTATTTTGCAAATTGAGAAGTGGGATATTTTTCAAATCAAATTGATGTATTGTTATGGGTCCTCGATAAATCTACGAAGTTTGAACGAAATCTGGTCGTTTAAAGTGGGTCAAAATGAGTTGGTTACAAGCAAACATACATACGGGCGAAGCTAATAAAAAGCGTGTAATGACTGTAACTGTCATGATTTTTGTACGTATTTTTATTTATAAGTAGCCGCTAAGTGCAATTGAATGTTCAGTCTCATCGCTCAAGAAAACTCGTCTAGACATTTCTAAAGTTAGCTTCACTTCATACAAGTTTTATTAGCACGGATCCTATTACTTTGTCATACAACCGTGTTCTTCTAATGAGCCGTGCGTGACACAACCAACAATAACACCCCTATAAGGGCAGACTTACATGAACTTTCAGTGTATGAATAAGGGCTACTACCTCACAACACGATAATGTGTGTCGAATTATGAATTACACAAATAAAACTGAAAACATAATTATACGACGATTCCGTGCGAGCGCACTTTCCAAGTGAGCCAACCGTTCAAGTGAGGTATCGTTTATAAAATCTTGTATGCGTTGTTCAACTCTCAGGTTGTGGCTTCGTATACAGGATCTACTTTACAGCTGTTGATAACCTGCTCAACCCAAATATTTGCATATTAGGAAATTTACTTGCGATGTCGCTCTTGCAAATCTAAACAACTTGTTATGTTTTTTAAAGTAATGACCTCACTTCTAGGATTAATACACAAATAAAATTTTAGAACACAATTTTATAAACGATGCGACAACCGAACCCGCGACCTCTCGCGATCCGTGCGAGCGCTCTTTCCAATTGAGCCTACCGTTCGAGTGACGTATCGTTTATAAAATCTTGAGCGCAATTATGATTTGTCAATGTGTGCGTTAAGTAGTGGTTTAATATTGAAAAACTAAGGATCCTATTCCAAGCATGGCTAACTGTTTACGACTTGAAAATTTACAATATATTCGTTTACTTTTTCTTGCTATATCTCTGTTAGAGATGTTCTTCTCTCTCGCACGCTTTGTTTGTCTGTACGCCAGTATATTTACCGGTGGGAGGCTCCTTTGCACAAGATGCCGGCTAAATTATGGGAATCCCAACAGCGTCTTTTTCTGCCGTGAACCAGTAATGTGTAAGCATTATTGTGTTTCAGTCTGAAGGGCGCCGTTGCTAGTGAAATTAGTGGGCAAATGAGACTTGACATCTTATGTCTCAAGGTGACGATCGCAGTTGTAGTGCCGCTCAGAATTTTAGGGTTTTTCAATAATCTTGGGCGGCACAGCGTTTTACTGGGCAGGGCGTATCAATTACCATCAGCTGAACAACCTGCACGTCTAGTCTTGTTTTTTCAAAAAAAAAATTGTAATTCTTTGGTTATACGAGTATCTAAGCTTACCTACACGTCATGAAAATCATCTTATGATAATGAATTCCTCTGTGTCACCGACTCTCTGAGTCCTGTGTATTCGTCTCATCGGTCTTGCAGCGTTTTGAATTTGTCACTTTGAATTAATTATAATCCAGCTCGATTTGTCCGGCGAAAATCATCTTGTATTTAAATTTATTGCGGAGTTTACTTTGTTATGCAAAACTGGTATTTGATCTGACAAGAATGTTTTGTCCGTCGTATTTTTGAATAATTTATTTAATAATAATATTGTATATATTATCCATACTTCTTATATAATGACACTAGGTGACCCAGCAAACGTTGTATTGCCGATATTAAAATCGCGATACAAAAGTTACTGTTGATCGTAGATGGGTGAAAATTTGAAGTTGTATGTATTTTTAATGCTGACTCAGAATCAAACAAATTTAAAGAAAGGTCAGAAAAATTAAAAAAAAAGTTATCGTGGACCACACTTAACATTTAGGAGGATGAAAAATAGATGTTGTCTGATTCTCAGACCTACCCTAAAATTTCATGAGAATCGGTGAAGTCGGTTTCGAAGGAGTTTAACTACAAACACCGCGACATGAGAATTTTATATATTAGATGTGTATTTTGGCGTATTCCTCAAATGTATAGTATTCGGATAATTTTATTAATTGATTAAGCTTTCCAATCTTTTGACTATGATAGTTGTACCTATAACCCACAGTAGGTACAACTATCACATAACTTTATCCCAGAAACTTCGAGTACGAACTTACTAATTCCCGATAAACTTTGTCTGCACCGAGATTTTCTCTTTCAGTTATTGCACATTTGGTATGCAATAAAACAAGCCCCGTTTGAATGAATTTCACCAACTTAAGTAACGATGCAACATAATATATAACATCGATTAACTTGGCTAGAAAATCCTGCCGTTATCTTTTCTAAGCCTTAGCAAAGTTTTTTCCTAAACGACCAAATCTCAAACCAATACATTAATAGTAATGAGTAATAAGTTTGGTTACGCTAATACTATTATTTTTATAATTGATTTAATATATTTTAATTGATATGCAGTTGATATCTGAGAGCAGCGCAGGACCGATCGTCGTGGAAATCTTTGGAGGAGGCCTTTGTCCAGCAGTGGACGTCTTCCGGCTGATGATGACGATGATGAATCTGATATGCAATTCAGGCAGCATTCGGCAAGCTCCGTAAATCTTCTCGTCCCAAATACCACAGTTTCTGAAGACGAAGGTTTTCAACCGGTGTGTGTTGCTAGTGATGCAGTCGTCGTCGCTAACTATAGGCCTAATATATACTGATGAGAAAGCTAATTGTCGCTGAGATGGCAATGGAGAGGAAAAAGGCTAGAAGTATCCCTACGAGATCGAATTAGAAATGAGGAGATCCGTAGGAGAACCAAAGTAAACGACATAGCTCAAATGATTGCGAAACTGAAGTGGCAGTGGGCAGGGCACAGAGTTAGGGCATGGACAGATGGCGTTGGGGCAGTAAAGTCCAATCAATCACCAAAATGCAGTTGAAGTCCAGCAACAGCTACTTCAGACCCGGAGGGACTACATTAGTGACAGTACAGTGAGAAGAAGACTTGCTGAAGTAAATTTGAAACTCCGAAGACCAGTGAGTGGCCCAAAACTCGAGAGACAGCATCGAGTAGCGAGACTGCGATACGCCCGTGAACACATGCAGTGGGATGAAGCAGAATGGTCAAGAATTTTGTTTGCAGATGAGTCTCGATTCACCCTTTACACTTCTGATGGAAGGCGAAGTGTTTACAGGCGACCTGGTGAGCGATACCTTCAAGCCTGCATCTCAGAAAGAGTCCAATACGGTGGAGGCAGTGTACATTTATGGGCTGGCATATCTTCAGAAGGTCGCACAGAGCTAGTAGCCATAGAAAATGGCACCCTCACTGGGCAAAGATATGCTCAAGAGATTCTCAATGAGTATACAGGGCCGTATTTAGCAAATATGGGTGATGGATCGATGCTGATGCATGATAATGCCCGGCCACACACGGCTCATATCGTATAAGAGTAGGTATATTCAGGAGGTCGGTATCAGCGTGATGGCTTGGCCATCAAGAAGTCCTGATCTCAACCCGATTGAACACGCCTGGGATGAGCTTGGGAGGCTAGTCAGAAATCGCAGATAATAATAATCGCAGAGAACCCTCAGGGCACTAAAGCAGGCCCTGGTAGAAGAATGGGAGAATATTCCCCAACATCGGCTCCGAAACCTAGTGTTCAGTATGCCAAACCGGCTCGAAGCTGTAATCAGAGCTCGAGGAGGCAATACCAGTTATTAAAAATTAAATAACATGTAATACATAGTTGAATTTTTTTACACTAAACTAAAAATGTCTATTTTCATTGTTTTATCTTTTTTAAGTTAAAAATGTATCTAATGTATAATTTTAGTTTCTAAAAATTAAAGCCTATAAAATTTGCAACAAAACGATTTTAATCTTAAATCTCTACCTTCTATAGTTAAGAAAGAAAATTAATTTGAAAAGTGTGATACTTACTTTTGCAGGCCAGTGTATTATGATACTTGCTTTTATGTTCTAGAAACTGTTATTGCCACAAACTTGCAGCAATAACATTATGTAGACACTTTGCATGCAAAAGATATCGTTAGTGTTGCTCAAATATACCTATCTAATATATAAATTCTCGTGTCACGGTGTGCGGGACCGAACTCCTCCGAAACGGCTTGACCGATTCTCATGAAATTTTTAGTGCATATTGGGTAGGTATGAGAATCGGACAACATCTATTTTTATACCCTAAAATATTAATTATTGAATTTTTTTATTACTTTATACGGCAATACAACGTTTGCTGGGCCAGCTAGTATTTTATATGTATATTATTTATACCATATAAAAATCACTTATATTGTTATACCCATGTCGTATCGTCCTAGAAACACCACATAAGGAAGCTCATTCTATAAATTTGCTTGCACGTGGAAAAGTTCTTTAAAATTGTTATTCAAATTATAAACGAACGAAAAATAGTTACAGCAAGCAGCGTTCTATTTACTGCCCTCCCTTGTTGCAATTTCCCCTACGGCTCAATCTTATACTGGTTCACCAATCAATCGATATCCGTTCGCTAACTAACGTCCAGATTGACAATCTGTTACTAATTTCCTTGCACTCGCCATTCCTCTTCACTGCATCTCACAAATTCGGTAATTGAGAAATGTTGATAGTTCGTTAGCTCTCGGGTGATCGGAAGCAAGCCAATTTTTTAAGAGGAATTATCAAAGTCAATTAGTCAAAGCTGAATTATCCTTTTTAAATTTGGCTTAAACTAAGCGCTTTTAAATCGTCACTATAAATATTTGCTTTATATTTAATTTGCCATATGTTCGGAAAAAGTAGAGCACCTCAACACGTAGATAGGGTTGTAGAAATAAGTTTCTGAGACCTGCATATATAAGGCCTAATTGTAAATTGCTATAATAAATAGATTATAAGTAATTTTGTAAATATTTTAATAAAAAATACAGAAATATGAGTATTTTACGATAGTTGTAATATTCAAAACAAATTAGTTTTAAGGTGCTAGATACCAATATATGAATCGTTTTTATTGTTAAAAACGTAACGATATTAAAACTGTCATTCACTTAAATATGTTTTGAGCCCCTCATAGAAACGCGAACTCTCAAGCTAAATCCGAGGTCCCAAATTGCAGATAATATTTCACCTGACGCGACGGCGGCATCTGGCTGAGGAAAATGAAAGTTTTGAGGATATTATTAAACTCAATTGCCTTCTTTCTGTTTGAACATCTCCGCTAATTGTATTTATTTGAGACGAGTTAATTGAAACTTGAAATGTTATTGTTTGAAAAAAGAACTATATAAAAAACGGTCTCGCCTACCAAGGGTTCCGTAATTTTATTGTTATTATTAGGTACCTGCCTAAGCATACTTGTAAGAGAGCGAAAAGGTTTTTTTTTCATTCTTCATCTTCTTCTTTACCCTAGCCCTATCCCATTTAGTTGGGGTCGGCTCTCCTAATCAATCTTCGCCAGGACTTTCTGGCCTGGGAAGATCTATTTGGCTTTTTTGTAGATCATTATCTATGACTGATTGCCATGTTAATCGGGGTATTCGTGTCCTTGTTCTGGTGTTAAAGATGGCCGCCTCATGACATGTTCATACCACCTCAGTCTAGTCTCCAACAGCTTTTCTGGAATTGGCCTGACTCTAAAAGTGCCGCAGATGTGCTCATTCCTTACTTTGTCCAGGCGTGTGGTGCTATATTTTCATTGTTCATCATAAATCGAAAACTGATGGGTTCGAACCCACGTACCCTCTTAGATACCTCCCGTTCCCCTTTCAACCCTCGCGCTCGTCCTGTTGCGTAAGTACGGTTTGCAGTTTTATTACCGTTAGGATATTTATGTGCTATCACTGCTTTGTTTTTGAAGTTTTCATTGTTACGTTTTGACTTTTTGTTGTTAATAGTTCTGTACTTTCTGTTGTTCTGTGTCGCTACAACAGTACTAATTTCAATCTTTCATTGATCATTATAATAATAATCAGCATCACACTTCAATCAATAATAATAAAAAAATAATCGTTGTTTGTGATAATAAATATTAATAATAATATCCTAGTGACGCTTGTTTTGCACACCGTAACAAAGCGACGATGTGACGTCATCGCTGTAGGGTCCAAAGATAATGTAACCGGGTATAAATCTAATATTCTAAATCTGTGTTTGTATGTATCGCATTAAAAGTTGAAAAGTTCCATCAATTTAAAAATATATACCTCAGACTTCAGATTAAGTGCGGGAATTTAGCGCGTAGGAGCTGAACTCTTACCTCCTTATTCATAATAGTCCGCTAACTGTAAACAGCCGCTTAGGAGTGTTTTTTCTCATTCTGACTTAGGTCAATAGAAGAAGACAGAGTGAGAATTAGCAATGCTTTAAGTTAGCAGACTATTATGAATAAGGGGGTTAATTTTGGAAGTTTTGAAGGCGATTGAGTTCACACTTAGCTATGTAACGCTTATTCGAATCAGCTCCAAACGATTTGAGTGTATTCAATGGTCGAAATGAAAGTAGAACAGAATATGGAAATATTGAAGTTATAATAAGGCCTGTTATGAAAAAAATATGAGAGTGAAATTTTAAGATGCTTGCTCATCACTAACAACACTAACACAAAAGTAACAGGTTGAAGTTGGTTCCTAAAATTTTTAAGACGTTTGCGTCATTCGCTATTTTTTTTTTGGTTTCTTCGTCCATGATTAGGACAGGCAAAGGGTTCAAGCCCATACAGCCATATTCAGTATTTAATAATTAATTGTCAAAGTTATCTTTGCAAGATTTGTTCTTCCTAAGAACGTAGAAATAGCACGAGAAATAAATCATTTTAATATTAATTTAATCGTTAGGCCAAATAAGTATAATTTCTTGCGTGCATACATAAGTACACACACACACTTTTTCTATATATTTAGTGAATTTTCACTAATATTAAGTATACTGGGTCTCGAAATCTCGAGCGATTGCCAATTTCGTGGCCATCCGGAGGGCAAAGCTAAATTGGCTTCGAAGAAGCTGGGCGTCATCAATAGAGCACGGCAAAACTTCAAGCTGGCCCACATTCTAGCGCTCTACAAAGCGCAGGTCCGGCCACACATGGAGTATTGCTGTCATCTCTGGTCTGGCGCACCCCAGTATCAGCTCGATCCATTTGACCGCGTGCAACGTAGAGCAGCTCGAATTGTCGGGGACCCAGTGCTCTCTGAACGGCTGGATCACTTGGCGTTGCGTAGAGACGTCGCTTCATTGTGTGTCTTCTACCGCATTTATCACGGGGAGTGTTCCGAAGAGCTGCTTAAGCTGATTCATGCCGCCGAATTCCACCTTCGCACGACACGCCTCAAGTTAGGATATCATCCCCACCATCTGGATGTGTGGCGGTCCTCCACAGTGCGGTTTTCAAGGAGCTTTCTTCCTCGTACTACAACGCTGTGGAATGAGCTTCCTTGTGCGGTGTTTCCGGGATGATACGACATGGGTGCCTTCAAAACAAGCGCGTACACCTTCCTTAAAGGCCGGCAACGCTCTTGTGATTCCTCTGGTGTTGCAAGAGAATGTGGGCGACGGTGATCACTTAACACCAGGTGACCCGTACGCTCGTTTGTCCTCCTATTCCATAAAAAAAATATAACTTTAAACAGTAAAGTCCTCGATTAGCGACCACGTACCGGAAGATGTAGTGTTGGTAGGCCCCACACAAAATGAACCGACGATCTGGTCAAGATCGCCGGAGTAGGTTGGATGAGGGCAGCGCAGAACCAATCGTCATGGCGATCTTTGGGGGAGGCCTTTGTCCAGCAGTGGACTTCTTCCGGCTCAAATGACGATGTCTATGATAAAAATAAAACTTGAATAATGTATTTAAAAATTATAATTATAAATTGTAAATATCATTATACCCTAGGTAAAAATATAAAGTAAGAAAAGTAAACATTAATCTCACGGAATAAACTTAGGAAATAATATACTTAAGAGAATTTATACGTAACGTTGTGGCTATTTGATTATTTGTTGCCTATTCGTAATCTAATATTGCTAGTCGTAATATCATTGTGTGTAATTGAGACTAGCGTATAGACGACCTTACAGCTCGAGAATTTGAGACCAATTTTGATTTATATAATATTGACACACTTTTTACACAAATTATCTTGCCCCAAGTCAAGCATATATAGCCTGTGTTATGGGTTACAAGACAATGATATATTTTAATACAATATACTTACTTAAACATACATAAATTCATATAAACATACATAAATACATTTAAACATCCATGACTCGGAAATAAACATCGATATTCATTATATAAATGCTTGCACCTACCGGGATTCGAACTAGCTTAGTAGGTAGGATCGCTAACCACTCGGCTATACAGGTCGTCGTATTTATCAATTTGTGCGTTAGCTATTTTCATATTCAAAATACTAACGAGCTAATGCTAAGTGTGGCTTACTGTTTACGAATTGTCAATCAAAATGGGTTACAGTAGCAATAGATTCGCTTCACTATCTTGCTGTATTTTCGTTGGAGATGTTCTTTTCTCTTGCACGCTTTGTTCATCTATACATTAGTATATTGTGCGCTATTTGCGTGCGTAAGCGTTAGTTTTATATTCAAACTAAAAAGGATCTAATAGCAAGCGTAGCTGACTGTTTACTACTTGTCAGTCAAAATCGGTTACAGTAAAAATAGGTTCTACTTACCAGTGGGAGGCTCCTTTGCACAGGATGCCGGCTAGATTATGGGTACCAAAATGCAAAACAAGCAGTAATGTATAAGCATTATTGTGTTTCGGTTTGAAGGGCGCCGTCGCTAGTGAAATTACTGGGCAAATTAGAGTTAACATCTTTTGTCTCAAGGTGACGAGCACAATTGTAGTGCCGCTCAGAATTTGTCGTTTTCTCAAGAATTCTGAGTGGCACTGCATTGTAATGGTATCAATAATGATCAGCTGAGCAACCTGCTCGTCCGTAATTATATTATGTATTTTCTAAGTTACTGATATGGTTTTGTATTCTACAGTATGAATAAGAAAGATATGTATTTACCAAGTTATGAATATGAATTTGTATTTAACAGTATGAAAAAAAATGTATGTTTTCATTAGTTCCTTATATGGATTTGAATTTCATAGGTTGATGAATATTATTATTATTAAGTAATAGCTGACGTGGCAAACGTCGTTTTGCCATATCAATTATCTTTAGAGTTAGTCCGTTTCTTGGATATTGCACATTACTTTATTTTTTGTTAAATTAAAAGAAGTTTTCTAATATAAACGTAGTCTAAGTTATTCCTCATTACATCAGCTACCTGTCAATCAAAGTCCCGTCAAAATCGGTCCAGCAATTTTGGAGATTGGCCGGAACAAATAGACAGACAGACAAAAATTTTAAAAAATGTTCATTTTTTGTATTTACCGTATATATATTCATATATATGTAGTAAAAAACGGTTATTTCAATATTACAAACAGACACTCCAATTTTATTTATATGTATATATATTAGTCAGGCTACTACTACACTGGTAGAAGTAGCACTGAATAAAACCGCTTTAAATTTCAATATTGCATTCGTTCGTTTGAAAGCCGCATACAGGTTGATCTAGTGTGCGGTCCAATGTACAAAAGTGATGTTTGTGTTTACAAATTGCCTGTCGAAACGTTCCTAGCTGTATGCAACAGCTGAGTTGCCGCCGATCACTTACCGAACTACTCAAATTCAAATTCCAATATTTTTAAAGTGAAACTTTTATTACATCGTCTCAAACTTTTTCGTCTGTGTGTTGCATGTCGCGTGACGGTCGGACGGCGCTTATTGTTGGCATTCAAATTTCATCATTTTTTATCCTTTTCAATCAATATTTTTAACCAGGGCTAAGACACAGAGTTCAATAAAAATGTTAGTTGGAGACTTAGTCTGCTTTTATTATTTCCCATTATCATTCCAATTTTCCAAGTATAAAATTAAGATTGATAAGATTAATAAAATTTTTAGTTAAATGTCTATAATGCGAAAGAAAGTTTCACTTTTACCGTGGTTTCATAAAACCACACTATCCTGTTTTGTTCCATTCCCAGTCTGTGGTGTCATTAAGAAAATCATTTACATATTGTGTTATGGAAATAAAAATACATTATAAATTACTTTATTATACATCGTAGTTAAAAAGGTTAAGAAACGTTTGTGTGGTAAAGGTTACTAGGATGTTATATTAATTAAAAAGCTGTGTATTTTCTAAGTATAACTGATATGGATTTGTATTTTACAGTAAATGAAGGATGGATCACTTGGCGTTGCGTAGAGACATCGCTTCAGTGTCTGTCTTATACCGAATTTATTACGGGGAGTGTTCCGAAGAGCTGTTTCACCTGATTCCTGCCGCCGAATTCCACCTTCGCACAACTACATACCATCTGGATGTGTGGCTGTCCTACGCAGTGCGGTTTTCAAGAACGATACGACATGGGTAACTTCAAAAAAGCGCGTACACCTTCCTTAAAGGCCGGCAACGCTCCTGTGTTCCTCCGGTGTTGCAATAGAATGTGGGCGGAGGTGATCATTTAACACCAGGTGACCCGTACGCTCGTTTGTCCTCCTATTCCATAAAAATAAAAAAAGTTACTGATATCTCTTTGTATTTAAGTAGGTATGAGTATGAAATATTTGTATTAGGTGTAAGTGTGTTAAGAGGTGTGTTTAATCTTCATTAAGTTATTTTATAATATTTGATTATTGAAGTCAGTTCTTAAAACGTAGTTTTTTTATCATACTATAAGATACCTACTTATTTATATCTGTCAATATTAAAAATATATATAAACTAAAACCATATATAAATTACGAAGTAATTAACAATGCATAAGTAATATGCTGTATACACTTTAATAGATGTACACTCTGAACTATAGTTATAAGTGATAAATAATTATTATGAGTTATTTATAATATATAATAGTTTATAATTTGATATGTTATTAATGCTTAGTGTAAGATCAATAGTGTATCATAATAATAAATATATAAATAATATTTTAACATGTCCCTCAATATTGTTAATAGTGTAGGTATTCATATAGCCTAGTTGAATATGCTTACGGATTCACTCGCCTCTAATTAGGTTAATGTGAGAGTAATCCCTGAAATACTCACGTCCCGCAGAATTATAGTAATTGCCATTGTTCGGTGCTACAACACTGTATTCACATCCCTAAGGATACGATAATAGGCTGTGTTAACATTATATATACTGAAATAAAATGATTAAATTGTGTGGTTGGACACTCAGATAGAATCTTAAAGTCTTTTATTAGGATATGATTCGGATGTAATGAAAAGTAATTGTTGATTAACTATCAAATAACTGCTGATTATATAGAGTTGGTTTAATATTGTTAAGTTGGTACAGAATTCAATAAAATGGAGTCTTAAATAGGTTAATCTTAATTTTTTTATTAAGACTCAATAGGTTCAGATAAAGGAAAAGTAATTATTAATTAACTATAACATAACCGTTGATTGTAGAGCAAATACAACGGGTGCTGACCCAGCAACTGTTGACTCATAATCAAACAAATTTAAAAAAAAAGTCAAAAAAAAAAAAAAAATTCGTGTGGAAATTAATATTTAGGGGGATGAAAAATAGATGTTGTCCGATTCACAGACCTACCCAATATGCACTCAAAATTTCATGAGAATCGGTCAAGCCGTTTCGGAGGAGTTCAATGTTTAACACGAGAATTTTATATATTAGATTTAAATATAGGTATGGAATTAAATAAAAATTAATCTGAAATTACTTTTGTAATTTTGAGCAGAAGTGCATCTTACAACAACTACAATTGCAAAGCCTCGGAGTATAATGCTCTCATTTTCAACTCCTTTAAATTCTTTTTTCAAATTCGCAATTATCTTGATTTTGTAATTTTTGTTTTATTTTATATTATTGTGTTCTTGGTGTCACGAAAGTAAAGACTGTGCATGTTGTGACACCTTAATTTGTTGTACATTCAACTCATATTTTGTTAATCTTTATATATATATATTTATTGTGTGCGTGTGTATGTCACTGAACTCCTGCTAGACGGCTGGACCGATTTTGATGATTTTTTTTGTTTGTTTCAGTGAATTCTAGATTGGTTTAGATTCTCAATTCCGTACATATAATATAATTCTCGTGCTCATGTGTATGTTAGTGAACTGGTCCTAACGGCTGGAACGATTTTTAAAATTTAAGACGTGTCACAGGACAGCCTCTGTTGGGTCCACTAGTATTCAATATATTATTTTAAGCGTCTTAGAATGTAAGAACTACTGGTTGTCCTATAAATAAATAAATTATCAATCGAATACACCTACAAGAATACTTATTGCTAAGAATTTAGTGACATTATACAATATTATATTACCTTATTATTAATTCTATAATATCTAACTCGGATAACAGCCGTTTTCAATAACATATTATCTCTAGTTACGAATATATTGCTATCACCGTTTAATGACAAGATCTTATCTATCTATAGTCATGTCCAATATAGTTATAGTCCAATGCTATATATATGTCAAAAGGTTATTGAAATATAAGTAAGCGTAAAAGGATAGATTTGTCTACCTCTAGTAAGTTAAACTAAGGATAGATAGGTTATTGAAAACGGCCGTAAGTTGAGTTCGTACATCTTTTGTGGAGCGATGTTTTTACAACAAGATCCCAGAAAATATTGAAAACAAAAGTATAACGATATTCAAAAGAATTGTTTAAAAAAATGTGTGGTAAAGGTTACTATAACATAAATGACTTTTTTAAGGATTCCACAGATTGGGAATGGAGCGACCACCCTCATGCTACTAAATAATAAGTTTAGTTGTACGAAATTACTTTTAAAAATACCCGCAGAGTTTGTTGCGCACGTTTTTCTCAGTTCTGAGGCTTTCTTTTTGGAATGGAAGGTAGTTTTAGACTCTCAATGAGTAATGCCACATCCTATTTTCAATAAAAATATTTGCAGTTGAATTATATTGCAACGTAAGTAGGTAAATCGATATTGTTAAAATCATGAACAGCAAAACAGCCTATTATTAAATTGTAGATATAAATTATTTAAACATATCAGTTGAACGTCATTTCCAGTGAAATGAACAATTAATATTCCAACAATATAAATAAGCGACATTTGATATGTAATAGATAACCGGCTGCGTCAAATAGCTTTGCCATTTTATCGGTATAACTATCGGCGAATCGATGTTCAGTCAAATTGCGAGGTTAGCGATTTTAATCGGTTAGAATATGGCTCAAAAATTGAAGTTAAAACTATTCTTTATTATTTGTTCTAGCGTAAAACATACCGTGATTAAAGTTATCACTAACGCCCACATTATTAACGGCCGTTTTCAATAACGTATCTCTAGTTACGGATACATTGCTGTAACTGTTTAATGACAAGAACTTATCTATCCATAGTTATGTACAGTATAGCTGTTAAAGTCCAATGCTTGATGTCGATAGGTTATTGAAATGTAAGTAACCGTAAAAGGATAGATTTGTTAAGACAAAAGTAAGCGGTAAGCCTCTAGTAAGTTAAAGTATGGATAGATAGGTTATTGAAAACGGCCGTATGAGAATATTTTTTTAAAATTAAATAAATGTATGTACGTAGGCATATAAATAAATTTTCTAGACACTGCACTAATCATAATGTTGACACCAAGAAAAAAAAAAATAGTTGTTATGCCTTGACTAAGTCGAGTTAGTAAGTCTTTTGTGGGACGATGTATATATATTAAGTTTTTACAATATGATCGCAGAAAATGTTCAAAACAAATGTATTTTGAAATTCAAATGAATTAATAACAGACGCTTCTCCACATAAATTTATAATATAAGCACTAGCGTAGAAACGAAAAGAGGTTGCGGAAGAGAAGAACATCTATAAAGAAAATACAGGAAGATAGAATAATCTTTATATATATAATTCTTGTGTGCGTGTGTATGTCACTGAACTCCTCCTAGACGGCTGGACCGATTCTAATGAAACTTTCTGTGTGTATTCAAGTGGATTCGAGAATGGTTTAGATTCACAATTGAACTACCTGCTAAACGGCTGGACCGATTTTGATGATATTTTTGTGTGTTCCAGTGAATTTGAGATTGGTGTGTGTCTTCAGGTGGATTCGAAAATGGTTTAGATTCACAATTAAACTACCTCCTAAACGGCTGGACTGATTTTGATGACTTTTTTGTTTGTTTCAGTGAATTTGAGATTGGTTTAGATTCTCAATTCCGCTCATATAATATAATTCTCCTGCTCATGTGTATGTTAGTGAACTGCTCCTAACGGCTGGACCGATTTTTCAAATTTAAAACATGTGTACAGGACAACGTCTGTTGGGCCCACTAGTATAATATATATAAATAATATTGACTCACTCTTACACATATTATCTTGCCCCAAACTATGCATAGCCTGTACTATGGGTGCAAGACAACGATGTATTTAATACAATATACTTACTTAAACATACATAAATACAAATAAACATCCATGACTCGGAAACAAACATTCATATTCTGTTTGAGTTTGAGTGTTTCCGGGACGATACAACATGCTCCTGTGATTCCTCTGGTGTTGCTAGTGAATGTGGGCGGCGGTGATCACTTAACACCAGGTGATCCGTACGCACGTTTGTCCTCCTATTCCATAAAAAAAAATAACAGCATGAGACTTTATCTAGACGTATAAATTATCTAAGGAAGGTAAATTTTCAAGAGATATGGAATAAATAGCTATAGTATTATTATAAGTGGTACGAAACACTAAAAGCGATAATAAATTTATTATATTAAGTGTGTCAAATATAATATTGCTATGTAAAAACAAAGACTACAGCGTTCTTAAGAACGACGAAACAAGATCCAAGAAAATATTCAAAACAAAAGTATAACGATATTCAAAAGAATTGTTAAAAAAAATGTGTGGTAAAGGTTACTATAACATAAATTACTTTTTTAGGGTTTTTCGTGCTACTAAATTATAAGTTTAGTTGTACGAAATTACTCTAAAAAACCCGCAGAGTTTGTTGTGCACGTTTTTCTCAGTTCTGAGGCTTTCTTGGAATGGATGGTAGTTTTTGACTCTCAATAAGTAATGTCACATCCTATTTTGAATAAAAATATTTGCAGTTGAATTATATTGCAACGTAAGTAGGTAAATCGACATTGTTAAAATCATGAACAACAAATAAAGCCTGTTATTAAATTGTAGATATAAATTATTTAAACATATCAGTTGAACGTCATTTCCAGTGAAATGAACAATTAATATTAAATAATTGTTATGCCTACTACTTGAATGAATATTTTACAGAATTAATTCTGTAAAATAAGGCTTAGGCGGCCATTTGTTTAGTATTAAATTATCGTAATCACATTTTACGATGGGACGACTCCGAGAAGGGACACACGGCCGCAAGAAAAGCAAATAATCCAACGTAGAACCATTTCAGGGATCGTAAACAAATAAGGATGATTCAATCTGTGTTGGATTCTGTTAATGTTATTATCCTCTTCTTACTGTGGGAAGTTTTATTATCGGGTTTTATTTTCCTGTTATCTTAGACCGGATATATATATATATATATATATATATATATATATATATATATATATCCGGTATATATATATATATATATATATATATATATATATATATATATATATATATATACTAGCTGACCCGACAGACGTTGTTCTGTAGACATAATAAATAAAATACTGTTTTTTATGAATTTGACAATAATATTTCAAACATCAAGTATTATTTCGTAAAAAATGGTCCCTGTTGTTACAATGAAATTGTTTCACAGCGGAACTGTCAAACCGTGCGTCACTAAATTCTCTCATAGAAAATGTGTCCATACAAAACAAATATTGGAAATAAAAATAATTATGGGTCCCAAATTGAAATAAAAACTATCCTATCTCTCAAGTTGGACTAAACTGCACCCTATGAAGTAATCCCCATTAAAATCCGTTAATTAGTTTAGGTGTGCATTGCGCAACCTCTTTACACTCTCGATGCTCAATGCAAACTGATCCTAGAGAAATTAAACACTGCCCTAAATAACCTGTAATAGCCGCCGCCCCAGTGTGTTGCGTCATCTGTCAATGTTGCCAACATTGACAGATAATCGACTAACTAACCTAACTACGACTAACTAATTAATTGCACCTACATATATAGCCGCCGGTGTGGTACACATAATCTAGCCGGCATGTACAAAGGAGCCTCCCACTGTTGTTAATAGCTCTGTAATTTCTTTAGTTTTGTGTCGCTATAATAGTTCTGTCTGTTCTGTATAACTACTGAATACTAAAAAAATACTTTGGCGGCTATATTAAGGGTACCACAACGGCGCCTTTTTATGCCATGAAGCAGTAATGTGTAAGCATTACTGTGTTTCGGTCTGAAGGGCGCCGTAGCTAGTGAAATAACTGGGCAAATGAGACTTAACATCGAATGTCTCAAGGTGACAAGCGCAGTTGTAGTGCTGCTCAGAATTTTTGGGTATTTCCAGAATCCTGACCGGCACTAACGGTAATGAAACTGCAAGCCGTACTGATGCAACAGGACAGTGCGAGCGGGTGGAAGGAAAACAGGAGAGGGCATTACGTTCCAGTGAGGTCCAGAGATATAGAGGCCGTAGAATATTTATAATAGTTCAAAATTATCAATATACTAATTATCATACATAAATTATTATGCATAAATTATAATGCATATTATATACATCGTATGCATTATATTACACATCTTATGTTTATTTCAATGATAAAATGAACTGCATTTCACTTAATGATTTCGAAAAATCCTATATACTATAAAGTTACACGATTAAAACAACTATTGTGAATTGCATGACGAAACAAATTTTAAGTTAAACTTCTCTCTGTAGCAGAATTATATCACGAAGGTTTACCGACTGAGCTATTTTTAATCTCATCGAGGCTCAAAGCGATAGTTTGAAGCTAAGAGATGGATTGTGAAATCTTTAACGTTGATGCTTGAAACATTGAAAATTTCGCTTCCAAAGCATTGTTTAACAATACTATCGTGGAGGTTTCATTTAATATTAAATATAGTTTAATTATAAAAAAAGGTTCCTATATTATGGAGGAAAAAGTAGGATAAACGAGCGTACGGGTCACCTGGTGTTAAGTGATCACCGCCGCCCACATTCTCTTCCAACAACAGAGGAATCACAGGAGCCTTGCCGGCCTTTAAGGAAGGTGTACGCGTTTTTTTTTGAAGGAACCCATGTCATTTCGTCCCGGAAACACCGCACAAGTAAGTTCATTCCACAGCTTTGTAGTACGTCACACATCCAGATGGTGGAGATGATATCCTAACTTGTGGCGTGTCGTGCGAAGGTGGAAATCGGCGGCAGAAATCAAGTGAAACAGCTCTTCGGAACACTCCCCGTGATAAATGCAGTAGAAGACACACAATGAAGTGACGTCTCTTCGCAACGCCAAGTGATCCAGTCGTTCACAGAGCCCTGGGTCCCCGACAATTCCAATAGGAGCAATACTCCATATGCTTCTTTTGAATTTATGTTATTTATTATTATTTCTATCTTTATGATTCTATCTCGACCACTCATTATCCTCCATCCCTGTCTATCGTCAACGTTAACTGGTCGAAATGCATGTTGTTTCATCCAACGCTTATCTCAACTAGCTACGACAAGCAAGAGAAAGCGATAACATTAATCGAAAAATAACGTGCAGTAATTCCATAAAGCTTCTTCGTTTCTACGTTTGTAGAAAGAACAATATTGTAAAAATCTTGCAACGATGGCTTTGACAATCAATTATTAAATAATGAATTGTCCTAATAGTCGAAGAAACCAAAAAAAACGCGAATGTCGCAAACGTCAGATAATTTTTGGAACTAAATTCACAATGGTACTTTGTTTGTTTTACAGTGATGCACGCGCACCTTAAAATTTACTCTCATCAATGTTTCATAGAAGTATAACTTCAAAAACTAAATGAAACGAAAAATAAATTGAAAGATAAATATCAACTACACGAAGAAAATTAAATTCCTGCACAATCAACGCGAATAAAATGGTTAATGGTTTTATTCGCGTACAATAAATTTCCATTGTATTCCTTTTTTTCCCTGAAAGCGGGACAATTCAGATAAGTAAGATAGATTTTAGCGTAAATTGCGAGGTCTTAACTTTGTTCTATGTAATTCAAAATATACATTACATAAACAACAATAGTCTCAACTGGAGTATGGAGTAAAAATCAGAAATGAGAATTTGCAGATACTTTATGCCTTATTCAAACATTTAAATAAGAAATCTGTGAAATATTCTCTCAAACAGTAGAAGTTGTTATAAGCAGACTTAGAGTAAGGATTGGTCTTTGCTGCGCTCCAACTAGACACCGCAGGCGTAGTTGCAAAATGCAGCAACAAATACTACGCCCAAGAGGGCGTAATCGAGTCAGTTTCGAACAATGTGTAACGTTGACGTGCCACATGTTCTGTTAAACTTTGCTCATAATTGAAACTAAAATGCCGAGTTGCGTAGTAAAACTTTGTAAAAATAATAATATAAGAAATATAAATTTAAAAAGTTTAAAAATGCCAAGTGATAGTCAAGAATTCACGCACACACTACAATATACAGTTGCCGAAATAAAAAAGCTATTGTTCTTAGGTAGTACGGTATCTAATTGGAGTGCAGCGAGAGAGCAATCTAAGATAACAGATGTTAAATGTTTATTACAGTTTCAGTCATTATGATGTTTTGAAACTCGGCGGTCCCGAGTTCACCCGATCGAGCCTTTCACCCTTTTGCATGACGGATCAGCCTAACTTATTATCTACGAAAAAATGTATGTTCGATGCGCCAAATAAACCATTTTCGCGCCAGTTTCATGAATAACACTCTTTATTTGCATTCATAAAAGTTATCGAGTATTTATAACAATATTTCATTATATCTAACTTGAAATAACCCTTATCTCGCATTTCAATTGTAAAAGCCTTAAGCGAGTTACGGTTTGTTTACAACAGTTTAATTGATTAAGAAGTTATTGTGAAAAACGACGCTTAATGGAACAGCGTTGGGTTCCTCAATTTTAATTAAAACTTTTTCATGTTTGCTACTTCCTATTTACACATTCGACATAATATTTTGTTTGTAACGTTTCAAAATCTAATAAAGTTTCTGGAGTATATTTCCAGAAATATAATCTACATGTTTTTCTGAACAAAGAGAAAATATTGATGAAAGAATGCAGCACTTTATGAGAATTTTTCTTATACACGAGTGCCCTAATCAGTATTGTAATAATAAAAAAACATACTCTTTCAATGCAGTTAAAGTACAATCCAAATTATAAGTTTGCAATTAATAGAATATCTATTACTGTTTCATGGCTTTAATATATTTAAGCGTTAAAAAGCCCGAGGTCAAAGGATGAACAAAGATAATTTTTTTTATAGAAGAGGAGGACAAACTAGCATACAAGGCACCTGATTTTAAGTTATCACCGCCGCTCATATTCTCTTACAAACCAGAGGAATCACAGGAGCGTTGCCGGCTTTTTAGAAAAGTGTACGTGATTTTTTTTGTGGGTATTCATGTCGTATTGTCCCGGAAATGAGCCTTCATTCCATGGTTTGGTTGCATTTCTTTATAACCGCACTGTGTCTACTGTCTCTCAGAACTCCAGACATTCGAGAGTTGGGGATGATATGAAATTTGTGACAAGTGGTGCCAATGTAGAATTCGAAGACAGGAATCAGGTTACATAGTTTTTTGTAACACCCTAACATAAAAGTGGTAGAAGATACTAATGCTTGTAAAGACACTAAGTTACTGTTTTTCGTATCCTAAGTTATTGCTCTTAATACTGATTTGCATTATTATAATATTAGAAATATGAGATTGCTTGTAACTAATTCTAGTAGGCTTCATAAAATACATATTAGCTTTAAGGGTAAATGTTTATACTTTTATAATCAAAGTCCCAGCCACTGTTCAGGCATTATCAATAAATCAATTTAAATGTTTTATTCAAAAATGGCTTTCTCGTAAATCCTACTACTCCACAGCTGAATATCTAAGTGATCCGACAGCCTGGGACTAAATTACGATTATTTTAGAGAAATAGCAATGATAGTACAATATTTTATATTTGGTTAAAAAGAGCGCAAAAAAGTTAATGCTCGGAGAGTTTCTTGCGCCGTAGTATTTAGTTTATATTAGAAATGATATCAAAGAAAATTCTAACGGAATCAATTTTGAGAAAATAAATGCCTTTTATGCCTTAAGGTTTGGTTTATTCGATTAATATACATAAAGTCTAACAGTAGGTACTACATTACGATATGGGGAAAATGGTGATGATAAGGTAATGGTTCGAACGTTACTTGTGAATGCGCCACAGTCAGTAGTGGTACATATCCACTCGACAGCTCTCTAAAACAAATTGAAAATAAACTACATTTGAAACCACAAGCATATTATTGTGTTTTTTAGTCTGTACAATTTGAATGTGATGACCCGACAATTGTTAGTTAAATCAAGTTCTGATCAAACTGGCATAAAGCCAACAATTTGCGTAGATATGTCTCTATAACTACCTTAATTGTGATTCGTGACCCCTACTAGAAGTTGTCATTAAATTTAAATTTTTGTGAATATTTTAGATAGGCCAAGATGGCCGGAAACACATTTCTTGTATTGATGGAATTTATTGCAAAAAATTCAATCAACCTGTCACATAAATGAATCTTAACCAATCTGTAATCACACCATAGAGATAAAATCCAAGTCTGCGGACTGTCAAAAGTACTAGTTGTAGTGATTAATGTTATGTACAAAGTCCAAAATCCTCCTTCACTGAACATAACATCACACAGCAATGTGACACTTATTAATTCTCGAACACCGTCATGTGACATATTGACGGAAGATTAGCGATGTTTTAGGTCTTCCCTTTTTTTCCGAAACGAAACTTCGTAAATGAACGAAATTTAAACGAAATTTCGGTAGTCTCTAATTTGTTTTCAGAACAACCGACAAAGAGGATGGAAACATTACGTAATAAGAGGCGGATTATAATACCATAGGAGATAAGTAAAAATTAAAATTTAGTATTTAATAGTATTTATAATATGGCGACGAAATTTAATCCCGCCCGCTTCTTTCAGATTGGAGTTCATCCTGTCAACTCGGGAATATCAATACTACCCCTTATATATAACTTATATAAAACACAGCAGTCTATTGTTACAATTAAAACTATAGTCTACTGTACTTTAAATTCTATAGACATTGTTTCTCTCTGATCTACCTCCTGACAACTTAACCTAGTCTTTGCTAAGTAAGTTGTCATTCGATTACTAACGTGTTTAATGCAAACGATCAGCAAGCTAGTTGATCTTCAACAGTTGACCAGAGTGGTCGCCTTAAAATACATATCAGTTCTCTGTTCCAAGTATTAAGTGAAGTCATTATAATAATTATACTCTAATAAAGTGCTATTGCGAAGAAAGCGTTTTAATAGACGAACTAAAACTAAAATTTGTTTCAGTTTCCTTCTACGTTCTAAACGTTCTTCACGTAGAGCAGCCTCGATTAAAAGCATTCTTGAAGCCATTACATCTAAATTTGTAACAAAATCCACACTAAACAAAATCAAAAGGTAAGTAATCTTTAATTTTCTCAAAATGAGATATTCCGAACAAGCAGCTGTCATTTTCATACTTTCGTTCGCACCTTAAATGAATTAGAGTAAGTTTAGAAAATCTTAGTGTCAAGCAATTGTCGTTTGATACGAAACTTCGGAACGATTGGAACTATAGTAAGAAATACGCGAAACTTCGTTTTTTGTTAAATAGGAGTAGAACTACAGAGCCGGCATTGAAAGGATCTTGCATAACACACTTTGTGATAAAACGTTTGTCTTAACAAGTTTGACTATCGTTAGTCTCACATATATTCTTGATAATGTTTTGTATGTCACATAAGTGAGCTTGCTAGAAACTATGATAACCTTAATGTTACCACCAGGAACAGCAATAAACTTATAAAGCCTATTACTCGGCTAAGTCGAGTTAGTAAGTCTTTTGTGGTGCGATGTATATGTTTTTACAACGAGATCCCAGAAAATATTCAAAAGAATTTTATAATGAATCCATACTTCTTCGAATGCGTGGTAGTTTCTGACTTTTAATAATCGCATATTATTATTTGAATTTTGAAAAAATTATTTGAATTTTTTAAATATTAGCATACCAATGGTTGTTGCATAGTGCTTATACCACAAGTCAATGCAAAACTTTAAATCTACCCTAAAGCGATACATCATCCTTAACAACATTTTTGAAGCAAGAAAACGTAGAAAATTTTTAATCACCCTCCAGATCTTCTCAAGCTACATCTCAACAATTTCTAGATGCAGTCGATCCTTTCGAGCCAAGATGAGTAGAATAAATATGAAAGAAAGATGTTTATTTAGACAGACACACAAATTACAAAAATAAAGCAACTTCAAAAAAAAAAAATATATTATAAATTACTACTTCATAATAAAATACGTGGTTAAAAGTATTTTATTGTTTCTTTTTTACATTTCAAAATACTTCTCCGTATTCGCGGTGAAATCGGTTGTTTAGCAGCAAGAGTCTCTATCTAAATGTATAAATTATCTAAGATGTGGGATTCACATTAAATCAAGTGCGTTAAAACAATAGTTGGGGATCGAGTGATATCCTACGTTAGTTATTTGAATTACTATGGCACTAGATAAGAGTGTTACTAGTGATGTAGTTTCAATTTATTTTATTTCTAGTATCAATATCAAAAACTTATTGAATCTGTATTTTTATTTTTTGTTATAAACTTATGATTTAATGATTTTAATTACAATCTGACCTGAGGCTAATAAGGTTATTAATTTGATCGAAATTTACCAAGTACAGTAAAACGCAGAAAGTCTCCACTATCACTTTAATTTTCATTGCACTACTGCTGGTGCTAAAGACTGAGATCTTTTGAGACTTTTCACTGGATTTATGTTATCGAGGAGCTGGATAGCCTGGTCTTTCACATGATGAAGCATTAGCCGATGAGCTACAACATTTTTAGAATGATTTTACGATTAGATCCATGGCTTTGATTGACGAAAAATTTGTTGAGTATTTTCACAGGTTGGATAAAAGAAGATTTACTGTATGAATTTATATAATTCTTCTTCTTCTTTGACAAAGAAGGCTTGCTATAGTATCGTAGATTAAATAGAGGATAATGATGCATGGTTTTGCTCTGGTTCTGCACAGACCACCTAAAATTGTATAATATTAGATTAAATAGGCTACGATTTTAAGTTATTTAAAAGATGGGCTTGGAGTTTCATATCAGTTCTTCTCCCCGTGTCACAGCCCCTTTACGAACTGGTGTAACTTCATGACGTTTACCAAGTTTATATGCAATATGTTATGTTATTGCCACTGTCTATGGTAAATAAATATATTTCCGCACTATTCATGATAATACATGAATAAAGGAATTTTTGGGTAAAGTTGAGTATGACGCACATTACACGCAGATTGAAGGTATACTAAAAATGAATAAGGCAGAATTGAGCACAAAGAAAAAGAGAGATGTAAGGATTAATTCGAGTGCCAAGATTCTCTTGCAACACCAGAAGAACCACAGGACTGTTGCCGGACCGGAGAAAGGTGTAAGTGTAAACAAGACACAAAATATGTAGAAGACGTACTCTTTTATCAATTAATATTATTAATAGGGAAGATTATATTTCATATCATGGTTACAAGTTGTTTGAAAATAGAATAAAATGTTTTTAAAAATAAAATGTGCTTGAACTGTCATAGAATCACCGTGAAGACAAAGTTTCTAGTGAAGTTGGATCTTAAAGTTTCACAAACAGTGTTGTATGGTATTGATAAATAATATAAATATTATACTATCTAGAATTTTAACTCGAAGCAGTGAATCTAAATCAGATTTTATTTTTATCTAATTGGTTAAAAGATTACTGACATTAAACTGACGTTAGACATTAAACTGATATAGATACTAGTTAAGTTAGTTTCATATTATTATGTTCTACGGTATATTGCTATGGGGCAACGCTGCCGATATGAGTACCAATTTTTTTGCTGCAGAAGAGGACTATTCGTGCTATTTATAACTTAGGTCCTAAAGAATCATTGAGAGCAAAATTTAAAGAAATAAAGTTCACATTAGTGCATTTGCTAGAAACTGTCATTACCATAATGTTAGCACCAGGAACAAACATAAGCTTGTTACGCCTACTACTCGCCTAAGTTAAGTTAGTAAGTCTGCTGTGGAGCGATGTATATGCTTTTACAACAAGATCCAAGAAAATATTCAAAACAAAAGTATAAGTATATTCAAAATTGTTAAAAAATAATGTGTGGTAAAGGTTACTATAAAATAAATGACTTTCTTAATGATACCACAGATTGGGGATGAAGCGACCGCCCCAAGGCTATTGAATAATAAGTTTTAGTGTACGATATTACATTGTAACCATATTCTTCATAGATATATTATCCTACTGACGTTAGATGATATTTTTCCTTGCACCCGTTCTTCTCAGGTGTCAGTCCTACTTCTTGAATGGGTGACTTCGAGTTTTTGACTTTCAATGAGTGATATCATATCTTTTTTTGAATAAAACTATCAGAATTTAGCTCAAAGACTCTTAGTAAACTCCATTGGGCATGTGTGTATACTGAACATAATATTATAACTAGCTAGCGTGGAGTGCTCTTCTTTTCATCTAAACAAATACATATATTCAAAATGTAATTATTTCTTGTAAGGAACGAAATTTGTAGGCGTTCAATAATTACTAATAAGATCTCCTTGCTACAGTGCCCTTAAAAAAGCGCGTAAGCCTTTCGATAAGGCCGCAATTGCTTCTGTGATTCCTCTGGTTTTGGAAGCAAATGTGGGTAGCGGTGATCACTTAACAGCAGGTTCATTTGCCCTCCTCCTCCATCTAAATAGACTTCAAAAACATGGGGGTTTTAGGAATAGTTATGGTATTTCCTAATTAAACAGAATATTTTAATAATGTTTGGAATACATGCTTAACAAATTTTAAGCTATTATGATTCCGAATACTATTAACAGTTTTTAAACGGAATTAATTTAAAATAATAGGAAAGACGCATTACAGTACCACTGACCCGTATTTGTGATCGAGTTTCATTCGAGATTTCGAAAAAAAACCGTTGTAATGACTCAGACGATTGAAATAACATGAAATATCGAGAAACACAAAATTCCTTGAATTATTACCATTTATCAATTTGAAAATCAATCTCAAATTATATTGTACTCTGGGATTATATCACGGGAAAGGCAAAACAATGCAAATGAAGATGTAGCCATCAATAAGCAAGCATCAACAAAAGATATATTTTAAACATTATGCAAAACAACAAATTCATAAATATTTATCAAAAGTTAGTTCACTTACTTTCATATTTACAATCTATGAGGATATTTAGATGAAAATAATTTTAATGCTTTTAGAATAAAATAACGTTATTAAACTCACTGTGTGATATAAGAGGGCTTACACTATAGTGAAATTTACACAGAATAATAACCTTCTATAATATAAAAATGTATAATATATAATATGTAATAATATATCGGGTGTCAAAAACATTTTTATTAAGCTTACTTCTCATAGTTTACGTTCCAGGAAAATATCCAGTATTGGGCCCACTTTCAACTTTAAAATGTATTTAAATATGAAAACGTTTCACCGTAAAATTGTAGATTAACTATTCATGTACGCGCTTTGATGAAATCGTTTAAATAAAAAAAAAATATCCTTTGAATGCTATTTGAGGATAAAATGTTTTTCGCTGAGAGGTTTATTAAAAATTATTTTCGTGCTCCACAGAACGTAGTCTCTTAAATAAGTCGGTCAATATTTGCATTCTATTTGAAAGGCCTAGAATTTTTGCTATCTATTATAAATAATAATGTTTTTTTTTTTAATTTTTACCGCGCATTTATCACGAGAGTTATAATTCGAGTAACTGGATGAGAGATTATTGGTTTTGCCGAATTCCCATTCAATTTATGTATTAATACTTTTTGGCAAGCAAATAAAAAATAACATTTTGTACTAACATAACCGCAATAAAATTAGGGCGTGTTCAATAAATAAATTACATTAAGTAACAAATTCGAAATTGTTCCCAGATAATAAAACGCAAAGACTACTAATTTGACCTTCAAGAAAAAAGCATACTCCCACTTAAAGGCCGGAAACGCATTTCTTGACACACCTGTTGTTGCGGATGTCCATGGACGGTTGCCTCACCTCTCCCCATCCCGTGAGCCTCTTGCCCGTTTGCCCCCTCTCATATTATTTTTTTAATTTTAAGTTAAACAAGGTGTTTACGAAAATATATCTATAAAGTTGGTTCCTCTAAAGAATTATAAAAATAAAAATATATCTATAAAGTCTTCCCGCAAATAAAACATTATTTATTTGAATACGCTCAAAAATAGTTCTTGCGCTGGGTTTTTTTTCAATTGACTCTTACAAGTATTATGGAAAGAGTATTAACACTCACGCTACTTAGGACACCCTTGGGCCTAGGACTTCCCTATTCTTTTTATGCCCCAGGAAGCACAGGCCTAACATAAAATGAAAAAACATTATCTGATCTAAAAAAAATATGACAATTACTTAAATATGATCTCAAGTAGCCCTCACAGAAATGAGAGAAAATTCTTAGGCTAAGTCTGTGGTCCCAAATTGCAGATAATATTTCACCTGACGCAACGGTGGCATCTGGTCGAGGGAAATGAAATCGTTTCAGAATATTAAAAAACTCAATTACTTTGTTTTTATTTGAAGATTATCTCGTTTAATTGTGAAGTTGAACTACTTCTATTTCGATCAATTGAACGAAACTCGTTATCTATTTCCGTATACATATTAATAAAATTAAAGTGTCTGTCGGTAGCATTACGATTATTACGTTAAGATATGGATTGGAATCCCATGCTAAAAATGTGATTCAATTTCTAGTAATTCATTGATAACCTTCAGAACACAATATGGAAAGGACCTGTTGAAAAGAGAATCGTGGGCGGATCACATTAAGTTCAATCATTTATTAATTATCATTTATCATTACGGGAAAGCGTACCAATAATACTGGCAGCATTTTCACGTTGGATAGCTAGGCTAATCCGTTGACCGAAATAGCTGCCAGCGCTTGGGTTGCCAGTCATATTGAGGCAAAAAGATAGTTATTTGTACATTCTCCACGCCTCTGGTCCCCACAGGCCAAGTGTCTCGACATAAATGGCACAAAGATTGAAGACTCACTGAGACCGCCATATTTGCGGTGTTTGCTGTAAGAGCAGTCGAAGCAGCAGCCCCAGCACCAACTGGCGTAACTAAGACATGAGCCAGAGGATCGACGCAAGTCGCTTCGTACATCAGCGCCCTTCCCCGTGCCCAAGCCACCAGGGTCATTCCATCAGGAAGCTTGCCATCGCGGCGGGTACCATTTGGCTCTAAAACAGCTGGTATATTAAGAGTGGCAAATGCCCTGCGGATGACTTCATTAATGCTGGCGTGACGACTGATACGTTCTGCCGATTTTAGGCAGGATAGCTCGTGGCGCCCAAGAGCATCTGAACGTCAAAACGCAAAAAATTTCAACCATTATGTCTATCAGCAACTTAATCAGCTAGTCCTGAGAATGATAGACCACTTTGTGAGTGATATTAGCATGTAGTATTTACCTTTCAAAGATTATGCATACCCTGTGCACGTTATGTAAATTGTAAATAGTGTAAGAAATATTAATTATTTAAAACCGCTGGTAGACACAATAAATGAATACTATAAACAGAAAAAAAGATAAATTTTCCGTGCGAATATGACATCTAAAAAAATACATTTGCATGCTAAATTAACGTAAGTAAGCTAACAGTGCCCTCTGGCATAGAAAAGTCGCAATAAAAAAATTAAAAAAGAAAATATGTATACGAATCAACTCAACAACATCTATTTCAAAAAGCTTAAGTATGCTTAATAAATTAAAGAA
This sequence comes from Leptidea sinapis, assembly GCF_905404315.1. NCBI lineage: Eukaryota > Metazoa > Arthropoda > Insecta > Lepidoptera > Pieridae > Leptidea > Leptidea sinapis. Next base: position 30,654,806 of record NC_066312.1, on the reverse strand, counting down.
ATTTGATTACTATACATAAAATTATCATAAGGATAAAAAAGGATAAAAATATTGTTGTACTTTTTATATACTATTACAGATAATAACGTACTGGAGGAGTTCTCCAGCCTAAAATATAATTAAAACTAAACTTAATTGGGTACTAGGTAAACACATCAATTTGAAATTTGTTTAAAAAATATTATAGTAAAATTCGCAGGCAACAAAATTATCATTAATTTAAGAGTTACTGTGTTTAATCAACATTTTTATAGTATAACCTTAATAATATCCTCTGAATGCCATTTGAGAACAAAATGTTTTCCGCTGAAATGTTTATAAAAAACTGTTTATGCATTCGATCGACGTAATGCTCTATAATGTAAATGTAATGTAGGTCGACATTTGTATTATCTTGTCGTCAGCTAAAATGCGTTTAACAGAAAATTAAACGAAACTAGCAAGAGGTTCACCTGATGGTAAGGCTCTCAGGATTATTGATTGAACCTAAAAATCAGAGTAGCATCGCAATTACACTTGTTACTTTAAGATCCTCAGATCTCTCAATGTTAGATCTCATTAGCCCAGTGAACTCATTAGCTGTGGCGCCTTTCGAAAAAGAATAATATTTGCAGATAACTTATGAAGAAGCTCATGGTCGGTCAGCGGGAAATGGCTATACTCGGTATTTCCCTGCAAGATCGAATCAGAAATGAATCCATATAAGAACCAAAGTCACCGAAACTGAAGTGGCAGTGGGCACGGCACATACCTCGAATGACAGATAGCCGTTAGGGCAGTAAAGTCCTCGAATGGTGAATACGTACCGGAAAACGTGGTGTTGGTTGGTCCCCCACAAGATGGACCGACGATCTGGTCAAGGTTGGATGAGGGCAGCGCAAGACCGATCTCCATGGCGATCTTTGGTGGAGGCCTTTCTCCAGCAGTGGACGTCTTCGTATAACTGCATCACAGACGTCTGGTATTCCACAACCGCGCGTTTTGCATGAAATTTATTACCTCGCCAACCATTTTGTGAAATTAATAGCCGGGTGCATTTTTCCCTGAACCGATGCGACTTAGGGACCGAAGCATAGAACATACCCAAATTTAAGGCCGAAGCTTTTGAAGTTTCTCATGGGTAAACTTAATGGTAATGCAATAATAATCAATGCATCTCTCGACACCTGGTATTATGGATGTCCATGGGCGGTTCAGCACAATACATCATGTGAGCCTTTTGCCCATTTGCCCTCTAACATAAAAAAAATATTCCCGTTCAATAAGGGGACACCAAGCTAGCGAAACCGATTGGTATTAGTACGTTAAGTATTGTAGATGTAACATTTTACTGAAAGTAGACTTTATTTTTATTAAAAAATAATATAAACTGCTTTCATAGATCTTTAAATAATTTCCAGATTGAACCGGGAACCGAACCCGCTACACGAAAAAACATTATCTATAGCTTTATCGTACCTACCGAAAGGCTTCTTCATAAGGCTTATTTTTTGGTACCTAACATAGCATCAGAAATAAAGAAATAAAAGAAAGACGTAGACCAATTTTAAGATTTAATGTAAAATTTTGTTTAGACAAATGAAAATTTGAGATTGCCCTCAGGATATATCATGTTTGATATCCGGTTCAATAAGGCAATTATTTATTGTATTTTAAATTAAAATAAAGTCTTCTTTTAGTGAAATGTTACAATTACAATATTTAAGATACTTCCGCTCCATGTGACAGCCGTGGGATTTAATAAATTACTTTTGACAAAATTATAACTACAGAAACATTCCTTAGATTAAGGATTGGTATCCGCTGCGCTCCAACTAGATACCGCAGGCGTAGTAGCAAAGTACGGCAACTAATACTATGCCCAAGTGGGCGCACCCGAGCCACCCTCGAACAATGTTCTGAATGAAGTTCTGTTGGATCTGTTAAACTTTGCTAATAATTGAAACTAAAACTAAAACTAATACTGCAAGAAATAAGAGAGACACAGTTACAAAAATTTAAAAGTTGCCATTGAGTGTGAAGATGCATACAAGTATCTAATAGTTGCCGTAATAAAAAAGCTAAATTATAAAGCGAGCATATTTCATCATTCTCGCTTAAATGTCACTGCTTGTGGCGGCGACGTGGCAGGGGTTGTTCCCTTACTTGAGTCTCACAAAAGGTGGTGGCAGGATCATTCTGTAGTCAGAAACTCTGCTTTGTGGTTTTAAAATTAAATGTTACTAAATATTTTTAATAATTGCTAATAAAATGGTCGAATAATAACTTTATTTTTTTACAGTGTGTGTGGATTGATGCATCGAATGTACTCAAAAACTGATTTACATTTTTTTTGACTTACTCATGTAAGCCATTGAGTATTTTTGTTGCATCACTTAACATAGATTCTTATCTTATTAAAATGATTTGTAAAAAGATAAAACTGTAAGTGGGGACTAATCCTAAATATATGGTAGGTAAGTAAAGAGCAATAAATTATTCTATTTTTGTTAATTTGTCAGAGTTTTCAAGGTTTCAGCTGTATCAACGTTACGGGTAATACAACAAGAAGCTAATAATTTAAATCAATAGATATAAATTAGTAAAAATAAAAAGCGACACAATTTTTTTTAAACTACCATATTTGTATACTTCTTAATATATTTGTATCAATAATTTTCTTTAACTTCTATTTAGTATTTTTATACTATTCTATTAGCCTATCTTCAGCACATGCACTAAAAACCTTTAGAAATAGTATTCGTTTATTTATCCTCCCAGTCAGTATACCTATTTATCGAATTGGACTGTAACATTTCTCAAGTATGGTACAACTAAAATTTTGGCAAGTGATCTTAGCTCAGATCACAGATAGTTCTTGATATTTTCCACAATATGGCGCGGCACTTGATACTTTTTTATCTATTGGCTTTACTCTTTTTTGGTTCGTTGGTGTTTAAACGATTTTTTTGATATTGTTATATATGGTATTGTTCTGGAAACGCGGAAGACTCCACACATCCAGATGGTGAATTCGGTTGCAGAATCAGGGCAAATGGCTCTCAATATATCTATAGTGTGTCTCTGTTAAGATGATAAGCATCCTTAGAGAGAGCTAGTGGCTTTTCTGCAATTCACTTCTCCTGGGTCATCGCGACGAACGTGCTGCATTGTGTAAGAAGCGCACGGGTACGTTGCAACAATACACACGACCGTCCTCTATAGAAGTTAAACGAATATATTTTTTTTATTGAACTCATTCAAGTCAGCATGGATTTAAACGCCGCTTGATATATCGACAAAAAGTGTAGCGATCCAGACTGTAGCAGTTAGTGCATGATATTGAATTAGTGTTCTGAAAGAGAGAGGAAAAACGACAATGGGAAACCTATGTGTTTTTTACTTTGAATTCGACTAAATGTAGTTGGCATTCCGAAAATATACTAAATCATACTAAGACTACTTATCAATATAAATGTGAATGTTAGTTTATTTGTTACGCTTTGACGCTGTAGTAACTGAACCGATTTTGATGAAATTTGATACAGCGATAGACTAGAGCTTGGAAAAGGATACACATAAGGCTAAATTTTATCCTGGAAAAATCCATAGTGCCCGTGGGAGTTGTTATAAACTGAAATTCACGTCAATGAGCTATACCAATGGTAGGTTTTGTTTGCCATAAAAATATTCCTCGAAATAAGATTCATATAATATGTTGGGAAAGGGAGTGAAAACGGGAACCGGAACAGGAATAGGACATGAGATAATCTTCTATTCCAAACTTGCTTATTTATTTTTAACACTTTATCTACGCGGACGAAGTCGCAGGAATCAGCTAGTATAGTTATAATAATAGAAAGCTCTTCGATATAGTGATATCTGTCTATGATCTGTGAATCTAACGGCAGCTAGGCTGGTCGCTTAAGAATAGCGGAGAAGATATACTAGCCACATGTTAACGTAGTATGGTAAGGAGAATATTGGGGTAAGCCTTTCTCGATACTATAGACCAATCCGCTACCGTTGTTGTTGTGGAAAGAAAGAGGAGTCGAATGTGTAACTGATAACGGATGCACAGACATAGACAATCTAGGAATGAATCCCGCGTCATATAGTAAAGGCATAAAGGCATAAAAGGCATTTATTTTCTCAAAATGGATTCCTTTAGAATTCTTTTTGATATCATTTCTAATATACTAGATACTACTACCGCTTTGGAGTAAGTAGAAGACGATGCCAAAAAAAAATATGGGTAGACCATGGGCATCAAAAGGTTAGGACCAGATTGAACGACCAAAACCAAGGTTAGGGAAAACGGAAAAATGTACTGTGAGGCCTACTTCAAAGAGGCGACTACGAGGTGCATTGAAATACTGAGTAAATTTCTTAAAATAGCTTTGGTTTATTTTAATGTAACTGTATAAAGTCTATCACTGTGAAGTTTAAAAAGAACGGCATGGTGAATAGAAAATCAACTTGGAGTATGACAGAAAAGATAATGAAATTTGAAAATGACTTCGAACTAACTTACAATAGAATTAACAATAATATTATATTTCACAAACAAAGTCGGGTGAAAACGTTATCGGCTCATCAACTCTATATAACCAATCCGGAAAGGATACATCTGTTATAAGTTCACTGTATTTTCACAATGGCGAAACTGAAATACCTTACGGATTGCGCAATCGTCTGGTTGTGTAGTTTTTTATTTAATATAATTCAATGTCGCGGTAGTATTGAGAGTTTCACAGACGATGTTTTACAAAGCAGTATTAATGAAGCCATGAATATTTCTGGAAACATGAAACTTGACGATATAGTCAATAACATTATATCTTATCCAGATACAGAATTAGATGATATGTATTTAAACATAACACAACTAATAAAGAAGGATGGGTTTGCAGTTGAAGAACATGTTGTGACAACAGAAGATGGATACATATTAAAGATGTTCAGGATTCCAAAATCAGGTCCTCCTATTTTTCTAATGCATGGGATAATTTCAAGCTCAGACGATTGGATATCAATAGGGATAAATAAAGCACTTGCTTATAGTCTAGCTGCTCAAAATTACGACGTATGGATGGGTAATGCTCGTGGTACGAGACATTCTTTGAAGCACGTTACCTTAAGCTCATACGAACCAAGTTTCTGGAATTATACGTGGCATGAAATTGGTATATACGATGTGCCGACAATGATCGACCGTGTTCTAGAAATAACAAAACGACCATCTCTGACATATATTGGACATTCACAAGGAACTACTGTTTTCTATGTAATGTGTTCATTGAAACCCGAATACAACGAAAAAATATCACTTATGGTGTCCTTGGCACCTATTGCTTATATTACAAACTCAAAGTTTTTTTTATATAAACTTTTAGCTATCAATCCAGATGTAGCTTACGCAGCGTTTACAAGTGCAGGTGTACATAGTTTTTTTGCACATGATGAAATATTTTTACCTGTGGAAACGGCGTTATGTGGCAATCCTTTGACAGCATATTTCATATGTAAATCTTTAGCAGCGTTAGCTGGTGGTTTCAACAATAAACAAGTTAATGTTCTGCGTTTGCCAGTAATATTTAGGCACTTTCCTACTGGTTCATCTGTTAAACAAATCATACATTACGTTCAATCAGGTCGTTCCGCACGTTTTCAACAGTTTGATTACGGACCACATAACTTGGATCATTACAACTCACCAATTCCACCAACTTATCCTCTAGAAAATATAACAGCACCGATTGCTATATTTTTCGGAAACGGAGATTACCTTTCGGTCAGGGAAGATGTCGATAAATTGGTGGAAAGGTTGCCAAACGTGGTCGATTTCTACACAGTTCCTGATGAAAAGTTTGAGCATTTTGATTTTTTGTGGTCTAATGGTATAAATACTTTGATTTTGCCAAAACTTTTGAAATTAATAAAAATGTACACGTCATGATATTTATAATATTGTTTTTTTTTTTTCATTTACTCCAAGAAATACATATTTAAATATTGAACCATGCCATTGAAATAGTTGAATAACTTTAAGTTTTGTTTATACAGATAAAAATAACATATGAGTTAGTAATTCCTTAGACAATTAATTGAAATTGTTGCTCACTAACGTTGGCTATGACGTAAATAAATACGTCAATGTAATGTTATTCATCTACATCATAGCTCATTACATTGTAATATAGCTTTATACTTGAACCAAGATATACATAAATAGGTGAGGTTTAATAAATTATTCTGAAAAAATAACATTTGAGTAGTATATTGCAGCGCCGTCCTTATCGCTATTACAGCAATATAGCGAATTAAAAATTAGCCATGAGAATTGAAAATAAATTATTGTACAAAAATAGTATTGAAAAAGTTTATAGTTGTTCTCCTGTACAATTATACGGAATTTTTCGTGCATGCACAATATCGGCTTATAATTTTTATCGAGTTACCATGTCAGGGCCACTGCGCTATTCTCACAGGAGTCATAAGAAGTATCTAAGTATATTGATGGAATCGGAAAGAACTTCTGTTAAATTAAGTTTAACCTACCCATGTACATGTAAGTCATAAGTCATGCTGAAGGTATGTGTAGTAGTAGTTTGAATTATATCTAGTATGCACGCAAACTACAGACTCACCACAACTCTGCCCTGTGCTTCCCCGGGGCGTTAATAGAATAGGGGAGTTCCAGGCCCAAGGGTGTCGTAAGAGGCGACTAAGGGCTTTTTAAAAGTGGGAGAGTCACGCTGCCGTCTTAGTGTCGAGGACCGGAGAATTTTATCGAAGAAAATTGGCCTATCAATAGAGCGAGACACTACTTAGTATATTATGGATGGTCAATAATTAAGTACTCAAGTAAGAGTTCACAAATAATATATTAAGCGTAAATCAATTATCAGCCTACAAAAACTTGGATGTGCCGTAACAAGTTGATATTTAATTCTGGTGTTACATTACTTCATAAAGAGTTAATTTTATGAAATCAATATGTCAATCTTTTTTGATTTTCCACTGTATGATTATCTAGGACCTAAGTTAAAAATTCTTCTGCAGTACAAAATCGTATAATTATTGGTTGTAATTACACCGTAGGATATAATATGATTATAAAAGCCTGCTCCTTTTTATACACTGAAAGTGCGTGTATATGTGCCCTAATTAAAAAAATGTTACTCTAAGTTGTGTTACGAACAGCTCGTTAGTGCAACACGCTTGTATGATCCAAGAATGACTAGCAGAACTTGTATTCAGTCTTACTACGAGAAACTTTTGCAATGTCTAGGCGAGTTTTCTTTGAAGCTGCTGTTAATTAGGTACTTACATTACAAGTGATCTTGAACTGTTGGATAATTGGATGTAGGTACAAAACGAAGTAATGGTAATATTCTTTTGCAATTTGATTTTTTTACGCACAGACATAGGCAATGAGCTACACTCCGGGATAACGATGGGAGGGAGGTGGTGAATGCTCATTCATACCAATTATTGGATAAATGGTTCTCAAGTGAAATCTAAGTGCTTACCCACTAAAAACCACCTGAGGTTGGCTTTAGGCAAGTGCCGTGTATCCCTTGATCAACGAGAAGGGTTCTGTATGTTTAACATTATAAACAAATAAGAATGCATAAAAGAACAAATCGGGGCAGTCAAGAAGAACGACCCTTTAAAGACTCCAGTAGCCGAACACTTAAATAAATCTGGTAAGAAAAACTAGATCGTTCTGCATCTAAAATTAGTAACACTTAGCAATTTTTGTTATTCTTAGATCCAAATAACGCGCTAGGAGATTCTTACCAGATCTTCTTCCCATGTCAAATCTCCTATAAGACTTGATGTAGCTTCACGGTAGATACCAATGCTTGTTGTAATATCGACGACCCCTATAGCGCAGTGGTTAATGACCCTGCCTACTGAGCTAGAGGTCCCGGGTTCGAATCTCGGTAGGTGCAATCATTATAAATGATGAATATGAATATTTGTTTCCGAGTCATGGATGTTTATTTGTATTTATGTATGTTTAAGTAAGTATATTGTATTATATATATCGTTGTCTTGCACTCATAGTACCTACAGGCTATGCCAAGTTTGGGCCAAGATGATTTGTGTAAAAAGTGTGTCCATATTATTAAAAAAAATATGTTAATGGCTAATTGTACGTTACACACCGCTTCTTCTTACGTATGCCCTATAGCCATTACAGCTGTGTTTGCAAAAGTTGCATCTGATATTGTTTTTTAGTTTTGGGATATGACAGGTATATAATAAACTTCCTGACACGACAAACGTTGTTCTGTTCATATTAAAATCTCTTGAGGGTGGAATTTCGTAATATCCGTTCTAAGCTTATCTCTGCTCGACGAAAGGAATATTCCTACCAAATTTCAAGTCTCATCAGAGATCATAGGTCGAAACCTCTTATATTATGTAGTGATAACATAAAAACAAAGTCCCCCGCCGCGTCTGTTCGCGATATACTCCAAAAATACTGCACTGATTTTCATGTTAATTTCACCAATGGATTGTAGGTTGATCACGTAGTTCTCGTGGAAGGTTTCAGTATATAATTTGTTATGTTTTTTTATACATATTTGTTTATTTTTATGATATTTTTTGAAGCTGTCAGAATAAAATAATCCGTCTGGAAGCTTTCAACGAAAATGCTATCTAAACCCTTTGAGATATAATAAAATAATGGTATTCCTATGTATATTGGATTTCCTATGGTATATTTTTATGGGGCAGTGTAGCCAATATTAATACCAACTTTGTGCTGCAGAAGAGCGCTATTTGTGCTATTTATAACCTAGGTCCTAAAGAACCATTAAGAGAAAAATTTAAAGAAATAAACATTTTGACTGTTGCATCTCAATATATTCTTGATAATATTCTATATGTTCATAAGCTCATTAAGGAATTTACTAGAAACTGTGACAATCATAATGTTAACACGAGGAACAAACATAAACATAAACTTTTTATGCCCACTACTCGGTTCAGTCGAGTAAGTAAGTCTTTTACTGGGCCATCGCCTCTACAATATGATCCCAGAAAATGTGCAATATAAATGTGTTACGAAATTTAAAAGAATTGTTAAAAAATGGTAATGTGGGAATTATTCCCGAATACTAACGTCATTGTGTTTCTATTGACAGAACTGCGTCTTTTTAATAAATAAAACACCGAACCAAGAATCCGGTATAGTTATTTACATGCTTAGTAGTGAAAGTAAAGTTGATACTTGGGTGCACCAAACCAAAGACCTACTCCATAATATACAAAGTTTCTTCGATAAAAATTTGTCTTTATCTTATAGATGTAGAATCGGAATCACTCGAGATTTCAATTTCAAGAGCCTGCATACTAGGTACTACAAGTGGCTAAAAACTGGCATAAATTTATGCAAAATAGGATGGTAAATACGCACATGAATGTTCACGTTTGATCGCTGAGCTAGTGAACAAAAATTTAAAATATTTGACAATTTCAATTTGTATATAAGTATATAATATATCATGGAACAATATTCAAATATGTATTTCTTGGAGTAACTAAAGTATTAAAACAAAGTGTTTATATTTATAACGTGTACATTTTTATTAATTTCAAAAGCCTTGGCAAAATTAAAGTATTTATATCTTTAGACCACAAAAAATCAAAATGCTCAAAATTTTCATCTGGAACTGTGTAGAAATCGACCACGTTTGGCAACCTTTGTACCAATTTATCGACATCTTCCCTGACCGAAAGGTAATCCCCGTCTCCGAAAAATAAAGCGATCGGTGCTTTTATATTTTCTAGAGGATAAGTTGGTGGACTTGTTGAGTTGTAATGATCCAAATTATGTGGTCCGTAATCAAACTGTTGAAATCGTTCGGCACGGCCCGATTGTAAGTAATGTACGCCTTGTTTAACAGATGAACCAGTAGGAAAGTATCTAAATATTACTGGCAAGCGCGGAACATTCACCTGTTTATAGTTGAAACCACCAGCTAATGATGTTAGAGATTGACATAAGACTAATGCTGTGAAAGGATTGCCACATAAGGTGGTTTCTACAGGTAAAAATACTTCATCATGTCCAAAAAAGTTATATATACCTGCACTTGTAAACGCTGCGTAAGATGCCTCTGGATTGATAGATAAAATTTTATATAAAAAGAACTTTGAGTTTGTAATATAAGCAATAGGTGCTAAGGACACCATAAGTGATATTTTTTCGTTGTATTCGGGTTTCAATGAACACATTACATAGAAAACAGTAGTTCCTTGTGAATGTCCAATATATGACAGAGATGGTCGTTTTGTTATTTCTAGAACACGGTCGATCATTGTCGGCACATCGTATATACCAATTTCATGCCACGTATAATTCCAGAAACTGGGTTGGTATGAGCTTAAGGTAACGTGCTTCAAGGAATATCTTGTACCGCGGGCATTACCCATCCATACGTCGTAATTTTGAGCAGCTAGGCTATAAGCAAGTGCTTTATCAAAGCCTGTTGACACCCAAACATCTGAGCCTGAAATTATTCCATGCATTAGAAAAATAGGAGGTCCTGATCTTGGAATTCTGAACATCTTCAAGATGTATCCATCTTCTGTTGTCACAGTGTGTTCTTCAACTTCAAACCCATCCTTTTGAATTAGTTGTGTAATGTTTAAATCCTTATCATCTAATTCTGTATCAGCATAAGATTCAATTTTTTTTATTATATCGTCAAGTTTCATATTTCCAGAAATATTCAGTGCATCATAAATACCGCTTTGTAATATATTGTCTGTGAGACTCTCAGTACTATCGCGACATAGAATTATTCTTAATGAAAAACTATACAACCACACGATTACGCAATACGTAAGGTATTTTAGTCTTGCCATTGTGAAAATACAGTGAACTTATAGAATGAAATCGTTTCCTGGTTGGTTATATAGAGTAGATAAGCCCATAATATTTTCACCCGACTTTCGTCGTGCGTATAAAATATTATAATAAGTTTCATTGTTAGTTTGTTCGAATTGAATTTCAAATTTTAAAAAAACTTAAGTTATTTAATAATAATAATTTTTTTATTTGCGAAAAACTGCCACCAATTTTTTTACAATACAATAGATATGAATAATTAACATTATATAAAGAAAAGAAAAATAACAATACAAATGTTAAAAAACAATAAAGAAAGAGATATTAATGCTTTAAAAGATAGAAGGATTATTTAATAACTAGAATGATAACAAACGAGGCAGCAGCGCGATTCGCAAAAAGGAAAGATCTCAGCAAACGTTAGGACGTCTTTTCCTAACACTGATATTATGAACTTCCTATATATTTTTTTATTTTATTTGACAAAATTAAGTCACAATATCAATGCACGTAGTAATTTCCTCTTTGGTGTAGGTATACTCAAACTCTTTCTATTTTTCTGATTTTGTTCATTGAATCCAGTCCTAAAATTTTAATAAGTTGGTTTGTTAATTTTTTCGTTGGCAACCTCTTGACATTAGTTAAGTAAGACATAAATGTCATGGGATTCATTCCATGATTTCCTTTGTCCATCTATCGCTCTATGTCGGACATAATATGTAACCAGAGCTGTTCAACTTTCACCAGAGTGCTAACTCTTAACACAGCATCCATAATCTTTGGTGTACCAGTTGTCCCAAAAAATATATTATTACTAGCTGACCCGGCAGACTTCGTACTGCCTAAAACAATTAAAAAAAATATCTCGGTATGATTGAAATTTTATTACTATTTTCGATTAATTGCACATGATGTTGCTTGATTACAAAACAATGTTTTCCTGAAATACTGGCTATTGATAAGGTTTCAATTTGATATTGCCAGACATACACAGTTATGATACAGTCTGTTAATCAATTTAAAGCGTTCTGATAAACTGTATTTATGTTTTGTTTTGTGGTGCAATTAGGTTCAGAAATTTTATTTTTTGCCAAAACTCAAGATTTATCAATCTACATAAAAATAATCTGATAGATAGTTAACAACTGTAGTTAATGTACCTACTATAGTTACCTAAAATTAAGTTTATATTTTACCTCCTGAGAAAGTAAGAAAGATATAAAAGATCTAAATGAATATCTGATCGACGATCTTGGATGTGTCCCCCACATCCAAGAAAAATCAAATCGTTGTTTTTATTTAATTCCGAGCATTTTCATATAAACCTTATAAACCTTCTCTAGATTTCCACAATTAATTTAAGACCAAAATTAGCCAAATCAGTCCAGTATTTCTCGAGTTTTAGCGAGACTAACGAACAGCAGTTCATTTTTATATATATAGATAGATTTTATGAACACCTATCTTATTATTAATAGTTTCGGAATCGGTTCTTTCGCTGTTTGTCATTAGTTTAGTTTTGGTTACATGTATGTACATTTATGCATAGACCTAACCTAGAAAAGATTATCTCAGCAAAAAATACAAAATAATAAGTTAATAACAATTACATTACATTAAAAATATCATTACGGGGAAGAGTACCAAGAATATTGGCAGCATTTCCGCGTTGGATAGTTAGGCTGATCCGTTGACCGAAATAGCTGACAGCTCTTGTATTTCCGGTATAGTGCGGGCCATCCATTATAAGCCTTTAGTGGTTTCTCCTTTTAAGAATATTTTTTTAAAATTGTATTATTAAAATCACGAATACTCTATAAAGTTTCGTAATGCTGCCAGAAAAATTTAGTCCACTTTGTCCTCGCATTGTCATATATTTAAGAATTCCTATTTGAGATCAAGCCCATAACTGCCGCATGAATGGTGTCGATATACCAAGCGTCGTTTAAATCCGTGCTCACTTGGAAGAGAATGGAAAATTACTCTCTAACAGCTTTTCTTAAATACAATTGGAAATTACATTCTTAAATCTATTGTGCTTGTGCTCGAGCGCACGAAGTCAAATGTAAATAGGCGCATACACTGTTAACAAGTTATGGTATTATGCGAGATTTTATATATTTAAACTAACATCTTAAAATGTTATATTTACAGGCACCACAAACAGCGCCCATTCAAGAGCATGACGCATGGATAGCCATCGCTTCCTTGCACATGATATCTTAGGGAAGGTAACGATGCCACTACTAGCAGTGCTATTTAAGAGAGCGTGAAAATGTATCGATAGACAACCTTTGAAAAGAGTTGTGGCTATGGCCCTAAAGTCTAGGCTAGGTCCTATTTACCACACAAATTATGATGAGGTAAGTGTATATCTGTACTGCAGTTGCTATTCCGATTAAATTTACTGAGTTTGTGTCTAGGAACCTGATCATTTCAAAATTAATAGCAACACTCATTAATTACACAAAATGGCGGCTACTTTTGACACAGGTATTGTTATGATGCGAAACGACTCGGAAAGAACCTTAAGTCATGTTTTAGCAAAGCAATTATTTTGTCTATTCCTTTTCCATCAAGTCTTAATATTAACCTAAAATGGCGTTAGGGTAAATAGAGCCTTCATTTGAAAATTCTTATATATCGCATACACATAACCTATTATCGGTTTTTTTTATATTGTTGCCATATTCCTTGTATTTTTTGAAGAGGTGTACAAGACCTAGACGACTCTAGAGATTCTTCTTTACGCAGGTCAAATTAATGTTCGTGTTGGCCATTATAGTTTCGCATTAGCATTAGGATACGAAAGTTCTCTAAAATCTAGAGGGCAAAGCCAAATTGGCTTCGAAAAAGCTGGGTGTCATTAATAGAGCACGGTAATACTTCAAGCCTGCCCACATTCTAGCGCTCTACAAGGCGCGGGTCCAGCCACATATCGAGTATTGCTGTCATCTCTGGTTTGGTGCATCCCAGTATCAGCTCGATCTCGTTGACCGCGCGCAACGCAGGGCAGCTCGAATTATCAGGGACCCAGTGCTGGATCTCACTCGGTATTGCGTAGAGACCGGTTCATTATGTGTATTATACCAAATCCTGCCACAAAATTCCACCTTCGCACGACATGCCACAAATTAGGATATCATTGCCACCATCTGGATGTATAGCGGTCCTCCATAGTGTGGTTTTCGAGGAGCTTTCTTTCACGTACTACAAAGCTGTGGAATGAGCATCCTTGTGCGGTGTTTCCGGGACGTTACGACATGGGCACCTTCAAAAAAATCGCGATTCCTCTGGTGTTGTCGTGCGCGCTCGTTAGTCCTAAAAAATGTTAAGTCTTAAATTAAATGAATGCCAGTAAAATCGCTACAATCGTTGTTTCTTAAAAACTTTAATAACTTCATATAAAATCATCATATTGCAATAATTTTTTAGTGATGGACCGACTGTCTAACGAATAAAACTAAGAAGACTTAATTGAAATATCTATCTATTACTTTTTGGGTGATGTACGCACATATGAAAACCTCTATCATTTTATTTATATAGATTTCGGTTGATTTAAAGTATTCTGGTCTTGTTAGTTTGTCCGCAACGTTGATATAGCTGAAACCTTGAAAACTCTAACGAATTAATAGAATACAAATGGAATAATTTATTCGACTTATTTACTTGAGAACTCTACATTTGTGCGTATCTAATGCATATGTTAATGTTTACATTCATGTTATTGTTCATTTCAATATTCAAGTACAAACGTGGTAACTCAATTCTAAAATCGCTATTGAGTTTATAAAACTGATCATAAAACCAGAAACCAATATTAGGATTAGCTCTATATTTAATTAATACACTTAATCATCATGATTATATCAATAAAGACCAATGCCACATTCAGTTTTTCTATTATTTTTTTGTATTAAGTAAGTGAAGTATTAGATTAACCATATATTTTGTTCTCATTAACTTTTTTGTGTGAATGTGTCAATTTTTCTTCCAAATAAATTCATTTTCAGCATCTTACGCCCCTTTTTGAAGGTGGAATCTGCTGGGCGTCTCGTGAAGGCAAAAATTCGAAGAAGAGAAATTTCGAGAAGAACTTCTTTTTTTAGGCAAATAGGAATTTTTAGTAGGCAAAAAAAATACGAGCTGGTGTCACGTTTGACCTCGACATGCTTGTGAATTATTTATACGAAAACTTACCACTGATCGCTGTATGTAGTAAAATCTCGTCGTTGTGTCGTATTTGATGTTTGACAGAAAATTTAATGAAACTTATTAGTTTGTTAGACACGGTATCCACCAAAGCGGAGAGGAGAGGAGATAAGCAGCGAGGCAGGCTATTTCCATCTGAGCGGAGAGGAGATGTGAGCTGTTTTTAAAGCAACGCTTTAGGGTGCGCAAGGCGGGGGTTGAAGGGCAGCGGGGAAAAGGGTGCGTGAGCGCGGGCCTTCACGCATCTCCGCTCCACCGCGCCGCTTGGTCGCTCGACGCAGCACAAAATTCTACAGACAAATGAGACATCTCCTCTCCGCTTGATACATTCCCACCGAAGGTTAGCGGAGAGGAGATGTTTATTTGTGTAACATTCATTTAGCATTAAATTACTATTTAATAATTATATGAATACGTGAATGGATTATCAATTTCGATCATGTCATCAAACTGGAAGTAGCTTAATGACATGATCTTCTGATAAAAAATATAAAGTTATTGAGTTCTTTAATATTCTGAGACGATTTCATTTTCGTGGACCAGATGCCACCGTCGCGTCAGGTGAAATATTATCTGCAATTTGAGACCACAGACTTAGCCGAAAGAAATTTCCTCCCACAAAATCTTATATCTGTGCGGGCTACTTGAGATCATATTTAAGTATTTGACATAATCTTGTACAAGTCAAGATTTGAAGCGACACAATATATATATTTTTTTATTTAAACAAGTTTTTATTATTCGGCTGAGCTATTATTATCATTTTATTTTCACTTTATTTTATTTGGGTTGACAACAGTGATAGAAAATAAACACTTATAAATAAATACAAAAACATTGGCTGTGTTTTTGTATTTTAGTTTTTCACGATTCCTAATGGGAGGAACAGCAGTGTTTACAATAATCGATATATATATAAATGAATTGCTGTTAGCCAAGAGAAGGTTTAAAAGGTAACTAGATATGAAAATGCTCGGAATTAAAATATAAATACAACAATTTTGTTTTTCCTTTGATGTGTCTTCCATCGTTCAGAAATCAAATTGAAAGAATAATTTAAAATGAATAACTAAATAGAATCTTGTAGTTGGTAGATTTTATGTACGATTTAATATTTGGTAGGTCTGAGAATCGGTCTTCATCTTTTTTCATACCCCAAAAATTTTAATTATTTATATTTTTCTTATTACTTTATATGGCACTACAACGTTTTGCTGGGTAAGCTAGTCTATATATATATAAATGAATTGCTGTTCGTTAGTCTCGCTAAAACTCGAGAACGGCTGGACCGAATTGGCTAATTTTGGTCTTAAATTAATAATTGTGGAAGCCCAGAGAAGGTTTAAAAGGTAAATAAATATGAAAATGCTCGAAATTAAATAAAAAAAATCGATTTTTATTTTCCTTTGATGTGTCGTTCGGAAATCAAATTAAAATAATGGTTCAAAATGAATAACTTATTAGAATTTTTATATTTTTCTAACTTTCTGGGAGGTAAAAAATAAACTTTATTTTATAAAATTTCATTCATACCGAGCATTTTTTTTAATTGTTTTAATAAAAAAAGGATTCCATTTGTTTGTTGTATGTTTAATTAATACAAATTTTAGGTTTTTTATTTATCCATTGAGACAGTACAAAGTAAGTAAGTAAGAAGGGTCAGATAGTACAGAATAAAATAAAATACAAATCACACACGATCGGAGAAATAAAAAAAAGAATTTATTTAAAAATCATGGCATTAAAATAACTAAGTCCATTATAATATTCACCTATTATTAAAAAAAATATTCATTATATTATCAAATTTTCTTGTAGTTAAAAGATTTGATCTCTTCTTAGATCGAAAGTTTATTTCAATTTTAATCTTAAATTATTTTATTTTATTTTAATTTTAAATTTTTGGATGACTTAAAAGTGAATATATATATATTATACACTAGTTTTTCTGAAAATTTATTGCCGCAGGCGTTACTTTGCGGAAATCCATAATTATCCAAATGTTTTGAGTTTTCTTTAGTGTTAATTCTGCCAATATTAGTCTACAAGCAATTCAACACGTGTTTCGGCTCTCCGCGAGGCATCCTCAGGAGATGTTGACTCGGCAAACTCTGGCACGAGACTTAGTTTCATTAACCCTAACAACTAACATTTGGATACTAGCTTTTCTATCAATAAATATAGGTAAATGATTTTGAAGTAGAGATTATATTATTATTTATATCTGTCATTAATACAGCCTCTATCTCGTATATAAGTACATACTTTATTAAGTCTTTGAAAAAGTGTATTCTCTAGACTTTTTCTCTATGGCCTAAAAAAGCACTTACAATATTATGGATTTCAATAAAGCACTGGTTATTGGTGCCACAGAGAACTAAATCTAAGTAGATTTATAGAAAAATTAGATAATGTGTAGTAAAGCAATACATAATATTATAAAACAAAGTCACGCCGCGTCTGCATGTCTTTTTGTTTTCATAAGCGCCATGGTTTTTCATTTCTATTTTTCTTTGTTTCTTTATTGTCTCGTTCTGTCTTTTTTGTTGAAGAAAAGTTGCGGGTACAACCTAGTTTCATATAAGTTCAAACACGAGTACAGTATCGTTAATTTAATCACAATGAAATAAACAGTTATACCAGCAATTGGCTGCAGTTAATATTAATAATTTGACATATGCCATTTGATAATAGATAACCAACGCAGGTATCTGATGCAGGCAGTATTGCTAGCGGTGAATCGATATCGAATCCATTTGTGAGGTCAGCGATTTAAAACGGCCAGAATCTAGACCAATTACACTCAAATTCGTTGGATGCTAGTGCATAGTAACAATGAGGTGAACTTCTGAAAAGTTTTTGAAGTGAAAACTTGTTGGGCACTTTATGGTAGGGGAAAATGTAATAGGTTCGCATCACTGACATGCCCATTGACTGGCGCACGCGATACATAAATAAAAATATAGTTACACGCTTTTTGGATGGGTTTATATGTAGGTATACAACTGACGTGTTGTTCAACATTAGTGCTGTGTAAAATTGATATTGAATGTATTTTGTGAATAGTTCAATATGTTTTGTAGCGTGTGGATCCTCCCTCACACGCGAGATCGTTGTTCAATAAAATAAACTTACATATTTTGTTCTTCTTTCACTTTTTATTAAAAATATTAAATATTAGGCTGAAGGCCAACCGTTCCTGCTTTACTTCATTCTCTAATCTATCTCATTATTCCATTACTATTCGACTATGTTCTCATTCACGTCAATATTCAAACTTTGAATCATTTATTCTTTAACTTTAGCTTGACGGCCAACCATAGAACAATGAGTTCTTATATGCCGACAAGAACTCCTTGTTACGGTTATATACTGTGCATTTTAGAAATAGTGTTTTTGTTTGATTATTACTGAAAATGAGTTTTAAAAATAAACTGATATAATTTAATTGTTTTTAATTATTATGACAGTAAATTATGGCAACTACAATTGAATAAAATTCCGGATAAAACCAGATCTCCACGAACGGTGTTTCTTGAGGCAACTTATAAAGTCATTAAACATATTCTATAAGAAGAACATCTTAACGATAAATTGGAAACACAAGTGGGAAGTGGCAGTGTGGTAGACTGTTGCTCTCGATCACTTTGTGAGTGAACAATACTTAATAGCACTGATTCAGAACTTCTCTACTGAGAAGATATTCTTCTCACTCGGGGCTTCGGTCTTCACGATTGTCTTAGTGTTGTAGTATCTGTGTTAGATTTGACATGGCATGCGGACTCCTGTTTTCGCAATTTCACCCATCACCCAAACCAGCTTTTTCCAGATTTTTTTTAGGGAACAAGATGAGCAGGAAGTTTAGCTGATGCTAAATTGAAACGCCCTGCCCATTTGAATGCAGCATCGCTCAGGATTCTTGAGAAACCCAAAATTCTGAGCGACGCTACAACTGCACTCGTCCTCTTGCGACATAAGATGGTAAGTCTCATTTGCGCAGTAATTTCACTTAGGCGTCCTTCAGACCGAAACTTTTTTTTTAATTTCGGTTAGTTTTTTTCATGTTTTGATAATATACGTATTAATTGTTGTGTGTTTCTGTAAGCCAAATAGTATAAGACACATAAATTGAATGGGAACGCGGCAAAACCCTATTCCTCATACATTTACTTGAATTTAACTCCCGTGATAATAGTGGGGAAAAATGTAATAAATAAAAGCATTAATAATAGAAAGCGAAAATCTAGGCCTTTCAATAGAATACAAATGTCGACCGAGTTATTTAAGAGAGGGACTATGTTCTGTGGAGCACGAAAATAATTTTTAATAAACCTCTCAACGGAAAACATTTTATTCTCAAATGGCTTTCAAAGGATATTTTTAGATTTTTTCATTTAAACGATTTCATTAAAGCGCGTATTCAGTACGTGAATAGTTAATCTAAAATTTTACGTTGAAACGTTTTCATATTTAAATATAGCCTACATTTTAAAGTCGAAAGTGGGCCGAATACGGGCTATTTTTCTCGACATCGTAAAATGAGAAGTAAGCTTAATAAAAATGTTTTTGACACCTGATAAATTTTTATTTATTATAATTTTAGTTTTTTCTTCTATGTTACTAAAGTGCAAGCACAAAGCCCTTATGTCACACAGTGAGTGAAATAATTTTACTGTTTGTAGAAGTTTTCATCTAAATATCCTCATAGATTGTAGATATGAAAGTAATCGAACAATGAAATTGTGTAAATTTTTTTTTTTTTGTTTTTGATAATTATTTAAATAATTGCTGTTTTCATAGTGTTTATACATGATACATCTTCATTTACATTGTTTTGCCTTTCTCGTAATATCACATACTTATGTTGTACTAAACTAAATTATTTTTAGATTAATTTCATAATTTGTCAATAGTAATAAACGGGATTGTAACTATAAATCAAGGATCTTTGAGTTTCAGAATATTTTATGGTATTTCAATCGTTATTAGAAAGTAGTTATTATTAGATATTTCTAGACTGCTTCTTTCTTACTATTCTATTACTTTGTTCTTGATTATCGTCATTACTACGGTTCCATTTTCGAACGCAACTCGATCACAAATACGGGTAAGTGGTACTGTAATGCGCTAGTTGCTATATTAAATCACAAAATCATTTAAGGTTGCAGAAATTTCATGATAAATTATATTCCATTTAATACTGTTAAAAGTATTCGACATCAGCATAGTTCAAAGAGGTAATCTATAGTTCCAGAGTTTATCTCTGACAAAAGGACTCTAACATAGCACAATTTCCTATTGTTTTGTATCATGTATATAGGTCAACGACAATTCAATCTAGGTTGAATTAAATTTAGGTTGAATAGTCTATGTTATAGGTTAAGCATGCTTGTCAAACATCATTGAGATATAAATTGGCACTCGTAGAGATTGTCGATAAAAGTAAAAGCCCAGAACTTTTGGTATTAAACTTTAAAATTTCAAAAAATTTTTTAAAAGTTATTTTCAAATAAATATTACAGCACTAATATTGCAAAAAGTATATTAAGCAACAAAGGCTATTACAATATCCAAGATTATTTAAATGATACAAGAGCTTGGAATTTTATTGCTCTGCTCAAGTGTGATTTGTTTTTAATTGTTTGATGTTTTTTATTTTATTTGACTTGTTCGAAATTCATTTTATGTGTTTGATGTTATTTAAGTTTTATTAGTATTATGAAATAAAGTGTATGACTCAACTTAAGCCGTTTTTAATCAATGTCATGTGTTTAATAAACATTTTCATTTTCATTTACAAATATACTGCTGTAAGCATTTCGGTGACGCGAACTCACGAGATTTCACCCATCCAAAAAGTGTCTAACTATATTTTTTTATTATTTATTTTTGCGCCATGAGAATGTCGGTGACGTGAAACCATAAGACTTTCGCCTATCAAAAATTGCCCAACTCGGCTAAATACGTTTTACACTTAAAAAATTAAACTGAATATTTTCGGAACAGGACTTATGCAGACTCTAGGTATTCTGTAAATGCTTCAGTTTTTGCGGCTGGATGCCGCCGTCAGGTGAAATATTATCTGCTATTTGGCAACTCTATAGTAGCCTTATGCCGCGGCCACACATTAGATTCAACTTCGCGTCCAATCTTGGCTTTTAGTTTTGTATCGCCAAAATTGAACCAAACTACTGCATAATATGGTTTAAGTACATATTTGTATTGGTACACTACAAACAGTTCAAAATAAATAAATTAAAATAATTAATCATTACAGCCTCAATACAAAAACAGTTAAAATGTAATTAATATATAACTTCGCGCAACAATGGCTACATTAAATGAACACACCTACTAAACCTTAATCATAAAAAAATAAGTTCAATAATAAAAATACATAATTCACCTAAATAAATCAATTTTCCATAACATCATTTCGGAACATCCTGTAAGTAATATCGTAGCCGCGTGCTAGCGTAGGCTCTGACACTTCGTTCACACCGCGCCGTAGCCATCTCGTGAATATAAAACTCGTAGGTCAGTAGTGACTACGTGAGGATGATTAAAATTTTGTTTTCTAAATATGTAATTTCTTTGTTTGAAAATTGCAAAATTTCAATTTTTTACAAAAAATTTCAGTCTTTTTTTATGGTTAATTAGCTCTCCCCGTGTGTTTATTTA
Source organism: Leptidea sinapis (assembly GCF_905404315.1). Taxonomy (NCBI): domain Eukaryota; kingdom Metazoa; phylum Arthropoda; class Insecta; order Lepidoptera; family Pieridae; genus Leptidea; species Leptidea sinapis. The sequence goes on along the minus strand of NC_066312.1, from coordinate 30,633,058 downwards.
AAGTCGCCATTTTAACGTCATGCTGTGTACTCTAAACATGCTAGAAATATTAATAACTATTACAATGTTGACTATACAAAAAAATCTGTCCTTCTCTATGTTTTTAAATAATCCACAGCAGGAAATAATGTAGGTGATTTAAAATTCTCTGATCAGCACTTGCTCATATATTAAGTCCATCTTGTATTGTACTTTTCTTATTCGTACGTGCCTATGTAGAATAGAATAGAATAGAATAGAATAAAAATTTATTGATAACAAAAACCACCACCACACAATTATTAAAATGATACAAACCAAAATAAGTAATAATTTCTTAGAACTAACAAAAAAAACAAACAAATATGTGTATATTAAAAATATATAAGTTAGATTTTAAGTTCTCATGTAAGTTAATTGTGTCAGTTTGATGTGTCAACAAGTGCTACCAATGCCATAAGATATTCCAATTATTAATTACATTTATTTAACTAGCACGGTAGACGGTCGTGCCTTATATAAGCCAGAGCGCTAAGTTCGAGTGGACATTACTTACTGTGAATTCTAAGGGTAACGCAGCCCAAATTGTGAGTATTAGTGGAAACTGTAAAATACAGATATTTTATTATGTGCGTTTAAATTACCAATCCCTTCTACAATTGTTAAAATTATTTATGAGAATAAATATCGCATAACCCATAAACACTTACGAACAGTAGCCGCAACTTACGACGAATGAGAAACCATTGTGTGCGCGCGACATCCTGTCTAAAATGCGTGCACTCTTCCTTCATAACCCTAGCCTTTGAACTTATTTGAAAAACCGTCTCGTTGCGTGTCTGTTTTGGATTAGTGCAAATAAAACCATCGTGTGGTCGCGCTATAAGAATTATTTTCACAAGTTTTGTTTTTATAAAGAGATGATATTTTTTTGGATTAAGGCGAGTGTTACACATTTAAATAAAATACTTTTATAGGATTAAAACGCGTGTAATTGTAATAGTGTTTTTTTCATTAGAGTCCCCCTGAAAACATATTATGCAATATTTTACATTTTTTACCAATTTTTTTTCACAGACATATTTATACAATAATAAAGCCTCCGAGAGCGAAGAACATTAACTGACATACAGCAAGATAGAAAAGAAAAGCGAATCTATTGTGAGCTTAACCGATTTTTAACGCTTCAAACCTATGATCATTTATACGACTAGTAAGAGTGTGACAGCTGTGAAAACCTCGAAAACAATTGAGGTTGGTAGTCAACACAAGCACAAAGTGACACACAAATCGCCAGTGTAATACGTAGCTTATCAAATTCAAATAATTTATTCAAAATAGGGTGTGAGATCACTTATTGAAAGTCAAAAACTACCACTCATTCCAAAATGAATGCCTCAGACCTGAAAAGAATGGGCGCAACAAACTCAGCGGGCTTTTTTTCTTTCATCAAAAAATATGTTGACAAAGTAATATTGTACAATTAAGCAGGGTGGTCGCTCCATTCCCAATCTGTGGCATCATTAAGAAAGCCATTTATGTTATAGAACCCTTAGCACACCAACAATTCTTTTGAATATCGTAATAGTTTTGTTTTGAACATTTTCTGGGATCTTGTTTTAAAAGCATATACATCGCCCCTCAAAAGACTTACTAACTCGATTAAGCCGGCATATAAGGCATTATAAGTTTATGTCTGTTCCTGGTACATATTAACATTATGGTTATGACAGTTTATAGCAAATTCATTTGTGTGCCTATGAACATACATTACATTATCAAGAATATATTGAGAAGCTACAGTCAAGATGTTAATTTCTTTTAATTTTGCTCTCAATGATTCTTTAGGACCTGGGCTTTAAATAGCGCGAATAGCCCTCTTCATCAGCACAAATATTGTATTAATATCGGCAGCGTTGATAATAATATATCGCATACTAAAGTAATAAACTTGGCCTGTTTTCATCAGTTGTCTAGCAGCAAGAGAATCTATCGAAACGTAGAAATTACCTAAGCTTCAAACATTTTGATTGACAGATTGTTAACTGCAACCCCCTATTGGTATTTTCAATATTCGGCGAAAAAGTGTAAGGAACAAACTAACTTCCTTAAGCAGTTATGAGATTAGAATTTATCACACAATGAATCAAAAAGGCGAGGCTGTTTTATAACTCACAAGGGAGTGAATCAATTCAGCTCATGTTTTCCACTGTTGGAGATTTTATCTGAATTACGGTTATTACCTTAAAATAATATGTAATTTAAAAGCTAGAGTAGAAACACGTTGCAATTTAGAGAAACCTAACAACACTTTTAAAATAACCCCCTTATTCACAATGGTCCGCTAGCTTAAAACAGCTGCTAACGAGTGTTTTTTCTCATTCTGACTTAGGTCAATAGAAGAAGACAGAATGTGAATTAGCAATGCTTTAAGTTAGCAGTTATGAATAAGGGGGTAAATCTTTACATAGTATGAAACAAAATAGCTTTTCGCTAGTACCACAGCAGCGCCTGTCTGTCGTGAATCAGTAATGTGCAAGTATTATAATCTTATATATAAAATTCTCGTGTCACAATGTTCGTTCCCGTACTCCTCCGAAACGGCTTGACCGATTCTCATGAAATTTTGTGAGCATATTGAGTAGGTCTGAGAATCGGCCAACATCTATTTTTCATACCCCTAAATGTTAAGGGTGGTCCATTTTAATCTTTTTTACATTTTTTTTAAATTTGTTGGATTATGAGTCAGCATTAAAAAATACATACAACTTGAAATTTTCACCCATCTACGATCAACAGTTACTTTTGTATCGCGATTTTAATATCGGCAATACAACGTTTGCTGGGTCAGCTAGTAAATAATAATAACTATATGTTTATTTCAGATCAAGGGCCATGTTTTACATTTAAAAAATATAAAAGTAAATAAATGACAGTAATTAATTTCCAATTTCCTACCACCAGGTGGATCGACGAATTAATTGCCTTTAAAGGAGTACTCTGGACCCAATCAACAGCTGACAAAATATTGTTGAAGAAAAAGGAGGCCTTCGCCCAGCAGTGGGATGAAGTATTAACAATAATTTATATTAGAATAACAGTTTGGTATAGTTAAAAGTGGTTTTAGGGCTTAAATAAATAAATAAATAAATTTCCAATAGCAATATTTAATAATAATTTTCTATAAAGTAATAGCTTAGCAGCTTAAGTCAACCACGTTTTGAAAATTAAACTAGTAACCAGTCTTTCCGCCACATTTCAGACAATGCTATTGTTACCCCTGACAACTAACTACTTCTCAATTACACGGTGCAAACTGCTCAAGCTTTCGTACCTATCTAACAACTTCTAGCGATTGTAATTTACTTATGTAATATATTAAAGTAAAATATACAAATCCAACTTGGAAAAAATATTTCTATGTATACATAACATCAATTTTTAATAAACATTTTGAGTCATACCGGTAAGCGATAGACTTAAAAGAGGCGACAAAAGCGTTTATGCAAGTGTACTTATAATATCTTGAGATGTCACGTCTTTCATTGTAAACGCCGTCTTGTGATTTTTCATTGATCTTTCTCACCTTATTTTAAGCGGCTTAACCTTCGAGAGCTGAGGTTCAATAACGTCATTGAGTGTTAGAAAATTGAGACATCTTATCTGATATTGAAATTCAAGGCAGCAATTTAGGACAGTACTAAAAACATAATCAAGTGTATTATAAAACAAACAAAAGTATACGTGATCATGGATAAAGTATCCTTCATATTGTTACTGCCTTCATAATTGTGCAAAAAACAGTCAAAAACACACATGATCAAGCAAATCATATCCGTGATCAAGCGTATTGTTGTGACTATTTCATAACTGTGCACAAAGCAGTTAAAACAACCGTGATCATGTATAAAGTATCCTTCATGGGTGCAGCTATCAAGTGTTATGTTGTCACCATCTTCATAATTGTGCCAAAAAACAGACAAAAACACACATGATCAAGCAAATCATATCCGTGATCAAGTTTATTGTTGTCACTATTTCATAACTGTGCACAAAGCAGATAAAACACCCGTGATAATGGATAAAGTATCCTTCATGTGTGCAGCCATCAAGTGTAATATTGTCACCATCTTCATAATTGTGCAAAAAACAGACAAAAACACAAATGATCATGAATTTAATATCCGTGATCAGTGTGTTGTTGTCACTATTTCATAACTGTGCACAAAACAGATAAAAGTACACGTGATCATGGATAAAGTATCCTTCATGTGTGCAGCCATCAAGTGTAATATTGTCACCATCTTCATAATTGTGCCAAAAAACAGACAAAAACACACATGATCAAGCAAATCATATCCGTGATCAAGTTTATTGTTGTCACTATTTCATAACTGTGCACAAAGCAGATAAAACACCCGTGATAATGGATAAAGTATCCTTCATGTGTGCAGCCATCAAGTGTAATATTGTCACCATCTTCATAATTGTGCAAAAAACAGACAAAAACACAAATGATCATGAATTTAATATCCGTGATCAGTGTGTTGTTGTCACTATTTCATAACTGTGCACAAAACAGATAAAAGTACACGTGATCATGGATAAAGTATCCTTCATGTGTGCAGCCATCAAATGTAATATTGTCACCATCTTCATAATTGTGCAAAAAACAGACAAAAACACAAATGATCATGAATTTAATATCCGTGATCAGTGAGTTGTTGTCACTATTTCATAACTGTGCACAAAACAGATAAAAGTACACGTGATTATGGATAAAGTATCCTTCATGTGTGCAGCCATCAAGTGTAATATTGTCACAATCTTCATAATTGTGCAAAAAACAGACAAAAACACAAATGATCATGAATTTAATATCCGTGATCAGTGTGTTGTTGTCACTATTGCATAACTGTGCACAAAACAGATAAAAGTACACGTGATCATGGATAAAGTATCCTTCATGTGTGCAGCCATCAAGTGTAATATTGTCACAATCTTCATAATTGTGCAAAAAACAGACAAAAACACAAATGATCATGAATTTAATATCCGTGATCAGTGTGTTGTTGTCACTATTGCATAACTGTGCACAAAACAGATAAAAGTACACGTGATCATGGATAAAGTATCCTTCATGTGTGCAGCCATCAAATGTAATATTGTCACAATCTTCATAATTGTGCAAAAAACAGACAAAAACACAAATGATCATGAATTTAATATCCGTGATCAGTGTGTTGTTGTCACTATTTCATAACTGTGCACAAAACAGATAAAAGTACACGTGATCATGGATAAAGTATCCTTCATGTGTGCAGCCATCAAGTGTAATATTGTCACAATCTTCATAATTGTGCAAAAAACAGACAAAAACACAAATGATCATGAATTTAATATCCGTGATCAGTGTGTTGTTGTCACTATTGCATAACTGTGCACAAAACAGATAAAAGTACACGTGATCATGGATAAAGTATCCTTCATGTGTGCAGCCATCAAGTGTAATATTGTCACAATCTTCATAATTGTGCAAAAAACAGACAAAAACACAAATGATCATGAATTTAATATCCGTGATCAGTGTGTTGTTGTCACTATTGCATAACTGTGCACAAAACAGATAAAAGTACACGTGATCATGGATAAAGTATCCTTCATGTGTGCAGCCATCAAGTGTAATATTGTCACAATCTTCATAATTGTGCAAAAAACAGACAAAAACACAAATGATCATGAATTTAATATCCGTGATCAGTGTGTTGTTGTCACTATTTCATAACTGTGCACAAAACAGATAAAAGTACACGTGATCATGGATAAAGTATCCTTCATGTGTGCAGCCATCAAGTGTAATATTGTCACAATCTTCATAATTGTGCAAAAAACAGACAAAAACAAATGATCATGAATTTAATATCCGTGATCAGTGTGTTGTTGTCACTATTGCATAACTGTGCACAAAACAGATAAAAGTACACGTGATCATGGATAAAGTATCCTTCATGTGTGCAGCCATCAAGTGTAATATTGTCACAATCTTCATAATTGTGCAAAAAACAGACAAAAACACAAATGATCATGAATTTAATATCCGTGATCAGTGTGTTGTTGTCACTATTTCATAACTGTGCACAAAACAGATAAAAGTACACGTGATCATGGATAAAGTATCCTTCATGTGTGCAGCCATCAAGTGTAATGTTGTCACAATCTTCATAATTGTGCAAAAAACAGACAAAAACACAAATGATCATGAATTTAATATCCGTGATCAGTGTGTTGTTGTCACTATTGAATAACTGTGCACAAAACAGATAAAAGTACACGTGATCATGGATAAAGTATCCTTCATGTGTGCAGCCATCAAGTGTAATATTGTCACAATCTTCATAATTGTGCAAAAAACAGACAAAAACACAAATGATCATGAATTTAATATCCGTGATCAGTGTGTTGTTGTCACTATTTCATAACTGTGCACAAAACAGATAAAAGTACACGTGATCATGGATAAAGTATCCTTCATGTGTGCAGCCATCAAGTGTAATATTGTCACAATCTTCATAATTGTGCAAAAAACAGACAAAAACACAAATGATCATGAATTTAATATCCGTGATCAGTGTGTTGTTGTCACTATTTCATAACTGTGCACAAAACAGATAAAAGTACACGTGATCATGGATAAAGTATCCTTCATGTGTGCAGCCATCAAGTGTAATATTGTCACAATCTTCATAATTGTGCAAAAAACAGACAAAAACACAAATGATCATGAATTTAATATCCGTGATCAGTGTGTTGTTGTCACTATTTCATAACTGTGCACAAAACAGATAAAAGTACACGTGATCACGGATAACGTATCTTTCATATGTGTATCAGTATAGTGATATTATAATGGCACACTACATTTATTATAAACAATATGTTATGTTTTTAAAGTGATAACGAAGTGATAATGATCATGTGTGTTTTTGTCTGTTTTTGCACAATTATGAAGATGGTGACAATATTACACCTTGATGGCTACACACATGAAGGATACTTTATCCATGATCAAGGGTGTTTTATCTGTTTTGTGCACTGTTATGAAATAGTGACAGCAATACACTCCATTTTTACTAAACTGTCCCAGTGTTATTACACTGTTACTAAAACCAGGCATTTTATTTTTAAGAAATGAAGTCGATTGACAATTGACCGTTCAATTATAATTTCACTAGTGAACTTGTCACAGAATTGACAATATACCTGCGACATTTTATGTATAGAACGTTATTGTATATAACGACAACGTATTTTGAGGCCTTTTAGAATACGGACCTAAATACCACTTGCATTGTGTTTTAGCTTCCAAAGCCAATTTGGAATTTATAAGCTGACTATCGGACTACTTATCGTAACTCTATTCACACTATGAGCCGCTACGTAGTGCAAGAGCTAATAAAGGGGCACAATATATAAAATTAACGGTGTTGGTGTGAAGATTATAATGGTGATTGTCTATATTGCAAGAATTTTATCTTAAACAGTCTTTATTTTGATAGGTAGAGAATGAAGAGACAACTTTCATATTAGTAAAAATAATGCAGCTTAGGCAGACTGAAACAAAAACATTGAGAACTTTTCAAGTTTATCAAAATCAAAGTTCTTTATTTGCTAGAAACATTCATTCATTCAATAGAGAACATTTGTCGTCTTGACAGACATGCGAATATTTCAATCGTTTCGTTTTATAATATTATAACCGTAAGGTTCTCTTCATTTTGTGTAAACAAATCAATAATTATTGCTACATATAATTTGACCAACGTAAAGCCATGCTTGAAAGACCCTACAATACAATTACGATAATTAATAAAATGTTATGAGATAATGTAGAAAAAATTATCACAAAAAAATATAATATTAAAAATTAGTATTGGTGCCAGCTACCACTTCGGTTGATAATATTCGCTATATGAGTAAAAACCATATTTTTTAATATTAAAATAATAATTTAAATATAAATCTATTGAATGCTGTTTCCTCTCTTATTTCTTTTTGTAATTTATGAAATATTTTTATACACATAGCATGACAGTTTTTTTGGTACTAATGTGGGGTAACTACTCGAAGTCTAGTAGGATCACGCGATGGAAACAATGACCAGTCGCCTAACCGAGTGAATAAATTAAAATTTTTCTTAACAAATAAATTTGCCTCTAGTTCATAAATTTCGGTAACAGTTAGTTTGTTTTAATTTTAAAATAGTGGGCTGCAGCTATCGAAAGGTCCTATACCAACCACAACTCTTATGTTTCTTTTTTGAGCCAGTAAAACTTTATTTTATATCTGTGGAGATACCTTATAGCAAGATATCATACCTAATATCAATGACGTTCTATACATATAGACAATGCACTTCATACAAAATCAAAGCCCCAATATGGCACATGCCACAAATGACACCATAATAGTCTTCGATAGCTATGTCTATACATTCTGCGTTTACTCCAGTTGTTTAAAATATTATTGGTGAATAGGCAGCAATGTAAGCACTATGTCAGTTTCAGCTCCGTATTTTGAATTTAGAACCCGATTTGGACAGCGACATCAGTGGAGTAGCAGTTAGGTATTTTTTTAAATTCAGACAAAAAAGGGGGTTGCTATAAGTTTGAAGTTCGTCAGTCTGTCCCATTTTCCGATCAAGATCTGTACAGTCGGAGGTTTTTTACATTTTTAATCAAAAATCACACTCATATAATAAAGGAGAAAGTTTGTATGTTTATTCATTGGTATGTGTTTAAATTTGTTACTTCTTTACGTTCTAAAGCGCTTTGGATTTAATAAGTTAAAGTAACCTTTAATGAGAGAAACTAATACTCATATATAATATTTATATTTACATAAAACAATAAGTTAAACTGGTTACTTAAATGTTAAGTTCCAAATTTGTCTTTTAGACTTAGACATATTTTCCAGGGTATCTTTTTGGTATATGTAGTGTAAGCGAACATCAACATTTATTTGTATGACAGCTTTTGTAAAATTTTAAATGCGAAATATTAACATGCTTATTTGTTTTGTAAATTTCTTCACATCTCTCTCTTGCTACCAACTGGCGCCAATTCTCTTTCATTATCTCGTGTACGGGAAAGCTGAAAAATATTAGCTTTTACATATTTGCGATGTAAATAAGTATCAATTATCACTAGGTAACTAATATAATATAGCTAATAACTAATATACTTCCGTGATAAAGTTTAAATAGCACATTACACAAAATACAATATTTCTTATCACTGTTGAATAAGCCTTTAAAAAAAAAATATGTAAAAAAACAACTGACTTCAAAAACATTATTCCAAAACAATAGTTATAATATGCACTAAAAAGTATAAACATAATTGCGTATTTTTAAACAGTCTGATTAATTAATCTAATTCTAGTAACATGGAACATGGAAGCACCAGCTTTCAAATAAAAGACGAATTATCAAAATCGGTTTACCCAGTTGAAAGTTCTGAGTTAATAAACATAAAAAAACATACCGACGAATTGAGAAACTCCACCTTTTTTGAAGTCGCTTAAAAAAACGACTCTATTGTTTTCATTTCTGACTGTGTCGTTTCATCTGTCTCATTCTAACAAGCGGGTCTTGTCTGGGGACTTGTCAATAATTAATACCATATTTAATGAAAAAATATTCGTCTTATTAAATTACTTACGCTTTTTGCATATCAATCTTATAAATAAAATAACCTTACCGATGATAAGTCACACCATCTTTTTTTGAGTCGTTATTGCATTATTTAAGCACTTTTTATAGCACACTTAGGCTTGTTGATTGACACACAGTTGACACACGACTAAGGAGAAAAGTGTACTTACATTATCTTTAAGCACACGTTTGCCGTTCCATTATCAGACTGCGAATGATATGTCCATACGTATAGAACGTCATTGCATAATATATACAGGTATAGCAGTGATAGGCAATGATTGCAGCTTCTTTTGATATAGTATTTCTGGTTCACCTAAGAGTAAAGACAAATTTATGTATTGTCCTAGCCACTGATTCTATATGAGCCTTTCAGTCAAAATTTTAATGTGGATACCAAGGAATTTTAGAGCAGCGACTTCTTCGATAGATATACCTTGATAACTTATACCCTTAAACATATTATGATTCGTGTTCTTGTTACAAAATTGTTTTTTTTTTGGTTTTTTCAATTGTTACACTCAATTTGTATCTTTAAATCAATTTATAACTGTTAAAATTTCAACTTTTAAAATTTTGTCATTATTTATTGATGGGTAAAGGTCAGGTATTAGAAGAGAAACGTGGTCCGCAAAAAGTATGTATTTTCGTGATGGAGAATTTGCTAAATCGTTTATTTATAGAAGAAACAGCAAGGGTCCTAGAATGCCGCCTTGTAGCACACCTGAATTTAAATAAGTCCACTTGGATTCTTAAACCATTATATTACAATTTTGTCCACAGTATGTTATATGAACACATTTTCTACACGTTTTCTATTTTTAATATAAGTTTATAGCCTGTTCAAAGTAATTCCCCTTAAACCATATTGATAACATTTATTTATTATTTATTTAATAATTTATCGGCTTTGGTCATGTCAAAAAATACGCCTGTAACTTTTTATTATAGTCAATATATTTTATGATCCTCTATTATATATTAAAGTTGAAAAAAATATAGGTAACTTCGTGTAAATTCTAAACAACAATTGTACAATTTACTTCAGATTAATAGTATTAATTAATTATAATTTATAGTTGTAATTGTCTTTACTATTAATTTGGTTGCTCTGACTGATTGCGCTCCCTTAGTTACCTCGAGTCGACATTACTCGAATGAGCTTTACATAACCAAGCGTAGTATATAAAGTGCACAGCGCGCTTAAATAAATTTTTACTTCAAAAAAAGTCTTCTCTTCTGCGGTAGATATACGAGTGTATGATACTCCGCCATTTCAATTTTTGTTTTTTCAAAAATTAATACAATATGCTTCATTAAAATTTTTTCAGAGAACAATGCTGTAATCTGTTCTATGGAAATAAAAGCCACCTCATATTTTATTGTAATATTATTATATTTTAAAAAATATAGAGTAACAACTAATTTGAGATTAAATAGTATCTAATAGTAAAATATCAAAATACGTACATTTGAGACATTTTTGCAATTATGAAAATTTATTGTTACAGTTTTAGTAGGAACAGAGATTTGTGTAGATTTTATATTCTGCGTGTTTGAAATAATAATATCCGAATCTGTCTCATTTTGAGGAAAATGTAACGGTGAATCTCGTTGTTTGGATGTAGATGGGCGCGTCGACAGTGGCATGGATGGATTAAGTGAAGGTTGCAATGTATTGTTTTCCACAATGCGTTCACATGTTTGCGCCTTGTTCTCGACAGCACAGCACTCGACTTCCATCTGCAATAAATGTAGCAGAGGTACGATAAAAACAATGTACTGTATACAGCTTGATATCTGGTAACTTCAAATAAGTAGCGATTTCTTGTGGCATGTTAAAAAAAAATTTCCCACTACTTGTTTCAAGCACTTGCCATTTTGATAACGGATGAAATACTGATTGGTCTTAATATCATAAGGACGCAGGTCCAGGTACTTATGTACAATAGTTTTGTATTCTTCTCGGATTACGACATCATCAACAGTTATTTTTGAAAGTTCATTGCCACAGCAAACTTTATGAACTCCGAAAATAAAAGCCATCTGTAACAAAACCGAATGTGAATAAGGCAAGTATCTATCGAAGTGAGTGTTACGATAAAATGCCCATTTTAAATCACTATGGTTATACGTTACTAATCCACCTTATACACCGTTACTTACTTTTACGGCAAGAAATACTTTGTCTCCACATTTATGACTGAGATCACTTTGAATTTCTTAGGTTTGAATCCATCAGACATCCCCTTCAGATACGCTATTATTTTCGAATATGTGACCAGTTTAAGTCTTTATTATAACTGACTATTGATTTTAACATTAAGTTAATCCAAAGAGTGGAAGGTTGTTTAGTTTTGGCTAAGTACTGAAGGTAGGCCATAAACACAGTTTCTAAAAATTCTTGGCGGCTCTTGCAATTATCCATTCGATAAAATAACCATAGTCTTTCATATATATCTCCATCACATTTCTTGCATCACTTCTAATCCTTAAGTTTCATTGTCACTTCCAGAACTCATTTTTAAAAACAAAACCATGAATTTCTAACAATCCGTGAAATTTGACGCGGGCTGTATTTCGCGCGTTTTGTATTTGATTTGGCCGTTGTACCAGCTGGGCTTTATTCAAACAATATTTGCGTTCGATTCCGTTGGCGCAGAACACTCAGATCTTCCAAATTCAAAAAATCCGCGGCAAAAATAATTGCGGCCCACTTATAAAGAGGATTAAAAACTCATTACCGCCCGCTAAAAGTGCACATAAAAGCGAACCAAGTCGTCCTTTTCGAATAGATGTGATGAAAAATAGTTTCAATTGACTCCAATGCATAAGTTTATACATCGCATCTCTAAAGATCTGACTGCATTTGATACAATGACAGGATTCACTCTCGATTAAATATCAACCAATGAGCTTTGTAAGCTTCCACCACTGATCTGTATAAATACCACTGTACAGGTTGTTCCATAAGTTGACGGAAAAATTTTCCATATTTAATTTTATACTGTGCCTATTTGAAGCGCCACTCGCGAGCGTCCAGAGAACTAATTCTGACGTATAATACAAATGGCTGCGACTGAAGCGTACTGATACTCTGAAGTATTTTTGCATTTTGAATTCATTTGTTTCGTTTTTCGTGTTATTTATACTTCTAAATAGTAAATAGTTTCCCACCATCTATCTAAGTTTGTTTGACTGAGGTCACCATCACTAGATTTAGTACCGCAGACTCTCGCTACATAACCAACAGCGCCATAATGGCGAATTTGATATTCGATATTCATGTACAAAAACACTTTGACAGCCGCCAGTCCTACATGGATCATGACTCGGCACGTAATTTGCGACAGGAACGTGTTACATTAAATACTATAATAGCACAAAACGTGAATATTCATGGTAAAATAAGACAAGGTTGGAGTTAAAGTGGAGTGCAATTAAAGTTATCATCGTGTTCAGCCATTTGTGTCGAATGTAGGGCACTGTGCCGACATTTTGTCTTTCCTTTATTATCTGTACTAAAACATGGTCTACATGTTATAACAAAATACATTTATTTATTTACGGTGTGTGTGTGGATTGTACTCAATAACTCTTGTTTTAACGTATTCATTTACATTTACTTTTTTTGCTTACTGATGCTAAGTGCCGCCCACATTATCTTGCAATAGCGTTGGAGGAATCGCGAAGAGCGTTGCCGGTTAAAAAAGTGTAGGTATACGCTTTGTCGTATCGTACCGGAAACACAGCATAAGGAAGCTCATTCCACAGCTTTGTAGTACGTTTGAGTATTTTTGTTGCATCACTTTACATATATTGTAACTGAAATGTTTTGTAAATAGATAAAGCTGTAAATAATGATATAAAAGAGTGGCAATGAGTTTCTTGACACTTCTTATAATTAGTGTCATTTCCTTGGCCTACATGAATAAAGTGATTTTGATTTGATTTGATTTGTATATTGATTATAAGACGAAACATATTATATACGAGACTCGTACTCGTTTCGGTAATCCCTACTAATCCATACTAATATTATAAATGTGAATATACGTTTGTTTATAACGATTTATAGATTATAGGAAGACACCTTCCTGTGTCCACGTGCTTTTTTTGTGCCATGTCGTATCGTCCCGGAAACACCGCACAAGGAAGTTCATTCCACAGCTTTGTAGTATGTGGTAGTATGTGGAAGAAAGCTCCTTGAAAACCGCACTGTGGAGGATCCGCATCATCAAGATGGTGGAGATGATATGTGTCGTGCGAAGGTGGAATTCGGCGGCAGGAATCATAGTTAGTAAAAGCTAGTTAAAATATAAAAGAGCTTGCCGTATGTGTCATCTATTGTTTCTTGTTTATTGTTCTATATAGGCAAATATTTAGGCAAATGTTTGATACCTTTTGTTATATTATTGAAATTGTTTTCGAGTTCTCTTATTTAAAATACAATACCTAGCTTTATATGAGTAATGTATTTTTATTAAGCTAAGTTGATTTTTCATTACAAAAAAGCGGCCAAGTGCGAGTCGGAGTTGCCGATGAAGGGTTCCGTAGCAGCAAGCAGCATTATTATTCTCTTATTTTAGAAGTTACAGGGGGGGGGGGGACACATTTCACCTCTGTGGAAGTGTCTATCCCGCAAGCCATTCAGTTTGGATAAAAAATATTTTTTTAGGAACCTTGAAGACCTATCCATATCCCGCACGTATGGGTTTGATGGAAAAAAATTTGAATATCAGTTCTAAGTACCATCAAAAATGTTTTTCTATTTTTGTCTGAAAATCTTACTGTGGTTTACATAATACATCTACTTACCAAGTTTAAACAGTATTATAGTTCTTATAGTTTTGGAAAAAAGTGGCTGTTACATACGGACGGATAGACAGACAAACAGACATGACGAATCTATAAGGGTTCCGTTGTTTGCTATTTGACTATGGCACCCTAAAAAGATTAGGTAATCTACTGATTTTTTTTATGAAAATAAGGGTCGAGACGAGCAGGACGTTCAGCCGATGGTAATTGATACGCCCTGTCCATTACAATGCAGTGCCGCTCAGGATTCTTAAAAACCAAATTATTCTGAGCGGCACTACAATTGCGCTCGTCAGCTTGACACATAAGATGTCAAGTCTCATTTGCCCAGTAATATCACTTATATATTTTTTACTTATATACTTAACCTGCACATTAATTTATACGTTTTTACTTTATTAAGTTTTTTTTGTGATTATTTAGTTTTAATATTAGCTTTTTACGCCTGAAACACAGGATTACCTAGTTCAGTCACAGTGTTAACTAGATTTTAAGTAAGACTTGTATTATTATTATTATTTTGTGATTCAATAATCTTTTAATAAATAAATTGAATTGAATTGAATTGAACCACTGACTCTAGTACTACTCTTACTCTCACTACTCTTCACACATACTCCCACCATAATAGCTGGCACAGCATCTCTAGACTGGTGTTGCTGATGTCCATAAGCGGTCGCTTCATCACTTACCGTCACGCAAGCTTCTTGCCCGTTTACACATTATTATTATTATTAATTATTATTATCACAATTATCAAATGTATTTAAAAAGACGTTAAACACATCATTTTGAAGGATATCTCATCACTTCACCTATTACATTTTTAATAAATTATTTGTTAGACCGCTTCCGGCTGTGACTATGAACTTGACCTTAATAAACAAACGCTCTCACAGCTGTCATAAAAACAAAAAAATAGTTTAGGTTAAGCAAATGAACTCATTTCTTATATACGTTACCCACCTATTTTGTTATTAATGTAACTACCTAATTAGTATTTGTAACCTTGCAAATAGGTAATTATTGTCACTTTAAATATTACGACTATAATTATGTATGGTATGATCAGGGGCGTGCATTGGTTTTCCAGCGCGGTAGGCACTTGAAGTGCAACTAGTCGTATTTTCGATTAATATTAAAAAAATTAGCTCCTGTTATAAGGATAAATATAAGTTCACTTACAAACATTTTTCTGTCGTTCTGTCAGATTGATCGTGTTTTATAACAAGATTTGTCAAATTATGCAAGTCACCGTAACCAGTACCTATCATTCAATCATCAACCACACAGTTTTCGTTGTAGAAAATAAATAGCAGGGGAAGCAGAACAATAAATTGGAATAGCGGTATCCAGCTAGCAAAGTGTATTTTTCTTAATACTTGGTATTGAAATATCTCATAATTTTACGTTTTTGTGGAGTTAAACTAATATTTTTGCATTGGCATATAAAGAAGCAGTTTTTATTTTATCTACGAACGAAAATTGTGCAAAAGGTTACATACCTAATTTATGTAAACAAATCGTATTTTCGCCACAATCCTAACACTGGAATTCCTCCATTATATTTTAATTCCTTACTAGTTACCTATTTTAAACACAAAACACACAGCAACTCCTTTTTCCAATATAAACACTAAATATAATTAACAATAAAAATATCAACACAAAACAAATAACCAATGTAATAGCTTAATTATTCACGCCCGTATAAGTAAACGAATGACGAAAACACAAAAACTAAAAAAAAGACGCTGTCATTGTTGATTAGTGAACAATATATTTTTACTTCCAGAAATGTCACATTTTATATCTCACAATCATGAATCACGTCATGTGCGATGTCAACACTCTTATGGGAGCGCAATAAGGTTGAAACTCGGACACTAAGCGAACGAGACACGTCATAATAATTACTCATAAATCATAATGTAGGTATAATTTCTTCTGGTTGGTTTAATCCGTGACAGCTCGGTTGTCATTTCGAAGTGTCATAAGCTGGCCTACCCCGGATATGTAAAAGATGTCAAATTGCGACGGTCATATTTAAGAACTATATACATAATAATTGTATATGTTTGCTGTGGTCTATTACCTTGCAAATAAATTTTGTTATAGAAATTGAACGTATTCTACTAGGCTTGAGTAAGCATTATCGGAACTGCTTACTGTGAGTATTTAGTATATCGCGTAACGAAAAACTTACTGGTTGGGTGTTCAATAGAAGTTCGATTATAGAATAAAAGAACTAAATTTATCTGAATTATCTTGGAATCTAGTGTAGGTATATTAATTAGACTCTAAATCTGGTAGGTAGGCTATGCCTATTGGCATATATGGAATGCACGCCCCTGAGTATGATATTACTACGATTTGCTGCTCAGTATGTGTATCATGTTAGTTTAAGTATGTCAGTTAGTGAATTAGTATTCTTTTTATACGCTTTTTATTAGCTTCACCTGTATGTATGTTTGTTTGTAACCGACTCATTTGGGAGCGATTTTGACGCACTTTAAACGGCCACATTTCGTTCAAACTTAGAAAATTTATCAAGGAATAAATCTAATAAAAATAATATCTTAAAACACACCCGCACATGTACAGACACACACACACACATAATATGTACTTACATCTTATATGTTACATAATATTGCGAATGGAGATATTGATAGACGCCTATTAAAATAGTAAGCATCATTCACCAAATACAGTAAAAAAAAGTGGACACAACAGAAATTACCTAATCATTTAAGTTTAACATGAAATAATTTAACGTTAACTAGATAGTTTTATAAAGAGTATTTTGAAACAAATGTATTTTTGTAAGGAATATACCCAATTCAGCACACACTTCATACAATTCTCTACAAATTGTTACAATCGGTTTGTATTATTATATTTTGTGGAATTGATGGAGAATAGGTATGGAATACGCACAGATCGTGTTGGCACTTTAAAGTTTATCAAACTTAATAGGATCTCAGGGTCACATAATACCGAATGGTTAGTGACCCTTACTACTAAGTTATCTCGGTAAACAGGTCTCTTTCAGCAACTCGAAATAGCAATGAAGAAGAGGTAGACCGAAGAGTGAACATAACTTGGAAAAAATTTTGGGCACAATAAGAAATTCTCAAAGGAGATTACAGCTTGGCACAAAAAAAGATTGTGATGGATACTTGCCTTCTGCCAAGCCTAACATACGGAAGTCAAACATGGGTTTACACAAATAAAATAAAAAACAAAATTACAACAACACAAAGAGCAATGGAACGAAGCATCCTAAAGCTAAGGAAAATATATAAAATTAAAAGCGAGATTATAAAATATGAAAGAAAACCAAGCTTTCAGATGCTGTTGAATATGCTTTAAAGCAAAAATGGCAGTGGGCTGGACGTATCTGTAGAGTAAAAGACAAAAGATGGACACTGAAGATAACAAAATGGCAAGGGCCGATAGGAAAAAGACAAGTCGGAAGACCCAAGAGACGGTGGGTCGACGACATAAAAGAGATAGCGGGAAAGGAATGGATGAAAACAGGACAGGATAGAGAACAATGGAAAATATGGAGGAGGCTTTTACCCGAAAGGGGTCCGAAATAATCCAATAAATAGCATTAATTTTAATTTTAATTAATATTACTAACTTAGTTTACTTTTGAATTAACTGTTTTAATTTAAGTTTAAAATCTTATTTAAGTATACAAAAACAATACATAACAAGTGATTCGGAATAAAAACTTTATCATTATTATTATACTACTAGCTTAGAGGTTGCGGGTTTGCGGTTCCCGGTAGGTGCAATCAATATTGATGTTTGTTTCCGAGTCATGGATGTTTATATGTATTTATGTATGTTTAAGTATTAAACTGTAATTGTCCTGTTCCCATAGTACAGGCTATGCCTAGTTTGGGGCAAGATAATTTGTGTAAATGTGTGTCAATATTTAAAAAAAAAAGTATCCTGTACTTGTTATTAGATGATAGTTTTGTCCTGTTATCTGTTATTGTACCTAATTGTTAATAAATGAATAAATATATTTAATTTACTTCCCAAAGTATGGTACTTTAAAGCAAAGAAAGAGCGGAGCCTTCTAGCACAAGCAAGCATTTATATGTTTCAAAGGAGGTTCTTGCCACTATTTGTTTAGGAGAATGTGTTAAAACCAAAAATGTTTTTTTTTTTTTTTCATTTTATTTATAATTGGAGTTAAAATATTGTTAGTCACAAACGGATTTCTACCATCACATCTCAAAAGCGATATATATAGTTACTTTTGTTCTTACATTATTAGTTAAACGTTTAAAATTAAACCGTCCGAAATTTTGCATATAAAATAAATCGATATCCACTTCTAGAACAAGTTTTTAAAGAAACTGCTTCGAAACAGAAATCGTAGGTAGTATACTGTATCAAAGGAAGCTTATATTCATCTGTACAAATACCGCATAACTTTGTTCGAGAAACTTCGAGAACAAACTTACCTATTCCCGACAAAGTTTTTCTTCATCGAGATTTCCTTTTTTTGGTTCATGCGTATATTGTATGCAAAATCTTTCGTTTCATTGTAAAGGCTTTTAAAACTTGTAGACACTTGAGATTTTATACAAAATCTTGCTAATATGAATAGGAAAGGTACATAGGTATACTTTTCTCTCCATTTTCTGTACACTAAAGGTACCAACGTGGTCTTATTTGTAGATCTCCACTCTATTTCACATTGTATATTTATTTATTCTGGTTTTTTCCTATCTTCCTGTATGGAGTAGAAACGTGAACAATCTTGGGCCGAAAAAGGCAGAGGATTGATGGCTTCAAGATGTGGTATTGGAGGCGAATCTTAAAAATATCTTGGACGGCGAAACGCACCAATGCGACCCTGAAGTAGCTCCGAATAAAAACTCTCCTGACTACGATACGCAGACAACGTATTCTTTCATATTTCACACAATACGCAAAAGCGACGAAAGTTTGGAAAAACTAATTGTGGTTGAAAATATCAATGGCAAAAGATCGCACAGTCGTTTTCTAACAAAAAGGACCGACCAGTTTTAAGATTCGTCATCCAAATTCTTCACAATTATAAGAGACGTGCTGGACAGAATCCGGTCAAGATGCATCCCTCATGCTGACCACGATCAGACATGAGGGACCAACCCCAGAGAGAGAGATTTATTTATTTATTTCATAAAATCTACAGCACATTAAGTCACTTATCAGCTAAATAATATATTACAAAACAATTACCAAAAGTGACTTTATATTAATACAAAAGAAATAGGGAAACGGTTAACTCTAAAGGCCATCCCTGCAACTTACCGCTAATTCCATACCTAAACCACAGTAGACAATATGTCTACTTGCTAAACGCTTAAAATTATACTAATGACGATTTTGACAAAAATATAATTTGTGTTATTTTGAGAGTTAACTGTAAAACGTAGCTGTCTTGCTATATAATGTATGTACTACAGTGTATAGTAATAAACCTGGCCTGTTGTAAAGTGTTGCCTAACAGCTAGAGGCTCTATCTAGACGTATAAAATATCTAAAACTACTAACATACCGAGAAGCTATTCCAAGCAACGCCAATCACCGTTTATTTTAAGTTTCAACTAAATTTTGGTGAAGAAAGTCTAATTTCGTCTTACTAGACAGTTGAGACATGTAGCGCTAGAACGCTAGTACAGAATTGTAGCCACATAAAGATGATTTTATTTATTACCTATTTATTCACATGAACAACAATTTTTTTTTTAATATTGGTAATACATAGGTACTATATCGATGTGGGATCTGTCTCTTAGCCTTACTTATATATGCACGCAAGAAGTAATACTTCTTTGGCTTAACGAAGCAAAAATCATTTTAATGAATTATTCTTCGTGGTATTCTACGTTTGTGGAAAGAACAATATTGTACAAAACCTTGCGATGATGGCTTTGACAATTAATTATTAAATAATGAATACGGTTGTACGATCTTGAACATTTTGCCTATCCTAATAATGGACGAAGAAACCAAAAAAAAAAAACGAATGTCGCAAACGTCAGAAAATCTTAGGAACTTCAACCTATTACTTTTGTGTTACAGTGATGCGTGCGGATCTTAAAATTTCACTATCATCATTTTTTCATAACGCGCCTAAAGAAGTATAACTTCAAAAAAGCTTCTTTTTTTACAGAAATACATATTTAAGTATGGTGCTATGTACTATCATACAGAATCCTTCATAATCTTCTGATTATTAAGAACTTATTCTAGCTTCCCCTTCACTAAAATACCGTCATTCAAATATAATTTTACAAGGTTCCATCCCATTCTGATACCGTGCGCATAATACCTGATATTATTGAATAAATTATTCACAAACAGCGAGAAACAAAACATACTTGTCAGATCAAATAACAATTTTCCATGACAAAGTAAACCCTGCAATAAATCTAAATACAAGATGATTTTCCCTCGACAAATCGAGCTGGATTATAATTAACTCTAAGTGACAAATTCAAGACGCTACAAGACCTATGCGATAGATACAAAGGACTCACAGAGATCCGGTCACACAGAGGAATTAATTTACATAAAAGGATTGTCATGTGAAAGCATTGATGGTACAGAAATCGCAATCACAATTAGTGTAAAGTCGTAATTAACCTCGTTTGGACATACTCTAAAGTAATGAGCGGATGTGCCTTAATGACAGATTTTGCATTCCTCTTTTCTAACGTCGCTACACTAAACTATATGAAACACTCAAGTGTCATGACGTTCCGTTCGTAACAACCCCATAATATAAACAACACAATTCCAAGCGAGGCTGTGATGACAGTTGAGAAGTGACGTCACTATTGTCTATGTTAACATGGCCGAAAGCCGTATTATACACTTTTATTATGTTGAATATTTTTTTTTATGTAATAGGAGGACAAACGAGCGTACGGGTCACCTGTTGTTAAGTGATCACCGCCGCCCACAATCTCTTGCAACACCAGAGGAATCACAGGAGCGTTGGCGGCCTTTAACGAAGGTGTACGCGCTTTTTTTGAAGGGACCCATTGCGTATATATATATCTTTTTTATCTAAATATTTATGTTTGATAAGATTATACGGTCACCATACCCAATAAGGAGGACATTTTTATAGAAGAGGAGGACAAACGAGCTGACGGTACCTGTTATTAAGTGGTACTACAAGGTACATACATACAAACGTACGGACATCACCGCGGGAATAGTCAGGGAAGCTTCCTAGGACCTTAAAACGTCGAGATCTGATGAAAACTCTATTTTCTAAAAACGGGGTAAAACGAATAACTTCCCGAATTTTCGAAAATGTTTAATTTTCTTAGCGGGAATTCATAAATGTTTTTAATACAGACTTTAACGCAACCAAGTCTTTTATTACAAAACCAATTAGACGTAAGTAATCCTTCGCTAAGTAACGTAAAACAAAACGACATTGTTTACGATTTAGCTATAATTTGTATAATGAGATGGCTGTTTACACTTTAATGCGTTTTAACAGAATTCTCTTGAGATAAAACTGCGATAAGTTATTATTAGAGATGACAAGTTTCTTGCATCTTTATTACTTTATGCTACAGCGGATAGCTTATGGAATTATATTATGGAAGAGAAGGAAAAACCTACAGTTAATTTGATTATAACACGAGAGGAAGGCCCTTTTTTAAGGTTTTGTGTTTTATTTTTAAGGCAACAGATCAGTTTTTTGTGTCGAATTTCTTAGCACACAGTAGTTAAATAAAACCATCCATTTTGACAAGGAATGTATTATATTTGAATATA
The DNA here is from genome assembly GCF_905404315.1 of Leptidea sinapis. Classification (NCBI taxonomy): domain Eukaryota; kingdom Metazoa; phylum Arthropoda; class Insecta; order Lepidoptera; family Pieridae; genus Leptidea; species Leptidea sinapis. The sequence goes on along the minus strand of NC_066312.1, from coordinate 30,610,737 downwards.
ATAGAACAACACAACACTTGAAAACAACAACCGAATTATCTCTTTTTTTAATGAAAATACGGTACGAGGCGAGCAGGACGTTCAGCAGACGGTAATTGAAACGCCCTGCCCATTAGAATCCATTGCCACTCAGGATTCTTGAAAAGCCTAAAAATTCTGAGCGTCACTACAATTGCGCTCGTCGACACCTTGAGACATAAGATGTTAAGTCTCATATGCCCAGTAATTTCACCAGCTACGGCGCCCTTCAGACCAAAATACAGTCATGCTGTTATTAAACGACATTATGGTACCCATAATGTAGCCGGCATCCTGTGCAAAGGAGCCTCTCACTGGTCAATGTCTCACGACATTCCGACGTTTAATCAGAGAAATAGTTTAACCCCTTATTTTAGATACTTGTATCCAAATAAACATGTTTCCATGTTCCATTATCCTGCTTGAAGTTTCTTCGGAATGTATGAGAAACTTTCAAGTTTTTGATGATTTAACGCAATGAAAATTTCCTCCTACAAACTCAAACTCATTCCCTAAAATATGCGAAGGGAACGATGGCTAGTCCATGCGTCAACTCGTGTACGGTTGCTACTTGTGGTGCCAGGTCAACCTTAATAAATCATTGTACCTATTTGTTGGATTCTATTACTAATTCTGACATTTGTCACGACCATCATGTTCACAAAGCATCCTTACACAAACAATGAATTCAAGCTCTAAAGTTTGACGCATAGTGGATGCATCTGATTTACGACACATAATTTAAATTTATACATTTAATTCATTACTACTTATTGTGAAAAAATTTATATTTAAAACGCTTTTACTTTTGAACATGATTCATATTATATTGGATGCACCTTACTAACTTATTTGTTTTGTATATTTTAGCCATTGCAAAATACTCTATTTTATTGCAAAGATTGGTCCTTGAGTTTCTTGTCTGAACTTCTAACGAGCTCTACGTTTGGTTACGTCCAGACATATGGTTGATTCAGTAATTTAAAAGAAATATTTGTAGTGACGATTTAAAAGCGCTTAGCTTAAGTTAATACGAAAGTATCCATCCGTACTCTGTGGTTTAAGCCAAATGGGCTTCTGAAAAGCTTAATGTACTCAGTAATTCGTAACACCACTTCAAGGCAACGCTTGCAACTATAAGTATAAAGCACAAATTCGCAAATTGAGTACTGTTCTCATCTCTGGGCGGGCGCTTCGCTGAATCAGCTTCTTCCATTTAACCGTATAAAGGGAATAATCATTTAATTATTTTACTTCATTTGGGAAACAAACAGTACACTAAAAGTATACAAAATACTACATAAATGAAAGATTATCTACTTAATTTCGCACATGTTTGGAAATATTACTTGCATGCGTCTTAAGTATTAAATAGAAAAAGAAACAGTCAAAAACAAAATGAGAAGATAAGACTCCGCATTCAATCACTGGTTAGCTTTTGTTTATTTTATACCAGTAAATACCAGTTAAAGGTGTTGGGTGAGGTAACAACTAAATCACATGTAGTTTTAAATGTGTAGATCAAGTTGATTTATATAATTACTAGTCTGATAAGAAGAGATTCCGTCTGTAACTAATTACATGTGTTTCAATCGCATGCAAACCTACCAAAGCGTACCTCGGGTTAATACTAATATTAGCCCAAGGTACGCTTTGGTAGGATTGAATCTCACGACAGATATAGGAGGCACTTTAAGACCTTTATGACTAAATAAATAGGTGTAGCTATATGTACCTGAGCTATTTTTTGTGTACAATGCTACCTTACCTGTTGCCTCTTTCATCTGGACTAATAATTATCGTCATACTTTTGTCTTATTTTTCGACTTATATTAAAAGAAACACATAAATTTCCAATAAACAGTCTATTGTCTGATAATAAACATTCCATAGTGCGGGTTCCAAACTATCGTCGATGATCAAGTCATCTCAGATCCGTTTGATTCATTTGTGTTCAGTAGAGATGTGGGTTATCACTGCATCTCATACCGGATATCACGGGAAGTGCTCAGATAGGTTGTTTGGGTCGATACCTGTATTAGAAACTACATCACATCGAAATTCCACCAGATTTTTGCCTCGCACAGCTATTCTGTGGAATCAATTACTTGCTGCAGTTATCATGAACCTTCAAGCTCATAGTATACTCCCAACTTAAAAATCGGCATCGCATCTCTTGATCCCTGGTGTTGCATTCGCAATTCGTTCATTGGTAGTGGCCTACTTAGGGGTATCTAGGTATATATATATATATATATATACCCATGTATATATATATATATATATATATATATATATATATATATACCCATCATGTGCATCTCTTGTCAAACAATCTCCCATTGTGATTATAGCTCTTATATCTCACGGGGACACCACGGTGGCGCAACCAGTCGCCGCTACCGAAATATAGCATTAAGGACCGATTTCAGTAAAATGATTAATAAATGTTTGCTTCTAAATTCGAACGACCAGTGAAAAGTATAACAGTCAATGCGAATAATAACGGCAAACCATAGAACATTAACCGTTCAATAAATCACCATGGGTTTCCACTTTTTGTCGAACCGTGAATGGACTCCGAATTCAGATAAGTCTATAGATCTCGGTCGGCATGAATTGCGAGCATTTTACATTATTTAAATTCAATTACGGTATATATTTTTACTGGGAAAGATAAATTTGAAACAGATAATAATATGAAGCAATGCAATTTCTTCCGCGAATTTCATTCATTCATGTTATCATTATAACTTAATGGAGTTAAATTTGTGGAGTAAATATTATATATAATAAAAAAAATGTACTTTAAATATATATGTGTAAATGTGAGTTAGTTTCAAACTGATCACTATTAAATTTTTTATAAACGTTAAGGGATACGCAAAAGAATACCGGGTACATTTTATTCCACATTTTTTAAGAGATCGCACTTGCCTAGGTGGAAGCTATAATTTATATAATTAGAAATTTATTCACCAAAACTATGATTCCCCAAGACTCAGTTTCTGCCAAAAATAATACATTTGACAATTACTAGCCCCGTCGACTTTATGGCTCGTTAAAAATCTAAATGTTGAGATTAAACTTTTATTAGTAATAAGCATTTAGATTCATTTATATACCTGTTGTCTATTGACCAGTCCAGCTTTTTCCACTCCTTTCAATTGTTCATCTGACCATCTCTTGTATTGTCCTTCCTGTTTCCGTTTTAGGTTTCTGGTATACCAGTCTGTGATGTATTTGCTCCCTTTTTACCTTTTTTTACCAGTGGGAGGCTCGTTTGCACAGGATACCGACTAGATTATGGGTACCACAACGGCGCCTATTTCTGTCGTGGAGCAGTAATGTGTAAGGATTACTGTGTTTCGGTCTGAAGGGCACCGTAGCTAGTGAAATTACTGCGCAAATGAGGCTTAACATCTTATAGTCTCAAGGTGAGGAGCGCAGTATTAGTGCCGCTCAGAATTTTTGGGTTTTTCAAGAATCCTGAGTGGCACCGCATTGTAATGGACAAGGCATATCAATTACCATCAGCTGAACGTCCTGCTCGTCTCGTCGCTTATTCTCATAAAAAAACCTATACTGTATTTTTATAAACGTATTGTAAAGTTCTACAAGTTTTAAATTACTTCTCACTGTCATGTAACTCTGTACTGACAAAGGTAAGATAAAGACAAAAACTTTTAAATTTGGAATAGCTTTACTTCATGTTTATTAATAACACAGATATAGAATACTTGTACAATGAAAGTGCCTGTAACTCTGCTCTAATTATTGTAGTGTAATTCTAAGTTATGTCACGAACAGCTCGTTAGTGCAACACGGTTGTTTGACAAAGTAATGGGATCCGAGAGTGACTGGCATGTTTTATTAAGGCGTATACACTATCTGTAGAAATGTCCATACGTAAATAAATTAATGTATCAAAGTTCTTATTAATATGGATTGTGAAGTTTCCGTTGCATTTGGGAACTTGGTTGAACACTATCATTTTAAGATTATATTTAATTTATTTTTAAATGTGCATATTTTACTATGTACATTCACGTGAGGTGATCACCGCAATGCAATATCGATAAAGTTTATTTGAATGTAGCGGCATCTTTAATTTTCAATATTGCACGCTTCGTAAGCTAAGCGTTATGAATGTGCTCTACACTCGACACGTCAAAAAAAGTAGTTTTCTCGAAACTGATTTTTTTTTTAAGTGAAACTTTTATTACATCGTCTCAAAGTTTTTCGGCTGTGTGTCGCAAGCCGCGCGACGTGGGCGGCGCCTATAGTTCGCAGTACCTGACCGTGTAGTGTATAGACTATTACTAATTTGTGCCAGTGCTCCACGCTATTTTGTCTGTGTTTGATATTTCCCATTATCATTCCAATTTTCCTAGTATAAAATTAAGATTGATAAAGCGATTTTTATACCCTTGAGGCCGGTTATAAAAAGAAGCTGTAAGTAAGCTGCTTTTGTGTATCGTCAGCAAATGCTATCACAAGTGAGTACATTTTATTCATAAATGCAAAAACCATACTGTAGGGTGATATGTGTGACACATGGCCGCAAGAAAAGCAAATAAACGGACCACGCGCCATTATGCGAATCGTAAATGAATAAATATGAATCAAATTGTGCTGGATTTGTGAATTATCTCCTCTTTACTATCTCTTTTTAGTGTAGAAATATTTACAATCGGGTTTTTGTAAATGTTTTTTTGCGTACTCCCTACATTATTAATATACTGATTATTGTATTAAATCAATGTAATACCAAGTCTGTCAATTTATTCAGACCCAACGTAAGGGTCCTTCTGTCTTAAGTTATTACGTATGTTAACCTAGCAACATGTGACTATATCAATATTAAAAATATTTTATGTTTTAAATAAATAGATTAATTTGGCCATTTTGTTTTACTGAAAAAGAAGTTATAGGGAGTTGAATATGGCTTGTAAGATGGTACGGCCGTGCCGCTTGTGTTGGCACTGCAGTGCTCCTAGATCACATAAATGACTTTCTTAATGATAAAACACAAAGGGAATTGAGGGACTAACCTCATGCTATTGAAATTATAAATTTGATTATAACGAAGTTATATAAAAATAACAACAAGCCCGCTGAATTCATTGCGCCGGTTCTTCTGAGGTCTGAGGAATTCATTTCCAAATGGGTAGTAGGTTTTGACTTTCAATAACTGATTTCATATTCTATTTTGAGTAAAAATAGTTGAATTTCATGCAATATAAATTTGATAATACGTCTTGTGTATAGAAATGTAAGTTTAATTTGTTCATTTTTGAATAGGTATCACTCAAGTGTAGTACAATTTTTCGAGGGTAAAATTGCTAAATTGGCACTAAATTGAAAGCGATTTAACAATACTGTGCCAGAACTACAGGGCTTGGAAAGCACCAGAATAATTCCACGAATAATTTATTACACTTCGCAAAAGTAGGTTACTTGTAACTAGGTACCAATAACATACTAAATATTGCTTGTTATAGCTATTGGCCTAAATGTGCACTTATTCGCTCAGGTATTTAATGATTCAACGAACTAAAGGTGCTTTTTACAATTTATACAAGTAATGGTAATTCTTGAATGTTCTAGAACAGTCCAGATAGTAAGAAGAAAGAATATATTGATGTATATATAATAAATATATAAGATTGTATATAAATCTTAAAATACATAAATTACGCGACACGTTGTTTGTCCGCGATGATCTCCTAAACTAATGAACGGATTTAAATGGGGATTACTTCATGGAATGCAGTTTAGTCCAACTTGAGACATAGGATAGTTTTTATTTCGATTTGGGACCCATAATTATTATTATTTCCAATATTTGTTTTGTATGGAAATATTTTCTGTGAGAGAATTTATTGACGCACGGTTTGACAGTTCTGCTGTGAAACAATTTCATTATAACAACAAGGAGCATTTATGTTACGACATAATTCTTGATGTTTTTAAATATTCTTGATAAATCCAAAAAAAATACAGTATGTTATTTATTATGTACAGAACAACGTCTGTCGGGTCAGCTAGTATTATATATATATAAGAATGTTAAGTAAGAATGTACAAAATACAATCGAGTCAATCGATTATTTCATCGATAATATAATTGATCATTCGTGCAGTAATTGACAGATGACATTTTATGCAACTGTTTGCTTTCAAACTTTGGCTTATTATTATTACCCAGGTCCAATGACTGCACGTTTCACACTAAACTAAATTTCAATTTTTACTTAGGCAGTCCAGCCTCTTATTACGTTGTATTTACATACTCTTTGGTGGACATGGAGAAGCAGATGCCCACCAACTTATTTCTATTATTTCTATAGTTATTTCTTTTATTACTTTACGGCTGACGTGGGGTTTTAACGAGCTAGTTCGTATGAAGTAGTCATCCGAACGCGTTCGGATCACGCGTTTACACTACACGAAGAGCATCCGAATATTCATCCGAACCAACTTATTCCGATTGAACACAGAAATACAGCTGGTCATTTATTAATAAATGTCATATCAATGTTTACTACTAACAGACAATGTCTGTAAAATATATTTATGTACTACTAATTTATTGGAAAATTTACTTTGATGTGGATTTCCCTAGAGTTCATGTTTACCAACCGCTCATAGATGTTTGAAATACAAGAAAGTGAACTGGAATTAAAATTTTGTATGAAATTTAATAATTTAAATTCTAAACTATATTTATTATTCACTTACAATCGTTAATAATACATTGTTAATCTATAAATTATGGAAAACTTGATTATATTTTGTTTGTCTTTGAGTTTAAGACCCTATACATAAGTGGAAATTTCACCGAGGCTTAAAAATGGCTTCATTTGGAATTTTGGAGCAATGGAGAAAGATGAGATAAAACGGATCGCAGGGAAAAATTCGATGCTAGCTTTGTAGTTCTCCTAAAAGCTAGCGGCATGCTAGATTTAGGAGGCCTAAATTTTGGTAGAAAAGACCGAGAAGGTGTCCCTTTTATGGGCTGACAAGTTCACATAACACCAGAGTAAACATCAAATCAAATATTTTTATTCAAAATAGGATATAAAATCACTTATTGAAAGTCAAAAGCTACCATCCATTCCAAAAGGTATGCTTCAGACGTGAGAAGAAAGGGCGCAACAAACTCAGCGGGCTTCTTTTTATATAAAATTATGGTTACTATGTAAAATCATACAATAAAACTTCTTGTTTGATAGCCTGTGGGTGGTCGTGGTTCCCTTTGGGATATCAGTTATCTATAAAATCGTTTTAAAGTTTCACGTAGCTGGCTGTATGCAACAGCTGAGTTGCCGCCAATCGCTTACCACCCACCCTATCTCGCCGATCTAACAATTCACCCTCATTAAACTTAAACAAGCTATTTTGTTGTTTCAAATCTACTTAAAACTTTACACTATTCTATACTTATATTGTATTAGTATGTATGTATGTATTTCTGTTACTAATGAATAAAAGGAACGAATGAGCATAGAAACTTTCAGAAATGGCAATAATAGATAAACAACTTTTGCTTACAATATTTTGCTATTAAGAAGAACAAGGAGTTTTTTTTTCATGAAAATAAGGGACGAGATGAGCCGGACGTTCAGGTGATGATAATTGATACGCCCTAGCTTACAATGCACTGCCGTTCAGGATTCTTGAAACATACAAAAATTCTGAACGGCACTACAACTGCGCTCGTCACCTTGAGACATAAGCTGTTAAGTCAGGTTTGCCCAGTAATTCCACTAGCTGCGGCGCCCTTCAGACCGAAATACAGTAATGCTTACACCGCAGAAAAAAGCGCCTTTGTGGTACCCATAATCTAGATGGCAACCTGTGCAAAGGAGCCTCCCATTTCTATATATAGTGCGATACTTTTGTCATGTTCCACGCAAAGGAGCTAACAATCTTCAGCGTTTGATAATGATAGGGAAAACAAAGAGTAAAAAACCTAGAGGCCGTAGTTCTGAACAGATTAAATCTCCGAAAATCTGAAAATGTAAGTGCGGCACTCCACCAGTCAAAGGGACGAAACTGTTGGAGTCAGCTCGTTGACCAATTGAATGTGAGTCACAATCCTACAGTGACGGAACTATTAAGAAATAGAGCATCTAAAGTTATTCAGAATATCCATCCGGGACTTGCTACACACATAAAAGGAAAGGAAAACTTAATTACACATTATAACATAATATCCATTCTAAATTGCAAATTATTTTAAAAGATATTCCAGTATTTGTATAAAATCCTTGTAAACTGTACACACAAATGTCAGAAACTGTTATATTTTCGTTTGGTTTCACACAGCCATGTTGATACATCCCGGATATTACGTTTCCCTTTTGTTCGTTCGGTTTGAGGCGTGTTTTGTATATTGTGACTAGTTTGTATTTGGTATATTACGAGTATGTTGACAGATTGATACTTTGGTATAACGTTACGATGCTTATTGCTTGTTCATGCATTGTATATTATCACAGTTAAGTCAATAACGATCTTTAAGAGAAAACATTATCTCAATTTTTTGGTTTTTATCTTTTACAATATATTTTTTTTTCCAAATGAAGAACTCAATATATACAGCTGGTGAGAAAGGTATTTTAGTTTGTGTCTGGATCACCAGCTTTTTTATGGTAGAGGAGGACAAACTAACGTAGAGATCTTTTGATGATATTAACCGCCGCCCATTCTCACTCAAGAATAATTAAAAGCCAAGCCACGACCTTGCTTATAAGCGGCAATTTAGCGCTAGGAGGCGTGAAAATATCAAATAATGTTGATTATCGCCACGAAGCGTCACACTCGACGGCAATTAGTCGAGAGATTTTGGCGAGAGCATCAATAAATTGCAGCTTAAATGAGAAGAAGTGGCAAGAAACTCATTGTCACTCTCATCGTCAACAGTTACAGCTTCGTCAATTTCATAATTATAATCTTTGTATAGATAAAAAAAATTAAATAATTGTTTTATTTAATTAATATTGAGCATAATTGTATGAAAACCTACAATTTTATACTTTTACAATTATTACATTACTAGCTATTATTACCCGCGACTTCGTCCGCTTGGAACACTTACTTTGGGCAGCATTTTTTAATGTTTTTAGTAAACTAATTTTAAAATGATACACATACAAACTGTTCTTATTTTGTTGCTGGCAGCGATCTCCTATGATAAAGCGGATATCAAAAATTGAACAGATGTTTACATTATTACATCTTATCATGTGCTTAAACCAAAGTTTCATGGTTTTATCTCCGAAAATGAAGAATTCCCATTCAAACTTTCATCCCTTATTTCAGCCCGTTCATGTCCTGTTTTAAGTACAAATGGTAGCTTAGGTCTAGTCTACTTATGTGCCAAATATAATCAAAATCGAATTTGGAATTAGGTGTGAAAACGTGACGTTGTTTGGACTTCAATACGAATTTTCATCCCAACTCATGTCGAAATTTTAAAAACGCTATTTATTTCTTATCAAGTGTCTAAAAACAAAATTTTATGATGTCATCGTCGATAGTGACGAACTTTCGTACAACATTCCTGTAGCCTATGTCCTTTCCAAACTCTAGTCTGTGTCTACACTAAATTTCATCACAATCGGGTCAGTGGTTTAGGCGTGACATCGTAACAAACTAATATTCACATTTATAGTATTAATGATATTATTATAGTAGGGATTTATACTTAAACTATACTATAACCAATAATGTGTTTCGACAGAGAAGCATACAGGGTTACAATAGACATGCTACAGACACGATGAAAATGAAAATAGAAAATTCAATTTACAATTTTTCATTTTACGGTACATTTTCCTTCCGTAACAGCGTGTCCATATTTATTATCACTACACTCCACATTATTATCTTTAGGGTTCCATATCTCAAAGCGAAAAAAGGGCACACTACAACTCCTTAAGGAATCAATTTTTTGTCCATCCGTCTGTTTGTCTTTACGTCTGTCTGCCAAGAGCTGTTATATCGGGAAACGGTAGGTTTATCAAGCTGAAATAAAGCGATATACTCAAATCCATAGACTGTTGAACGTATATCAAAATCGAACTTCTCAAGATACGGCCTTTTTTGCCGTGAAAAACTTATAACTTTCTAAATTTCATAGTTCTAGGTCATCGGAGAATACCTTATACGTAATGTACTTTATGCGTGTTTAATGGTCGTATCTTTTTTATACGTTAACTTTGAAGTTTGATTTTTTGAAGGTTGTAGATTTAAAGTTCAACTTGAAACCTTCACGGTTTCCCGAGATACTATTAAATAAAAATCAAATGTTCCAACACAAATGTAAAAATGATGTAATTTTAAATAAGCTTTTTACTGTCTTTATCAAACCGAAAGAGAACCTAAAATAATTCTCTCCCGTGAGAGTGATAAAATACCCTTCCCTTGCGGTTCGTATAATAACTATTGTATACGTGAATCACCAGATAATTGCATACTTTATATCTGATTTTATTTTCAACAATGGACTTTCGTACTTTCAATTATTGTTACATTAAAAATAATATTCATAAAATTATAGACTTATCACTTTTTGTTTTTTTTTATGATAATAAGGGATTAGGCGAGCAGGAAGTTCACCTGATGGTAATTGATACGCAATTCCCACTACAATGCAGTGCCGCTCAGGATTCTTGAAAAACCCAAAACTTCCGAACCACTATTGCGCTCGTCACCTTGAGACATAAGATGTTAAGTCTCATTTGTCCAGTAATTTCACTAGCTACGGCTCTCTTCACACCGAAACTGCTTGACGGCAGAAATAGGCGCTGTTGTGGTACACATAATCTGGGCGGCATCTCCCACTGGTAAAACTTGGTATTACACAATCGGTTTTAAGGCTTATAGTTTGTAAGAAGGTCATGCTAACTCACTTTTAAGATAATTCCTACGATTTATCTTGAAATGGATATATAGGTAATATTGTCCAAATTTCTCGATTTTTAGTATTTGGAATAGAGTTACTACGGTGTATAAGGTTTTATTTATTACAAGTTAGAATAAGGATCGGGGATAAGGTTTCTTCGAATTTGTGTATTACTTTTGGTGGTCATCTCTTGAAATTACTCTGACATTGCAGTAGAATTAAAAGCAAACCGAAACAAGTGGAAATCTGAAGGTCCAAGATCAGGGCTATATGATGAATGCAGTAACACCTTCCAGACAACCTCTCTTAATTTTTTCCTTTTAATAACACTAGTTGCAGGAATCATCAAAAAAAGTGTGTGCTAATTATATTCCGTTTCACAAAACGCCAAACCTATATTTCAGTAAACACAAAATCAATAGTATAAAATCACTACATAATGTCAAAAAAGCAACTTTCATAAAAAAAATAGTATTTGAAAAATTTTAAAAAGATACTCACAGCCTGAGATACAAATATAATGTAAAAGTACCCACATCTACCATGACTCTATACAATAAAAGCCCATATTTTACAGGTACAAAAATAAGTTGACCGCTGAGTTTCTTGCGCCCATTCATCTCAGGTCTGAGGCATCCTTCTTCGAATGTGTGTTAGTTTTTGACTTTCAATAATTGATATTATATCCTATTTGAAAAAAAAAATATTTGAATTTGAATCAAAATATATAACAAAACTCCAGACTCTATAAAATTAGAACCCAACACTCATTTATTCAAGCTACTCACAAAAATGTTACTACAGTCTTAACGGCTTACTAACTGAAGGGTTAAAGAATTAAGTTTTTATTTCAAAATTAGTCCATATCTTAATCTCTAATATAATTTTGTAACAAATTCAAAAAGTTATTTAATTTAGTTTTGATTTTAAATAACGCACGCCCCTAATATTATTATTAATATTATATTACGATACCCTTTTAAAATAGGGTTTCATATGCTGTACCTAACTGTAAGACTACACCTGTAATTTTTATATGACTGCATTAAATATACTTAGATGAATATGAATCAAAATAAAATAAAATAGTTAACAAATAGTTTTTGTACTGAACTAAATCACTGCCAGCGCTTTGCGTTTCCATATTACAAATAGAAGAGAGAGAAGAAACGGCACAAGAAACTCTCCAAGATTTTTTTTCACTCTTCTTAAAAAATACAATTTATAACATATTGTAATCTAGACATAACCTGGGACTAGATTATGATTATCTAAGCGATCAGACAGCCTGATACTTCCAGGTTGCTGACTGCTTAGATATTATGTTGTCTAAAAGATAACTCTCATAAATCACTTAAACAAACACTTGCTATATCTACCACTGGGTTAAGTTGAGTTAGTATTTTTTATTAGGCGATGTATAATATGTTTTTAAAATATAATTAAATAATAAAACATGTGTCTTACGCAATTCAAAAGGATTGTTAAAATACGTTTATATGATAAGGGTTACTATAACATAAAAATAACTTTCTTAATAATACCACATAATATTATGAATGGAGCGACCGCTTCAGGGTATTTGATTACTAAATTACATCAAAAAAAGAAACCCGCTAAGTTTTTTGCGCCATTCTTTTCAGGTCTGAGGCATAAATTTTCGAATGGGTGGTAGTTTTTGATGTTCAATAAGTGATTTTAAATCTAATCTATAATTAATTTTTGAATATATTATTTGAATTTGAGACGTCGATAAAACTCCCCATTCGGTGAATTTATAATCTTTTACAAGACTTGAACAGAATTGTTTCATTCACTTGAATATGTCTCGAAGCACCGCTCATAGAAATTGGAGCTTGTGAAAAGAAAATCTTGGGCCAAATCCGAAGTCCCAAATAGCATATAATATTTCACCTGAAGGCGGCATCTGGCAGCGGGAAATGAAACAGTCTTAAAGATATTAAAAACTCAATTCCTTTCATTTTCTTTGAAGTCTTACACTAATTGGATATGATCTTTAATTGAGAAGAAAATATGTAATCTTATTAAACATGAAATAAAACTGTTTACTTGCTGTCAGGCGCGTCATCACCGGATAAATGAAAATTTATATCATACGAAAAATTGTGATTTTTTAAGAAATAAAACTATTATTTTCAAATTTGTAATCATCCAGAACCATGTAATATTTAATAAATGAAATCAAAATAGTCGCGCGGAGACCTAGTTTTAAACTAAAATTATTAATAATTGTGATAGACTTTACGGATATCGTAATTTGTATTGGGAATTTCTTCCTCTTGAAGGGTATTTTTTTAAATATCCTTAAATATTAGTCATTAATTAAAAAAAAATAAAGATTGTGACTGAACATCAGCTGGAGTCTTATTACAAAAGTGTTAGACCAGACAGCAAATTCAAAATGATGTTAATGCATTAAGGTGATTCAAGATCCCAAAAATATGAGAGACAACTCCTTCGATGCGGAATAACATCAAGGAAAATGTATTCAGAGAATGAGCACCTAATAAAATGCAATTGTTATTAGAAGATAAGGAGAGAAACGATGGCATTGTGTTTTTCGTTAGTAACTCAAAAACTTTTAATATGTTAAAATATTTGAAAAAAGAGGACGAAAATTTCAATTAAAAAGTACTGATTCTCGGAAATCTATCTCTTAGATTTATAATTTTAATTCAACGCCAAAAATACACACAACAACAAAGCCACACTACCACTAAATGCCTTTACACAGGCATACGGCGTGATAACCGTGCCGTAACCTGTAGCCCATGCAACCGTCTTTTCAGTAATGTATTGACTTATATATGAGCTCGTTCACATGAACACGGGCACAAAACCGCGGCGTCTGTATAGTACTTCGATAATACTGAGATTACCCCTCGCCCCGCCGCCAGGCAACCGTTTAGGTACATATGAAGGAGCTTACACTTTTACACTGCAATCGTTTTTTTTTTTATTAAAAAAAAAGGGACAAGACGAGAAGGACATTCAGCTGATGGTAAGTGATACACTCTGTCCATTTCAATGCAGTGCCGCTTAATATTATTGAAAAACCCAAAAATTCTGAGCGGCACCACAACTGCTCTCGTCAAATTTAAATTAAATTCAAATTCAAATATTTTTATTTAAAGTAGGATGTGACATCCCTTATTGAAAGTCAAAAACTACCACCCAAAAAGAATGCCTCAGACCTGAGAAGAATGGGCGCAACAAATTCAGTGGGCGGAAATTTTTTTACATCAAAAAATATGTTCACAAAGTAATATTGTACAATTAAACTTATTACTTAATAGCCTGAGGATGGTCGCTCCGTTCCTATTGTGTGGAATCATTAAGAAAATCATTTATGTTATAGTAACCTTTAGCACGTTTTTTAACAATTCTTTTGAGTATCGTAATACTTCTGTTTTGAACATTTTCTGGGAACTTGCTGTAAAAGCATATACATCGCCCCACAAAAGACAAATCCACTTAGCGGAGTAGTAGGCATAACAAGTTTATGTTTGCTCTTCGTGTTAACATTATGATTATCACAGTTTCTAGCAAATTCCTCAATGTGCTAAGAACATCTTCTGGGGATACTTCGTGCGAAAGGTGTAACACGTATCAAATTAAGTAAACACAAATTTGGATAGTAATGGATTCTTATTCAAAGTAGCTCCTAATCCAATAAAATGCTTTATTAAAGTAAAAAATATTAAATAAGAAATTTAATAAATTATTTTCTTAAAAACCAATTTGACTTTGCCTTCCTGAAACTGAACGAGATTCAATTTTCCTTTCTGAATAGAAACCTCCATGAAGGTAACAAGTTTTATCCAACACTTATCAACATTTCCCGCGGGAGCCTTGCATAGCATTGTAAATACGGTGTCTTCAGACGGATAGTACTTTCATCATCAGAATAACAATGCATGTTGGCGATATCCAACGTATCATAGATATGCAGTAGAAATTGGTTTGGGAATAAAACACAGCCGCGGTAAGCTATTAATATACATTCTTCTTATAATCTGCTTTTCGTTCGTCTATTTGTCAGTCTTCCAAAGGACTGTATCTGAGCGTGTATTAACTATTCCGGCTATTACAAAAACAATAAACAAAAATGGAGATGGCTACTTTTAAGTTTTTTTTATGATATCCTTTTATGGTATAGAGTCCTTTCGTATATGACTCACTCGCTGGTTTTTCTCTTGTATTGAATTGGAAAATATTGCAATACTACAATATGACCCGGCAAACGTTGTTTAGCAATGTAGATTTATAAACCCGCGCCCACTCACTGTATCAATTGTCATATTATGTAATGAAATGTCATTGACTAAATTATATGTATTGCGAATATACAAATTTCTAAGTAAAAAATATATACGGTCCGGATAAATAATCACCATAAGTTGTACAGGGTGTTACAAAATCACCCGTAAAGCCGAAATAAGGTTAAATGGGGACTTTTTATTGACAATATTTAAAACCGTAGTAGCGATGTATAACATACCCCAAAAAAATAATAAAATATTAATATTTTCACTAACGTGCAAACTTTATTTCGGTAAAATTAAAGAGAAAACCTAAAATGTACCTACATTTCTACGTAATTCGGGGAACGAATAAAAATTTAACAGACCAAACCTAACGTTTTGACCAGTGGGAGGCTCGTTTGCACAGGAAGCCAGCTAGATTATGGGTACCACAACGGCGCCTATTTCTGCCGTGAAGAAGTAATGTGGAAGCATTACTGTGTTTCGGTCTGTAGGGCGCCGTAGCTAGTGAAATTCCTGGGCAAATGAGACTTAACATCTTATGTCTCAAGGTGACGAGCGCAATTGTAGTGCCGCTCAGAATTTTTGGGTTTTTTGAGAATCTTGAGCGGCACTGCATTGTAATAGGCATGGCTTATCAATTACCTTTAGCTGAACGTCCTGCTCGTCTCGTCCCTTATTATCATAAAAAAAAACGATACAACCTTAAGGTTAACGTTAACGAACACTTAATTTTTCATAATAAACGTCAAATTTACAGAAAGGACTCAAAGTGTGCTCCGCCTTGCTCAATACACAACCTCGCTTGTCAGGATATGGCTTGTGTGGCATTTCGCACTATCGTCAGTGTTACTGATGCGAAAACAGATCGGAGAAATACACCCTGTCCTTTACATAACCATTTTTTTTCCAACTTGACATTCTTTGAAGCCAGTATTTGAGTAAAATGTCATCCTTGTATTGAGGTAGCAAACATTTATTAATGAAAAATAGAAAAACTATTAAAGTAAACAATTATTAGGTAAAATAGGTACGTGGACCTTTCTGTTTAATAATCTGGTTCCCTGACATGACAGCTTACTAGGGTTAAACACGCTGCATCTTATGGTATGTGTATCACATGAACTCAGTTTCAAAAGCCAAATGCCGTCTTACTCTGTAATCCACTTTTAAGGGTATTGATGTCTCTAAATATTGTATTAATTATCATCATCATTCCATCTGGAAAACGTCTACTGCTAGACAAAGATGTCCATGATGATCGGTCCTGTGCTGCTCTCATCCAACCTATCCCGGTGATCTCGACCAGATTGTCTCTCCATCTTGTCTACCAACACTACAAAGTCCGATACGTGGTCGCCATTTGAGGACTTAAATGCCCCAACGGCCATCTGTCCGTCGAGCTTTGTGCCCTGCCCACTGCCGCTTTTGTTTCGCAACCATTTGGGCTATATCGGTGATATTGGATCTCGTATGGATCTCCTCATTTCTGATTCATTCTCGCAGGGAAACTCCGAGCATAGCTCTCTCCATTTCCCTCTGAGTGACAATGAGCGGCCACATAAGGGCCATAGTTAGTGATCACGTCTGCGTACCATAAGTCTGGTTAAAAATCTTCGTCTTCAGACACTGTGGTGTTTTGAACGTGAAGATTTTACGGAGCTTCTGTGACCTCTTGATTTGTCCAATAATTAAATTCAATTTAAATAATTGCATAAAAAGAGACAACCATACATTTAACGTGGCTTACATTTTTGGATGTTTCTGGAATAGCAACCTTTAACTTGAATATTCACCCAGCTTCAATTCAAATTATGAACAACTAAGTATTCATGAAACAACACTATTCTATGTTTTAAAAACTACATCGCACAAAACATGACCTCAATGTTAAAATCTCAAAACTTATTCATAGTAATATAGCAAACGTTACAAACATAATTAAAATAATATTAGAGTTGTGTTATTTTAAAAATTGCTACGCGTGTTATATTGTTGTTATTTTATTAACATTTTTAAACATTTAGAGTACGGCAATACTTCAAGCCGGCCCCATTCAGCTCTACAAAGTGTACCTACACTGGTCACTTACTTATATACTTATAGTATTGCTGTCATCTCTGGTCTGGCGCACCCCAATATCAGCTTGAACCATATTTTGACCGCGTGTAACGCAGAGCTGCTCGAATTGTCGGGTATCCAGAACCTGTACCATGAGTTAGTAATCGAATCGTGCCAAAGAGAATTTAAACACTTCAATCCTGCGTTCACTTACTACAGTCGATAGAGGGTAAATTTAACGAATAGTTTTCGGTGAATTTCGTAACATGAGTTACACTTTACAAATATTTTAAGAGTTACAAGCACTCGCTAGCATGAGCTCGATATCGAGTGTAATTTTCGTGTCGTCATGGTGATTTTAAAACAGAAAGTAATTAACTTCACACCTAAACTAGCCGTCTCTTCCTAACTTTACTTATATAACTGAAAAATTAGCAAGCCTTTGTTCCCAACCCGAAAATGGTATAACCCTACCAAGTAAAAACGTCATAGACCATGAGAAAAATGAAGAGCAATACGTTTTTCCTAATTTTCCAGACTTCCCGGTGACATAATCATTCAGCCACAACAAGTATATAGATTATAAAATACTATTTTCTATTCCTCTTATTTTTTCTTATACAACCATAATCACTAATATAATTACATACTTTATTGAATCCATGAAAATGCTCATACTCTATGGCCTAAAAAAGCATTGTTTATCGAACTTTAATGTTGCCAAAGAAACACAGATTTTTGTTTTTATAGGACATACTATATATAAAATATACAAAAAATTAACTTATTAAACTAAACAATTTAATGTCAACTTAAGACAAAAACATTTGTTTTGTTACAACTTGCCAAGATGTTGGATTATTTTCACATTTCCCGCGTTGGTTGTATGCTTGGTCCTTCGGTATTCCTTGAAGAAAAATAAAACCACTCACTAGAGATCAGTATGTATTAAAATTCATTTCCCGTCATTTCAGCGGCAACTCGAAACATGGTGATATTTCTTTGTTCAATTTTTGTTTTATTTATAAATCACACGTTATATAACAAGGTCAAAAAACGCTCGAGGCGTCATTCATTCACCCACACCACTCACGTTTTTCGACCCTTCTTATGCAACTGTTGCATAACATACGATTAATAAATTTAACGGCAACGCATAATTTTTTTGTTTCATTGTTAACACAAACAAGTAAATATTTTACATTAGCTGATTACAAACTGCTGTGTTGTGTCAGTTACTTACTTTAAATATATTTATATATATGTGGATGTCAAACGATCTCACTGAAAGAAACTTAATGAACCGTGTTTGCAATTCTTTATACAGACGGAATGAAAGCGAACCGCTTTTGAAGAGATTGACAACTGGTGATGGAAAGACGATCATGTACAAAAACGTCGGAAAAAGGTCGTGCCCGAATGTCCGTCAGGCTTCAAAGACTGTGGCAAGATCCGGATTAACTCACAATAAGGCAAAGCTGTTTATATGGTGGGATTTGAATAGCATCGTTCATTATGAGCTTTTAACACATTACAGTAACAGAACAATACTTCAACTTCGTACTGGAACCTGTCTCAATCCCCGTGTAGGGATAAAATCAAAGTGCACACAAGTGTCTACACAGTAGCACAGCCAGTAGGGACTCACGAAGAACGAGTATATTAAAAAGTGGAGAAACATATATAAAGAAAAGCATATTATAGGTCATTGCGATCCTAATTTGAATTTCTTAAGCGTCCTTAAGACGCTGAAACAAAATAACGGGCAGACTAAAAGCGTCATAGCCAGTAATTTTAGCCTTTGGACTCCTGTGAGCCCCGTCGTGGACACGTTGGCTGTAAAGTCAATGAAACATGGGACAAAATCCCTTAGAAGGTATTCCGAATGCAAAATCTTAAAATACTTTATTCAGGCCACATAAATGACACATATGAATGTCAAAAGTTATAAATTATATAATCCCATTTACCACCAATTCAGAATGGGTACTAATATTTACAGTTTCATCATCTTACGTATTATTTTAATTGCAATCATTGTCAGTCACGCAACGATAATACGTCATGACTTTTTTGAGCTATTTTTTATTGAAAGGCTTTTCTACAATTTCATGTTAATAGATTGCAAGACCGTTGTCTTGTTAAATTTCATACTATATACATACTTCAACATGCATAAATACATATAAATATCAATAACGGAAAGAAACATCCATATTCATCATATAAATGTGTACCGGGATTTGAAGCCTGGACCTCTAGCTCAGTACGCAGGCTCACAGCTCACTAACCACTGAGTTTCGAGTCATATTGTATATAAGATAAAAAATAAAATTTAATTTATTAAATGCAAACGCAATTAAAGGTAATATGTGAGAATTATATTAACTTTTATGAAGATATTATATACAACTATAAATATATAAAAATCTTTAAATTTAATAAAATGAAGCAGAGTTTGATGGGATGACCATCCAGCCATGCTCGATTATTAAATATAACGAGAGGGAACGACCCGCCTCACGACACCACCACAAGCAATGACATATAAGCGAGCATGGCGAATCCACAAGGTAATAAGATAAACCAAATAACAAGTATGTTAACCATTTTGTTTAAATTTGGTAAAACATTAAAATATAAAAATAAGAATTCCACCTTCACACGACACGCCAAAAGTTAGGATATCATCCCAACCATCTTTATGTGTGGTGGTCTACAAAGCTGTGGAATCAACTGTCTTGAGCAGTGTTTCCAGGGCGATGTGATGATGATGGGTACCTTCAAAAAAAAGCGCGAACACCTTCCTTAAAGGCCGACAACGCTCCTGTGATTCCTCTGGTTTTGCAAGAGAATGTGGGCGGCGGCGATCACTTAACATCAGGTGACCCGTACGCTCGTTTGTCCTCGTTTTCCATTACAAAAAATAGGATTTAAAATTACCAACCATTCGAAATTTTATGTCTCGACGTGAAAAGAACGGGCGCAAGAAACTCAGCGGGTGCTTTTAATTTTGTTTCAATATAATATAATATCGTAAAATAAAATTTATAATTAAATAGCCTGAGGGTGTTTGCTCCATTCGCAATCTGAGATAATCAATAAGAAAATCATTTATGTTTTAATAACCTTTACCACACAAATGTTTTTAACCAATACTTTTGAATTTCGTAACATTTTCTGGGATCATGTTGTAAAAGCATACACATCGCGCAATAAAACACTAGATTTTAAATTATCCTCTATATTGTTATATAATTTTTCTGTAAGTTTTCTCAATGTACACGTTACACTGAGCCACCAAAGCGTTAAGGAATCAATTCAATTTTCCCATCAATAGCAGCTTTCAAATACCTGTTACAGGTAACAGGAGTGCCATAGCTTGAGGCGGGCGGGCGGTTCTACGGCAAAGCTCAGTTGCCCGCCAGTATATTCTCGACTTCGGACAAGCTAACACGTCGCGCAACTTTCAAAAATCGATACGAACTTGTTACCAATATTAATAATTCAACGCTGTGTGTGTTTTAATGTGAGCTTAAAGGATTGTTCGAGGTATGTTTTTATAAGCATAATATTATGTTTTGTTTGATTGTGCGGTTAACTATTTTAGTTAAACAATGTTTATAATTAATTAAAAATTTTTAGGTAGGTAATTTACTGTCGTTTGTAAATAGCATCGAATTCTTTATTCATGTTCGGTTTCCAGATTAAAAGCTTAGAGATTCGTGAGGTAAATGTATACTTAACTTGTTGCGTGCGAGCTTCGAGTATAATGAGAAAATTCAACAAGTTCTTTTCACAAAATCATTGTTTATCGCGAGTATAAGCATTAGTTAAAACTTTAATTTGTCTTTATATGATATTGTAAGCTATTACATATATTTGTAATATATAATTTTAACAGCTTTCTATAAATAGTATTTTAAACAGCTTTGATAGGATTTTGAGGGAAAGATTATATTAAAATTTACGATATTTGTTTAAAGGCGGCAACGCTATTCTTTTTCATCTAGAATCCAAGTTAACATGATTAATGGTGATTACTCACAATCAGTGAACCCGATCCCTAGTAATAATCTATTTCATTCTAACTAGAAATTAAGAAAAAAAGCACAGGCTCGATTTTAACTAATTAAAATAGCCACAAAAAATATTTTTATAAAAAGAATACCTTCATCTTTGTTCTGTTATATTGAAAGTACATATATTAATGTACGGTTAACAGACTTGCGCACATAAAAATGTTTTTAAACTCCTTTCTGGATGAGAGCGATAATGAATACTGTGTAATTAACCCAGATCTTTATTCGCATGCATGGGTAAAACGCGAGTTATTAAGCTTTATAAACTGGCAGAGATTTTTCCACAGTCGTCTTCTTGTACTTTGTTCGATATAATAATAATAATAATATAACCTTCTGCAACACACAAAAAGGCATAAAATTCCCAAAATTGATTCCTTAAGAATTCTTTTTGATGTAATTTCTAATATACTAGATACTACTACCGCTTCGGAAACAAATGGCGCTCTGAAAGAGAAGAAGCGGCGTTAGAAACTCTCCCAGCATTATTTTTTTGCGCTCTTTTTAATAAAATATACAATATTGTACTGTCATTGCTATTGCTATAAAGAAGCTAAGATATAAACATAAAGTCATACGAAAAAATAGAAATAAATGGTTTTTACTAAACAGCGCAAACGTTAGGTTAGGTTACAATTTCAACCCATTGTCGGAAAGTCTTCAGATATATTCTGTCCGCCAGACTTCTAATGATTAAATTTTTACACGTAACAACTCTGGTCATTAATGACGCCATTTATTCCATTAAAAGTGTCAACCCTTGCGTTGGTGTTCATCTCAGAGGCACTACAACACCACCTCAGGCTCATTAGGTACCTAACGATAGATAATAATGATAAAGAGACGAGATAAGCAAGGAGTTTATCTGATGGTAAATGCAACGCCCTGCCTATTGCAATACAGTTCAATTCAGGGTTTTTGAAAAACCCGAAAATCTGTGCGGATTCGCATTCGCGCTTGTCACTTCAAGACTTAAGATGTTAAATTTCATTAGACCACGGAGCTTATTTCTGTCGTGAAGCAGTAATGTGTAAGCATTACTGTGTTTCGGTATGAAGGGCGCCGTAGCTAGTGAAATTACTGGGCAAATGAGACTTAACATGTTTCAAGGTGACTAGCGCAACTGTATTGCCGCTCAGAATTATTGGGTTTTTCAAAAATCCTGTGCGGCACTACATTGGAATGGGCATGGCGTATCAATAACCATCAGCTGAAAGTCCTGCTCGTCTCGTCCCTTATTTATAAAAAAAAACAGTACAGACCGAAACTCAATAATATATGCACACTACTGATACACAGCGTCATGTAACAGCCTCCTCTAAATATTCCACAATCGCACCTTGGTTTAATAAGCTAGCTAGGATTGAGAACTCCTTTATGGTTTTGGAATTCAATTTTACAATAAAATACCAGACAGTATAAATTCAAGAAATATAATATTAAAGCTTCATTGACAAAGAAGGCTTATTATAGTACATTAGATGTTATAGACTATATAGGATAAGGATGCATGATTCTTGTTTGGTTCTGCGCAGGCCACCTAAAATTGTATTATATTATATTAAGTATTCTCAGTCTTAATAAGATTTAAACGATTGGCTGGAAGTTTCTTATCAGTTCTTCTCCCCATGTCAAAGCCCTTTTACGAACTGATGTTGCTTCATGATGTGTTCTCTCTATGGTGAATAAATATATGTATATTACTATAGTATTTAAAGGATAGCATTTGTGTCTTTGTGTACAAACAGGATACTAATCTTAGCTTACCTGTACTTTAAGAAGACCAAAGTCTCGCAAAGGAAATAATTAGAGGTATAAGTACAGATATTCTTTATGTGCAAGAGTAAATGAGTGCAAATTGCACAAAAGCCTGGCTCCTATGTTCTACAAATTAACCTACTTTATCATATGTTTACGTATTTTTCTTTGCTAGCCACCTCATACTAATATAGTCTTACACGTTATCTAGTGTGGACAAAGATTGTTATTAGGAAAGACTTACGCAATTAATTAAGTTTTTATTACTTGATTTTTCGACGTTGTGTAGAAATATGAGTTCTCTCTGCATCTTCTACCGTATATATCACGGGGTGCTCAGATGAATTATTCTCGTATTAGCAGCGGGTAAGGGATACCAGTAGCCGAATTCAGCCACAATACTAGCTAGCCGCATCACGTTGTTGTCTGGAATTTTACAACGGCGGGTTTTGCCAGAATTTTGAAGGAGAATCCCAGTTTAAGGGCTGGCTATAGATCTCTTGGTGTTGCGGATGCCCATGGACATGTCTCTCGCCCTTTTGCCTCCACTTATATAAAATAAAATTTTTATATAGTCACTTCACAGAGCGGGTTTCAACGAACTCTCTTCCACGTATAACCAAGCTGTGGAATGAGCTTCCATGTTCTGTGTTTCAGGGACGCTACGACATGGGTACCTTAAAAAAGCGCGTACACTTCCCTTAAAGACTGGCAACGATCCTGTGATCCCTTTGATATTTCAGAGGAATGTGGGTGTGATCACTTAACTTCAGGTAAACCGTACGCTCGTTTGTTCTCCTATTTGTTTTGTATGGACATATTTTCTATAAGAAATATTTATTACCGCACGGTTTGACAGTTCTGCTGTGAAATAATTTCATTTACGACCGTTCCCAATATACTATTTACAGATAGAGATAAATTACTACCTTCTACTGTCAGTAATTAGCTGTTAATAATCTGAAGCTGTCCCAATAATCCAATAAGTCATTCTTATCGCTAGTTCACTGTTGCAATTTCTATACAAACTTCTATTGCTGGTAAGCTATATACGTCGTTGACAGTCAGCGAGTACGTATAAGATGAGTTACCGTCGATAGGTTTATTGGGACAAAAAAGTCAACAATAGTTACGATTTTTTATCTCAAGTAGGCCATAACCAGAGATAGACTGAATATTGGGAATGGCCGTATAACAACAGGGAGGATATATTACGAAGTAATTCTTGATCTAATGAAATATTATTGACAAATTCATAAAAAACAGTATTTCATTTATTATGAAGGTACAGAGTAACGTCTGCTGATTCAGATAGTATTCTATATCCTGGAAGGCGTGTTCCGAGTAATATAGATGCTAGAGAAACACGGCTTGTATGAAATATCCATACCAGAGCAACATACATGGCAAGAAGTATCGTGAGAACCACGCAGTATAATTACAACGTTTCTCACTTACTGTTACCGCTTCCATTTAGAATGTATTATGGTACAGGGGCCTACCCTGTGCAATATTGAGGGGTTAATCTCAGTAAATAAAGTCAGAGAAAAAGTTATGACTGCTATAAATTGAGGTTATTAATATCTATTTTTAGTTTTTTATAAAAAAAAACTCGTAGAGAGTTGCCAAAGATGTTGAGACAAATGGAAAAATCTGGAGTAGGCCTTCACCGTCACATAAACGGGATTCTTGCATGTCTACGCGTAAAATAATTGTTCCCTTTTTAAATGTTATATTTTATAATTTATCATTTTAACTTATTTAATGTACGTATTACTATATGTATATACTATCTAAAATCTAAATGTAAATAATTAAAAAAAGTTAATTTTTTTATTTTTTAATAATGTGCGAAATAAAAGGCTTTTTACTTTGTTTAATTTATTTATTAATATATTTACTTCCTCCCTTTGAGAAAGGCGTTCGCAGAGAGGTATATAGTAAAGAAAAGTAAAGACTTATGTTTTTTCTGTCTTTATAAATTATATACATAATGATGTAATATATAAATATTATTCCGTATTAATTCGCGCACCGTTTTTACCAGAACGATCGCTACCCAGCTAAGCGTGACAACTTAATCTCATACTTAATGAGATGCGTAAAGAATAAACTTCTCTGATCTAAAATATCTCTAATACAATATTAATTTTCAAAAGAAAGAACTGTACAAAAAGATTTCGAAAAAACTAATCACAATCAATATAATTCCAATAATCGATAAAGAAGACTTTGTAATACACGCAAATTACTACTATGTTTAGAACAGAATCAACGTTCAAGTCGATCGGAATCCGGATGTGTAAATTTAGGCGAAATGTAAAACTAATTGGAGTTAATACATTGTTTTGGTTTCAAATATACCTCTTCCAAATTCAACAATTCAAAAGCTGCTGAAGTTTTTGGCAAATTGAACTCACAATTTCGTTGATAGTTATAGTTAGACACTCGTCGAATCCAACTTGGATCGGCAGCGTTCGCGAAGCTCCGTAAAATCTTCTCGTCCCAAATACCACAGTGTCTGAAGACGAAGGTTTTTAACCAGTGTGTGTTGCCAGTGATGACATACGGTACACAGATGTGGTTGCTAACTATGGGCCTCATGAAAAAGCTCTAAAAGAGCGGGCTATGCTCGGAGTTCCCTACGATATCGAATCAGAAATGAGGTGATCCGTAGGAGTACCAAAGTAACTGAATTAGTCCAGATGATTATGAAACTGAAGTGACAGTGGGTAGACCACGTACCGAAACACGCAGTATTGGAAGGTCTCCCCACAAGATGGACCGATAATCTGGTCGAGATCGTTACACGCAGCAGTAGCAGTAGACGTCTTCCGGATGAAATGATGCATGATGACGAGTTAAAGTTTGTAAAGTGGCTCCATTCAGTTTACCAGAAGCCATACTGTGATAGACATTATAAACTATAGCTCAATTGCACCATGGGCGCTTTTTATAAGACTTTTCATAAGAGTGAGGAGTAGTATCTAGTGAGAAAATTTTTTGAAAAAAATAACGGGTTGCTCTTCGGGAGCGCCGGCAGAAATGAAAACTTGAATATTAATGTTGTGCATTTTTGACTATTTTAGAATGATTAGGGAATAATTTCGCACGAAATTGCTTTATTTACCAGTATAAAAGTACTAGCATTTATGTGGTTAAATACAATATTCATTTATTGCGACTAAAATGTAAATTTATAATATTACATCAAAAATTTAACACTTCAGAACTATTACACTTATTTTACATTAAAAAGTTTATCTCTCAGAAAGATCAACTTTCATCCATAATTTTAACGACTGTCTTACGTATTTTCGATCAGGCCACGTGTCCTAACGTGAGTTTAACATTTTATACCCATCCCAATGCTCAACGCCGCTATAGAAGTTCTCAATTCAACAATCGTGACTTAAATCTAAAGTTAATATTAAAATGCAATTTTTGCTTTTGGCATTTCAATAAACAAACTGCATAGATTTGGTGACCTCTTCTGCTAACCTCCGCGATAGGACGTATTGCTTTTTGTGAGGTTTTTATCAATGTAATAGATAAGCGTTTTGTACAATATGAATTTGTAAATTATGTTTGAATTGACGTTGAGCACCGAAAATTCACTCCAAATACCACCGTTTTTCTCTAAATTATTATAAGTAGTAATTATTGTAAAAAGTTAAGATTATAGATTATAAGATAAAATACGTTGTATAGTTATCGTACTTCTTATGTTTTCAAATTACATATTATATCAAAAAATTCATAAATTGACCTCGAAATATTTAGTTTTTAAGTATTATTAAATATTAAGTTAAGTATACTTATATGTTTGGTATTACTCCAAATAACATAAATTTACTTTCCAAAAATACAGAAAAAATAATAACGTCGGATTGTTGTCCTAATTATGTATCCTCAATCATTAATAATTATTTTAACTTTTTAATACGACTCTTAAGCCTCGGTAACCCACCCTCACTACTAGTAAGTATGTATCATGCCTTAAGATTGATTATTGAAATTTAGATTCAGTATCACCATGTGAAATAAAATTAACATCATTCACTGCAAGACATTATGTTAAATTCACAAGCCCATTAAGTTTTTTTATCTTTCCTTTAGGGATCATAATAATATAGTTATTATAATTATGCCCCACTTGCATTACATTCTAGCCTCAACTTAGAGTTATAAGTAATTCTACTTTAACTTAAACTACTAGATAGATAAAACAAAGAAAGTGTCCATCAACACATTTATTAATGTCTCTATTAAGGGGAAGTCACTTTGTTCATGTGTCTTTTTAATATCACTATTTTTATACTATTTTACACTAATTCACTAGCACTACACTAGCTCAAAAGGTTTTGTTCATTTAAGTCTTCTTACTATATCAATGTTGCTAAGCAGCTGGATGGCCTCAACGTTCACGTGATGATGAAGTCTATGTTGATTAAGCGCATTAAGATGAGAAAATTGAAATCAAGAGATGAATCAACAGACAAAGGTCATTGATATATATTAACGCCTTAATATTGACGTTTTTAAATGCAGATTCATCATCGTTTGAAGTATGAAATAAAATCTGAATTGTTTATCATCTCAAACTACAGATAAGAACGAATAAATGCGTTCGTTAAGGATACACATTGTTTTAAGATTCGCAATAATCTCAACGGGGGCGATACAGTAGCAAAAAAAGAATGCGTGAAAATGTATAAACCTTAAAAAGGGTGATTCGTAATATTTGCCTTTTCCTCTAGTAAGGTAATTGTATTTTTGTATTTAAACAGATATAAAGGTACTATATTTGCCTGTGCTTCCCCGGGGCTTAAAAAGAATGGGTAAGTCCCACGCTCTAGTAAGAAGCTACTAAGGGCATTTACCAGTGGGAGACTTCTTTGCACAAGATGCTGGCTAGTAGCTGGTACCACAACGGCACCTTTTTCTGCCGTGAAGCAGTTTTGTGTAAGCATTATTCTGTTTCGGTCTGAAAGGCGCCGTAGCTAGGGAAACTACTAGGCAAATGAGACTTAACATCTTATGTCTCAAGGTGACTTAACTTTTTTTGAGTTTTTCAAGAATCCTGAGCGGCACTGCATTGTGGGGAGCAGGACGTATCAATTATTTCCATCAGCTGAACGTCCTGCTCATCTCGTAAAAAAAACTTTAGTCTTAGTTAAAAAGTGTTAAACCTATTGATCACGGTACCCTAAGTAAGAAAACTTTGAAGGCTAAGCAAATAAATCGGACAACAAAGCCTTTCAGATGTTTTCCGAATTCTGAGTTGTTTTCATGAATTCCTAACGAATTGACGAGAAATATGTGGAACACGTTTTATGTGTGAGAACAACCCCCGCAATATTCACATATTTTTCTGACATGAACTCGAATACAAGAACATTTTTTATTATTAAGGCTTGCGAAAGACGAGTGATTGTTGTTTGAATATGTATAAGTAACATTGGTAGATATAAAATATTTCAATTTATTAATACGAATTGTTGACATTGTAAAGAAATTCAAATAATTTTATTCAAAATAGGATATGATATCACTTATTGAATGTCAAAAACTACCACCCATTCGAAAAAGTATGTATGGCATTCAGGCCTAAGAAGAACGGAAGAAAGAAAGAATCTCAGGGGGCTTCTTTTTAGGTATTAAAACTATATATATATCGTACAATAACACTTATTATTTAACAGCCTGAGGGCGGTCGCTCCATTTCCAATCTGTGGTATCATTAAGAAAGTCATTTGTGTTATAACATCAATTGTGTTAAGTAACCTTTGCCACACAAAGGTTTTATAAAAAAAAATTGAATTTCGTAATAAATTTGTTTTGAAGATTTTCTGGTATCTTAAACAAGCATATATAAGGCTCCACAAAAGACTTACTAACTCGACTTAGACAAGTTGTAAGCATTATAAGTTTATGTCTGTTCCTGGTGTTAATGATAATATGGTAATGACAGTTTCTAGCAAATTAACTTATGTGCCTGTGAACACACTTAACATTATCAAGAATATATTGCAGAAGCAAAAGTAAAGATATTTATTTATTTGAATTTTGCTGTCAATGATTATTTAGGACTAATCTAGTCGCGCCGTATATATTTAAAAAAGAGGTACTATAAATAACAAAAATAAAAAATACCTTACAGTAACAAAATGAAAAAATTCTTAACAATTTCTACCCGCACTATATTCTATCCATTGGTAGTGAGGTCCCCTTTATTATTACTGTTTAGAACGATATCTAGTTAACATAACGGTTTTTCATTACATCAGATGTTTTTCACGTTCACTGTATTGCTAGCACAAAAAAATAACACACATACGATATTAGAATAAATCGTGCCTTTTGAAGCGATGTAAAGTCCAATTTTTGTTAAAATTGTCAAAAAATGTGTAAATTATGAATTATAATTCCCTCAAAATTCAAAATGTATCAAACCCAAAACTAGTTCAAACCAGTTAGTCTAGTTTTGACTGGTACAGTTGTAACTTACAGCACGGTCTCTCATATTGATCATGCGCTGCAAACAACATTTAAAGAGGCAAACATTCTCAATAAGCTTACGAATGACACAGTTCGGGTCGCCCTTCAAACTTGTACAATTGTGCGTTGCTTTTGTTTGAGAATAGAATTAGGTCAGGGATGGAAATATTGGATATGGGGACCGCTTACATCTCAAACTAATCTTCGAATCAAAGGCTTGTCTCGTATTTTCTGCTGCGTATCTTACAAGATCCCCTTTTTGGAAAGATTGGCATTTTGTGTTTTGTGGTAATCATGCTACTTTTTATTATAATTCTGCTACAATTCATGCATAATTGCCATTTATACATTTAAAATTTCACAGACTTAAATACAATAATTGCGTTAATACAACTAAAACCTTTAAACCGTAAATTAGTAGTTAGGTAATGATGTTCATGCAGCATGCGATAGTCTGAATGTAGCATGAATATTCTCAAAAATAATAACCTACTAGAAATCATTACAACTTCTTACTACTAACAAAATACTTAAATCTAAGATACAAGCTTACAACTCCGACTTGCACATTTTCGGTTTATTACAGTAAAAATGGATTACTATTATCATTACAATTTGGTAAAAGAAAGAAAGAATCTGCAAAATCAATAAACTTTCATTGATATTTTTAATGAATATGAATTGGATCCAAAAGAGTAATGGAAAGTTATCCAAAAATATCATTTCATTGTCTATAATTTTCTAAAAAGTGAAGACTGAGCAATAGGCGGTAAAAATATTATCTAACTGCAATAATTATTTCAATAAATAGTTCAGTATATGATTAAAATATATTTACTTACTGGCTTTCTGTTACATCAACTTACTTTAGCAATTACAAATATGTTAAAGTACCGGTTAAGCAAAAAATATGTTGCATCAATTGAATATTTTTAGATGACGTCATAACTATAACTGTCAAACGCAACATCCAATCTTCGCCGGTTAAAGCTATTGGTCATGTTAAATAGCTAAATATTTATAGAAATATATTCAAATATTTTCTAACTATTTTTTTTTTTTACTTTTACTATTCCAAGGCCATGGTGCTACACATTCCTCCTCTATGTTAAAGTCAGCATTACTGTTAAAGGATAAATTTGACTTAAACCTTGACTATAACAGCTAACATGATGCAACCCATATTACAATTTTTTAAATTAGGGTATGACAATCTATTCATCTTAAGTAGAGTAAACACTCGCGTGTTGAGGCGTGTAAATTATTATTTGCTTCTTTTAGCACAAATGGTAGTCTACCCAAATATAAATTGTTTATATAGGTGTAAGGGTAGAGCAAGCTAAGTACTATATCAACAAAGCAAGTTAATTAAAGGTAAAGCAATACTTAATGTGTTAACAATGAATAAGTGCGAATTGAACAAAAGCCTGGCATAGGAGCCAGGCCTCTCTGCCAATTAATCTACTTTGTACACATTGTATTTATTTTTCTTTGTTAGAAACAAATGCCATGGTCAAATTGTGAGAGTGGAGGTATTTAGTGAGTATTCGTGACCGATCTTTTTTTATTATATAATGGAGTACTCGTGACAGGCATCGTCATGCTCGCTTATATGTCACTGCTTGCGGCGGCAACGTGGGATGGGTCGTTACTTGTGGTGGCCAGATAATCCTGTTACCAGAAACTCTGCTTTAAGTTGTTGAAATTCAATATAGTGTATTTTTTATAAGCGCTTATAAAATTCTCGCAAAATACTTTTATTTACTTACGATGTGTGTGGATTGGTGCATCTACTTTACTCAATAACTCTTGTTTTTTTACATTTACTTTTACTGACTTACTCGTGTAAGGCGTTTATAAGTATTCGACGTTTCAATATTTGTGTTGCATGACTTTACATATATTTTAACTGAAATGATTTGTTTAAAGATGAACCTGTAAGTGTCGATTTAAAGAGTGGCAATGGCTTGATACAAAAGGCTTATGGTAACTTATGTATGGAATAAATACTTTGGTGCTAATATACTCAATATATCTTTGAAGTACTGCGTCAATTACTGTTTTTGATCTTGTTGTTGACACAGCGACTGCTACACATTTTCAAATTAAATTCGTCCGAAAACTCAATCAACGGAATTGATGTATTCGATGCAAAATTTACATTAAATCTCTAAACTGCATATGAAGTCCTGGTACATGGTGCTGACATATAATTTCAACCGCTATGAAAGACATTACTATCACCGCTATCATACTTATGTTCTCCTGGTGTCTATATAGTAAGACGTCGTGCGCATGACGTCAGAATATATTAAGGTATAATCGCGTCATACATAAGACAGTCTCTTGTTCAACTATGATTGCCTGGTACCAAAACATTGTATAAAATGCTTCTTATCTCATTTTCTCCCTCGGAATCTTATGAATTTATATGTCTGTCTCTTTTTACTCTCTCGCTTTTTGGTTTCATCAACTTTCAAATCACAATGATGCGTAAGAAGTTTTCACTTTAATAATAATAATATAATACTGAAACACTTTTACACAAATTATAGTATAATATGATTTTCACCCACTTTAAAGTGTTGGATTGAATTGAAATTTTACAAATTTATCAGGGAACGATGGCAATACTATAATTTAAATGGTCTGTTCCACTTTTATTATTTTGGCATACATTTCGTTACAAGCATGTTACGAAATCGTTGAACGTGTTATTTGAACCCTTTAAAATCTCGGATTAATTTGAAACAGCCGTTTTCAATACCCTATTTATCCTTAGTTTAACTTACTAGAGGAAGGCAAATCTATCCTTTTACACTTATTTACATTTCAGTAACCTATCGTCAGTTAGCATTGGACTATAACTATGGATACATAAGATCTTGTCATCAAACGGTAATAGCAATATATCCGTAACTAGAGATACGTTATTAATAAAATTAAATCAGTTATATAATCTGTCCCATTCATTATCAGGATCTTCAGTATAAGCGATTTTTTAAGTCCGATACCTGGTAGTGTCAAAGACTATGCCGTGTGCTAATTTGATACTACCACATTATCAGCGTTTTAAGACGAAAAAATAAGTAATAGCATTCATTTGTTACTTTATTACACTATTCGTAGCTTAAACTTACTTAAAAATTACTTAACTTAGTTTAAAAGGGGATCACTTCTTATTTGATGACCGGTTTGCTTAACCACTTATTCCAAAAAGCACAAGCAGATGATCAATATTGATACTGCAATTAAACGTCTATTCGAACGTTTATTAACCCGACCAACTGTTTAACCATAATTGTTATAGTAATGTTAGTTTCAAAGTTTCGTAGCCGAGTTCGCTTTGAATTCTAGTTTGAGATTAATCTAATAACTAGTCGATTTTGTTTCAAATCTGTGAGAAGTCAAACGTGGGTTTCAATAAAAATAAATATAAGCGCCGTTTAAATGCAATATATATTTAAAAATAATTACAAATTTAAAGTTAAAATTATCTGTGTACGTACATACACAACATATATATACATAGGGGAGAGTGAGGTAAGACGGGGTACCCCGCGAAAATCTCAGTTCAAATTGACCATGTAGAAATAATATTTAAATAAAATACTTTTAAAAGGATTAAAGTGCGTGCGATTTTAACTGTATTTTTACTTAAGGTATTTGCGTATATGTATTATATTTCTTATTTATTTATTTAACCCGACGTTTAGTGATAAGAAAGGTTTTAACATCACGGTTGATCACATTTACTTAGATACCGTAAAATATTCAGTTACAAATACACACATTTAAATCTTTTAAGAAGTATTTTATTTAAATGTTTAACACTCGCGTTAATGTAAGAAAACACAAAAAAGTATATGCTTTCTTTTATTATAAAAGTTTTATAGTTTGAAGAAAAAAATTCAAAACTGAAAACGTGTTACACCCTCACTTCTGGGATTAATTACACAAACAAAGCCACAACCTGAGAGTTGAACAAAGACATATCACCACTCGAACGGTTGACTCAGTGCGCTCGCACGAAACGCGAGTGGTGGCGGGTTCGAGTCCCGCATCGTTCCTAATTTATTTTAGGTATTACTTTATACCAAGTTTATTCGCAACGCCATATTTCAACCATTGATCATAAAATCTAGTTAATAACGAGGACTTAAGTAAAGCATCCTATTAATTTTAACAAAAAATTAATCTGTTGAAAACATTATTGTAAATGACCATTGTTCGCGAACAAAAGGAAGCGATTCATCTATATTTATAAATAAACACTTCTTTCTTACCTTAAAAATACATAAGGCGGAGGTTTTTAATCACTGACATAAAAGACTAATTTTTGCGTTAATTAGTAAAGCTCTCAATCGTGAAGCAAAACCACTATTAATTATGTATTATAATGATTTATTAAACAAATAATTTAAGTTTGCTTTAGTGTTAACTCCGCCAATATTTGTTTTTAAACAATTCGACACGTGTTTCTCTACACGAGGCATCCTCAGCACGTGTTGTCTCGCCAAAATCTGTCACGAGACAGAAAAGAAAGAAAACTTAAATCATTTGTATAATTATGGATTTCCGCAAAGTAACGCCTACTTCAATAAATTTTCTACACAAATTAAATTTAACAATAATATTTATGAACGATGTGGGACTCGAACCCGAAACCTCTCGCATTTCGTGCGAGCGCTCTTCCACTGAGCCAACCATTCGAGTGTCGAAAGTTAACACTTTAAAAAAAATAACAATTTTATGACATATTATATAAAAGACCAGTGGCACTCCAGGAAAAACACAAAAAATACTCAGCCGTGTGTATTTTTTTAATCGACATCATAAATTTTTTAGGGTTTGGAACGTGCCTAGAACGTGAACGTGAACTAGAACGTGCCAACAATGGCAGGAAGATGGACAAACTACATTGATATTGCAATTCAATATCTATTTCAGCTTCGTTTAACCGGATGAGCTACTTAATCCAATCCTGATAAACTTAACAACGTTACTTATCCGAATTCGCTTTGTATAATAGACAATAGTTGAAGCTTAGAGGATTGGTCTCCGCTGCGCTCCAACTAGATACCGCACTACCTAATAACAATAGCTTTTTTATTACGGCAACTATTAGATGCTTGTGGGCGTGACATCTTGACACTCAATAGCATCTTTCAAATTTTGTAACGTACGCTTCGTGTTATTTCACATTGTCTGTCTTTATTTCTTCTAGTATTATTTTTACAAAGTCTTACGCAACCCGACATTTTAGTTTCAATTATTAGAAAAGTATAACTCGTGTCACGTCAACGTCACACATTGTTCGAGACTGGCTCGCCCACTTTGGCGTCGTATTAATTGCCGCATTTTGCGACTACGCCTGCGCTATTTAAATAGAGCGCAGCAGAGACCTATCCTTAATCTTAGAGTTGAAGATTAATAAATTACGAGTCCATTTTTTAATAAAACTACTAGTTCCTACCCGTGATTTCGCCTGCATTTACAATTGTAATATAAGTTGGAGTTCCAATGCTGCCACATCAGTTTTAAATGGATTGTATTATATCTACTTTGAACGCCTCCAAAATTTTATAAAAGATTAGCCGTTCCCGCAGACAGAGGTTTAGGCGAAATTGAGCCTCAAACAAAGACCACTTTCATTATATATATATAGATAGACTAGCCGTTCACGTTGTGCGAATTTTAAAAGAAAGGAACGTTGGAATTCGTAAAATAAGTAGCCATAAACTATCTAGGATAAATTTCGCGTCAAATGGTGGTAGTTTCATGTCTATACGATCAGTGGTTTAGTCATGAGAGAGCCTCAAACAAAAACCATTTTTATATATATATATATATATTATAGGCATATCAAATAAAAAGACTTATTATAATTGAGAATTCAGTGCTCACCTAATCTCTCACTGTGTTAATAATAAATAAGCTATAGGCTTATAAAACTCAGATGTTGCTTCGATTTCAGCCCTGAGGGATTTGCCCCACCTTCCCCACCCACTTATGTATTTATGATGTTGAATACACTTTTAGATGTTTTAGCTGTTTACCTACTTATTTTTTAATAAAACCAATAAAAATATACTTAATTCTTGATTAACCTATCTAACAGATATATGTATCAGTGATAATGTTATGAAGGTACTCGTACATAGGCACTTATGTAAATTTGCTTTTATTTCATAACTTTGTCGGTAAAATGCTCGCATTACACATATACTTAAAATTATGAAACTCTAATGTTAATTTAAGGGAGTACTATTTTTAGTTATTGGATTCATCCTGCTTCTAGTTAAAACATAACTTTTATGAAGTGGTGATGAATGGTAAAACACGTATTTTAAAATTCATAAGTGTCATTCTGACGTAAGTGAATAAATGACTTTTTGATTGTTTAAAACGCACCGGGAGCTGTATATTTTATTTTATAGAATTAACATACCCAAATGTGAACCAGCAATGTTTTAAGAATTCATTTAAAAATAATATTTTTTTTAGCGTAACATAATGTTTGCTCACTGGCGTGTAAATAATATTATTTCGTGGTCAGCGGCGATTGGACGCTTGACCCAAATTTAACAAAATGTATTTTCAAATATCTACTATAATTTGATAGCGATATATATTATTTGAACTGAATTTTGAGTTGATGTTTTGTGGTTTTTATTTGATGAATATCTAATGAGCTGGCGTTTAAAAAATACGTGTTTTTAAATACATATTCATATCGAATAGGCTCGGGTTTAAATGAAGAACATTTATAAATATTTTTAAGGTTGGCAAATCTGAATTTTATTATTCTATTTAATTCCTCCTTTCCTAATAACTCCTTTGCACAGGATGCCGGCTAGATTATGGGCACCACAACGGCGCCTATTTCTGCCGTGAAGCAGTAATGTGTAAGCATTACTGTGTTTCGGTCTGAAGGGCGCCGTAGCTAGTGAAATTACTGGGCAAATGCGCCATATCATCTTATGTCTCAAGGTGACGAGCGCGATTGTAGCGCCGCTCAGAATTTTTGGGGTTTTTCACGAATCCTGAGCGGCACTATACTGTAATGGGCAGGTCGTATCAATTACCATCAGCTGAATGTCCTCCTCATCTCGTCCCTTATTTTCATAAAAAAAAAGAGTAGAAGCATTATACAGTTATGTTTGCTCCTGATGTTAACATTAATATGGTTATGACAGATTCTAGCAAATTCACTTATGCTCCACAAGGTTGGTTATGTAATGTACACAATTTCCTGCAAAAATGCGCAATAATTTATCGTCAGTAATTCTTGTGTTTCGCACATGTTTCAAGAATCCGGAGCGGCACTGTATTGTAAAGGTCGGAGCGCATAACTTATAACTTACTTATATCTAGATAGAGCATCTTGCTGTCAGGCAACGCATGAAAACAGGCCAGGCTTATTACTTTAGTGTGCATGACAACTACGTCTTACATTCGCGATATGTATGTCATTTTGTTTTAATGTGCGTGCGTATTCTGAAAATAGAGGCTAAGAATTCACTGCAATTTTTTTTTTGACTTTCTATATATACCTATAAATTATTTAAGCTTATGAACATCTTATTACTATTATTATTATTTGGTGAGGGTGGCTATTTGGCTAGTCCTAATGAGTCCTAGTAACACCACGTCCAGAATTGAACTATTGTGTTCGCCACTCATATAGCTCGTCGTCAAGCCCTACCGTACTTACGAACCGCAGTATGTTCTTGACGCAAGTATTACAAACAGCATCTGGGAGTAGGGTATAGTCACCAAGGATGGTGTTACGCATTAATGGGCCGCAATTGCAGAGAAGATGAAGCGGCGTTTCATCGGCCTCAAGGCAAAATCTGCAAATTCTTTCGTTTTTAATTCCAACTATCCTGAGGTGTTTATTTAGGCGACAGTGCCCAGTTAGCATCCTGTTGAGTTTGCATAGGTTTTTCTTGCACAATTCAAATTAATATATTTTTATTCAAAATAGGATGTGAAATCACTTATTGAAAGACAAAAACTACCACCCATTCCAAAATTAATGCCTCAGGCCTAAGGAGAATGGGCGCAACAAACTCAGCGGGCTTTTTTTTATCAAAAATATGTTTTACAATTAAAGTAGCATTTACAAAGTAACAACGTAACATTGTACAATTAAACTTATTATTTAATAGCCTGAGGGCGGTCGCTCCAATCCCAATATCATTAAGAAAGTCATATGTTATAGTAACCTTTACCACACAAACGTTTTTTAACAATTCATTTGAATAACGTAATACTTTTGCTTTAAACATTTTCTGGGATCCTGTTGTAAAAGCATACATCGCCCGGGCGATATATAATGATAGGGCTTCATTCTGGTTTCTGTTATATATAAACCGTTTGCTGTGTATAGTAACTTTTTCTCATAAAAAATATATTTATATCCTGCCGCTTACTTTATGGTAACATTACACATCTTTTAAAATACATGTTAAATACCACAAATGTATCAAAATGTACTCAGTAACAACGTAACGAGAATACCTCTCGATGATATAAACCACAGCTCGTGAAACTTTTTATCGTTGTCATAACATTTGTTTCCGGGGAATGTTGGCTCAGATGTAACGTTGAAACAGTAGATTTACAAGCATTTCTTATTTGAATAATTCCAACTGCGCGAAACTACGGCATTCAAATTAACTAGATGTGTCAAATTTGTTTGCACTGTCACTGAATCAAACTCGCTGTTCTGTTTTTAATTTTTGTTTTGAATTTATTCAAACAAATCTTTAATCTATATTAACAACTAGCTGACCCGACAGACGTTGTTCTGTTCATAATAAAAAAAACTCTTGCGGATGGAATTTTGGAAAATCCGTTCTTAGTTGACCTCTACTCGGTGAAAAGAATATTTCTACCAAATTTCAAGTCTTCAGCTCTAATGGTTCCAGATCGTGATGAGTGACTATATACGTGGAAATCTCTTATACATATATAGATAAGTACGATTACATTAAAAAAATATTTTTTTCAATTTGCGTCAACACTCTGGCTCCTTCTTATGTCCAAGTTACGTCAGTTGGTGATGGGGCTGCTGCTTCGACTGCCGAAGACAGCAAACGTCGCAAATATTTTGATCTCAGTGAGTCAGGCCCGTGGGATCCAGAGTTGCGGAGAATATACAAAGTACTATAGAGTATCTACTCGCCTCAATAGAGATACTGAAGCCCAAACGTTGGCAGCTATTTCAGTCATTGGATCAGCCTAGCTATCCAATGCAGAAATTCAACGCAGTCGAGCAGGACGGCCAGCTGATGGTAATTGATACGCCCTGCCCATTACAATGCAGTGCCGCTCAGGATTCTTGAAAAATCCAAAATTCTTCACTTGCTCGTCACCTTGAAACATAAGATGTTAAGTCTCATTGGTCTCTCAGTAATTTCGCTACCTACGGCGCTCTTCAGACCGAAACACAATAATGCTTACACATTACTGCTTCACGGCAGAAATGGGTACCGTTGTAGTACCCATAATTTAGCCGGCTTCCTGCTAACTAACAGACTTCTCCGTTATGGTAGTTTTAATTTAATGTAGACGAAGTTCAAAGAAATCATGCCAGAGAGAAGAACATCACAATAACAAAGAATAAGCAAGATAGAAACGGAGAATCTATGATCATTGTAACCGATTGAGATTGACAAGTCGTACAAAGTCAGCAATGCTTGTCATTAGTTCCTTAGTTTTTTTTTATTATTACTAGCTAACGCACTCACTGACGAATCAATTTTGGTCACCTATTATAGGTCTCTCAGGATTCAAATTCCTCATTGATTGCATCATCAGAACCGTTTGATGTTACATAATAAGATAATGTCTGGTGGTGAGTTTCAGCTGTTGGTATTACCGCGAATAAAATCTATTTGTTTTATAAATTTCTTCGATGTTCACAAACACACAAAACTTCCTCCTTTCCGAAGTCCTGTGAGGGTCCTTTCCAAAATTGGGAAGTTAGTCTAGGGAAATTACTGGGTAAATGAGATTTAACATCTTATGTCTCAAGGAGACGAGCGCAATTGTAGTGTCACTCAGAATTGGTTTTTCAAGAATCTAGAGAGGCACTGCGTTGTTATAGGCAAAGCGTATCAATTACTATCAGCTTAACGTCCTCCTCGTCTCGTCCCTTATTTTCATATAAAAAAGGGCCATTTAAACTGTTTTAATTAAAAGATATAATAAATTATCCTATTATAACTGGAACACAAACCTAATATAATCCTTACAAAACTCACATACACTTCCGCGAAATTTTGGAAGCCCATAAAATACCCGAGATAGGGGATTCACCGATTTCTGCGTCATTTGTCGTCGACACGGTATTCAGAAGCCATCTCGCTGATGTATAGAGCCGTAGCAGCTCAGGGTTACCGTAAGTGAATATATTTTTTCAATTTGCCGCTCGGCTTTGTCACGCTCAGAGAAATTGCCTCAGGCACCTTTTCTTTGACAACTCTACTCTGTTTGTGAGAGATATTAAACATGAATACTGAAGTAGACATGGAGTGGTCATTAGCTAACCTTTATTTTTGAATAGTGTTGTTGGTTCTAGAATTAGTAAATTGGTAAGTTGATTGATATCTACGAAGGGGCAAGGTCGTTCATTTAGTCAGGATCTTCGTGGTTGTCGATTGTTGTGGTCGTTGATCACGACAGCAAGTAAAACACAGTCTTATAAACACACGATCACACTTCATCTTAATCAATTTTTATGTAATAAGGACTTGGAGGACCCGGCATGCGTGTGTGACACAACCGTCTCGCTCTCTAGTTCTAACCGGACTGACTTCTCGACGCTCGCCTTGCGCCCGCTCTCGACCGCACTCGCACCGCTCGCCGATTACACCCGAGCTAAGACGAATTACGAATCATATTCGTACTCGTTTATTGTGCTCGACGTTCTTGACTACGACATGTATATAATTAGAAGTGTTGTATATTCACGTATAAAGTCATGTTTGCGGTTTTGTCTTGGTGTGGGTCCTTCGCTTCCTTAAATTATGGTCGTAAGAGTGCTACTTAAAGTGGTGCACTATCACCGAGAACTTTTTCTCATGTTGTTAAACTTAATGCGAGTAATAAATTCTACATCATTTTATTCATTTTAGCTATATGTAATGTTATTAATTGATTTGTAAATATCATTTTCTTTATTCATAAAGTTTTATATTTCAGACCAATCAATAATTATTCTTGGATTATGAACGTCACTTTGATTTATATTACATCATATTGTGTGCGTGTATTTAGAAGCTTGGTTTTTTACAACTTCTTATCCCAACTATAAATACCGATAATATTGGGCGGCAGTGATCACCTACAGTTGATCCCGCTTATCTTTATAATTATTCAATAAATAAAGCGAAAACATTTCCCTAAAAAGCATAAATACATAAATAGCCAACCACCCAAGCCGTCAGTCGGTTACCATTGTATGATTTTGCAATTTGAACTATTTGGCTTCATGTTCTATGAAAATATATATATTTCAACTCGCGGAAAGCCACGTGACTTGAAAAGAACGGTTGGTTGCATAACACAAAATTTGTTCAATCGCTTGTTTGAAACTTTTATGAATGAAAAATTTTCCTTGAATTTTCGCTTTATTTTTAAACGCACATTCATACGGCTTCTAGTTAGCTTCGTTTATACGGATACCTTCGTCTCTAACGAGTTAAGGACTGAGTTTTATGTAGAAACCATTGAGCTGGAATATCTGATGTTTATTTTTCAGACATCTACTCAGTGATGTGAATGATGGTGTGTGTTGGTGCTGCGATTGATCCAATCACAGCGTAGCCATTGATTGCTTCAGTTGATTCAATCATCAGTGTATATGTGCGTCTGATA
Source organism: Leptidea sinapis (assembly GCF_905404315.1). Taxonomy (NCBI): domain Eukaryota; kingdom Metazoa; phylum Arthropoda; class Insecta; order Lepidoptera; family Pieridae; genus Leptidea; species Leptidea sinapis. The sequence goes on along the minus strand of NC_066312.1, from coordinate 30,569,227 downwards.
TCGCAATAATAAAAATCACACCCAATATGCATGTAACTTATATTTAGTTCACATATTTTTTTTTATCTTTATTATTATTTGTTTTACCTTAAATAGGTTTTTCTTATTTAATTTCTGCTGAATAATTAATATTAAATAAATAAAAGTGCAATAAAAACGTATGATTTTTTAAATGTCGAAACGCAATGCTATTGGTTGAAGCGCAGTGTGACGTCAAAGTCTAGATAAACATAAACACTGGTATGGTTCCTAGATTTCGGTGGTTAGTTTATATTACATTTTATGTCGGTGTTATATTCTTTAATGATCTGTATAATTATTATTTACAATGACTGAAAGTGGATTTGTTAAAGGGCAATCAGATAATCTTCCAAAAATAGACGCGCTTATGATGCTATGTATTTGATGACTCGTTTTTTTGTGTTTCAAACCCAGATTTTATTTCTGCTTAATTTGAAAGAGTGTAAGCGCGAAAATGCGATAATATATTTAACGTTAGTGTTATTTCAATATTTTCTCACATTAATTTGTGAAACTAAACATAATCTGTAAATGCAGAAAATATAATTTAATTGTAATTACTATATCAATTGTTTTTTTTTTGTTATTAAAGATCTCAACGAGAGTCATATGATAATTATATTAATTTTGAGATTCTGTTTTAAGTTTAGATTTATTAGTAATAAACAATAAGATTATAAACTAAATAAAAAATTACATATTCATTAAACTCACTTTAAATGGTACCTTTAAAATATTATATTATATCATAACAATATAAGCAAGTTGTTAGAGATACTTCATCTCTTCTCATTGATTTTCTTGTATGAAAGAGAGGACAAAGGAACGTACGGGTTGAAGGTAATCATGTCGTATCGTCCTGGAAACACCGCACAAGGATGCTCATTTCACAGTTTTGTTCTATGTGGAAGAAAGAAGAAAACCGCACTGTAGAGGAACGTCACACGAATGTGCCACAATCAAACAGCTCTTCGCAACACTCCCCGTGATAAATGCGGTAGAAAAGACACAATGAAGCGACGTCCAACGCAACGCCAAGTTATCTAGCGGTTCACAGAGCTCTTCGTCTCCGACAATTCGAGCAGCTCTGCGTAGCACGTCAAATGGTTACTGTTTACACGACTTTTTTTGCACAGTTGAGTCTCTTGGGACTAGAAAAATACTTTATTTAGTGCACTTTTGGAAGTATTTTTGGCACCAGTAACTTTTAAGTTTTTGCTTTGCGTTAATACACAAATTATCTTGCCCCAAGTTAAGCATATATAGCCTGTGTTATGTGTTACAAGACAACGATATATTTAATACAATATACTTACTTAAACATACATAAATTCATATAAACATACATATATACATTTATACATCCATGACTCGGAAACAAACATCCATATTCATCATATAAATGCTTGCACCTACCGGGATTCGAACCCGGGACCTTAGTAAGTAAGATCGCTAACCACTCGGCTATACAGGTCGTCAATTATTTATAAATCACAAAATGTAATTAAATTTAATACATTTCACGAGAATTGTTACAAATTTGCTTACAAGTGCTGACCCGGCAATACCCCGTGCCCGCTCATTGTATGAATTATCATAATATGTAATGAAATGTCATTGACTGAATTAGTTGTATTGCCAATTATTAGGCTTTTCTAGGTAAAAAAAATGAGTTCCAGATAAGTACTCACCAACATATCATATACTATAACGTTCTCCGAAACACGTTGCATCTAATGGTATAAGAATTATTCCGATCAGTTCAGTAGTTTTTGCAGTATAACCGAAGGAAAAAAACAGCCATACATTTATTACTACACATTCGTATGATACACTCTAACGTCACAGAAACTCCGCGCAAAATGGCGCGTTTGAATAACCGAAATATATTACCGAAAAAAAAAAAAAAATCTTAATTGAATAAGAATGTTTTTATCTATAATTTGTTGTGTTTGATAACTTTTAGGACGTAAAAAATCATATCTAAGTATTTATAAAAATCATGCATGGATATATGCACTATTTTTAAAAATTGCCTTCACATGTTATATGAAATCAATGCGTATTGAAATTTTGCGTAAATTTTGTTCTAAATTTAAAACGGATCTTGATCAAATGTTTATAAATAGATAATATTATGTAGTAGAAACTCTTTAACGAATTGAGTTGATGAGTTGATAGAAATCTTTTGAAGATTTTATTTATTTGATACATTAAAAAAATTTCATCTTAAATTTTGTCAGATTATATTTTTTATAGCACATCCTAATGACGCCCACTCTTCGCTATGACTCACATATATAATTGTACTATATCTACAGTTAATATATACAATTACAAATTTCAAGGTCTTCTCGAAAAAAATCGGATATTTTACTCTCTTAAAATCTAAACGGAAAAAGCGCGGTGTCATTAGGAGGCCTTAACTTTCAAAAAATATAAGTACTTTATTTATATTTAGTGTATAAAATTTAAGTTTAACTGTAAACTGATCTTTAAATAAAGTGGCTTTATTATTAATATTATTACCTGTTATTTTGTTTACTATTATTTTCACATTCAATATATGCCAATGATCCTTTCGCCAGCAAGCAAAATATTGCAACAAAACCTACATTACGATAATGTCATGAAAAAACAAAACACAAAGGCATGACTTATGGTTACAAAGAGCATATTGGCGTAAATAATAACACAATAGAACAGGTAGACGAATATCTCTATCTCAGTCAAGTATTTGCCAAAAGACTCAACTTCAAAAGAAATAGATAGAAGCTTATAGAATGCATGGATATAATACTAGAGTAAAAATAATTATGAAAACAGAAGAATAAAATGACTTATTAACGAAAACTATTTGATACCTGCCCAATTATTTTGCTAATCCTTAAATATACTTACTACAATTATATACACGAGGGTGTTTTATATCATGTTGAATTCTGAACCTCCGCGTTTTTGATGATAAAGAACAAATTTATTCCTCTCTGTTTCATATGGTTCTGTTGAATGTACGGAATCACGGTTCTGTACTTACTACGACAAAGAGGAAATAATTAGGAAAAAGACAAAGAATGATTTACTTTTTTTATAAAGTGACTGCAGAGACTGAAGATCATTTAGGCGTATATATTTGGTAATTGAAAGAGACAGTAACACAATATTCTATTATTAAATTAATAAAATATTCGCAAACGTAGTTAACTCTTATGTTTGGAACGAGTCCAGAATGTACATTTCCTTATTAATACAGATAACATTCTAATACGATGGAGCTAATGTAATTTTGAAATAAATCAAGTTGTATTTAGTTAACATTGAGTCGGAGACATAGACAAATATAGCTCAATGTTATTTATTGCAAGAATTAATATAAAATCAATTATTTTAAGGACTTGGACGATTTAAATAAAAAAAAAAATGAGCAACGGATAGGAACAATGAGTCTAGGAAGATCTAACTCGCATAGAATTTTTAAACTGTATCGGAGTTCTACAAAAGTATTCGCTTTGTGAAGTAAGCTATACGATTGATGAATTCAAAAGTTATAATCATGATATTAATAATTAAGCCTCTTGTTTCTGCCTTGACATCCGTACGTATGCATCTTTGAACAAAGACCTCCCCCAACTGACACCATTTCTCTCTGTCACTGGCCTATCTTGACTATGCTGTGGCCTTAATTATACTAAACCTTTCTGTCTGCCTTCGTCGCTTCCGATTGCTACATGTACCATGCTAGAACATCATAATTTTTCACTATTTTTCGTGTCTTCTGATTGTATGTCCTGTCCAGTATCACTTTAATTTTTCTTTTAGTTACAGTGACGTCTTTCGTTTTAGTTTGTTTCTTTATTGTTGTTGCCAATCTGATTCGTTCTGGCAATTTTGTCTTCATCACACTTCTTTCCATCGTTTTACAGAGCTTTGACATGTTGCAAGATTTTTGTTGTAGCCTTAGTAGTTGTCCAGGTATTTGTAATTGTATTTAAGGATGGGCAATTCGCAAGTTTCAAATAGTTTTCGTAAATTAGTCATTTTTATTCTTCTGTTTTCATAATTCTTTAAACTCCAGTATTATATCCATGCCTTCTATAAGCGTCTATCTATTTCTTTTGAAGATGAGTCTTTTGGCGAGATATATTTTTTTAAGGAATAAGGAGGAGAAACGAGCGTACGGGTCACCTGGTGTTAAGTGATCACCGCCGCCCAAATTCTCTTGCAACACCAGATTAATCACAGGAGCGTTGCCGGCCGTTAAGGAAGGTGAACGCGCTCTTTTTAAAGGTACCCATGTCATATCGTCCTGGAAACACCGCACAAGGAAGTTCATTCCACAGCTTTGTAGTACATGGAGGAAAGCTCCTTGAAAACCGCACTGTGGAGGACTGCCACACATCCAGATGGTGGGGATGATATCCTAACTTGTGGCGTCTCGTATTAAGGTGGAATTCGGCGGCAGGAATCAGGTTAAACAGCTCTTTGGAACACTCTTGACACAACACTCTTGAATACTTGACTAAGATAAAGATATTCATCTACCTGTTCTATTGTGTTATTATTTACGCCAAAAGGTTCTTTATTACCATTAGTCATGCCGACGTTTTTTGTTTTTTCATGACATCAAAGCATGGGCCTATTTCTAATGATAACGTTTTTATTTCTACTTTTAGATATATTTTAAGATATTTAAATATCGGATATTTTTCGAGAACACCTTAAAATTTGTAATGGTATATATTAACTGTAGATAAAGTACAATGTGGCTTGTATATGTGATTCATAGCGTGGGCGGCATTAGCAAGTGCTAAAAAAATAATCTCACAAGTATCAAATAAATAAAATCTTCCTTCCATCAACTCATCAACTCAATTCGTTAAAAAGTTGCAACTACATAATAATATAATCTATTTATAAACATTCGATCCGTTTTAGATTTACAACAAAATTTACGCAAAATTTTAATACCCATTGATTTCTATTTTCAAATCATTATAACAGCTTATTATATAACATACTAGCTGACCCGGCAAACGTTGTTTTGCCATATAAAGTATAATTCACGCGATAGTTTTATAAAATATTGCCTATATTATAGCCTGTACATCATTTTGTTCTATTGTCAATAGTTTTTGCAGCGCACGCAAAAATAGGTTTTCGATTTTACACATTGTGTTACAAAATAGCAATTTTATTACGGATCCCTAATTTTGAAAAAAAAAACATAGCATATAGCTAGATAAATGGACTACCCAACACTGAATGAATCATTCAAATCGGACCAGTAGTACAAGAGATTAGCGCGTTCAAACAAACAAATAAACAAACAAACACTACAGCTTTATAATATTAGTATAGATCAAGGCAATTGTGTGTGATTGTTATTATTGCGAATATCAGCGATAACAGACGCACATATACACTGATGATTGAATCAACTGAAGCAATCAAAAGCTACGCTGTGATTGACTCAATCGCAGCACCAACACACACCATCATTCACATCAATGAGTAGATGTCTGAACAATAAACATCAGATATTCTAGGTATACATATAGCTTCACTTTGATTATGCTAAGTGAATCTCTCTTGTTGAAATTAATTTACAATTCAGATCACACACAGTCACAGCAATATATTTAATTGACACATTGAGACTACAATATCTTACCAGAGACTGCCGATAGAAGTGAAAACTTACAACTTTTAGTATTATAATATGAAATTTGATAACGTTTAAAAATAATTATTAATATCAATTTATTTTTAAAACCTGTTTTCAATAATATATTATACAACCAAAACCCTATTTCAACAATCACAGTATTTATACTTTGAACTTTTTACTAATTCCATTAAATTTCACTTATATAAGATATACACAGCACTAAACTTGCACAATACGTCAGTTGTATAGCTACAGATATACTGCTATAAGCATTTCGGTGACGCGAACTCACGAGATCTCACCCATCCAGTGGCTAACTACATATATTAATTCATTTATATATCTTTTTAAATATTTATGTATCGCGTGCCAGTCATGAACACGTCGGTGACGCAAATCCATATGATTTTCCTCTACCAAAAAGTGCCCAATGCGGCTAAAGAAGTTTTCACATCAGAAATTACACCTTCTTCCAATGAAATTCTACATTAAGTGCATATATATTTAAAAAAAATTTGGTAAATTGTGCCTTGCCTTAAGAATACCATAGAAATATATTTATTTATTATTGGAAGTAACAAAACAAAACATATAGCAACAACATTTGGTAAATGTCATTAGGCTACATCGAAAACGGGCTTTGATATGGAAAGAAGAACTCATAAGAAACTTCGAGTCCACCAGGCAAAAACCATGCATAAATGTCCTTTATATTGTAATCTAAGTACTATACTATAGTCTTAAGCCTTATTTGTCAACGAAGCCATCCTAGTGTACTGTCTGGTATTTTATTGTAAATTTGAATACCTATGAAGGAGCCCTTAACATTAGCTAACCTATAACAGGCTTAGTACAGTTTATTCTTTCTTCGTGAATTGAATGAATCCAAATCACAATTTTTCTTGAATTAAGTAGTGTTTTTTTCTATCATACATTATATTCATATATAAGTATTGTGAGGGATCATGTTAAACGTATTTTTTTTAAGTTAAGATGCTAGTTATCTTAAGTGTTCATTCCGTATTTTGTTAGTGAACGTGCAGTGTGAAAGCACCGCCTGTGCTTTCCCGGGGCATAGAATAAAGAAGTCCCAGGCCCTTCTTTGCACAGGATGCCGGCTAGGTTATCGGTACCACAACGGCGCCTTTTACTGCGGCGAAGCAGTAATGTGTAAGCATTAAGATTTTAAGGGCGTCGTAGCTAGTGACATTAATGGGCTACTGAGACTTGACATGTTATGTCTCAAGGTGATGAGTGCAATTGTGGCGCCGCACAGAATTTTTAGGTTTTATCAAAAATCCTGAGCGGCACTGTTTTGTAATAGGCAATGCGTATCAATTACCACCAATTACGCATTCTCCCTCGAAGAATCAGCTTCCGCTGATCTTTCGAATAATAGGGTCAGGAACGTAAATCCCCGCTGAGATCAATTAGATATATATTCGCGACCTCGACACATCATCATCAGGAGCTATTGACTCGTCGAATCTAGTTTTTGAGTTCGGAACACACACCATAAACATGAGAGTTTTTGCGATGGTCTTGTTAATATCTATGTTAAAATAATTTTGTTTAATAAATTAACAAATAGAAAAGAGGCATTACGAAAGGATTAAGTTTTTTCCTCGGTTGGTTTGTTACCTTGGATTAACTCAAATAACGAGACAAAAATCTAAGAAAGAATTTTTATTTATATTTTCTTCTCCCTTCGTTTTATATATTTTCTGTCGCACCTGAAATTGCTCTGATCTGCTCAAGGAAACGTGAAAATTCTACTTTAGAAAACGCATAAACAGATAAAAAAATGACAATTTCAGACATCATTATTATTTTAATAAGTTATTTATAACTGGGAATTAATGCAATTATCTATTTTCCAAACATATTCTTATTTGTCAAAGTTAATCCCTCGTAGTAAACTTATCTTAATTCAGTGTGATAGTACCTTAACATCTACGGTCATCAGCACTTCAAAGCGAAAACAGTGATAAATCTCTATGAAATACCAATACACTGGCAAAACTAAATACGAGTGTTAGTAATGCTTGATAACTAAAAGCTTTTGTGTACGTCAATGCAAAGCCATAATTTAGATATGAAGCCTTGATAGTACTAAAATATGTACACTAATTTAATACTGAAACATATATATAAATACATATATAGAACAATAACTAACAGCTATGGCAAAGATAGATCGCTAGGCTTTACAGATTCTGAAAACCAAATAATTTATAGGTTCTATATGTCTTTATGAGTATATAAATTTATAAGTACAAAGGCAAGAAATAATATTAGAAACGGTATTAGCTATGGCAAATATATATTGCTAGGTTTGGCAGATTCTAAGAAAATAATATATTATACCTCCTACAAGTCCTTACTAGTAAATATAAAAATAAACTTTATAATTAACTAGCGGACCCAACATACGTTGTTCTGTACTTAATAAATAAAGTATAGTCATGAATTTGTCAATAATATTTCATAACATAAACAATTATTTAGTGAAATATGCTTCCTGTTGTTACTTTAAGGTTAATTATCAAACCGTGCGTCAATAAATTCTCTCATAGAAAATATGTCCTTAAAACTAAGATTGGAATTTAAAATAATCATGGCTCCCAAATCAAAATAAAAACTAAACTCCACTCTATGAAGTAATCCCCATTAAAATCCGTTCATTAGCTTAAGAGTTCACTGGTAACAAATATCAGGGAGCTGGATTTATTTTTATTAAAATTTATACGAACGATAACACGATCTTTGCAAAGATAAATTGCTAGACGTAGCAGGTTCTTAGAAAATGATAATATACGTCCTAAGTCTTTATGATAATAATGATTTATTAGAATATACAAAGGTAAAAGTGTGGGAAAATTATAAAAAAGAACTCATAGTTAACAATTTTTTAAATTATTCTTTATAATTAGAAACTTAAAACCTTACATTTGTCCGTGAGTATGTTTGAATTAGATTTAAATACAAATTTTTTCGATCCAAGTCCGTTACGACTTCGAATACGATCTAACGAGAAATGTATTTTGTATTATTGTCCTTCCTTTTTTTTACTCCTGAATTTCGTCAGTTTTAGAGAAGTATTGTTAGCTTAACCAAACTCGTATTAGGAAATAATAAAATGATAATTCCTCTAGTGTTACAAGAGAACGTGGGCGGCGGTAATAACTTAATATCAGGTCCCCTTAAGCTCGTTTGTCCTTTCTTTCATAAAAAAAAGTTGACGAAAGAAGAAGAAAAAAATTGAAGCGACGGAAAGTTTCACTTTAAATATCTCAATAATCAGTTGATGGTCAAATAATAATAGTAAACTTGCCTCGGAACTCCATCGACTAGGATCCGTAAAATTGCTGAATCTTTTAATGTGGACTGTATTATATTTTATAATTAACTCTCAAATTATATTAAAATATTACCAATTAAAAATTTTAAATGTATCGTAAAGAATAAATTAACATGGCCATTATAATGTGAATGATTATTTCAATGATAATAGTTGGGATTAATGTTTCTAAAATTATTGCTATTGAATATTGTTATACTTATTTGAATGCTACTTCATCCTGACTTACACTTAATAAGAACTTATTAACTATTAATATTATTATGTTTTTAATATAAATATAATTAATTAACTAACAATTTTAATTTGAATTTAAAATTTCAACAAAAAAAATAATGATCCCCACAATATTTCCTTTATTTTGTAATATTGTGACCCCTGCTTCATGGAGCTTTCATTTCCGACAGAGGTTGCATGGGTAGGCTTTACGTTCCGTGACTTGAGTAATAATGAACAAAAATTTTATACTTAAAGTCATTTTAAGTATACTCCACTTACCTTACTAAATTGGAGAATTAGATGCTTTAGACTTTTAGAGAGAGCTTGGTCTGGTGCTAATACGGTTTTTAAAAATTGTGTAAAATTTAGTTTTTCAATCGACGGCAAATAAATAAAATTCGTTTAGGTCATATAAATATTTGTAATGAACATTTAACATTTACTTCCATTTTGGAAAATGGGTGAGTTTCAATGAGAAGACATGGAAAGAAACTCATAACCACTCTTTTATGTTTATATTTACAGCTTCATCATTTTAGATATTACTAGCTGTCCCAGCAAACGTTGTATTGCCGATATTAAAATCGCGATACAAAAGTAACTGTTGATCGTAGATGGGTGAAAATTTGCAGTTGTATGTATTTTTTAATGCTGGCTCATAATCAAACATTAAAAAAAATATCAAAAAAAATTAAAAAGAAATTCTTGTGAACCACACTTAATATTTAGGGGGATGGAAAATAGATGTTGTCCGATTTTCAGACCTACCCAATATGCACTCAATATTTAATGAGAATCGGTCAAGCCGTTTCGGAGGAGTTCAAAGTTTAACACCATGACACGAGAATTTTATATATTAGATTTTAATTAAAGTCTATGCGAATTAATTAAACACTATTGAAACAAAGCATTATGTGCTCTATGGACGGAAAAATGATAGCATTGAACACATAATTCTGGGCATTGATCGCCAAAAATTCAAACACTGCAATGCATGCTGGTTTAATCGCATTTGACTACGGTCTGAGCTGATACTGGAGTGCACCAAATCAGAGACAAGAGCTTTAATCTCCGCTTTTTAGAATGTGAGCCGGGTTCATGAAAGCCAATTTGCCTTTGCCTTCCAGATGATCTCAGAAATGGCCATTTTGAGATCAAGTATTCCGACACTAAGCGATTCATTAACGGAAATATTGTCAAAGAGCACTGACGCAACAATTGACTATTTAGTCGCAATTTGGATTAATTTTATTATAGTATATAATATTGACATCATCATCACCCGGAAGACGTGCACTGCTGGACATAGGCATCCTCCAAAGATTTTCACGACGATCGGGCCTGCGCTGCCCTCATCCAACGTATTCTGGCGATCTTGACCAGATCGTCGGTCCATCTTGTGGGGGGCCTACCAACACTGCGTTTTCCGGTACGTGGTCGCCATTCTAGGACTTTACTGCCCCAACGGCCATCTGTTCGTCGAACACACACATATTGGCACACTTTTACATAAATTATCTTCCCCAAATTAGGCAAAGCCTTTACTATAGGAACAAGACAACGATATATTTAATAAAATATAGTTACTTAAACATACATATCTACATTTAAACATCCATGACTCGAAAACATACCTCCATTTTCATAATATAAATGCTTGCACCTACTGGGATTCGAATTCGGGACCACTAGCTCAGTAAGCAGGATTCACATATAGCCCAGTGATTAGTGAGATATAATATAAATATGTCATATTTCTTTCTCTACGGCGCCTTATTCTGCCGTGAAGCAGTAATGTATGCTATTGAAATGACTGGACAAATGAGACTTAACACCTTCTGTCTCAAGGTGACGAGCGCAATTGTAGTGCCGCTCAGAATTTTTGGGTTTTTTCAAAAATCCTGAGCGGCACTCCATTGTAATGGGTAGGGCGTATCAATAACCATCAGCTGAACGTCCTACTCGTCTCGTCCCTTATTTTCATTAAAAAAAAATAGAGCGAAAGCGCTCTAACCCACTCGATCGAACTAAAACAACTAATTGAAACATTATAATATAATAACTATTCGTATTCGAATAAATTACTGTGTTGCGTGAATTTTCAAGATTAAATCAGTGTCGAGAAAATTAAGGTGCGGTTCTTTATCGTAAATAATTGATTTTCTCATTACGTCGTCAAACGAATTGGCTTCAAAGGGAATTGTTTATAATTCAAATTACAAAAGCTTAGGCGCTTTCTTGTATACATTCATAAGACCTATTCATAATAGTTTTTAATTAAAATTAGTACAGTAGAGTGCTTTGTCACTTTTGCATCATATTGTCATGTATTTGGCAGTGAAGTAATTGCTTTAATATTTTGGAGTGAAACAATTTTAAGGCATAATTTATGTGTTAATAATAATTTAGCATCTTACACTGGAATATTTATTTATTTATTTAATGGATCACCAACATAAGAAATAGCAGTTACAGTTTAAATAATTACATTGCATTAAATTATAAAATTTAACTTTTTCTACAATTAAAGGTAATCTTTTGTTATAAAAATTATTAGTAAGGAAAAATCTAGAAAAATATTGATTAAAATTAGTAAATTACGAGCTATTTATATTAAATTATATATTATTATATATTCCAACCAATTAATTATATAAGACTACCTAAGTATTACATTCTGAGGCTGTAGATAGGTCACACTTAATGAGCTTTAATTTAAAGTTGTTAAGACTATCAAAATTAATGTCAATATTTTGACTTTTCTTTGTAAAGTCATTATAGCGACGAGTAATGCTTACCACATGTGAATCACGTCCTAGATTGGTTTTACAGAAACTTGGCTCAAACAAATCACATAGATGTCGTGGTATTCTGACAGGAAATTTAAATTTTAGTAACAGAGCTGGACAATCAATGCCGCCGTTTATTAACCTATGGAGAAAAAACATGTCGAGATGAGATCGTCGCGAGGATAGCTGCTGTAATTGAAAGTGCTTCAGTTTGTCAGCATATGTCCTGACTGTATTTGGAGTCTTGAATCGGTACGATACACTACCAATCAACTTTTTCTGTACCCTTTCCAGTCTATCTATCTGCACTTTATAAGTCGGGTTCCAAGCTGTACTACAATACTCAAGCTTGCTCCACACGTAACAGTTATATAATTTAATTACTGTAATATCAGCTCTATATACATCATTTTCTTCAAATACAAAAGAAAATAAAAGATAATAACTGTGTAGAAACAGTTAAGAGATCGTAATTCGTAAATAAGCAGGAAATTTACTCGCAAAATCGATAACGATAATACTCCGAATATATCGCACCTACCCTACTCTAACAAATGTTCGTATTCCATATCGTTTACCGGAACAACATCGTAACCATAAACTAATATTTTGATTTTTTTACGATGTTAGAGTGAATGAATTATGCGCAAACCTTGACAAACTAAATATTATCTGTGCTATGTTGTTAAGTGTCAAAAGTCAAAACATAGTTCAGGCGCAAAGGACCATGCCAGACTCTGCACCACCAATTTGCATCATCTACACAAAATGTAAATATTCAAAAATTATGTAATGAATATAATAAGACCATTTAAAATAGAATAAATAATGCAAAACTTGCGAATAATAAAATGTAAAAAAAAATGTAACTCAAACGTTCTCGTCGACTTCCTATTTCTCAGGCTCAAAATGACTTAAATTACTCAGTAGTAACAAATCCTGTTAAATAGTAAATCATGTATAATTATTTTAATAATATTTATTTAGTATGTATATTGTATGGCAAATATTCTATACAACTTGAAACGATAATAGCAACGACAGCCTAGAAGGTACCGTTGAGATTATCGTAAAAGTGACGTTTGATTATTCGTCAAATTCGAATATTCGTCTCTGACATTTTCAACTAAGAGTAGGGTTAGGACCGATAATATCGAAAAACGTTCCGTTCGTTCAATCATCGTTTCGAAATTGAATACGATGTAGCTAAGAGTAGGATTCGACACGACTAATGCCACGATATATCGTATATCGATTTTAGGAGTAGGCCCCCAGTATTTTTTGTATTATAGCAAGCCAATCGTAATTCGTAACTCTAAGCAAATCGTAAACGTGTTGCGAAATTGAAATGGGAGAGGCCATGTCGCCCGCAAGCATGGCTCGTGGTGCAAGGCAGTGATAGAATGGAGACCATGGGATGAGAAACGCCCGAGAGGAAGACCGCAGATGCGTCGGTAAGACGATATCAAAAGACTGGCGTGAACAAAGTGGTTGGAAACTGCTCAAGACCGTAAAAGATGGCATAAACTGAAGAAAGCCTACACCTTAGAGGTTGAGAACGGCTAAAGAAGAAGAAGAAGAAGCAAGCAAATCAATAATATGAGTATTACTGTATCTAGTAGCCAGCCAATAAAATGCATCATGATCGCTTATAACATTTTATTCTATTTGAAAAGGGGTGCTCTTAGTTATTTACAGCGGTTTTATGGTAATAATATTTATTTATTTATGGAATTTAACTAGATTATTACACTTGTTCAATTGTGAAATTAAGTATACGTGGACCTCTTCTATATATTTGTTTACAATGGCGATAATGGATTAACAATCCGGTGCTGTTACTGGTAAGTGGGACCTGCCTGATCAAATACGCTTATTGTCTTACTGAATACAATACATGGCTGTAAGTAATTAGTTTTATATCTACTAAGCAATATTGGTAATATAATGTTGTTCGATGGATTTACTTCGAATACTATTTTTGTAAAATATGCTAAGAGAGATATAAATATAATTGAAAAAAAGTATAATACTTTGTCCTTTTAACGCCATTTCAAAACTAAACTAACTACTAATTTCATCAAAATCGATTCAGTGACTCAGGCGTGAAAGCGTAACAAACAATCTTACATTCATATTTATAATATTAGTAGGAATATAGTTTTGTTTGGGAAATTTATTGTACCTAATTAAAGTTACATGAAAATGAAGTCGAGGTGGAAACTTCGTGTGATAATTAAGTTCAGCATTATGTTCTATCGTTCAAGTATTTATATAATATTTTATATCTTTATATATATATTTCTTGTGTGCGTGTGTATGTCACTGAACTCCTCCTAGACGGCTGGACCGATTTTGATGAAATTTTTTGTGTGAGTTCAAGGGGATTCGAGGATGGTTTAGATTCACAATTGAACTACCTCCTAAACGGTTGGACCAATTTTGATGATATTTTTGTGTGTTCCAGTGAATTTGAGATTGGTGTGTGTCTTCAGGTGGATTCGAGAATGGTTTAGATTCACAATTAAAGTACCTTCTAAACAGCTGGACCGATTTTGATGATTTTTTTGTTTCTTTTAGTGAATTTGAGATGGGTTTAGACTTTAGATTCTCAATTCCGTCCATATAATATAATTCTCCTGCTCATGTGTATGTTAGCGAACTCCTCCTAACGGCTGGACCGATTTTTCAAATTTAAGACGTGTGTACAGGACAACGTCTGTTGGGTCCACTAGTCTATATATATAAAAATGAATTGCTGTTTGTTAGTCTCGCTAAAACTCGAGAACGGCTGGACCGATTTGGCTAATTTTGGTCTTGAATTATTTGTGGAACTCCAGGGAAGGTTTAAAAGGTGAATAAATAGAAAAATGCTGCTAAATTAAATAAAAACAACAAATTTGTTTTTCCTTTGATGTGTCAATTCATAATTTCTATGAGAGAATTTATTGACGCACGGTTTGACAGTTCTGCTGTGAAACAATTTCATTACGACAGCAGGGTGCATATTTTACGAAGTAATTTTTGATGTTATGCCATATTATTGACAAATTCATATAAGAATATTATTTTATTTATTATATACAGAACAAAGTCTGTCGGGTCAGCTAGTAATTATTATATTTTTTAATATATCAGCTATTTTAGAGCCAAATGGTACCCACCGCGATGGCAAGCGTCCTGATGGAATGACGCTGGTGGCTTAGACATGGGGAAGGATGCTGGTGTGGGACGCGACTTACGTGGACACTGGCTCCATCTCATGTCCAAGTTACGTCAGTTGAAGCTGGGGCTGCTACTTAGACTACCGAAGGCAGCAAGCGTCGCAAATATGTTGGTTTCAGTGAGTCATACATCTTTGTGTCGTTTGGTGTCGAAACACATGGCCCGTGGGGCCTAGAGGCACGGAGAATGTTCAAAGTTAGTACTTTCGCGCCTCAATAAGGCTACTGGAAACCCAAGCGCTGGCAGCTATTTTGGTCAACGCATCAGCCTAGCTTTCCAACACGGAAATGCTGCCAGTATTCTTGGTACTCTTCCACGTAGGGATAGTTTTAATTTTATGTAGTCTTCGTATTGTAAATATAGTTATAACATTTGTATTGCTAAATAATACATTTTGAATATTTATTGTCTAAGATATGAAACATATTTCCCTTCTAAAGAAACTGTATCTATCTCCAACTTGTTTTGTGTTTCGCCCGTAAAAACTGTTCACGCACAATTAATTTACCGGACCGATGATCCAACTATTTTTTTCGCTCACACTCGTTATGTGAAACGTAAATAACGTACTTGTGTATTCAACCAGAAAACCGGATGCAGCGATCGGATTTTTAGATATTGTAGAAAAGCGTGTATTTTTTGTGATGTGAGAGAATTCAACGTGTTTTTACTCACAAAATTGGAGAAATAGTCGACAAGGTTGATTGGAATGACCCAAACTGTACATATAGTATTACTTTCAAACTCAAATTCGGTCATATTATCAAGCCGACTGTTTGATGATATTTTTTATGAAAATAAGGGATGAGACGAGGAGGACGTTCAGCTGATGGTAATTGATGCGCCCTGCCCATTGCAATGTAGTGCCGGTCAGGATTCTTGAAAAACCCCAAAAATTTTGAGCGGAACTACAATTGCGCTCGTCACCTTGAGACATAAGCTACGGTGCCCTTCAGACCGAAACACAGTAATGTCTATACACTACTGTACAAATGATTTGAGTTTTCTTTAGTGTTGATTCGGCCAATATTTGTCTTAAAACAATTCGACACGTGTTTCGCCTCTACACGAGGCATCCTCATGACGTGTTGTCTCGCCAAAATCTGGCACGAGACTGAAGAAAACTCAAATCATTTGTATAATTATGGATTTCCGCAAAAAAACGCCTACTTCAATAAAAAAATTACATATTACTGCTTCACCGCATAAATAGGCGCCGTTGTGGTACCCATAATCTAGCTGGCATCCTGTGCAAAGGAGCCTCCCACTGGTACTCACGATCCGCCGCTAACAACCAACAGCTTGTATATCTCCTTATCTTTATAACAACGACTTGCGAATAATTAATAGAATTATTTAAAGAATTAAAATTTTGGGAGTAAGCTTAACTATTGTGTTAACAAAATTTATGACACTTTAAGATGTAAGATAATAAATCACATTTAAAAAAGAACAATAGTATTATTTTCTATACTAATTAAATCAATTTATTTTTGTTTTAGGTTCGCTTCGTGTGTGACTTGACGCCCATTATTTCGAACTGAGGTAAGTGAGATATATGCATACGCTATACAATATAAATTACAAGTTATATTAACTATTAATTAACAAGGTAATTAAGGCAGCTCATAACATAACTTTAAGTTTGAAATTGTTTTGCTGAAACTAAAGGATCTGTAGGAAAAACTTATAACTTTTATTGAGTTATTTATGTGCAGTGAAACTTTCTTTTGCGAAGAAACAATAAAGATATTTTTTGTATGAAAACTTGGCTAACGTGTCTTATATTGGTTGTCTAGTGTCTGTTAGTATCGAGTCACGGATTGTAGGTTCGATTCCTCCGAGAAATATTGTTAAAACATTACCCGGCTGAGTGTATACGCTGTAATTCTAATATATCGCGTGGTGGTGTTTCATAAATAAATTCCAAATCGAAACCAAAATATTAGAGCCGTAAAGTTCATATTGCTTATTTCTAACTTAGTTTTTCCATCTTTCTAGAACTCAAAAAAAAAAAATGTGTTTATGAAACCGCGATGCAAGTGAAACATATCTTTTTAACAAAATAACATTTTAATATCAGCATAAAAATTAAAAAAAATATGCATAATACTTTACTTAATTATTAAACAAAAGTATAATTTAATAACAAAGCCGATGGTAAAGGGTTGAACCACAGAATAGTTTAAAGATTTCTTTAAACTGTTCTGTGGTTTGAACCCACGCTACTAGCTTAGACTACTCCGAAAATCAATACATAAAAGTGTCACTTTAAAAAAAAAAACTTTTAAAGGCAACGCATTACAAATACAGCTGTTATAAGTAGAGGTGACACTCTATCAACAAGTTAGACAATATTTATTTCTTTGATATCTGACATAAAAGGAATTAATTATCTTTGTATTGACAACGACCTGATTTCAAACTTATGAGAATGTTCTCTTTTGCTTGCAAAATCTCTATGTAGTAATATGTCTATTTTTTATGACAGTAAGAGATTAGACGAGCAGGATGTTCAGCCTATGATAATCCTGTGGTGATGGAAATAGTACGCCCTGCCCATTAAAATGCAGTGCCACTCAGGATTCTAAAAAAATACCAAAAATTTTGAGCAGCACTGCAATTGCGCTCGTCACCTTCAGACATAAGATGTTAAGTCTCATTTGCTCAGTAATATCAATAAGCTACGTCGATCTTCACACCAAAACACAATGATAATACTTACACATTGCTGCTTCACGGCAGAAAAAGGCGCCATTGTGGTACCCATAATCTAGCAGGCATCCTATGCAAAGTAGCTTTCCACTGATAAATAAATTTAAATATTAGAACAAAATAAACAAATTCCGCCCCACTATCTATCTTGTCGGCGTAAACAAAAGCATTGTAGTCATAATCGGAACGAGATAAGGCGATAACAGAAACAGCGATGGCCTACTTATGCTTTGAGTGGAATTGTGAAGCTTTCTTCAGTGAATACGCGGGAATTCCTGTAGCTACGCGGTAAAGTCAACACCTTATATTATATTATAGGGATCTTTACAATTATTATATCATTATAGGGATATTTACAACTAAGTTATTATTACTACGCGATATATATTTGTAAGTAAACATAATTGAATCATTAAACATTCCACGCTTTGTTTTTTGAATCCTATTCAATTTAAATTATAAAACATCCTAATTCTTTAGTTATTTTCATGTTATTATGTCCTATGGTATTGGTCTAGGGCAATGCAGCCGATAAATACCTACCATCTTTGTACTGCAGATGAGAGCTATTCATTCATTCATTCAAGAGAGAGAATCATTCTAACTGTTGCCTCTCAATATGTTCTTGATAATATAATGTATGTTCATAGGTACATAAGTGAATTTGCCATAAACTGTCGTAACTATAATGCTAACACCAGGAACAGACATAAACTTATTATGCCTGTGGAATGAGCTTCGTTGTACTGTGTTTCCATGACGATACAACGCTCCTGTGATTCCTCTGGTGTTGCAGGAGAGTATGGGCGGCGGTGATCACTTAACATCAGGTGACTCGTACGCTCGTTTGTCCTCCTCTTCCAACAAGCACTAGTTTATGTGATGAATAAAAATCTTATCCGTATAAACAACGTAGACTGAATGACGTCATCGTATGAAACTGGATTAAAGCCGTTTACTTTTTCAGTAAAACAGATTTAGCGAGTGTAAACTTTGGTATATGACGTCATTCCATAATGTTGTAAAAGTTTTTTCATGCAAAGCGCTTATGCTTAAGCTCTACCAAGTGTATTAAATGGATTACAGCAGCATTTTGCAATTTTTCCTTTTAATATTCACAAGAGTTTAACTGCTGTAAATGTCTAGACGTCAGGTTGAATATTTATTGTAGTACCGGTATGTTTATTTTATGGTTGGTGATAAGAAAAAATCAAAATTTCTATAAAAATTTTATCTGAAAAGCTAAGAATAATTTTTGAAGTGAAAACGTCATTAGCATCGCTGTCATTTGTAAGTCGATGAAACGAAAAAGCGACAGTAAAAATCGAAAGATTCATAAGATTTAACGTGGAAGATAATGAGATAGGAAGAATATTATACAGTGTTTTAGTACCAGGCGATCATAGTTCAAAGAAGAGATTGTCTTATGTATGACGCGAGTATACCTTACTACATTCAGACCTCATGCGCGACGTCTTTTTGCTAAGCCAATGGACGAGATTCAAATTGATTTCAATAACTTATAAAATACAAAAAATATATACCAATATTATTCGTTCTACAAAAGTAAAACAGGACCACGGCTAAAACTTGTTTTTTTTCTAAGCCAAAAAGGTATAACTTTTTGCGTGCGTTCATATAAGTACACACACACACTTTTTCTATATCCATATCATCATACCAATATCCAAAGAAAATTTCTTAATTTTTTGTATCAAAACAAAACTAACGACCATAGAAATAAACTTGTTATAATATTTTGCTTATGATTGGTTTATTCGGACGAATAACGTTTCCCGTGTCTATTTGCAAGGGTGCTTGACATTGATAAAACTTCAGTAATATCATTTTACTGACAGTGTTGTCAGCGATAAATCAACATTTTGGTTAATTCATATTCTTGGTTAATTCTCAGGTATTACTTTATACGACGTTTATTTGTAAGGCCGTTTGAGTTTCGCAGGTGACCCCAAACAAGTTTACTAACAGACGTATTAAATCCATAATAACTTGTTCCTTTATAGCACTTGTGTTTCTAGTGCGACCTTCCCAGAAACTTCCTTAACCCCGCTTTAATATGCAAAGATATTGCTCCCATTTGTAAAGATTTGTTTCAGAGCAGTCAACAGCTCTGTCAACTTGTAACAATATCTCTATGTTTAGCTGTCGGCCTGAAGCATGCTCAAAAGCACTGTTTAGAGAATTATTGTATTATTTATTTTATTTTATGTACTCAAATATCATATTGTAATTATTATGACGGGTACTCACGATATATATTTTATTGATTTGATGCCGATATTTCGATCCAATTGCATGAATCGTGATCACAGCGGGACTGCGGAGGCGGCGAGAAGCACTTGACACATTGACACTAATAGTACATCAATCTGTCCACTTGGCGCCTAGTTCGTTTTGGTCTTTGACTCCCTAATTCATGACACACACTACTGAAGATGTCCATACTTTCGGATCTTTTTGTTGCATTTGTACTGCAGAGAGAGACCACGGGATTCCATGTTTGCGCTAGCCTAAAACCATCCTCCCTATTAAAATTGATAGGATGCTTTTTAATTTCAATAGCTTCTCTAACAAGCCGTGGGATGTATTGGCGTACAGCTAAAATCACTCGTGGGTTGTGCAGCTCGATCCAATGGTTGGTACCGGCTATATATACCAGTAAAATATCATAAACCCATGCATTGAATGATACGTTTAAGAACGTCACAGTATGACCACCATAAAAATAGACTTTTTTGTTAGAACAAATTTCTTATCTGTTAAAATGTAATTATTGCAAAATAACATCGATTTCGATGATAATGTACGTTATAAGTGACATACATAATTTTATTATGTGTAGTAAGACGTAGCTTGTCAAGCACACAAAAGTAATAGGCCTGGCCTTTGCGTTGTAGCAAGAGGCTCTATCTAGACGTATTAATTTCTGGAGTTCTTTGTATTACACAAAATTTGGAGCTGCATTTAGCAACGAACATATTATATAAGGAAGACTGCACACTGTTGAGCATGTTGTATGCACACATTGTTGATATGCTAAGTAATCAAAGCCATTTGACATCTGTTACTGTGCGGTAAACTTGCCTTTGTATCGTGATCCAAGAGGCGTTAACAATTCGGCTTTACAGTAGTAGTGATAGACAAAACAATAGTACATAATTAATGGAATTGTTGTGTATTGAACAAGTCACCCTATAGAAAAGATTTACTGAGCAGGAAGATGGTAAATTTCAATATAAGTTACCATCCTTTGCACAGGATTTCGGCTAGATTATGGGTACCACAACGGCGCCTTTTCCTGCCGTGAAGCAGTAATGTGTGAGCATTATTGTGTTTCAGTCTGAAGAGCGCCGTAGCTAGTGAAATCACTGGGCAAATAGGACTTAACATCTTATGTCTCAAGGTGACGAGCGCAATTGTAGTGTCACTTAGAATTATTGGGTTTTTCAAAAATCCTGAGCGGCACTGCATTGTCATTGGCAGGTCGTATCAAAAATGATCAGCTGAACGTCATGCTCGTCTCTTCCCTTATTTTCATGAAAAAAAAATCATTTTAATTGTTAGACTTACAACCTCGAGGAGGAAATGGACCGAACTGGACTCAAAATGAATATGATATTATAAACCTTCAATATTTTATACATCTAGATAGACTATGACTGTGTTAGCCTCTGTTTGTTTTTCATTCATACATCATTCATACTTAACTATTTTGTTTTGAATATCAACCTAGATGACATTTCATATTTCTACTTTTAACTAGAGTTTTGTGTTATAAACATTGTAAGCGAATAATAAAAACAATCTTACCAATTTTATACTAATATTTGTTGCAGATAACAAATACATTATACTATGTGTAAGATGAGTTGGCATATTCACAGATGAAATAGTCTTCTAGGTGATTTAATCTTCGCGGAACTAAATCCTTAGAGAGAAAATGTGTTCCAATATGGCTTAACAGATCTTGAATCGATATGTGATACATCACGTAGCATTATATTTGATCTCAAAGTAGAATCATATCAAATGGTTTGTTGTTATTACCCTTCTAAGAAGGTATAACAATTTGAATTTAGTACACGCTTTTTAATAGCTTCACCTGTATGTATGTTTGTTTGTGACCGACTCATTTGGGCGCGTTTTGACACACTTTAAACGGCCAGATTTCGTTCAAACTTCGTAAATTTATCGAGGACCGATGACAATACATTAATTTGATAAAATTATTAAATTTTTTAATTTATAAATTTATTTTAAATTTCAACCATTATCTTTAAATGATTCATTTAATATAAGAAAATTTTCGAAAACTAAAGAGAACTTTTAATTTAACAATGCAAATAATAGTTTAAAAAATAATAAAAACCACGCTTTTACAAATAAAATTTAAAAAGTAGGAATAATTTTCTAATTTTTTAGTTCGGTTTTCTATAATAAGCTTGTTTTTTAGGGTCTTTTTAACTATGATTTATTTTTATAATATAACGGCCTGTTTCTTCCGCCTAATCTCCAAAACGGCTTGTGCAAAGACCGATTGTGACTTAACTTAGATTATGTTATAAGGATTTGTGACGGTTATTTTTATATTTTAGAATACTGAATATAGAACTTTTGAAACAACGACAGCAACACATTGCCTATCAATTTAATAATTTATTTTACAAAAAAGTAAGTACGTTCTTTTTACTGAAAGCCAAACTGGTATGTACAATGTACATAAACATCTCCCCCATCTTTAACAAGCTGTAGTTAGGTTGATGCATTGAGCAAATAGAATGGTTGTGCGTTAATAACTAGTTAATTCGCGCAACCGTGTGAAGCAAAATAATAGTTTGTTACCAATGGGAGGCTCCTTTGCACAGGATGTCGGCTAGATTATGGGTACCACTACGGCGCTTATTTCTGCCGTGCAAAAGTAATGTGTAAACATTACTGTGTTTCGGTCTGAAGGGTGTCGTAGCTAGTGAAGTTACTGGGCAAATGAGATTTAACATCTCATGTCTCAAGGAGACGAGCGCAATTGTAGTGCCACATAGAATTTGTTTTTTCAACAATCCTGAGCGGGCACTGCATTGTAATGGGCAGGGCGTATAAATTATCATCAGCTGAACGTCCCTTATTGTTATAAAAAATAGTTATGCATAGCGTACCATCAGAGGCTATAATTAAGATTTTCTACTCTTATCCAGCAGTAGAAATTTCATTTTACTCCCTACCAGAGCATTGAAGAGCAATTGCAAAGAAAGTCCACAACGTATATCGTAACAATTTCTTATCATGAGTCCCAATTGTCGAAATGATATCCCAATGCATAGATGTGAAACAGAAATTGCTTTTTTCATACAATACCTGATACAGTATCGGGATGAATACCGATCCATCTGAATTGTAAATTTGCTCAAATCGCATGCGCAGAAAAACTACAAATTTGTCGCTCCATTTCAGTATTCCGTTTGTATATTTTATAATTCCGCGCTGCACTACTAAAGTGCAAACTTTTTCCGTGTCAGCAAATATGTTTTACATTTGTTCGAGTTCATTCATTTTAAATATTGCATACGAACTCGGTTTATTTCTATAAACTATTCTGTTATGTTGCCATGATGGATATTAAAACATTTAACTTCAGAGCTGTAGTTAAAAGTAAAAAGAAGAGAATAAAAGTTGATGATGTAAAACAAACAATATAGATCATAGAATTGCAATCTACTAGCATCATAATCATGAGCCAGAAGACGACCACTGCTGGACAAAGGCCGCTGACGTTAGGTCCTGCGCTGCTCTCATCCAAAAAAGATCATCGTTCCATCTTGCGGGGGGCTTACCAACACTTCGCCTTCCAGTACGTCGTCGCCATTCGATGACTTTTATGTCCCACCGGCTATATGTCCGTCGAACTATGTGCCCACTGCCACTTTAGTTTCGCCATCATTTGGGCTATGTCAGTGACTTTGGTTCCCCTTATTGCTGATTCAATCTCGCAGGGTAACTCCGAGCTTAGCCCTCTTCAATGCCCTCTGAGTAACCATGAGATTTCTAGCTTGCTAGTGATCAAGTCTAGCATATAGATGAACAAATCATACAAGGGAAAATAATGAGAGAATGAGAAGAAGAGATTGAAGATAAAAGAATATACACCATGTCAAGTATAGTTGCAAAATGTTGTGTTATTGTCACTCCCTATGGTAAATTAAATATATTTCTATTTCTCCTATAACTGTTATTCAGCTTTGCCAGCGAAAATAATTTTCAAATTGAAATATATGCTGAAGTTTTTATCTCCTATATATTATAAGTGCCCATTCCAAACCTAGTAGATTTCACGAATCAACAACCTGCAGTCGAATATTACGTTTCTTTAGATACTAAAAGTAAAAATCCCTGAATAAAAGCTTCAGAATTCACAAATAAGAAATCCACAAACGATTCCTTTCACTGATGTTGCAATCAAGCTATTCGTTAACGACCCCGTCAATTTTTGCTGTGAACTCGAGCACAATTTTTCATTTATTTCTTACACTCCAATAATTTATATTATTGGTTTAATTTTATATTTTAACGTCTCAAATACCCTAGTTGTTAGTGAACCTGACTATTGATGGATAGCAATGTGGTGTGATATTAATTCATTTTTTTTTATTTTATTTAGTATTGTTAATCTTACGTAATTTATACGACTAGATAGACTTTGACAGCTGTGAACACGTCGAAAAAAATAACGGGTTGCACTAGTGTAGTGGAGTGCCACTAGAAGTAAAAACTTGAACATAACTACCCATCCCAAGTTTAAGAAGTTTTCACTTCAAATATTTATATCTTCTCGACGTCTCTTAGCTCTTTAAGAAACGAAATTAAGTGTCGATTTTTATAACAGACGAAATAACAGATTCTGAGTTAGATTTATTTAATGGCGAGTTCATAACTCTTACTTAAAATAGTACAATAGACAGTGTGAACAAAGAAATACAAGTATAACTATTATCGCCTTAAGGAGAGTCTTTGCTAACTAAAACCAAATAATTATACTGTAAAAATATTCACGGCTGAGATTCGATCCCTCGATCTCGCGGTGCTTAGGCTTCATAATCACAATGATTCAACCACTGGTACATTGACCGTATGATCATTAAGTTGAAATAGCCAAAACTATAATTAGTTAGAAGTATAAATATTTCATCTATAATTTCAACGACTGTCTTACAAAGTTTTAATCAGGCCGTGTGCTGCGCTCACTCAGTTTAACACTTTATACCCATCCCAAGAAAAGTGCTCAACGCCGCTAAAGAAGATTTCTCTTCAAAAAATCACCTTTGCTGACATAGTAGACTATTCAATATAAAAAACATATATTCCACCACATATAAATGTAGAAAATTTAAATAGCCTTCTTTAGTTTTAATTATTTCATAAGTTATAATTGTAAGCTAGCTGTAAGTCTCCCAAATATTAATAAATAAATAAAATAAAAAATACTGGGGAAAACCCCAAAACGTTATATTCAAAATTGCCACATATCCCTGATTTTTAACATAATATTAATAGGGATGAGGTAGAAAGTATAAAAGAGTATACGTCAAAAAGTCCAAACTCCACATGAATCATGTTGACGTCTGGCATTCTAAAACCGCGCGTTTTGCAAGAAATTACTTGCGACGCACAGCCAATTTGTTTGCAGTTTTCTCGAAACGATACATAGGACAGACATAAAACATACTCCCAACTTAAAGGCCGGCAACGCATCTCTTGAACTTTGGGTTTGCGGATGTCCATGGGTGATCGCTTCATCACTTCACATTGCGTGAGGCTATTGCCTGTTTGAGGAATTTCAAGAATAACCACATATTAAACTTAGTCATTACTTATGTAAGAGGAAGATGGCTTCAAGTATCATATTATAATGTGTGGTTATTCTCATTTAACATTTATTTTAGGGTATGTTCCGATATGCACTGCACAGTGCTATCACAGTAGGAAAATTCGTTCAGTTATGGACTGGCAGTATACTGCCGCAGTACCCTAGGGAAATATATGACGTCATAAATCGCCGCCATATTCTACTGTGAGAGCACTGGCGTTTTCGAGGTAAGGTACTCGCAGTACTTTGATCACGTGATCAGTCAAAACCACTCGACTGCTTAACGTTTTATAAACAATACCTACATACAGGCTAACCCCAAATATTTTTATTTTGACGGTACTCCAACAACAGTTTTTTTTTAATGAACTAGAAAACTTTAATACACTCATTTGAGTGCAGCGTCAAAAAATGTGGCTGACAGAATACAGGATTGCGTTCCGTTTTAAATAGTAACCAGTTTAACTAACTAGCTATAAAGGAACGGCTTCACAGTATACTAAATTGACGTCACCCTGTCGCAGTGCATACCGGAACATACCCATAATCTGAAGATCATATTATTATATGCATACAGTGACGTAGAACGTCATTGTATGCACAGATCAGGTAAAAGACATTCTAATCTAATCTCTTTAAAATGTTCTTTGATTATATGTATATTATGTTTGAAAATCGTTAATAAAAATCAATAATTTATGTTTAAGATTTATGAGCATATCTCGTCGAAAAGCGCAGCGTATGGTGCGTAAATAATGTAATTATGTAAAGTTGTATAAATAAATCAAAATAAACTAAACGAGATAAGAGATAATAAGCGTGATCAACAATTTTCGTTTCCCTGAAAGAGATACTTAAAAAAACTTTCGGCTGATTATTAATAATTAATTTAAAATAAAACCCGACATGCGATATATTTTAAATGGTATAGAGCTATCGGCAACTCATCACAAAACTAGTCTGTTAATCGAAAAAAATGCTGCTTTAGTTATAAATTTCGGACCGTTTGAAGACTTTGAACGAGATATCATTTATATTTTCGAAGAAACGTAACATATTATCACTCTGAATACTCCATTCATCCATCTAAGAAAAGTTTAGATATTTTGCAGCTGAATGCAGCAATACATTATCTTCAAAGACGTTTCATGTTATCGAATGCAAAACTTGAGGAGACTAGCATAAACTAATCCCGAAGTAAACTTCTGTAGCGTTTAAAGGAAATAAATTCTTGTTTAGTGCAAGTCGGGCCTTCAGAAAATGAATAAAATTGTAATTTGTTAGGTAAGTTAATAATAACAATTATAATGATAATACAAGCCTTTATTGACATATTTTCCTTAACAATTATCTACCACTGTAGCTGTATGTGTATCGACAAAAGTCTCTTCTTCCAAGTTCTTCCACTCTTTTCTATCTTAAGCTATCCTAGACCTTGTTTTGCCTACTATCGCCCTTAGTTCATCTGACCATCTCCTGCATTGTCCTCCCCATTTTCTTTTTAGATTAATGGTTTACAATTTTTTAATGGATCTACTCCATCTATATGTTCTCCGTGACCCATCCGACACCATTCAAGTTTTCTTATAGAGTGGCATCAGTTATTTTTTTTTCTCCCTTATATCTATGTTTCTCACTTTGTGTTTTATAAATATTAAGTATAGTATTATTCCTATTCATGGAACTATGGCAAACGCCTAGTTTATAATCTATGCATGCGTAGGGTGATAACCGTAGGACAGTACGGATTCTAATGCACTTTTATTGTTTATTTTTATATTTTTACTTTTCAAAATTTCTGACGGCCCAGTATTTGTCCCACGTATTTCCTATTTTTTTATCAATTTCTTTGCCTTGACCTTTTTGTGATCTAACTTGTCTTAGATTATTGTATTGATTGATCTCGTTATTATTTACTACGACTTCTCTTTATTTTTTACCGCTTATTATGGTTTTGGTTTTTAAAATTTACACCAATTCAAGTTTCAAAGTCACAGCCACTAGGTGACTTTGATTTTCGAGATCAAGAGTATTATTTTTACTAGTTTCACATATGGAAGAGGAGAGAAGAAGATCCAAAAACTATTAAATCGTCTGCAAACCTAAGATTATTAAACTGTATTCAATGTTTTCATTCCTTTTCTTCTCTTAATTACGAAAATATTTCTTTTACAACTGCGGCAAAAAGTTATGGTGATAAATAGTTACCTTGGCGTACTCCACGCTCTTTATCTTTATTTGTAATTATTATATTTTAAATAACAAATTTATCATGTTATGTTATAACAGCCATCTACAAAGGAGCATTCAATTTATTAATTGGCACGTGATCGATTTCACCGCCACGTCAGTCTAATTCAATGTAACTTTGACTACCGCTTTTCAAAAGCGAAATATATATATTTTTATTTGAACGAGGCTCCTTTGAATAGGGTTCTCGATTAGATAAGTACCACAACTGCACCTGTGTATTTGTATTTCGGTATTAAATGTGATGCTCATAAAAAAATTTGTTTTTCATCCTCCGGAGCGGTATTGGATAGGGTTAAGGCGCACTGCTTACCATCAGCTGAAGTTATCAATCGTCTCGTTATTTCTCATCATTAAAAGAAACCTTAGAGTTGAAAAAGACTTACGATCTATGCGTCACTCGGACTGTTGGCTCAGTTGGAAGGAGGGCTCGGACGGAAACCGAGAGGCGCGGCTTCGAGTCCCGCATCGTCCTTTAATTTTGTCATAAATTAAATTTTCAAATTTGAGCCCAGAAGTGAGGGATATGACTTAAAATCAACTAACTGTTTTGTTTTAAAATAGCGATATTTCTAGTCAATTTCTAAATTTGAAATCTATTGGATTGTGCAGATAATCAACAGTAAAGTATAGATTCTGTAGATTGAGGCGCAGCACTAGATTTGAACAAACATACCAAGATTTACGGATAATGCGGCATGTAGACGGTTGGCTTAGTTGGTAAGAGCGCTGGCACGTAACCCGAGGGTTCGTATGCGACGTCGTACATACATTTTGGTACAAATTAAATTTTTATATCATTTGAGACCAAATAAGCGATAGTGAAAAATTATGATTTCACATGAATATCGTTTCCTAAGTCCTCAATTCAATTAATAGTGATAATTCTGTCAAAATCACCATCAATAAACCGCTCAATTGAATGCCGAAGATTTTCAGCAATTTATGAATAAATTATGCGCTCACTTTTTTTTAAAAAGATTAGGGGTGTCACGGGCTGACACATAAATTGTATCTTTATTCTACAATATTGTTATATAAATAAAAAAGGCTGTCAAAAAGACTTACTAACTAGCGTTAGCAATAACAGAAATGATAAAGTAACGGTTAAGTAAAAAATCTGATGCACCATTTGCACAATTTTTAGATGACATCAAAACCTTAACTGTTAACCGTAACGTCTAACCGTCTTCACCGGTCAAAACTGTTGTTAATGTTAAATGGCTAAACAGCAACCTGTCATAAGTTTCAATATAAATATAAATATAATAAATATATGAAATTGACTTAATATATCACGTTTTTGACTTTAACTTTAACTATGCCAATAATACGATGGTGCAGCATCACAGATATAGATATAAGTAGATAACGCAAATCCGTCTGTATGAAAACCAGGCGTGCCCTTTTTTGTACGTACTGTGACGTCGTTAAAAATGCCAGTGCAGCGAGCCTAACGTTTAGCCACTCACCTCATCATTAGTTGACGTTTTCAGTACATCAATAGTCGGTTAATTATAAATCATAATAAAAAATAAAATAGAAGCGTCAAAGGAAGAGCATTCTCTTTTTGACACGCGACGTACATACACTCGCGGTATCTATTTGGATCCATGTCTGGGTGCAACACATTCCGCAGTCTATATTAAAGTCAGCGACACTGTTAACCTTAAAATTCATTTAAACCTTAACTATAACAGCTAATATGTCGTAACCCAGCCTACTTTACTGTGAATACTACGTCTTATTAATAAACGCGATGAAAAGTTACTCCAAGTTTAAAATTACTTCATGTTATTCCCCGTCATGCAATTGTATAGTGATATATATGCATAAGGCATAATGACAAAAAGTTTAAAATTTGGACTAACTTTACTTCGCATTTATTACACAGTAACTGTATTTGCGAGTCTTATCTGTTTGTTTCGTATGCATTGACGGAGCACCTTTGAAAAGCAAATACAATTAAATTAAAGTTAAAACTGCGGTGGAGATGTTGAATGTGAAATACATGCGGGCTCTGAAAGGCTTTTATACTTTGCGTGATGTTTTTAAAGGACGTTATTTAAAACCGTTCTTTTTTATATATTTACCAAGATGTTAAGGATTAAGGTTCCTAATTCGTCTCGATTCGGAAATACTGCAGATGGCAATTGATTGCTGAAAGTGGCTGTGCACGGGAGAACGGGAAAGCGCAGCGAGTGGTTGAGGAATAATTTAATGAAAATAATATTTCAAGTTATTTACACAAATAATTTTGACCAAAAGTAGACTTACACTATGGGTGTAACAGTGCAATCAAAAATCAGAAAATTATTATAATTTTAGCAAACGATTTCATATACTCCTTCTCTCCACGAGAAGTTAAATAGCAGATATATCTTTCCACTTGAAAATTACTTCCAATTTGATTGATAGTCTGTTAGTATTTCGCGTTTCAATGCTCTTATACATACAGTATTAGTTTAATCCAAATACAGGCAAAATTCCTACTTGTGTCGAGTAAGCAGTAACTTTAATAAAATTAATAAGCGAGTAAGTAGGCTTAGATCTATTCTGCACAAGCGTAGCATCGGCCAGGCAGATGTTGAGTAACGAATTCTTTTACTAAATTGTTAGAGCATACTATCGTTGACAGTAGTAACCTAGCCATTTTAAACTAGTGATTTGCTATCCGTGAGATCCTTTAATTGGCTTTTTGTCAGCTGCAAATCTACAACTGCTGCAGTGTAAGGCATTGAATATTTGACGTTTGAGTATTTTAGTTGCATCACTCTACATTATAATGTATTTGAAATGATTTGTAAAACGATAAAGCTCTAAGTATTGATTCAAAAGAGTGGCAATGAGTTTCTTGCCACTTCTTCTCATTAAAGCTAAACCTTTACAGAGGTGGTGGCTAATGTTAAAATAAAACTTTTAAGTGTTATTACCTTGAGCTACATTTAAATGAAGTGATTTGATTGAATTGATTTAAAAACGATAGATGAAACTCAAAAGACATATATATGTCAAACATACTAATAACACTCACTGAACAAGCAGGTGAAAACTAAGCGCGTGTATCCAAGAACATTAAGAATAATTTGCATGATACGATCACAAGTTGAAGTCGAGTTGGTGTCACATATAGTTAGCACGATTCGCTAAGTCAGAGTAAACACCAGAGTATAAACCAAGATTGAGTAAACAACCGCTACTTGAGTGAACACGTTTAATATTATCTAAGCGACATTTGCTCTTCAACTTGTTTGATCAATATTCATGTTAATTATGTAAATTAAGAAGCGTCCTGATGGAATGATTCTGGTGACTTGGGCACGGGGAAGGGTGCTGGGCTGGGACGCGACTTGCGTCGACACTCTGGCTCCTTGTCATGTCCAAGTTACGTCAGTTGGTGCTGGGGCTGCAGCTGCTTCAAATCGTCGAAAGAATCAATTCCCGAGGTATTTAGACGCCCGAGCGCAGCAAGGGCGGCTATAGTCCGAGTAGGAATTGATTATTTTACCCGCGTTAAACACTTTACTTTTCATTTCGAATATGAGGAAAATAAAACTAGTTGTTTATCTTAACTATTTATTGATAATATATCATAATATTACCTAGTAGTACCTATTTAAAATTAATTGTCAAATTAGGACAATAATTTATGTTGACTTTTTAAATTTTAAATATGGAACTCACCGCGTAATTGTTGCCGCTTATTCCGCTCAAAGTTCATACTGGCTGAAAGAAAGCATTTTTTTTAATTAGTTGTTTTTTGCATAAAACTCTTCACAGCTGAAAGCAGTTCTATTTTTGAAGTTCATTCCGGCCCTTAGGTGGGAAGTAATTTGTATGAGTTTTTCCCTTTCTGTGGAGGGAAGCAGCATTTTCCACCCAATAATCAGATCAAGACAACATTACTTTCTGAGTATGAGAAATGAAAAAATGTTTTTCTTTTTTATTCAAAAAAACTACGTTTAAAAAAACCGACTTCAAAAACTGAAAAGTATCAAATAACTAAAAATTTAATTTAATGCACCTCTTATGCAAACCTTTACCTTTAATATTAATACAATACTTATTAATTGTATGTACTACCTATTGATAGGTTTTAAGTTAGTTAACAGCTTACTTATTGTAATTATTTAGGTTGTCTGGCCACGCGTATCTGTCCGCTTGGTTCGCGCCGAAGCTATCCCGCTCAAATCACCTTTATTACATTTGGCTTGGCACCGACTTCAAAGCTATCAATATGTAGCACATACAAATAATAGTATTGTATTCATATTAAAGGTAAAGGTTTGCATAAGAGGTGTATTAAAATTAAATTGTTAGTTATTTGATAATTTTCAGTTTTTGAATTCAGTTTTATTTTTTACGTTCTAATCTTTAATAATAATATATAATTAACCTGAATGAAAACTCCAAAAAAAGCCATACACAGAAAACAATTACGTCATCCAGGCAGACTATAACTTTCATATAAATGTTCATAAAAAAAAAAGTTAAACTACTGTAAGAAGTACCCCCTTACAAAAGGGGTGGGGGGTGTAATAATTTATAGTAATCATATATCCAAAACCGTCCAATTTAATAATTTAATGGTTTTATTCGACAGATTAAAAATTTTAACCTTGATTTTTTTAGTATGATGTCAAAGAACAAACTACCCTCAAAAAATCAAAAGGCTGAAACACAGACGTAATGTAATAAAATCCGTTGGTTGAATTTTAGCAAGGGCTTTGTGTATGAACTAGGGATTTAAGTAATATTCCCTGCTCGCGACATCAAAGAGAGCTTTGGGAAAAAATACGAAATCTTTTTCAGATTTGCGTTGCACGTAACAAACTAACTTCTTTACTTTTACTCCGAGATATCCAATATACAATGTATTTTATGACAGCTTACTAATGGAGATTCTTTGTTGTCTTAAGGTTGGGGACCGAGCCGATAGCCTTGAGGTATCGAGCGTAGCTAGGTTACATCTCTCGCACAAGATCGCCATAGTTTCAATTCAGAATTCAATTTTATTTACAAAACTAATAAAACTGTGTCATATTAAGTAAAGTAGAGTGTGCATTTATTCATGACAATACAAAAAATTATATTCATAGTAAAATTAACAAATTAAAAATAGGATGTCATGAAAAGGACACCCACTCAGCATTTTTGGAATTGAAATAAGGATCACCCAATTTCCAACACTGATTTTCAGTAGGTACCTGTCGACCTGTACCGACAGCAGCCGTAGACAACACGGTTCCTTTTGTTATAGGTCTTAAAAGAGACCGTCTAAAAACAGTACAAAAAGAGAAGAAACTAAAAGATTGAATGGCAGCTTTGAAAGTTTTTTTTTTTATTATATTAAATAGGATATATTTTGTTTTTTTCTTTATTATTGAAGCTGTTTATATTCTGATTATTATTGCCTCTGAATACTTTTGTTAATCTAATAGAAAAGATTTCAGTTTGTTTTTAAAAGAGAACAAACTTTTTTGATCTTTAATAGGTGGCGGCAAATCATCAGTACTTTTTGCCTATCAAAAAGTAATTTTATATCCTATTTTGAATAAAAATATTCGAATTTAAATATAATTTACGTATAACATAAAGAACTTTTTCAACACCCCCATCCCTAAAAGCTCTTTGAGTTCTCCCAGTCTTCTTTTATACACAATTTAAACTAAAGCACTTTCACATAATATCATCTAAGCTTTCTTTTAGCACAAAAATTCGTTTCAACTTCAAGATTTTCAAGAATATCCTTTCTTGTTTATAAGTTACAAAGGAACACTACAAAGCACAAAGTGATTCCCATAAAAGTGTCGCAAAATAAAAGCTTCATCTTAAAGCTTAAAAGTTGTCACTTTGTATCGCAAGCACATGTAATTTCCCAAGGCACAGACTGTTATAGTAATAAATAGATTCGGCACGATGTTTCTCTTGTTTAACATTAAATTTAATTGTTTACAAGGGTCTGTTGACTTGAATAATTACTTTATAAACATCTTCATTTCTACTTAAAGACGCTGTGATTTGTTACATACGGTTATTTGGCAGTTAAAATTTTTAACCAACTTGACGTAAGGCTCTATTCTAGGCTCCTCTTCGGTCTCGAGTTTCACGAAAAACTTGAATCATTTTCCACGCGTCTTTCCATTTTAACTGCGCATTTTGTTATCATTATTAATTGTTTCCAAAGACAATCAAATGTTTTAAAAATGTCGAATAAAATTGTCATGCACTGATCATAACACTCTCGGTTCCAATGTAGAATGTATCTGCGCAAACAGCTGGATAGCGTGGCATCTACAGAGGGATATAGAAGTTTGGCAAGCCTATACCTACATAATTTGTATATAATACTTACTAAATACATGCAATTTGAACATGTTAAGTGGTTGAGAGTTTTTTTAAAGTACATCCAAAATGAAATTAATTAGCATTATTTTCAAAGTATCTTTTCGTAGTATAAAACATAGTTACTTTCCACTGTTTATTTTTTTTATGAAAATACGGGACGAGCAGGTCGTTCAGCTGATGGTAATTGATACGCACTGTCCATTACAATGTATTGCCGCTAAGAATTCTTCAAAATCCCAAAAGTTCTGAGCAGCAATTCAATTGCGCTCGTCACCTTGAGACATAAGATATTAAGTCTCATTTGCCCAATAATTTCACTAGCTACGGCGCACTTCAGACCGAAATACAGGACACACAAATAGGCGCCGTTATGCTACCCATAATCTAGCCGGCATCCTGTGTAAAGGAGCCTCCCACTGGTAAATTTCAATCGCACTGTCTATCTACACATCATGGTGCGTGCGAATAATACCATTTTCAGCATGATCTATTTTAAGCTTCTCATTATATTTGTTTGTATCTTATATATAAAATTCTCATGTCGCGGTGTCTGTAGTTAAACTCCTTCGAAACGGCTTGACCGATTCTCATGAAATTTTGAGTGCAGACCTACCCAGGTCTGAGAATTGGACAAAATATTTTCATCCCCCTAAATGTTAAGGGTGGTCCACACGAAATTTTTGTTTAATTTTTTTGACATTTTTTTAAATTTGTTTGATTATGAGTCAGTCTTCAAATTTTCACCCATCTACGATCAACAGTTACTTTTGTATCGCGATTTTAATATCGGCAATACAACGTTTGCAGGGTCAGCTAGTAATATATAAAAGTCTTTATCTTGTCTAATGTTTTTACTTACGATAAATAATTTAAAGTGTACAATAATTTTAAATGATCTAACTTTACTAATGAATAACATTCTAACATGGATTTATGTGTCACTCTAATTGCCCTTAGGAGACAAAGGTAATCCTTGCGTAGCGTCCACATTAAGTTAATTAGATGGATGACACATCCGATGGATTATTTCTTTCTTGTTTATTACTAAGTAATTTTGTAAAGTGCTATCTCTTTTCTTTTTCAAATCATTATGGGCTAAAAGGATAATAGGACCTCTCGAACATTGTGACCCTTATAGACCTATTGTATGCCTAAGCAGATAAGTTAAGAAAATCTGCTGGGAGTTCATGCCTTCTTGCTATTGGATTAGATTAAGGTTTGGTCTCCGCTGCGCTCCGACTAGTTGCCGTACTACATAAGAACAATAGCTTTTTTATTAC
This sequence comes from Leptidea sinapis, assembly GCF_905404315.1. Classification (NCBI taxonomy): domain Eukaryota; kingdom Metazoa; phylum Arthropoda; class Insecta; order Lepidoptera; family Pieridae; genus Leptidea; species Leptidea sinapis. The sequence goes on along the minus strand of NC_066312.1, from coordinate 30,533,472 downwards.
GGCAACTTTATATTGTAGTGTGTATTGGCTATTTGTAAAGATTGTATGCGAGGCATCTTGACACTAAATGACATCTTGCAAATTTTGTAACATATATGCGCTTTGAGTTTATATAAATTAATAAAATCTATATATATATATATAAGAGAATGTATGTTTGTATGTTCCCTAATAACTCCTAAACGATTCAACCGATCTCATATATAATTTATATGGCAAAACAACGTTTTCCAGGTCAGCTAGTACAAAATATTTACTGATGTTATGTGATCCCAGTGTCATTCTTATTTCTTTTAGTATTATTTTTACAAATTTTTACAACGCAACCCGGCATTTTAGTTTCGTTTATGAGCAAAGTTTCACAGAACACCTGGCACGCCAACGTTGCAAATTGTTCTAGACTGACTCGAGTACGCCCACTTGGGCGTAGTATTAGTTGACACACTTTGCGATTTCGCTTGCTTTATCTAGATGGAGCGCAGCGGAGACTAATCCATAATCTAATTAGTCTTGGGTTATTCTCAGGTATATCTTTATACCAAGTTTATTTGTAAGTCCGTAGAAGTATAAGAAAAAGAAGGTTAGTTGCCCCAAGATTCGCTAATTATTATGGTAAAAGACTAAATTGATTTCTATTGCCAAAAATATTCAAAAATATAGGCTGGCTTACGTCCGTTCCCAATATACTACCTACAGATAGAGATAAATTACTACCTTCTACGGTCAGTAAGTAGCTGTTAATAATCTAAAGCTGTCCATCAGCTGTCCAGCTGTCAATATACCCGATATCTTCGTCATTCTACAAATTCTGGCGAGCGCTCACCACTATGGAGAATGACACACTCATATAATGCGTGCTTTGGTAATATTGATATTTTTTCCACACGTGTGGGCTCTTTCAAAAAGCTGGTCATGGATTATCTTAAGAAGAATATTACTATATTAGACTAAACCTGTAGAATAATAAGAATAAAACTAAACGAATATATTTTTTATATCTACACTTATATTCATACATGTAACTTTTGTAATTAAGTATTAATTAATAATTATGTGGTTGACGTAGTAGATAACATGTAAAGCATTACTGTATTATATTATTTTCTATTTTCTAAGCACTGCGTGCTATACTGTTTGTTGACCCGAATAAATAAAATAAAAAAATAAAAATTCTTATCGCCTTATATTGGGACGCGTGAATTGCAATTTCCATACAAACTTCTATCGCTGGTAAGCTATACGTTGTGATGCCATTGACAGACAGCGTGTATGGACAAGATGAGTTACCGTCGGTAAGTTTATAGGGACAGAAAAGTCAACGCTAGTTACGATTTTTTATCTCAAGTAGGCCACAACTGGAGATAGACTGAATATTGGGAACGGCTGTAAATTGTTATCTAGTGCCAAAAATATTCAACAATATAGTCTGGCTTAGACAGGAGAGAAAGGTCAGTGAAGGAGCCCTTAAAAATAAACTAAAGGAAGAGTTTATTGAGGATTTTTCACTGATCGACTATTGATTATTTTTAGTTGTTAGTTTAGCTGTTTAGTCGATTTTTTATACTTTTTTCCGTTGTTCTTTCTTTCCCAAAATTGTAATTCGTTTGCATTGCATTAGGTTTTAATTATGTGTATAAGAGTGCCAGCTCGCCATCAAACTGGCGGTCAAGTGTGCCGAGATATTAATATTAAGCTTACTTGTGTATCTAAATGTAACAATTAATTAAAAAAAAAGTGTGTGTGTACTTATGTATGCACGAAAGAAGTTATACTTCTTTGGCCTAAGAAAGCAAAAATCCTTAAAATTATTTATTCCGTGCTTAGTCTACATTTGTAGAAAAAACAATATTGTAAAAGTCTTGCAACGATGGCGTTGACAGTTAATTATTAAATAACGTATATGGCTGTATGGGCTTGAACCCTTTGCCTATTATAATAATGGACGAAGAAACCAAAAAAATAAACGATTGTCGCAAACGTCAGAAAATTTAGGAACCAACTTCATCTTGTTAATTTGTGATAAAGAAGTATAACTCAAAAAAATAACTTACAATAATATAAGAAGCATTCTATATCAGAGTTGGTTTTTAATTATTGTCACCTGAAAAGCTGCTTTGATACGAACGATACTACCTCATTATAATTTAAAGTTCACAGCACCCTCAAACCTTGGCTGAAAATTTTTAATTGAACGTGAGGTAATACTGAAGATGCTTAATTGGAACAACGAGCAATTTTCAATTAACTTTTAGTACCAAGTTCCACAGTGTCAGCAAACCTTTTAAAATGAACAATGTTTTTGCTGACTTCCAAGCACCACAAATATTCGTTTCAGTAAAATATTTTTATGAGAAGTCGATGACGACACGAGAGAGATTGGTTTACTGGTTAGTGGCACGACCCCATTTTGAATGAATGAATGAATGAAAACTTAACTAACAGCAAAACAAACCACGCAGAATAATACAAGTAAAAAATTATATAAATCAATAAAAAAAAATATTTTGCAAATTGAAAAATAGAATAATTTTATCAAATTATTGTATTGTCATCGGTCTTCAATAAATCTAAGAAGTTTGAACGAAATATGGCCGTTTAAAGTGGGTCAAAATCACGCCCAATTGATCGGTTACAAATAAACATACATACAGGTGATGCTAATAAAAAGCGTGTAATAAAAATAATTGTTTGTGTTTTGGTTTCTTATAACAGATAAATTACCATGACTCAATAAATCCTATATACCTCTCGCTAAACTTCTATTCCGCTCTGAAGTTCCTGCAAATTGTTTCGTTATAACAATAAACAGGGTCTCGGACGGGTGAATGCGGAACGTATCTGCGTAAATCGCTCTGAAGTCGCCTACCTGACTCGTAGCAACTTCGGAGCGATTTAGAAGTTTGGCGAAGCGTATACTTAACTATAGGTTGGTATATAATACGAATTATAGTACGTGAAGTTCAAACTGGTGAATGTTTTTCAATGGATTTCAAAATTTAAATACCTACATTATTAAATGTCACTTAGTGCGCACCCCACAGGTAGTGGTGGCAGGATGATCCTGTAACCAGAAACTCTATTCTTATATTCTTTTTTATAATCGCAAAAATCTCCTAAAATACCTTTATTTTAATACGGTATTTGTGTATGATGCGACTACTTTTTTGACTAACTCGTTAAGGCATTGACAATTTTTGGTGCATCACTTTACTTATTTTAATATTGTAATTGAAATGATTTGTAAAACGATGAAAATGTAAATGTTGATTTAAAAGATTACCAATGAATTTCTTGCCACTTCTTCTCATTAGCCCAATCCTTTACTAAGTGGCGGTAAATTAAATTAGAATTTTTTTTTGACATTCAGTGTCATATCCGTGACCTGTCTGAAAATGTTATTTGATTTGATTTATTTTCACAATAAAAACGTCTTTACAAAGTAGGTATAAAAGAAGGTCGCTTTCCGCTGTCAGTCTGCATATCAGCTGACTCTTCTAAATCACATAGCATATATTGATGTAGTTTTGAACCGCCAAAAAGAAAAAAATTTCAGGAAAAGTTTACATGAATAATAATCCTTTTATTAAATAGAAAAATCAAATTTTGTTGCAACCACTATGTAATAAACTTTGTTAGGACTTTTGATCCTCATATAAAAGCGTGTTGTATCAATTAATATAAATTATATTTATTAATTAGTTATAATTTATATATTTATCGATGTGAGAAGAATACAAAAATCGTTAGAACGAAAAGATGATTTTGAGTTAAGGCGGCACTAAATGCCAGCGACCTTGAGCGATATGAGTTCACGGCTGCTGGCCCCATCTATGTAACAAAGCCAATATTTAAAAAATTCTTGCGTGGAAAACTGTTTTCATGCTTACACTCCTTGTTATTCATATCAAATCTGAATAAATGTACCTACACAAAAAAGTACAAGCTATAAGAATAACTTTTCTGAGAGTAGTACTAAAAAAATTCATCATGCCATGCTAAAAAACTTGTTTAACGGTAAAGAAAAGTGGTAGTTCAAAAATGCTCTGGAGTGTTAACTATAATCAACAGCAAGCATTAGCAACCTACAAATAAGACTTAAGGATATGTGTAACAGGATTAAGTAGTGTTCATAGCTCGAAATCCTATATTTTCACCACAAAACTTCTCTAAAAACACCTTCTTTGCGTGTTTTCTGCTGACTTTTCGCCTTAAGTTTCACAGTATGCACCTCAATATATTAAATGCCATAATACATTGCTTGAAACGCAAATGTTATCATTTCATCTCTGCAGTATTTTCTTTATGAACCCTTCATATTACTTGGTTCATATTAATACCTGGCGTAGTCTGACTTACATAATATAATCTGTTGCCATTTTCAGAGAAGGCCGTTATTGAAGGATAACGTCACCTTTTTTAAAACCTTCACTTTGTTAATATTTGCTATAAATTAAACATGTTTTTAGAATAGGTATAAGTACTAACTTCAAATATATTCTGAAGGTAAAATGAGAAAAGGAAAAGAGGAGCAAACTTTTTCTTTACAATTAAGGATATTATAATGACAGCGACACGAGTTAATCTTAAAGTACGTAAAAGGTCTGCGTTAATATATTTATCCGAATAATTCCATATCGTTTACTCGCAATCTTTCAAGACTTATGAACTTTGTCAATTGCTTGATAGTACAGAGAATTATTCATATAGTTTAACATATAATTCTCATTTTTCCTTTTTCCTTCTAATCACACTAATGCATACACTATATTGGCCGACAGTACGTCGTGTACCACGCTCTCAAAACGGGTTGGCCAATATCACAGCCATAAAAAAAAGCCCGCTGAGTTTCTTGCGCCCATTCTTCTCAGGTCTGAGGCAGTTTCTTTTGAATGGGTGGTAGATTTTGACGTTCAATAAGTGATTTTAAATCCTATTTTGAATAAAAATATTTGAATTTGAATTTGAATCTTATCAACCGCGCGCGCTCATTGGTCAATTCAAATAGCGCGCGCTTCTCCGGCTTCCTGTTACACATTTCAATCCTTTTTCTTGAAAGAACTCCTGTTATAGTTAATAAATCATTGTATTAATTGGATGCAATAACTAATTTTGACAATAATCACGACCATCATTTTCACGAAGCATCCTTACACAAACAATGAATTCAAGCTCTAAAGATTGATGCCTCCAATGTACGATAATTTATATTTGTACAGTTAATTACTTATATAAAATAATTTATATTACTTATTCGCGATATATTGTTTTAATGACAAAGTAAATTAATTAATTAAGCATCTTACAAACTAATTTGTTATGTATATTACAGCCATTGTAAAATACTATTTTTGACTGAAAAGAGTAGCCGTTGAGTTTCTCTTATGTTCTTCTCAAGAGCTCAACTTTTTACGAACATACCATGGTAAATTCAGTAATCGAAATATTCGTAGTGACGACTCAAAAGCGCTTTGAATAAAGTTTATAACACTTTGACTTTGAAACTCCTCCAAAATATATCCAGCAATCGAGTGTACAGATGTTACACATGAAATATCTCGATAAATCAAACGTTAAAGTTTGGCGAATACAATTTGTTTACTTTTTACTTTGTATATAAATTTAAAAAAAAAACATGAACAACATAGTATGATATCAGAAGCCTTCGTGTATTTGTGTAGCATTTATTCGCTTTTTATTTTAGCTATCGAGGAGTGAGCACGTCACTCAACTGATTCCCATCTATGCGATAAATATTACAGTGGTTATTGATTTTTAAAGTGAATACTTGTTTAGGTGAATTGAGCATACTACTTTGTGGATACTGAATCAGATAAAGTAATCACGCTCGGCTATGACACATATTTGGGTAAAGTCGGCTGGAATCAGCTAAGTCAGTGATCAAGTTTTCAATTATATTTCAATTTTCTGCCGTGTGATCGCACTCAACGTATTTAAGCTCTTAAATTAAGACATCATCCCCAACATCTGGATGTTTGACATTCTTATATAGTGTGATTTCCAAGGAACTTTATTCCACATATAAACAAGCTGTGGAATGAACTTAATTGCATGATGTTTTCAAGACAATACGACATAGAAACGCTCCAGGGATTTCATTGGTGTTGCAAGAGAATGTGGGCAGTGGTGATCATTAAATATTTGCTGACCCGTCCAATTATTTATCCTAATCTTTCATAAAACAAGTGTATGTGTACTTAAGTATGCACTCAAGAAGTTATACTTGTTTGGCCTAATAAAGCAAAAATCCTTAAAATTATTGATTCCTCGTGCTATTCTACGTTTGTAGAAAGAACATTATTGTTACAATCTTGTTACGATGGCTTTGACAATAATTAATTATTAAATAACGAATACGGCTGTTCGGGCTTGAACCCTTTGCCTATCCTTATAATGGACGAAAAAACCAAAAAAAAAAAAACGAATGTCGCAAACGTCAGAAAATTAAAGGAACCAACTTCACCCTGTTACTTTTCTATTACAGTGATGCGCGCGCATCTTAAAATTTCGCTCTCATAATTTTCTCATAACGCGCCTAAAGAAGTATAACTTCATAAATTGAAATTACTTTCTCGATTCCATAAAAAATACTTCTAACATCTATTTACAAGCACTCAAAGCAAATGTCGTCGTAAAAATATCGCAGGCTTAAACTAATTGCGTGAAATACATAAAATTCATCGTGAAGTTTGTTTTCCACTTGACCTGCGGAACGCATTGAGACCACTCGAGTTTGTATTTCGAGCGAGGAACATTGAATTATGAGAAAGTTCATCTGAACTGTAACGTTTTATTAACTCGTATTAAAATATTATTATTAACCAATGGCACGCGGCCTTGCAACTGGCGAGTCGAGGTCAAGGTATCTATGAATAAAGCGTCCGATAATAACCTCTACGTCCTGGAATATATTCCATTAGTTCGATTATATATGTCCAATTGACTACTTGACATGATGATTAAGGCATCTAAAAACTATTTCAGTGAGGTTTGCAAATAATGTTTTCTTTTTTAGTTTTCGAGTTTTATATCGATTTACGGCCGTTTTTTGATATATATTTCTATTACCGTTTAATGACAAGATCTTATCTGTGCTTAGTTATGTCCAATATAGTTATACTTCAATGAGATCTGTCGATAGGTTATTGAAATATAGGTTAGCGTAAAAGGATAGATTTGTCTACCTCTAGTAAGTTAAACTATGGATAGATAGGTTATTAAAAACGGGCAATAATCGACTGAATCGGAAAATAAAGGTGGATATTGGCAGGACACATGATGACAAAGAGAGTTTCGGATTGGTATCCAAGAGATGACTAAAGAATTCGACGATTTCATGAAAATTTAAATGTTTTCGGATCGCTGGTTTATGATAATTTAAAGTAATTATTAATTTTTTTAACCGCATTCTTGTATATATTTCTGAATCCTTAACTCATTGTAAATAATATATAAAATAGTTCATTATAGTATTGTATAATAGGAGTGTATAGTATTGTGTAACTTATATGGCTTAGCGATTAATTGTTAATTTGTATTACTTTTGATTTGTGGTTCAAATTCAAATTTAGATATTTTTATTCAAAATAGGATGTGACATCACTTATTGTAATTTTAAAAACTACCACCAATTCCAAAAAAAATGACTCAGACCTGTGAAGAAGGGCAACAAACTCAGCGGGCTTTTTTTTAAATTAATTTGCAGGACCTAGCTGGAGAGTTGCCCAAGGCAGACAACAGTAGAAATAATGAGGATATGCCAACCGGCACGCAGAACTCCGAGACATTTTCCAGTTTATAACTTTGAATTTTTAGTATTTTCAAATATTAATTGTCTTTTAGTACGAAATAAATAAGCTTTATTATTATTATTAGTTTTATTTTAATATTTATTTTTGCTGTTTTAGTCTTACAATGGTGATGTTATTAATGAAACATCTCAGATAGTTACTATCACCAACTCCAAAATGTTGTGCAGTAAATTTATTCGTTACTTTAAAGTTGCGTCTTTCTAAATATTATCATATTCTTTATAATGAATTTTATCTGGGAAAATAATTATTTAAATTATATTGATTTTGAAATATTTTTTTTGTCTTAGATTAATTAAAAAAAAATGAAGAGTAACAAAATACATAGTACAAAATTACCTCATTTTTGATGTCTGTTGATAAGTGTGAAGAGCTTAAATGCTGTAATCTTTGTTTCCCAAAACTTTAATAGTAACTTTAGTGAAGTCCCACAGATGATGTAACTCTTGTTAAACAAACTACCTCAATTAAATTGTTTATTAGGGCCCGAATTAACTTAGATAATTAAAATGGAAAGATTTTCCTAACTACCAACAGGCGCTGCAAACAGTTATATAAATATAAGAGTAATAATTGGAATAATAAGAATAATAAGAATAATCCATTTCTTCGAATACATAACGTACAATTACATTAAAAAAAACTTATTTTATTTTTAACTAAAACACTTTAAAGGATACAAATGTTTTAAGTTTTCTTTAGTGTTAATTCCGCCAATATTTGTTTTTAAAACAATTCGACATGTGTTTCGCCTCTACACGAGGCATCCTCAGGACTTGTTGTCTCGCCAAAATCTGGCACGAGACTGAGGATGCCTCGTGTAGAGGCGAAACACGTGTCGAATTGTTTTAAAAACAAATATTGGCGGAATTAATACTAAAGAAAACTTAAATCATTTGTATAATTATGGATTTCCGCAAAGTGACGCCTAATTCAATAAATTTACTTTAAAGGATTTTTAAACGCGTGTAATTTGTAACTGTGTTATAACATTACATTTTGCGTAAAAGTTACATTTTTATTATTATTTTAGTTAACTCAGCGTGACCTTTTCAGAGCACGTTTGTCCCCCTGAAAATGTAAATGTAAAGACACAGTAACAAATACATACGGTTATATCCTTTGAAAAGTATTTTATTTAGAAAGAAAATAAAGAAGATTATTTATTTGAAACGTATAGTAGGTACGTAAATGCAAAAGACTTAAAGAGAGAAACAAAACACAACCAAACAAAAAAAAAACTGAAACATTTGTAATATACGTTTTAAAAATGGTCCCAACTCAGCATTTTTGCTGGTTTGAAAACCAACGCGGTCTTTCGTTGGGCCTTTTGGTGACGTCACGATAAATATACAGTACGTTACCCTATAACGCGAGAGCCTTATAACGTAATACTTAACTTATAATAACATAATTTCATTTAACAAGCGCATATGGCCATATAATGCAGGGATTTCCCACATACATAAACTATTAGCTTCGTGTGCCTTTGAACGTTTATCATTTGTGTTATTACAAAATTAATTAATTTTTATTGAATTTGTGTAGTTAAAACATTAATAAAATAGTAAAACTAGGCAAACAATTAGATACTTGAACACTCATTACGAAATGTGATTAATTATTTTTATTATTACGAATTAAGATGTCGATTCGTCGGTATGTTTTTTTTTGTTACCTCAAAACTTTCGACTGGGAGAACCGATTTTGATAATTCTTTTTTTATTTGAAAGCTGGTATGTCCCATTGTAATTTGGTCCTGATCTGACGATGGCGTCCATGAGAAAACCATAAAAGTCTTAAATTTGCTATACGTATGTGGATGACAAATTTACGAATTAATCAATATCGTGTGAACCTATTTCGATTATTCTTTTTTTATTGGAAAGGATATACTTTGAAGGTAGTTTGGTGACAGTATAGTTGGGTTCCAATTATGGAATCCATGACAAAGTAACGGAACTCTTAAAGTCTTAGGAGTAAAATTAACGATGCTCGGCCGAATCCTTTTTATGGTATTAGGACATTTAAGTCTTCTACATCATCGTTATGGTCAAGTAATTGTTGTAGTCGAATATGATAATCAATAGATCTCCTTATAGATAACAACCAACAGTAAGAGTGCGATCTATGGCAGAGTTTCTAAATGTTTGTAATCAAATTGCAAAGCGCTTACGTTCATACTGCATTGAAAAATTTTGTATATATCTACATATATTTAGGCAAATTGTTAGTAAATAAGTACACTTTAAACTTATTAATATATCTTGCCAAACTTTAACAGTTTGTTGGCAAGTTAATGCGCTTAAAAAACATTTAATTATTTGTACATACTTAACTACTACTTACTTTAATCTAAACTATTAGGACTTACAACTAAACATTATTAGAATTATTAAAATTAGATAAAAGAAAACATTTACTAAATCTATATACTGAATTAGCATATAGCATTGTTGAATAACATTGAACAACATTCAGTGTGAGTTATTCAATGCTATTCAACAGCGCATTTTTCATCTTAAATTTAACTGCATTTTTATTTAGTTTGGGAACACTCCTCAGCCACGCTATCTCGTTGTATATGACTGGCACCACATATTCATTCAATCTTTTGCCGTAGTAATTTTTAATCTTTGGAACCATTAACTTTCCCTCCCTCACGCTTCTGGAGTTATATTTATTTTTTATAGGAACTTTCAAACTATCGTTAAAATAAAAATCTATTGCTATTTGGAATTTGGTTTTTAAATAGTGTACCTCAAATTCACAAAAATATAAAAAATCTGTTCCGCTATCAGACTGCGAATGATATTATGTCCTTATGTATGTATAGAATATTATATTTAAAAATAAATATTAAGCGACCACGTACTGGAAGACGCAGTGATGATAGGCCCCCACAAGATGGACCGACGATCTGGTCAAGGTCGCCGGAATACGTTGGATTAGGGCAGCGCAGGACCGATCGTCGTGGAAATCTTTGGGGGAGGCCTTTGTCCAGCAGTGGACGTCTTCCGGCTGCTGCTGCTGATGATGATGATATGGATAGAACGTCATTGGGTTTAAAACATTTACAGCGGATTTTTAAGTTGTAACATAAATGTTAAACAACGATGGTAAACCTTCAATAGCAGTAGCTTAGTTATTACTGAGTAACCCGCTGTGTTTCAGGAAAAACGTAAAATCTACCAATACAACTGTCTTCGTAGTCCAATAAAAGTCCAAATAATATTTATAGTGCTACATTCGTACAGAATCAGCTTTTGTTTTATGGACCAATACGACGTGCTATAAGAATGAGATCATGTCTGTATTTACACAAGTCTATGGCATGGGTTGGTTAGCAAATTGTGCGGATGAGAAAGGATTTCCTGTACAATATTTTAGATTTAAACTATAGACTACTGAACCGTTTTTAATCAAATTTTTACACTGTATGCAGTTTGATTCGATTTGACATAAAAAACTATTTGCTAAAACATATAGTATATCTTAATGTAACACTATACCATCTATATGGAGAGCTGGTTGAAATATTTTTATTCAAAATAGGATGTGACATCACTTATTGAAAGTCAATAACTACGACCCATTCTAAAACGAATGCCTCAGACCTGAGAAGAATGGGCGGAACAAACTCAGCGGCCTTTTTTTTCATAAAAAAAAGGTTTACAAAGTAATATTGTAGAATTAACCATATTATTTAAAAGTCTGAGGGTGGTCGCCCCATTCCCAATCTGTGTTATAATTAAGAAAGTCATTAATGTTATAGGTAACCTTTACCACACAAACGTTTTTTAACAATTATTTTGAACTTTTGTTTTGAACATATTCTAGGATCTTGTAGTAAAATCATATACATCGCCCCCACAAAAGACTTTCTAACTCAAGCAGTCTTGTTTGTTGTTGAAGAAGTGATTGTCTTATGTATGACGCGAGTATACCTTAATATATTCTCAAGCCATGCACAGGAAGTAATACTACACAGATACCAAGAGAACATGAATATAGTAGCGGTGATAGTAACGTCTTTCATAGCAGTTGAAATCATATTGTGCAACATGTACCAGGACCTCATAAGATTCAGTGTCCAATGTATGAATAGTAAACAATCCAGTTTTACATTCCATTTACGCTTAGATACAGCGACAGGGACAGCTCCACTTATTTAGTGCGTCGCTTCATTGTATTGCTATGAAATAGGTAAATACTAAACGTGAAAATCAGGTCGGCTTTACCGCTGAGAGTACTTGAATATTGTTCGTGCACTCGAACGAGCTCGACGGAAATATGCCGTGATATTGCGTTTCAAATTTTCAGTTTAAATGAAATTGATATGCTTGTTTGTACAATTATAATTAGCTGTTCGAATATAGTTTAATTATAAGCTAAAATAATACAATAATTGGTCCCCTGAAAACGTTCAGTTGTAAATTTATCGAAATGAAATAAATAATAATAACTTTTTTTATTATTTATATACAATACACGCAGCAAGGATAGTAACTAATATGAACTGTGTTTCAGCTGTTAGTTACTTCTCGGTACCAGAAATAATTACCTACATACTCAAATCAAATTATTAAGTATTGTTATTATTAAATTATCAATTATCATAATCAGTTATAATAACAAAAAAACCAAGTGTCTTAATCCCTAAAAAAGTATAAAAAATACTAACCACAATAAGTGCTAGTCACTAACTAATAATTAGTTTACTTATTTCACTTCATCACAAGGCCATATAACCCAATACAGTCTTAATGTAAATGTTTGCAATACAAACATTCCAGTCAACCAACTGAAGTCAGCAGACCCGAAATACTCAGTGCTCATTGGTCAAACAATGATCACAAAGCAGTGTAATTGGTCAGTTAATAACTATAATAGGCGTAAATGAGTTATCAGATCGATTTAAAACAGAGCATTTTTATTTAGTTTGGGAACACTCCTCAGCCACGCTATCTCGTTGTATATGACTGGTACCACATATTCATTCAATCTTTTGGCGTAGTAATTTTTAATCTTTGGAACGATTAACTTTCCCTCCCTCACGCTTCTGGAGTTATATTTATTTTTTATAGGAACTTTCAAACTATCGTTAAAATAAAAATCTATTGCTATTTGGAATTTGGTTTTTAAATAGTGTACCTCAAATTCACAAAAAATATAAAAAATCTGTTATGTATAGAATATTATATTTAAAATAAATATTAAGCGACCACGTACTGGAAGACGCAGTGATGATAGGCCCCCACAAGATGGACCGACGATCTGGTCAAGGTCGCCGGAAATCTTTGGGGGAGGCCTTTGTCCAGCAGTGGTCGTCTTCCGGCTGCTGCTGCTGATGATGATGATATGTATAGAACGTCATTGGGTTTAAAACATTTACAGCGGATTTTTAGGTTGTAACATAAATGTTAAACAACGATGGTAAACCTTCAATAGCAGTAGCTTAGTTATTACTGAGCAACCCGCTGTATTTCAGGTCAGATAATAACTATAATAGGCGTAAATGAGTTATCAGATTGATTTAAAACGGTCACCGTGTTGATTGAATTATTGAATTTTATGGGACATTACTCATTCGACAGTCCAAATGTAAATAAAAATAATAAAATATAATTGTACCGGACAATTATAGTTAAAGTGATTAAGGTCACTAATTTTATCAAAATAGTTAATTTTAAAACCTTTTTACCAATTTAGACTTTTTAGTACGCAATTTTTCATAAGCTCGACGTAGAGCATTCATTACTAGCTGTTAGTCGCGACTTCGTCCGCATTTAGTAACAATAATACCTACTAGTTGGTATTCCAATACTAACACATACAAATAAACAAAACAATCATAGTCTCTCATCGTTAAGGTTAAGTTAAGCTTTCGTACGAAAGGTTTTTGTTTATCCGTTTTTCCTCTGACTTACTTCGCAGATCCGTCTACAACGAAAAAGCCTTTTCATTTTTCGGATTAATATCTAACTTATAATAGTCATAAATAATGTGACTTTCTATTGGTAACAGAATTTTTACAATCGGTGCAGTCAATCCAGCGATTACCCGCTACAACCTCACAAATTTTACATCTTTATTATTATCTATACTAGCTAACATTAAAAAATTTTAAGTAGGTATTAAATTTTTGTATTCACTAACTGTTCATCATCGAACACATCCTACACTCCACCATGTTCAATTAATATTATTTAACTTCAGTCTATTATTAATTGCACTTATTCAGTTTGCTGTATATCACTTTTTGTTGCTTGTAAATAAAATATAAAAGATAATCTTATGACGTAGGCAACGTATGAAAACAGGCCAGTTTTCTTACTTTAGTGTGCTATGCTACGTCTCACACTCGCGATGTGTATGTTTTAGTGTGCGTGCGTTGCTGAAAAAAGAGGTTAATATTCGCTGTTATATTTCTTCGAAGTATTCACAGCTGTCACAGTTTATCTAGACGTATAAATTATTTAAGTATTAATTAATCTATTTTTATGTATTTTTATTGTTAATGTTTAAAGTCCCCATTAAATTGAAGAAAAAACCTTATTATTTTACACGGACTAGTAAAAAAACGAAGGACTCCGCGCCGTGATATTAGCAAGTGAAGCACCTTTATGCTAGTGTGTGTGAGGTTACTGAGTAAACCAGTTACCCAATTTTATCTCCCTTAGATAATCATATATCCACAAATACTATTATATTATTGTTTTTACACTTTTCACAACGCACAACGGCATTTTTAAAATATTTTATTGCGACGCAAACTGATCTGTCACAGACGATGGCAAAACTCATAATGGCGGCCGATCACCTTGTATTAGTGTAAGTGTATGCGTGGGGCTATGTATTTACACGTTTACCGGCTTGCTATGGTGCCTCACTGTTATGTAAGATGACACGGAGTCCTTATTTTTCTACTCGTCCGTGTTATTTTATTATGGTTTAATTGTGAGCGTAAAGATGGTCACAGCAAAACAATAAGTAATAATATGTAAAGATATCCTGCGTTTTATATCCTGTACAACGTCGATATCCTCATAAAATACCGGGAATGGAATACAGCAGGAACAGATGTATTACTCTAAATATAATCTCTGGCCTTTTTATGTTTACTTCAACTAGCCGTTACCATGATTCATTGCGATTTGCCTCACGTTCCGCTTGCGATGAAACAAAATGTGCACTCAATAAATCAAGCAACGTAACAATCGCCTCTACGTTGGCGTGATGTAGATTGTCGGGCGAAAACTTCACAGCCTTGAGATTGATCCGGCTTTGCTAAAGATATTATAAAGCTCGACTATATTTTAAATAGATTTAAAGGCGATTACGCCGTTTGCTAGCTCCCGTTGTTTACTTCATTTATATTGAAAATTTTGCATTTTAACATTTACGTTACGTCACTTGATCGAATTTGAGCAATCTTTATCTAGTTTTTATAAGTAATTTCACACGCACCTAAAGTATCGCTGATCTAAGGACAAGGAAAACTATCTTTTATGATACAGTATTTACTAGTGCGAAAGGATAAAGTGCATCAGTTTAATGACAGTCACAAAGTTACTTATAATAATGAAAGTTAACTTTGAATAATAATATTGCGTTTACTTTATTATGGTTGTTTTCTTATTGAAATAAAGATTACTGATTGCCACAATAATGTGAAAATATGTTAGTTTATCGGTTTGCAGGGCGCCGTAGCTAGTGAAATTAATAACCTAATGAGACTTAACATCTTATCTCTCCTAAGTGACAATTTCAATTGCGATGTCTCACCATTCTTGGGTCCAGAAGAAAAAGAATCATTGAGAGCAACATTTAAAGAATTAAGCATTGTAACTGTTTCCTCTCAATATATTGTTGATAATGTTATGCTTGTCCATAGGCACATAAGTGAATTTGCTGGAAACTATCATATCCATACTGTTAATAGCAGGAACAAACATAAACTTATTATGCCTACTAATCGGCTTAGTGGAGCTAGTAGGACCGATGTAAATGCTTTTACAACAAGATCCCAGAAAATGATCAAAACAAATGTATTACGAAATTTAAAAGAACTGTTAAAAAACGTTTTTGTGGTAAAGGTTAGTATAACATCAATGACTTTTTTAATGATACCATAGATTGTTAATAGAGCGACAGCCCTCAAGTATAAATTTTGTTGTAACAATATTTTTATGAAAGAAAAAAGAAGCCCGCCAAGATTCTTGCGCCCGTTCTTATTAGACCTGAGGCATACTTTTCTAATGGGTTTTTGATTTTCAATAAATGATTCTATATCCTTTGAATAATAATGTTTTAATTTGTGTAATGCGTATGGGCGGTATCACTTACCATCAGATGAACGTCTTGTTACTCTCGTCAATTATTCTCATAAAACAAATCTATTCTCGAAGATATTGTTCTTGTGTCTAAATATTGTCTTTCTTAAATTGGCTCAATACGGCTGTTTATTACTTAGGAGCCTTTGTAAGATCTTCATACGTAATGTATTCATGTATCATATATGACAACATTTTGTTTTTGTCTACTGCAAGTAAGAAGTGAGATCGAAATTAAAACATTAGCACATAATATGATACTTCTTTGAACCATGACATTTTGGCTGATGGATGTTTATATACTGAAGAATTAACTTAGCATTTAATAATCTTTAGCTACAGTATGTTTATGCCTTGATAGAGCAAATATAACACCTGTATTTGTTATAATATAATGTATTTTAACAGTACTCTCTTTAATTATCTAGCTAATGACAAATTCTTATTTCTGCCGCGTATCTCCATCTTCTAAAATTAGAATATCATCGCCACGATCTGGATGTGCGGTAACCCTCCACAGTGCGGTTTCAAGGAATTCTCTGTGAAATAAGCTTCCTTCAACAAAAGCACGTACACTTTCCTTAAAGACCGGCAACGCTCCTGTGATTCCTCTTGTGTTGCAAGAGAATGTGAGCTGCGGTGATCACTTAACATCAGTTGTCCCATACGCTGGTTTGTCCTGCTCTTCCATAATTTCTTTATGGAAAAGGAAGATAAATAAGTGTAGGGGTCACCTGGTGTTAAGTGATCACCGCCCATATTCACTTGCAACACCAGAGGAATCACAGCCGTTCACAGAGCACTGGGTCTTCGACAACTCGAGCTGCTCTGCGTTGCACGCGGTTTAATGTATCGAGCTATTTACTGGGGTCCGCCAGACCAGAGATGATAACAATAGTCCATATACAGCCGGAGCTGCGCTTTGTAGAGCGCTAGAATATAGAGTAAATAACAATTTTATTAAACTATTTTGAATTTTATTAAATAACGATTAAAGTGAATGGCAAGTGAATCACTTGTACTTTTTTTTTATTGGCCCTATATTATTTATTATTATTTACTATATAAAAGGTGCTTGCAATTTCATATTTTGTAAACGTTACGAACAATCATTACATGCAAACAAAACAAAATCACATTATAAATTAGTGTCCAAATTATATTTTCAAGAATGCGATGTATTCGACACGGAAAATTTGTTAGAATCGAGCTCTTGAAGACAAGTATATGTTCTCAGCGCCACGTCTCAGTACATTAGTGCCCGTTACTGTACAGGCACACTGCCAAAACTGCTTGGTAATTTAATCTCAAACTTTGATATTAAGTCCTTTGAAAGTTTTGTTTTATTACAAAATGGCGGATATTTCTTGGAGACATTTGACAGTAATTTTATGTTTAGTACAGTTTTGTTAACCTAGTTTCATTGATTTGGACGAATCATGGCAAACCCATGGGCTCGAGTACCAAGGGTTGTATTCGCCTTTATCCCTACGGAAAGGCTATTATGCACAGTAAGTACTGAGCGTAATAACCTTAGTAAGTAGTATGTACATTGTACAGTAAAAAAACTTTGAAAAAGAAAACAGTTGCCCCTAAAGGCCATCTCTGCAACTTCCCGCTAATTCCATACCTAAACACTCTTCGAGCTCAAAAGTCTGATAGAAGTTTAATAAAACACTATATTTTGAATTTCTGAGTGTTTGAGTTTCAATTGATCGAACTCGGAACTTCGAAGTAATTCCGACAAAATACTTATTTTTCGTTTACGTTTTCTTTCGGCAACGATAACTGACGAACAAATTAACCGATTTTAGCCGGCTTTGTGACGATCGACCTGGTTTTTATAATGATGAGATGATGCGATGTTATGAGCTGATTAGTTGTTTAAAATCGATCGGTAAAGCATTTTAAAAGTTATTCCAAGAAAACCACATATGAAAAAAGTTTTTTTCGTATTTTTCGGAGGACCTTTAAACGTCGATCTGATGAAAACTCGAATTCCGAAGAACGGGGTAAATCAAATGACTTCCCGAATTTTCGAATATTTTCAATTTTCTTAGCGGGAAGTTAAAAATCATCATCATCAGAATTATATAAAACACTAAGAATCTTTACTTCCAATCCTAATCCTAATGTGCCATTTTGTTCGATGACTTTTTGCCATCTTGTAAGTACAGGACATGATCCCGTTGCCGTAGAAATTTAGAGACTTCTGATCCAAAAAACGTGATAACTAGTTTGCATTCCTCTCTTGATGTTATCTGACTCTGCCTTAAGATTCCTGAAGAGACCAAAACAGGTGGTAATCCGAAGGTGCAAGGTATACAGGGTGTCCCATAGTTATGGGACATGAAGGGGAAGTACCTTAAATATCGAAGATAGGCTATTTTACAGAAAAAAGACTTTATGTTATTTTTAATTCTGCATTCAAAGATTTTCAAAAACTTACTTGCCTCGTCTGGGAATCGAACCGACTTAAATGTAAAAAAAAAACACCCCTACTCTTATGATGCCAATCGAAAGAATGGCCAAAAACTAATAACTCTTCTTAAGTAACATAGTATTTTAAAAGAAAGTAGTCAATTAAGTGGGTATTTTTTTGTAAATTAATTAATTAAATGCCCAAAATGTGATCCCTCTTGTCTTACGCAAATCGTCAATCTTTTAATGAGTCCGCTGCCTGTTGATGCCGTTCTTTCGATTGGCATTATAAAAGTAGGAGTGTTTTTTTTTACATTTCAGTCGGTTCGATTCCCAGACGAGGCAAGTAATTTTTAGAAAATCTTTGAATGCAGAAGTGCTAACTTTTAAAAATTACATAAAGTCTTCTTTCAGTAAAATAGCCTATCTTCGATATTTAAGGTACTTTCCCTTCATGTCTCATAACTTTGGGACACCCTGTATAGTGACTAAAAGACATAAGACTATATAGTGGTTGTATTAACACACCTCCCAGTCAAACTCTTTTAATTTTTGCAGAGTGGCTAGAGATGATGACCACACTGTTTCTTTTGATCAATAGTTATTCTTCTCTCAACTTCTTCATTTAACATCATCAGTTGTTGGCAGTAGAAATCTGAATCGATAGTTCCCACGGCGGTTAAACCTCATAATGAATAATGGCCTTCCATTGAAAGGCCACTTCCTTTCTCGAATAGGTCAAAACTGTTTTACGGTCTAGAGGCCCTTAAGCTATGACATTTTTTTAAAATATGCGCCCATATAGATATAGCGTTTACTCCTTTTTGCAAGATTCAATTATTTTGACTGAAAAAATTTAAAATACAAATTTAAAATTAATTTAGCTGGAAACAATTTCTTACTAATTCATTCGTTTGAAATGTACTTCATGTTTCATGTCATAAAAAACCGCTAGCTACAAATAATTTGTTAATTATTTATACTATTAATCATTTACAGAAAGAATCTTAAAAGCGAACATAGTCCCGCAAAACTGTTTGGACAGTTTGTCTTCAGGATCAAGTCTCTTGTAATACATTAATGTTTATTAGAACATTGATTTTATACAAGTGTAATTAACAAATATTGATTTTATTTATTTTAATTTTAAGGCAGTGTTGACAATAATTATTTCTTAAGTTTAGTTTTAAATTTTCTTTTACTGGTTTCTAGTAGGATGTCCTCAGGCAAGCTGTTTAATAGATAAGGTAGGCGTTTTTTTTAAAGTTCTGTCTTTGTAGTAGTTATTAATTCTAGGAACCTCGAACTTACCAGCGGACATCAACCGAGTATCGTGGTTGTGCATAATTGGGTTATGTTCTTGATTGCCATGATTGTTAATGGCTAATAAGTACTTATGTTTTAAGCTTACTGGCAATACTTTACATATTTTAAATAGCTTTCTATACTCATTTTTACAAATATTTTTAACTTTTTTCATTTTTTTTCATTCATTCAACTTTTATATATATAGCGAAACAACTTTTTCCCGACTTCTGTATTTTTCTTCAAAAGAGTGTCGGTAACGTCAATTGAGAAGAATAATATTTTATCCCAGATCAGATTATATATTGTTAAACTCAACGATAGTTACGATTTTTATCTCAAGTAAGAGATAGACTGAATATTGGGAACGGCCATAAGACAATTCAATCGATCTATATGTATATCTATAAACCAGTGTAAATAAAATTGACATACAAATTGAAACTCGAAACATTTCAAACATAACGAAAGTAGAAACCACATATTGTTGGACAGCCAACTCGCGTTATGTATCAAACTAAACCCAATATTAGAATGTTTGTTATTCATATCCCTTTGATTCTTTCATTATATTGTGAGCTTTGGTAAATGATTCACTGTTTGTTTGAAATAGAACAGATCTGAATATTTACGCAGATGATTAAGTAATTTTATTTTTTTTAAGACGACATGTTGTGTACAATGGTTTAGTTTTATTATACCAGTGAGAAACTTCTTAGCACAACATGCCGACTAGGTGGGTACTAAAGCGGATCCTATGTCTGCCGTAATGTAATCATTGTGATTCTAAAATTATTAAAACTTTCGTGAGTTAAGAGGTGGTATGTTACCGCGAACCTACCACACCCACCCTGATGAAGGACCTCCGAATTGGTCCGAAACTAGTCGGTACCGACACCGACAAAAACGTGAGTAAAGCCGTATTAACAGATAATATTGTGATTCTGATTAAAAGGCGGTGTTGCTAGTTGTAAATTGTATCTCGCTATTTCGAATGTACCAGGGTGCGTTCACATTATCTTACTAATTTTTTTGAATATTTGTTTTTTTAGTCCCACAGCTGGATCCCAAATGTCCAATAATAAGCATAAAGAAGTGATTGTTCAGTAAAACTTTATTTTGTACTGACGTCTTGTTTGTCAACCAACTGTTTTATCAAACGGCTGAATATCATTCCTGCCTGCTTAGTTTAGAGGCTAGGCTGTTGATTGAACGGCTAATAAACTAGTTGGCTGCGACATATACGTAGAATACTTTATTCATTGAATACGAAAAATACTAACGAAGGCTTAAACTTACATAATGATTTCTTCTATATAACTAGTTATCCGTTATTGGTACGCGATATCTTATAACTTCAAAAATTCAAACTCAAATAAACTTTATTCAATTAGGCTCAAACTAAGCGCTTTGAAATCGTCACCATTTATATTTCTTTTAAATTACTCAATCTACCATAATTGTTCGGAAAGGGTAGACCTCGTGAGAAGAACATACAAAAAAATCAACGGCCACTAAAATTAGTTTCTAAGGTGCTGCATCAAATAAATGAAATTGTTTTCAAAGTTAAAAGCGTTTTAAACATCAAATATTTCATAAAAAGTAATAAAGAATAAACTGTATAAATATAAATTATCGTATATTGGATGGATCAACCTATAGAGATTGAATTCATTGTTTGTGTAAGGATGCTTCGTGAACACGATGGTCGTGATTACTGTCGGAATCAATTGTTAATAGAATATTAGTAACTAGGAGGGAAATATGCCATTTCTACCTATATATTGCATTGTACACGCGGTTTGGGATGACTTTTATCCCTCCCGTATTGCGTATACTGTTTCTTACCACACCTGTAACGGAAAGTACGCCTATTTACGCTGTTTCCCAGGAGAAAATTGACTATTTTGGGCTTATCATGTGTCATAAAATACGCAGAGATGTGCTAAAAAATATTATATTATTTATAGTCACTTTTATGTAGAATAAAACAATACTTAGTACAAAGACATAAACCGCTTGAAAGCTACACACATAAAACCACTATCCGCGCTATGCAAGGGTGTGCTTAACGTCAAACCGAAGGTTAACATTTTATATCCCATTTGCATCACGTTCTAAAGTGCAGGTAGCTTAAATAGGATAACGCTTTGTAAAGTTTAATTTTTACTTCCCCAGTTTATGTATTGTTGCCCCGTCTAAAGCTAATAAACTTATACGAACAATTCTTGTAGGTATTTATATTTAATAACAAAGTACGGACAAATTTTAAAGTTTATTAACTGAATGAAAAGGGCCTAAGATTTTAAGGGGCAAATTTGACATTTTTTAATTAACTGGCTGTTTGCTTAGCTTTTGGGGTTATCTGGGATTATGACGTGACGTCATCAATTGCGTTGAGATAATGTAACGATCACACAATGGAATGGATGAAGGAATCAAACAATGTGATAATAGAAAAAAAAATCAACAGCGCGCTTTATAAGATTCCCACCTATATGTATATTGACTCATCATGACATCTTTGGAACCATAAGGCGTAGAAAATTGAAATTTGGTAGGAATATTCCTTTCGCTGAGTAGAGGTCAGCTTAGCAAGGATTTTACGAAATTCGATCCGCAAGAGTTATTTATTTTTTCAATTATTTAATAAACAGAACAATGTCTGTTAGGTTAGCTAGTTATATTATACAACAAATTAGTTGGATGTCAACAGATAACACTGATATTGTTTTAATATTTTTAGTAAAACCTTTGCTTATAATATCGTATATAAACAAAAGCTTTATAAGACGTTCGAATCATAAAATCTGAGGAAGATCTGTGGAAGTTTACGACTTAACGACAAAAAACACCTTTGAGAAAAAATAGATATGATTAAAATGATATACCAAAACATTAGGCCTGTCAGCACATTACAAAATAAAAAATATAGATATTTATTCAGCATTTTTAAAGGCAGCTCCTTTATCTGTCACCACGTGAAGTAAATAGCTTCGTCGTAAATCGCAACGGCATGTCAGCGCTGTAAATCAAACACAACAGGCGGGTTTCATATTAACTCCGCTAACCACAAAAGACACGTAAGACCGCAAGCATTCTCGATCAAAACGAAACCACTCGCAGTAAACACGCGCTAACAATGGCCAGATGATAGACATCGAAAATAGAACATAGAGTAAACAAATGCGGACAAAACGCTCGCCGAACTGTATCGGATGAAGCGAGACCAAAACTAGACCTTCTTGCAGGTGTGCTAATTCACACACTGCGCTAACAAACTATGTTTTTTTTTTTAATTTGCCAGCTTCAGTCTGTGGCTTAGGTGCGAATTTCGTAAAATATTTTTGCGAAAATTTTGCATCTGTCTGCTATTGAAGAATTTCTAAATATAAAATTTTCTAGTACAACCATTGGGAGGTTTCTTAGTACAAGATTTCTAATTGATTGTTATAACAGCGGAAACTTTTATGGCAGTCAAACAGTAGTGTGCTAACTTTTTGTTTTGATTTAAAGGGCGGAATAGTGAAATTTACTGGGCAAATGACACTTTGGATGGCCACCAGTGGGAGGCTCCTATGCACAGGATGCCGGCTAGATTATGGGTACCACAACGGCGCCTATTTCTGCCGTGAAGCAGTAATGTGTAGGCATTACTTTGTTTCGGTCTGAAGGGCTCCGTAGCTAGTGAAATTACAGGGCAAATGTGACTTGACAACTTATGTCTCGAAGTGACGAGCGCAGTCGTAGTACCGCTCAGAATTTTTGGGTTTTTCAGTAATCCTGAGCGGCACTGCATTGTAATGGGCAGGGCATATCAATAACCAATAGCAGAACATCCTGCTCGCCTCGTCCCTTATTTTCGTAAAAAAAGATCTTCTGAACGACGAGAGTAAAAGTTGCGACGCCGCTTATAACTGTGGGTATTTCTAGAATGCTGCATGGTACAGATTTGTAATGGACCTGGTGGATTTCGCACTATAAAATGCACGTCTTCTTTGATTTGCCACTTTAATTCTTATAAAAAAGCCTTTATAGTCATTACTCCGCGTATCTATCTGCTCTGTCAGATTCCTTACATGTTAGAAATAAAATTCCATAGCTGAAGAGCAATGAATTAATATGTGTTGCGACCACGATTGATATGAGTTTCATTCACGATGGGAACTTATGCTAAAAATAATGTTGTTCACTAATTAATGCTTATTAATTTTATGATTATATTTTCATGTAATTGGAGAAGCTACAACTTAATAATATTGCAGCAGAACGAGTATCACAGTTTCGCTACATCTTAGTGAATAAAAATTATATGCAGAACTTACATTAAGAATTTTCAACTGCTCCTTCACTGACCTTTCTCTCCTATCTAACCTAGTCTATATTATTAAATATTTTTGGCACTAGATAACAATTTAGTCTTTTACCATAATAAATAGCGACTCTTGGAACTACTGAACTTCTTTTTCTTATACTTC
Organism: Leptidea sinapis; assembly: GCF_905404315.1. Taxonomy (NCBI): domain Eukaryota; kingdom Metazoa; phylum Arthropoda; class Insecta; order Lepidoptera; family Pieridae; genus Leptidea; species Leptidea sinapis. Next base: position 30,509,103 of record NC_066312.1, on the reverse strand, counting down.
TACGGTCTTAAAAATAAACTTGCTTTAAAGTTATACCTGAGAATAGACCAAAACTAACTAGATTATGGATTGGAGTCCGCTGCGTTCCAACTAGAAACCGCAGGCGTAGTCTTGTAGGTGGGTGTAGTGTACTCGAGCCAAAAAAAATGGGTGACGTGCCACATGTTCTGATAAACTATGCTAACAATTAAAACTGAAATGATGGGTTGCTAGTAAAACTTTGTAATAATAATACTACAACAAATAATAAAGACACTGGGATCACATTACATCAATAAGTATTTTGTATTTTATTAATTTCAATGTAAAATAACACGAAGCGTATGTTACAAAATTTGAAAGATGCCATTCAGTGTGTAGATGCCACGCACACAAGCATCTAATAGTTGCCGTAATAAAAAGCTATTGTTAATACATAAGTAGTGCGGTAGGACCAATCTCTAATATAAGGTGCAGAAATTACTTTTGTTGTTAGTTTCTTACGGCTTATATAAAAAAATCGATAAATAATAATGAAATCATTAGCGGGCCATGTTATTCATAAAATAAAAAATAAACATTGATAATAGGGTTATTGTACTTATGTACCAAGACCACAAGGAGCTTTTGAAGTGGAAACTATTCGGGCAAGTTGAGCACATTTGATATGGAGAAGAAGCACTCAACTCGCAAATGTTTTTGGTCATAGTGCGGATGGGAATTATTGGCGACAATATTTTAATCGGACCACATTTATACCGATCGCTCTAAATGCTGCAGCAAACCTAACCAATGATGAAGACCTCTTCGAATATGGTTTTCAGGAACTTTCTTCCACGTGCAACCAAGCTGTGGAATGAGCGGTGCTTCCGACGATACTACATGGGTACCTTAAAAAAAAGCGCGTACATCTTTTAAAGGCCGAGAGCGCTCCGGTGGTTCCTCTGGTCTTGCAAGAGAATGTAGACGGCAGTGACCACATAACATCAGGTGCCACGTACGCTCGATTGTATTCCTCTTCCATAAAAAACCGTCTTACTAAACTCTATTATACGATTAGACATCCCCATGTTTAATGTAAGTTGTAATTTGTAAAAATCATGAGAAATACAATGTAGTTTAAATATGAAATAGGCAATAAAATATATAATTTTCATCATAAACTTTAGATATAAAGTCGATACCGGAACGATTCGCGAAATTCGAAATTTTTTAATTCTACACATATTTTTTTGAAAATTCAGGATATTCAAATCGCGTTTTTGTCTAAACAATTGAAATATTCGAATTATAGAGAGGATTTCAATAGTAGACAAGATATCACTTCACTAATAAAAACACACAAATACCGCAGAGCACTTGCATGAGCTTAAAGGCCTTGTGGCCAACATGGTAACTTTACTCCTACTCCGCGGCCGGCTGTAATGCAACATGCGATAGATAAACGAAAAAAGTTACGGAAATGTAGTAAAAGTTTCAATTTATTGAATAAGACTTGAATAGGGAAAACTCGCCTGGTTGGCATAATTTTATTTCGTATTAACCTCACTTTAATAAAGTGGTCACTTCTGGTTCTATAATCTACAGCTCACTGTTTTTATCTGGAGCATAAGATATTAATTAAATGCCTAAAGTAGTTTACGACTGCCGCTTGTCTACAAGGACATAAAAATACTATTTTCTTTTCGTATCCGAGAGTGCGCTATTAATTCTAACTATATAATTTTTATTCCATATTCATGTTCCCGAGTACTCGTCGAGTTGCTACAGTAATAAAATTTCATTTTTTATTCCTCTCAGTGCAGTGTGAAATCATTCTGCATTTAAATGAATTTGGTGCGAGGTCTGACTATCAATTTCAAATAATGGCTCTTTCTGGTATGTTCGTTGTTCTGTCTGTAAAAAGATACATTTTTATTTGAATGAAAACATTTTTGGCAAGCTGAGAATTTAATTTTGTGGGTTATTAGCTGTAGTTGGAAGATATTCGTGCACAGTTTTAATTATATGTGTATTGTAAATGTTATTATTTTATGGATATAGTATAAATTAAATAATAAAAATAGTTTAAGAAAACTAAAAACACAGTTTGGTTGAAAAGATAATGGTTAAAATTTAAAATAATATTGACACACTATTGACACACTTCTTACACAAATTATCTTGCCCCACAAATTATATTGTATATATTTAATACAATATACTTACTTAAACATACATAAATACGTATAAACATACATAAATACATTTAAACATCCATGACTCGGAAACAAACATCCATATTCATCATATAAATGATTGCACCTACCGGGATTCGAACCCGGGACCTCTAGCTTAGTAGGTAGGATCGCTAACCACTCGGCTATACAGGTCGTCATGAACATTAATTTCTGCCTTATCAATGATAGATGAAAAAATTCTATAAATTTACAAAAATTTTATTTTGCTAATTGAAAAATGTATTGTCATCAGTCCTCGATAAATCTACGAAGTTTGAACGAAATCTGCCCGTTTAAGGTGGGTCAAAATCGCGCCCAAATGAGTCGGTTGCAAACAATCATACATACAGGCGAAGCTAATAAAAAGCGTGTTATAGTTGTATTTAAATACTATGATAACATTTAATTAAAATTATCGTTACGGGGAAGAGTACCAAGAATATTGGCAGCATTTCCGCGTTGGATAGATAGGCTGATCCGTTGACCGAAATAGCTGCCAGCGCTTAGGTTGGCAGTTGAGTCGCGTAGATAGAATTTTGTACATTCTCCGCGACTCTGGGCCGCACGGGCCAAGTGTCTCGACACCGAACGGCACAAAGATGTATTATTCACTGAGACCAACATATTTACGACGCTTGCAATCTAGCACCAACTGACGTAACTTGAACATGAGAAGGAGCCAGAGTGTAGAAGCAGAGAGCAGCGCCCTTCCCCGTGCTCAAGACACCAGCGTCATTCCATCAGGACGCTTACTATCGCCGCGGGTAATATATACCATTTCGCGTCCATATCACGCCTGTTACATTTTTTTGGAAAATCACAATTCTCCCAAAAAAAGTGACGGTAACTGATAAAATAGTTTATAACTTTTGACAAGTGTTACTTTTATGATCTAAAGAGCAAAGTGATTTTTCTATTTGATTTTGAAATATCTTAGACGTCTGATAAATTAATTGATTTTTGTTTCCGATTTTGATATTTTTCATTTTATTTTGTTTTTAAGAATGCAAATCTTAGTTTACAATATGATTCATTAAATCTCTGCCTCTCAGCACAAAAAGATATTCTTCTTATTAAAAATTGTATCACAATTTCCAATTTACTTGAACCAATTTTGAATAAATTCGGTTGAGGATGAAACTACAGACTATACGTGCCGTGTAATAGGTAAGCTAGGATTAAGTGTCTTTCATAGGATTAAGTGACGTTCAATTTTATGATAAAATAGCAGACAGTAAACTACGACTCACTGAGCACAAGTTAAATAGATATATTAAACCTACTTTGCCAAAACGGCAAACTATAGTATAGGAGATAATGTAGAAAATAGAATAATGCATGGTTCTTGACTGGTTCTATTGCCACCTTGAATTATAAAGTTACATATTAACCCCCTTATTCATAATGGTCCGCTAACTTTAAACAGTTTTTTCTCATTCTGACTTAGGTCAATAGAAGAAGACAGAGTGAGAATTAGCAATGCTTTAAGTTAGCAGACTATTATGAATAAGGGGGTAAGTAGACTAGGCAATTTTGTTAATATGATTTAAAGATGGGAATCTTTTATCATTTCTTCTCCCCTTGTACAAGCCCCTTTACGAACTAATGTAGATTCATGACGTTTACCAAGTGTTGTTGAAATATTATGCTTTGTCATTGTCGCTCCATATGGTAAATAGATATATTGCAATTTCAGATCAGATGACGATATGATTCTTTTTGATGATGAGCAATTAGTAATAAGCATAAGTTGTAAACTGTAGACTCAATAAGTCGGTAGTATGTTGGATATTGACACGATTTGAGCCCGTATTGAGTGCTCAGATCGAATGTTTAATGTTGATTTATGAACTCTCATTCCATATCGGTGGCGTCATAAATCAAATAATATATTTCAAGATTGTGGAGCAACGCAAAAAGAATATATCGCCACCTTCATACCGAAATACATTTTCTTCAACACAATTTCACCGATAAAGAACATTTTTTCCTGTTGTGTTGTAAGATACCTGCTAGACAAAGGCTATTGCGGTGGCTTTGATTGATGATGTGATTAGAAATTCAAAATAAAATATTTCTACGGGAAATACGCTTCGCTCTTAAACAGGTAAAATATATTTTGGTGTTGATAACATAATATATATCATTTCGGTTATTATATCTGATGAAGGAAGAACATTTGTATTATTTTTATTTAGTATTGAAATTGTAACGAGAGAAATAATGTGAAGGTTATTTTAGAGTAAAATTATCAAACTTAATTATCCTCATTATTATAATAGGTGTGCTGTAGTATTTGCGCCGATATATCAAATTATTCAAACAAAACAATGCTTTTAACTATATTTACAATACCATGATTACATTACAATTAAAACTATCATTAGGGGGAAGTGTACCATGAGTACTGGCAGCATTTCTGTGTTGGATAGCTAGGCTGATGCATTGACCTAAATAGCTGCCAGCGCTTGGGTTTCCAGCTCTATTAAGGCGCGTACTAAGTAACAAGTACTATCACTTGCCAGTGCCCCACGGAAACAAGTGTCTAGATACCAAACAGTACAGATATGTGGGACTCACTGACACCGAAATATTTGCGACACTTGCTGTCTTCGGCAGTCGAAGCAGCGCCAACTGACCTAACTTGGACATGAGAAGGAGCCAGAGTGTCGACGTAAGTCGCGTCCCACACTAACGCCCTTTCACGTACCCAAGCCACCATGTTTATTCCATCAGGACGCTTGTCATCGCGGCAGGTAATACCATTTGATTCTAGCTGGTAAATTAGGAGCGGCAGATTCCCTGCGGATGACTTCATTAATGCTGGCATGACGACTGAAAATGATAATATTGTTCATAATTACTTGCCATATTATGTTGAGCAAGTCCCTTTACTAGTTTATAAAGTCTGTAGTAGTTTTGCCTTCATAAACCAAGACAGATTATTATCAACGAATAGAGATTATAAATATTATTATATAATTATATTGGAAGTAATGCCGCTATGTTAAATATCACTCATTACTTTTTCTCATCAAAAAATAACATGCTGAGCAGGTCGATAAATTTTGATACATAATATATAAATTTACGGTACCGCCTGAGTTTGAGTTTGACTGGTTTTAAGTTTTAATGTTAAGTTGTTTTATAATAAGTAGTGACGCCAAGCTCGTCCTTTGCGTGTCTCCAGCCTGTTCTAGTGAACAAACGTCATTTTCAATGTAACTCTATGGGAAATGTTTGAAACTAACTGTATAATCAAAACAAATCAAATCAAAATCACTTTTTTCATGTAGGTCACGGAACTTATGAATGTCAAAAAAAATATTTTATCTTATTGAATATACCGCTACTTAGTAAAGGCTTGAGCTAATGAAAAGAAGTATCAAAAAACTCATTGCCACTCTTTTATATCAAGATTTACATTTTCATCTATTTACAAATCATTTCAATTACAATATTATATGTAAAGTAATGCAACAAACATACTCAAACGTTAAATAGTCAATGCCTTACAAGAGTAAGTCAAAAGCTTTTGATACTAACCACCTAGTAACCCAAATTCAGCTTTTGTCATCAAGATCTTTCCAATGACATATTATGGGGATCTATGCTAATTGTGGTTGCTGAGGAATATAATTTACAACGCCGTCTTTGTGGTTCAATATAGATTACCGCGGACAATGCAATCAGATCTACTTTATCATTTACCCATACGTGCTATGAACCACCCTACATATACCAAATCTGGCCTAGTAGCCTGAATTTCAACAGTTTATGTTTTGAGATTTTCAGATTGTCGCCCAAAAATTTTTTGTGGCAAAATAGTCTTGATTTATTGTGTTATTTATTTATAGAAAAGGAGGACGAAACCATAGCCGCCTATGCCCCGAAATCACAGGAGCGCTTCCATTCTTATGCGTTTTTTTTAAAGGTTTTTGAAACTTTATAGATATTGAATAAGACTGGGCCTTCATGTTTCGCTATGCAACGCAAGTACAGGTAAACCTTTCCCGAATCGGTTAAGGAAAACTTGCTTGGGTAGAAGATATGTATACAGGGCGTCCCAAAGTTATGGGACATGAAGGGAAAGTACCTAAAATATCGTAGATAGGGTATTTTACTGAAAGAAGACTTTAAGTTATTTTTAAAAGTTAGTAATTCTGCATTCAAAGATTTTCTAAAAATTTCATGCCTCAAATAATCCATGCTATCTATGGAGTGATGATATCGCTACTTTTCGAACATCGTCGTCGGTAGTAAATAAGTTTCTTGAAATTTGACTCAAACATTTAACGTTGTTCCTTTCTTTTAAAATACTATGTTACTTTAGAAGAGTTATTAGTTGTTGGCCATTCTTTCGATTGGCATCATAAAAGAAGGGGTGTTTTTATTTTTTACATTTAAGTCGGTTCGATTCCCAGACGAGGCAAGTAATTTTTAGAAAATCTTTGAATGCAGAATTACTAACTTTTAAATATAACATATAGTCTTCTTTCAGTAAAATACCCTATCTACGATATTTAAGGTACTTTCCCTTCATGTCCCATAACTTTGGGACATCCTGTATATTATTGTTTCATTTATATATTTTCGCACACATAGTTTATTACTATCGCAAATACAAACTTACCACCTCTCTCCTCAAATGTCTTCAGTCACATTGTCGATTTCAATCATTGTAACTTTATTTACTTGAGAATCTCAAAATTTATTAAAAGTGAGCATTTAGGTGCTATTCACAATCCCGCATTTCTTATCGTTCTATGAATATTAAGCACCAGATAAATTAAGGTTCGTATTGTCAGTATTCCGAGAACTGGCTCATTATTTTTCACTTTAGTTAATCTTGGGTTAGAAGTCGACGATAACCGTATTGCTTCAGATATTCGCCCAGCCTCAAAGGAGTTTCGTTCATCCTAATGACCGTCTTCGACCCTTCGAGGGTTGTTTGCCGATTTTATCAGGTCGTTATTTAATGAATCTTCGTTTTCATTAGATAACTCAATTTGCTTAAATAAACAGAGATCGTGTTGAAAAATAGAAATAATTTGACTTGAATTTTAACCCTTGACATCTATACTTATATTATAGAGAGCTAAGCTTAGTTTGTGAGGTTGTAAGGGGTAACCTCTGGATCCAGAACTGAACTTGAATACTGAACCGATTTTGGAAATTCTGTTTTATGATATAATTTACGATTAAGATCAGATAAATTGTCTGTAACAGAATAGATATTATTTAAATCCGTACTAATTAATCATTGAAATTTTGATTGGATTGTATTTATGTCACTAGGAACACAGCAACGTGAGTGCCAATTAGCGATATTGCAAATTAATACAGTATTGAGTTAGAGTGTGCAAATATTCCATCCATATTGAATATACCTACTACATTTATCAACTATTCACTATTATGAAACTATAGAGTCGACGAGTCTGCACATTGGATATTCTTTTCTTTTAAACTTGACTGTGGGTGATAAAGATAATGTGGCTGAATACAAAAACACAAATAAGTATGTGTACTTATGTACACGCGTTAGAAGTTATACTTCATTGACCTATGTAAAAAAAATAACAAAGTTATACTTCCTTGGCGTATGTTAAAGTAAATCAAATTTTAACAAATAGTTAAGATCAAAGATAGTAAAAACACTCAGCATTTAAGGTTAATATAAACAAGTATAGATTTTTTTTTTATTTATACATAAAATTTGTTAATATACCTACCAGAAATAAAACAAAACGAAAAAAATAATATTTTATAAATAATAATTTTTAATTAACGATGTAAATTAATTATATATACCGACAATTAACCTCAAATCTATAAATGCACTCAAAATAGTTTATTCAAATCAGTTTTATCACTAATATTCAATATATTATATAGATATACTAATAAATTATTAGTAAATACTATAACCGCCGTATATGAAATTGATTTAATTAAAACACCAAAACAATATTTATTTATTCACACTGTTTAATTGTACTGTTACGAAACACGTGTTCTAAATATAAAAATACTAGAATATACAACTTGAACATAGTTATCGATTTTCATGCCCCCTAGAACTAACTTCACGATGTAGAATTCAGGTGTCGCTGTGCGCGCGCATCGTAAAAATTCACTCTCATCATTTTTCTCCATCGCGCCAAAAGAAGTATAACTCCATAAAATTGTCTGTCTCTTCGCTTTTTTTTTGCGCACGCTACACTTCTTCTTATTTCAATAAAACGCTTTCAGCGAAGCACGGCGAAATAATAGATATATGTTCATGCTGGCGTCATGATCAGCCGGAAGACTTCCACTGCTGGACAAAGGCCTCCCCCAAAGATTTCCATGACGATCGGCCCTGCGCTGCCCTCATCTAAAGTAGACGCCATTCGAAGACTTTACTGCCCCAACGAAATAGAATGCCCCATCTGAAATTGTTCCATCTTTTGTTGGCATGGTTTACAAAAAATAATTCAGTATACGTGAATGAGGTCTCCGGCATAGCTAGTCATGGCTTCTGAAATATATATTGAGTATTGCACCACCTTATTAAATTTCTTATTTCCAATGCAAAATTAATAACAAGTAATGAAAAATTTCACATCACTCGTCGAATCCCACTCGGATTCCGAGTTCGGGAAGCTCCGTAAAATCTTTTTGTCTCAAATACCACCGGCTTAAACTGGAGAGTGCTGCCAGTGGCATACGGAACGCAGACCACATCGCTAACTATGGGCCTTTTGAGGTAGGTACCCTCATTGTCGCTGTGAGGGCTTTACAAGTTCGATGGAACAAAGTCATCGACATAGCCCGAATGATTGCGAAACTGAAGTCCTAGTGGGCAGATTACATAGCTAGAAGGAGAGTAAAGTCTTCGAATAGTGACCACGTATAGGAAGACGCAGTGTTGGTAGACCCTCCACAAAATGGACCGATGATCTTGTCCGGGATCGCCGGGATAGGTTGGATGAGGGCAGTACAGGACCTATAGTCGTGGAGATCGTTGGACCTTTATTCAGTAGTGGACGTCTTTCGCCTGAAATGATGAAGTTGTTAAATTGGCAATGGGTTCGTACAACGCATCATCATGGTTACAGAAGAGTGAGAGAGGCCATACGAGACGTAGTATGGAATAGCAATCTACATGATGAACTTATCAACATTTTTTTAATGACAATTAGGGATGAGACAAGCAGGACGTTCAGCTGATGGAAATGATGATACGCCATGCCCATTACAATGCAGTGCCGCTCCAGAACTTTTGAAAACCACAAAAATTCTGAGCGACACTACAGATGAAAAACCTTGAGACAAATGATGTTTCGTTCCATTTGCCCAGTAATTTCACTAGCTACGGCGTCCTTCAGACCGAACACAGTAATGTTTACACATTACTGCTTCACGGTAGATATAGGCGCCGTTGTGGTACCCATAATCTAGCAGGAATCCTGCACACGAGCCTCCCACTGGTAACATTTAATATAGTATATAGTAAAATACACTGGTGTTTTATCAACTTATACTAATTCTTTAATAAGATTACCAAAATCTGTACTGAGTTTTTCTTTTGAAACAACTGAGTTTTCAACAGTAACAAACATAACAATATAAAAAAACATGACCTAATAATATCCTCTCCTCTTTCGAAGTCTTTTATAAATTCATCAATATCCAATAAAACAGGTACAAACAAGACCAAACATATGTTATCGTGCGATTCATCAATCAATTATTTCAGTGCAAGAGTCAATGACTCTGCAAGCATTAGCAGACAGACAGAAATAACGCTAACCTATAGTTATATCGATTGCATTGTTTATATGCAACAGTAAGCATTATATATGCTTATGCTATAGTTTACATTACTATTTTCTTTGGTAGAAATATGTCGTTAATTGTATTATTCCATAGTTAGTCACCTTTAAAAATAATATGTTAAGTATTACCAACTCAGGAACCGTTAAAACCAAAAGAAATAGTTCCTGCATATTACTGCAGAAGAAGGTGCTGATATTAAAAGCATATCAATTAATTTCAGGATTGGTTCCACGTTGAAAAACAAAGATATCAAATATTTTTTGGATAACCTTACTGTCTTGTTCAAGTCTGTCTTTTCTGTGGGCAAGGATTATTTGATAAATTGCTTCCAACAATATGTAATATAATATTACTATGCTAAATATAACTAGTAATAACATTTAGCGAAGTCGATTAGTAAAAATATACAGTCAGTATTTGTCACTGATGTAATAAGTCATGTTTTACTTACACCAGAAGAATGCTTATGGAAATCACAAAATAATTTCTTGTGAAAATAAATGTTTGAAGGAGCAGATGTTCTGAAATTAAGCGGCGTCATTTCTCATAAGAATAAGTCGTAACGCCATACAAACTGACTTATAACGTATTGAAAATCATATATTTCTAATTCCATTGTGTTTATTCAGTGTAGAATATTTTAATCCCTTAACGAAAATCAATTGACGAGACATTGGAAAATATTCACAGCTGATGAAAACAGTCGCAAGATTAACCGTAGATTTTTTGTTAAATAAAGTTTTGGGAATCATTTATATATTAAAACAGTCTGGTAGCGATAGCTTCATTGTCAAGCCATGGTATTGTTTTCATGGTAATTATTATATATAAATTAATAGCTGTGGCAAAAAGATTATTCTCCCAAAGGAGCCCGCCACCAATGATAACTTAAAGGTAAAGATGGCTCGAACAAAGGCGAGAGAACCAGCTGTTTTCCGACGCTCTGTACCTACCGGGTTGCGGAGTCTTAAATTGTCTACCACGGGTAGATTATCAGGCCCCATAGGTAGTAAATTTTACAGGTAATTAAAATGAAATGCCCCTGCACGCTCATCACCGAATCGGTAGGTACATGAAATGATGAAGTTGGATGCTACATATCTATACTATGACTATGTCATCTTAAGATTGCAGTCTCTATAGAACAGAGTCAGACAGTAAACATGCTATATTTCGCAGTCACTCATTATCGTAGTCGGAATCTTAAACCACATCTTACAAAATTCAGCCAATTTGAGACTGGCTACAACTCTTACAACGACAAAACTTACTCCCTTGACATAGTCCATGTATACGCCCCAACTGCACAGTCTACAGATGAAAACATTGACAATTTTTATGGCCAATTGGAAACGAAAATTGAAAACATGCCAAAGCAAGAAGTGTTTACATTACAAGTTGATCTGAATGCAACGATTGGACAAACAGATAAAGATGATCACGTGCGGCAAACAGGGGGGAGACATGGGCTTGGCAACCAAAATACAAGGGGTGAAAGATTTATAAAGTTCTGCGTTGATAACTAGAAATATTAAGCAAATGCTTTAAAACCCCCAGGAAAACATTACACACGTGGAAATCACCCGGAGATCAATACAGAAACTAAATTGATTTTATTAACATCGGCCAACAATGATGATCTACAACTACTAACGCAAGAACGCTGTAGGGATTGTGTGACCGACCAAATACTACTAGTGGTTTATATCTTCTACGGTTAAAGCAGCTGGAAAAAATATAGGTTGCCTATGTAGGTGCGACACTAAAAACTTCGACAACATTTTTTCAGAAATAAATGGCAGAGATGTGGGTGTGGCGAATAATGTTTTCAATACCCTGAAGTGTACGCCACAGCAATATCTCTATAATAGCCCAAATGAAACTGGTAAACCAAGGTTCTCCACCATCTGCCTCTCATTTAGAGAGGCTGATGGTAAAAATGGATGGCCTTAGGCCTGGACCTAGGGAAATAAGTGAAAAAGAAGAAAAAGATGAAAAGCAGCAATCAGGAAAATAGGCAAATAGAGTCACGATCCTCAGCAGTAAGAGACCAGATTAGAAGAGAAGAAGAATAATAGATAATATTTCTGATATCAGAAATCAAGAAATGTAATACAAATGTATTGTCCTGATGTAAGTAGACATGAAGGTTCCTAGACCCTTAACTGTCAATGACCCTTAGTTAGACCCTCAGCTCGGGAATATAGCGCAGATGATTTCCCAAATGGTTTTGCCGAGACAAAAAGTTTTTGTAGAAAACTGTGAACTGTTGGATCACTTAGCGTTGCGTAGAGACATCGTTATTTTTGTATGTCTTCTACCGAATTTATCACGAGGATTGTTCCGAAGAGCTGTTTGACCTGATTTCTGCCGCCGAATTCCGCCTTCCCACGACACGCCACAAATTAGAATATCACCCTCACCATCTGGACGTGTGGCGTTCCTCCAAAGAACAGTTTTCAAGAACCTTTCTTCCTCATACAACCAAACTGTGCAATGAGCTTCTTTGTGCAGTGTTTCCAGAACGATACGACATTCCGGCCGACATTCATGGGCGGCAATGCTCCTATGATTCCTCCGGTGTTGCAAGAGAATGTGGACGCTCGTTTGTCCACGTCATTGAAAAGTTAAACGTTATACAGCCAATAATTTATTAGTTTAAGTCTAGAATTCCTAAAACGTAAATCACGAACTCATACTTACTGATAGAAGATGTATAATAATATAATAAGTATGTATCTATATCTTGTTCTGTTGACCTTTACTGGGAATGCTTACGATGATTGACGACACGACACGATGCTACTGCATGTGTGTTTAACCTCATTTCATCTCATGAACTGCAAATATATCGGTCTGAAGGGCGCCGTAGCTAGTGAAATTACTGGGCAAATGAGACAACATCTTATGTCTCAAGGTGAAGAGCGCAATTGTAGTGATGCTCAAAACTTTTGGGTTTTTCAAGAATCCTGAGCGGCACTGCTAATGAGTAGGAGGTATCAATTACCATCAGATGAATGTCCTGCTCGTCTCGTCCCTTTTTTCATAAAAAAATATTGTATTTAAAACGATCCTCTATTGATTAAATTGCCTGGTCTGTTTAAGGTATTATTTTTAGGACGACTAGTCAAAGCTAAGGGGTATTAAATATAAAGTACACTTAAGGATGATATTTACTTAATTATTCCATAAAAAAGCATTAGTTTCTATATTGTTTGATTTTCCAAGAATTGGTTTGGCACCTTTCGAGGCCACAACAGCATTAAAACCTACAAAAAAATCAAAGCTCTAGGCGCAATGCCGAAAATAATCGAATTTTAAAACGCTACTCTGATAAAAGCTACTTTTCCTTGAATAGATATGGCAATATTAAATTGCTGAATTAAATAATCTTATGAAAATTCATAATCTCTTTATTCATTATCTTGCATACAAGGTTAACCTTTTTGAGTTTCTATTCACATGAATAGTTAACCTTTACATTTTATCAGATAGAAACAAAAAGGCATAGAACTCATCTGTCAAGACGATATCTATGTCGGTACAAATATTTCTAACATCTTCCTTGTCCCACAAATACATTTCACTATGACCTTATGACTTCAGTGCCACACGTTGTTTTGACAGCTATATATTACCCAGTCAACCTCACATGGCACGAATTTGTACTGCTATTTCTACATTGTAATTCGTATATACGTATGTGTTGGGAATACCCATGTGAAACTTAATGTAATGTAAGATCTAAATTGTTTATTTTTTAATATTTTCTTCTTCTTTTTGCCCAGCTTAATTTTGATTGTCCTGTTTAGTTTAGTATTTTTAAATATTTTATTTCTTTTATCCATATTTTCAATAATCATCCAATAACTTTATATTCACATTTTTACAGTCATTTAAATATTTGTGAACCTTTTAGTGGTAGTATTTGCAAAGAGAGATTATCAGTTTGTAAAATACACTCGATTATTTAAACGAAAGTTCACTACTACCGGAGTCATTGTGGACTACTAAAAACCAGTACTGAAAAATACTGAGTTAGCTCCATCCATTGATTGTTAATCATTAGCGAACGGTATATTCTTTCTTATTTTTATAATATATAATTATTATGTCTGAAAAATTATTTTTGCAACTAGTATGTATTAACTACTAGTGGGGTTGGGCTGTAGATGGATTCTGCATGTGAACTAACAAATTCGGCCTTAAAAATAAGGTTGGTTATGGTTGGTTTATTATAAAGTTTCCTGCATTTATTTAAAAGGCTGCTTGGCATTTGGAAAACTACAGAATTATCATTGTATTGATAGTGCTGTCAGCGATATACGGCCGTTTTCAATAACGTATCTCTAGTTACGGATACATTGCTATCACCGTTTTATGACAAGATCTTATCTATCTATAGTTACGTCCAGTATAGTTATAGACCAATGCTATATGACGATAGGTTATTGAAATATAAGTAAGCGTAAAAGGATAGATTTGTCTTACCTCTGGTAAGATAAACTAAGGATAGATAGGTTATTGAAAACGGCCCTAATTCAACATTTTGCATATTCTTGGTTTATTCTCAGTCATAATTTAATACCAAATTTAATTGTTCGAACATAACATTTAAGCGGAATTATTTTTGACAGGTTTGTAAAATATTGAATATAGGTACATTAGTTGCTAAGTATCATTTGCCAAATAATTTCACTCCACCAATCAGACCAAAACACAATAATGCTTACACAATAATGCTTACACAATACTGCTTCACGGCAGAAAAAGGCCTATAAGTAAATGCCTTATTAGGCCTATAAGACCTCTTACTACACCCTTGAGCCTGGGACTTCCCTATTCTTTTATGCTCCGAGGAAGCACAGGGAAAACGCTGTCTGTGTGTTAGGATTGGACGGGTATTTATTGTTCATTGTAAGCTCTTACCACTGGGCAGAAGCAAACAGTTATCTTACAATGATGTCAATGCATGAAAAAGTCATCGATTGCGCAATATGTTGAACTATTAACTCTGAACACGGTACCCCGGTTCGATCTTACCATGTACTAGGTCCTGTTTTCGAATTCTCGCTTTTTAGGGTCGGCAACTTATAAGGTTCGTATTGTTACAGCAGCGTATAGACCACGGTGATGACATGATAATACAGTATGGTATATATGCTCGTTCTCTACCTCTTCTATAAAAAAAGTCAGCAATATATCAATATTTCGTAATAACTATTTAAAAATTAATTAAATATGTAATGCATCAATGTAATAATGCAAATAATCAAATGTTGGTATTTCTAAATAAATAAATAGATCGTTGGTTCGGATCCGGCTCGAAGGATCATGAGATTTAGGGTTTGTGACACCGAAATGATAGAATAAACGTAAAATAAAACTTTAATAATAATTCTAATATTAATAATGTAATGAAATAGTGTATGTAATGTACCGTACATAGCGTGTGTTCAAACAGACTGTAGATATTTTCAGGTAATTTCATGTAAAACAAAACATCAAAGAACTCTTGTCGGTTAGTTACTCATTTGAGTGATGTAAA
Organism: Leptidea sinapis; assembly: GCF_905404315.1. Taxonomy (NCBI): domain Eukaryota; kingdom Metazoa; phylum Arthropoda; class Insecta; order Lepidoptera; family Pieridae; genus Leptidea; species Leptidea sinapis. The sequence continues at coordinate 30,493,533 of NC_066312.1, read as the reverse complement.
TAGTCGCTGCAGTTATAAATCATCGGATTGTCAAACAAACAACTCTATTCACATCGAACCGCTTGGTTACATGTCCAACTAATAAATCAAATGTGTAAATGCTACCGAGAAACTTTCGCTATCACCACAATTGGATTGTTTGGGATATTAAATTAGGTTTCTGGTAATTCTATTTGAAGTTTCCTCCATAGTAGACAATAGCTGTTGTTCTATTTTAGAATAAATAGAAATATATTATTTATTTATCATAGGGAGTGACAATAACATGCCACCAAAAACATAACTTGTAAGAAAAACCAAGTCTCACAACTCAGTTCGTCTACCGTAAAAAGTTGTAGGATCCATGTAACACCAAGTCTTAAGTTATTCCTTAATTAGCTAACCTACCAACATCTTTTGTGACCACATCATAATTAAAAATCTAATATGTTAATAAAATTCTACTACATGATCTATAATTGTTATTAATAAAAGGGAAATATTTGTATGGTCAAACGACTACAAATAGGAAGAGATTCTCAACTCGACTGTAAGATTATTTTGAATTAGAAAAACCTCAACTTTTAAGTTAAGTATTTCAGTTAGCAGTTAATTGATTAATGGTTGAGGGAGGCGATGGCTGTCTCATGCGTCATGCTCGTGAACGGGAGCTGCTTGTGGTGGCAGGATGATCCTGTTGCCGGAGGCTCGGCTTCAGATTCTTAAAAGTCAATATATAATATATACTTATAAAATGCTGACAGAATACCATTATTTATTTACGGTGTCTAGATGATGCAGCTACTGTACTCAATAACTCTTGTATTAATTTACATTTAATTTTTTTTACTTACTCATGTAAGGCATTGACTATTTGACGTTTGAGTATGTTTGTTGCATAACTTTACATATTATATTGTTACTGATATAATTTGTAAATCGAAGAAAATGTAAATCATGATTTAAAAGAGTGGCAATGAGTTTATTGCTATTTCTTCTCATTAGCTCAACCCTTTACGAAGTAGCGGTAGATTCAATAAGAAAAAATATTTTTTTGACATTCATAAGTTTCATTTCCGTGACCTACGTGAATAAGTCGATTTTGATTTGATTTAAATGGATCACAGTGGACCTAAAAGTGGAAAATATCCATCAAAGGATTTTGTCAATGGATTAATGTGGACAAAGGGGAATATACTATGTAAGCGACATTACAGATTGATAATGCATGAACACTTTTGATTTGTCAATGCGTGTTCTTGTGATTTTATATTACTCAAAATACTAACGATCTAATTCCAACCATGGCTGACTGTTTACGACTTGACAATCAAAATCTTTGACGTTAAAGTAACAATAGATTCGCTTTTCTTTTCTATCTTGCTATGTCTACATTAGAGATCTTGTCCCTCGCACGCTCTGTTTGTCTAAAGACAATCATATTATAACCGACCAAATTTAATGAAGCTAGAAGGAGTTCCGGCTTCATCAAATTTGATTGGTTATAGTCGCTTATCTATACAATAGGAGCGGATTTGTTAGATATCTTACAGGTCGTGAAACTCAGACGGGTAAACTTGAAAATTAAATTTTGCTCCGATTAAGTCCCAGTTGAGTCACCAAGACCATAACAGGATATTGGCAAACAGAATTTCCTAGTTAACTGGCAAGCGATCGTTTCGTCACAGAGTAGCTTTACACTTTACAGTACAATTCCAGCGAGTACACCATAAAGCTGCATCGATTTCTCCGAGTAATGTTAATTGCCCATACCTTTAAGCGTTTGCCAAAAGCACTTCGTTTAATTAGATGCCACTGCTAACATACTACTAATTCCAGTGATTTAATTACGAAGCAAGAAAACCATAGCTCTCGTATATCGACTAGATGCATACCATTTTTAATATAATTTATAATCTATACTAACAAATGAGAGCCTATAATACTTATAACATAAGATGCAAAAAGAAAGAAATAGCAAGAAACTCAAAAGGTTTTAGTATGTCAATTATGGTGATTATTAGAATATCGAAATATTCGCAATAGTTTATTCAATGATATTTCATGACATATGACAATTCATACAATAAGCTGGCGCTGGGACTTAATTAATATGGATAAAACTACGTTTGTCGGGTCTGCACTTGTATAGTAACAACACACACACACATACTCACGCCTTGTTCCCGTCGGGGTAGGCAGAGACAATAGAATGCCATTTGCTTTTATCCTTACAAACCTCACACGCTTCCTCTACATACATTACTCTTTTAATACATGCTCGCCGGTTGCGGGTGCTTCAGACCTCTCCTTTTCTCAAAACGTCCCCAATTTGGTCGACGAATGTTCTACGAGGTCTCCCGCGACCGACTTGCCCACACACACTTGCCTTATATATTTGATTCGTCATTCTTTCTTCACTCATTCGCTCCACGTGTCCAAACCATTTTAGCATTCCTTTTTCAGTCCTTGTCACAACATCCTCTTTCAAACCACAGCGCGCTCGTATTACCGCATTCGAAATTCGTTCAGTCAGTCTAACCCCACACATACTACGCAGTGATCGCATCTCAACTGCGTTAATTCTGCTTTTATGCTTCTTCTGCCATACCCACTATAGTAATAATTGTGCTTAAATTACTATTATAAATTTTGCTCTGACTGGTCGCACTCCGTTGGTCAACTAGAGGCGACTATCCTACCCTAACATGTGCTACATAGTTGATTGTGACGCCGTAATCTCATTCGATACACACAAAATAAAGAGTTCAGCGCAACCACAGAAATTATCACTTCAAAAGCAAGTATCACCTACCTAGTAGGTATTAGTTCTCCAACATTCACTGACTGGTTAATGTCCAAGAAGCAAATTGTTTGTTCTTTAAATTAAAAACTATAATTTAAAACATTATAACTAAATTTTTTAAAGGTGGTGGTCACCTGGTGTTAAGTGATCACCGCCGCCCACATTCTCTTGCAACACCAGAGGAATCACAAAAGCGTTGCCGGCCTTTAAGGAAGGTGTACGCGCTTTTTTTGAAGGTACCCATGTCGTATCGCCCCGGAAACACCATCTCAATTATCTCAAAAAGCCAATCAAATCATCTTCTGTTGGATAGAAGAGTAATTCGCGTTTTATAGCAGAACACTTTAAAGCTAACAGTATGCTTTCAAAGCTTCTAAACATCTCCAAGATCTTTTAAAGTCAGGTGACCGCCTGAATAAGGTACAAATCACCTCCAAGTCGAAGGCTCACTAAGCTAACCCTCTGATTATTAACCTAAAATAAAATTTAATAATCTAACCAACATTCAGTTAAATTGAACCAAACTCATGTATCTACTTTCGTAAATATTTTCTTCACGCTACAATAGCGATATTAAATGAACGTACTTGGTATAAACATTGAAACTTGATCATAAAAAAATTGCCAGTTATTGAGACTGCCGATAAAAGTAAAAACTTAGAACTTTAACCACTAGAAATAAAAATGTCATAATGTTTAAAAAAAACAATTAAATTATAAATATTATTTTTTTAAAAACTTTTTTTTTATTTATATTTTATTTTATATTTATTTTCAATAATATATAAATCAAATAAAAACACAATTTCAACAATGCACGGTAAACATACATTGAACTTTTCACTAAATCTATTCAATTTCACTTCACAGCATTAATTTTGCACAATATGTCAGCTGCATAGATATACTGCTATAAGCATTTCGGTGACGCGTTCTCAGGAGACTTCAACCATCTAAAAAGTGTGATATAATAGCTTCTTTAATAATTTATTTACCGCCTGCGCCAGTCATTAGTATGTCCGTATGTTATGTATACCAAAAAGTGCCCAACACGACTAAATAAGTTTTCACTTCAATAAAATATAAAAAAAACATACCGACGAATTGAGAACCTCCTCTTTTTTTGAAGTCGGTTAAAAAAAATTGTACATAATTCAATCCAAAATAAATAAATTTTCCATAATATCATTTCGGAACATATACATAATCAATCTAGTAGTTGCGCGCTAGCGTAGGCACTGATACCCACAGCGTGCCTACTTGCATAGTAGACGGTAGACTCCCACGGACTGCCACAGCCGTGAGTACTGAGTAGCGCCCACGTAAGGGTGTCTAAAATAGTGTTTTTGAATTGTTAAAAATGAGTTTCTTGCGTGCGTTCTTCTCAGGCCTGAGGCATGATTTTCCGAATTGATGATGGTTTTTGACATTATTATGACGATCAATGATGTTATAATGTCCTATTTAATAATAAATAAATAACAATAATTGTAACTACATTTAACTGTCGTAATAATTTGATTGACTTTTATATAGTCTAACATTTTTCATTTCATTTTACTCAACTATAAAACTAAGTTGATTATTAAGTAACTTTTTACTATATTTTTAAAGTTTTGGGATAATTTTTTTAGGTGGGTTGTTTTTTTTATGTTATGATTAAATATTTTAATTTGAATATGATAACGTATGTATTCGTGTGTTTATTTTATATCGCCATTTAAGAATTATATAAGTTATACTATGGCATCAATAAATTGTATACATGAAATAGTTTCGCGAGTGGGAAGTGATAATCGAATATTTGCGGTCGACAATCGATTTGTCGGGACAAATGGCGTGACTATCGCAAACAGCCAGTTGCGTGATACAGACGGTTTACTGCTTCAATTTGTAACGAAAATGAAGACAATAAAGCTGAAAGCGTTTGTAGCAACTATCTTTGATTGTTATTAGGTCATGCTGTGTAATATATGGAGTGTAAATCGTAGTATTTGTAAAAATACTTTTATAGTTGTGGCTCTTTGCTCATATTTTAGGGTACATTATTCTTCGGTTAATGGGATCCTCGTCTCTATGGCTCTTTTGTTATCGATATATATTTTATTATCGATTAACTTTGTTTACTTTTTTAGGACCTTTATGCTTAGAACTTCATTCCTTTCTGGAAAAGGACGTTGTTAGCTGCGCTACTGTTTAAACTTTTGCAGCTATCATCGTTTTTCTTGTTGTTATTATATCTGCCAGTTGCAGAAAGTATATTCTATGTTTAATGTTGTTGTAATGGCGCCTATTTCTGCCGTGAAGCAGTAATGTGTAAAATAACTGTGTTACAGTCTGAAGGGCGCCGTAACTAGTAAAATTACTGGGCAAATGAGACTTAACATGTTATGTCTCAAGGTGACGAGCGCAATTGTAGTGCCGCCAAGGATTTTTCAAGAATCCTGAGAGCACTGCATTATAATGAGCAGAGCGTATCAATTACCATCAGCTGAACGTCCTGCTCGGCTCGTGCGTTATTATCATAAAAAAATATTAATGTTTCGTTATATCACATTCTATCTTTGACTGTCAAAATGAAAAAGAAAGTGACCGTAATATATTTAATGAAACATTAACTTTAAGGATGCTTTGTGCAACTGGCGGTTAGTCTAAAACAGTTAGCTTATTGCCAACATTAAAACGCCTAATGTCTTAATAACCATTACATCATCCAAACGAGTGTTGTAATGAAATTCAGCACAACATTATATCATCCGTTTTCATTACAACACTCGTTTGGATGAAGTTATGGTTACTAGGACTGGCTTTTTTAATGTTAGCAGTAAGCTAACTGTTTCAGAATCTTTTATAGAGGATTCATATTATGGGTGTAGATAAAGTCTTGTATACAACTGTTGATAATTAGGTATTTAAACACTCATGTGATACTATTATTATATATATATAATAGTATCACACATTCACACACATATAAGATTATGGACTTGATTTCAGATACTGTAGAAGCGTCCTCTCTTTCTTACGTTGTACTTATTTCACTTTATAAGCATTTTAACTTCAAAACTCAGGTTCCTAGTAAATTAAGTAAGGATTTTGTAAAACTTTTAACTTTTCTGGCTACAGAAGAAACTCTCTAAATTCACAAATTATTTTTTGCGTTACGTAGTTAATTTTTTATTCGAAAATAAATGGAGCGATTGTGATCCTAATATATCATATTTTTTATACCGTCAGCAAAAACCAACAGTATATGAAGACACACTGAACAGGATAACATTGTAATAAATATAGCTTTACGCCATTTACTCAAAGTACAAGATGTAACGACTCAATATTTCACGGGCATGTACAGACAACATAAAAGATATATGAGAAATCTTTATACGCAGCTTGGTTTTTGCGTAATGTTCTCTACACATGTTGGTTTTGAAAAGGGAATATTAAATATGCGACTGTTTACGGGTTTACGCTTAATATTGTATATTGCAAAAGATTCAGAGGAGTTTTTACTAAAATATGCTCATTTTTAATCTCTGTCATTGTATGTGTGTGTAAAGAAGTATATTAATTAAGTACTAGACCTACAAGGTCTAGTATTAAAATATTTAGTACTAGACCTACAAGGTCTAGTATTAAAATATTTAATACCAAGACCAAGCTAGTTAGTTAGCCAGAGCTAACGAAGGTTGTTATTTGAAAAGGGGGGGAAATTTTAATAACTAAGTATTATGAAACCCTTTATAACTTTAGAATAAAGCTTATGAAACACTATAAAAATGATGGTGCTATTAAGTTCAAATAAAAAAAATTCAATGTAAATATACATCGGGATAACAGGAGCCGGTAATTGATTCCACAAAGTGGTTGTACGAGGCAAGAAATTTCTTGCAAATGGCGGGGTTTTACATATATACCACCAAAGAGTAAATAATATACCATCTCTTGTTCCCGAGATTCTCTACAAACATACGCACACCAAATTAATCCTTTTGAGATTCGAAACCCAAAAAAAAACTTGCATGCGAAAATGCGCTTCACTTGGGACCCATTTTGACAGCAAGTAACGTTTGTTTACGTAAGCTTTGACAGTGACAAACATTAAACTCTAAACAACCATAGATTTACCATCATCTATGTTCAATGTGTTCCTGTGGTGCGATAAACACATTCTATGTTTTTGCGAATAGACATGGTATCTTTATATTTTCACACTGACACTGATTAATTAATCTAAGATATTAACGTAACACTCAATATTTGAAAGAAAAAATGATACACATCAAAAGATACATAGGAAAACATAACATATTGCATGAGAAAAACGACAAGAATTGCATGAGTTTTTTTAATTGCCTTCATGATTCTGTATGGTTTTGTTCACTGATGATTAGTAATATCTACTTCCACTAATATGAGCTGATAACGATCTGGCTTGATTATCATTTTCAATTCAAAGTAAATGGGCAGCGAAAACCTATTTGCTTCCTGTATTTTCCTGTTGGTATAGACTATATAGAACATGCAAGCAATTATCGTTAAATATCCTGATTAATGAAATATTGCGGGCTATAAAAAACGCTCAGCAAAGTCAATGCTGCAAGTTTCAACTATATTAAATCTACATTATAATATTAACCCAGTAAATAGCGTTTGACGTAGGCTGAACCAAATAAAATGAGTTATATATTATCATTGTTCTCTACAGAACAACCCTTGCCCAATATTGGATGTAAAGTCACTCAAAACAAAATATATTTTAAGTTTCAATAAGAATATATTCTCTCATAAAAATAAAAATGAACTGCCAGTAAATGTCGATAAGTTGCAATTCATGCAAAATTGATGAATCATCGGCTGATGGCGTTTTATGTGTGGTGAGCGGCTTTCAGAGCTTCCTGTGTAACAAAAAGATTAATAAAACCAATCGAAAACAACCACTGTGCCCCCGGTTCGATTCTCACGAGTAAAGAACCAAAGTATTTTTGGTTTTCGAATTCATGCGTACGTTTATTGGACGTTTTATAAGAATCACAAGAGAACCCATCACCACCCAAGGTTCAACCCATATGCATGCTCGATTTTCCTCCTCTTCTATAAAATAACCAACCACAAAAATAATTAATTAAATAACATTAATTAATATTTATATTAAAAGATTAAATACATATTTTGTATGCGCGTTGGCAATTTTCTATGCAAAATGTCAGTATGACCAATTTAAATTAATTTATTTTTATCTAAGATTTTTAACATTAGCTTTTTTATTACGGAAACTATTATATGCATGTGTGCGTGGCATGTTAACACTGAATGGCATTTTTAAAATTTTGTAACATATGCTTCGTGTTATTTTACTTTGAAATTAATTAAATACAAAATACTTACTCATGATATAATATGATCCCAGTGTCTTTCTTATTTCTTGTACGATTTATTACTTTTACAGTGTTTTACTACACAACCAATAATATTAGTTTCAATTATTACCAAAGTTTAACAGAACATGAAGCACGTCAACGTCACACATTGTTCGAGACTGGTTTAAGTACGCATTGGGAACTACTAGTGAACAAGGGTTGATTTGGCCCTGGCACTCGCCGGCCGCTGCCGCGGCATGCTACGCTCGGCGTTGTGATTAACAATGTATATTTGTTTTTGGAACCTACTAGTACACAAAGCCCGATTCTATTAGACAACAATTAGTTAATTACAACTAATGTATAACTAAGAAATAATGACTATAGAATAAATACAAGAAACAGACCAATTAGAGACGGCTTCATAATGGTCGTTAGGACCAGTATAGTTGTCAAAATATCATTGCACAACAATACTTCATGCACTATAGTAGTGTAGTAAAATCGTTAAATTGTAAGATATGAAGTTGTTTTTCGAAATTGTAATATACGGCTTTGACAATACAAATACAAAATTTCTCATGAACGCCTCCTCTTGAAACTTTGGCAACTTGGTATACACGGGGATCTTTTTCGCTGGATAAAGTCGTACATTGAAAACCAGTCGCAGGCAGTTCCAGTGGATGGGTATACCTCTCAGTACAGACTCATTACTTCTGGCGTTCCACAAGGGTCACATTTAGGACCGTTGTTATTTATATTATACCTTAATGATGTCATAAAAAGTGTAAATCGTTCTTATATACTTTTATACGCCGATGACACAAATTTTTTTAAAGTCATCCGTGATATTGGTGACTGTGATACCTTACAGAGTGATTAAAGTAATTTCGAGACATTTTGTAATCAAAATAACCTATTTATAGAGAGATTTAACGTACAAGGTGCTGTTTAATAGTTATGTTCGCAGTCATCTCGAGTTTGCTAGTTCTGTTTGGAATGCATTTTTTAATATCTATGCAAATAAAAAAGAAAGGGTCCAGATTTTTTTTTTAAAGCTCTCGATTATCGTACAAGGTCACTTATATATGGATTATGACACATCACTGAAAAGGCATGAAATATGCTCATTAAGTTGCCGTCGAAATTGTACTGATATATCAACTATATTTAAAATTATAAATAATATTATCGATTCCCCACCATTATTGCACTCACTGCCTTTTAGAGTACCTCAACATCGCGAACGAACTTGCCGGAGCAATCCTCTTTTTGTAATACCTCGCAGTCGCACAAACTACGCAGAAAACGCTTTCATAAAACGTGCTTGCAGGTTGTACAATGATAAGTTATTACACATAGATTTATTTAGTGAATCCCTAAGCAGTTTGAAAGAATCTGCTTTGGAGTATCTTTCTGAATAATATTAATCTAAGTTATTTTAAATAGATTGGTTTTCAAAAATGATGTTTATATTAAGTACGTATTTGTTTTATATGAATTAATAAATGATGTAGTTTTACAAATGTAAGAAACGGTAGTCTATAATGTAGGTATGTTGCTCTTCAAAGTTATGTTAATATTTTTTGCTTAAAATAAAATAATAAATTAAGGAGTTATTAAAATTTAAGTAGTGTGTAACTCCTCAAAATTTATAAAAAATTCAACTAAAATGTATTACATGTTATTTAATTTTTAATAACTGGTATTGCCTCCTCGAGCTTTGATTACAGCTTCGAACCGGTTTGGCATACTGAACACTAGGTTTCGGAGCCGATGTTAGGGAATATTCTCCCATTCTTCTACTAGGGCCTGCTTTAGTGCCCTGAGGGTAGTAGGTGGTGGTCTGCGATTTCTGACTAGCCTCCCAAGCTCAACCCAGGCGTGTTCAATCGGGTTGAGATCAGGACTTCTTGATGGCCAAGCCATCACGCTGATACCGACCTCCTGAATATACTCTTGTACGATATGAGCCGTGTGTGGGGCATTATCATGCATCAGCATCGATCCATCACCCATATTTGCTAAATACGGCCCTGCCTACTCATTGAGAATCTCTTGAGCATATCTTTGCCCAGTGAGGGTGCCATTTTCTATGACTACTAGCTCTGTGCGACCTTCTGAAGATATGCCAGCCCATACATGTACACCGCTTCCACCGTCTTGGACTCTTGGACTCACCAGGTCGCCTGTAAACACTTCGCCTTCCATCAGAAGTGTAAAGGGAAAATCGAGACTCATCTGCAAACAAAATTCTTGACCATTCTTCTTCATCCCAGTGCATGTGTTCACGGGCGTATCGCAATCTCGCTACTCGATGCTGTCTCTCGAGTTTTGGGCCACTCGCTGGTCTTCGGGGTTTCAAATTTGCTTCAGCAAGTCTTCTTATCACTGCACTGTGACTAATGTAGTCTCTCCGGGTCTGAAGTAGCTGTTGCTGGACTTCAACTGCATTTTGGTGGCGATTTCTTAACACAGTGGAAATAATATAACGATCTTCTCGGGCACTGGTACATCTGGGTCTGCCATTACAAGGTCTCCACAGATGGTGTCCAGTCTCTTCGTACCTTCGCTTTACCTTCTGGACCGTTCGTACCGTCACACCCACCATTCTTGCAGTGCGACGCATACTGATGCCTAGTTCCAGAAAAGCCATGATCCTAGCACACTCTTCAACTGAAAGAAGCATGATAAATAAATGTTATGTGCTTTTTAGCATAAATTTTTAAAACAAGACCCATCGATCTGGAAAAAAATTTAAAACAGAAAGAAAAATATGAATGGTAAAATTGTAATTCGGAAACGTCCACTTTGAAAAAGGAATTTTATTGTTTTTGAAGTTTTTTTTCAGCCAATTCTTAAAAGAAGGTTACCGACTAAAAAGTTTTTATGTACAAAATTAAATTCTCTTTGGAGTCCTTTTTATTTCGAAAGTATAACTTGTGAACTTAAAACGTTATCCCAATTTTAAAAGTGTGATACTTACTTTTGAAGGCCAGTGTAGTATGTAACTTCAAAACTTATGTCTATAATTAAGAATTTGTGTTATATTAAATAATTAATGATGTAGTTTTTAAAAATCTAGGAAACTGTTGGTCTATATTTTACTAAGTGTTTCTCAGCTAATATAGTTATAAATGACTGTTTGTTTCTGAATAAAATAAATAAATAAAATACAACTGCGTAAATACACAACAATCATATATCTCATCGTTAAGGCAACATTCGTATGAAAAGTTTTTATTCGACCGTTTTTTTCCGACTTTGCAAGTCCGGATGCCACGAAAAAGTCATTTAATTTTTCGGTTTAATATATACCTTATGACAGTCATAAATAGTGTGGCTTTCTATTGGTAACAGAATTTTCAAAATCGGTTCAGTAGATCCAGAGATTACCCCCTAAATCTCACAACCTCTACCCACTAATAATATTGGTTTATAGATAATCTTTACTTATATTATAAAGAGGAAAGACTTCATTATTTGTTTTTTTTTTGCATTGAATAGGCTCCGAAACTACTGATCCGATTTGAAAATTATTTCAATGTTGGGTACACTATCCCCAGGTGACATTAGCTAAATTATATTTAAAATAATAGGGATCTTTACTAAAACTGCAATAACGTAATCCAAGGTGTAAAAAATAACCTAAAATATTATTTATATGATATGCGCTGCGAACACTATTGATGATAGTAATGTACTACGACTTTACAAAACACATCATTATTTACAAAAAGTGGCGTGTTCTATTATTTTAAGAATTTAATTAAAATATGCTGCACTGCGAAAACTATTGATAATAGAATAAATTAATGTACTACGACTTTGCAAAACACATCATAATTCACAAAAAGTTGCGTTTTCTATTACTTTAAAAATTTTATTAAAATGTGCTGCGCTGCGAAAACTATTGATGGTAGAATAATGTAATGTGTAACGACTTTACTCGCAAAAACACATCATTATTTACAAAAAGTGGCGTGTTCTATTAATTTAAAAATTTTATTCAAATGTGCAGCGCCGCGAAAGCTATTCATGATAGAATAAAATAATGTAATGTAGTCATCATCATCAGCCAGAAGATGTCCACTGCTGGGCAAAGGTCTCCCCCAAAGATCTCCACGACAGTCGGTCCTGAGCTACCCTCATTCAAGGTATTCCGGCGATCTTGACCAGATTGTCAGTCCATCTTATGGGAGCCTACCAACACTGTGCATTCTGATACGTGATCGCCATTCTAGGACTTTTCTGCCCCACCGGCCATCTGTACGTCCGTACGTACTATGTGCCCTGCCCACTGCCACTTCAGCTTAGCAATCATTTGGTCTATGACTTTGTTTCTCCTACGGATCTCCTCATTTCTGATTCGATCTCGCAGGGAAACTCCGTGCATAGTCCTCTCCATTGCCCTCTGAGCGACCATGAGCTTTCATCAGGCCCATGGTTAGCGACCTCGTCTGCGTACCGTAAGTCATCACTGGTTGAAAGCCTTCGTCATCAGACTCTGTGGCATTTGGGACGAGAAGATTTAACGTAGCTTCCCGAACGTTGCCCATCCGAGTTGGATTCGACGAGTGACCTCTTTCACGAAACTGGACCTGCCTAACTTGGTTGTTTGTCCAAGGTAGATGTATTCGTCAACAATTTTGAGAGTACAGTTCCCAATTGTTACGGGATTAGGTGCGACATGGACATTTAACTGTTATGATTACGATATCGTTTGCAAATCGAAGGTGAGTGATGTATTCGCCATTGATATTGATGCACAGTCCGTTTCAGTCCAGAAGCGTAAAGACATCTTCCAACGCAGCGGTGAACAGTTGGGCGATATGATATCGCCTTGTCTGACTCCCTGCTGCAGTCGGATAGGAGACGGACTGACATGGTGGCGTTTCCATACAATCACTGCAATGCTTCGATATATCGATAATCAATGTGGTACCTCCAGAGAAACTGAAGCAGCGCCCAGGTCTCCATTGAATCAAAGGCTTTCTCATATTCCACGAATGCCAAGCACAGTGGCTGGTTATACTCCTCCGTCTTCTGTATAACCTGCTGCAGCGTATGTTTGTGGTCTATGGTGCTAAAGCCTTTTCGGAATCCGGCTTGTGTCGGGGGGATTGAAGTCGTCGAAACTGCGCACGAGACGATTCGTAATAACCCTAGAAAACAGCTTATATCAAAAGTGATATGTGCCTAAAGTTCTTCAAAATCATTATAATATCGCCCTTTTTGAACAGCACCACTATATTTGTGTGCCATGCTTGCGGTGTTTTGCCCTCGAGGATGATGTAATTGAATAGCTTTTGGAGTAATTTCGTAATTCATAATTCCATCATCACCACGGCCTTGTTGTTTTTAAGCTGTTTTAGTGCCATACGTCTTCAGCTTCGTCAGTTGGCTCTGCCTAATAGACAAATCTCGTGCCGAATACTTTGGTACCTTTATTACGCTCTGTGGCTAACTTCACACAATCTGCATTATGGCGGTGTACGAGTATATCGCGAGACAATGACTTGGAGATCTGTCTATTTATTGCCTGAGAACTGGGAATCATCGTCCGGGGACTGAGACGCCATTTGGCGTCTTACAACCATCAGTTTGAGGGTAGAGTCTGAGATTTTTTCGGTTCTTTTTGAATGGTTGGCCTTCAAGAACTGTAGGCCTTCTATCATACTCGTCCACGTCAAGGCAGCCACCAAGGCATTCGAAGCAGTTTTGCAATTCTCCGTTGCAGTTTTCCGGGGCTTGGATTTGGATGGGTACGGGTCGGAGCGTAAACTTCACCAGTCGAGACCGCTCCAGTTTTGGATTGATATTCAATGTGCCTCTTACTATACGGTAATCACACCCAATTTTCACTGAGTTGATCACGGAGACATCATTGAATATTAGTCTTTTGGTTGACATAATGAAGCCAATCTCATTTTTTGCCTTATTCTGGCTTCATGAAGAAGGAGTTTATCATATATAGGGATTCCTCCTTCTCCTTGAGGTCAGCCAGCATCTGGCCTCAAGTGTTCCAATTTGCATACCCAAATTGCCCCACTCTCAACTCATCGCCGCTACGTTTGCCTAGTTTTGCGTTGTAGTCTCCCATGACAACGTTGAAGTGTGAATGGCTGTTGAAATGTCCTCATACATGGCCTCCACCTCCTCGTCTGTGTCTCGAAGTCGGAGCGTAAGCCTGGATGACTATTAACCCTATTTACCTGGTACGTAACCTTAGTCAACACGCTCCCCACCTCAGTTTCGTTGTTGATGAGCAGGGGCGTGCATTGTATTTTCTAGCAAGGTAGGCACTGTAGAGCTAACTATAGTTGTTGTTGCGCTTTAGTCCGACAGTACAACATAAGTTATATGCAACACTGCTTGCTTCTTATATGCAATCTGTATACTGCCTACAATAGGCAGTAAATTAAACTTTAACACTAGTGCCATATTTATTCATAACGAGGTAGGCACTGCCTCATTGGCTATATGATATCCACGCCCCTGTTGACGAGAGACTTGTGGACGAGGAACTCGACACCACCCTGGGACAGTTGGTCGCCCTCCCGGAAGAAAAGCAGGTGTCCAGAATTTGGTATTATCAAGTCCTCGCCCTGTCTTCGGACCTCAGATAACTTCACCTTATCCCATCGTGATCTGCTCAAAGCTTCCTCCAGTTCCTCCAACTTCTCGTTGGTGCGCATCTTGACATTGTGTGTTGCCAGGACCAATGGTCTTTCTTTTGTGGTAGCGTTGCTGCACCCGGGGATTTTTAGCACCCCATGCCCCGTCCATTATGTGGCTGCTATCGCGAACATCACAAGCGGAGCTGCCGGGGAGTGGGGGCCGCGGCCTTTTATTGTTTGTCATGTCTTTTGTGGAGGGTTTTGCCATTATCGCCATACTTGGCAGGCGGGTTGGCAATCGCAGTTGATGGTGGTGCTATCTCGGAAGGATGCTGCTACCCGTCCTCCATTATCCCTTAGTCGCCTCTTACGACACCCACAGGAGGAGATGGGGTGGTGATATTCTGATACGACACCACACGCACTTTAATTTACTACGACTTTCCAAAATACATCATTATTTACAAATAGTAGCGATTTCTATTATTTCAAAACTTTAATTAAAATGCCGCTGTCATGTGCTCAGTCCTGTGTGTATGCGGACGAAGTCGCGGGGTATCAACTAGTTTTATTTAAACAGTGAACAATCAATACATTCTATATTCGTTGAATAACGCACAAGGAGCCTAAGGCTATAAACGATAAATACCTGACCTTAACCTATTTTCATCGATAAAAATACCGATGTAAGCTTTATGACCACTTTAGCGCTATAAAAATTATAATCGTGAGGGTATTTGCGCCCAATTACATAAACATCAGATCTATCCGAAAATGAGTTAGCATTTGATGGTTTAATTCGCATATTGATGAAATGGGACATTCAGTCAGCGCAATAAGTTTTATTGCATCAATTTTACGACTGGCGATTATTTTATTTAGGAGGTAATAAATACATATTTGACTGGGCATCGCTTCCTTGATATTTATTATACGTCAGATTTATGATACGATACGTTACGATATTGCATATTGGAAATATACTGAAATGTTTCAGCACATTTATCGCTTTCAGTAAAAAAACGACCATTAAGATTTTTTTATCTATCTGTATACAAATATATTATTTTTATTTTTACTATTTACAACCATTTCGGAAAAAAAATTAAGTTTTTATGAGAAGAAGACAAGAAAGTCACAGCCACAATGTAAATCAAGATTTACAGCTTCATGATATTACATAACATTTTATGTATATAGATTATAGAGTGTATGTAAAATGATGCAACAAAAATACTCAATTTGTGTCAAAACACTCAATAATACTCGAATTTTTGAGTACAGTTGATACATCAATACATACTCTGTAAGCAATAAATGGTATAAACGAAAATTTATTGAATTAGGCGTTACTTTGCGGAAATCCATAATTATACAAATGATTTAAGTTTTCTTTTTTCTTTTTTCGAGATTTTGGCGAGACAACACGTCCTGAGGATGCCTCGTGTAGAGGCGAAACACGTGTCGAATTGTTTTTAAAAAACAAATATTGGCGGAATTAACACTAAAGAAAACTTAAATCATTTGGTATAAACGAACCTTAGATTTAAGGATTCGTCTCCATTGCACTCCAACAAGATACCGTACTACCTAAAAATAACAGCTTTTTTTTACAGTTACTTTATTTTGTAGTGTTTATTGGCTATTTGTATAAATGCTTATGTGCGTGGCATGTTGACACTCAATGGCATCCTTTAAATTTTGTAACTTATATACGTGTTATTTTACAGTGTATGATCCCAGATGATGTGTGATCCCAGTGTCTTTTTTATTTCTTGTAGTATTTATTATTTTAACAAAGCGAACTGCCATTTTAATTTCAACTATTAGCAAAGTTTAACAGAACATGTGGCACGTCAACGTCACACATTCGAGATTGGCTCGAGTACGCCCACTGGGCCGTAGTATCAGATGCCGCACTTTGCGACTACGCCTGCGGTATCTTGTTGGAGCGCAGCCGACTCCAATCCTTAATCTAAGATGCGAACATTATACTAACGATTATAAAAATATAAATGGCTATTTTTTTAAATTAAAGCAGCGTTCCCGATTGCACCACAGTAGCACCCTTTCACGACATGATGCAAGGCCAAGCCATCCCTAGGGAAAGGAATAACCTTCCCCAAGACGTTGCCACATAAGTCTACTGTCTAACGCTATCTACTTTATTTATGTTACCCTGGTACTAATAAGGAAAATGTGCTACATGAGTAGACGTTATACTTCTGTATCTTTTCTATCTCTGCATGAGAGATAGCGAGAGAAAGAGAGAGTGACTGAAACTAACACTTTTTTGTAGCGAAATAATTTTTATTACAAAAATTTACAAATTTTTACAACTCCTTTCGCCAAAACATTATTATAAGAAACGTGGTTCCAAAAATATAGTTCATTTTATAAAAATGATAGAGTGGTTTTTAAATCAAACCTTTTAAAGGCTTCCGTGTTATTCTTGGCATAATAAAATGAAAATTTTACTTAACCTAATTTGCACTTTCACGGAGCCACTGTATAAAGATAAGCTGCCACTACTAATTTCTTCATAATTTTTCTTGAGCGAAATTGAAACAAGAGAGGAAGTTGAGTTTAGTTTTAGTCGCTTTTCAAAAGATATTTTAATGAAATATTCAAATTATTCTATTCAGTATTTAGGGTTCCGTAACTAACTAAAAATAAAACTACAAACGAGCCTTCTAGTAGTGTAACCTCTTATTACCATTATTATATTATATTTATATTATACCATTTATGTATATACTTGGTAAGGAAAATAAACATTTTGTATTTTTTGTATAATTAATAATATAGTTTACACATAAAAAAATATTCTTACATTTTATGCACAACACTCTAAACTGCAGCTGCAGCTAAACTCTATTTCCCTTTCTCTTTCTCGTTACGCACACGCATATACTATGTTGGCCGGCAGAAGGTCATGGTGCCAACCTCACGCAATATAGGATAGCTCATTGGTCAATTCAAATAGCATGCTTTCTCATTGGTCAAATCAAGTAGCGTGCGCTCTCATTGGTTAAATCAAATAGTGTGCGCTCTCATTGGTCAAATCAAATAGCGGTTGCTTCACCGGTTTCCTGTAACACATTTCCGTCCCTTTTCACAAAGTAATTCTCACAAAAAATATCCAAGAGGAAAGATGTTAAACAAAATACTGCCTACGCGACAATTAGGTAGAGCTTTCGTTCACAGACATTGAACATTAATGCCACGAAATAAGGTGTTAATTTAAATGAATGTTTTAATTTTAAATGTATAAGTTAATGTCAACGCCGCTCTGACATTTATTGACGACCCTTTACTAGTCGATTAGAAGTCTAGTAGTTTATAGAACGTGAATGCTTACAGTTCACGTAATTCTTCTGTCTCTCTCTTTGTGAGTAACTTATGATACATTCAAAAGAAATTACCATAAAAATACTTATATGTCCAATAAGTATCTTTGTAGAAAAAACAACAACTGAGAAGATACGATACGGCCATTTGACCCTCATTTTCTATTAACCTACAATCATAAAATGCTGTGTGTGTCCTTTGTTTACATGTTACAAGATGGAGGGTGAGCGAAACTCACTTTTAGCGCCCACAACATATTCATATTCTTGATAAATTGTCGCTCGCGTCGTATATGTTCATACACTGTTTTATTAATTTTTTTTTAAATATTGATTCATTTAAAGTTTTGTTCTTGATATTTTTTAGTATGGAACTCTTGGTCATTAATTGTTCGCAGTCTTTCTTTACCATTATATATTGCACTTCACTCATGTTACCCTGGTACCAATAACGAAAATGTGCTGCACGAGTAGGCGTATTATTTCTCTATCTATACTATAATTGCATGAGAGATAGAGAGAGAAGGAGATAGTGACAGCGACTAACGCTTGTGAAGGCGCAGTGTTGGTAGGACCCCACAAGATGGACCGACGATCTGGTCAAGATCGCCGGATAGGTTGATTGAGGGCAACGCAGTACCGATTGTCCTGGAAATTTTTGGGGGAGGCGTTGTCCAGAAGTGGACAGTCTTCCGGCTGATGATGAAGAGTTGAGGTAGTGCATCTCTTCTCTCAACATTATTATCAGAAGAAGAAACTGTTATTGATTTTTTTATTTATATCGCAGTTACTGGTTTATAACCAGTACCTGTTATATATAATGTTTATGTGTGCACATATATCAACTAAAATAATCTTTTAGGTATATTAAATATATTTCCATAACAATTAATTGTTTAACAAAGTAAATAATTATGTGGCTAATAATTTATATTCAAAATACTAAGAAGCTAATGCCAAGCGTGGTTGACAGTTTACGACTTGTCAATCAAAATCGGTTACAGTTACAATAAATTTGCATTCATATCTATGATTCTGTATCTCTGTTAGAAATATTTTTCTCTTTGATTTTTTGCACGCTTTGATTGTTTATACGCTAGTATATTGTAAGTTTGTATAATGTGAGATGCAATGCGCTGACAGACAGACGGACGAAAGGCGGACAGTGGTGTCACTGTAATTAGGTTTCTCATCTGACAATAGCCGGTTCGATTCCCGCCCATCATGGTTCAAATCAAATCAAAACCATTAATTCAAAGTAGGTATTTTAAATACACTTTATCACGTCATACAAATACAAAAGAATAATTTGTATGTCATCATTAGAAACTGTGAAGAAGGTTTGCTTTAGATTTGGGACCTTCATATTTACATTCATATTACATGATTGAAATTTATAAACAAGTCAATAGTAAGTCCCTTTAGTAATTTCAACAATTTCAATACGAGTAATATAACAGCAAAAAGAAAAAGAAATCTATATTTCTTTGAGTCAATAAGTAAATCGTATACAAATATATTCAAATACTGACAGTCAAACCGGTTTGCGAATGAATATGTTAGATGGTTTTACGATAAAGGAAAATATCGCGAGAAAACTTGGAACACACATCTTCAAATTCAGTTGTTGTGTCGGACGTTGGCCTAAGCACATTGTGGGAATAAATCCAGGACGTTTTCATGCAATAAATTTACACAGTCAACGTCGATTTGGGAATAAATAGCCAGTTTATAACTACCTAATACGTAGGCTTCTCGGTGGGGGTTCTCCCTTAAGGCAAGGAAACCTCTAACCAGGGTTAAAATTCCATCGAAAATATATAAGAACGCGTAAAATATCTCGAAGATTCGAAATCCAGCGTCGAGTGAATTGCTAGCCATAACTTTGCCATAACTGTGGCCTCGCAATTTCCTGTTTTATGCATTTAATCGAAATATTCAATATAAATTATATTATCAATTGTATCGGGTTAAAATAGTTTGACTAAATAAACTACATTTTTTGGAGTGTCGAACCACAAAAGCACGCGGCATTGTAGAACTATTTCTTAAATTAAGTATTGTGTTAATTGTAAGAACTTAATGAAAACTCATGGTCACTCAGGGGGCAATGGAGAGGGCTAAGCTCGGAGTTTCCCTGGGAGATGGAATCAGAAATGAGGAGATCCGTAGGAGAACCGACCCAAATGAATGCGAAACTGAAGTGGTCAGGATTCTACGGATGACATAGGTCGATGCACAGAAGGCCGGTTGGGCAGTAAAGTCCTCGAACGGTGAGCACGTACCGGTGACGCAGAGTTGGTAGACACCCTACAAGATGAACCGACGATCCTCCTCCTTTTTTGAAGTCGGTTAAAAAAGGCAAAATCCCGTCTTTGCAACCTTTAACGGCTTTAAATATCCAGACAGACCAGCGGACTTACCAGAATTAGACATCATTGCTGAAAGATTTATTTCACCACGGGTTCCTTTTATGCAGATACAGAGATTGCGGCATTTTAACGGTCAGTTCGCTATAACCGGGCAAATAATTAACATACCTGTTTCAGTTAGCAACATGACAAACATTATACCTATTTACCTAGACCACTCAATGGCCAAGAAGAAGATCTTTGTACTCATCAAGAAGAAACTTATTCATAGGACAAGTTATCTTCATGGGCTGGTTAAAAGATCTGTCATCAAAATTGTTGATGACAGATCTAAAACATATCTGGTTCAGACTCCTTTATATAAATATTTTGATATTAAAGTAGATGATTCCTGGTTCATAACTAATGATAACGTTATAGTTGATTATAGCCAATCTGCAGATCACACGATACCTGTTGAGCCTGACTCTGCACAAACGTAAATAAATATTAACGAATTTAGTGAGCATATTATAATTGATGAAAGTCTTATAGCGCAACAGCAAACTGTTCTGTGGAATGAAGATAAATTCTTTCACATCGCTCCAGGGGGAAATATAATTCCAAAGAGTTTACTATTTGATAATACGCAGAAGAATTGTCGATTCCAGCCATTTACTTAGGACAATTTGTATGTGTATTCCGAGAGGACATTACAGTGACCTCATTTATGATGGCAACCAGTGAATGATAGAAGGGGCGTGAACCCTAATAAACTTCTTTATACTGCGATGAAGATTTTGCGTCTAAGAGTTTGTAATGGTTTAAAGATTGGATTTAAACATATCGGCACAATCAACGATATATCTAAAGAGCAAATTCATTCAGAAGATTATATTAATACCTGTTTAGAGAGCAACATAGCTTTTATGAAATCTATACATAATTCTGCCACTTATTGGTCGGCGCGTAAGCGAGATCTGTTTGCAATGATGCGACAGTTGGGAAAACCAACCATGTTTTTGACGATTACTGCTAATGAAATAGGTTGGCTTCATCTTTTACAACTTCTTCATAAACTTAAAAATAAAGGAGAAATACTGACAGATGAGCAGATTCAAACTTTAAATTACTTTCAAATAACAACATTGGTCAATGAAGATGCTGGAAGTTGGGCAATTTACTTCAATAAGCTAGATAATATCATCATGTTAATTTTAGAATCCAAGAAAGTAAGTTCTTTTGGAAATTTTGTTAAATACCTGTTCAAAGACAATCGTTCTTGAGGAGTAAACTCGAGTTGTGCGTCGGAGCTGACACAGACACTTTTTTAACCTGTCAAAGTAAAATAAACTTTATTCAAATAGGCTTAAATTGGCTGAATATACCTTTTGTTCGAAAAAGTAGAACTCATGAGAAGAACATACAAGAAACTCGAAATCCAATGCTTTCAATCAAATAGAGTATTTTACATTGGCTGTAATATACATAACAAATTAATTTGTAAGGCGCTGTATCCAACATATGAATACTACATACTGCATCCAATAATATCAATTTCTATCAGTATTTGCGTAACCGAATGAGTCTAATAACTGGAATTCAATCCTGGAAATACACAAATATTATAAAGATCAAGGAAGTATAAGCAACATTGAATATTTCAAAATTGTAATCGTAAAAGATATTGATAGACGAATAGACGAACCATCTCAATGTATGAAGCACACGAGGGCGCTATAAATGTAGGCTATTAAGCTCTCGAAACCAATTTACTGAAGACGGAATGATGAAGTTCGTGCAGCCTTACATATTCAATCTTGGTTTCTTGTCGTATTTTATGATTGAAATAGAAGATTAAATTAAAATGACTTGCTTTTATCTCTTACTTTCTTATATCATTCTGTTGTTTTTTATACTATTTAAGCCTTAGTTAACATTATTCGAGGGGGATGAATATGAATAGGGCCAAAAAGAATGGATGTACACTTGGTATTTGGGTGAATGAATAAAGGCATCAAGAAATTTGAACCTAAACCGTTAAATGACTCTAAAAAGAAACGCACTGCGAATACACCTTTGCAATACCAATATTAGCTCAAATCATATGACGCGCGCAGAACTGCTCGAATTGTCTCATATCCAGTTCTCTGTCAACGACTAGATTACTTGGCATTGCGTAGAGACGAGGAGTATTAAGCAGAGCTGTTTGACCTGATTCCTGCTACTAAATTCAACCTTCGCACGATACGCCACAAATTGGTATTGATGGATATCATACATACCATCTCTATGAGTGGCTGCAAAGTGCTATTTTCAAGGAACTTTATTCCACGTACAATTATATTGTGGAATGAGCTTCCTTGTGCTTCCTGGTAGCACCGACATAAAAAGTCGGCATCGTTCTGTGATTCATTTGATGTTGCAAGAGCCAGTCATATATTACTGCAATATATGACTGCTTAGGCAATACAATGAGATGAATAGAAAAATAGAGAACTTAGATATATTTTCCAATAGTTCACAGGAATTTAAACGTAACCTACGAAAACATCCCAATCAATAAAAACCAACAGGCATTTATTTTTTATCTTTTATTCCTTTTTTAATCTTAAGGCGAAGAGTAAGCAGAAAACACGCAAACATGGTGTTTTTAGACAAGTTTTGTGGTGAAAGTATAGCATTTCGAGCTATGAACACTACTTAATCCTGTTACACATATTCTTAAGTCTTATTTGTAGGTTGCTAATGCTTGCTGTTGGTTATAGTTAACACTGCCGAGCCTTTTTGAACTACCACTTTTCTATCAAGTTAAACAAGTTTTTTGGCATGGCGTGACGTATTTTTTTTGGTACTTCTCTCACAAAAATTATTCTTATAGCTTGTACTTTTTTGTGTAGGTGCATTTATTCAGATTAGTAGTAAATAACGAGGATTGTCAGCATATAAACGGTTTTCCACCCAAGAATTTTGAAAATATTGGCTTTGTTACATAGATGGCGGGCCAGCAGCCGTGAACTCATATCGCTCAAGGTCGCTGGCATTTAGTATCGCCTTAACACCAGGTGAACCGTACGCTCGTTTGACCTGCTCTATTAAAAACCACATTGAATATAGTACGATCCAGTAGCGATGATTGGACTTTGAATGCAAATACACAGGAGTTTTTTGCTTTCGTAATGTTATGCTACTGGAGAATGCTACGCATCAACTGGACCTAGAAACCTTTGAATATTCACCATAAATACATTAACAATATTTCTAGAAACTGCAACAATCATAATGTTAACACGAGGTACAAACATAAACTTCTTATGCCTACTATTCGGTTAAGTCGAGTGGTATTATATTATGTTTCGTATGGGTGAAATCTCATGAGAGGTGACTCATGAGATTTCACCCATACGAAAAGTGTCAAACTATATCTTATATATTTTTTTTTATTATTTATTTTTTCGCGTGTTCCAGTCATGAGTATGTCGGTGACGCGAACCCATAAGATTTTCCTCTACCAAAAAGTGCCCAACGCGGCTAAGGCTATAGAAGTTTACACTTCAAAAATGTACGTTATGACGTTATTCCGAATGTATGCCGTCAATATTTTTTCGCACCGAGAAATGTTCGCAATATCGATAAATTGGTAAGTTAAAAAAAATACTTCTACAAAGTTACGTGGCAAAGTTGGTTTCTTATATCCATTACCAAATAAATAACAACTGTAATTAATTACGTTCGCATGACATACACACGAATCCGATCAGTAACATAGATATTATTGTATTCACAAAACCCGTATCAAACTTTTCCAATAAATTTCCAACGATGACGCAATCAACGTGTCGTCGCATCGCGTAGAAAATACAGCACTATTTTTTTCTGTTTTTTCAAACCCAAATATTAAACGGAAACATCTATATTTGCATAATTGGATTCGCAGAGTTAGGGCTGTACCTCACTTATCACGTTCCAACACTAAAAAATTCTACATAATTGTGTGAGCACTCAAGATGTGTTGATATGGCTATTGAAGAATGAATCTCGACAAAATCCTACTATATCACTGTTGAACTGTGTAATGTAAAAAGGTAATGTGAAGGTAAAAACTTCTATGGCACATATTTCGAGAAACCAATTTTAGCTTTTTTGCCTTAAGATTTAAATAACTATTGATACTGATCTTGGACAAACTCACTGATTTAGTACCACGATACACTATTCTATATTATGATCAATGATAGTCATTAAATTGGCATTTGCAAATGCCTCAAACGCCTTAGGTGTATGGTATGGTATGGTGTTGTGTAAGTGACCTACGACCCTAAAACCGGTTATATTAGAGAGTTTTATCAAACGTACACGTGTATAGCCCGAATTCAATATCTGGTCTCTAATCAAGATTATTGAGAATCAAAATTTTTGTTACATCTTTAAAGTCTATCCTAAATATGCCTTTTAAATCCTTTAACGCCAATCTTAAAATGGCGATCCGAGATTAATAGTTAAAACCGTTACCTGTATTGGGATTTCAATAATCAATCTGTGGGAAGCTCCTTTCAACCGGATGCCAACTGAAACAAAAAAATGCTCCAATTAGTTAAAATAGGATGTCCAGTTTCACGATCTCCTGTGGCCAATATTTGGAGTCATACGTAAGGTTGACTTTTCCATAGTGCATCAAGCTATGTAAGAAAATACATGGGGGATATTTTGCCTTGCAAACAAAAGCACGTGACTTACATTGTAAACAAACCAATTTGTTCAAAGTAGCCATGTTGGCACGTTTCAGTAAACAAACCTCAATTTCAATGTAACTCTATGAGAAATCTTTGAATCTGAATAGCTTTTGATCCCGAAAAGCTAGAAAGAGAAACTCAACGGTTGTATGCTTTTCTCATCCAGACCTTTCCAACGATATATTCAAATTCAGATATTTTTTCTCATAAACTCGTGTATTATGTCTGCTAAACCTATTGTTCCTACTGAGGAATAAAATTTCCAACGCGGTATTTTTGCTTTATATCAGATTGCAAATAAATAAATAAATTTCGTTTATTTCAAAGATTACATATGCATTTTAGTGATTGAGACTTCCCAGTAAGTTGTCTGAGGACACTTGTATTGGGAATATCTCACAACTTCCTTGGCGGATACAAAATATTTGATAAACAATATAGAAATAAACAAAAATGAATAATAACTAAATTTTACATTTATCGCACAATTAAAAGAAGTCGGAAAGCTGTGTGTGTATGTGTGTGTGAGTGAGTGTGTGCATGTGGGTTTGAGTTTGGGCCTTTAATCAGTGGCGTAACAATAGGGTGGCAGAGCTGGCAAAATGCCACGGGCCCTCGGCCCAAGAGGCCGCGAGCTCAAAAATATTTTTTTACATTGTAGCTGAGTATTTTATTTGAAAAGTATATTTTTATAATTTCTGCCTTAAATCCAAAAGTGAGACAACTAAAAAATATAATACAAATTCAAGTTAGTCATTAAGCATTACAACCAACCAAGCAACCAACTAAGCAGAAAGATGTTGATAAATTTTTAGAGATGTACACGTTACCCGTGACGACTACTTTTACGTACTTATGACCGTCAAAAAACAAAGATGGAATATTTTATCAAGTTTGATATCTAATAAAGAAAGTGAGTCTTAAACTCAATAACATTTAAAACATTAAACCCTACTAGATGGGTTTTGTATTAAAAGTTTGGTTTGTTGAAGCCCAAAAAATCTAACAAAAACATTTCTGTTAAAATTGAAAATCAGATGAAACAAATGAAGCTATTTCACTCAAAAAGAAGATCGAAAGCTACAATTTTACTATGTTATTGTATTTCCATTGCAAGATCCTACTTACTATCGATGCAGCCTCTAAAGCACTTCAGTCTTAAGCCACCGTTCTAATTTTATAAAATGAATGAACATATTTTAATGAGTGTTGGACATAAACCAACTTAAGTCGCGTATCCTTCCAATGAATGAAATTATTTCAAACTTCAGTGTTTTGCAGCCTTCCACTTTAAAAGTTTTAAATGACACTGATCTATTAATAAAAGCCCTAGAATTTGTTAAGATATATAAAAAAGACATATCTGAATCATTTGCCAGAGAAATTCTCAGTTTTCGATCCACTTTCAGAGACGAAATAGAAAAATCTTCGTGTAAAAACCTTGCTGGTTTATTAATAATAAAAAACATTTTATGTCCTGCTGATTTCCAGATGCATGCGCTGCATTAATGTTATTTCTTACAATTCCTGTGACTACAGCCAGTGTTGAACGATCATTTTCAAAACTAAAATTGATAAAAACCTATTTAAGAAACTCTATGAGACAAGACAGGTTATGTAACTTGGCTATTCTGTCTATTGAAAATTCTATGGCCAGAACATTAGACTGATTATGTTATAGATACTTTTGCGGAACAGAAAGCTCGAAATTCTTAAAAAATATCTTATTGAAATTAAATTTTTATTTTTATATCATTGTTAATTTATGCAGATTTTGTTGTTGTTCCTTCACCAAAAAGCTAGCGAATAGATGATGAATACATTGAGATATTAAGTTCTATGGATGAATGTGAAGTCTCCAATATGCATTGGGCTAGCGTGGGAACTACAGATCAATCCCTCTTGCCTAATAGAGGAGGCCTATGGCCATTAGTGGGACATATACAACGTGTAATTGAGTACGCTGAAAATCTCGAAGTTTCTTAAAATTAAATTAAGTATAACGTGATGATTTTTACTGATAGGGCCCCATCAAAACAATTTGCCACGGGCCCCAGATGGTATAGTTACGCCACTTCAATCTATAGTCTGATCGACTGACATTACAAGCAGCAGAAGATTTTCCACTTCATCATAAGCAAGACAAGTCAAAAAATATATATATAGATCAGTAGTTAACGATACTTTTGAATTGCCTTGAGCAGGGTTGTTGGCAGTTATGCCATAAAATTAAGTTTTTCAAAGCATTGAAAATTTTTGAAGCAATGAAACTAGTCGGACTCGTCACCGAGTGTTATCGTGCAGTGTGTCGTAAAATAACTCAAGTGATTGGTTTTCTTTTTGTTTGCGTTTACTCTTTAATTCTTATTTCAAATTTTTACTTTAAACGCAATGATATTTAAAAGTACTGTAATACTACAACAAAGTATAAACACAAATGTTTGTTTTAGAAGTAAAACTTCTTAAGGTGCGTCTTGAGGGTAACTCAGATTTTTTATACACTTTCGTAATAAATAAATTATTTAAAGAGTTTTAAGAAATTTTTGGACATTTGCGACGTTCTTTAACAATATTCAATATCAACGTTATAATGATATGTACTAGAACTATATAATCTTCAATTTCTTATTCTCAATTATTTTATTTAATGAGTAAAAATTTTTTCAATGTGATATTGGTATTAATGAATTTTATATAGGAAATGAAATAATAATCAGTTAAAGGAAATACAGTGTTTTTTTTTAAATATTAATAAAGTCTTTGTAAAATAGGTTTATAAAATATCATTATAAGGGATTTTTTTATTATAGGAAGAGAAATTACCAATGCACAAAAGATGAGGTTACATCGTCAGCGTTTGCCATATGTATGGTATATATATCTGTTAATTACCCTAAAGTTAATTTTAACGAACGTTAAATGAGACATTGATTATAATATACCAGAAGGCATATCAAATATATTTGGTCTCAGTATTTTTACACCTTCACGAATTGTTTCCTTACAAATATTTTTTACTAAATGGACATTGGATCTCTCACACTCTTATGGTAAGTTTCACATCAATCGTGTGTAAAGATTTTTAACGCACACACTTTTTTTATTGCAGTTTCAATCAAACCATTATCATGAATTTTTGTATGGAGGTTTTCAGGGATATATGTATAAATGGAAAAGGAACTAAGGTACTTTTTATTCCGATATTTTTAAAAGATCCAAAGAAAGTGCGAAAAAATAAATTCATGCTGAAATAAGTATTCAAATTTTGAGTTGTAAGTGTAAACTGTAATTATTCATTGTGTATAAATTACTGAACTAATTCCATTTTAGCCAACAGCAAATTAGCTTCTTTATTCTCAAAACCACCAATACGGTAATGATAAGTATTGGGACAGCTACTAAACTTATAACCGAGTATATATCTGGCAAGAAACAGTTCGAATGTTTTTGCTTTGGCTTACCCTTTAGCCACTGACTTACCCTTTTGAACGCAGATTTTTAAAGCAATATTAAAAACATAGTATATTTTTTACTAACGTGATTGTTAAAAGTTACTTTTTTATTATTATTTTAGCTTACCTTTCTTTTAACTTTAATGTAGCTTTCGCGACCTTTTCAGAGTATCAGGGGGCTTTTACACACAAACTAATGTCAAAACAAAGTTACAATTTACACGCGTTTAGTCCTTTAAAAAGTGTTTTATTTAAATACTAAGAACAATATCAAAATAAGTCAAAAACATTGTAATCAGTTAGATAAAGTTACTGTATAAGAATCAAAAT
This sequence comes from Leptidea sinapis, assembly GCF_905404315.1. Taxonomy (NCBI): domain Eukaryota; kingdom Metazoa; phylum Arthropoda; class Insecta; order Lepidoptera; family Pieridae; genus Leptidea; species Leptidea sinapis. The sequence goes on along the minus strand of NC_066312.1, from coordinate 30,464,552 downwards.
CTAAACATTTTATTGAAAACACAAATTTCAAAATACAATTTTTCACGTCGAATAATTACAAAATAACAATTTACAAGTCATCATGAGAAAATGTAAATAATATGAATATAAAACATAGCTGTGATTAATTTCAAATTAAATTAAAATTTATACAATATAGGTACAGTTAGTCAAGTCTAAACAGTTGTCCGAAAAACATTCAAGAATTCCATAACATATGTAATAAACTATTCAAATAGACTATCTATTATCAAGCATATAAATTATAATCTATGTTTTAGTCTCATGCATGAAATAGCCTCGAAAATCTTTCATATTACGAAACCGTACAGTTATAAAATTATACTTTCACATAAAGACATATTTCGGTCTCGAGTTGGTTCTTCAAATATTCATTCGGAGGAAACATTTTTAAGTACTTCATAGCCATGTTGGGAGACTTTTAATTAAAATTTCTTTCATAACTTTAATACTCGGATTTATATATAATTTTAGCTGCAGTAATTACGTTTAATGGTAGAACCACGTCTATTTAAGAATAAGAAGATTAACTTTTAACTACATTGACATTTTTCTGATGTAAATCAGGTCATGTCATGTATTTCAATTAAAGATTTCATTATTTCTTTTTATGAGAAGGGTATATGGCCTCTGTTTATCACAGCTACTTTGGATAGCTACTGTTGGCTCTTCCATATAGAAGCATAGTATAGTTCATAGTCTCAGTGCCAAAGACTAAGAGTTCAGAAAAAGGTTCCAAAAAAAAATATTGTATACTTATGAAGAAATATTGGAATCAATATCTAAAATGTATTCAGTTATCGACTCGTTTCTCTATGGTAATGGTATGTTATCATTTATGGAAGAATTTCTCGTACTTATCTCAAACTTCTTTCATTAAGAACACTTTGTAGTTGAGGTATCGAAGAGATCCATAAGAGTCGCAGTGTGCGAGAGATCCTATGTCCTTTTTACAAAAAGATGGAACACAAAGATGTTCTGGTTGTAGAGATGTTTGGGTGAGGTCTTTGTCTTCCGGTTATAAAAGTAATAAAGACGGCACCGCTTGCAAACGTGAAGGATAGTGAAAATAGTTTCAGCCTCACTTCGTGCTGTTAATAAACTCGATGATGTAATGAATTGCATGATACATAATCCAGTAGCCAATCCTGTTCTATATTGCTAAAGTAATAATAGAAATGAAAATGAAAAGACCCAAAAATTCCTGAATAAACATAAACCAAACAAAGTAGGTATTGTAATATTCAAGTTCTATTATAAAGTTTGGGATAAATTCGTACACGACTCTCTGGAGCTTGAGACGGAATTATCTTTGTTTTGGTCATATTTTTTGTGAAGTTATTTGAGTTTTCTTTGTATAATATCGAATGCTTGGATAATTTACGCGTCTAGATAGAGTTTCTTGCTGTTAGATAACAAATAAAATACGCCAGGAATATTAGTTTAGTGTGCGTGACAAGCTACGTCTTACACTTGTGATTTGTATGACACTTTGTGTTAGTGTGCATGAATTATTTAAAATGAAGATTGGTTCTAAACTCAATTTTATTTCAACGTTTTCGCAGCTATCATAGTCTATCTAGAATGAATGATCGTATAGCGTACTCTTTTCAACGATACATTTATTCTTACTACTATTAAAAGTAACCTATCTGTCTTTCTGATATAAGTATAGCATAGGTTATGATAAAACGGGATATTTAACTTAATTTAATGTCTCATTATAAGTTCAAAGCTTTATACTACACGAAAAATATTAGAAACACCTATTACAAATAAAAGAAATATTTATATTATTAATCTTTAGTAAGAAAGAGCAGCTCGACATCGCTTCATTGGGTGTCTTCTACCGCATTTATCACGGGGAGTGTTCCGAAGAGCTGTTTAACCTGATTCCTGCCGCCGAATTCCACCTTCGCACGACAAATTAGGATATCATCCCCACCATGTGGATGAGCTTTCTTCCACGTACTACAAAGCTGTGGAATGAGCTTCCTTGTGCGGTGTTACCGGGACGATACGACATGGGTACCTTCAAAAAAAGCGCGTATTTAAAGGCCGGGAACGCTCTTGTGATTCCTCTGGTGTTGCAAGAGAATGTGGGCGGCGGTGATCACTTAACACCAGGTGACCCGTACGCTCGTTTGTCCTCCTATTCTATAAAAAAAAATGCTCTTTGATTTGAGTTTTGAATTACTTTTAGTAAAATACTATATACTTGAAACAAAATGTACAATTAATAATATTAGAGATAATTGGTGTGGTTTTTCCATATGACTACATAATATTCTTAGAGTTCCTTAGCTCCTCGCTTAAATGTCCTTGCTTGTCGCGGTATCGTAGGTCGAGTCGTTCCCTATCTTAAACATTTATAAGTACCATTTGCTTGAGCTAGATGAATAAAATGATTTTGATTTGATTCGATTCGTTATCTACACGTTTCTGCTATCGAACAGACAATTATTTATGCATTTCTGGTAGAACTCTGGGTACTCTGTGAAGCCATTTAATATTTCTTCTTCAGATGTAAATTTGTACCATGTCAAATATGTCCAAATTGCTGAAATAAATTGGTAGGGCCACATTTTGGTTAAATGAAGGATTTACTCCTCCTGAGTAGAATCGGTTTCTCGATTCATGTCAGGTCTTGTGATTTCATGGAGCAATATTTATGTTGATTAGTTACAGAGTTTGTCTCACCGCAGTCCTGTCATTTTTTGAAATTGAGTACACTTGGCATCTACTGCTATAGGAAAGTTAGGCTTATTTGCACCCATTAACTTTAAGAATTATTAACATGGTTAAGTACCGGTTAAGCAAAAAATTTGTTGCATCGTTTGATATTATTTTTTAGACAACCTCATAACTTTAACCGTAATCGTCAAATCTTCGTCGGTTAAAGATATTGTGAAATATGTTAAATAGCTAAAAAGTGACCAGTCAAAAGTTTCCATATTGACTTAATGTTTCAGTTTTAAACGTTAACTTTAACTATGCGGAACTTTTGCGACAATCCATAACTATCCAAATGTTGTGGTTTTTATTAAGTCTAAAATCCGCCATGTTTTATTTTTTGACTTCGCAAATTCTGGCATAAATCTCAAAAGTCTCGAGTAGAGTGATGATGAGATGAAACACGTGTCGAATTGATTGAAGACAAAACATAGTGGAATTTACTCTCAATAAAAATAACAACAATCGGATATGCCAGGAAATACAGAATTTCAGGGTGCAACATATTCTTTGTCTCTGTTAAGGTCAGCGTTACTGTTAATGTTAAATTTAACTTAAACCTTAACTATAACAGCTCATATGATGGAACCCAGTGATAGAAATCGCACTATGAAGTGGCCACCAAACAGTTGTCATTACTTTTCTATGGGTAAGCTTCGCTTTTGGGTATTGTTGCGGCGTTTGACCTGGAGTCAGCCAGTGAGATGTCTACTGGCAATTATCTTATAAAACCCACTTTCAATCACACGTTACGATTCACCCCCATAATCTCTTAATTTCTGAGCCGGTTAAACAGGATATGGCAAATGACATATTATCATCTCTGTTGGTTAATTAGGTCATGGGCGCCCATTTTTTAAGCTTTTTTATTTCACCAATTTGCTGCAAATTCAATCAGGTCAGGTCAATATTGTGGGTATGCTAACATAAAACCATGCCGCTTAATACTGATGGGAGTCCAAGGAGATCTCCTGATATTCTCATCGACCTTCTGAATTCTATTTTTTAGATATGAAGCAGAAGATCGAGCACAGTTCGTTTTATGCCATCCACTTTTTGCAGTCTTTTAGGAATGTAGTTCTTTTACGCAGCTTGCAGAAGGGTGGACTAAAAAAAAGGATGGGTAAAAGCGTTACGTTACGTAACCCCACTCAAAACTGTTTTGTATAGAGGAGAAAAAACGCTTAAGCCAAAAAAAACTAATAATAATGCAAATAATAAAAATTTCCATGTTTCGAATTAAATGTCTACCAAGATCCATCCTATTAGATAATTAAACCATCTCTAATTATTGTAAGACCAAAGAACTGAACATGGACAAAACTTCTCATTTCTGATGTAATAACAATAAACGTAACATGGTCTACCTTCTCAATTCTTCGGCAAAGCTACGGATAAAATACTACCGAATTTATATCATTGTATGTGTAAATATACAGTTCCATTTGAAAGCATCGTACGTCCTGTATTTCCATTATTGCGCTGTGCACAATGCAGAAAAGTTGACAAAACATTTTCCATTTCGCAGAGATAACGTTACATTTATGTTACTACCATACAATTGATATTATAATAAGGTTTTCTTTGTTTCAGATCATCATACACCAATATTGACTGACAATGGCCCTGTTTCTTGAACTTCTGACAGCAGAACCAACCCGAGCGCCCCCAATCCTTACTGACACATATGTGTACAGTTAAAACTACCCTCAAAGATGGTTGTAGTGTAGTGTAGTGCTAGTGATAAAATGAGCTTATAATTTTAGTGAAGATGCCTTATTACGGGTATCGAGAAGGTTCGGACTCAAGTGGGGGATGTTCTGAATCAGATGGAGGGGGTTCAGACTCTGAAGGGGGGCTTAGTACAGAGAGTACTGTGGGGGACGGTCTGCCGTTTCCTGGCTTCACGCCAGTTGCTCTGCGGTATCTAACACAGGATACGAGACCGAGGAGTTGGTGCCTGAAACTCATCACCAATCCATATCCTTTTTAACAGAATATTCTTTTTTTGTTTTGGCTCCGCAAATTTATTTCATACAATTTTTGTTTCAAAACTAACGTTTTGTCTAAGTTAAGTCTTTTTCAACGTGTTTTTAATAAGCAAGCTTGCGATATTGCATACCGTGCCGATTTGCTTGGCGAAGTTCATGTTATTGTTGAACGTAACACATAAATATTTTAATTGTTTGGCCTACGGAATAGGAGTCCCGTATAATTGACATTATTGTATATATATAATTTGACATTAGTACAAGGCCATAGATTTTATTGTGTTCGTATTAGTAAAGAGTACAGTAGCATTCTTTGTGAAAATGAATGTACTCTTATGTTAGTCGCGAGGCTTGCGCGGTTGGCGCCGTAATACGGGGCTGTGTCGTTGGCGTACTATGCAAGTTGGACTTTCTGGGGCTTCGGCAGGTCACTGAAGAGAAGAGTGAGAAGAGGTAAACAAGACCTGATGGGTCGAGGCGAAGATAGCTTGCACTCTACTCGATATCGGAAGCTACAGTTTCAATGGTACGATCTAAGACTTAAGACTTTCGTATATACTATACTAGACTATATATCATATAAATTGTTCTACAAAATCCTTGTAAGTATACACCAGCGCTGCATCGTCTTTATTAAGATGCTTCACATTCTGTCACTACACCACTTTGTACATCATTATTGAAAAATTCGAATATTATTCTGTAGTGTTCGCTTTTGTGACATTTTACTAGATTTTTTTAAGTGAAACAACATGATATCACTGATAATATATTAGCATTTTGTCATATCACTAAACTTTTCGGTAAAAAGATGTAATAATCATGAATACTCGACATCCACCGTGATTTCGTGGTATCGCTAGAGATTTCGTGAAATCCCTGGTATCCTCATTTCCCTGCGATATTTGTATAATATATCTATTACATATAATGAGATCACTTGCTAGTGGTCGTCTAACGTGTTCCACTGCTTTTTAGGGTTCCGTAGCCAAATGGCAAAAAAATGAACCCTTATAGATTCGTATAAACACTCGTATACTGTTGAAACTTGTTAAGTAGATGTATTCTGTGAACCGCATTAAGATTTTCACACAAAAAACAGAAAAAAAACAATAAATTTTGGGGGATCCCGATACTTAGAACTGCAACCAAAAATTTTTTTTTCGCCAAACCCATAGGTGTCTATCAATGGATAGGTTTTCAAAAATTATATTGAGGTTATATATATTTTGGGCGAGAGACACTTTCAAAGTGGTAAAGTGTGTGTGTGTGTGTCCCTCCCCGTAACTTCTAAATAAAACATGAGAATGATAAAACAAAAAAAAATATATTATGTACATATGCCATGCAAACTTCCAACGAAAATTGGTTTGAACGAGATCTAGTAAGTAGTTTTATTTAACAAGTCATAAATCGTTGCAACGAACTACAAGAACTTTTATATTATGTTACTTGATGCTACGGAACCCTTCATGGGCGAGTCCGACTTGCACTTGGCCGCTTTTTATTATGTAAGGGCTGTTTGTTTGTCGCATTCGGGTGTGCGTATAATATGGCACATCCAGTTGAAAATTTATCCTAGAATGTTATGTACATAAACATTTATAACTTGCCATTCGAATCTCCTTAGGTTTTACTTATAGGTCAATGTTACTAACTACTAGGCAATGATATCATCTAAATTATAAATCAGCGCACCTCTTTTAACTTTGTGATTCGCTCTTATTTTAAACAGAATCTTTATTGAAGACTGAATTTGCTAAATACAATGAAGGATTACAACTTTATGCCAGACAGCGGTAAATCATTTTACAACGATCGGCTACTAGAATTTCAAACAAGAAAGAACAAAAATAACATGAAAATTACGCGAACTCGGTAACCATAGAATCCGCTATCTTATAAATTATGAAAAACGAATCTGGTTTGTTTCATTCTCACAACACACATGTTGTTAACGTGCTTGTATGGTCCAAGGTGTAAGATGCGCGGTTTAAACTATCATCTATTTATAAAATTCATCTTTTCTAAGCCTGTTTTTTATTTTACTTTTTAAACTTAAATATCTTTGTTATATATACAATTTTCCATATTTTTTTATGGGCAAGATTAAAAGAAGATCATATTTTAGGTTTACTTTTTGTTATATATTCCATTATCACGAAGCATCCTTACACAAATAATGAATTCAAGCTGTAAAGGTTGATCCGTCTAATATAAGGTAATTTAAATTTGTATAGTTTATTCTTTAGTACTTTTTATTGAATATTTGATATTTAAAACGCTTTTAACTTTGAACACAATTCATATATTGGATGCAGCACCTTATAAACTAATTTGTTATGTAGGTATATTACAGCCATTGTAAAATACTCTATTTGATTTAAAGAGTATTTTAAATTTTAGCTCTACATTTTCCATACATATAGAAGATACAGTAATTCAAATTACTTGAATATTTTCAATGGCGATTCATAAGCGCTCAGTTTATGCCTAATTGAATAAAATTTATTCAACTTTGACTTTTGACATTATGATCAACGCGATCCATACTCTCTTGTATCACCAATTGAAACGCCGCATAAACGTATATATGAATTTGAAAACCAAAAACATATTTTTACGTGTCGGGCGAGAATCGAACCGGGAGCACCTTGGGTGAAGTTCACCATCTCTATTACTTGGGCCATACACGCTACCGTTGACAATAGCGACGGCGCGGCTTATAATTACAGTTCTATAAAACTATCGCCGAAGCGGCGCCCCGTGACTTTTTTGACTTCGATAACACACCAAGCCACTCAGAAAGTTATGCGAAAAAAGTTTTTATATTATGAAGTGTAGTGAAGAAGACTTATTGTATTATTTAAAAATATGTGATTGTTTACGCGTAATAATAAAATCGTTCGATTTTCAAATATCCTACCATATTTTTGTGAGCTAAATTTGATTATTGTGTCTCATAGAAAAATGGATCTGCGTCAGTTACAATTTAGATTTAAAAGTTTTTAGTTTTCAATGTAAATTTCTAAATGTATTATGTATGTAACGTACAATTATACAAATCAACATCCTCTTTAGTAAAAAGTAGTTGTGTGTTATGCTGTTTGCACATCCTTATGTAAACCACTTCTAATGGAGTTATACGTTTAAACTTATTCCAGTTGCAGCAAACAAACCCTAACATTCGCAGAGACTTCATTATAATTGTAGGATAGTTTACTAACCAGGGTAGCTAAAGTCTCTAATTTAGAAGTCTCAAGAACGTACTTTTACTAATAATTTGTTTCAGGGCCTCAAAGATAGTTTTAAATTTAAAAACCGCGATGATAAAGTCATACAGTCGTGTAGTGGATTCTGATACCTCTATATATCGAATCTAATGATTTAAATACTATTTAAAAGCTTTAGTTATAAAATTTCTATACAATAGTGTTTTTATAGCTCTATATATACTCTCTATGGCGATAAATAAATGCATTCAGTACGACGCTGACCGAGCAACTGACCGTACGCGGGCGCGTAACATCGTAAACAAAACTTTGAGTTCTGGCAATTCCAAGTATAAAAAATAATATCCTATAATAATTAGATAAATATGATATCTTCTCCGTCTTTTATCCCGTTTTTCGTAAGTAATTTTTTTTACGCACATATTAAAGGACTTAAAATTTTTATTCATTTTTCTTCGGAATCCACGTCCAATCAAGTTTGCTATCAGCTCAGCATTAAACACACCATGGTAAACGCGTACGGGTACGCGCTACGTCCCTAAATTCGAAATTATACGTAACACGTTAATTTTTAGGTTGAATAAATTTACAGATGTAAGAAATTTCTACTTAATCGGTAGAGTAGCTTTACAGTAAATTTGCTGTATCATAAAATCCTACAAAAGTATTCTACTTTAAGTGTCGCAATGTTTTAGGCCTATTTGGGAACATTCAAGGGTTTCGCAAATGCTCAACTTAATTAAGAAAACGAGAGAACTAAAGCGATGTTAAACAACTGAATTTCGCATTAAGTTGTACTTATTGTTCTTGAGATAAAATTAAGGCACGGCCCGAGAACAAAAGCATAATTACTTTATATAATAGTATATAATATACTTTATTTTCGGTTCTAAACTCATATACTCGTATGTTGAACAATAATAGCTGCACGTGTTCCGGGGATTTCCTGATGACGTCTTTTCTTGAAATCCGAACGTAAATTGATATACATATATGTTTTGAAGGCTGTTATCTTTATATGTAGAATTTCAGGTCACGTTGTTTATATGCGATGAACTCCTAAACTACTGAACCGATTTTAATCAAACTTTGCACACTGTATCCACTAGTTTTTATTGCGATTCTTGATTCTGAATGTTTTTTTTATTACAAATTTTATTTCTGTATAAATAATATTCTAAGACATAATTTTTGTCGCAAAGTTTGACAGTTCAACTATTACGCTATTTGGTAATTAATAAGAATTATAGAGAGAAATAGATTTTTTTTAAATTAAATTTTGTACATATCGGTCACTATAGTAGTTAGTAATTATAACTTTTCGTGACTTTTGGGAACAGCGTTATATTCCCTTATTTAACGGAAGATGAGGAAGAAATACAATCGAGTCACCTGATGGTATGTGAACTCCGCATACTATTTGTAACACCAGAGGAATCACAAAAGCCTTACTGACTATGGTCACTTTACAGACTTAAAGCGCTTTAGATTGCTATAAAGCATCGAATAAACGTACATATAATTTGTGAAATTGAAAATTGACTTACATTAATTACTGTTACTAAAATGAAAATATTAGCATCAATCACTAACCCTTATTTTATCTTGTGCACAGTATGACATACTAACATAGACTTAATAAAAATCACACAAACGCACGCACGCACACACTCACACACACAGACACAAACCTCTTTTTGTGAGTTTGCTAATTATGTTTAATAATGTATAAGCTTTCGGAAGGACCTAGCCTCTGCAACTTAGGTTATCCTACTGCAGATAGTAGGGCACAAAAGATTCTATACCATATATTATAAGACTTGAATAAATGATTTATTATTATTATTATGTAGTGATAAAGGATTGACCCGGGGGATAAATTATTCCTATCCAATGTCTTTATATTTCTCTACTGACTAGTATCGGATAATTGCATGAATAGAACGTTTCATTTACATTTGAAGTTCTGTGGTAACCGCAATGTTACTTTGTCCTCGTAATAGACTTTTACATGAAAATTACACGCTCCTTGAGCATTTATTTAAAGAAAAGGCTCGTAAAGGTTCCTTTAAGTATTTACTCCGAGTATTTTTAGATCCTTAGCCACTTAAGTTTATTAAAGTTCAAAAGAGCTTGCAAAACCCGAGATGTTAGGGGTTAAAGTACATTAATTGCAGTGTCTTAGTTCAAGCAGAAAGTTTAATTTTATGAAGTAGAAACTTTACTAATAAAAGCGTTTGTTTGATAAGTAGTGTAATAGTATCTAGTTTATTAGAAATGACAACAAAAATAATTCTAAAGGAATCAATTTTGAGAAAATAAATGCCTTTTATGCCTTTTAATACAATCTCCCACACCTTATATTGCCTGGAAGAGATCGCTAATTAGCGGTAAGGTCGTCTTATTGTAGTGTTAGATTCATAACATTTTATTATTAATTCAATACTCAAATACTTCAAATTAATATATTTTTATCAATCTACTAAGAATTATGCGCGAAAAATCGCGTAGGTGTCATTCTGACGTACCGCCAGACATCAATGTCAATGATACCGCTTTACATTCGTTGCATTCAGTACGGGAAATGAATCAAAACTAAGTTGTTTCTTAGAATATTTTCATTATACATTTATATTATCATCATTCATTATCATCAGCCGGAAGACGTCCACTGCTGGACAAAAGCCTCCCCCAAAGATCTCCACCACGAGCAGTCCTGCGCTGCCCTCATCCAACTTGTTACGGCGACCTTGACCAGGTCGTCGGTCCATCTTGTCTCATCGGCCTACCAACAATGCGTCTCCCGGTACGTGGTCACAATTTGAGGACTTTTCTGCCCCATCGGCCATCTGTCCGTCGAACTACGTCCCTCCATCTGTGTAGCATTATAATCCCCGTTTTTTCCAAATAATTCGGTTGCAAATTAAATTTCTAAACAAAATTTACGATAGATAGGCCTCGAACCCGCGACCTCTCGGGTCCCGTCCGAATTCAGTTGTTTAACCAGTCCTACCTACCTTGAGGGCAATATAATACTAAAGTTGCTGATGAGATCTAATTTCGGCAACATATGACAGACCACAGAGTCATATGATACAAGTGGTGTTACAATTTCTGTGTTTCCAAGTTTGCCAAGGATCAATGTTGGGAAATTTAGGTCCCATTCTTGGCTGAAAAGACGACAAAACAACTTAAAGAAAATTTTACCTTTGAACAATACCGTCTAAGTGACTATTCCAGGTGAAAATCTGGTCATATGTCAGCTTAAGATGTTTTATCTGCGCGGGAAACGATATAGATTTACTATACATTCGCGAGGATATAAAGCCAACCAACTTTCGCTTCCCAGTAAAGGCACCAGGGCGGTCTTAAGAGCATTAACCGCCAGGAAATGAGTTGAGACTAGGTGTTCCATGTTTCTATCTGATCTTTTAAGAAGATCCAGTTCGGGCGTGTTTTCGAGAGCATCTTGTAAAGTCCTGCACCCTGAGTCGCCCTCATGACGTCCTCACATACCTTCCTCCATGATTACATCTTGATCTGTAAACAATCCAATTTTCGAATAATGTGCGGATCTTCTTCCAAAGCTTCTCTTTTCAACACGGTACTTCTCGATTAGAGGTCTTCGTTTCTTACATTTGGGGGTTAGCAAGAATCCTGAGCAGCACTGCATTGTAATGTCGTATCATGTCACACACAAGCTAAAATACCAACCGAACCGATTGATATCTTACAAAAGACCTCGCGAAGAACCATATAAAAAGTTTCGAATGATGTGTTTGATATTTACGAACGTGGAGTCGATCTATAAAATCGCTATAATAAACAAACATCCTCGCCATTGGCCTTTTTCCAAAATAACATTTTCTAAATTATTGAGTTTATCACACTATTGACATGAAACATTATAACGTAGAATAACTTTTATCTTGTGATTCGGAGGTGAAACTTTTTCCCTGTGAAGAATTCCTATCCCTAGTTTTCTTTTATCCAATGGAATTGAGTTACCATATTAAGTAGATTGTTGTACTGATGTATTTGTCAGTAAGGCATCGTGTGAGCGCATTCCCGCTATAACTTATAATTTCTTCGCCTGTTAAGTTTTTATTATATTCTTGGTGATGTCGATTATCATGAAATTTTGCATGTATGTTGGGCGAAACGTATTTTAGACCGAAACCCTATATATATAACGACGACCGCCTTAATAGACACGATATCTTCTGAATCATGGTGGGCACCTTAACTGGTCACACACTGCTAAACCAGCACCTTTTTCACAATCCGCGTCACGGACAACCCTAAGTGCGGAGAATGCTGGCTGAGGACGAAATGGTCACTCGTACAATCCTCGAATGTGCAGGAGTACCCAACCAACGGGCAAACCTTTAGTTAATACGAACTCGCTACCAGAAGTTTACAAACACCCTCCCGAAGGGTACTGAACTTTTGGAAGGAGCTGGCCCTGTTGGACATTGCTGACCAACACTACACCCAAAATGTCCCGAAAAAAGCTGTTTATTTGCGGAAACAGGAACCTCAATACCAACAGCACATATAACGTAATATGTAATGTGTATAAAAAAATAGTTTTTTAATTTTTTGTATCACTTGTCGTTGCGTAGAGAACACGCGTCATTGTGTCTTCTACCGCATTTATCTCGAGAATTGTTGTCAAGAGCTGTTTGACCTGGTTCCTACAGCCAAATGCCACCTTTTTTTCAAAGTCTAAGTTAATAACATTATTCAATTAGGCTTTGAGATTTTTGAGTGAAACCTTTTTCACATGGTACCTATGTAGTTCTTCTTTTAAAATATGTGCAAGATTCGATTATCGACTTTTAGTTGTTTTTTTTGTATTCATCTTAGACAAGAAAGATGGATACTTCAAAAATACGAGTGATTTTTGGATATGAGTTCCGACGCGGAACTGATGCGGAAGAAACAGCTTGCAATATCAATGTTGTGTTTGGAGAGGGCCTGGTAATGAACACATATACAGATTATGATAGATATGATATATGAATTACAATAAAACGCCAATTTCATTCTTTAATCCCTATTAATTTACAATGGCTGTAATATAACAAATAAGTTTGTGTGGTGCTGCATCCAGTAATGAATTGTGTTTTAATAGTATAAATTACTTCATAAAAAGTAGTAAAGAATAAACTGTTTAAATATAATATATCTTCACAAAAAATCTCACAAATTAGGATATCATCCCCACCATAGTGCGGTTTTCAAGTAACTTTTTCCACTAACAAACAAGCTGTGGAATGAGCTTCCTTGTGCGGTGTTGCAGGACAAAACGACATGAGTGCCTTCAAAAAAAGCGCGCACGATTTTCCAAAAGACCGACAACACTTCTATGATTCCTCTGGTGTTGCAAGAAAATGTGGGCGGCGGTGATCACTTAACATCAGTACGTTTGCCCTCCTCTTCCATAAAAAAAGTCTCCGCTGTGGTACCAACCTTGCTGGCATCCTGAGCAATGAAGTCACAAGGACCACTGATAAAACTCCCTCTCTTAAATATCTCGCTCAAACAATGTTACTTAAGTAATTATTGGTATAAAACACATAGGTACCTTAAGTTACTTATTCAAATATCCTTCAACTTTTGAATAAATTTTGAATCATTATTTACATAAAGTAACACAGTCGGGCTTTGCAGCGACATTTTAACATGAATTTAGTTTTGCCTACCTCTATAATCTTGGCTTATTTTGTAAGCAAATTGTATGCTTAGCGAACACAACGCCTACAGATAGGCAAGGGCTGGATTATATTATGAAATGATAAAGATTTCTGTATAAATTAAAATCGTTGACATTTAGAAATATTATATAAAACCAACATAATTGTATTACACTGGGGAAAGATATTGGCAATGCAAAAGAGTATAGAGTATGAGAGTGTGTTATTTTTAACAAATTTCGCTTTTGTTGAAAGACTCCGAAGTAGAAGATTAAGAACTGGTCGAATAAGAACTGGTCGGAAATGGTTACATATACCTGGATGTAACTAATCCATGAATGAGAATCTTCCGAATTCACACTGACACAAGCAATTCGATTTTGGTCTCGGACGATGATTGGCATTGCCAATCTAATAATGTTAGTGGGATAATATATGTATGATTGGTACGTATTTAAATAACGAGGTACGCATTTAAACGAGGAACAAACATGAACTTGTTATGCCTACTACTCGGTTGGGTCGAGTTAGTAAGTCTTTTGTTGGGCGATGTATATGCTTCTACAATATGATCCCAGAAAATGTTTAAAACAAATGTGTAACGAAATTTAAAAGAATTGTTAAAAAACATTTGTTTGGGAAAGGTTACTATAGCATAAACGATTTTCTTAATGACACTACAGACTGGGAATGAAGCGAACACCCGCTGTTTAATTATATTTTTTTATTGTTAGATATCACATTGTAACCTATATTTTATATAAAAAAAAGTCCGCTGAGTTTCTTGCGCTAATTCTTCTCAGGTATGAGGCAGTCTTTTTTGAATGGTTGGTAGTTGATGACGTTCAATAAAGGATTTTGAATCCCATTTTGAATAAAAATATTTGAATTTGAAATATTATATCATATTTAGATATATTATTAGATATATTCATTGTTTTGATATCTTTAAATATAAAGCACAAAGATGGCGTTGTAAATGATTATTACTCAGCAACTACAATATGTACAGACCCACATAATATATCATTGGAAAGATTGTTAAGTTTGGATTTTTTGGTGGTCGAGATCAAAAGCTATTAAGGTACAAACACTTCGCATAGAGTTACATTGAAGATGAGGTTTGCCAACAACGTGCCAACAATGACCATTTTGTTTTGTTTCCAAATCAAGAATCAGTTGTTTCATAACAACTATTGCATATGCTTAACCAGGCATGCATACAAGGACAGGAGATACACGAGAGACTAGCGGGTCGTCACTAGTCCATTTATATATTAGCTAAACTCAGCCATACTATGCTCTATGGCTAAATGTTCTAGTAAAAAAATATTAATTGGGACATTTCAAAACCAAGATCTTCACATCAATCAAGATTGACGGTCCATCTTCTGTGGGGGGGGGGCGTCCAACCAACACTACATCTTCCGGTACGTGGTTGCCATTCGAGGACTTTACTGCCCCAACGGTCATCTGTCCTACGAACTATGTTTACTGCCACTTGAGTTTCGCAATCATTAGGACTATGTCAGTGACTTTGGTTCTCCTACGGATTTCTTATTTCTGATTCAATCTTGCAGTTACACTCCAAGCATAGCCCTCTCCATTGCCCTCTGACCATGAGCTTTCTCATGCGTATTTTTTCTTGATATTATAAGGTTCACGATATATGATTGTTAATTGTTTAAACGCTTCAAACATTTTTGTTGTCTACGAATGATATCGGCTCCTAGTTAGTTCCCAATTACGTAGTAGCTACGGATTAAGCATTTAGTTAAGAAGGGAAAAATTATGCAATGTATCCAGGACCCTAACGGTGCAATGTAGACTAAATAAACACCTCTGGATCCTGGATCTCAGGAATTCGAGAGTGAGTTTCCGTAATAGTGCACTTAAGACCTTGTTGTATTTTTTGTGTTAAAGTTATCAATGAATAAACGCAGCATCTACATGGAAAATTCTTCGATCATTGTTAAAATGTCAGCTCTCTGTCGAAAACACAATACGATTTATGAAAGGAATCAATCTTAGCAGTGAGCTAATAGTTCATAAAATTTTGTTTTCCAATTTTATTTGTGTATTAATCCTTAAAGTGAAGGTTATCACATTATAATCATAACAAATTATTTAATTTACAAGAGCGACATCTGAAGTCAATTTTCTAATATGCAAATATTGGGTTTGAGTAGGTTATCAACTGTAAAGTAGATACTGTAGATGAAGCCACAACCTGAGAGTTGAACAAAGCATACAAGATTTTATAACGATACGTCACTCGATCGGTTAGCTCAGTTGGTTAGAGCACTGGCAAGGAACGCCGGAGGTCTTGGGTTCGAGTCCCGCATCGTTAATATAAACTTCTTTTCAAATTTTATTTATGTAGTGAGCTTTAGATAATACTGGCTATTATTATAGATTACTAGCTGACCCAGCAAACGTTGTATTGCTGATATTAAAATCGCGATACAAAAGTAACTGTTGATCGTAGATGGGTGAGAATTGAAGTTTTATGTATTTTTAATGAAGACTCATAATCAAACAAATTTAAAAAAATAATAGAAAAAAAAATCGTGTGGACCACCCTTAACATTTTGGGGGATGAAAAATCTCAGACCGATTCTCAGAACTACCTAATATGTACTCAAAATTTCATGAGAATCGGTCAAACCGTTTCGGAGGAGTTCAAAGTTTAACACCATGACACGAGAATTTTATATATTAGATATTGAACACAGTGAGCTAGGGCTACCCATAACTGTACCACAATATACAAAATAGAACAGTAGTGTCACTCAGCTTTTGGTACATACAAAAAGAAGAAGGCACGGCGAAGACAATTTTACTCGGACAGCGACCATTCTCGGCAGAACAGAATTGGTTCCCACAATAGTCTTGTCTTCCCAAGCTTGCTTAGGGGCCCTGTAAGTCGTGTGTATGTGTGCGTGCGAAGTTAAAGTACTGTTGCATTACTGTATTGTGAATGTACCAATTTATAAAATTATAGTTGTGTAGTAGTGAGAAACAATAGCTCGAAATCTCCTCACTCTCTTGTCAGTAAGCGTAACGTGTCAATTATGAATTGCAATCGTGTTGGTGTAAGAAAATTAATAAACAAAGATCTCGTTCAAACAACAGGGTTAAGGCCGATTTAATGGTTTACTGTAAAATCCATTCATTACTGTTTACTGACGTCTCACTAGAAGACATCGCGTTTTGGGAATCTGCCAACGGTAACGATCTATGACGCTGTTAACCTTAAACTATTTACTGTAATTTATCGTTTCCCAGTTTCTTCCGCTTTCCTTTTATAATTATGTCACATAGTTGATACATTTCTGGGCAAATGACACTTAACATCCTATGTCTCAAGTTTGTGGCTACCAAACGGCGCCTATTTCTGCCATGATGCAGTAATGTCTAATCATTACTGTGTTTCGGTCTGAAGGGTGCCGTAGGTAGTGAAATTACTGGGCAAATAAGACTTAACAGCTTATGTCTCAAGGTGAAGAGCGCAATTGTATTGCTACTCAGAATTTTTGTGGTTTTGAAGAATCCTGAGCGGTACTACATTGTAATGGGCAGAGCGATTCAATTCTCATCAGCTGAACGTCCTGCTCGTCTCATCCCTTATTATCATAAAATTACATAAAAAAAATTCTTGAATAAATTTTGTTTTCGGTGTTCATCAACATTTTTATCTAAGTTTATAAAAAAAAATACTGTAGTATGAAGGAATGATATACATATATTTAAACAAAAGCAATACTGAAAATAATGCGTGTCAGTAAGATATATATTTACAATCGTATTTGCAAACATTTCAGATACGTGTCAAGTGCCTGAGTTTAAATTAATGAAATTTGTTTTTTTGTTTTTAAAATAAACACTAATTGAATAAAAACCACTGGAAAACCCAAAGGAGCCACCCACTGGTCAAAGTAAATAAAAATCTATTTATGTTTCTGTCAATAAAGCTTTTTCATACGATACCCCACATTACACGGTTAGCTCAATTCAAAATATGGACTGCCGGTTTTTGCATAAAGACCCGGATTTTAACGATTTAATTACATGATATCTATAGTTTACAGATTTTTCCTTTTATTTGTATTGTATAAGGCGGTATTACTTGACAAATTTCATAGTTCTGGGTCAATGGAGAGTACCCCATAAATTTTGATTACCTTGAGCGTGTCAAATATACTTTTGTTGCGGCATAAAAGTTTGACTTTTACACAGCTTCAGAGACTGCAGATTTGAGTAATTGCTATCTCCTTTACTGACTATAAGCTTCAAAGCTAAGAAATCGATCCATAAAAGCAGAGTTATCAAAAGTCAAATCCCATAACTTGATAATATTGTCCTCTTTTAAGAAGTAGGTTGAAAATAATACACATCAAGATAACAATAACAGAACGTACGCATAACTCTAAGAACCCAACAAAAAAATGAGTTGGTAAAGTTTCACTATAAAGTTCAAATTAAAATGAACTCACAAAACGCAGTTTATTAATCAAAATGCAAGCGCACGGTTCACTTTGTCTTTTTAAGTTAAAGGTGAATTTTCATGTGAATACTGCCTCATTCCTCAAACTATTCATACTTGTACTGCTAGAATTATATTTGTACGAGAAGTTCTCCACTTAAGTGCTTCAAGTTTATTTTACGTCTCATAAAGTTTTGAGAGCTAATAGCTACCAGTTATATAACCGTTTGCCTTTTAGCTTGGCTTTTACTGAAATACAATTCAATTTTACTTTTAATTCTACCATCGTATAAGTATAACATGGAAATTGTTCTAAAAGGCTTGAGTTATATAATAAGAAATCCAAGAGTTCTCTATATTGTCTGTGTAACATAAAGCACTTGAATAAGCAAGCTGGCTTTTCAAAGCGCTTTAAAAGCGACCGCGTATTGGAATAAATGAAATAATTTAGTGTATAGTACTTTTGTGTCGTGAAGGAAACTGGAATAACATTATTATGACAGTTATGCTGTTATTGTATACAGGCAAATATAATACAATTAGTTTCGTGGTCACTTGGGAGAGAAGGCCAAATTGGCTTCTAAAAAGCTTAGTGTACTCAGTAGAGTAAGACAGTACGCAAGCAAGCCGCAAATTTTGCCTCACATGGAGTACTATTCTTACCTCTGGGCAGGTTGTCCCCAGTACCAGCTTCTTCCATTTGGCCGCATACAACGAAGAGCGGCTAGAATCATTGACGATCAAGTCATTTTCAATTGGCTTGATTTTGGTGGCGTTGCAATTAAATGTATTTTGACGGACTCTTTTTCGTACAAAATGATGATCCTTACATCTACCCACTATCATTTCCATGCATAACATACTGGACTTAGATTATAAATTAGTAGTTAAATAAATAAAATAATTAATTTTCTCGTCGAAATGTGACTGTAACTGACTCTCGTTTACTCTTTACATTTAAAAGATGAATTCATTGTTTGCGTTTGAATTTCTTTTTGTTATTATGTTGAGCCAAAAGCAGTGCGATTAATATTAATTCCTCTTTTATAAAGACGTGTGCATGTGTCGGGATGACTGACTATGTGAATTAGTGCATTAAAAAGTTGCTTTGATCGTTAATCTTTAGATAAAGGACAGAGGAACTGTTCGGGTTGATCCCAGCAGCCAAATTGAAAAATTGTTCAAAATGCAAAAATCTACATCATGTCATCCGTGGACGGTTCTCATCACTTACGCCTCATACCTGTTTGCCCAGCCTTATATAAAAAGTAATTATTCTAACGAAAGTGAGGAGACCTATACTAGCTATGAAAGTCGCTGGCCACCTGTAATAGAAGCCGAAGCTTCACTGGTAGATAATATAAAAAAAGAATACAATAACGGCTGTGAAAATAGAACTAAATCCATTTACAATCAATCTTATACAATTTGTTTCAATGTAATTCTCACATTTGTACTTGTCACAGAATAATCGATTATGTGGGTAATAAGATTTTTTTTTCACTAAATTAGAGCATGTACTGATTAATGAGTTGGATTCAATCCAAAACTTAGCATCTGTACAATATGAAAGAGAACAAATTGTTCTCTCAGATATATTACATACTAGCTGTAGCCCGCGACGTCGTCCGCGTGGACGTTATAATAATATTGACACACTTTTACACGTTACAAGACAATGATATATTTATTACAATATACTTACTTAAATATGCATAAATTTATATAAACATACATAATAGCATTTAAACATCCATGACTCGGAAACAAACATTCATCATATAAATGCTTGCACCTACCGGGATTCGAACCCGGGACCTCTAGCTTAGTAGATAGGATCGCTAACCACACGGCTATACACGGTTATAAAACAAACAACAAACGTGACAGTATGTAGCTTTTTATGTAGTTCGGACCTCTAGTTGAAATTGCTGAATGTTAATGAAATCTATTCAGTATTTCGCTCGCCGCCGGACCACACCATAGTGTCGCGCACACGGATCGTCATCGTCGCATCTGTTAAAATATTTTTCCAAATGATGTATTATGAAAGACAAAGTTTATCTACTTTAAATACCAGAAGCAAAAAAAGTATTTATTTTGATATTATAAGGATCAATTTGTCACTACCTAATGTGCATAACAAATAAATTATCAATTTTTATTGTATTCACGCTTCACTATTTTGGTGATAATGGCTAACATATTAAATAGATCTATATGCTGTTGCCGGGATGTTTTCCATCTATATTATTAATTGCGTCACTTGTATCCCTCTTGTAGTATATTTATTCAATACAATACATTGCTTATAACAATATTTATGGTAGAGAGGACAAAAAAGCGTAAGAGTCTCCTGATGTTAAGTGATCACCGCCACCTACATTAAGAAAAGTGTACGCTTTTTAAGGGTACCCATGTCGTATCGTCGTGGAAACACTGCACAAGGAAGCTCATAGCTTTGTTGTTGTTGATATGTTGATACTGAAGAGGTTAACAGCATACTTATGAGTCTTGACTCTAGAAGCGCTACTGGCTGGGACTGAATTTCAAAGAAATTTGTTAAGCTCTCTTAAAATTACTTGATCCCACTTATAACAAGATTGGCTAATCTCTGCTTTAAATCAGGTATTTTTCCTTCCTCTCTAAAGCGTTGCATTGTAACTCCTGTGTACAAGAGTGGAACTAAAACTGATGTTTACAATTATAGACCTATCTCTGTATTCTCGGCTATTTCAAAAATAATAAAAATTAATAAGCAATAAACTTCTTAACTACTTAAACAAATATAATATTATTTCTTATTGTCAATATGGCTTTAGGAAAGGAAAGGTGGAAACACAAGACGCAATTTTAGGCCTAACAAAAACTATAGTTAGAGAAGTGGACAAGGGCAATAAATGTCTCGCAGTTTTCCTAGATTTAAAAATGGCCTTTGACACAGTTTCTATTCCCATTCTTGTGCGCAGATTGGAGGGTCTGGTAATTCATGACAAAGCCCTCTCTCTCCTAAACAGCTACCTAAATGACCGAATACAGGAAGTAAAGGTTGACCTATATCACAGCACAATGGAAAATGTGAAATTTGGCGTACCGCAGGGCAGTGTCCTCGGCCCGACACTTTTTTTAATCTATATTAACGACCTATGTAACCTCCATATCAACGGTGCGAGTATATTCACTTATGCTGATGACACAGCCATTGTTTTCTCTGGTATCTCTTGGGAAGCCGTACAGAGAAAGTCTGAGATGGGCCTTGAAAGAGTCTCAAATTGGCTAAACCAAAATTTATTGTCTCTCAATATATCAAAAACAAACTATATATGTTTCTCTCCACATGACAGATACCAGCCCGTTCAATACTTCTATATCAGAATCCATTCATGCTCCAACCCTCACGATTTGACTTGTAATTGTCCCTCCATAGAAAAGGTTAATTGTATCAAATATCTCGGCATTCTGATTCATAACCAGGGTGAGAAAATTTTCCCACTGATTCACTCTATTTGATTTGTAATCTTTGGCGATTAGGAAACTTTATGTACTAAACATCATTTCAACCGTCCACAAGTCACTATCGCTAGATCACGCGAAAATGATTAGTAGAAGAAATGATAAAGTAGCTCCCACCATTACTGTTCGCACTACTTTTGCTGAACGACAGCTTAGCTGTCAATCAGTGTACTTATATAATAAAATAAATCGTGACCTAAATATATATCCTATGACATTACACCTATGCAGAAAAGCCTTAAATTATTGGCTAGGCTAATTTGTCTTGATTATGATGAAGTGGAAAGTCTTCTGATCAGGCTGACATAACAAACACACGCATTCTATAGATTCCAAATTAAAGGTCCAGATTCAAACCGAATGTTGTACGTGCAAGAAAGTTCCTTGAATACCGCACTGTGGAGGAACGCCACACATTCAGATGGTGGGAATGAATTATAACAATAAAAAAAAACAATCACTACGTGAAAGTGTACCAAGAATACTGGCAGCATTTCCGCGTTGGATAGCTAGGCGGATCCGTTGACCACATTATTGAACTAAGTAGTCAGTACTTTGTACATTCTCCGCGCCTCTGAGCTGGGGCCAAGTGTCTCGACACCAAACGGCACAAAAATGTAAAACTCACTGAGACCGTCATATTTGCATTTGCTGTCTTTGGCAGTTGAAGCAGCAGCCCCAGCACCAACTGACGTAACTTAGACATGAGAAGGAGCCAGAGAGTCGACGCAATTTGCGTCGCATACCAGCGCCCTTCCCCGTGCCCAAGCCATCAGGGTTTTGTTCAATTTTATTAGTCTGTAACGTATTTTAGCTTATAACTTTAAACGATCAATTCTTGTATATATATATATATATAGCTGACTTGGCAGACGTTGTTCTGTATATACTAAAAAATACAGTTTTATAGGAAATTGCCAATAATATTTCAAAACATCAAGAATTATTTCGTAACAAATGCTCCTTGTTGTTACAATGAAATTGTTTCACAGCAGAACTGTCAAACCGTGCGTCACTAAATTCTCTCAGAGAAAATATGTCCATACAGACCAAATATTGGAAATAAAAATAATTATGGGTCCCAAATCGAAACATAAAGTAGTATCCTATTTCTCAAGGTAGACTAAACTGCACTCCATGAAGTAATCCCCATTAAAATTCGTTCTTTAGTTTAGGAGTCCATCGTGGACAAACAACGTGTCACGTAATTTATATATATTAAGACTAGCTGACACGGCAAACGTTGTTATGCTATATAAATTATTTTCAGAGTTAGATATATTAAGATGTAATCTGACTCTCGGAAACGGCCCCAACGATTTCCTTGAAATTTAGTATACAGGTAGTTTTGGGAGTGAAAAATCGATTTAGCTAGGTTTCAATTGAAAAAAATATTCTTATATCCGTATTTTAATGAGTAAACATCTACATTAACATTAGAATACAAATGTTGCCACTATATACAAGGCTATAATAGCAGATGGGGCATTGGGTGATCCGGAATGCAGAAGACCCCGGTTCGAATCCAGATGTCCTATTAGTTTATTTTTTTGGTTAAGTTTTTTACATCCTCAAAAATCCGAGCAAGGCTCGATCGTCCAGATATGGCATAAGTGAAGCAAGGCGCGGGCATGTCACTAAATATAAATCAATATTCACAAGAATACATAAATATTCACTGCAAAGAAATCACACGAATGCTTTTACGCATTCTGAGGCATGTTACATCATGTTTTCATATATTCAAATAAAATTCGAGACATCCTCTCGCCGCGCCGTCGCCGGAAACATTAAATTTTCAATAGATGTGTGACTTACTAAATGTTATTTCTTGCTTCAAAAACTGATAAAAAATGGCGAAGTGCGAGTCGGATTTGCACACGAATAGTTCCGTTCCATTAATCTAATATACAGAATTATTTAACTGGGACAGTAAAAGGCATTTATTTTCTCAAAATTGATTCGTTTAGAGTTCTTTATGATTTCATTTCTAACATACTAGACACTACTACCGCTTCGGAAACATTTGGCTGAGAGAGAAGAAGTGGTGCAAATACTTCACCCAGCATTTTTTTTTTGCGCTCTTTTAAATCAAATACACAATATCGTACTGTCATTGCTATTGCTATAAAATAATCATAATCTAGTCCTCCAGGCTGTCGGATCACTTAGATTTTCAGCTGTGTAATAACTTTATTCGATATAGGATTTAAAATTACTTATTGAACGTCAGAATCTACCACCCAATCGGAATAGACCTGAGAAGAACGGGCGCAAGAAACACAGCGGGCTTTTTTTAACGGTCTTAGTTAAAATATTACATTATGTAGTATTCCCAGTCTGGTATCATTAAAAAAATCTTTCATGTTATAATAACCTTTACCACACAAACGTTTTATAACAATTCTTTTGAATTTGGTAACACATTTTTGTACATTCTGGGATCATATTGTAAAAGCATATGTACCGTCCAGTAATATACTTACTAACTCGACTTAACTGAGTAGTAAGTAGGCTTAGGAAGTTTAATGTTTGTTCCTCTAGTTAATATTATGGTCGTGGCAGTTTCTAGCAAATTCATCAATATGGTTATGAACATATAGAACGATATCAAAAATGTATCGAGATGCAACAGTCAAAATGTTTATTTCTAACTTATTTTTAATTTAGTAACCTTGATATATTACAATATACTATTGCGATTCAAAGTATTGTAATACGTACCAGAAAAAAATATGAATAACATCACTAAATGTCTATAAAACACACAATTCCGCTATTTTCTGCTTATAAAACAGATCCAAACATGATTTGCTCATAGCGATTTGAATGAAATGGCCATGCCAGCGAAACTCCGGTAACAAATAGCTACCTATTTGGACCAACTTATTTCAGAGCTATTGTGACTCATACAAATTCGTTGTTGGTAATGTTCCAAGATTTTCAAATTGCAATACTTAAATTTGGGGCTTTGTGAAACAAGGAAGATTTAACAGTTTTATATTTAATACAATTTTCTTGTATTTGATATGTTTAACTTTCGATCAGTGTTTATTTTAATTCATAAACAACTGAGTTGAGCATTCATAATATAAGCGTACCGCAAACAAAGAAGAGGAGCTCAGATCACCGACGATCAAGTCACATCTGATCGACTTGATTCTTTGGCGTTGCGTAGAGCTGTTTGTTCCCTCTGCATCATCTACCGCATATATCACGTGAGTGCTCAGGGGGTGATACCACAAGCCAAAACCACGCGTTTTGCACTTCTTGTCTCGCACCCTTAACTTTAGAATCAATTGCCGGCTACAATTTTCCCAAACCGTTAATAAGGGACCTTCATGCGTAGAGCATACTCCCACCTTAAAGGCTGCCAGCTCATATCTTGATTTTGCAGATTCCATGGTTTTGCGGTGTCGATGGACGGTGTCGTCCTCACCATTTCCCATAAATGGGTAGGACGAAACTCCATGAGTACTTTTCTTAGAGGTCGGCAAGGCTCCTGTGATTCCTCTGATGTTGCAAGAGAATGTTGGCGGCGGTGATCACTTAGCACTAGATGACCGTACGCTCGTTTGTCCTTTTTCCATAAAAAAAAAACAGACTAGTATCCTAGAAGTCTAAAATGAAAAGGGGGAGGTCAATACAGGACACGATGTACATGGTCTCAGATAGCTAAAGATAGAAAAGAGTTGAAGAAGTCCGCCCTGGCTGGACGAATGAGAGAGAGAGAGCAAGAATGTGGTGATAGAAGTTCTGCGACAGGATTTTTCCATTTGTCTGTACCCTGAAGGGTATGCCCCGTCCAGGGTCGTTAAAGTTGTCTTACAGCATAATTGACCTCAGTTATTTTGGTTTCCTCTCTTATATCTATGTTTCTACGTGTCTATTCATCTACGTGTTTTATTAATATCTGGACGACCGAGCCTTGCTCGGATTTTTAAGAATGTACAAAAAAACGTACACTATTCTAAAGTGCCGGCAACGCTCTTGTGATTCCTCTGGTATTGCCAGAAAGTGTTGCCATCTAACTGCCTTTCCAGTTTGACGAGATATTAATTATAAGCTTATTTGTGCATCTACAGTTACAATAAAAAAAAAGAATGTGGGTTGCTGTGATCACTTAATATCAGGTAACCTCGTTTATCCTCTCTTCCATTCTAAAATATATATTTTCATTACTTCTCCGTAAAAAACACAAAATTAACCTAAATATGATGGCCATGAAAACTTAAGTATAACCGGCTCCATTAAAACATCTTTACATTTTTAACAGCCAACATTTGTCAAGAGTTACTTGCGTTGGTATTTAAATGCAGGAAAATTTTCCACTGCATTTACGTAATATATTTTAATAACGAACGGTAACTATAATTACAGCTATTGTTAAGAAAGAAGTTATTAAGCTTTAGTTATTAAAGGGTATTTATTTATATTTGAGGTTTCGTATTTCTAAAGTAAAGTCCTCGAATGGTGACCACGTACCCGAAGATGCAGTGTTGGTAGGCCCCCCACAAGATGGACTGATGATCTGGTCAAGATCGCCGGAATACGTTGGATGAGGACAGCGCAGGTTCGATCGTCGTGGAGATCTTTAGTGGAGGCCTTTGTACAGCAGTGGACGTCTTCTATGTGATGATGATGATATCTAAAGGACCCTAGGATTTCTTATACGAGGACTTCATCGGCCGTTTGTCTGTCTGTCAAGACCTTTTTTGTCAGGAACTCGTATTTAGTTAAAATCAAACCCTTATACACTAGCTTTTACCTGCGACTTCGTGCGCGTGCAATAGATACTTTGGGTAGTATTTTTTATTTTTTTAATATACTCTAATAAATACACTGCAAACTGCTGAGGTAGAACAAGTACAACAGAAACAAAAGAACAAAAACAAGTATTTAAAAGACTTATGGTGCTATTTTCAATAATGACGAACTTTCATACATAACCTCACCAAGTCTTTTATTCGCGATAAAAGTAGCCTGTGTCCTTTCCAAAGCTCTCGTCTAAGTTCAGTGGCTTTGGCGTAACAAACAAATTTACATACACATTTATAATATAAGTAGGGATTACCGTATCAACAAACATATTGGACGAGAGAGAAGATCGTCTCTTACGGAGATACGGCAAAATAGATTAGACCTTACAGCCCACGAGTAATGCGTAACTAGTTTTAATTTGTCAATGTTTGTGTTTGCTACTGGTTAGCTAGCTTTCTTGCACCACTTCTTTACTCTCAGAGTGCCATTTGTCTCCGAAGCTGTAGTAGTGTCTAGTATATTGGAAATGACATCAAAAAGAATTCTAAAGGAATAAATTTTGTGAAAATAAATGCCTTTTATTCCTTTTAAAACACTAAGTAGTCAATTCCAAGCGTGCCTTAATTAAATAACAATACATTCGCTTTACTGTTTGGCTGTATCTCCGTTACAGATATTCTCTCTAGTATAACTCGCTAGTATATTGTAAGAATATTTAGTCGGCTAGTCTAGCAGACTATTCAAACTAGCGTTCCATACCCGGGCGTAACATCTCATTAAACACCTACAAAATACGACAATTCCACTTCAGATAACAGTTTACGAGTGGGAGGCTCCTTTGCGTGAAGCAGTAATATGTAAACATTACTGTGTTTCGGTCTGAAGGGCGCCGCAGCTAGTGAAATTACTGGGCAAATGAGTCTTAACATCTTATATCTTAAGGTGACGAGCGCAATTGTAGTGCCGCTCAGAATTTGTGGGTTTTTCAAGAATCCTGAGCGTCACTGCTTTGTAATGGGCAGGGCGTATCAATTACCACCAGCTGAACGTCCTGCTCGTATCGTCCCTTAATTTCATAATATAATAATATATATAAACATAGTTTTCACATACACAATACACGTTATAAGTATCACAGTTTTTGGTTAAATTACACAAAAAAATATAAGGCGTTCATTACCGTTGTAGTTCAAGATAAGAATGAATGTAAACGCTAACATAAAAACGTTGGCAAGCGCCCTTATGTTTCCTCTTGGTGCCATTCGTGTGTGTTTACGTGAAAATTGTTTTTAGAAAGGTTGTTGGCACAATTTTATTCACCCTTTCACTCTAATGACCTGTAAAATGAATCCCAGCGCCCACGTAATGATCGCTTAGTGGCTAATATGGGCTCATGGAAAAAACATAAGCATTGTTGTTGTAATTTAAAGTTATTAGGAGCGTTTTAGTACTTTTGTTGCTGTTAATGGTTTTTTCTTTCATTATAACAACAGCCTTCAATACATTATTTCGATTATGACTATTCATTTTAAGAGTTATTATAATTACTTCCTCTTTCATAATGTACAAGTAAAGTTACCTACTAGCGACTCATCATCATAAGTTTAATGGTACAATATTACTTTGTAAACATATTTAATCGATGAAAAGAAAGCCCGCTGAGTTTGTTGCGCCCATTCTTCTCAGGTCTGAGGCATTCATTTTGGAATGGGTGGTAGTTTTTTGACTTTCAATAAGTGATGTCACATCCTATTTTGAATAAAAATATTTGAATTTGAATCTATCCTTTCGAATAAAAATATTCTATTATAGCTACAGTTTGCATTTCACAGTGTTTAAATATTGTCAACTAACACATGAAACCCCAATTTTAAGGATGGATCTATTAGTAAATATATACCACACGGCGACATTATCTCTGGACTTCGGCGGAAATGAATGCCCCCTCCCGTTCCCTTCTACCCCCTCGCGCTCGTTCTATTGCGTCAGTACAGCTTGCAGTTTCATTACCGTAAGGTACATGTTGTGATATTTTCGTGCTATCTGTGTCTATCTTTGTTTTTGAAGTTTTCGTTGTTACGTTTCGACTTTTGTTGTTAATAGTTCTGTAGGTCATGTTGTACGGAACCGCTATAATAGTTTTGTCAGAAAAGTAACAACTCTTTGTATTTAACTTAGATGCATCATTTATTTTTCATCATTTTAATAATAATTTACAACTTTGTATCAATCAATAATACAGATATAATTAATCGTCGTTTATTTATAAATAACTAAATGAGCAGCAAACGTAGTATTGCCATATAAAGTAATAAGAAGAAAAACAATAATTAAAATTTTTGCTTCATAAAAAATAGATGACGACCAATTCTCAGACCTACCAAACATTATTATTATTATATTATTAACCCTATTGCAGATCTGGATTTGAGAACGTCGGGGGACACATCAAAGGAAAAATAAAATTACTTCTTTTTTATTTCATTCCGAGCATTTGCCTATTTATTCGCCTTATAAACCTTCTCTGGACTTCCACAAATAATTCAAGTCCAAAATTAGCCAAATTGCTCCAGCCCTTCTTGAGTTTTAAGACTAACGAACAGCAATTCATTTAGTGATGCTTGTATTGCACACCGTAACAAAACGACGATATGACGTCAACGGCGTCAGGTCCTTAGATTGTAATCGGGTAGTAATTATCAAACGAGTACATATTAATTTAAAACAAAATGTTTTCATTTCTAAAACAAATCTTATGCATAAACTCTTCGAATCAAAACTCGTTACAGGCGTAAACTTCCTTGCGAACGAATGGAAAAATTTCGGTAGACTTGCTAATGAGCATACGACATGAAGTTTCAACTTTTAGCATTGGAACATTCCAGAAAGTTATTATAGGTTATAAAATTGGGTCAAATGTATATATCTACATATCTGAAATGAAAATTGAAGGGTTCTACGAATAACTTTACTGTTGAACTTTTACGTGCTACCTCATTATCATTTGATTTAATTATCATTCGTATATATTCTATGGTACGCAATAGATAAGCTTAAAAGTTGAGCATATTTTAAATTTATATTCATTCACTGGACTACGTTATTAACAGATTAATAATATTACCAACAATATAATCATTATTCCTTTTAATTTTGCATGTTGTTAAATATTCATCGCAAAATATATTTATTTCTGTTAAATATTGTTTGGTAACTTAACTATCGCGTATATTGCATATCAGTATTCGTAATTTTTGTGAGTTAAGTGATATTATATTATGTGGTATTTACTTATACATTTTTTTACAAATTTTCTTAAAATCATTATAGTCATCAAGTAGATGTGGGAATGGAACGCTCTTTTGCAAAAGATGCCGGGTAGATTATAGGTACCACAATGACACCTATTTCTGACGTGAGGCAGTAATGTGTAAACATTATTGTTTCGGTCTGAAGGGCGCCGTGGCTAGTGAAATTACTAGGTAAATGAGACTTGATATCTTATGTCTCAAGGTGACTAGCGCAATTTTAGTGTCGCTCAGAGTTTTTGGGTATTTTCAAGGATCCTGAGCGGCACTGCATTGTAATGGGCAGGCATATAAATTACCATCAGCTGAATTTCATGCTTGTTTCGTCTTACATTAAAAAAACATTGACGACACAGTACCTACACATTAAAACAGATTACTTTGTTAAACAGAGCCTAAAGCATTGCCAAATTAAAATTACCAAATTTTTATCGACAATCAATAAAAATATCAAAAAGATGACGCGGTAATAATTATTAAAACACAAGCCGTTCAAAAGCGGTTTGCAACGCATTTAAGTTCAGTTTCTGGAAGAAAGTCTAGAGTACAAAGGTAAACAGTCCGATCGCAAAGTTTAACGACAATTTTACGAGCGCTCGGAGCCGTCCGAAGTTGGTGTCAGATGACGAAGGGCACGGTCGGTTTGGTCTCGGCAAATAGGACGAAATTAAAACGAATACTCTCATATTTCTTTATTACTTTCAGTCTCGAGTATACTGCATCTTCATTTTGTACTTTAATTATGAGTTCGCTGTTGTTACTAAGGCCATCTTTTCATTGATTTAGTTTACAGTGCAATAAATCAAAAATATTGTCTTTTTTATGAAAATGCGTTGAATCGAGAAGGATGTTGACCTGAGGGTTAGTGTTATGGCAAGCCCATTTTTGATTGAACCCAAAACAAGACATAAGATGTTAAGTCTCACTAGCCCGGTAATTTCAGAAACACCAGTTCTACCTAATTCTAAACATGGCTCACTATTTACGACTTATCAATAAAAATCGGTAACAGTAACAAAATATTCACTTTCCTTTAGCCCAGTAATTTCAGAAACACAGATTCCACCAAATTCTGAACGTGGCTGACTGTTTGTGACTTTTCAATCAAAATCGGTTACAGTAACTATAGATTCACTTTCCTTTAGCCCAGTAATTTCAGAAACACCAACTCGACCTAATTCCAAGCTCAGCTGACTGTTTTTGACTTTTTAATCAAAATCGGTTACAGTAACAATAGATTCACGTTCCTTTTTTATCTAGCTATACGCTGTTAGAGATATTCTTCTCTCTAGCACGCTTTATTTGTCTATACGCCAGTTTCTTCTAAGTCTGTGGTTAAAACTATTATTGACACTCATTTTTGAAATTCTCTTTGTATTGAAGTATCATTTTCGAGGTTCTTGGTAGTGTCAAAAACGAATATGACATCTATTTTGAGATCCAAGATGGCGGATGTGACTTTTATAATAAAATCAAAATGGATATCGTTTTCGACATTTTCGGGAGTATCAATTATGTACAAATATGACACCCATTCCAATATCCAAGATGGCGGATGTGATATTTTCAATTAAATCAATATGGGTATCGTTTTCGAGATTGTCGAGAGTCGGTGAACACACAATTTTATTTCAAAAGTCCAGCATTATCGGCTTCAACACCCTCGAGAATCATGAAAACAACAGCAATGATAAAAAAGTTGTTAATTTCAAATTTTATGTAGCTCCAACTTGGATTTACATTTTGACTGCACTATCAGTTTCAGCACCCTCAGAAACCATGAAAACGACACCCGTGACGAAAAAATTGATAATTTTTTGCAGCCGCCATCTTAAATTTTCATTTTGACTGCACTCGCTGGTATTGGTTTCAACACCCGTATAATAAATTTCATGACAAAACACATGTAGTAACAATTTTTTGTCCAAAATGAATAAAAAAAATCCTCCAAAACCAAACCACACTCACAAAGAAAAATTGGTAGTAAATATTGCAGCCGCCATCTTTGTTTAAAATATATACACAAATTTATTATAATCAATCTCACGGAGCTATAATTCGAATACCTACTATTTATAATGATAATATAACAATAAATCATTCATACTATACTACTTTATAGTTTCAAAAACGAAAACCGGAGTTTTGATCAAACAGCCGTATACATATACCACGAAATAGGCTGGCATTTTTAAAAAGATCGCGGAAATAAATAACAACTTGACACTCGTCTCGTCTTGACCGCGAAAACCGCTTAGGAGCCTCGTCGATGTGCATGTTTGTGTGAGTGTGTCATTTCGAACGTTTGCAGGTAGTTTCCGTACTGGTACATAAGCCTGCTGTGGTAAAAATGGAATTCGAATAGGTCTCTATTTCACTCTATTTTTAAGAAATTGGAATTGCATTTTTGCAGTTATTTGTTAATTACTCTCGGTTCTGTTGCTGTGTTTGGCTTAGCCTCCTGCATATTTTTTATTGACAAACAGGTGAGTTAACATATGAGTTACCTGATGCTATGAGTAACAAACGTTTGTTTAACAATTCTTTTGAATTTCGTATTTAAACCAAACACACCGTGCGTATATTCGGTATGAAAATTGAGTGTGATTTAATTTATCAGCTTTAAATATCATTTCATGTTATTAATCACGTAATTAAGAGGAGAAAATAAAGCACTTCTGCGTGTAATTAGTAAATTTGTGGACTTTACGTAAAATGAACGGAAGTACAAACTTATCATTACATTTAACGGCAATATTATGAATAAAGCTATAGATTTGAATGGAGCTCAAATTTATATTCAATTTATTGTTGCAATAATTGACAAATATGGGATTCCAGCATGAAAAGGATTCAGACTTTGTATTTATCAAGGGGAGCTCGCTTTGCGCAAATCTCATTTACGTGGAAATCTGATTTTGTTAACAGCTGTTATTTGATGTTACAAATTTTTTCACTCTATCTATGATTATTAATACATACTTTCTCAAAGTTTTTGCAAATTTAACTGCATTATATAAATGTATAATTGGGCTGGTCCTTTGCCAATAATTTTAGATTTTTTTTCACAAAATGTTCATTCAGAAAATATCATTTTGTAATAAAAAACTGATGAAGATACCACAACAAACAAATTTAAATACTTCTAATGAATGAATTATGATATTGATTAAATGAATGAATGAAAACACTTTATTGGACTAAAAAATAAAACTTATAAAATTTTTATATAAAAGTTATGATAGCACAATTAGGGGAACTTATCGCTTTTCAGCGATCTCTTCCAGGTGATTGTGTTATATGATATTGCAACTTCTTAATAAAAATATAAATCCTAGTATTTAGGCTGATCGTATTAGGCTTGACATACACTCTTTTATTACATTTTATTTTTGATTATCTTTGTTAGATCCTGCGTTATTGAAGTCAGACATATTATGTGAATCGTATTTAACGCTATGTAGATTAAGTGAGGTCATATTATATTTAGATATCTGTTCATATGGACAAGAACAGAAAATGACAGCACAAATATGTGCAATAAATAGTTTTAATTAATTTAATTTTACTTTTAACTTGGCACTCCTTTACAGTGTCTAAATTTTTTGTAACTATGGGTCTCATTATTCCAGAAATATATGCCTTTTATTATATTTAATTATTATTAATTTATTTATTTTATCTTAACATTTGAGATTATAGTTTACGATAATTTGCTTGCTTTTGCTTTTAACGCTTCAAACATATCTTTCTCATGTGACTTTGTAGAATTAAAAACTTTTCCAAATAAATGCCGACATAAAATCCTCGTTGCAACCCTAAATATTTTCGATATTTGTATTTTATGTAAAAGTTTTTTGTTCACTATGAGTATCTTCTACAAACTTACTTGTTGTATATTCCTTCAACATACGTATCCATTTCCTTAACCACTATGCACATGGTTTGAAAGAATTTCAATGCTCGTGATCCTGTTGAACTGCATAACACTTGGTATGTACCAGCCATGTGTCGACGACCAGTGTATCACGAACAGATGCAAGATATTACAGGTAATATAATTGAAAAAAATATTGCTGATCAGATCCAAAACACAATACAGTAATATAACATAACTCAGCTAGTGCTCCCTAGTGGGTTGGTAAGTACATACAAAAAGAGTACGACACGGACGGCTCGGCGCAGCTAATTTAACTCCGACAACGACCGACGTTGTACTCACTAGTTTTGTCTTCCCAAGATTGCTTAGAGGCCGTGTAACTCGTGTGTATGTGTGCGTGCGTCGATTCGAGCGCTCTAGTATGAAGTTAATGTACTGTTCCATTACTATATTGTGTCCATATCTTTGTTACTTAAAAACTATTAATAGCCGTAACCACTTTTGTACGAGGGACACCGATTTGCAAAGATACTCAGAAGAGTGTTGGTGCTGTCATGGACTCGAGTGAGCAACGATGCGCAAATGTTATTTCCTATTGGATTTCCTATTGGAAATAACATTTTAGAGACTTGTCTAAAAAACTTCTTCAATCAACTATTTTCTTGCTCAAAAAAGGAAAAACAGAATAGTTGATCGCGGAATTTACAAATGTGGGGCAAACTTACGAATTTACGCAACTAGGGAGCGAATACCAAAACGTCTCCCGAACCGAAGGCGAGTTTTCCTCCCCTGTTGCGTTTACGATGTTTTACCACACCCGTAATGGACAGTTTTCTACAATGTTTTCCACGAATAAATTGGCACTTTTCGTCTCTCTGAAATTGTTGACTCATCCGTCATTGCATCAATAAATACAGCAATAGCTAAAGCAAAGTTTCCGCGGAGGTATGGTGAAAAAATAGTTTCGAATTGATATCATAGTAGTAATATTTAAGTGTAGAACATGATTATTGTGCCTTCATAGGTTACCTGTGTCCTTCGATATTTAACATTAGAGAAGAAGAGTCAGTCTCATATGTCGACTTACAATTGAAATACTTAGGCTGGGTTGCACCAACAAACTTTAGCAATAACAAACATGTTAACCAAGCAAAACATTTGGATATGTGGTTAAAGTCAGCGTTACTGTTAATGTTAAAATTGACTTAAACCTTAACTATAACAGCTAGTATGATGCGACCCAACCATAGTGTTTAGTTTCTTGGATGCTCTGTGAAGGGACATCTTCAGAAAACCTACCTATGACAAACTCGTACGAGGTCAGCTAGACGCTAGAAAAAAAGACGTAAGGAACTTAATTCCTAACCTGACCCTAATCTCACACGCCTTATCCACTATCAAACTGTAAATCTTAGATTCTTAATACGTCTTGATAGAGCTTCGCGCAGAGGGCAAAATAACAGGCCAGGTTTATTACTTTAGTGCAAATGGCAGCTACTATACACACGATACGTCAGTCACTTTGTTTTAGTGCACGTTCTTGCTGGAAATAGAGGCTAACAGTTGGCCGCAATATTTTCTACTACTGTCACACTCTATCTAGACGCATTAATAATCTAAACTGTAAAAAATTTATCAATACAGCTTATATTTATAGATTGTTTTTTTAGGTGTTCGACGACATTATTTTTGCGTTTTTCACATTGGAAATGACAATCAAAATGGTCGCAATGGGAGTATACGGCCATGGAACTTATCTAGCTGATTCATGGAATCGTCTTGACTTTTTTATTGTATTCGCTGGGTAAGTATTTCATATATCATTATCACAAGATATAGTAACCATAACACCTTAAACTATTATTTTGCCTTGACATCCACTGCAGTGCTACATGGTCGCTCAGAGTGCAATGGACCACTATCCATAGGCTCGGAGTAACCCTACGAGATCGAATCAGAAATGAGGATATGCGTAAGCCGACCAGGCATCGACATAGCCCGAATGATTGTGGATCTGCAGTGGGCAGGGCACATAGCTCCACGGACAAATGTCCGTTGCAGCAGTAAAGTTCTCAAATGGCGACCGTAACGGAAGTCGCAGTGTTGTTAGGCCCGCTAAAGATTAAATAATGTTCTGGTCAAGATCGCCGGAATAGGTTAGACGAGGGCAGCGCAGAACTGATTGTCGTGGACATCTTTGGAGGAGGCTTTGTCTCAAGGGGCCCTTTTCCCGCTGCAGCCCTCAAACATTTTTTTTTTGCTCTATTAAGACTATTTATTACTGTCGAGATACCCCGTATTATGATACCATACCTAATTAAGGATTCCAGGTAGATGTTATTGCAATATGTTATGTTATTGTCCCTCCTTATGGTAACTAAATATATTTCTATGCAGGGCTCTGGAATATGCGCTGAATGTGGAGAATATAAACTTGTCGGCGATTAGAACAATTCGAGTGCTTAGACCACTGAGAGCCATCAATCGGATACCAAGTAAGTAGAACACTTTGTTACTGAATTACACTCAAATAATCTAAATAATTAGGTAAATTAAATGTTATAAGATCTAATTCCTCGCCGGATGACTGGCGCCTAAGAAAATCGCCTAAAAATAAAAAAAAACAGCTGTTGTGATCCAGGCAACAAAATCCAAATCAGGACACAATGACTCTCCCAATATATTGGGAGAAGAAGTTCCAGTTTATAGCTCAGCCCTGACACCCTCCTTCCGCCCCCACACAGCGGTTGAGATGACAACTTGTCGTCGTCTTACATACAGTTCAATAGACATACTATTGAATATAGGAACAAAGCGTACAAGAGAGAAGAACAACTCTAACGTAGATACAGCAAGATAAAAGTGGAAAGAGAATATATTGTTACTGTAACCGATTTTGACTGACAGTTCGTAAGAAGTCATCCACGCTTCGCATTAGCTCCATAGTATTTTTCAAGGCGCAAGTAATATAAGCGAATCAATAATTAAATGAAATCAAATCAGAAACACTTTATTCATGTAGGTCAAAGACATGACATTCTTCTCTCTCAGAGCACCATTTGTTTCCGAAGTGGTAGTAGTATCTAGTATATTAGAAATGACATCAAAGAGAATTCTAAAGGAATCTATTTTGAGAAAATAAATGCCTTTTATGCCTTTTGCCTGCCTGTTAGTGCAGATTAAATTTAGCAATTGTACAAACCTCAGTGGTTTTTATTGCTTTGAAACATATAAAATTTGTTTTTTTATTAATAAATAAAAAAAAAATCAAAGAAAACATAACAGCGCGAACCACAGCCCATCAATCAATAGACAGACACTAAAACCACTCCCCCAATGATTTGGCAACTAACTTCTAAACATAACAACATTAATTGTGAAATTACTTTAATTGTATGCTGACGGTACTTTCCGACTAATAAAATCCGAAATAAGCACATCTTACATAGTTGTATAAGCGCAACAAGTGTATTACGATGTTCGTAGATTCTTGCCGTAGCTCGTAGCTCGTAGCTGTAGAACCTCGAAGCTGCGGTGTAGCTCTGCCTGTTGTGAATATATTAGATCACGTAAACTCATTCTCTGAGTAAAATTCCAATTTGCTTTACTTGGAAATTCGGTCGTAGATATTTGTAAAAGGGATTGAAGCGAAAGATTGATGTCACATGTTTAATAAGATGGTACTGATGCTGTTTAAATTATTTTAGACGTACTTGAAAATTTTCAATCCGTATTTATTTGTTTATTATACATTGAATTTAATTATAAAAAACAACTTTCCATTGTTTAGTATAGATAAAAGTATACTTAATGAAAATATAATAAAGGGTTAATGGAAGCTAAGAAATATGTAGCTTTTATAAAAAAACCGGCCTTGAATATAGTTCATCTTGATACTAGTACTACTGGCTTTTTGTGTGATTACGATTGAAGCAAAATATTACATTAAACATATAATATTTTATTACATCATATCTTTATATATAAGAGATTTCCACCTATGTATTGACTCATCATGATATCTCCGGAACATCTGCTTTCATCTGCTTCAGTTTCAAAATTGGTTCTTGAGTGAAATGAAAATGTTGAAAGTAAATTAAATAGATTCAAATTATTTATTTTCTCTGCTAGGTATCTGATACGGTACAATTGATTGAATAACTTTTTTATTTTTATTAAATATATATTACAGTTGTTTACCGTATTTAACCAAAAACCTTTTAGCGTTATTTTTATGATCGGAAAGTTTTTATTTGATTTTAATTTTTAGATTTGTGGATTGAAATACCATTGCCATTAAAGACAAAGATTCAAAATGGAATGTGTTGGGAACTTAGCTGCCTGTGTGCGTGTCTGAGGTTGTATGTGATATTAAAACAAGACAAGATGGTGTCTGTCGTGAAAAATCTCAGCGGGATTCGTATTTATGTATTTAAATTGAAGTTGACATTTAAGAGCAAAGGGGATGAGGGGAACACTAATTGGCACTGTCGTCAAAGTCATCACATTTTTTTTATTCATTTAGTGGCACGGGATGCATGTCCATAGGCCAAATTCATCACAATTTAAACATAAATGTAGCCACTGGACAGAATGAAATAGTACTGGCTTGGCTTAAACAAGTGGCTTTTGCCTCTATTCCATATAAAATTGCCAGCAAGTGCGCGAAATCGTACAAAAGCAGTTTACATAAGAGATTTTACTGAGTCCACTAAGTTTAAATATTATATTATAAAGTTTAAGGAAGAAATCAAGTTTACTAAAGTTATATTTAAGCCCAAGTATTGCGTTGTTAAGTATTACAATGGTTAAATCATTGCGTCTAATTTGCTGTTTTTTTGGTCGATAGAAAAAAAATTATTGTGTTTCGGCTTAAGTAATAGTTTCAATTGTCTTGTTGTTCAAAATAGTCGAAATAACCGATGTATTGACTCATCACAATATCTCTGGAATCATAAGGCGTAGAGACTTAAAATTTGGTAGGAATGTTCCTTTTCCGCAAGAGTTTTTTTTATAATGATTTTATTTAAATCTGTAAGTGGACCACATAATTACAAATACAGAAATAGATTTTGTTGACTGACGTAACCCTTTTCGCTCAAATTTTTTTACAACATTGTAAATCTTTAATTGAAAAACAAAATCTTCCAAAATGATAATAACAAATTATACTTAGCGTGGGTTACACCAACTAACTTTAGCAATAACAAACATGTTTAAGTACCCGTTATGCAATAAGTGTGTTGCACCATTTAAAGATTTTTAGACGATGTCATAACTTTCACTGGTAACCATCACCGTCCAATTTTCGCCGGTTAAAGCTACTGTTAATGTTAAATAGCTAACAAGGCGACCTGTCAAAACTTCATATAAATATGCGATATTGACTTGATATTTCACTTTTTAACTTCAACTTTAACCATGCCAAGGAATACGATAGTGCAACACACGATGGTCCACAGTCTATGGAATAGGAGGACAAACAAGCGTACGGGTCACCTGGTGTTAAGTGATCACCGCCGCTCACATTCTCTTGCAACACCAGAGGAAACACAGGAGCGTTGCCGGCCTTTAAAGAACGTCTCCGTGCTTTTTTTGAAGGTACCCATGTCGTATCGTCCCGAAACACCGCACAAGGAAGCTCATTCCACAGCTTCTATGTTTCCTGAGTGTTACTGTTAACGTTAAATTTGATTCAAACCTTAACAATAACAGCTTATATAACTGTTAAAAATCAAACTACAAATATACTAACACTGACGACCTTAGCGTTTTTACAACAAGGTAATAAACTGGAATAAACGTATTTAATGTTCACAACGCGCTGCCTTGCAGTCTGATGTTTGAGTTTCAGAGACAGCAGACAATAGGCTCAGCTTAGAGTTAAATCACCTCGGGGAGTGAAATAAGTTGGACAATGCAGCAGGCAACCCAGCGCTAATTAAATCGGGTCCAACGCGGCAACACTTAACATAGCCACTAATATGCCAGACATTAATTTATCGCATTCACTGGGGTTAGAGCTGAATATATATACGAAATATAGATATACTGTTTACTATGTTACATTACAACTCAATGATCTTAAGCCTTTCTCATCAAGACCTCTCCATCGATATGTTTTATGGGGATCTGTACCTATTGTGGTTGCTGAGCAATTAAATTTACAACGCCGCCTTTGTGCTCTCTAAATAAGTTAATGGTAAAAATTAAATGAATATAATTTCCGACTGATCCCGTTACTTTTGTCTCAACAATAAACGACGATGACATCCAAAAATATTTTACCAGTGGGAGGCTCCTTTGCACAGGATGCCGGCTAGATTATGGGTACCACAACGGCGCCTATTTCTGCCGTGAATCAGTAATGTGTAAGCATAACTGTGTTTCGGTCTGAAGGGCGCCGTAGCTAGTGAAATTACTGGGCAAATGAGACTTATCATCTTATATTATCTCAAGGTGACGAGCGCAGTTGTAGTGCCACTCAGAGTTTTTGGGGTTTTTCAAGAATCCTGAGCGGCACTGAATTGTAATGGGCAGGGCGTATCAATTACCATCAGCTGAACGACCTGCTCGTCTCGTCCCTTAAAAACCCTTAAGCCTAGACCAAGATCAAACGATATACTAAGTGGGTCTCCGGTCTGTACCTATTATGGTTGCTGAGGAATTAAATTTACAACGCCGTTTTGTGCTATCTCAAAAGTTAATAGTAAAATTTAAATAAATATAATGCAATTTCCGATTAATCCCATTATTTATATCTCAACGATGACATATAAAAATATAATTCTATTTCGTAGAGTGCAATATGTTTATAAACTTTATGATACTCATTCTAATGCTATCCCAGCCGGTACCGCCGCAACCGCTATGTCTCTGCATTTTAAATCTGTAATTTCTTCGAAAATATTCGTTTAAATTACATGCTGTAACAGGCCATATTAAATTTACAATGTATTTAATGTACTTGATTGGATAAGAATTTAATCTGTATTGCTTAAAATCGCTTCATAATTATGCCATTATTTATCGGTAAAAGTAAAGGATACAATTGGTTATTGTAGGTTATCTCTAAGAGATAGACACAATATAGCATTGTGGTTCTTTTGTTGACCATTTTAAAGTGTACAAAACTGTAGTACATTAGTTTGATCTATCTCGTAGGGTTCAGACATCGTTCGCAATGTAAGAGCAAAATATGTGTTTTTACGACATCACATTTGAAACTTCTAAAATTTTCAGTGTTTCTCTAGTATGCATGTATTACCTGTATAGTAACGTAGACAACCTGTATAGCCGAGTTGTTAGCGATCCTACCTACTAAGCTAGAGGTCCCGGGTTCGAATCCCGGTAGGTGCAAGCATTTAAACAAACATCTATATGATGAATAATAGATGTTTGTTTCCGAGTCATGGATGTGTAAATGTATTTATGTATGTTTATATCAATATATGTATGTTTAAGTAAGTATATTGTATTAAATATATCATTGTCTTGTAACCCATAACACAGGCTATATATGCTTAACTTGGGGCAAGATAATTTGTGTAAATAAAAAGTGTGTCAATATTATAGTATAGTATAAACCTTCCTCTTGAATCACTAGTATTAAAAAAACGCATAAAATCTGTTGTGTAGTTATAAAGATCTAGGCATACATATGAACAGACAGCGGAAAGTGACTTTGTTTTATGCTATGTAGTGAAGTGACATAGATAATGATAGTGCCATACCTAATTAATTCGTGCAATTACAAAATTTTAAGTCTGTGTATAAATAATGTTTCCCTTGCGCTCATATAAATTTACCAGTTCAATTATATAATTACTACTTCGTATAATTAAAACGGCAAGAAATATTTCAAAGCTTATTACATATGACTTTTCAAATAAAACATGGCGTGAAAATATGAAGTATGTTCGCATTTTGGATCGGAGAATTAACTAATTAAGGCTTTTAATTACCATCGTTTATTACAGTCAATTTCTGTGTGACACTTAAGTAGCGTGTGAGAAAATATTGTCTCTTATTTGTGAGGTAGCGAGTTCTATGTTAAAGAATGGAGTACACAGTGTCATTTTCTTTTGTAACAGTCCAATTAGCGTCCATCAATGTCTTATACTTGGCACACTTAACAAGTTAACAGTGCCCCTGAAACACGCCATAAATTCATATCAGATATCATATTTTTTGAACTTTATTCAATGTCCACTTAACAACTGATGCCGAAAAAACATATGTCATTGAACTCGGGTATATCACCCGTGTACACCGGGTGGTACACGAACTTAGGAATTAAAAATTATTGTGTAGGAAGGGCCTTAGCGTGTACCAGGGACTCATGATTGTGCTAGTACACATAAGTTTAATTTATGGACCATAAACAAAGAATGGGGCAACATAATGTATACTGTGATACAAAAATATCCTAGTAATACACAATAAGAACGTAGAGTAACAATATTTAGAGGTAATTCTCCGCGAGCTAGATATTTTTGCTCACGTTAATTTTTATCCTTTTTCTAAGTATTGTTAAGTTGAAATTACAAGATGAGTGACGAAGACATAAAATGAATCATAGAAGATTCTGATGTAGAGAAAGAAATTATTGGATCAGGAAGAAGGCCAAAACACGACAGTCACACGCAGGATCATCATCGTCATTAAGATTACCTATCAGCACAATCGGGATTACCAGGAACACAATTAGAAAGTATGTCTTCTTCAGGGCGCCGTAGGGTGTGAAATGAATGGGCTAATGTCCTAGCATCGTATGGCTCAAATTGACGAGTGCAATTGCAATGCCGCTCCGAATAACGGGGTTCAATTAGAATCCTGAGCGGAACTGTATTGTGTTGGGCTCGTCGTATCACCCATCTGGTGACGATTTTGACGGTATTTGCGTTGCTGCATTCGCTAACAGATTTTTCTGTCTCCTCTATATTATACAAAATTCAAATCTATATTTATTTAAATATATGACTAGGCAAGGTCAGTCACATAGGGTCCTCGAAGTAATCCATTGTTGTGGGCTCTGATCACGGATCACGACACCAAGTAAAACACAATCTTACAAATACAAGGTTATCATTATTAGCAACAAACGTTACAATCGTTATGGTAGGTACACTTGACAAAGCCTGGTTGATTAAGTAATAAGAACGTGGTGTAACACAACCGACTCGCTCGATAGTTCACCCCTAAGTGCCTGTTCAGCCCTCGCTCGGTGCCCGCTTTCGCCCGCACTCGCACCACACGACGATTACACTCGAGCTA
The DNA here is from genome assembly GCF_905404315.1 of Leptidea sinapis. Lineage (NCBI taxonomy): Eukaryota > Metazoa > Arthropoda > Insecta > Lepidoptera > Pieridae > Leptidea > Leptidea sinapis. Next base: position 30,421,651 of record NC_066312.1, on the reverse strand, counting down.
AGATGAATACCGAACCATCTTCGTAGGTACTCGCTTGTTATGCTCGAGGTTCTTTACTACGACATAATATAACATTTAGCTCACAAATTGAATTGCCTCAGGGCAGCGGGCATTTGAAATTCATATAACAAACAGCTTGTATTTAATTGTACACGATTTACTTGACCGAGTCATTCGTAAATACGTCTCTGGCTCAATACCTACTTAGAATAGTAGTTAATATGGCATAAAGGGATATAACCTTTCTGTAAATACCAACTTTAAAAATAGAACTATATTGCTTTTTAATCTGCGAGATCAGTTAGAACAAAACACAAACTTTGTGCACAGAACTTATCTGCACTATAATTGACCGCCCGTCAATAGAAGCTACGCTTGTAAAATTTTAATTCCAAAAGTTGCTTGCCTTGAGTCGAAATGATTTCTAATCTCTTTCTGGCTTTATTTTTTAAATAAGTTTACAAGAAAACATATAAACAATATAAGGATCAGATTTGTGTGAAGGAAGTGTGACCCTTTTAATCTATGGATACGTTTAAAAATGGGTGACGTATCGAAAGGATTCGTTCGTAAATCGAATTATTCGTAATTACGATTCTGTTTCCAATGCCCACCTAGAACAGTATTAAATTTGGAATAAGTAGAACATACTAAACTTTCTGTAACTGGAAAATTCAAATTTAGGACTGTGTTGCTTTTTAATACGCGAGATTTAATTTCTTTTTTCCTTGTTGGCGTAAACAGTATCAGAATTACAATTAATTTGAAATTTAGATAGTTAAATATATGAATAAGTGCTTTTATTGATAGATAACTAAACGATATCATAGCGATAATTTCTACCAGTTTTATTCTATCGCAATCGATGTAAATAACTTTTTACTAATTATTTTAATTTCAAATACGTAAACTCAATACTCAAACAGCATGACTAAGTTAAAAAATAAATTAAAAATATCAAAAAAACGACGAGACTTATTGATCACAGTAAATGCATCAATCGCCACACACTGTAAATATGTCAAGTTATTATGCAAGCAATAATTAACAATTACAAAGATTTTAGGACAAAGTAGTTATTCTTAGGCCAAATTAGTTCATCCTTTAGGGGATAGAATAAACCCCTACAGACTAGGTTAAACTAGTGTCTCCTATCGGCCTTTGGACAAACCCGTTTAGTCTAGGTTGAAATAGTTGAACCTAGCATGAATAAGAAGACCTCAGCATAAACTGGTTTGGCCTAGTCTATACTAGTTTGTCCTATAAATACCCGAAAAGCCGAAAGGAGGTTAAATGGGGCCCTATAACGAGTCCATTCACAATATTTAAGAACCGTAGTAATGCCTTATAATAAACCTCAAAGAAATAAAAAATATTATTATTTTCTCTGATGTGCAAACCCTATTTCAGTAATAGTAAATCACGGAGAAATTTTAAAAAACCTATCGACAACAACCTAAACGAATACTTACTTTTTCATCATAAAAGTCAAATTTACAGAAACGGCCCAGTGTGCTCCGCCTTGCTCAATACACAACCTCGCTCGTGTGGCATTTGGCACCATCGTCGGTGTTATTGATGCGAAAACCGACACAACACGCTGTTCCCTCTCGGCAACTGTGGGCAATCGAAGAAATATACTGTGTCCTTCACATAACTATTTTTTTTCAACTTGACATTTTTTGAAGCCAGTACTTGAGTATATTGTATTAAGATAGCAAACATATATGAATGAAAAATAGAAAAACTATTAAAGTAGACAATTATTAGGTAAAATAGGTCTTTCTGTCTAATAGTCTGGTTCCCATGACAGCTATACTAGGGTTGACAAAATTTTCGGCTTTGATAATTAATTATATTTTACGGGAGTATTTTGTAACACGTTGTATATTGTAACGAAATTAAAGCCCACTGAGTTTTTGTACCCGTTCTTATCTGGTCTTGGGCGTACTATTTCGAATGAGTGGTAGTTTTTGACGTTCAATAAGTGACTTTAAATCCTATTATGACTTAATATATTTTAATTTTAATTTGAATTTTATATTTATATATAATAATATTAATATTTTTTTTTCAACATTCTAAAGATACTTTTGTTCCAGGTATGCGTATTCTGGTGATGCTTCTACTGGACACTCTGCCGATGCTAGGAAACGTTCTTCTCCTCTGTTTCTTTGTATTCTTCATATTTGGCATAGTTGGGGTTCAATTGTGGGAAGGAATCCTCAGACAGCGGTGTGAGCTAATGCTTCCACCAAATGTCCTTCGACCCAAGTATGTAGTAGTTTATTAAATTATAATTATCTAACATAAAAATATTTTTAATTAGAATGACGAAAAGAACAATTGTTATTATATTACACCGCTTTAATTTCTGTTTTAATAATTTCATTTAAATCAGTAATTTTAAGAAATTTGTCCTTTTAATTAAAAAAATCTTAGGAAGGATTTATTGCATTAAGTATATCTTCATTTGTAATGTTTCTTAATCATGGATAGCTTTTAATTAGTTCGTTGAAATTTACATTCATTAAGAACCAAGGTAATATATATTGTGAAAAATTTCGGGCAATTTTGTGACGTTAACATACTATCAATTTCGACTCCTCTCAATTTTAAGCGATCAGAAAGGAAAAATAGTTTTTTTTTTTCATAGCATTTGCTCGAGTGCTCGTCTTAGCGACACGTCCCATTGCTAAGTTGACTGCATGCAATATTTAATGCTTATATCACGAGATTTAGCTTTACATCATTTTAACATTTTACTCATATTTGTCCACAGAACGCATGTTATGCTTACATTAACACTTAAATATTGCATTCCGTCAACACTCACTAACATTCTCATGAGTTACTTGTAAAGATATAATTACTGATTCACATAACGCATACATTACAGTACCTCATGTACTTAACATAATCGTAGTTATACTATCGTTTATAAACAATCCAGTTTAATACTTTAGAATGTTAGGCATGAAACTAATAATGTGTATCCAAAAACATGAGAGTATATTATGTTGATTATTACTAGTTTAGTGGCCTTCTACACGACTGGCATAAACCGCCGACTTGGTCGGGTTGATGTAAAAATGGGCAGTGTAGAAATCGGTTGACAGACTAATATATTTTGGTCTATGTCAATGGCTTTGGTCGCGAGCGCATCCCTGGCAACGGGCTGCGTAAGTGGTAGGCCTCGACCGTCTGAAACCCTTGTCAGTTGTGTTAGGTGGCCGTCACCGGGCGTTGTAATGGAGTCAACCTCTCTTTTACTCACAATTTCATCCACTTTTTTTATAAAGAAGTTATTTCCAAAGCAATCTTTTGTTGCTTCGAAACACATGGAGCAATATTTAGAAACGTCTTTAAGCTTTGGATTCCGGAATGAGAACTGACAAGTTAACAATCACCCGACCGCGTAGAACGAATACGATTGACCCGACCAAGGACACATTGGTCGGTTGATGGCAATCGTGTAGGAGGCCTTTTAGAGTTAAGAAATGCATCAGCTCATTTAACAGTGGAAACACATTAAAGTAATCATGCTTAGTTGATAATATATAGTTTTGTAGGAACACTACCATCACAGCATCAATTTGTGTTCCAGAGACCTGTCTGAATGGTACAGAGTGCGCGTCCGAATAAATTCGTAAGATATTGGGCTCAAATATGTGTTTTATGAATACATTGAAATTTGTTGTTACGTGTACCTCTACACATCTGCCGTCCAGATGTGCTTTCGTATTTGCTTCCTCTCGCGAACTGGCAGTTTTGGTTTTACCCTCGTCCATTTTTCCTAGACTTTAAAATCGAAAAATATTTAAATCAACTGTAGTTAAAAGATAAAAGTTATTACGAATAGAATACTTATACAGATTTTAATGATTCTGGATGATGACTAACCAACTCGCATGAATCTCTATTAAGGATCGCATTGATTGTGTAAAAAGAAAAGGCATAACCTAGCAATTCAGTGATTGCCCCTTAATTTCGCAATTTTTTTGTGATTTACTTTTAGAATATTTAACCCTTTATATAAATAAATTGAGTATATTTTTTAAGACAACTGCCAGTTTGTTTCAACTCGATACACAAAAGTTTCACTACTTCCTACATTTATCGGTTTTACAAAAAAACAAAACCTTACAATTCTTTCTTTTTTATACTCTGAACACTACGACACCCAAGGCTATACTGAATCTCAATGTGATTTAAAATTTTGTTTACAGTCAAATATAGCAACTTTGTTAATACATTGTTAATCATTAACATTTTTGACTCATTCCGTCTGTTAACATTCGATCATGATTTCCATATTAGCATTAAACTCGTATTCGATAACAACATTAAGCTTAACATTCCTTAATAACTTTTCACACAACTCAAATGCCTTATTGAAGCTACATATTACTCGAAGTAATACCCCATTATGATCAAACTCACGTAAGCCTTTCGACCTTAATCATTTCGATCCAGTATTCACCTGAATAACCAAATATTCTTGAATTGGCTATTACATCGATACCGGTGGGTAGCTAATTATTCTCACCCTTATCCTTCCCTTCGCTTTCATTGTCTGCATGACCTTTCTGTGTACCATTGAACGTTCCAATAAAAGCATGATTTATAATTCGCTTGATTTAGCATAATTGTATCGCTCATTGCGTATTTATTGGTGGACTAAAAACCGGACCGTTTCAGCTTTACAATAACTCTCTACTGCTCTGCGATTCTAAGAATATTTCGGAATATTAATGTTATACTTGGTAATCTTAAATTCTTATATTCTTTCTAGTTTTTATTTATATTGACGTATAAAATGTAAATACACATTTGCCTCGAATATAAGCACATTATGTATTTTAAATATATTTTAATCTGCAAAATTAATCTTTCAATTTCATCTCGCCATATCCTCAAGAATTAATCCAGGCTCGGTCCTTAGTCCATCCCCTAAAATCTATTCAATTAACTTCATTATGAAATTGAAAACAAAAACGGATTATTTGTGCATAGATTAATAAAAGTTACAATTATTAGCTTACTTTTAAATGGACTCTAGTAAAACACAGCTTTTATTGCAATTACAATTTTCACAAAATTACAAAGTTATTTGCAAATAAAATAGTTATAGCGTGAATATGTTAATGTGATTTTTTTCTTATACAGTATATCGTTCTACTACGAATTCTCCAAAGAGCTGGATTATATTTGTACAACGCCGGAAGATAGCGGGATGCATCTGTGCGGAAATTTTCCACCTTACCGATATGGCGCTCTAGTATGCAACGAAACAGCTAAGCAGTTCTCTTACAACACTCCAACCAACACGTCATGCGTTAACTGGAACCAATATTATACGAACTGTACTCAGCGAGGATCTAATCCATTTCAAGGAACAATTTCGTTCGATAACATCGGTCTTGCTTGGGTTGCCATATTTCTGGTGAGTTTCACTTTTTGCTTAGCAAAAGTTACAAAAGTTGAGTTTATTGATGAGCTCTGCCGTCCGTTTTTAGGTGATATCATTGGAAGGATGGACAGACATAATGTATTATGTACAAGATGCGCACAGTTTTTGGGATTGGATTTATTTTGTGCTTCTGATAGTCGTAAGTATATAATATAATAATATTAACTCGCTTCATTAGCAAATGGTTACATTCAAATAATGCTACTTGATCTGGAAACACATTAATGGATTATACGCGTTGATTGAGCTGGAAATTTTGCAGAGTGATTGGAAATTTCAATTTGAACAACACAATATAACAGATGATCACATTCACTCATGAGATAACTCAAACTTGTATCTGTCCCCATCTACCCGCGCTTAGATTTCATTTCAGAGGCAATCTGGCCATGGAAACGGATATTCAAATTCAAATTCAAATATTTTTATTCAAAATAGGATGTGACATCACTTATTGGAAGTCAATAAAACTACCACCCATTCCAAAATGAATGCCTCAGACCTGAGAAGAATGGGCGCAACAAACTCAGCGGGCTTTTTTTTTCATCGATTAAATATGTTTACAAAGTAATATTGTACAATTAAACTTATTATTTAATAGCCTGAGGGCGGTCACTCCATTCCCAATCTGTGGTATCATTAAGAAAGTCATTTATGTTATAGTAACCTTTACCACACAAACGTTTTTTAAAAATTCTTTTGAATAACGTTATACTTTTGTTTTGAACATCTTCTGGGATCTTGTTGTAAAAACATATTCATCGCCCCACAAAAGACTTACTAACTCGACTTAGACGAGTAGTAGGCATCATAAGTTTATGTCTGTTCCTGGTGTTAACATTATGATTATGACAGTTTCTAGCAAATTCACTTATGTGCCTATGAACATACATTACATTATCAAGAATATATTGAGATAATTGGCACAATTCAATAGTTTTATTTTTCTTAAAATACATTTTTAGTAAAATGACTTGTCTGACACTGAAAATCAGTCTGTATTGGAGATTAACTTCAACAAACACACAAAAAATAAATTATGTTTCTGATTTATGTTTCATCTTTAATTATAAGCATTATATTAAATGCTGCTAATTTGCTCTTAATTTCGTATTACAAATCAACTTCTTTGTTTATCTGTAAATGGGTTTCGCAAATTCGCAATATAAATAAATTTTCAGATTGGATCATTTTTCATGATCAACCTATGCCTGGTCGTAATCGCTACTCAATTTAGCGAGACGAAAAAACGTGAAATGGAGCGAATGCGTGCCGAACGTGCTCGTTTTACATCATCATCCACATTAGCATCATCCACAAACAACAGTGAGCCAGCCACGTGCTACGCTGAGATTGTAAAATACGTCGCACATTTGTGGAGGAGGTTCAAACGGCGTATGGCGAAAAAGATTAGGTAATGAATCAAGTAATAATCAAGCAGGCTTAATAATAATGTTTTTAAATTTATTTACGTTTGATTTTAGGCAGAAATAGCGCTATTAATTTAAGCTTGTTGTTATTATTCTTATTCAAAATAGAATTTATTGAACGCAACAAACATCCGATCGAAAAAGTATGCCTCAGACCTGAAAAGAACGGGCACAAGAAACACAACGGACTTTTTTAAATTTCGTAATTTGTAATTTTTATGTTATGTCGTACAATTTAATTTATTATTTAATAGCCTGAGGGCGGTCTCTGTAATCCCAACCTTGGGTATCATTAACAATGTCATTTATGTTATGGTAACCGCAAACGTTTTTTAAGAATTCTGTTGAATTTCTTAACACATTTGCTGTGTGCATTTTCTGGGATCATGTTGCCCAACAAAAGACTTACTATCTCGGCTTAACCGAGTAGTAGGCCTAACAAATATATGTTTGTTCGTAGTGGTAACATTGTGATAATCACAGTTTCTGGTAAATTCTAAAATGAAATTAAACAATTGTTGTTTAAGATTATTGAGGGTGGTTTATTTTCATGCACCAGGAATTTGTCGTTTTTGTAAGTGAAATATTAAAACAGCAACCTATTTTTATTATAATATACTTGTCTCTTTTTAATTCTTATAATAATCGAATACTTTCAAATTCTAATCTCTCCTCTTTATGCTGCATTGAAATAGAGCACCGAATCCGCTACTCTACTTTTTCCTAGCAATTCTTGCTTGACGGAATAAAATACAACAATAGTGTTCCTTTAACTTAGCCTACTTTTTAGGGTTTAAGATATCTATTCAGTGTTTGATTTTGTACAGGGTATATCGATATCAAAAGGCTCAACTCAGATGGAGGGCAAGTCGAGAAACATTACAGTTACCAGCCAATCGACCAAAACAACATCATCCACGATGTCCGAAGAATCAACCACAGGTATAATCATTATTACTTTAACCTACTAACCAACAATTTTACAAGTAACGTGAAAAGCTCATTTCATCTGATTTACTGCATATTATCAACTTCATTTTTCACCTACAGACCAATTATTGGGTATTTTTACCGACTGACCCGTGTTACTGGTTATGTATTGTAATTATACAATTTTTTTTTATATTATATTGAGTAGGCCTCCGATTGGCAACACTAAAGGGACTGCTCCTCAATGTTATTGTTCTTTTTTAATTTTACTAGGTCTGATTAATTTTTCTTTATTTCGTTAAAGGTTTTTTATTTATTTATACTTATGACATTTGTTTAACAGTGTAATTATTTCCAATAAAGTTAGTGTAATTATTATAATGTTACATGTTACATAGCGATCATTCGTACAATCAGTAAGTGAAAAACACCACAAACATGTGTGGATAGTGCCATCACCAGTGCTCCTTTGCACAGAAGGCCGGCTAGATTATGGGTACCACAACAGTGCCTATTTAACTTACTTTAATTTAGTAAACAGTGCGTAAAAATTACTGTGTGTCGGTCTGAAGGGCGCCGTAGCTAGTGAAATTACTGGGCAAATAAGACTGAACAATTGTAGTGCCGCTCTGAATTTTTGGGTTTTTCAATAATCCTGAGCGGCACTGCATTGTAATGGGTAGGGCGTATCAATTACCATCAGTTGAACGTCCTGCTCGTCTCGACCCTTATTTTCATTAAAAAAAATATTGCTTGTTTTGAGTGCTCTAAAATTAAATGAAAATTATCTCGAAATATTAAAAATAATTCAAGTTGTTGATTATTTTTTTAATCATTCATTAAAATAACTTTGTGTTAGGGTAATGGGAAGACAGCTGCAGATGATGGGACGGAAGAGCCCATTAGCAGGCCCAGTTTGTTACGAGTCCCTTCGTTATCCGCCGCAGATCTTGAGGTATAATATTATCATGTTTCATCTAATTGTTTGAAAACAAAATATATCTTGTATTTGTTTCGTAGATATTATTTAATTTTGGGTTTCAGGTATTCAAAGAACAACAGTGTAATTCCTGAGTTTATGATATTCAACTCTCACTCTTTAACAGTTTTAAAGTACAATTTAATCTCATATATAATTTTGACCCTTTATACAATGTGACTTATAATTCTGAACAGTTATTTATAAATTTTAACGTTATATTTAGCTTTCAACTAATTTTAACAAATTAGGATAGTAAAGTTATCACTATTTGCTCAACAACAAAAAAAAGTATATAATAAAGATCTGTCATGAAATTATTAATTTATTTAATGAATTTCCAATCTTTACACAGAATGCTTCAAACCTCTCCTTATTATCACCACCATCTTTGGTACGACGCCGATCGTCAGTGATGTTTAGCGACACAGTACTGCTGCATACTCCAAACGCAACCCATAATTCACATCCTAATAACATCTGTTCTTCTGAAAAGATGACTCAAACTGGTACGTTGTCTCGGTTCACATTCATTGTTTCAATATTTTAAACTAACCTCATTGTAACAGTATTTTATATCTTAAATGATTTCGACTAATTAATTGTATCTATGTAAGCAAAATTTCTGAATCCTCTGGATTTGTTATGAACTTACTATAATTCTCCTAGCTCTTAAGTAAACTTCCTATAAGACTGTACTTATTAACTTTCGTCTTTTTACGTGCTTTGCAAATTTTTAATTTAATAAGATAAATAAATTTATAGATTCATTGTGTCAACGTGAATGGCTCAAGAGCCAAAGTGGTGAGTCTAGAGACATTAGATCTAGACTGGCATGTAATGTTACACCTTATACTTCTCAGACTATTTCCTATCCTTTCTTTGTGTTTTTGTGACTCATGACTCTAACAGGTTTCTTTATTTTCTTCCTAAATTTCAGAATTAATATGTTTTTAATTTAGATACGTGTTTAGCTTAAATAACTATTAAAAAGGTAGTAAATTTAGTTCGTCACAAAGGGCTTATATTAAATTTGTGGAATTTTTATTAATTTATGAAAGAAAATATTCCAATCATCATGACATTTTAATTTATTATTAGTATTACACTTAACTGCGTGACGAATAGCGTAATAGTGTTAAAACATAAGAATGCCATACAGGTTTAAAGTTTTGAAAATACAAAAAAATAGTAGATACGCACTGTAGTGACACTTATTTGCGGACGTAGAATTCGACCTTCCAACCGGTGACTTGGCTGAAGATCGAGCTGCTGCGGGAGGGACCATGTCTTGTCAAGAACTATTAGCACTATCGGGTGCTCTCTCAGCTGCCTTACCAACAGGACAAGTTGCTTTGGATTCTTTCTTTGAAGAGCTCACAAAAGGCATCAGCAAAAGAACCGGAGACGAAAGGCTTGATACAAAGGTACGATATTAAACAAAAAGCATAATTCATAATTTTTCTTTCGCTAACAATTTGTTTCCCCCTAGATCGTGGAGATGGAAGATTTCTCATGCTGTGCTGATCTAATAGCGATGGATATGGCAACAAAAGAGACTAAAAAGAGTCGATTTTCTATAACCGTTCATTTATTATGGAATCGAATTTCAAAATTTATGTCCTTACTAAGGAAATATATCAAGATTGTTGCTAATCACAAATATTTCCAGCAAGGTAATGATTTTCATATACTTTTTCTGAGAAAATTACTGCAATGATTATTTTAATGTAATTAATATATTTTAGGTATTTTGCTAGCAATTTTGATAAATACTCTATCGATGGGAATTGAGTATCATAATCAACCGGAAGAATTGACGGTTATAGTCGAAATAAGTAACGTTGTATTTTCGGCTATATTTGCTGTTGAAATGGTCTTTAAAATTATTTCTGAAGGTCCATTTAGGTACATATCAAATGGATTCAATGTTTTCGACGGTATAATTGTTATTCTAAGGTAAATACCAAATAGTTGACAATTCAATAAGTGTTTGCTAACTAAAACTAAGATATTTGTATTTATTCAGCGCATTTGAGCTATCTCAAAGTTATGGTAATGAACAAGATTTGGCTGGGAGTTCCGGATTGTCTGTGTTGCGAACTTTCCGGCTTTTGAGGATATTGAAACTGGTACGCTTTATGCCAAACCTAAGACGTCAGTTATTTGTCATGCTACGTACGATGGACAACGTGGCAGTTTTCTTCTCATTACTGGTTCTGTTCATTTTTATATTCAGGTAATTATTAAACGTTTAAGATTCTAATTGAAACGCGTTTCTAGATTTTGTAAGAGCAAAAGATATATAAAATGGGGTTTTAAATATTAAATTAAAACAGAAACTTAAAATGCATGAATTAAATATTTTTTAAGTTGATTTATTTTCAAATTATGATTTTATTAAATAATATAAGAAAAATATAAAAAAAATATCTGCTTTAACTTTTTTTTCTTCTTCTGGGGATTTGAACTTGCTCTTTTATTTTAAATGAAATAGATATTTCTAAATATCGCCAACAGCTTTTTCTCAATAACTTCTATTGTAGACTGTGATATGTACGAGTATTTACCCACCACAGCTTGACCCTAATCATTTTTCCTCGTAGTAACTTTTTCTTTAAACTCAATAAGGTATCGGTATACCTTAACAATGATTTCATTCTAAGATTTGGGTTCTATTTTAAAATGTTTGGCATATAGACCTGTTTCACCTGCATACTTTAACCCGTGCACTTATTAACTGTGAGTGACTTGTCCTACTCTTCTACTCCCCTTATGTTGGTAATTTGTTTCTTAAGACAATCACAGAACACTACTACTTTCACACTCTTGACAATTTTTATCTTCTATTTGATAACTGTTCACAGTAGCCTCACGCTTATATGCTTTTTCTTCACCTTTTATTTTCACTTCGCTACTCATTTTAGATTTAATTGTACGATTTCCTCCTTTTTAACAAAGGATAGTAGCTATCGTTCTATTATCTAATCGTTTATTGCGTGATAACGTTCAGCATCCTCGGTATGAACCTCTTCGGGTGCAAATTCTGCAAGAAAGATGAAGAGGGCGATGTAGAGTGCGACAGAAAAAACTTTGATACTCTCTTGTGGGCCTTTGTCACGGTTTTTCAGGTATTGCACATTTTAAATTAAAGTTCCTATTAAACAACCAAAAACAGACTGTACTTGAAACATTACTAATCGCTTATTGGGTCCGTCGCCAGTGAACTTGTCAATACTCACGACAGTGACATGACGATCATTTGTTTAACAGAAAGTTTTTCTTGTGACGGCTCATCTACTAACCACGCGAGTACACAAACGATTATTCACTATGCTGCAAGAAATGTATTTCAAGCTGAAGTATTTTTACGTCAAATTTTTTTTTTTCGAATTAACTTGCAACATGGTGTAATTTAACAAGCGTTCAGCGTAACAGCTAGCATAGAAAGTTGCATAGACGAATAGAACCATTAACAGGTAGCTCGAACATCATCTAGTATCACGGTCATAGTTACAAAATTACTTCAATGTTACAACATACACATTGAGATGAGCACATAAAACAAGGTAGTCTGAAAGCTTGGTTAATTAGGGTAGATTGAGATCGATCGAACCGAGTCAAGGGTTACCTTCGTCAACTCCTCTTATCCCACTACTATTACTTACTATACTCATTAATTACCTGTCACTTTGCATGTTGCTTTTATTATTTAGATCTCTCTTAAACATGTCAACAAGTCTTTATTAAAAATAATAGCAGCACTAAGCACGATGTCTTTGTTTATGCATCTATTCCATAACTTCATCACAATCTATCCGAATTTAACATTTAAAATTATATCCACTCTTAAATATTTAACTGGCTTGGTAATAATATTTGTCTTTCTTCCTCTCTTTTATTCATAACAACTAATTGGTTTATTTGATTGCACTAAGTGAATGATAAATTGATAAAATAAACAAACTGTTAACTCAAGCACTTACTTTTCGTTTATTTTCTCTTACAACATTTTAAGGCATTCTACCTTCTAAGGCAGTATATAAATATGTATGTTAATATTGATAATTTGTTGGGGAACATGCACTTAATAATATACTTAAATGATTGTTCATAATACTATAGACGATCGTGTTAACAAAGCTGATGTAGTGCCGCTGCGAGGATAACACTGCTTAATATATAGTATACTTAGTAAACATTAATTTTTGTATCACATTCATCGTAACATTTACTATCTGTATTGATACTTGAAGTTGCAGTGATATTGTCGCGAGCGTAAAATATAATCCTGACGATGGTACGATCGCGGCGTATGCGCATAGCATTTTATTTTTCTTTCATTTTCTCATCGGGCTCACCACACGCAGTATTCTGGGCATGTATCTATTCGGTGGTAAGTTTTGCAAGTTCGTCGAAGACAATGGCACCGAACGAGACTGTACTTGCCCCGAGATCATATCGCATCATCCCAAGTGTGAATGTGACAGAAAACATTTTAATAACATCTTGTGGGCTACGGTCACTGTCTTTCAGGTAAGCTTTGAAAGACCAGTAGACGAATACACTGTCGATTTATTTGCGACTCCTTTTATGAAGCAGTTAATGCGTGTTTCTCGAATCAAGCCCAACGATATAAATATAAAATTGAGAGTCTTACTCACTGTTGTATATATTTGAAAACTAAATGAAATAATGAACACTAACAATCGAGAAACTCGGATTCAGGCGTAATCGTCGTTTTTCTTTTAATAGTAGACAAATTTAGCAAGTCAAAGCAACGTATTGATTTAGTGCTTTGTAGTTAGTGCATCTTGCTTTGATAATTTTAATACTGGAGCCTTTTGCTTGTGTACTCCAAAATGCCGTCTGTGTTAATTATAACAGTGTAAATTGTATGTACACTAACACTGTCAAACTTATTAACACGAACACGCTCTGATACAAAGTTTTCCTTGTTTGTATTTTGTTAAAAGTTATTATATTCTACTTTACAACGACCAACATTAGCACAACTCAAACACAATGACAGCACATCTTGCTTATTATGATTTATTGAACATTTTTGGTATTTTGTGATAATTAAATGTTGTCGTAGATAAATTGGCTGTCAAAATCGATCGTAAAGCATACCTAAACTTTTCAGGTATTGACACAGGAGGATTGGAACGTGGTTTTGTTTAATGGAATGGAAAAAACAAGTCATTGGGCTGCGTTGTATTTTGTAGCCTTAATGACTTTCGGCAATTACGTATTGTTTAACTTGCTCGTTGCTATATTAGTTGAGGGGTTTAGTTCTGAGGTAAGCGATCTGTTTTGTGATCTGTGTAGTCCCTTAAAACATGAGATATGTTGAGTGAAATGCAAATTTCAGCGGAACGAAAGAAGGGAACGGGAACAGCGTGAATTGGCAAAATCAAAACTTTCTAATGAGTGTTTTTCTGATAATAATGACCAGTACGACGAATCAAATTCAATATCACATTCGAGTGACAGCTTTTCTCAGGTAAAGTTTTTAAATATCGTTTTTTTTATATGAGTATTTTAGGCAATGCTATATTTCTTCGGATTATATTAATACAAAATAAAGAGAACGGCTTAAACAATACATTTTACTGGGTGTTAGAAGCCCTCAGGCACAGTTACAGATATGTCAAGATTAATAAGGTTTCATTTAAGCAGAGGATATTAATGTGCCAAATTTGTATAATAAACGAAGCTTTTGAATTTACCTTATTTTTATATTATGTGAGTGATTATTTTGAAATTTCTGAGTAACAAATTGTATAAAGTATACTTATTTTTATTGAATCTTTTTAGAATGAAATAAAAAATTATTGGAAATCGGCTGATGATGTCCGTAAAGCTAAGGGCGAAACAAGTAGTAATAAAGAGAAGGCGATGAAATCACGACGAAAACCACGAACAAACCATAATTCATCATTATGCAAAGACTGTGCACAATCAAATAAATGTAATTTACAAAAGGTAAAGGTAAAGTGTATAAATAAATAACAACAAATATATAATTACAATAAATTAGCTATTTTAGTGTAGGATTATTAATGATTTTTGTATATATTATCATATAATACATTATAGATACTAAATATACTTTATAGAGGTAGCGTACGTAATGACAAGAACTGATTGCCCGCGGTACGATAAACGATCGGTGCACTGTTAATACACGCAGAATGTAATGCAACATTGTCGAAGTATTTTTTCAGTTCTCAAATAAAGTAGCGTCAGCAATGAAATTCTAAAGAAAAAAAATCTACAGTGACGATACGTTTAATAGCAGATCAGTTATGAGGATAATAATTAATTCTCATTGAAAAGAACATATTACTAGTATTCATTATTTTATAAATAAATACATAATAATAGCCCTAACTGAAGTAGGTACATAAAGTATTGTAAATATAGCAATAAGTATTGTTATGTTATAAATAAATTAAGATAGCGCTACAGAATGCTTTAGTACAATCCCTTAGCTTTGACATTTGCTTCAACTAGAACCATAGTCTATTAAATTTTTAGGAATCCAAAATGCTAGCATCAAACACTAATGACAATAGCAGTAGCACTGTAGTCCCGATGATAACTCACACAGCCGCTACGCCACAAGATTCACCATCAACCACTCTAGAACCAGGAGCATCGTTTAGGGACTTTAATGTGGCTTTGAGTTTAGAGAGGTCATCTATGCTATCAAGTTTGGATTCCATTGATCGTACATCTGTAAGTGAATGATGATTTACATTTTGCTGCTTTTATGCTTATGATTCGCTAAAATGATTTAAATTTACATTTAGTTTTGATGTTCTATCATACCTATTTAATTTGAATGTTGGCAGGCTGGATTTAATGTCGGTCATTTGAACCGTTTTAAAGAACAATAGGACTAAATTGGGGCATAACGAAAAGGTCACCTGATGGTAAGGGATCACCTACGCCTACACTCTGTAACACCAGCCGAATCAGAGCTTTACCGGCCTTTTTAGTCATTGCAGGTGCTATTTCTGGAGTTTCCCGTGTCATGTTGTCTTGGAAATGAAACTAGGCAACAACACAATATTCAATAAATTGGTTATTTATTGGGGTAAAGTTTCTGTTAACTTCTGTGATCACGTCTAGATATATTTTTATTACGTTTTTGCATGACTTGATATTTTTTTACTAAGCGATGAGCCAACTCATTATAGGACTCTGTAGATATTGTATGGTTTCTGTTTTGTCTGAATTAATTCATCAAGCAATATCGTTTAGTCTCTTAGTAGTTATTCTGTTAAAGTATTTGCTATATTGTTGTTATTAAAATATTTCATTCCAGTGTTCAAGTATTCCGGGCCTACTGAAACCTCCAAACAGTTACACCTTGACGCTTCATTCCGCAGCTGCTACTCTAGGAGCTGAGAAAGCTAGATTACCAATGTCTTTAGCCCCTCCTCCACTAACTTTAGCTCTACCTTCCACAAGATCTTCGACACCTGTTGCAACCACACCAAGATCTTTACCATCACCGGTGTTGCCGGAAAAGAATCTCCAAGTTACCATAGCAAAAGATGATAACTGTTTGAACGTCACTGATAGGTCCAGCTTATTAAGTTCTCAAAAGTAAGTATAACATTCAATAAACTCACACATAATGAGATTTTCTTCCAACAGGTATTACATTATTCAAAGCTATCTATGTCCACTTTATAAACTAGATGGATACGATAGTTTGTTAAACAATACTTTTAAACATTGAAAGCTGAATCAGTTAATATGGGAACGACTTAGATTTACTTTTTTTTTAAATTTAATTGTTTTATCCAAATATGACGAGTTTTTCTTGAATGTTAATTCCGCTAAGTTATGTCTTTCTCCAATTCGACACGTGATTCAGCTCTACATGAGGCAAGGAGATATTGACTCGCTGAATTCTGAAACGAAACTCAACTTTGATTGATTTGATAATATATATGTACCCAATAATTTTTTAAATGGTTAGTATCAAATAAATTTATCCATTTTTCTTGAAATAGAAGCTTGGCGATAGCACCGATGACGAACGGGGAAGATAAATGTAGAGTCCAACGGGGCTATAGCTGGAGACTCTCACGATCAAGCTTGAAGAAGAAGAAGCACAGAACTGGCTCGGACTCCGATGCAGTTGTGCTCAACAATGGAAGAGACCATTTCACATATAACGGTAAAGTTATGAGCAGTTTTTATATGACAATAAGGGACGAGACGAGCAGGACGTTCAGCTGATGATATGCCCTGCCCCTGCTGATGTTTATATCATTTAATCAATATTTGAAAATTTGTGATTTTCAAATGATTCATAACATTGCTGAGAATTTATATTATCTACCAACTCGAATTTAGCAACATACGTTGAAGTTATGATTAATTAATTTAGCTTCGCCGTTGTTAGCGTTAAGTCCTTGAAAATGTATTATCTTTTATTAGATATACCAACAAAAACTCAATTTACAATTGATTTGACCAGTATATTAATTCTTATATAAATTTATACAGTTTAAATATTTATCAGTGTGAAATGACAAAAAATAAGAGTAAAGAATTAATAACTTTTTTGGGTATGACCTCTACTTAAAAAAAAATAATGCAAATAATACATAGGTTGGTTGCCTGGATGTTATCAAATCAAATCTAAATCACTTTATTCATCATGTAGGTCACAGAAATGACAAAATAAATTTACTAACTACTGCTACTTCGTAAAGGGTTGATTAAAAAGGGTAATGAGAAGAAGTAGCAAGAAACTCTAACTATTTTTTTATAAAACCCATAATATACAAAGTAATGTCATCAGTATAAAGGAAAGACTACTTAAATTTAAATCCTTATCCCACAGGATCCAGTCTCCGAAAAAATGACATTCTGTTATCGTCGTCAATAGTAATAAAGAACGACACACAATCAGAATTTCCAAATAACAGAACAAGAAATCTCCCCACACAGAGGGTACTGACAAGCCCTGCAAGAAGAGTTTCTGCCCATGCAACTCCCCTTTTACCTGATGTAAGTATTTTACACTCAAATTCGCGGCATTCGGTGTTGCTTTATATTTCGAAGAAGATATGTAATTGTGATTTTGTTTGGCAAAATAACGTTGAATTCAAAATATTTTATATACAAATAAGAAGCAACTAAAAGATATATAACTAAAATATTAACGGTCTTACAAATAAACTTGGTATAAAGTTATATCTGAGAATAAAGCAAGAATGTGCAAAATGTTTACAAATAGACATTTTGCTAATTATTGGTTTGTTCGGAAGTATAACATTTGCCGCGTTTATTTGCAAGAATTCCTAACATTCGCAAATTTTCAGTATTATCATTGCACTGACAGTGTTGTCAGCGATATAGTCAACATTTGGCGTATTCTTGGTTTCTTTTCAGGTATAACTTTATACCAAGGTTATTCGTATGGCCGTTATTGTTTATCATTTTTTAAGCCCCGTAAGACTTGTATAGAACGTAACGTTGATTTTAATTTATTTTCACTAAAACTAATGACTCCGAAGTATTCTGTTTAAATAAAAATATGTAACATTATGTTTTTATGAGTTTTTCAACGTCAAGTATAAGAAAACTTCAGGAAAATCCTTGTGATTGCTATGATTTTATGGAACTTTGTTGAAGTATCGTTTAACTGTTGTATTCCTGAACTACACACATGATTCTCGGGCATACTTCCATCTCAAAGGCTGGCAACCCATCATTTGACTTCTGGTACAATGCAAGTAATATAACAGTAGCGTAGCACAGCGGTCTGCTTGAAATTAATACCTACGTCTGGTCGAAGCGCTAGGGTTCATACATACAAAAATATTGACGAGCGGACAGCGCGGCACAGCTAATTTAGATCGGGCACCAACCAACTCCGGCGGCACACGACTGGCACTGGCAATAGTTTTGTCTGCCCAAGATTGCTTAGCGGCCGTGAAAATCGTATGTATGTGTGCGTATGTCGATTCGGGCGCACTAGTATGAAGTTAAAGAAACGTAATATTACTGTATTGTCCATCTGGTATCTCCATCATTGCCCGTTTGCCTCCTCAAATATTAAAAAGACGTAATGAAGGACGAATAAATTGATATTACTGATATTTTTTTTTAATTTAATTCACACCAAATCAAGTCGTCGTGTGTAAAATCTTCTTCCCAAAAAGAATCTTATTCACGATCGGGCGAACCAATTTGCACACTGTCACGCCATAAATATAAAAGTCAGGGCTTTGGCTTCCCTCACCTATTATGACTTGCAAAAACAATGGTTATCGAAATATATTCGTGAACTTCTTTTACATTGTTATTCTTTGGCTTTCGAGAAATTTCGCTAAGTCACAATTATAGATCACTTATAGATGCCCGGACAGACTTCATTCTGTCAAAATTAAATAATAGGTAAAAATAAAATAAATATAACTATCTAAGATAAATATAAAGATCTATAGTATTTAAAGTATTTAATTGGATAAGGATTAATGCTGTATTGCTAAAAGCACCTCGTAAATAAGCTATTTATTCTAGTAAAAAGTAAAGAATAAAAAATTAATATTGTTGGTTAAACTTAAGAGACAGACATATACCATTTTTGTAGACCTTTTAAAGGTGACAATACTGTATTACATTATTTTGATCTATCTCGTAGGGTTGAGCCAGCGTTTGCAATGTAAGGTACGACATTGTATTGGAAACCTTTAAAATTATCAGTGATTCTCTACTAAATTATGAATCACTCTATCTATTAAATAAAACCGCATAAAAATCTATTTTGTTCTATAAAAGATCTAAGCATACATAGAGTAGGACAGCGGGAAGGTCTAGAATGATCTAATATCAATTTACATTTTAGGTCTCGTGGAAAGCCCCAGAGGCGGGGTTCACAACAGATTCAACAGTTCGCTTGCATACCGAAAAGTCACCTCCACACAGACTTTCACTTACTAATGACTGTTTAACAGGTAAAATATCTTTAAAGGGGCAATTCTTGTTTATATATATATTATCTGAATCTCAGACACGGCTCCTACGATTTTTATAAAATTTAGTATACAGGGGGTGTCGGGGACGATAAATCGAACTACAGGTTTCAATTAAAAAAAATGTAGTTTTATCCGCGTCTTAATGAGAAACAGCCACAATAACATAAGAATACAAAGGTAAATTTCGCCACTATATACAAGACTATAATAGTTTAGATGGGACATTGGGTGATTAGAAAAGCAGAAAACCCCGTTTCGATTCTAGATGTCCTATAAGTTTTTTTTTTTCAAGTTTTGTACATTCTTAAAAATCTGAGCAAGGCTCGGTCGTCCGGATATTGACTATTTAACAGGTAAAATACAGCTTTATTTTTTAATTAAAAAATCTTAGTATACAGCCAATATCTTAAAATAAAGGTGAACAGAATGTTAGTTAAATCGACTCAAAATTATATCAATAAAACACTCATAAGGCCTCATACATACTAGCGGCTAGCCGTGATGAAAGCTAAATGCGGGTGTAATGAGTGCTAATATATTTTTATATGCAAGCAATCGTACTGTATTTTCATAAAAATTCCAACCTTCTTTTTACAGATACATTTCATTAATAAATTTAGTTTGTACCAAAATTTATGTACCCGAAACCGAACCTCACGGGATCAATTGTAAAGTACATCCTTGAAATGAGCACCACAGCCCAAGAGCTTAAGAAATATACCAAAACCCTTATATTTTTACGTCTAGATAGGCTGTGGACAGCTGTGAAAACATTGACACGATGTTTGCCTCGCACTAAAGTAATAAACATGGCCTGTTTTCATCGGCTGCCTAGCAGCAAGGGACTCTATCTAGACGTATAAATTATCTAAGTCAATAACCATAGAACAAATTTTTAGATCATGATCACACGGTTATCTTAGTTCTAAATACTCCTGCATTTTCTATAAATTTTTAGTACAAATTCATTCATCATCAGCCGGAAGACGTTCACTGCTGGACAAAGGCCTCCACCAAATATTACCACTACGATCTGTGCGCTGCCCTCATCCAACGTATTCCAGCGATCTTGACCAGTTAATCGGTCCATCTTGTGGGGGGCCTACTAACACTGCGTATTCCGGTAAGTGGTCGCGATTCGAGGACCTTACTGCCCCAACGGCCATCAATTGGTATATTCAATCCCAAAATTGAGGGAGACACATAAAAATAATAACATATTGTAACAGTAAATAAACGAAACCATTTATTCCACACGCACGCAGTGACCTCAGTATCCGAGGTAAAAGCCAGTAATATAACACCGAGCGGGCAACTATCGCTGCTGCCGGCTCGGAACGGACGGAACGAGTCTCTACCCAGGACAAACAACCAACCCTTACCATTCATTAAACAAATCAACGAGGAGGTTCGTATACTCACTGTAATATTAATTATCCTGAGCAAATATACAGGATGGCCCATTTAGATCGGTCAGTCTATAATATCTATACAGAAAACTTAACAGGGCATCGCAACGCAGCCGATATTAATACAATATTTGTGCTGCAGAAGAGGGCTATTCGCGCTATTTATAACCTAGGTCGTAAAGAATAATTTAGAGCAGAATTCAAATAAATTAACATCTTGACTGTTGCTTCTCAATATATTCTTGATAATGTTATGTGTGTTCATATAGGCACATAAGTGAAATTGCTAGAAACTGTCATAACCATAATGTTAACACTAAGCGGCACGGCTAAGTTACCATTGGCAAGTCTCCTTTGCACAGGAAGCCAGCTAGATTATGGGTACCACAACGGCGCCCTTTTCTGCCGTGAAGCAGTAATGTGTAAACATTACTCTGTTTCGGTCTGAAGGGCGCCGTAGCTAGTGAAATTACTGGGCAAATGAGACTTATCATCTTACGTCGCAAGGTGACGAGCGCAATAATTGTAGTGCCACTCAGAAGTTTTTGGTTTTTCAAGAATCCTGAGTGGCACTGCTTTGCATTATAACATTATGCTAAGCTATCAATCAGCTAAGTTTTACGTAAGTAAAGCCTGAGCAAAGTCTAAGTACACCCTACAGATCTCAGCCAAATACGTAGCTGTCGGGCATACTAAAGTAAGTAACCTGGGCCTGTTGTCATGCGCGGCCTATCTAGACGATAAATTATCTAAGATATTCGTCTCACTGTGAAGTTTATTTCAGGTTGTGACAAACAACAGTAGCAAGTGTATATTCTCATCGAGGTTCGACACACGCCGGTTTCAATTTAAGGACCTCTTCCGTTTCATGGAGCCAACAGGCTGTCTTAAGGAAAAAGAGGATTATTCACTTTATATATTCCCACCGAATAATCTGTAAGTTATCTCATATATTGAACAAGGGTAGCATTTATGTGTTTATTTATTATAAGAATTTTAAATTATATTTTTTTATTATTTATTTATTCCGTGCACCAGTCATGATGACGCGATCCTATGAGACTTTCCTCTACTAAAAAGTGCCCATAGCAGCTAAAGAAGTTTTTTCGTGAACTGTCAATCAATGAAACATAACCATCAGCAAAAATCTTAAGAATATATTCGTTACCATAACCTTCAGAAATATTAATATTCATAATATTAAAATACTCATATTCAGTAACTTGAATTGATATTCAAGACATCTAATCAAAATCTGTCTACAGACACAAAGAGACTCATTACTTTGATCCTTATGAACCATTAATTTGTCAATAGCGTGTTCATACTGTCGACATAAGTACGTGCAAATAACTCGGATTTGTGTCGTGATTACACGCGAGTATTACGCTGAATTGTAAATTGTTTATTTAGGTACTGATGCGTTCAAGAACCGCACATTATTACCACCATCAAAATAGACTGTTTTCTTAGAGCAAATTTCTCATCTTTAAAAATGTTATTATTGCTTAATAATTATATTGATTTCAATTATATTATTCAATTCTCGAACATCTCTAAAAAACAAAGAAATTTGATTTGTCTTTTATTCTAATATCAATCGATTTGAAATGAAATGTCAATATTGCAAAAAAAAATTGACAAATATTTCACCTAAGTAAGATATAGTACGATATTATGATAGATGGGGCCGACTCTAGTTTGTCTTTTAAAAAAAAATCCTGACAGCTGCCAAAAAACTTTTCGATACCGCCATTATCGAAATTTACGGTGGTCATAATATGCAGCTCCAAAATGTATGATGGAGTCTTATGATATGTGGGTAGATAAAGTAGTGTATGTAATCGAATATGTAGAAAAAACCACTCGTCTTAATTGCCCTTCATTATGTACAGTCACATAAACTACTATTATATGTTCGCAATCATGACATTAATATCTTGAGTTTCGTAATGAAAAGGGAAAGATCTCTTTGTAGTAGAGCTCAATATAATCTTCTTAGAACGGATCCAATATCGTCTAAGTAAAGCTAGATTATTAAGTACAGTATTGATTCTTTTCATAAAAAGGAAAATTCGGTTCGCTATATTTATATTATATATATCATTCAGTTGGATAACAATTTCTTACAAAATTTGGTTTCACTAGGGGCTTATCAAAATTAATGCGTGTATATGACTCATTGAACACATCTTTGAAGCCTGGGAAGAGTCACAGCAAGTCAAGTGTCAAGCAGTCCAAAGCATTTGATTGAGTCCACTATTAAACATTACTCCTAAAATTAAAACATTACTGAGTAAAATATACAGCCCTGAATCTGTTAAAATCATATTAAAGCGAAAGAGATTAGATAGTCAACGTAAATGGCAAACGGTCTTCGGATAAATCTGTAGGAATAGGTGTTCCGCAGGGTTCTATCCTCGGTCCTCTCTTGTTTCCTATATATTATAAACGATTTACCGTTTGTGGTAGGTGATAGGTATGATGTAGTGTTAGCTGTTGATACTTCACTTATTTTTAAAGTGAAGCGACGTACAGATATTGATGACGAGGTAAACAATGCACCCTCAAATATAGTGCGTGATCATTATACCCAACATAGCGGAGGTACAAACCAACGTACTTAAAAATGACCAGAGATTGGAACTTGCGGACACTACGGTCTATTTGGGTATCATGTAAGATAAAATGCTTCACTTTAGCTCTACGGCATACGCCGTTAGAAAGATTAGAGAGTACTCAAATGTTGCTACCGCTAGATTAGTGTACTTCAGTTATTTTCATAACCTCATGACATACGGAATTTTGCTGTGGGGTCATTCTGCTGTCCCTGACAGCTGTCCGTGCTATATATCAGCTTGATTATAGTCACCTATAGAAAAATTTAAAAGGAATAAAAAGAAAAAAAACTTGAAAGAAATAAATATTAGGACTGTTCACTGTCAATACATTTCTGAACGTCACCGTTTTGCTCATAATTATAGTTATTACATTTATGTGTTATAATAATTACACTAGAACTAAGGGATTGCTTGAAACTAATTCTAGTAGGCTTCGATACAAATAGCCTTAAGGATAAATGTATACTTTTATATTAAAGTCCCAGCCACTGTTCAAGCGTCATCTATAAATAAATTTAAATGCTTTATTAAAAATGACTCTGTCGTAAATCCTCCACAGCTGAATATCTAAGTGAACGGGCAGCCTGTTACTAGATTATGATTTTATAGCAATAGCAATGATAGTACAATATTGTATATTTTATTAAAAATAGAGCAAAAAAAGAATGCTGTGAGAGTTTCTTGCTCCGCTTCTTCTCTTTCAGAGCGCGATTTGTTTCCGAAGCGATAGTAGTATCTATAATATTAGAAATGACATCATAAAAAATTCTAAAGGAATCAATTTTGAGAAAATAAATGCCTTTTTTATACTATATCATATAAATATTTATGTGTGTTTGTTCGTTTATAATGCGCTGCCATACCGTTGCGATAAAACTATTCCAACCGTTATATTAAAATTATATTTATTTAAGGTGTATACTACTTCATTTATCGTCAAAATCAAATTTAAATTGCACTGACGGAGAGCAGTGTCAAAATCAATTTTAAATTGCACTTAGACTTTGACTATGTCTATATGTTGAATTATGTTACTTGTTTAAACAAGCTTTGTACAAAATTGGAAATGTGTATTAAATTTCTAAATGAAATGTTAAAAGCTGAAGAGTTGATTGAATTTAATTAAATATTGTGATTGTGAGATCTTTCAGACTTAAAGAATTTATTAATAATACGTTCGGGGGTATCTATTGTTTCAAAGTAAGCATTTTTGTGACTTATATTAAACATAAATAATTCATCTTTAGACTGAATCTCGGATAATTCGACCTTAAACACAAGTTCAGTTATAAATGAAACGTTTGAAGGTATTGTTTCAAAGTTAGCAGCTTCAGTAACTTCTATTCAGTATTGTATTGAGATGAATTGTAAACTAATAACAAAGATAAGCCGTTGAAGTTAGCATGATATATTAATTTATTATATTTCGATAATAACCGAGCGAGATTTAGGTAAGTTATCTATTTAGTTATGAGTTTTTTTGAGTGTTAATTCCGCAAGGGCTTGTCTGTAAGCAATTCGTATTTCGCATCTACACGAGGCATGCTCAGAAGATGATGACACGCCGAATTATGGCACGAGAGTCGAAGGACGTATGATTTATTTGGAGAGAGTGGCTATTTGGCTAGTCCTCATGAGTCCTAGTAACACCACGTCTAGAATTGAACTATTGTGTTCGCCACTCATACTTATAGCTCGTCAACTAGTCCTGCCGCATTTACGAACTGCTGTATCATCCTAACGCGAGTATTAGAAACAAAAACCTGGGAGCAGAGTGTAGTCGCTAAGGATTTTGTTACGTTAATCCATTAGTGGGCCGCAATCGCAGAGTAGATGAAGAGGTGTTTCATCGGCCTCAAGGCAAAATCTGATCTGCAAGTTTTATCGTTTTTTATTCCGACCACACTTAGGTGCTTATTCAGGTGACAGTGCCCAGTTAGCATCCTGGTAAGTATGCATAGGTTTTTTTCTGTTCAGTGATAGGGCTTCATTCGCGTTGATGTTGTTGAATGCTGTTATCAGTATCGCTTTGGGATGATTTAAGAATGTTGAGTTGCTCCAGCCTTTAAATGCTTCTTCGTGTTATTGGTTTTTTAGGATGTGTCAGATATCCAGCTCAGTCCACAAAAAGGTTCCAGAGCATATTAACCAAACTACGTAACATCTATCGAATTGGTTAAAGACAAATCTTAAGAGAACCAAGAAAAATATTAGATATTGGACTTAAGCTGTGTGATGTTCTTTTTCCTCGTGGGAGACTTTAATGCATCATGCCGGCTAGATAATACGTACCACAGCTGTTACCACGCAGAAAACAATATTTTTTGACACGTTCTGAAGAGCGCCGTTCTAAAGTTCTCTCAAAGTGACGAACGCATACATGGTGCTGCCAAAAATATTTGTTTCACTTAAACACCATATTATTTAAAAAAATCTCAATATATTGTATTCCAAACCAAATGACTTGATTGTCGATGATCGGAGCGGCAATACTCCATCTGAGGCTGAATTTGTGCCTTATATAGTTACAGGTGGCTTTAAGTGAACTGTATTTCACTTATTACTTTAGGCCATCTCTTCCAAGTGGGGACACAACAAAGGAAGACTTTTTTACGGTGAACTTGTTTGTTCTTAGTTCTGAGGGTTCAACTGGAGTAAATTTTGCCAGCCTCATTCCTACAATGTGCCTAACATTCTCGATGTCAGACACAAGTTTGTTCTGGGTCTCGTCGACGGTATCCTTAAGGATGTTGACACGTCCCGTGGTGTCATCTGCGTGGCAATGCATGCCCCTGATTTGCAAGATATCTAACTAAACTAATTTGAATCTCTTGGGTATGTCTTAATAATCATAATAAGCAACGGTTATAATGATTATTGAGATATAGTTAATTATTACGCTCCCCAGTATCAGCTCGAACCATTTAACCGTGTGCAACGCAGAGCTGCTCGAATTTTCGGAACCCAGTGCTCTGTGAACGGATAGATCACTTACCTGTGATAAATGCAGTTGAAGTACCGAGGTAGGAGCACCGCATTTATCACTATGTAGTGTTCTGAACAGTTGTTTGACCTGATTCCTGCCACACGCCACAAATAAGGTTATCATCCCCACCATCTGGAATATCTGGTGTTCCTTGATAGTGTGGTTTTCTTTCTTCAACGCACAAGCAAGCTGTAGAATGAGCTTCCTTGTGCGTTGTTTCCATGATGTAGCTATAAAAAAAGGGCTGGCAACGCTCGTATGAATCCTCTGGTGTTGCAAGAGAATATGGGCGGCGGTGATCACTTAACATCAGGTTACCCGTACGCTTGTTTGTCCTACTCATCCATAAAAACAAATTAATTCTGTGTAGACAATTCTAGTAAGATGTTTTAGTTTAATTACCAAACATGGACGTGACTCCTAACTCAAGTAAAACTAATTACTTTGTAGGATCAGACGATTTTGCACATGGATGGTAACAAGAGGTTGGTTCGACAACATTGTGTTGCTGTTTATAGCGTTAAACTGCATCACGCTGGCAATGGAACGACCCAACATCCCACCTGACTCTAAAGAACGCGCCTTTTTGTCGACGGCTAATTATGTCTTCACTGTCGTGTTTGCTGTAGAGATGTTCATTAAGGTAAGGGTACTTCAACAACTGAACATATCTAGGCTTAAACGTTTTGTTTTTTTGTTAATTTATGCTGTCTATAACTTTTAAGCTTTTATGAAATTTGGAAAAGTAAATGTACTAGCTGAGTTTTCTATTATCATAATCACTTTCTTAAAAAATTCAAATTGGAAATTATTTAGGGATGCAAAAATTTTCCAGCTTTTTGTAATGTAAATGTGGTTGGTATATGTCGCTCTTACTTACCTGTTACATGACCTTACTTGGCAACTGTAAATATATTTTTGGGTTTTATATTAATCACCCGCATAATGTTTATATGCTTTTGATGTGCATTATATAACATCTTAAATCATACATTTATTGACCGTGTAATTTATAAATAAAGAAAGGATCATGTCAAAAACATCCCAGAAGCGATTAACATGGGACATACACCATGATTGTTTAAATATTTTATTCTATTAGTAGGAAATATTTGTATCAAACTGAAAGTTATGAATCAAAACGTGTATTTTAAAAAGTATTCTACTTGATGAATTATAATGATGGCCGACATATTTGAGACATAGACTTTATATATTAATAATAATTGGTTTTGTTCCTAATGCCTTTAAATAAATCCTTTTTAATATGTTGTTTCATAGTAATCTCAAACTGATTATATGATAAAGAAAGAATTACTTACGAGTCTAAAATGAATGATGAACACAATAGAGATCGATATTATATAGTATATTTAGTATTACATTTAATAAAAACGATAAAAAAATGTATCTCGCTGTCATTTCATTTAGTCTGTGCTATCACTGTCACTCGCTGTGTGTTCTCAACTTCTCAGTAATTCTGTTTTTATTTGTACCTATTTATAACTCTGCTATTCTATATCTATCTAAATTACAATATCGGTTGATGGCTTTGTTACGGCCGTTTTCAATAACCTATCTATCCTTAGTTCAACTTAGGGGTACATTGCTGTCACCGTTTAATAACAAGATCTTATCTATCCATAGTTATGTCCAATATAGTCATAGTCCAATGCTATCTGTCAATTGGTTATTGAAATGTAAGTAAGCGTAAAAGGATAGATTTGTCTACCTCTAGTAACTAAGGATAGATAGATTATTGAAAATGGCCGTTAGTTAATATATTATTAAGGACCTACTAAGGTAAGTTTACTTACAATTACCGTGTAGCATAATCTATCTTAAAAATTATTTTAATTCTGTGTTATATTCTCTGATATATTTTTTTAAATAATGCGATATCCTGAAGTGTCCGTTTTATAAATATTGTGGAAAGAGTATCTGAAGATATTTTAACATCTTTCAAGCATTTTTTATTTGCTGACGCCGCTGGGGCGAATGACGTATGGACACAGAACAATGTCCTTTATACGGTAGAACTTATATAAATATACAAAGAACAAAATATAGAACTTAAGGGTAAACCATTTATTTCTGCACCCTAGGTAGTAGCATCTGGAATGTTCTACGGTCCCGAAGCATATTTCACAAGCGGATGGAACATTATGGACGGTTCATTAGTAATAATCTCTATAATCGACTTGCTAATGTCACTGGTGTCAGAGTCGAGCCCGAGAATCTTCGGAATTTTGAGGGTAAGTCTATTTTATCTAAAGGGAGGGTAGGTAAAGAAATATTAAATATAAATTTACCTTCGATAATTTATACGTCTAGATAAAGTCTCTTGCTGCTATACAACCGATAAAAACAGGCCAGACTTAATACTTTAGTGTGAGTGACAATTCGTCTTACACTCGCGTTTTGTATGACACTTTGTGTTAGTGTGCGTGAATTGCTCAAAATAGAGTTTAATTCTAAACTCATCTTTTTTTCGACGTTTTCACCGCTGTCATAGTCTATCTAGACGTATAAATGATCTAAGAAATTTACATAAATCTACTATTACTTATTGTTAGCAAAGTTTGTTTGTAATATATATTTTTTCAAAGATTAAAGCTCATTGATCTTAATATTTTGGGTTTGTTTAAATTAATATTTATTTAACCCGACATTTCGTGACCTTTGCAGGAATACGATTTCAGGTGGACTGGGGTTGACAGGAAATCCGTTTTAATCCTTTAAAAATATTTTATTTAAATGTGTCACACTTGCGTAAATTACAGAAAATACCTTCCATGCAAGCAAAGTACCTAAGCTTTTAAAATAAGAACTGATCACGCTTTAGATATTATGTACTTTTACATGATATACTTAAGCGTAATATGACAATAATCTGATATTTATATAAAATTTATTTACTTAATATATACTTGCTAGAATATTTGCAAATTATTTCTGAAAACCCTAGACTCATTTGCGTTTCTATTCCATTCGATGGTCTGGAAGTAATAGTGACATAAAATAATATGGGAGGGTATTGCTTAGTAAGCGTAAGCGAATCTACTTAGGATCCATAATTTGAAGCCCCCTTAAGTTTTGTATCAGTTTCAGTAAGTGGGCCTTATGTTATAGATGCTTAATGCGCAGACTCGCACTTGGTGTACTTAAACGAGATTCAAAGGGGTCTGCTTGAGCAAACATTCAGAAATTCAGGGGTATCATATTATATACGTAA
Source organism: Leptidea sinapis (assembly GCF_905404315.1). Lineage (NCBI taxonomy): Eukaryota > Metazoa > Arthropoda > Insecta > Lepidoptera > Pieridae > Leptidea > Leptidea sinapis. The sequence continues at coordinate 30,391,576 of NC_066312.1, read as the reverse complement.
TGAATGGATTATCTTTGTGTATAAAAAATACGCGCTTACCACAATACAGTAACAGAACAGTACTTTAACTTCATACTAGACACCAGAAAAATACGCACGCACACAGACATGATTTACACTAAGGCCGCTAAGCAATCTTGATAAGATTTGTCTTATATCTTATATTGTCGAGGTGGCACACAATATATTTGTATATTGAGTGCCACCTCGTTCGTATACTGCCGAGACTAATCGCTGTCGGAGTTAAATTTTACTTGCAATTTTACTTTTTTTATTTAGCAACCCTAGCGCTCCTCCCAGACAGGTATAAATTTCAAGGACATCGCTGGGTTACGCTACTATTCTATTAATTTACTGTGTTTTTTCTCCATCTTTTACTCTGCTCCCCGTTGCAAGGTGTTTATTCTGCTCCCCTATCGTCTTATAATTAACACGATACTTGCGTATTCAATTCAAAGACACGTAGGCAGTGATACAAATAAGCTTAGGTTGTTTTTACAATCTGCTTTTTAAACACATAACGTCTAAAAATCTGGTTTCAGAACTGCGTTTTCCTTCTTCATATCATGAAATATCAACTATATAAAATAATACGGTCTTAAGTTCTATCCACACATTCAAATTCGTACGTCAAAAAACAATACGTCAGCCGTATAGCTACAGATATATACTACTATAAGCATTTCGGTGACCCGAACTCACGAGATTTCACCCATCCAAAAAGTGTCTAACTATACATATACAGGGTGGTTTTTTGAGAAGGGCGGTGATGGCCAAGTCGGAAACTACGAAACTTAGAGAAAAGTCGTGAAAGGAGGCATGCCCTCGATTTATAAGAAACCAATAACTGCATACCTATTTAGTTTTCTAAATTTCTTGAGCTTTTGACGGAAGTCGACCCGAATGATTTACATTCAATAAAATTACATTCTGTGATAGCGAACCAATGGACTCTGTTGCTGATAAGCATCAATCTTTGCAAAGATATGTATCACAAATTTTCTCTAAGTCTTGTAGTTTTCGACTTGGCCATCACCGCCATTCTAAAAAAACATCCTGTACATTTACGACTATACTATGTTGGAACTGTGAATTCACTATACATGTCTTAACTCTAATAAGTTGTTACTTTTGTAGGTGTTTAGACTGCTTAGGTCACTGAGGCCGCTACGAGTCATTAACAGAGCTCCGGGATTGAAACTTGTTGTCCAGACACTGTTGTCCTCGTTAAGACCCATCGGAAACATTGTTTTAATTTGCTGCACGTTTTTCATCATTTTCGGTATTTTGGGAGTACAGGTAAGATTAATTTGTTTATTTTTATTTTTTAAGAAGCAAGCAAATATAAACTTGTGACAGAGTGTTATGCAGTGAATCAACATCGCGACTGTGGGCTGAGGTAGGCTAATAACAGCATCCCCTCATACGTACTATGGCGGTCGTACCGATTCGTTGAATTGCGTGTTGGTCCTTTTTAAATATTATATTTCTTAATAATTCTTACATATTTAAATTTAACATAAATATATTTTTGTATTTATAATTGAATACCAAATTAATATTACATTATAACTGATATACAATAGTGATTCACACTTAATTTTGAATAATGTCAAAAATTACATTAAAGTCAATGTTGGTTTGCAAAACCTTTCGGCTAAAACAATAAAACTTAGTTGTTATAATTTAAATTTAGTATTTATAAATACGGGGCGGGACTACTATTCCATTTAAATGTACTATATTAATTAACAGAACACAGAAATCTGGCCACAGTATGGAATCATAAACATTATAATGCCAGCGATACGTTCAAATCATACTAAAACTATTATTGGCAGTCCTAATCGAATTGTAACCAACATAGAATCATTACACCGGTAGTAATTCTCGAACAGTAAATAACCGTCAATCAACAAACATCTATTTGTAAACTTTCCTACTAATCACCTAGGTCGTTAGTACTGTGTAGGCTTTAACGTGACCGACTGTTAAGAGAAGTATTTTGCCTTGAATTTAACATTTACTGTGATATTAAATAGTATATATATCCATAATATCTATAAACTTATATAAAAGATTCACACATATTATGTATTCACTCATCACGATATCTCTGGAACCATAAGGCGTAGGGACTTGTAATTTGGTAGGAATAATCCTTTCGCCGAGTAGAGGCCAGCCAGTCAATTTCTCCCGCAAGTGGGGTTGCGGGAGGCATTACATATCAAATCGTATCAAAGTAAAAACTGTACCTTCAATATTATTTTAAAAAAAATACTGCGTTTCCTACAATCAATACAGAAGAAAAAGAGTACTTTAAAGACGTTTTGTCCGTTTCTCGATTTTTCTGGATATATGTCCGGTAAAATGCAAAAACGAAGAGGTTCAATTCAAATATTGCATGAATTTTAACATGAGACCATGACATTTTATTATAGGCTACTGAAATTACGCCAGTTGAATGCAGACTTCAGGTATACGATAGTGCTGTGACCATGGATAATGGATTACCATAATCACGAGTTTGTCGATAAATTTAAACAGCGTTGATTGCAAAAAAAAAAAAATAATTTTTCCATCATTTTAACATAATAATTAATTCTCAAATTTTTGTTCTGCCTTTGTTCGGCCATAAAACTAATAATACTTGTAATGAAGTTTTACTCGGGTTCTGTACCTGAAGAGTAACCAATGGCACTCTATTATTGTGGATCAGATGTCCGCCTTTCCATCTGTCTGTTGATGTATGAAATTTTGAGAGCGTGTATAATTGTCGTTGTAAAAATAATATAAACCTTGATATTGTTACCGCGCCCTTTATTATTTCATTTAAAAACTAAGTTGACGAATTTCAATTTAACAATTATTTTTCATAGGGCTTGTTTATTTTACAAAAGTGTTACAAAATCTAGTAAGGAACACTTCGTGTTGAAGAGCCAGTTGTCTTTAACCATCTTATTTTCTAAAAAAAATAGAAATAAACTAACAGTTAAAAGAAAACCAAACTTTAAATTAGTATTATTAAATTAACTATTAAATTTTTAATAAGTATATACTACGAATAGTGTGATTAAGTAAAAGAAATGTATTTCATCTCAAAATTGTTTCATTTATTGTATTGTCATCGGTCCTTGATTAATATGCGTAAATTCCATTGAAACCGACATTTTAATTTGGTCTAGACATCATTTTCAATGTTCAAAGTTTCTTTTCCATTCTAGATACTAAAATAAATATGAAGCTACTAACAGCGTGTTTTAAAAACTTAGCACTGTGTACAAATGTGACAAATCTAAAATGAACACCAAATGAAAAAATTTCTAACTTTTGTAGCTGTTCAAAGGCGCATTTTTCTATTGCGAAGGCGCTAATATAAAGAACGTGAAGAACAGAACAGATTGTCTTGCGATTGAAGGAAATGTGTGGGTGAACCGGAAATACAATTTCGACGATCTCGGCAAAGCGCTCATGTCCCTCTTTGTGCTGAGCTCGAGGGATGGGTGGGTTAATATAATGTACACTGGACTTGACGCTGTCGGAGTTGATCAACAGGTAACAACGTGTGATTTAAAGTTTTTATTGCCTGAAAATTGTATTTATAGTACTTTTTGAAAAGGAACTTCGTATTTGTGATAGCAGTGGCGAGTCTTCAACTTCGTATATATATTCCAACAATGTTGTGTGTAACTCCATTTTTAACATGATTTTGTGGATAGAAATGTACAAGATCAATCACCGAGGTCATCCAATCTTTATGGTCTTTATGGCATGTGTATCAGTCAGAACGGGTTTTTTATTATTAGTTTGGTACCCGTAGAAAATTCGGGCGTAAGTGTGCGGTGCTTACCAACGAAAAATGACACGATCTGTGTAGTTAGGTCGAAAATAAAGCAAAAATAATTTAAATGAGAGGTTTCTTGTACATGATTGGCCCCGGAAACCGTCACATAAGTAACCTGGTCAAAAATATGTGTGTTAGCGTTGTGAGGAAATTAGATGAACTCTACGCGATATTTACTTTTTATTATATTTGAACCACGTTTATTCCATTTTGAAATAAAGTGCAGATTGAGTCCTTTAATTTCACATCATATAGATATAAAGCTTGACTCTATGCACTTAGACTTTGATTCCAAATTCAAAACATACAAATACAAACTCGATACTACATACTTTATGCGTGTGCAGTGGCTAAACGTAGCCGCCATTTTAAATTTAGAGGAATGAATTTTTTGTTCTAGACTTGAGTTTGGACTATGTAAAGGTATATACTAACATCTTTAATTTTTTAAGTACTAGTTATACTTTTCTGAGCCTAACAGATAGCATCAGAGTCAACAGAAACTCAAAGATTCAGATTATGTAATACTTTGATTCTTGTTTAAAGTAAAAATCTTAAATATTACCAGTATTAAAATAAGCAGATATCTTTTTGTTTTTTTTTTACTTTCCTTTATTACTATTTATCTCAGCATTAAAGCGGTTCTCCGATCCTTCAGCTGTACAAGAAGCCTAATCTTTCAAATGTCTTCATATTCACGTAACATTTTATGTTTTAAACAATATCATACTTTAGTTAATATATTCTTAATTTATTTCCAACACAGCCAATAGTAAATTACTCTGAGTGGCGCCTGCTGTACTTCATTGCGTTCATTCTCCTGGTCGGATTCTTTGTTCTGAACATGTTTGTGGGAGTCGTAGTTGAGAACTTCCATCGATGCCGAGAGGAGCAGGAGAAAGAAGAAAGAGTTAGAAGAGCTGCAAAGAGAGCATTACAGATGGAAAAGAAGAGACGCAGTGAGTATAATATATTATAAACAAACATAAAACTAACAAGAACTTAGGAGAAGTACGTCTAATATGATTTATATAAAGATTTAAATTTGAGAATATAAAATAAATTATATTTATCCTTCATCTTATTAAAATACCAAGAAAATGTTTCAATAAAAATAAATCTTTACAGAGATGCACCAACGACCATACTACGCGGACTATTCACAAAACCGTCTCTTTGTACACAACGTCGTAACCTCCAAGTACTTTGACTTGGCCATAGCGGGCGTGATTGGATTGAACGTAGTCACAATGGCTATAGAATATTACAGGATGCCTCCAGCGCTACAATACGCCTTGAAAATATTCAATTATTTCTTCACCGCTGTGTTTATACTCGAAGCGGCTATGAAGCTAGTCGCCCTCGGATTTAAAATATATCTTAAAGACAAGTGGAACCAACTCGACGTGATGATTGTGATATTATCTATTGTCGGTATCGTATTGGAAGAACTTGAGACAAATATTATACCAATAAACCCGACAATCATGAGAGTTATGCGAGTATTGAGGATTGCAAGGGTCTTGAAGTTACTCAAAATGGCTAAAGGAATAAGGGCGTTATTAGATACAGTAATGCAAGCATTGCCACAAGTTGGCAATTTGGGATTACTATTTTTTTTATTATTCTTCATATTTGCTGCGTTGGGTGTTGAACTGTTTGGTCGACTGGAATGTTCGGACGAAATACCGTGTCAAGGTACGTAGTTTATGTAAATAAATAGCAGATATGAATTTTATGGTTCATTGTACTATTCAGTTATTTTATAACATTACAAAGTTAATTTTACGATGATATGAATTAGTTTTTTCCTCTTCCAGGTCTTGGTGAACACGCCCATTTTGCTAACTTTGGAATGGCATTCCTAACCTTATTCCGCGTAGCAACTGGAGATAATTGGAACGGAATAATGAAAGATACGCTTAGAGAAGACTGTGACAGTTCAGTTGATTGTGTGAGAAATTGTTGCGTCTCCACAGTCATTGCTCCAATTTTCTTTGTTGTTTTTGTTTTGATGGCGCAATTCGTACTCGTCAATGTTGTCGTTGCTGTAAGTATAATTAGAAAGTACATAGTTGACGCTTAAATTAAACTCCATCGCTACTGCTCCATTAAATCATGTATTTTGTTACCGTAGGTTCTAATGAAACACCTTGAAGAATCTCATAAGCAGATGGAAGATGAAATTGACATGGATGTGGAATTAGAACGGGAGTTAGAAAGGGAAGCTGATGACGAAGAAGATAGAGCTCTGTGTAAGGCTCTCGAGCAATGTGTATCTCCACCCTGCCCTTTAAACAAGGTATCCTCTTTGCCTGCTAATTTCACTTACAGCGAACCAAAACAACAACCCATAATACCATCTCCACGACGACGAAAGACATTACATTCACATCATGCTTTATTACCGGCTGCTCCTCCACAAAGACGCGCTTCATTGTCACCACATGCATTCGGTAGGCGACGTCAAGATACTATTGTAGATACTCCAGCTTTGTATGAGGAAGATGCACGTTTCATTGATGCAGACGATATCGAGGATCTAGAACCAGGTAGTCCACCGACATTCACGAATCGACGACAACGAGTCGATAAAATAAATTCATTACGAAGTGAAGAAACAAGGCTTTTACGACCTGCACCGGTCTTACTTACAGTTCCCACAACAAGGCAGAGCTTGAAAGACAAAACTAAAAGGAAGCTTTCGACCGAGTCAGCGATCAGCAAAGACAGTCAAGCTTCATTAAGATCTCAGCTATCCCAGCAACAACCTGAAGAGCCCACTGAAGAAGAGAAAATAAGGATAGTGATCGCTGAGAGAAGAATGATAGATACAGTAAAGCCAGAACCAGAAGAAGCAGTGGAATTAGCTGAATGTGGTTCCTAGTGCAGGCAGGGCCGGCCGCACCAACACCACGAAGTTTATATTTAAATAGTTTGCAAGGAAACTCAGAATACAGCAAAATTATCTCTAGGGGTTATCCACTTAAGATTTTAACTAGGTTAATATTTATGATGAATTTATAGATAACTGTCGTTGAAATTATAGTGAACTTATCGTAGTCTATAGAACTAGAAACAATTTTGTTTTGCGTTCTGAGTATTCTTGCGCTGACCCTTTTCATGTCCCAAATGCTCCTATCCTATTCCTTTCTGGAACTGTGGCAAGGACGGTAAAGACGGCAGTAAGTCGATTAAAATTCAATGGTAATTAATACAACACGACGCAAATGTGAATAGCAGTAAAGACTTTATGCGTATGTGTACGCGTGTGTTTTGGAATGTGAATATTGATGTTTGGAATTATTTACACTCCCTTTATACCTTGTCTTAAGTTTTCTACTGCGGCCGGTTCAAAAATAATAGACTTTACTTAGTTTAGTTCATAGGACTATATTTAATTAGTAGAAATTAGAACTAGTCAATTCGTGATGGTATATTTTCTACAGAGGCTGGTTTAAATATATCTTGTACATTATTTAGTGCGGTGCTTGCTGTAGTTTTATTATGTTAGTGAAGACAATTATTGCGTGAACGACTTCTACGACTTTCAACGAAGATATGGTGATTTTGTTGTTGCTTGTGTTATCTGTTGTGTCAATTAAATTGTTAATTGATTTATGTTTATGTCCGGGTTTAAAAAATCTTTGAAGTACCATTTGTCAACGATTGATTGTGTAGCCTTTTATGTAGACAGAAATCTTCTATCAAAGGACTGTTTAGATTTTTAGAATAATATCATACCTCTAGATAAGTTAATGTTTAATTAAGTTGGATACCAACTAAATGTTTCGCGAAAATCTGTAATTAATAAAATGTATTTTCTGAATAAATAACTCCTATTTTCATACAAAACTGTGTTATATTAGTAAAATGTCTATTGTACCCACACTATTATTACTTATAATATTAAAGTATGGTCTAGAAAACAGTTTTAATTCTTATCTTGTGAATTGTGGTAAATTGTAGCGATCCAATGTAGGAAAGAATACTTTTAAGAATTAGAAAAGTACATTGTGCCAAATTAGCGATATCTCTACCAATAACTGTGTTTAGAATGTGAAAATATTTTTAGTACGTTCGTCACTTCACTGTATTTAGGGTATCATTCAATCTTCTTAAGTCTCACATTTTCAAAACGAACTTATAATATACAGGTTTCATATTTTTATTTTGTAATACATTAGTGGGATTTATAATGAGATGCTTAGGATTTTGATATAGTAATAGGTAACCGTTGTTAAAAGTTTTTTAAAGTCAGCTTGTGGTATTCTATAGAACTAGGAACAATCTTGTTTTGTGGTCTGAGTAGGAATTCTTGAGTGGACTATTTTTATGTTACACGTACGGTGATAGAAGATGAAACTTTATTGATTAAAATTCAATGGTAAACCAAACAACACGAGGAAATGTTAATATCAAGGTAAAAAGTTAATAGTAGGAAAGATGAAAAATCAAATAAAAAAAACTCAGGTATAAGGAGATGTATATAGCGAAAAGTTACCGGGTGTTTGTTTTAATTCTGAGGAACTATACACACTTAAGTGCGTAAAAAATAGATTCGCAGAAACCGAATGGCTATTATAGTCTTGTTGTAAATCCCACTTAATTTGTTTTATAAACGTGTTGATGTGATTTATGTACCGAAGCACATTGTATCTACTAGTTAGGAATGTCAGCAATAATAAATTTATATACTTCGACTGTGCCTTTCCTATTTCTAATATAATATAAACTTTTAGATAATACGTCGATAATTTTGATGTTTAGTATAGATGCATGTTATATAAAAACAATTTCATTAATGGATCTTGATTTTGCTTCAAGTTTATCATTCCAACAGTAAATAATAAATACTGTTTAAATATCGTCTTTTTTAGACATTCTTTATAAATTTCAAATAGTTGCTATTCTGGTATACCGGTTCATTATCGGACTTCTAGAGGGTTAAGACAATCTTTCATTCATTTTAAGTCTTCCAAAATAATATTGTGATGTGTTTCCTCAATTTCAGAATCAAATGATTCAGGACTCACTCAAAGTGCATGAATTATTCCATCAAGAAATTGGGAAACAGATCCAATCTTTAAAGCTAATCAATTTCATTAATATTCTAGATAAATATAACGTAGAACAAACTATATTTGTTGTAGAATTTCTTTTCTCAATGAGCTCTTGAAGAATTGATTAAAAGGAATTTAGTAATATTAAGCTTAGTATTTTCGTGATATATGTGAATTGCGTGATAATATAAATTTTTTCGTTACTGACTGTATAACTTTAAGACGTATGAACTATGTTCATTAGAGTACATCTGTTGAAGTAGCGTGTGCCCTTTCATGTTACGAAACGTTACACAATGTTAGATTGAAAAATAAACTGTAAAATCATGCTTGGCCTTTTATTTTACCTAGAATAGAATAGAATATATATTTATTTCCCACAGGGAGCGACAATAACATAACATATTGCAACAACACTTGGTAAACGTCATGTCGCTTCATCAGTTCGTAAAGGGGCTTTGATATGGGGAGAAGAAATGATAAGAAACTCCCAGTCCATCTTTTAAATCATATAACCACTTAGCCTATTTAATATAATTTTATACAATTTTAGGTGGCCTGCGTAGAACCAGACAAGAACCATGCATCATTATCCTTTATATAATCTACTTTACCATACAAAGCTTTCTTTGTCAAAAAATCTTTGCACATTTACCTTGAATTTATGCTCAGTGAGTCCACGTATATTAAATAAACTATATAAATATAACATTTACACTTTCTTTTTCGTTATTTTGTATACTGTTCAAATATGTATACCTAAATAAATCACAAAAATTTGCTTTTTGTATCTATAAATTTTCGAGTATTATCTTAATATTTTTAATTATGATAGAAGGATCTATGATAATTATACCTCTTTCCGATGGTCCATATTTTCAATGACTCTCAGACATTCATATAATTGATGTTCAATGTCGTTTATAAATTAACGCATCCTTAGCTCTTTAACTGTTCCTGGCTTATACGCGTACACTTTTTCTTTGAAAATATTCCCAAAGAAAGAGGTCCAACGGTGTCAAATCACGTAATGTTGGCGGCCAATTAACATTGCTAAGGCCTGAGATAACATGGCCATTGAATTTCTCTCACAAAATAGCAATTGTTTCGTTGGCTGTATGGCAAGTAATACCATCTTGTTGGAACCACATATCATGCATGTCCATAACCTCAATTTGGCCACAATGAGTCACCTCATTTTCGAAGAAGTACGGCCCGATGACATCGCCAGCCAATAAACCTCACCAAACAGTCACTCTTATTGCACCTGGTTTGTTGAAATTTGTGCACAATTTTTCCGATTGTGGACACATTTGGTCGATTATGCTAACCAAAAATTCACAAACTGCACTTTGGTTTGAAAACCATTTTCATAAAAGGTTTTATTAAATTTAAAGCGCTGCTCAATTGTGTACCTGTCCATGGATGAATTTGTCAAACACTGAATCAAATAAATGTCAAGTGAAGTTGGGCAATAAACTTGACGTTAAAGTGTGGCTCACAATTAACATCGTGCATTATAATTAGACCACCCGTTATATATATGGCCGTCACGCAGGTTATCGGTGAGATAAGTGCGACCATATTTATAGCACCAGACCAGTTGTAAACAGTGGCACGATATTTGAATTCATCGTTTTAGGCCAATCGCATATTAGCATTACTTTCAAGTTAGGTATCGACTTAAAAAAAAACATGCATTTATGTTGACCTGATCTGTCATTTTCAATTTATCACCAATATATGTTAAACAAATGATTGAAACATATACATGTGTGTAATAATATTGGCCAACAGTTCCATTTTGAATATTTAAGCTTATTTTTGTATTATATTGTTAACAATTGGCCAGTTCTAAAGTCCTTCTAGCTACACAATCCGTGGTTCAACAAGCATTGCTTAAATCCGGGAGATTTTAATTGATTAATTATACTTTTTGTACTCAAATTATAAGAGTGACTACCCTCACAGATTAGGGGTGAAGTAAGGGCGTTCTAAATTGAGTTTAGCGACAATCTTGCCAGGGCCATTGTTACAACCTTGTTAGAAGACTCTTACAATGCTATTTGCATAATTTCTTCAAACGTTATTTTAATACCTTCATTCTAATAATAAGTTATACACAAAAGAATAATGCTTATAATTATAATTACAATACTTTATCAATCGTAACTCGTGGCTGTCTGTACATGGAATATGTACAAGAAAAACTACTAGAATTTTTGTCTGTTTATCTGTACGTTTGTGCACGCTAATCTCAGTAACGGCTTTACCGATTAGAATGCAATGCCTATAATTCTGCTTAGAAATCTAGGTCCCCCAAAACTTTGCAATGGTGCCAGGTTAAAAGTAATTAATTTGCAGCAAAATATCATGAGGTAGAGGTTTTAACGGGGTGTAGAGCAGCTGCGAGTGTTTTAATACCTCTAATTCCTTTAATTCGCCATAATTTCCTATTTACTATCAAACGAGTCCAATTCCCAGTAAGCCTATGCCTATGACTAATCAAAATCTCAAAGACAAACGCTGCAGATTGTGGTTATTGGTTGAACTGTTTACTGTTTTTCGCATGGTCAGCTTTTTTTGGTTTTGTCGCGTGTGAGCAATCCTTATACTTCTAACATCATGAACAGAGAAGCAACCAAGCGGACGAAGTCGCGAGCACAGCTAGTTAAGTAACAAAGTTACGTCTCTCGTGTGTCTCGTACCCGCGTATGCACGCCTGTTAAGCATATGCAATGATAGTTAAAATTGAATGGGTTTGAACCTGAATAACTTTTGATCCCGACCAATAAACTCACGATTCTAAGTTTTTCTCATCAAGAACAAGATCAAACGATATATTATGTGGATATACATATTGTAGTTGATGAGTAATAAAATCTACAACGCCGTGTTTGTGATTTATGTGATGTAGATTTAATTTGAAGTGAAACTTTCTCTACAAGGAGTATATCAAGAATATTGGCAGCATTTTCGCATTGGATAGATCATGCCCTTGGGTTTCCACATGCTACGTTGGACGCCTAGCAGTACTTTGTTTATTCACCGCGTCCTGACTCCACACCAAACGACACAAAGACGCAAGACCCATTGATACTCTTTTTTTGGCAATGGCAGGCTCATTTGCACAGGATATCAGCAAGATTATGGTTACCACAATGGTGCCTATTTCTGTCATGAAACAGTAATGTGAGACTTAACATCTTACGTCTCAAGGTGACGAGCGCAATTGAAGTGCACCTCAGAAGTTTTAGTTTTTTCAAGAATCCTAAGCGGCACTGCATTGTAATGGGCAGGGCGTATCAATTACCATCAGCTGAACGTCCTGCTCACCTCGTCCCTTATTTTCATTAAAAAAAAGGAAATACTGACCGACATTTTTGCGACGCCTGTTGTCATCGACAGCAGTAGTAGGACCCCCAAATTAACTGAATCGGACATGGGATCGAGTTTGATTATCGGCGCAGGTCGCGTCCCACACCAACACCATTTTCTGCATCCAAGGCACTAGAGTCATAACATCAGAACGCTTGCAATCGCGAAGGGCAACACCATTTGGCTCTTGCCTTATAAATTAAGTACCCCGTGCTTGCTCGTTGCATGAATTGTCACATGTAATGAAATGTCATAGAACGAATTATTTATATTGCAAACCAATTTGCAAACATATAGGCATTTTTAGGTCAACACATATAGGTTCCAGATAAAAAATCAGCTACACACATATACTAAAACCTTTTCCGATACACGCTGCATTATAGTATAAGAATTATTCCGATCGGAAAAAACTGGCTCTCAACTTATTACTATGAATATCATCCAAAAACCACATCCACAGTAAACTTTTTAAAACAAGTCGCTGAGTTTTATTTGACTGATGCCAAAACATTTGGACTTTTTTCACGAAAGCGTAAACACAACGAAAACAACGTAAAGTAATCGCGGGGCTTGTAAGAAACAATTAAATTATTTAGGTCAAAGGCCGGTCGCGACGGCTCCAGTCAGTCGCTGTAAAAATAACGCGAATTTAAATGATTTTACACGATTTGGATTGTACTGGAGCAAATCTACGTTTACTATGTTCTTCACGAAGCAATTCTTTCTTCAATAGTTTCTTTTATTTCACTAAGTTGGTCTATTAGTCAATAAAATGAGCTCTGGATTTGCTACAAAAATATGTCAGAAAACTGAATTTCTTAGTTAAGAGCCAGCACGCCTACTATTAAAAGTTCAATAAATATAGTCATGTATACTTTTTCAGAATTAAAAGTCATAAAAGGCATTTAATTTCTCAAAATTGATTCCTTTAGAATTCTTTTTGATGTCATTTCTAGTATACTAGACACTACTACCGCTTCGGAAACAAATGGCGCTCTGAGAGAGAAGAAGCAAGAAACTCTCCCAGCATTCTTTTTTTTGTGCTCTTTTCAATAAAAATATTCAATACTGTACAGTCATTTTTATCGCTATAAATAATCACAATCTAGTCCCAGGCTATCCGATCACTCAGATATTCAGCTGTGGAGTAATAGGATTTACAACAGAGCCATTTTTTAACAAAACATTTAAATTCATTTATAGATAATGCCTGAACAGTGGCTGGTACTTTATTATAAAAGTGTATTTACCTTTACCCTTACATTTACCCTTAAAACTACTTTACACTTTTTTGGTAACAGGATCATACTGCCACTACTACTACCCGTTCAGGCCCTCGCCTTCGCCTCACTCGACCATTTTTTAGGGGACGGATCATGGGAGGGGAATGACCCGTCTGACGTCGCCGCCACAAGCGCAAGAGTGACGAAGCCTGTCACGAGAGAATACAATATAATTTTGTTATGTTATACGAGTAATATATTACTTATTTTTGTTATTTTGCACCAATTACATTTCAATGTCGAGGGGCAGTTGAAATATAGTTTTCTTGACAAACCAACATCAAATCAAAATCATCAAATTTGTCATTGCGTGGCGTTGTATTCAAAGCACGGTACTTTATTATAAAAGTGTATTTACCTTTACCCTTAAAACTACTTTAAACTATGTATCTTATGAAGCCTACTAGAATTAGTTACAAGCAATCCCTTATTTCTAGTGTTATATTAGTCAATGTTTAGTTTGTTTTCAATACCAACGAAGAAATGATGGCTCAGATCAAATTAAATAATTTACGAAAAAATTAACGGGTCGTTTTATAATGTTATCAATTATTTATACAGTCACTACATATTATAAGACAAAGTCCTCTGCCGCGTCTGTCTGTCTGTCTGTTCGCGATAAACTCAAAAACTATTGCATGCGTGGTTCTTTTGTTCATTTGTTAAATTCAAATTCAAATATTTTTATTCAAAACAGCATGTGATATCACTTATTGAAAGTCAAAAAAAACATTCCACCCATTCCAAAATGTATGCCTCAGGCCTCAGAGGAACGGGCGCAACAAACTCAGCGAGCTTATTTTTTCATCAAAAAATATGTTTACAAAGTAACATGGTACAATTAAACTTATTATTTAATAGCCTGAGGGCGGTTGCTCCATTCCCAATTTGTGGTATCATTAAGAAAGTCATTTATGTTATAATAACCTTTACCACACAAACCTTTTTTAACAATTCAAAAGAAATTCAAAAGAATAACGTAATGCTTTTGTTTTGAACATTTTCTGGGATCTTGTTGTAAAGGATATACTCGTACATCGCCCCACAAAAGACTTACTAACTCGACTTAGCGGAGTAGTAGGCGTTAAGTTTTTGTATAGATTTTGTTTTGGAAAAAAGTTTGCCGTCTGGGAGCTTTCAACGAAAACGCTGTCTAAAGTCTCTAAACCCTTTGAGATGTTATAACAAATCAATGTATGGTGGAATAGTGTATCTTATATAGATCTACAGAATATTCCGCGATGACATATGTATGTCTTCATGGCATCTTAATACTTTAAAAAACGATAGTTTAAGGGTATGATCATTCAGATATCCGTTTTTGTTTCATTTTTAACTAATTAAATTTGATTATGTATTAGTAGTCTAATTTAATCGAAAACCGAAAGAGGAGGAAATATGTATCCCTCGTTGATGGATACATATTTGTTCCCTTTGGGGTGGAGACGATGGGTCCTTGGGGTTCATCGGCTCAAAAACTCATAAAAGAGTTATCCAGGCGTCTAAGCTATTTAACAGGACGACCCAAGATCTGGTACGTACCTCTGTACAGGAAAAGTTTGGCCATACAAAGAGGTAACGTTGCCAGCTTCATGGGCACCTTACCTGCCGACAGCGTTCTTAATGATATAAACTATTTGTAATTAATTAATTTTATTATAATCATATTTAAATAATTTGTCATATATAAATAATTTGAAATAAATATATGAATAAATTAATTAAATTATGCGGCATAAAAAAAATTAGATTACATATTTCCGATGGCTAGCTACATTATTTCTGAATACATATTTTTTTTCTTTTAACAGAACAGCGTCTGTCGGGTCAGAAAGTGATTTATAAAATTTACGATCATTTTTGTTAATAACAAAATCTCAATATTATATTTTCGATCATTTTCTTTACGTTTATAAGTACATTAACGGATTTGCTAGAAACTGCGACAATCATAATGTTATATAGATCAAAGATTGAGGATTGATCTCTGCTTCGCTCCAACTAGATACCGCACTATCTGAGAACAATAGCTTTTTTATTACGGCAACTATTAGATGCTTGTGTGCATGACATTTGGCACTCAATGGCATCTTTCAAATTTTGTAACACACGCTTCGTAATATTTTACATTGAAATTAATAAAATACAAAATGCTTACTGATGATATATGATTCCAGTGTCTCTCTTATTTGTTGTAGTATTATTTTTACAAAGTTTTACTACGAAACCCGGCATTTTAGTTTCAATTACTAACAAAGCTTAACAGAACTTGTTGCACGTCAACGTCACACATTGGTCGAGACTGGCACGAGTAAGCCCACTTGGGCATAGTATTAGTTGTCGCACTTTGCGACTACGCCTGCGGTATCTAGTTGGAGCGCAGCAATCCTTAGTATAAGTTTCCATACTAAAATTCTATTTAACTTCTATGTAACTTTTGACATTCATAACTATCTTTTCCTTGACCTACATGAACAATCTGATTTAATTTATAAACCAATTTTTAATACCAGTTTAACAAACTATAAAATATACACCAAACGATTCAAACATTAATATTCAATTAAAGTGACTATCGCTAAATGTTGGTAAAGCATATTAGGGAGAGATACCCAAGAGAAATCAAAGCCAAATCAATGTTTAATTAATGGATTCCCCTAACAGAATTTTACACATAGGCAGCGAAATGGTATTTTAGATAACTAAAAGAAAAGATCTTTTCATATTTATCACCACTTCGGAAAAGGGAGATTTTATGAGAAGAAGTAACAAGAAACTCATTGCCACTTTTTAAATCAACATTTACAATTTCATCGTTTTACAAATTATTTTAATTACAATGTAAATATAAAGTGATACAAAAAAATACTCAATTCCTTACACGATCATTTAAAAAAAAAACATTAAATGTAAATTACTAAGTAAAACAAGAAGAGTTATTGAATACAGTAGATGTATCAATCACACACCGTTAATAAAGAAAGCTGTATTTATTATGCGAACATTTTATAAGTGAAAAAAAAAAATAACTGAAATTTTCAAAATATGAACCAGAGTTTTTGGTAACCGTTCAGGCCCTCGCCTTCGCCTCACTCGACCATTTTTTAGGGGACGGATCATGGGAGGGGAATGACCCGTCTGACGTCGCCGCCACAAGCGCGAGAGTGACGAAGCCTGTCACGAGAGAATACAATATAATTTTGTTATGTTATACGAGTAATATATTACTTATTTTTGTTATTTTGCACCAATTACATTTCAATGTCGAGGGGCAGTTGAAATATAGTTTTCTTGACAAACCAACATCAAATCAAAATCATCAAATTTGTCATTGCGTGGCGTTGTATTCAAAGCACGGTCGAAACACAGTTGAACGAAAACTCTGCGTAAAAGACGCGTAGGCTTGCTTGCTTCGGACAATTTATGAGCGCGATTGTGAGCGTGAGTTATTTACTGTACGACATTGATAAAATACATCCTATGTAGAATGATTATTTAAAAAGAATTGGAACGAATGTCAGAGGAGAGTTAGTCATGTGGTAGATCTATGATTTGTAATAATTTTAAATCCAACATCACATCTTATTGGCTCCGAACAAGTATGTTCATAAAGATTAAATGTTAAGTCTATATTTTATATATTAGATATGATAACAACATTTCTTTCTTAAGAGATAGTACAGCATAAATCGACAATAATTTAGAAGGTGCTGCCAGGTTGATCAGTTATAGTTAATAAATCGTTGTATTTGTTGGATACAATTACTAATTGTGAGTTTATATTATTTAAACACGACTCATATATTGGATGCAGCACCTAACAAACTTATTTGTTATGTATATTACAGCCGTGTAAAATACTCTAATTGATTGAAAAGAGTGGCCGTTGAGTTTTTTATATATTCTTCTCGCGAGCTCAACTTTTTACGAACATATGTTAAACTCAGTAATTTAAATAAAATATTTCCAGTGACGATTCAAAAGCGCTTAGTTTGAGCACAATTGAATGAAGTTTTTTTGACTTTGAAAAGTTTAAAAAAAAGCAAAGATGTGACATAGTCTAAAAGTAATTATCGTCTTGTAATTTATAACGAAGGAACGGGATATATTTCACTGCTTCACGATGTCAATCAGTCTCCTTACCGCTTACAAGCTGAGCTCAAGTTATAACTGGAAAATGTTCCTCGGGAGGTAATGCTGATGTTTACGAACACACACTGAGGAAACATTACGTTGTTTAACAAGGTACTAATTTGTATTTCGTGTAGCTTGGGAGTAATATTGTTTTGCAGGCGGATATACTCCTCAAGTTTACTTTAGGGATGCGTATGTTTACTTTGTTTTATATTTATTATAATAATTAATTTGTTTTCGTAAGACAAAGTTACGTATTATACAAAATAAACAGCAAATACATTTAGAAAAAGGAAAGTGGGCTCAACTTATGCCGATTGAAATATTATTTTGAGCTGTTCTTCAGCCAGCACCATGTCCCTAAGGGAAAGGCAAAGAGAGGGCAAACTTATGGCTATTACATAAATAAAAATACCGTTCCAACCTCTGTATTATTATTATAAGAATGTAAGTTCTTTTAATTCCCTTTAAAGGTAGCTAATTATCGAAAGAAGGTGTCTTACCCTACGCCGGCCGTCACCGCTGCCACGTCAAATAGATTACGTTGCATGGCGAACTGGCAACGCCGCTTTTGGATGTTCAAATATTCAAATGTTCAAGTGACCCAATTCTGTAGCGCGTAAATAATTGCTCAAAAAGTAAAATCTACTTTTTGATAAAATTAAGCCACTGATTTCATTAATTTTTTTTTCGAGAGGAGTAATATACATTTACGTATTTAGGCCCCGAAACGGGGCGTAATGTGTCGGACTCGAGTGTCTGCCCAGGCGGACACCCCGTACCGACTTAAAACCTCCTCTATGCTGTGAGCCCTGAAGGCTTTTACAGCGACAAAGGACGTGGGCCGTGGAGGCCGCAAAGACGACGCAACAATAGTCGCGGGGCGTCTCCTAAGGAAACTCGAACCTCGGACCGGCTGTGAGAGAATCAAAATGGAGATATAATAATAATAATAATAATAATAATATAATAATATTGACACACATTTACACAAATTATCTTGCCCCAAGTTAAGCATATATAGCCTGTGTTATGGGTTACAAGACAATGATATATTTAATACAATATACTTACTTAAACATACATAAATTCATATAAACATACATAAAAAGAAGAAAGAAGAGAAATGAAGATGAAAGATGAAAAACACTCGCCGGCGAGTGTGGTGATATGTATATAAGTGTGTATGTATGTGTTTATGAATGTATTTTTGTATGTATTTAAGTAGTGTAAATGTTCGTGTGCATGTATGTTTGTGTTGGTGTCTGTTTGTGGAGTGTGTTTGTGATTGTGTAAATGGTGTATGTCAGTCCGTCAGTCAGTCGGTGTGTGAGTGTGAGTAGAGTGAAAAGATTACAGGACGAGGACTCACGTCTCGTCGGGTATCAAAACAATGTGTATAGTTGCGGATCCCAGGCCATCGTCAGAGTGACGAGTGCCAGCGGTTTGCGGCGGTTGACCGCGCCTACGCCTGCAATGGTGGTGTGTGCGCGTCTGTGTCGGTGTTTGTGTGGGTGTCGCGTTCGCGATGGTGATGTCGTCATCAGGGTCTACCGTCACGTGCCGGGGACGTCTTAATGGGTTGAGACTATAGTAAAGCGGGGTGTACACACATGCCTTCCTAACCAAGATGTTGGGATTGTTAGGCGCCTTGTCAAAGAAGCGTCACGATATCTCTTTAAAGTGTTTAGCTATCGTCGGAAGCTCAAGAGCGCGGTGAAGGTGCACGTTTCGGATGAACCACGGGGCTCCGGTTGCCGTCATTCATTATTATTCATTAGTTGCATGTATATATGAAGTATGTAATGTATACTGTATTCTTTAAAGCATTGGTGTGTGCATTAACAAATACTAGTCTAATAAATATGTATTACAACTCAAACTAATCTGAAATCAGAAATAATCTTCAGTATTGAGAAGTGGCACAAGATATCGGAGCTCATATCTCGGTTCGGCTTGTATTGATCGGGTTATGGGCCGGATGGGAAGTAACGGCGATAAAACTCATATAGTCATAACTACAATATCATTATATGTAGGAATTTTAAAAGCTATTCAGTTTTACTTTGCTGTAGAGAATTAGAGTAAAAAATAGGGGTGAGGTTACAAAAATTCCCACTTAATAGAAAATTGGTAGCGAGTTGAATACACCATTATAAAGGAAATGTGAAAAGTCCTCATCGATCCGGCACGTGCATAAAAAAATTACTCGGGGTCAAAGGTCACAAAAACGGGCGATTTTCAGCGAAACGCTAAGTTTTATCATCAGATTAGTTCTGATAAAAATTGTAGATTAGATAATTATCTATAAAAGTGTTAACATACTTTTTTCCTAAGACCGTTTTTGAGTAAAAACGATTCAAAAAGTTGAAAGTGTTGTAATCGTCATAATATAATGTATTTGGTATTTGATAATAAAAATGTATATAAATCTGTTGGTTTTCTTTATCCGCGACGTGTTTTTATAAAAATTCAATGTAACTTACTCTGAATTCTTAAATAAACGCCATTTAATACCAAAGTACTGACAAGCCGATATGATCATCCATTTAACAATCTATGGTTTCGATTTCAATATAAGAATTAGGTGTCGTCCGTTTTTTTTTTTGTTGAAGAGGAGGCAAACCTATAACCTAATGTTTAGTCAGTATCCATGCCATATTGTTCAGGAAACACTGCTCAAAACAATTGAAAGCAGTGCTGCGGAGTATCACCACACAGAAGGGATATTGAAATCCAATTATTATGTTCAGAAATTTTTAAAGAACGTTTACGTGTTAAAGGTTACTATAACGTAAATGACTTTCTTAATGATACCACAGATGGGGAAAGAAGCAAACATCCTCAGGCTATTTTAATTTATTTAAAAAAAAAAGCGCACTGAGTTTTTCGTGCCCGTTCTTCTCAGGTCTGCGGCGTATATTTTCGAATGGGAGGTACGTTTGATACTCATTAATAATAATCATAATAAGTTTTTATTAAAGGCAAAATACCCAGTATACATATGAAACAAAAACTATCTGGAAAGGTAAAAAAATCTAAAGTCTTGGTCAAGGCACCTTCTTTTATTTCCTATTATTGTTTTGATGCACACATAGCAAATATGAAAAAATATTGCTAGGCATCCCGTCATAAGCCGTTTAGGAGAATGCTGTTCTGAGATTTGCGAAGTCTATCCCAGAAGGAAGCAACTCTTTGCACCCTCGATTCAACATACCCGATAGTTGTTTTAAAACATTTTCAGAATTGGATTTGTGGCGTGTCATAACAAGGTCATTTCAGGTATCAGCTCAATGAGCTCTTAGCTTGATTGTACTGTCAGCACTCAACAGATTACTGTTTCAGTTTGAGAGAACTAATACACTGTGATCGATCTTAATATTCCTCCTGTTTCTTACTATCATAATGTATTGTTCCATTGCACAAATTGTACAGTGCTTTTGTTAACTTTAATGATAAAACTGAACACGTAAAAGACAAATTCAAATATTATTAAATAATATGATATCAATCTAAATAGAATATGATATCACTTATTGAAAGTCAAAAACTATCACCCATTCTAAAAAATAAGCCTCAGACCGGAGAAGAAGGGGCGCAATAAACTCAGCGAGATTCTTTTTTTTTTAAACTTATTATTAGCCTAAGGGCGGTCGCTCTATTCCCAATCTGTGGTTTCATTAAGAAAGTTATTTATGAAAAAGACTAAACTAAAAGACAGTAAGTTTAATGGAGGAAGAAAATTGTTTCTTCAAGTTCAGCTAACCTGTTGAGCAAACAATTTTCCTACTACGTGTGTTGTATCAACAAATATACGGTTATGTGTAACTTGAGCTCACAATAAAATGCTTTGTAATAACAGCTTTTACGATAAGCTATGTTCATTGATAATTCATACGATTATCCCTATGATGTAATGATCCCTACGATGTGAGTATATAGCCCAGTGGTTAGCGACCCTGTCTACTGAGCTAGAGGTCCCGCGTTCGAATCCGGGTAGGTGCAATCATTTATATGATGACTATAGATGTTTGTTTCCGAGTCATGGATGTTTATTTGTATTTATGTATATTTAAATAAGTATATTGTATTAAATATATCATTGTCTTGCACCCAGAGTACAGGCTATGCCTAGTTTGAGGCAAGACAATTTGAGTAAAGGTGTGTCAATATTATTATTACTTTTATTAATTCAAGTATTCATATACATTAAATGATACCTCTAAACTATTAAATTAAACATTTAAAAGTAGATTATTAAGTTGTATCTCATTTGGAAGAACAAGACAAATGTACGGGTCACCTCAGAGGAATCATAAAAGCATTGCTGGGCGGAGATATCCTGTTAAAAAATATTTTCACATTATTCTATGTCTGCGTCTGAATTTTAATAGGCGCTCAAATTACCTGAATGTGTCGAACCCCAAAAACATAAATATGCTTTCACAAGTATTACCTTAAATTAGAGTCCATGTATGTATTGTTATTTCGTTCATGCACAAATCGTTTAGTAAATAGGTTCAAAGTGGTAAAAATAATGAATGAAAATATTTTATTTACAAAATCCTAACTACATCATATCATTAGACCCTGATTCATTTAAATAAATTAATTAATAGGGACTTGAGTCATCGAGCTCTACGAATGTGAAGACTTCCACTGCTGGACAAAGGCCTCCCCCAAAGATCTCCACGACGGTCGGTCCTGCGCTGCCCTCATCCAACGTATTCCCGTGATCTTGACACGACTTGAACACTGCGTCTTCTGATACGTGATTGCCGTTCGAGGATTTTTCTGCCCCACCCGCCATCTGTCATATCAAACTAAATTCGTGTTTTCCGGAGTTGAGGCATATCTAAATCGATTTTGCCACCTAGCAGACCCATAAACTATAAACTTTGTATATTAAATTTCATACAAATCGTTAATACTTAAAATTATAATACCTGTTGATACAATAATTACTCTAACATAATATAGATTCATACATTTATAGCGTTACTAAGATTATCCAAAAACATTTACGGCCTTACAAATAAACTTGGTATAAAGTTATGACAAATAAAATGCAAAATGCGACCAAGATCGCTGGAATATGTTGGATTTATATTAGAGCATTGCAGGACCAATCGTCGTGGACATCGTTGGGGGAGACATTTGTCCAGCAGTGGACGTTTTCCGGCTGAAATGATGATACGATATACACATATTAAGATATTATGTAACTCATAGTGGCTGTTGACAATAATAAATAATTAGAAAGTCAACGTAAAACGTTACAAAAGAGCATGGGACTGCGGAGATAACATACCATCAGTTGACGCCAATGGAACGCTCATTGAAAGAAGCCTTCTATGAAAAATACACTTAAACTGCTGTATATATGTCCATGTCTCAGTTATCACTTAAAGCTCAACTAGATATTATCCATAATCCCGAAAGCTTTTATAAGTTTCAAAAGTAAGAAATCCACTTATCCGACTTGTGGAGCCACTTTTCGCGGATTACGTGCCACAGAGCATTTATCAAATCGCACTTCTCAAAATTTATAGCTGGAAAATGTGTCTGAAAGTTATACTCTTCGAAGCATTATTAAATTTACTTCTATATCCTGAAAGTTTGAGGTTGTCCAAAATATTAAAATTAACTGATAATGTAACCGTAGTAAATAGTTATTTATAAATTATTAATAAGTACAAATGTAATCTATATATATATAGGAGATTTTCACGTATATAGTCACTCATCACGATATATCTGGAACCATAAGGCGTAGAGACTTGAAATTTGGTAGGAATACTCCCTTCGTCGAGTAGAGGTCAGCTAAGAACGGATTTTACGATAATCCACTCACAGGATTTTTTTTTATTATGAACAGAACAACGTCTGTCGGGTCAGCTAAGTAGCTAATAAAAATAGCATTATTAAATCATACATTTTAAACTTGTTAGTGCATACCCGATTTTTCAATTGTGCTTATTTTTTAACATGTATAAGCTTCTAAATGTAATGAGTAACCTAAAGCCTTAATTCTGCAAAGATTAGTTAGTCTACATAGACAACGAAGAAGTCTGTTTCAGCCAATTCAACACGTGTTTCGCCTCTATACGAGGCATGTATGTGTGCATTGTGGAATGAGAGTTCTGGAACACTTTCGCGTCGGGCAGAGTTCAGCCGGAACATAGGACGAATATAACCCCTAAGTATAAGCCATGCGGTTAGGCTTTAGGTTTTTTTTTAATGAAAATAAGGAAGCAGGACGTTCAGTTGATGGTAATTTATACGCCCTACCCATTAGAATGCAGTGCCACTCAGGATTCTTAAAAAACCAAAAATTCTGAGCGGCACTACAATTGCGCTCGTCACCTTGAGACATACGATGTTAACTCTCATTTGCCCAGTAATTTCACTAGCTACGGTGCCCTTCAGACTAAAACACAGTAATATTTACACATTACTGCTTCACAGCAGAAAAATGCGCCGTTGTGATACCCATAATCTAGCCGGCTTCCTGTGCAAAGAAGCCTGGTAGGTGGTAGGTGCATTGTACATTAAGAATAACCTTAACGGAATCAATACTTAAAATAACTCATATCTCTTTCCGCAAAATAACACCTTCTTCAATAAATTTTCATGTACTTATATAAGCTTTCCTGGTTTTCAATATTTTGTAAGAAATCTATTATGTAGCTGTGCGGAACCGAAAATCAATGTTGGTATGCTGGAACGTACGTTTGTTTTGAATATGATATACAGTGTTTATATCTTTATTACATTTTTATCCTGAAAATTGAAGATT
Organism: Leptidea sinapis; assembly: GCF_905404315.1. Taxonomy (NCBI): domain Eukaryota; kingdom Metazoa; phylum Arthropoda; class Insecta; order Lepidoptera; family Pieridae; genus Leptidea; species Leptidea sinapis. The sequence goes on along the minus strand of NC_066312.1, from coordinate 30,367,072 downwards.
GTTCAATATTTACTTATATAAATAAATAAATCTAAACGAATCAAACCTAACTTACAGGTGTCCCTTATTATGCTTTTTTATAGAAATCTCTCGTAAATTCAATTGTACTACATGGCCCGTTATCTCTTTACCTCAATGGAACGCGAAGCCCCCTCCCGTTCACCTTTCACCCCCTCGCGCTCGTCCTGATACGTCACTACGGTTTGCAGTTTCATTCATGTTTGGTACATGTCGTGATATTTTCGTGCTATTGTTTTTGAAATTTTCAATGTTGCGTTTTGACTTTTGTTGTTCTTTAGTATCTGTTGTTCAGTGTTGTTTTAATAGTTCTAACAGAAAAAATGCTCTTTTTTTACTTAACCCAGATTATTTTATTGATCTTTCATCAGTTTAATAGTAATAATAATAATAACTAGTATCACAACACAACACCTTTATATCAATCTATAATAAAAGAACAACAACAACGAACATAATATCGCGCACTCGGTTGTTTATCGTCATCGTCATAACTCAAACATACGTACACACATACATTTACACTACTAACATATATACACACTTACATATATACACACTTACATAAATTACACAATACATCACCGCACTCGCCGGCGAGTGTGTTCTTCTCATTATTTCACATTTCATCATAATTTCATGATTCACTACATCCTCATCCTCTCTCCTTCCAACAACCACACAGCAGGTCCGAGGTTAGAGTCTCCCTAGGAGACGCCTCGCGACTGTTGTTGCGTAGTCTTTGCGGCCTCCACGGCCCACGTCCTATGTCGCTGTTAAATCGTTCAGGGCTGACAGCATAGAGGAGGTTTTTAGTCGGTAGGGGGTGTCACCCGAGTCTGAGATATGGGCTACGCTTCGGGGTCTTCAATACATTAATATATTTTCCTCATCTCAAAAAAAAATCGTCATAACTATCAATGATGTTATGATGTCGTGTCAAAGACAAAAATTATCTATTTTAAATACCAGATTCGATAAAACCAATTGTTTGATATAAGGATCAATTTCTTACCACCAAATGTGCGTAAGAATGAAATAAATAATTTTTATTGTATTAATGGTTCACTATTTTTGCAAAAATGGCTTTCACATATAAGATAGATAATATATGCGGTAGCGGGCTTTTTTGGAGGACTTTTTTAGATAAACATTTTCATTATACCTTATATTATGTATATTTGTAACTCCTGCGGTTTTTAAAAGCTCGCAGATGGCAGATTGTTTTCCTACTTACTTAACACATATCATAATATTTTGGATAATTCATACTACTTATATCTTTATAAATTCTAGCCTATATTACTGTAAAGTTTCATTAAAATCCATTCAGTAGTTTTTGCGTAAAGAGTACCTAGCAAACATACGTCCATACTTTTTAAAAACTTTCGCGTTTATAATATAATAAGATTTTTACGCAGAGCTTTTACGCATTGCTACACGTCACAGGCAGATATACCACACAAACAGTAGTTAGTAAGTTTCTTTCTTAGATAATTTATACATCTAGATATATCCTCTTGCTGCCAGACAACCGATGAAAACAGGCCTGGTTTAATACTTTAGTGTGCATTACCAAGCTACGTTTAAGCTTACACTCGCGATTTTTAAGTGACTTTGTGCTAGTGTGCGTGCATTTCTCAAAATAGTGGTTATCCGTCAGCCTCAATTTTTTTTGTCGTTTACAGAGCTGTCACAGTCTATTTAGAAGGACAATTGATCTAAGGTTTCATTATCATTAATTGCTCTGTGCAGTCAATCTAGTTGCATCAATACTCTTCAAACATGACCACTTCAATTCCAACAATAATTTAAAACGTTCAATGATAAATAAATAGGACGGCAATATAAATATTGATATTTAAGCCGATAGAAAGCTGTCTGCATTTCCTGCAGGTAATTGGCGGTATTACGCCCGCAGCTCTGGATTTGTGAAAATTGAAAATGTCTATTTGCAGCACCGATAAAATATTATTTCTGCTATAATTTCCTTTGTTTGTATATTTTGTGACAATTCGACAGTGATTGTTTATCAAAACAAATTAATTAATATACCAAGATTTAAGAACCATACGTCACTTGAACGGTTGGTTCAGTTAAAAGAGCGCTCATATGGAACCGAAGAGGTTGTTCGAGACGTCATACATCTTTCATAAATTTTGGTTACAGATTTAATTAAAAAAAAACCTCAAGGGAACAATACAAATATAAAACTATGATTTAATTAATTCTATTAAAATGACAAATAAGTTATAATCTAGAATCTAGCAATGTGCTGTGGACCCACAAATTATTTATAATTATAACAAAATATTTTATTACAAACAAATTATGTATAAAACCTTGTTCAGATAAGCGCAGCTTAAACACGATGTGATAAAATCACATAGCGACATCGCGACAATCAATGGAATAATGAGAAATCATGCTTACGCTAACATCGTGCTAGCAGTATACTATCATCATCGTCGCGTAACCGTTCCGTCATCTTCTCGTTAACGTTCCACCATCGTCCCGTTGCTGTTCCGTCTTCGTCGCGTTGCCGCCTATCATCGCCCCGTTGCCGTCCCGTCATCGTCTAGTTGCCGTCCCGTCATCGTCTCGTTGCCATCCCACCATCGTCCAGATGCCGTCCCGTCATCGTCCCGTTATCATCTCATCATCGTCGTGTTGCCGTCGCGTCATCGTGGCATTGCCGTCCCGTCGTCATCACGTTGCCGTTCAGTCATCGTCGCGTTGCCGTAGCAGTTGACCTGTAGGTATGTGATGAACCTTCAGTTGGAGACTAGCAATAGGGAATAAGTCCGGTCATCGACCCGTTGCCGTCCTGTCTTCATCCCGTCATTGTCCCGTTGCCGTCCCATCATCGTCGCATTGCCGTCCCATCATCGTCGCATTGCCGTCCCATCATCGTCGCATTGCCATCCCGTCGTCGTCGCGTTGCCGTCCCATCATCGTCCCGTTGCCGTTCAGTCATAGTCGCGTTGCTGTAGCAGTTGACCTATGACGATATGATGAACCTTCAGTTTGGATGATTTTCCTACACAAATATCTATTTAATTCTGTTTTTACTGCAAAATATGACTATATAGTCAATAGTTTGATCTCATTTCCAGAGTCGAATACCTAAATTGTTTTGCGTACAAAATTTAATTATTTTCGTTCGAAATAATAAGCCGATTAGCATTTAACTAATAGATGAGGTATTAAGCATTATATTTATGTAAATAAAGTTGTGGAAAACACATTTTGATATTACGTTCTGTTTAATTATTTACCTGCTGATTTTGTTTAACAAAATATTTGGTTTTAAATTATTAATGAACAATTTCATTGATAATAAATCTATCACTTCGAAAAATTTGTTATTTTTTTTTTTCAAAATTCATTTAGGTACAATTATCAATCTCTTTAAAAAAGATTCAGTTTCATTATCAATAGTAAAACGCAAATCATGGTTTATGAGGTTTCCTGGTAGGTATAAATTTCAACCCAGCTAAGTAACGATACTGTTATAGTTGTATTTTGCTCTCTATTTCTAAACACACTTTACGTATTATAGAATGTAACCAGAAATTCGAATATGATTTTCACCCACTTTAAAATTATGGATTCAATTGAAACTTCGCACATTCATCAAGGACTGATGACAAAACAGGTGCTTATGTAATGGATACTGTGAACCTGATTTTCGTACGCACAGAAAACATTAGAATAGTTTTGATACTTTGATTGGCCAATTTAATGATTTTGTAATTTTTAAATATTTATTTGATGTCTGATACCTGGTAATGTCTTTGTGCCAGACTATGGTGGGTGCTAATTTGTTACTACGACATAATCATCGTTTTAAGAAGAATAAAATATAGTAGTTAAAAAACTAAAAAACACGCTTTTCACAGAAAACCGAACTAAAAACAGGAAAATTTATTTTGAAATTTAAAATTACCGTCTTTTCCTGCCTATTACTAACTAACAAACAAAAATCTTATTTTGCAAATTAAAAAATGGAATATTTACATGAAATTAATGAAACGAAATTAATTCATCGGTCCTCGATCGGTCGTCAAAATCGCGCTCAAATAAATCAATTGCAAACAAACATACATACATGTGAGGCTAATAAAAAGCGTATATAAAAGCAAAAACAAATAATAGTATATCGCGTGCGCGGTGCTATCGTGTATTATCGTTAGCTGATTATACGATATACATCGGACTGAATACATTGGAAATAATAACAGAAATAATACTTTATCGATACACAATATTTTCAATTTTCACAAAGCCAGCGCTGTAGGCGTAATACCGCCAATTACCTACAGGAGACACAGACCGCTTGCCACCGCATCGGCTTAAATATCAATATTTAACTTGTCTCTCAATTTATTTACGATTGAACATTTTAAATTATTGCTGCCATATTTACAATCTATTTTTAAATTTTGTAGTGCAGGGCCCTTTATCGATAGAAGTATTTAACAAAAAGTGAGTTTATTTCAATTGTTAACTTCGTTTTGAACTGTTTCCAACCTTATGAATATAGTTGTTAATATTATTATTTTGCATTATATTATTTATTTTACTATTATTGTTCTTAATATACCAGCTATATTTGAGCCAGATAGTAACCCACCGCGATGACAAGCGTCCTGATGGAATGACCCTGGTGGCTTGGGCACGGGAGAGGGTGCTTGGTGTGATACGCGACTTGCGTCGACACCCGGACTCCTTTTCATGTCCAAGTTACTTCAGTTGGTGCTGAGGCTGCTACTTCGAGTGTCCAAGGCATTTAACGTCGCAAATATGTCGGTGTCAGTGAGTGTGCCTTTTGGTGTCGAGACAATTGGCCCGTAGCGCCCAGAGGTGCGGAGAATGTGCAAATATTACTTGTATACGGGCTTCAATAGGGCTACTGGAAACCGAAACTCTGGGTCAGTAAATCGATCAGCCTAGCGTACACTTTCTCTCAATGATAGTTTTAATTAAATGTACTCATAGTATTGTAAATACAATTATAAGCATTGTTTTTTTTTGAACAGAGAGACATTATTGAGTTCCTTGCTTACTATTCTCAACATAACCAGTCAGTAGTGTAAAAAATACTATTCTATTGTCAAGTCTGAATAAGTATAAACTAAGCATTTTTGGAACGTCATTATAAATATTTAATTAAAATTATTTATCATATGTTCGGAAAAAGTAGAGCTGGTGAGAAGAAGCTGCAAGACACTCAACCGCCACCCGTTCAAGTCATTGAATATTTTTCAATAACACTAATATTTTTAACTTATAAACTAATTTGCTATATTAGTGCTGCATCCATTATATCAATGATGTTCAAAGTTATAAAGCGTTGTAAATAGCAAATATATTTATTTTATTTTATGGAATAGGAGAACAAACGAGCGTACGGGTCACCTGGTGTTAAGTGATCACCGCCGCCCACAATCTCTTGCAACACCAGAGGAATCACAGTAGCGTTGCCGGCCTTCAAGGAACGAGTAGGCGGTTTTTTTTGAAGGTACTCATGTCGTATCGTCCCGGAAACATCGCACAAGGAAGCTCATTCCACAGCTTTGTAGTACGTGGAAGAAAGCTCCTTGAAAACCGCACTGTGGAGGACCGCCACACACCCAGATGGTGGGGATGATATCCTAACTTGTGGCGTGACGTGCGAAGGTGGAATCAGGAATCAGGCTAAACAATAAGTATTAAATGCGTATATATGGCCAGGGTGCATAATATAGCCTCATCATCAGCCGGAAGACGTCCGCTGATGGACAAAGGCCTACCCCAAAGATCTCCACGACGATGGGTCGTAGGAAATTACCCGCGGAATTAGTGACAATCGGGGGTGGAAATGTCCTTCTTATCTCCCGTGGTGCGTATACGATTTTTTTCTATGAAAAGCTCTCTTTTAGTCCCCGGTATGAGGGACAAAAAGTCGTCTAACCAGGAGAGATTCGGCGACTTTTGTCCCTCATACCAGGGACACAAAGACAGCTTTTCATCGAGGTCTGAAAAAAATATTTATTTACTGTTTGCATTCACAACTCATCTACGTTACAACATAAGTATCACTAGTTTTACCACTGGACCTATTTTCTAAAATGCAAAGCTCAATATTAGGTTCCGGGTAGGATATTAAAAACCGGGAAAGCTTATAACATATTCATTGCTTGAACTGCACAATTTTGGTTACAGTAACTAAGAAACTAAATTAAAATTTCATATGGATTTATGAGGACTATACATTCAAATACTGCTTATAAAGAAGAATTAATAAGAGTTGGCTTTCAATGAATAATAAATACAGTGGACTTCATTTCTTACGACCTTGTAATGACCATTAAGCTATCATCATCATCATCATCCGGAAGACGTCGTCCACTGCTGGACAAAGGCCTCCCCCAAAGGTCTCCACGACGATCAGTCCTGCGCTGCGATCTTGACCAGATCGTCGGTATATCTTGTCTCATCGGCCTACCAACACTTCGTCTTCCGGTACTTGGTCGCCATTGGAGGATTTTACTGCCCCACCAGCCATCTGTTGGTTTAACTAAGTGCCTGCCCATTGCCATTTTAGTTTCCGGATCATTTGGGCTATGTCAGTGACTTTATCACATTTCTCATACGATCTCGCAGGGAAACTCCGAGCATAGCACTCTCCATTGCCCTCTGAGTGACCATCTGTCCGTAAAGCTATGTGCCCTTCCCACTGCCACTTCAGTTTCGCAATCATTTGAGCTATGTCGGTGACATTGATTCTGATACAAATTTCCTCATTTCTGATTCGATATATTATTATATATATATATTCCTAGCTATGTTAAATCTAAGTCCCTTGGATTTAAAGCATACTTTAGTACAAAATTCATAAGGCTATAGCAATTTTGAATGTAACGCCGAGTTAGGGTATAAGAACAATTTTTAATGAATCATTATTCGACCGACAAATCAATATTTCGACCGGAGTCGGCCGTCAAAAACACAAAGAGTTTTCTTAACTTTTGTTTACAATCACAATGATGGTCGGCAAATGTTTAATCAAAAGATCTTTAAGGAGAACGACCAATAGAAGCTTGATAATATGGAGCTTGAGCGCCATACAAATATATTTGTGTCTCGATGAATCTTAGCTTAAAATAAAGCTTGTTAATTCAATTTTCATTTGCAAAAGTATTTTTCTTGTTGGAAACCCAGATTCAGAGAAAAATAATTATAAAGAATGCTAGGTTATTTTGGCCAGAAGTTAGCGCTCGTTTGCATCAACATATCTGCCTATTGCCTATGGCAAGTACATACCTACATAGTTATTTTGAACCATCATGTCCAATCGTGATTTAAAGAATGGTGTTTTTTTTTCGTTGGAGAGGAGGAAAATACTTTTACGTTTGAACACATAGTCGGTATACTAAAAACCTCCTCTATATTGTCAGCCTTGAAGGCTTTTATAGCGACATAGTACGGGGGCCGTGGTGGCCGCAAAGACTACGCAATAACAGTCGCGGCCACGTCTCTTAAGGAGACTCGATCCTCGGACCGGCTGTGTGGTTGTGGAAAGGAGAAAAGGTGATGATGAAGATGAAATGAAATGATGATGAAATGGAAGAAGAACCGGCGAGTGCGGTGATAATTTGTGTAATATCTGTCAGTGTGTATGTGTGTGTGTATGAATGTATGTAGGTCTGCGACCTGTTAAAAGTTTCATAAAAATATTCGATATTAACTTGTTAGCCTAAGATGCCACTGCTCCATTCTGAGGTTTGTGTTTTTAAACTTAGTTTATTTACACTAACTAACACCATTTCGCCATTTTTTTACTGGCAACCATGATTAATCGTAATTACAAATCTTCAATTTTGTATTAAAATAAAAAAAAAACAAGTGACAGTAAATAATCAACAATAATAGGTATACCTGGCATCTGGCAATGGTTGCCAGATGCACAGAGGTGCGGCTGTAAAATTAATTAAAAAAAAAAACATATAGTTTCAATTTATATCTGAAAATTTATTATACTTACTAATTTCTGGCAACCCATAGCTAATTAATACATTGCATAATCCCTAAATGTTCATTTAATATTAGTTTTATCAAAAAAACATAGACCTGCAGTATCGAGCAGTGGGAGCTCGTAAAATCACTTTTAAACTTTAACTATGTCAAGTAATACGATTGTGCAACACATTCCTCAGTCTATGTTAACGTCAACATCACTTTTAACGTTATATATCACTTAAACCTTAACTATAACAACTAATATTATATAACCGAGCTTTAATATATATCGCTAAACAATATTTGCAGGCAGCAGTTATTAAGTAAATAAAATTGAATAAATATAAGGATAACTCTAGTCTCTCAGTCTAGTTAAAAAAGTGGGTGTGTCAGCTCCGACGCACGACTGGAGTTTATTCCTCAAGAACAATTTACTTTGAACAGGTACTAAACAAAATCAAGTCCAATGGAGTCGGTTACAAACAGACATACAGCAGAAGCGCATTAATTAAATAAGATCGACATCATATTATGTAAGGGTAAATAAACGCATTAATGAAAATTCTTAAAGTATATATATATATGTGTTTATATATATATATGTTTTATTTACGATTTTTACGACTATTCGGCGAAATATTTTATATTTCAATAGATCTTACATGATTACATCATTATATTTATATTATCGAATCATTTTAATTATCATTACTGAAACTACAAAAATAAATAATAGAAAATAAATCATAATAACTTTTAAAAAATTATAGATATTAAAAAAATTAAATAATAGATGAGGTTAAAAATTGTCTATTTGGCGTGAAATGCGCTATATATATATATATATACTCTCCATATTAAATTAAACATTTAATTATGTGCATAGCTCATATAAATTTGTATGAACTGTATGTATAATCAATATTTTATAAATACATTGCACACATGTTTATATATACTATACATATCATATTAATGTATGAATGGTAACTTTCTTAGTACCCGCGTGCTTATCAGATTTCCCGGCACTATTATTTACACCACTTTCTTCCATAATTTATAGAATTTTCACTTAACTTTATGAAAGAATAATAATAAATCAATTTCAATATTATAATAAAGCTCCAAAATCCATAAAAGTGAAAGCTGCGCGAAATGATGCGCACCAAAAACGTTACTATGCCATTTGATAAGTAGGTTTTACTCTCCATATTTTTCTCATACCGGGCGCCTTATATGAAAATCGATTCTTAAGGAATAAACTCCAAAAACATTGAGTTTAAAAGGTTGAGCAAAAATACAAATGTAAGATTATGAATGATTTACATAAATATGTATTAACCAAATAATCTATCGGTTTTCTTTTATCTGGTTTACTCAGCACTCGATTGAAAACAGACCTCACGGGACGTGCTGGCGGTACAGTTAATACAAATATTCACTAACCCCCTCATTCATAATAGTCTGCTAACTTAAAGCATTGCTAATTCTCACTCTGTCTTCTTCTATTGACCTAAGTCAGAATGAGAAAAAACACTCCTTAGCGGCTGTAAATCTGTAGAAATTGCGATTTAGTACATGGATCAGTAAAATATCAAAGCTGTGTGATGTTTTTAGTTTTACGCGGTCTGTCTAAACAAGAATCTGGTGATCTCATGAATGGAGTTTTTGGATTGGTTGTTGGTAGGTTGTGAATTGTTAATTAACTCAACTGTGTACCTTCTCATTTATTTATTAGAAATAAAACTGTTTACTTCAAAATTTACTCTGAATAATATTCTATAAACCTGTATAACCTGACGACCTGTATAGCCGAGTGGTTAGCGATCCTACCTACTAAGCTAGAGGTCCCGGGTTCCAATCCCGGCAGGTGCAAGCATTTATATGATGAATGTTTGTTTCCGAGTCATGGATGTTTAAATGTATTTATGTATGTTTAAGTAAGTATATTGTATTAAATATATCATTGTCTTGTAACCCATAACACAAGCTATATATGCTTAACTTGGGGCAAGATAATTTGTGTGAAAAGTGTGTCAATATTATTATTATTATTATTGTAAAAAAGTTAATTTGTAATATGCATAAGCATGCAGTGTTTATTTGTAAGTAATCACTAGTAAATTATGTTCCTTGTTCTTAGTTCCACTTTTATATTATATATATCAGATCATTGAACAATCAAGTCAATACTCGATAATCAAACATCAAATACGAGCGTCAAGAATCACAATTGAATTGTTCTTAACAATAAATACGTGACTCCACGACAATATTACATCTTTTCACTTTTGTATCACACTTCAACAAGCGTCCAATTTGAAGACAATGCCCGCAATGAGGCTTGCTTCGAGTACTCTCTGAAATCTACAGCAATCAGCTTCAACTATAGCTGACGTGAATGAACATTGTTCGACAAAAATGTTTAAAGGTTTTGTATTTTCTTTTTTTTTAATATCAATATGGGACGAGACGAACTGGACGTTCAGCTGATGGTATAGAAATTACAAGTAAAGCGAATATGAAAATCTTATTTTAATACCTTTATATTCAAGTAAACCACTTTATTTTTTCAGATATATTTATTACTTCATGAAGCTATATCGGTTCGTAAAGGAGCTTTGACATGGGGATAAGAACCGACAAGGAACTTCCAGCTCATCTTTTAAATATTACAAAATATACAGTATAATCTTTGTACAATATACAGTATCGAACAAGTTAAAATACTATACACACCGGCACAATTAGCGGAACACAAAAAAAGCAGGATTTTAAAATCTTTTACTTGAGGAACTGGCCAGTTATGAATTTTTTTTAATTTATTGTCAAATTTGAAAATAGAAAATTAGATGACATACACTTTTTTCATTCATTTGTTTTATTTTCCCGAACAATACGTTTTGTCAACTTGTTCGAGTAATAACTACGTAATTGTAATTTTTTTGAAAAATTGCACTTAATGGTTTTTTATAAATTTGTTATTCTATAGGCAATTTTGTTTATTAAAAGCTCTTTATTAGGCCTGACTTAACATCACTGGAAATCATTCATCACTGGAAATCATTAGGGCTGATGAAATGAGAAGAAATGGCCATACCTACAGATCGATTGCCTCAAGGCTTCGTCGACCAGTATCAACGATTCATCGCAGCATCCACCAGTACAGATCGTCTAATTCTCTTGTGAGGAGGAGGGGTCAAGGTAGAAAAAGATGTACATCGAGGCGAGATGACTTGGAGTTCGTAGGAATACGCGATTAACGGCTGTACAAGCTCGAAATGAACTGGAAGACGTTCGAGGAGTACGAGTAAGTGAGCGTACAGTTCACAGGAGATTTGAAGAAGTTGGTTTCGGGTCGTATATACCTGCCAAAGGCCCAAAACTTGAGAGACGTCACCGCGTAAACCGATTTAGCTATGCGCGAGAACATCGTCATTGGGATTTGAACGAATGGCAGCAGGTTCTCTTTACTGATGAGTGCAGAGTTCTTTTAAAACAGATCGATGGGAGACAGCGAATATGGAGACGCAAAGGAGAACGCCACATACAGTCTAATTTTGAACACACAGTGGCTTATGGTGGCGGCTCGATTATGGTTTGGGGAGGGATATGTTTGGGAGCTCGCACGGAGTTAGTGATAGTCACAGGAGGGACCATGACAGCAGATCGATACATCAGAGACATTTTAGAAGAACATGTTGTACCATTTGCCCCATTTATTGGTGACGACTTTATTCTAATGCAAGATAATGCTCGTGCTCATAGTGCACAATCGGTGCAGGCATATCTGAGCCACGTAGGTATACCGGTGATGCATTGGCCAGCAAATTCCCCCGATATGAATCGGATAGAGCATGTCTGGGACTTGCTAAAAAGAAGGGTTAAATCGAGAATGCCACCCCCCAAGAATCTGAATGAACTTGGAAACGCATTACTTGAGGAGTGGGAGCGGTTGCCTCAAGAAATCATCGATAACATAATCTGTAGCATGCCCAGACGAATGGAAACCGTAATCAGAGCAAGAGGGGGACACACTCGTTATTAATTTTGCTTTAATTTGATTGTTAAATCATTTAATGCTTACTTTTTTTTTTGTTGGAAAATAAATCCCCAAACGTATTCTGGAGGAATTTCCTCATACAGCACAATTTAGCAGAGCATGTTTTTTATACTGGTGGCGATGAATCTGACGCTGATAGAATACTTATTTCATCCTGTGCTTAGCCGGGGCGTAAAAACAAAAGAGGAGTCCCTGGCCCTAGAGTGCCGTAAGAGGCGACTAAGGGAGAAGAAGAAGAACTCTTAGAAGTGGGGGAGCCACGCTGCTGTCTTATGACGTCAGCACAATCGGGCCAGACTCGTCCGAGTTAATTACCACACTCGCACGGAACACTGGCTTGATGCCGCTATAGGACTGGAATACCCCTCCTCCATCAGAAAAAGTTCAAAAAAAATTTATTAGACTTGTTTAAACTTACTTATTATAACATATTATTTGTGTCAATTACAATTTATTGAAAGAGCTTGAGAGGTGAAACTTAAAAGTTTCTACATAGCTTAACGTCATTGTGAAAGTGTCCTAAGCAACTCTTGGAAGATAATTAATAATTATCTAAGCGACGCCGCCTATCCAATTCAGGCTCGTGAAACTTTTTAAATTAAAAGTCTTGCAGCGCTTTTTATATTCAAAATAACTAACAAAAGTGGACTATATCTACTAAACATAATCGTTATCTTATACTATAAAATTATTTTCAATACATATATATCATAAAAAGCTGGTTTTTTTATGGAAAAGGAGCACAAATGAGCGTGCGGGTCACCTGGTGTTAAGTGATCACCGCCGCATACATTATCTTGCAACACCAGAGGTATCACAGGAGCGTTGCAGTCATTTAAGGAAGGTGTACGCGCTTTTTTTGATGCCATTTACTAAACGTGGTTTTTTAAGGGCGTTAAACCGATATAACCACCTCTGGGAATATACAATATACATGATACGTTTTAGTTTTTACTCCCGTCGTCTTCCGCAAATATCTCTTTCCCTTCAATGGGAAGGGGGAAGCTTCAAATATTTCAAACAAACAGTAAATCTTTATGCAATCAAATAATCGAACTTTATGTTTCACTGAAAACAGCGCAAGACGAGACCACTTAATTTAAATACACCACCAGTTTTAAATAATAAATAGTTCGGTGAATAGTCCGTAGATAATAGAGGTCAATACTTTATATTCATTATTTTGTCTATCGTCCTTAGATAATAGAGACCGGTACTTTGTGTTCAGTACTTCGGTCTAGAATCCAAAGTCTTTACTTCAGTCTGTCATCAGAAGATACTATAGGTCGGTAGATTGTGATCAGTACTTCAGTCAATGACCAAACCAATGCACGCCATTGGTTTACCAGCGCGGTAGGCACTGTAAGCCTAACTAGTCGTAGTTACGATTAATATTTAAAAATTTAGTTCCTGTTATAAGGATAAATATAAGTTCACTTACCAACATTTTTCTGCCGTTCTGTCAGATTGATCGTGTTTTTAGCAAGATTTGTCAAATTATTCAAGTCACCGTAACCAATATCATCACACAGTGTTCGTTGTAGAAAATAAATAGCAGGTCAAGTAGAACGATAAATTGGAATGGCGGCATCCAGCTAGCCAAGTGTATTTTTCGTAATACTTGGTATTGAAATATCTCATAGTTTAACCTTTTTGTAGAGTTAAAATAATATTTGGTCCATTAAGATAAACAATTTTTATTTTATCTACGAACGAAAATTATGCAAAAGGTACCTAATTTCTGTAACCAAATAGTATTTTCGCCACAATCGCGACACTGGAATTTATTTTAATGCCTTTCTTGTTACCAATTTTAAACACAAAACACACAGCAACTTCTCTTTTTCCCAATAGAAACATTAAATATAATTAACAATAAACAAATCAACACAAAACAATAAACTAATGTAATTAGCTTGACAATTCACGACCCTGACATAAAGTACACGAATATACAACAACTAAAAAAATGGCGCTGTTATTGTTGATTACTAAACAATATATTTTTATTTCCGGAAATGTCATATTTTATATCTCACAATCATGAATCACGTCACGTGCGATGTCTAAACTCTTATGGGAGCGCAATAAGGTTGAAACTCGGACACTAAGCGAACGAGGTACGTCATAATAATTACTCATAAATCATAATGTCGGTATAATGTCTTTCGTTGGTTTAATCCGTGACAGCTATAGTTGTTAGTTTTAACTGTCATAAGCTTGCTACCCGAGAAGTGCCAAAGAAGTCAAATTGCGTTGATCATATTTAAGAACGATTTACATAGTCATTGTGTATTTTTTGCTGTGGTCGTATAACATTGGCAAATAAATTTTGTTATAGAAATTGAACGTATTACTAGGCTTGTGTAAGCATTATCGGAACTGCCTACATCTTATCGGAACGTATTTAGTATATCGTGTAGCGAAAAACTTACTGGTTACGTGTTCAATAGAAGTTTGATTATAGAATAAAAGAACTAAATTTATATGAATTAACTTGGAATCTAGTGTAGGTATATTATTTAGAATCTAAATATGGTAGGTAGGCTATGCCTATTGACATTTATGGAATGCATGCCGCTGAGTCTATCGTCCAAATACTTCGAATGCTATTTTGAACAAAAAAATTCATAAGATAAAAGTATAGTTTCAAAATACAACTGCCTTTATTCTATATGCATATATTGTATGGTAATGTAAAGGTGCTCCTGTTTCCGCAATTAAACCACTAGTCTATCTCGCTTCTTGAGCCAAGCTACATCTGGCTCCGGTATCCCGAGGACTATGCGCACCCTGCCACTTTCATCCGATTCTGGGAAGTGGTACAAACTTCAGGTTGTACCACCGATTCTGCCCGGTGAATTTGGTTTGCAGCATGTTGATATTTTCGTCCTTGGAAAACCTTGGGATGATCATGGTTGCCTTGACCTTTCTTGGAATATCAGCTTGGCGTCTGACCACTCGTCTGGTGTGAGGTAGTGGCGAAGTGATCTCGGAGACAGTCCGTTTAAGCCATTCCACGGTGTAGGTGTACTCGCACCAAAGCTTGTGGGTACCCTCGCCATGGTTGGCTCTGCGTCTAAAGCTGGGCAGCCTGAAAGGGCGTCTATCGCACCCTCTATTGCCGACTGTATCGCCTCGGCTTGCTCAGCTTTTATGTTCTTAAAGGGCTCTTTCATTATCGCGACTAGCAAATCGTTGGATTTGCAGATGTCTGCGTAATTAATGGAGCCCTTTTTGGGAGTAGACCGTGGGTTCGTTCGCGTACACTTGACGTCCTCGCGGGGTGACAAAGCGTCATCAGGACGAGCTATTTTGTTGCCCTTGGGTGGGTGTGAGCCTTGCCCAGAAACAGCACGGCCTTCCGCTCTCTCCTGAACACTTTTGCCGGCATGTTTCCCACGTGACCTTTTTTGGGCTTAGTACTGCCTTCTACTGGTGCGATTGGGGGCTGTCCTTAAGCTTTTATCGACAGTAGCGCTGCCTCCCTGTACCTCTTCAGTTTTAGGGGGGTTACTTTTGGCGACTTTTATCCTCGTTTTCTAGCCTCGGCTCGCACGCGATTTCGTGTGGTTCTGCTAGGTGCAGGTAGTAGGCTTGGCATCTCCCTTCCGGATAGGTAGCGTCCAGGCATCGTCATGGAAGCCATTCCATCAGGATGGAAAGATCCAGCGAGGATGACTCTTTCGGCGCTGTAGGCGCAGCCGTAGTCTGATTGGAGCGCTAAGCTCCCGAGGGAGCACCTGAATTTTTGTGGTCAATTTTTCTCTTATTGTCCATTGATTATTATTCATTTTCTTCAGTGCCCCACCCGCCTCAGAGCCTCAGTAGGCGACGCCATGCACCCTGATGTACATGCTCGCCAGGACTACTGCGAGGACCCCTCACCGTGAATACCTCATGACTGACGGCCGAGAAATGTAGAAGCCGCATACGGGAGGAAGAGAGCCTCCCGCGCTCACCTCAACATCCACGACCGGGCCATAGGCACCCACATGGATTTGGGTCACTCGCCAGCAGCCCCTGACGGGAAGCCACAGCCGATTAATCGAGAATAGCTAGTCCCCAACCGCCCGTTTGAGAGGAAGATCAGGGCCGAAGAGGTATGTTGCGTCAAGCAACTGATCGACCGCTATCCGGTCAACTACCATGATTCCTCACTCCCTCTTTACGGGTATCCACGCACGGCACAAACACATGGGTGATCGTATGTTTCTTACTCATTGATGTTAGTGAGCCCTCGAGCTCTCAACCACATGAGGTGAGGTGAAGGAGGAAGGGAGGGATTATGTGGGTAGGTTGGGCGAGAGCGGCCAGAGGTTTCTTTTCTGCCAATTGCCTTAATACTAATTATTTAATGACTCTACGAAGGCACTTGGCTTAAAAACGGGCGGCAACCTTGAGAAGGATAGTTGATTAGCCTTGTTTAGGGGGTAGATGTTTAGATGCTGGGATGTAGGGGTTGCGTCAATAAAAACCCGTAAGGGAAAATTTATGGACGATACCCCGCCCCATCTATATGCATATACTGATATAATAATGTTTACGTCGTGCAAATCTTTGGGGGCAGCATCCAGCAGTGGACGTCTTCCAGCTGATGGCCACTGCCCCAGAACAACATTGTACTTATATAGTAGCTATGCACTGTATCTAAAATTATACAATCATCTATGAACTAAAAAACTTATCCCAGAAACGATTTTCTAGATTTCGGTTAAAATCGTTGCTAAAATAAAAATTGCGGATTTTTTAAATTTTAGGTAAACTTTTTTGCATGGCGATTCTAACTAACCGAATACCACTATAAATTTAAGAACTAGAAATACTATATTCGACGCTAAATTCAGTTTCTAAATAGACTGTGACAGCTTCGAAAGCGTCGAAATAAATTTAGGTTGTCAGTTAACCTCTATTTTAAGCAATGCACGTACACTAACACGAAGTGACATATAAATCGCGAGTGTAAGACGTAGCTTGTCACGCAAGTCTAGCAGCAGGAAGCTCTATCTAGATGTAGGTATAAATAAATTATATAAGCGAATTTCATTCCCACAATAGACATGCCTGTCGAACGAAATAACAATTAATCCCATCTATTCTTAAATATAAATTATTAAATGAAGTATCGTTATCTCTAATGAATATCTAATAATATATTACTTATTATGATGAATTTCATTATTAATGTACATCTATACGTACGTTTCAACAACACGTTGAAACGTGACAATATTTCAGACGAAGCTAACATAAGCTTCATAGCATTATGTTATCCCCTGAGTAAAGCGCCGTCTATCTTCACAATTACGTCTAAATAATTTATAAGGCTTACAGTAATTAATGCGGTCGTATTTATATTGTACTTAAATGTTTACAATTATATTCCTAGCATGAAACTCAACAAACTGTTCAGATAATAATATTATTTATTATTTGACTATTCATACACACAATAAGCACACACAATGAGCTTCCTTGTGCGGTGTTTCCGGGACGATACGACATGGGTACCTTCAAAAAAGCGCGTACACCTTCCTAAAAGGCCGGCAACGCTCCTGTGATTCCTCTGGTGTTGCAAGAGATTGTGGGCGGCGGTGATCACTTAACAACAAGTGACCCGTACGCTCGTTTGTCCTCCTATTCCATAAAAAAAATATAAATTACATTGTAAATACTTAAGTGAAATTGTATTTACTCCTCAACAGATGATCATGAAATATTTTACAAACAGATAGATTTCAACAATATGGATATCGTATCCGAGGTTCTCGATGGTCAGAGAACGAATTTGGGATCATTTTTTTAAATCCATTATCATCAATCCATGATGCAAATGAGAAGAAAATAAAAGCCTTATAGCTTATATTATAGATAAATTAGAAGAAAAACTAGATATTGGACTCGACAATTGACATTACTTAGTCTGGCCATAAATACTGTTACAATTAAAAATAAACAAAATATTACGTTTGAATTTGGAATCTGTCAGTTTATATGATTGTTCACAGAGTTTTATCATTTTGGCGCGAATACATTGTACAATATTTTGCAATATTAAAACGGAGTGGGGTGATAAAGAGAACCGAATCGCTGTGATTACATTACACGAAGTAGGTATGGAACCAAATACAATTTTAATAATTCTCCATATGCTTGGTATTAGTAAAATGTTTGGGTACCTGGTATTAATAGGTACAATGAAACCTCCTCTGTTTGTGTCAGAAAAAGATTTGGCCGTCGACGTAGTGTTCGTACGGAAAAGGTGGTCAAAGCAGTAAGGGAAAGAATTCGAAGAAATCCTGTCAAGTGTCCCGAAAGATAGCACCTATAGCCGTCTCACGTATTTTAAAAGATGACTTAGGACTTGCAGCCTATAAGAGACGTACTGGTCATTTTTAACTGATTAATTAAAGAATAGGGTGGTAAAGCCGTACGCAATGGGAGGTCACAGAATAATTTTATTTACGGATGAAATTTTTTTTACAATTGAGCAACATTTTAACAAAGAAAATGACCTTATTTATGCTCAAATCTCTAAGGAAGTTTCCCAATTAGTTGACAGAGTGCAACGTGGGCACTATCCGACTTCAGTGACGGTTTGGTGGGGTATTAGCTATGAAGGAATGGCTGAGCCAAACCTTTGTGAAAAAGGTATCAAAACATCGGCACAAGTGTATCAAGCCCCTTAACATCACCATGTTCAATAACCAAAAATGGTCCTTCCACCATGACTCGGCGCCGGGTCATAAAGCTCGGCCTACACAGTCTTGGTTGGAAACGAACGTTTCGGAATTCATCAGAGCTGAAGACTAGCCGTCGTCTAGTCCCGATCTTAATCTACCCGATCCTATCTTAATTTATGGTCAGTTTTAGAGAGTATGGCTTGCTCTAAGCGACATGTTAATTTGGAGAAACAATCCGTGCGAATGGCAGTGAAGAATTTTCCCATGGAAAGAGTGCGTGCTTCTATTGATAACTGGACTCAACGTATAAAGATGGATAAAGTGGATAGAAAATTTTTTCTTCATGTGTCATCCTTGCAACAGGTACCGGGACTTCATATACAGTTTAGAGGTTCATGCACAATGCAGGTTTCACTTCTAACATGTGTACTTTGTCCGCACGCATTTTTTATTCTTTTCGGATATTATGCTGATATCAGACAATATGTCATTTTATGAAACAAAGTTTCACTTTCATAGTGGTTTCATAAAAACACATAATTGCTTTTTTAATTAAACATGCATTGGTTTGCGGATATTAAGTAAATATAGTAAATGAATGAACAAAAACATAATAGTGTTCCAGACAGGATATTAAAAACGAGTAGAGCGAATCATTTATTCAATAGCATCGTACTGCACCCTACATGTTGATCGAACTTAAAAGCACTAAATTAAAACTTCAATCGGATTTATGAGATTTATATTTCTATGGTAAGAGGTTTTAACATTCTTGAAGAATTAATGTGTGTCATTCGATAAAATAGGCAGAAAATAAAATGAAAATTGCTTTTTTAAGCGCTTCTATACTCGTTGTATCAAATTTGTTAACTACATAATCTGACCGGAAATTTCACCAATGGGAAGCTCTTTTCTGCCGTGAAGCAGTAATGTCTAAACATTAGTGTTTCGGTCTGAAGTGTGTTTTTTTTATATATCTACCGGTTTGAATCGGTCCGAATTGTATTCAAATTCTAAATTAGGTCAAGCCCTTTTGAATGGCGCCAACCGCGATGAAATCGGTCGAGCCATTCAAAAGCTATAAGAGCTTTACATATACGTTTACATATTCAAATTCAAATATTCCAAATTCAAATTTACTCCGCCCGATCGATGCCAATAACAACGTCTGAAAGCATTTTTAATAATAGAAATTTTATCTAATACTATCTGTCCCAGCAAACGTTGTATTGCCGATATTAAAATTGCGATACAAAAGATAGGTGAAAATTTAAAGTTGTGTATTTTTTAATGCTGACTCATAATCAAACAAATTTAAAAAAAAATAAACCCTTAACATTTAGGGGGATGAAAAATAGATGTCCGATTCTAATTCTCGTGTCATGGTGTTAAACATTGAACTCCTCCGAAACGACTTGACCGATTCTCATGAAATTTTGAATGCATATTACCCAATATTAAATTAAAAATTATTAAGTTCTGAGAATCGGACGATATCTATTTTACATCATCCTAAATGTTAAGGGTGGTCCACGCCAAAAATTTTTTTTTAATTTTTTTGACATCTTTTTTTTAATTTGTTTGATTATGAGTCAGCATTAAAAAATACATACAACCTCATATAACAATGGAAATTGCCGGCAATACCTACCTCGCATCAGTAACAATATCTGAAAGCATTTTTAATAATAGAATTTTTTTCTAATAATATATAAAATTCGCGTGTCCCGGTGTTTGTTACCAAACTCCTCCGAAACGGCTGAACCGATTTGTATAAAATTTTGTGTCCATATCGGGTAGGACTGAGAATTGGCCAACATCTATTTTTCATCCCCCTAAATGTTAAGGGTGGTCCACACCATTTTTTTTTTTAAATTTGTTTGATTGTGAGTCAGCATTAAAAATGTCAATGACAATGTCAAATGACAACTTCAAATTTTCACCCATCTACGATCAACAGTTACTTTTGTATCGCGATTTTAATATCGGCAATACAACGTTTGCTGGGTCAGCTAGTCTAATATAAAAAAAATTGTTTTTCACGAGAGTTTCGGAGGAGTTTGGTAACAAACAGCTGAACCGATTTGTATGAAATTTTGTGTGCATACCGGGTAGGTCTGAGAATTGGCCAACATCTATTTTTCATACCCCTAACATTGTGTTCACCCTTAACATTTTTTTTTTTAATTTTTGAACAACATTTTAATTTTAATTGTTTTATGATTGAGCATTGAAAAATACATACAACTTCAAATTTTCGCCCTTCTACGATATACAATTATTTTTGTATCGCGATTTTACATAATTCTGTTCCATCCACAAAACCGCTATAGGGTTGCAAGATGGCAATCGAATGAAATAATTGATGTACGATTTATTTGGTTAAGGTCTAAGAATCAGTTAAATCTATTTTTATACCCCATTTTTTTTTTACCTTATATGGCATAACAACGTTTTTTAGGTCAGCTAGTATAATTAATTAATAAGTGGAATGCTTATAATTTAATGACAGCCAATGCCTCAAGTCCATTTCGGTATCTGTTAAATGCTTACTACTTATATTAAGAATTAGCAATGCCCTGTGGTTTCACTCGTTTAGATACCGATTCTTACATTTTATTCTTGCAGCTGAACATAACATTAATTACTAGTACATATTTTAGTTGTACGGAATATAATAATATATAAAAAAGTTTGTTACTATTTAAGGTAAGGATATCTAGTTGATTTTCTATTTACTACTAATTTAGATATATTAAACAAAGGTAACGAGCCCACATTTGTGGGTAGGCGGTGCAAAACAATAATTGACTTGACACTGGCAACCCCCAGAGCCGCTGATCTAATAGCGGGCTGGCATGTCTCATCAGAGGCATCATGCTCCGATCACAGGTGGATTCGCTACGATTTAAAAATTACCAGTATCCCCGAACAACCTACAAGGTACCCGAGGAAGACTGACCAGAGGCTCTATAGATCTCTAATAGAACTAGAGCTGGGAAAACAGCCGCCTACCACTAGGTTAGACAGCATAGAAACAATTGATCAACAGGTAAGTAACTTAAACAGCACCTTAATAAACTGCTTCCATAAAGCCTGTCTGTCCTCTAGTAACACCGGTTACTGGGGTCATATCCAAGGGCTGGTGGGGCACAGAACTTAAAAAGCTACGAACAAAAGTAAGGAAAGCCTTCAACAGAGCAATGAATACAGGCGGTGATGTAGACTGGGATGCCTACAAGGAGAACAAATGTCTATATAAAAAACGCATTAGATTTTGGAAGTCTCACTCATGGAGAAAATTCTGTGAAGACATTAATTCCACTCCACAAGCAAACCGCATTAGGAAGGTACTGGCCAAACAGGGTCCTTGCGTTGTCGGAAATCTGAGGAAAGCCGATGGCACAATGACCCTGAGCCAGGAGGAGACTAATACGGTACTGCTAGAAACACACTTTCCAGACTGTAAAATAATACAATAACCAATTTGGACGATACCTAACAGCTTGGTTACAGAAAACTGCTGGCAAACCGCCTATGAGATTGTCACCTACAACAAGCTGAAATGGGCGGTGGACAGCTTCCAGCCTTTCAAGTCAGCGGGCACAGATGGCGTCTTTCCTGCACTGCTACAGTGGGAAGGAGGAAAGTTGATGTACATACTGACTTATGTCTATCAGGCCTGTCTGGCCTTTAAATACACTCCCCTTGCCTGGCGGGAAGTTAGGGTCATCTTCATACCCAAGCAAGGTAAGAGTAATTACACTAATCCTAAATCGTTTAGACCTATCAGTCTGTCGTCTTTTCTCCTCAAGACTTTAGAAAGAATATGCGACAGGCACCTGAGAGATAATGCGTAACGTAACACACCCATACACAGGCATCAGCATGCCTACTGCCAAGGCAGATCAACGGAATCCGCTCTTCACCAGGTAGTAGGAAAAATTGAACATGCCTTACAAAATAAACTAGTCTGTCTAGGTTGCTTCATACATATAGAGGGAGCCTTTGACAAGACCAACTTCACCAGTATCAACATAGCACTTCGCAGACACGGAGTACAGACCCTGCTTATTGACTGGATAATTAATATGTTAAGCAATAGAATTATAAGGGTAACAGGGGAAGACACGAAAGGCGCCCTTGTAGCCCGCGGTTGTCCGCAGGGAGGTGTTCTCTCTCCGCTTCTGTGGAACCTAGTAGTGAACGACCTGATCTCCAAACTGAACAACCAATACTTTTACACAATAGGGTATGCCGATGACATCACCATTTTAAACACAGGCAATAATGCCAGCACGGTATGTGATAGGTTACAAGCAGCTCTTCGACTCGAGGAATGGTGTAAAGACCATGAGGTCTCTGTAAACCCACAGAAAACACAGGTAGTACTCTTCTCTAACAAAAGATTGGTAGGGAACTACAAACCGCCCACTATCTTCAATACAAGACTTCAGTTATCAAAAGAGGTCAAATACCTAGGTGTGATTCTAGACAGCAAACTGAACTGGAGCAGCCACCTTGAATACAAAATCAACTCCGCGAGTATCACCTTATGGCAATGCCGCAAGATGATTGGCAAGAGATGGGGTCTCCAACCAAAGCTCACCTTATGGCTTTACACAGCAGTGGTGAGACCAATGCTCACTTATGGCTGTGTAGTGTGGTGGACCAGGACCAGACTTACAACTTGCATCGCCAAATTACAAAAATTTCAAAGGCAAGCATGCTGTGCGGTGACGGGATGCATGAGGACAACCCCTACTGCCGCCTTAGAAATAGCCCTGAGCATCCCTCCGCTACACTTATTCATATATCAAGAAGCGGCAATGGCTGCGCTAAGATTAAAACATCTGAAAACACAGAGAATTGGCAAAGTAAGCCATTTTAGCATACTTTCAGAAGCATGGTCAGCTATGCCACTTGTGGAAGCAGCTAGTGATAAAATAGAGCGGACTTTCATTTTTGACAAAAAATACAGAATAGAGCTCGAGGAAAGGAACGACAGTGTCCTTACACATTATGAGCTCGACCTCTACACAGATGGTTCGAAGACGTATTCAGGCACAGGTACGGGAGTCTTCTCGGAAGATCTAAATATCAGCATATCCGAGCCCTTGGGTAAGCTTAACACTGTATACCAGGCTGAATGCATGGGGATTTTGCTAGCTGCCAATGCTATCTTGGCCAGAGAGGTTCAAGATCACTCCATTAGAATACTCTCTGATAGCAAATCGGTATTACAATCCCTTCAAGGTAAGATAATCAATTCCAGCCTATTACTTGAATGCCACTCAGTATTAAATAAGGTGGCTGGTAAAAACAACAACCTAACACTTCAGTGGATCAAAGGTCACAGTGGGATCAGGGGCAACGAGGCGGCAGACCAACTAGCTAGAAGGGGTTCTGAGACCCAACCGGTTGGACCAGAGCCTTTCCTGCCACCACCACCACCACCACCACCACACCACATAGTTGGTTCAGGAACCACTTAAATTAAAAGATAAAAGCACTATATCAACAATACTGGGATAGCCTTGAGGAGTGCAGGCAAGCCAAAGCAGCCCGACTTGCGTTTTACCAGGGAAATCTTACAACTTAATCGGTGTCGACTAAGATTAATATTATGTGCGGCCACAGGTCACGGCAATTTTAACAGGCATATCTTTAATATAGGTGTCACGGACAGCCCTCTATGCAGAGGTTGCCTGGGGGCAGAGGAAACAGCCGCTCACGTTCTGCTGGAATGCAGTGAGGTGGCAAACTACAGGGCGAAGCACCTGGGGTCACCAGGCGCTCTTCGGGAAGTCTTCCGCGACGTTAAGAGGTTGGGTGACTTCTTGGAGGAGCTTGGCTGGTTGGAGTAGCCTCTACCACCCTCGCACGCAAAATAGGCGCATATGACGTCGAGTTGCGGAATTGCCCGTATGAAGAAGAAGAAGAAGAAGATGAAGAAGAAGGTAAGGAAATGAAAATATAAATGTATTTATTTGTTAAGGACATAGACAATTGGAATATTTTTTTTTATTGAATTTGGAACATTATATCATAGGCGTTCCAAAAAGTATGAATATTAGAAAAATAAGTTTTAACACAAGTTGTAGAGAATAAACTGATGTATTCATTGGATGGATTTTATTACTTCAATATTTTGAGAGTTATCGGCCGAGAAAGAAATAGTAGTCCATTAAATGGGCCATAAATCTTAAACGGTAAGTTTTGCAAAAAAATGACACGAAAATAAAGATGCAAAATTTTATTTTCTACAATAATGGTTTTTAAAAACTTTTGCCCTAAATTGCATAGTTTCCTAAATATCGGCATTTTTTTCAAGAGCTCTACTTGGATCTGGCAGCATTTTGTGATTTTATGCTCAGTAAGTGACCCTAAGAGTTACAAAAAAACAATAAACAAAATTTTTCTGTGACCTCCCTTTGCGTACCGCTGTAGTTGTTTCGATTTTACCACTCTATTCTTTTTTAAATTATCAGTTAAGAAATGAACAGTAGGTACGTCTCTTATAGGCTGCAAGTCCTAAGTCATCTTTTAAAATGCGTGACATGGTTCTACGTTGCTATCTTCATCTCCCGAGATAAAATCTTTTGCTCTCGGACCTTCAACACTACGTGGACGGCCAGATCTCTTTCTGTCACAAACAGAGGAGGTCTCATTGTACCTATTAATAGCCCGGTACACAAACATTTTACAAATACCAAGCGTATGGAGAGTTTTAAAAATTGCATTTGACTCCATACCTACTTTGTGTAATGCAATCACAACGATTCAGTTCTCTTTGTCACCCCACTGCATGACAATGACAGATTCCAAATTCAAATGTAAGATTGGGAGTCTAGTTGTATTCAGTTAAGTTTTGTTAAGTCAATCATTTTGTAAGATAAATTGAATATTCTATGTCTGTTTATCTCATAATACTATGTCTTCGTATAAGTGCTACAAACAAGCCATTTTATTGTGAGCTCAAGTTACACAGAAGATGTGTATATTTATTGAAACAACGCACGTAATAGGCAAATTGTTTGTTCAATAGGTAAGCAGATCCTCAACAAACAATATTCTTTAACAAGTACTCTGGTCTTTACACGTGTCATATTATTTTATTAGTCATGGAGCCATTAGATATTTTTTTTTATAATTGATATTTGATATTGACTTTGTATTATTTTAAGAAGACACTGTATATTTAAAATAAATAAATAAAATCTCATTTAACAATTACATTTATATAACTGCTGTTATTTATTACTGTGTTATGTTATTTACATATTTAATATAATTATCACTTCAGTTTAAAAATGGTTATAAATAGCTATAATAGCATATAATATTCAGATCTTTACTAAATTAACTTTAAGGCGACACTAAATGCCAGCGACCTTGAGCGATATGAGTTCACGGCTTCCGGCCCGCCATGTATGTAACAAAGCCAATATTTTCAAAATTCTTGTGTGGAAAACAGTTTATATGCTTACAATCCTCGTTATTCATTACTAATTTGAATAAATATACCTACACAAAAAAGTAAAGCTATAAGAATAACTTTTCTGAGAGTTATACTAAAATAATGCGTCATGCCATGCCAAAAAACTTGTTTAACTGCACGGAAAAGTGCTAGTTCAAAAAGGCTCTAGAGGGAAAACTATAACCAACAGCAAGCATTAGAAACCTACAAATAAGACTTTAGTATATGTGTAACAGGATTAAGTAGTGTTCATAGCTCGAAATGATATATTTTCACTAAAAAACTTGTCTAAAAACACCTTGTTTGCATGTTTTCTGCTTACTCTTCGCCTTAATTGGATGCAAGTAAGTTAGTTGGCACTTCTAACATTTGTAAGCATATTAACGCAGTTGTGCCCTATATAAGCTGGAGAGCAAAGTCGAGTATTCATTACTTATTTTTAGTTCTAAGTGGAACTGCGGGCTAAATACAGTGATTACAAGAATTGTGTAAATAAAAACACCTCATACATATCATCGTTCATTTTTAATCGACCTTAAAAAGGGGGAGGTTCTCAATTCGTCGGTATGTTTTTTTTATGTTTGTTTCCTCAGAACTTTCGACTGATTGAACTGATTTTGATGATTCTTGATATTTATTATTTAAAAGCTAATGCTTCCCATTGTAATTTGGTCCAGATCTGACAATGCTGTCCATGAGAAAACCATAAAAGTCTTAAATTTGCTTTGAGTATGTGCGCGAAACATTTACGAATAACTCAATATCGCGATAACCGAATTCGATGATACTTTTTTAATTGGAAAGGATATATTGCAAAGATAGTTCGGTGAGAGTTTGGTTAGGTTCTGATTATGGGATCCATGACAAAGTATCGGAACTCTTCAATTCTTAGGACAAAATTGACGACACTCGGCCGAATCTTGTTTATGCTATACGGATATGGTGGATCTGGTCAAGTAATTGTCGTTGTCAAATATGATGTCAATGGAAATTTTAACGGCTCACAGTAAGGGTGTGATCCGTGGCAGAAATTCTAACTGTCTATAATAAAATTGCAATGCATTACTACATTGCAAAATTTAGCAGATCCACACATATTTATATAAATTATAAGTAAGTGAAATTCAGATTCACTAAAAATAAAAGAATTAAAAATTTTAACAAAAAAATAACCGACTTCAAAAACACTATTCCAAAGCAATAGATATAATATGCACTAAAAAGTATAAAAATAATTGCGTATTGTTATACAATCTAATTAATTAATCTAGTTCTAGTTATTGTTATTTTTGAAGTCGGTCTCAACCGACTTCAAAAATAACAATAATAGTTAGGTTTGTAACTACATACATAGTTATACGTGAGATGTGCTTGAGTCGCACGCGCGTCGTGCGATGAGGAGGCGAGAGACGAAAGCGAAGCCGAGCCGGGAGGATACCGATTTCAAAAATAACAATAATCGTAACTAGTTAAAGATTAATTAATTAGATTGTAAAAAAATACTCAATTATTTTTATACTTTTTAGTGCATATTATATGTATTGTTTTGGAATAGTGTTTTTGAAGTCGGAAGACCATCAGCTGAAGCTCGTATCGTTCCTTATTGTCATAAAAAAATTGCACAAAGCGCTTATAGCGAAACTGCCATCCTATAGGCTTTCCGAGAGGTTATGCAAAAGGATTGCTAGCTTTGTGGCTGATCAGATCTTCAAGGATGTTATCGACGGTGCATGCTTGGACTTAGAACCTTTAATGCTGGTGTGCCCCAAGGCTGCGTGTTATACCCTACACTGTTCATCTGCATATCATATCATGACTTGCTCCAAATCAGCGGTATTCACTGCTATGCAGACGACACAGGGTATGCTTATTACACTAACAGTGCCAACATCTTTTGGGATAGAGTCGACGAGAACCGAAACAAACTTTTCTCCGAAATCTATCTATCTATCAGTCCCAGAAATATAACATTTTCAACAATGTTATTTTTCATTTAGCCTTACGTAGGTAAGTGCTAAGGGACCAACGTTAAGTTAAAGTTACACTTTATTCATAGCTAAGTTAGTGACTCGTAAATCAATTCCAAACAACTGTCATCCAATTCTACCTTCATTAAGGTAACGATAATTTACGAGGGAACTTAAGTGATTGGGAGTAAATCTAGTAAAATACATATTTTGAGCAAAGTTGAATTATGTAGTGTGCTTAAAGGCGAAAAATTGATTATAACAAATGGATAACTGAAAATTAATAAAAAATTTATTTAAACATAATATGATATCATCCTACGCTGCCTTTATCCAACGTATTCCGGCGACCTAGACCAGATCGTCGGTCCATGGCCTACCAAAACTGCGTCTTTCGGTACGTGGTTGCCAATCAAAGACTTTACTGCCCCACCAGCCTTCTGTCCGTCCAACTATGTGCCCTGCCCACTGCCACTTCAGTTTCGCAATTATTTGTGCATAGCCCAGTGACGTTGTTTTTTATAAATAATAGGATAGGATAGGGGTTCGGGTGGTCCGCACGCGGAGGTAATTCTGCGTGATAGGAAAACCACCCTTAATGTGTCGATTTTGGCACGTTGCTACTCCATTCTTATATTGGGTGGTCTTAAACAAATTCATACAGATGGTATCGCAAAATTATTTGATGCTAATTTCAACTTGATACGTTCAATGTATTTCTAACAAAAGCCTCTTAAAAAAGATATCACTAACGCGAAGTTGCATCATATTACCTGTTATAGTTAAGGTTGCAGTTAAATTAAACGTTAACAGTAACTTTAACATAGACTGCGGTATGTATTGCACCATCGTATTCCTTTGCATGTTAAAATTAAAAAGTGAAGCATCAAGTCGATATCCAATATTTATTTGAAACTTTTGACAAGTCGCTGTTAAGCTATTTAATATTGGGAGCACTTTCGCACTATAACCGATCAGAGGCCGATCAGCATCCTTGAAAACACACGGTCCGTAGTCATTGAACTATTTCTACGATTGAAGGGAATAATTTGGATGACGGAATCTGGATCTAGTGCGTAAACTGCTCTAACAATAGCTTTAACCGGCGAAGTGCAGACGGACGATAACTGCAGGTAACAGTTAAGGTTATGACGTCATCAAAAATTGGTGCAACACATTTTTTGCTTAAATGTTTGTTAATGCTAAAGTTAGTTGCTGCAACCTAGTCTATTTCTTTTAGAGCAAAAAAGTGGCAATACCAATTAATATTTTAATTAATTTGGCTTAAATAAGAATAAGAAGATATTATCAAATTAGATTTCCGGAAAATTTTCATGAAAATATATCCTCTTGCTTCGTCTCTAATGAAAATGGAATATACTGATACGAGTAGCATTAGCGTTAATAATTTATGTGAGTGTCATCTTTCAGATTATGTATTTCTGTGATGAAATCCAATGTTTAATTTTGTGATTGAAAACAATGACGTACATACAAAAGAACGTCATTGATTGAAAACAACAATAATGAATGATGCATGTTCACACTTCAAAAACTCTAATCCAAAACAATATATATAAAAAAAGCCTTTATTTCTACTACTCAAATTTTTTTTTACAAAAATTTCTTAAAATTAACTAAGATGTTAAGTTAACTATAAATTAAAAAATTAATTACAACTAAATTAACTATAATAAATAAATTTGATAGTAGTTGCCTGTACGGCTAAGGCCTCCCCTAGAACTTTCCAATACACTTTATCTCTGGCTCTTCTCATGCAGTCCGGTCCAACTCCTAGTAAAAATATCATCTTTGTCTCGAGCCCTCCCATGGTATCCATTCCGTAACTCTTGTCGTCCATGGGTTTTCAACGATGGCAAGACCACGTTTGATATTGATGATGTTGAAGTATTGAATAAAATG
Organism: Leptidea sinapis; assembly: GCF_905404315.1. Classification (NCBI taxonomy): domain Eukaryota; kingdom Metazoa; phylum Arthropoda; class Insecta; order Lepidoptera; family Pieridae; genus Leptidea; species Leptidea sinapis. The sequence continues at coordinate 30,336,934 of NC_066312.1, read as the reverse complement.
TAAATAAAACCACTATGATATAAATATAAATAATAAATATATTTGAACAGGAAGCCGGCTAGATTATGGGTACCACAACGGCGCCTATTTCTGAAGTGGAAGCAGTAATGTCTAAACATTACTGCGTTTTGGTATGAAGGGCGCCGTAGCTAGTGAAATTACTGGGCAAATGAAACTTAACATCTTATGTCTCAAGGTGACGAGCGCAATTGTAGCGCCGCTCAGAATTTTTGGGTTTTTCAAGAATCCTGAGCGGCACTGCATTGTAATAGGCATGGCGTATCAATTACCATCAGCTGAACGTCCAGCTCGTCTCGTCCCTTATTTTTATATAAAAAAAAGCCAGTTTGTACACATAATTACTAGAAACTTTTAGCCGGACCTTATTTGCTATCTATCCAGTAAATTTAATTTGATATACGCTTAAGGCTGAAGCTAATATATCTTTGAAGAGTAAACAAACTCCAGAGAGGGTCGGATTAAAAAGGACACAAACAAATATTGATTCGTAATTCCTATTCGTAAGTTGGAAAGCCTTTGTCAACTTTACTGAGGGTTCCATCTTCGAACACATACATACTATGATACTACGTGTTTTCGATATAATATCAGGGCTTAGAACATAATAATGTCTTATATAGAAGCAAACGTTGGTTTATTATTTACTGTTTATTTTCGAGTACTCTTAGAATAATTATGCAAAATTTCAATTATGCTACAATTAACTTTACTTACGTTGAGCTAAGATGAAAAATACTCGTTTTTGTAAACACCACGTGTTAAAAAGTTTTTCTAAAAAAGTCATTAATTATTTTCGGAAAAATCCAATGTATGTCATGGGTGAAGTAACAGCTGGGGATTTGTAATTAAAGTAGTATTCTGAAAAAACTTTATATTAACCGTCTTTTACAATTATTCTGCAATGATTAAATTGAGGAACAACCACCAAAGGGTTTCCTAGACTCCTAGCTCTTGACTCCATATTTTTTTCGCCCAGTTGGAAATTGCGCAGTTTAGCACAACATACGAACCAGTAAAAGCAACGCAAGGTAGATGAACTCGATTTTAGTATTACATTCATAATGAGTAACCAATTTTTTTATTTTTTATTTCTATTAAAAACATGGTTTACAGTAGATAGTGGCCGGAGTCACGTTTTATGCAAATAATGCCTGTACCATGTGTCTCAGCTCTTCCATTTCAGCAATGTGTTATGTTTAAATGTATTATTGACATGGTAGTGAAATAATAATAAAGTTATGAAATGAATAAAAATTTACAATTTAAATATTTGGAAAGTTATTTTTGAACACCTTAACAATACAGCGACATAGATTTACAATAATAATGAAAAAAGCGTTTTTTTAATTTACACTAATGATTGTAGAATTCATTAGTAAGCATCTGCTTTACTTAATTAATGAGAATATAACATTAAATCACATAACGACGTGCTTACATTGTCTTTAAGCACACTTTTGCCGTTCCATTATCAGAATGATATGTCCATATGTATAAAACATCATTGAGTTTACTACAAATTTCGTGCAATGAAATTCTTCCCACAAATTGTTTGTAAAATGTGGACGTAAGTGATCATTAAGCGGATAGGCATCAAAACCAGTGGAATCTATCACATAATATCTGGACAATGCTTATATTATGTGTATAAAATATTTGTTGTTTCAATTTTTTTTTTTTATGAAAATAAGGGACGAAATGAGCAGGACGTTCAGTTGATAAATACAGTGTCGCTCAGGATTCTTGAAAAACACAAAATTTCTGAGCGTAATTTCACTAGATATAAAAACTTATAAGATACTCAATGTAGTCGCTGTAAAAAGGCGCTTAAACTGAACTACAAATCTGAGTCTAATAGTTAGTTTAGAATTGGTTGCTTGATCTACTTTTCACTAGAAAAAGGCCAAGACAACCTGGACTAGGATTGTCCCGAAAGTCTCTGATTAGGGAACCATGGGTCAAAGGTCTTAATCGCACCATCCAACTAATTGTATCTATTCAGTTAAAAAATACATCATAAACTCATTGTTATTAGGTATTCTGGCAGTTGGATTATTATTTATCATTTTATGAAAATAAGGAACGAGACGAGCAGGAGGTTCAACTGGTGGTAATTGATACGCCATGCCCATTACAATGCAGTGCCGCTCAGGATTCTTGAAAACCCCAAAAATTCTGAGCGGCACTACAATTGCGCTCGTCACCTTGAGACATGAGATGTTAAGAGGAATTAGAGGAAACATTAACCTTTTTGTTATTTGAGAATTCTAAAAAACATAAAGTCGTGCTAACGAGGGTGAGATAATCATCAGTACTATAAGGACTAATGCAGCTAAAAAAACTCAAAAAAGAGTGTTTCGTTCTCGGTAATTTCCTCCTTCAAAAATTTTCAAAACTGCATGGAAAGGACATATTATTCTGTATTGAACTGTTTTAATTTACTTGCTGATTGTTGTGATTGATGATTAAGTCGGTTAAAGCACTTTTTGATGTACTACTCCTTACTTAAGAACTTACAAAAACAAATAAATAAAAAAAGAAAAACAGAAAAAAATAATGATGATTTATTGATATGATCTATACATATAAATAAAATTGGATTGTCTCTTTGAAATAATGAAATAACCGTTTTTTACAATTTTTGTCTGACTGTCTGTTTGTTCTCTCTTTGGCTAGTCTCTGAAATGGCTGGACCGATTTTGACGGGACTTTTATTGGCAGGTAGCTGATGTAATAAGAAGTAACTTAGGCTACGTTTATTTTAGAAAAACAAAGTAATGTTGCAATATCCAAGAAACGGTCTAACGCTAAAAATAATTTATATGGCAAAACAACGTTTGGCGGGTCAGCTAGTTTGAAAATAAATTTGTTCCAAGGTTAAAACCAAAGCGAAAATAGTTGAAAACGTTTGAATGGAAAAAAAGACCTCAAATCTTTCCTCTTACCAGTCAATACTATAATATCATTGTTACTATTAGTTTAAATGTGGATATGACCTATCCACCATTACATTACTTGATTCTTGCAAAATTATATTTAACTATACTACAGAAAATAGTAAGTACTAAAAATAATAACACCAATTTATTATATCCAGTAACAGCAGTCGTAAACTCAACAACTTTATAATTGACTTCACAATATTTCTTCCAACTTTCTCCTTGTAAATTTTTCATGTCTCTTTCAACATCACAAAATAAAAATTATATTGTAATATACTTGATCAATAACTGCTTTCGTGTGAAACGCTGAACGTATTACTTCCATTTTCTTTCCTAGTTACTTTAAAATTTTCAATTGGTTTGATGGGAATTGAAGTCACATGGTGCTATATATGACAATGACGGATTGCTCATAGACTATACCACAGACTTGTTAAACCTCATCTAAACGTAAATTCTGCTACAAATAAAATACTTTTACTGATTACATTTACGAGCTGACTCGACAGACACTGTCGTTGAATTAATTTGTACTGTAGCTAAGGATCGGAAATATCTAAAAAAAGTTATTGAGTTCAAAATGAAACAAAAACGTATTTATGAATGATTTTATAATATTTAAGTAGGAAATATAGTAATAAAACGATAAGGATTAATTAATATTATTTATATAGTATTTGTGTACATACAGCTTTTAGATGACCGCCTTATAATTGCCAATTATTTTGAAGTATTAAAATGGGTATAGTATGTTATCCTTAAGAGATAGACATATGTCACCACAGAATTTTTTGTAGAACTTTATAACCTATAAGAGGATGAAAATCGGTGCAGTAGTTTTTGAGTTTATCTCGAACAGACAGAGAGACGCGACGAAGACTTTGTTATCATGAAACTTATATGTACTGTACATGTATTTGTTTTGTTGAAGGATCAGCAATAAGTAGATTCGGAATTTTATTCGAATTAAGTGGCTTTAATGCAGGTCACTGTGTGTATACCTGTATATATACCACCGTTCAGGCTGTTCAATAAGTTTGACAGCAAATATCTGTGCCTATTTGAAGCGCCACTCGCGAGCGTCCAATTTTGACGTATAATACAAATGGCTGCGAAGGACTGTAAAATTATCTGAAGTATTTTTACATTTTGAATTAATTTCGTTTGCCGTGTTATTTATACTTCAAGGATCAACGTAATAAACTACACAAATTTGTTTGCTGAGGTTGACCACTAGTTTTAGTGCCGCAGACTCTCGCTACATGGCCAACAGCGCCAAAATGGCGAATTTCAAACAGGCACAAAAGCACTTTGACAGCCGCCAGTTCAGTGGTATATAGTAGAGGTTAGTGGGCTCAGTGCATAAGCAAGAGATTTTCAAACGACTAGATGTTGTCATGTAGTTAAGAGTACGTCATATCTTCTAAAACTGACTAACACTTCTAGTTCGAGCGGCTTAAATATCGCCTAGACGTGGGCAAGTATTTAGCTGTCAAGTGGGGAACGTATACTCCAGCCAGCTTAGGTAGTTCGTGCCTTGTAACTAGGTGTAGTCTTGCTGTAAGCCCCAAAATATATTTTATATAAGTGTATTACTAAGAACTTATACAACATATTTGAGACAATCTCTTGATGTATTTGGCTGTAGTTTTCGCTCATGTTTAAATTTCCATATACTTGAATGGATTTAATGAAAAGTTCAATGTGTTTATACTTTGCAAAGTTGAAATAGTGTTTTTATTTAATAAATATATTATTGAAAATAAGTTTTTGTTATAACTGCCATCATCCGGTAACGACTCGTAACAGTTCCATAGAGTTTAGTTAAATGGTTTGGGTTTTGGAGGCCATCGCCTCGACCAGCCCTTATTCTTGACTTGCTTTCTTTTTAGTCTTCTAATGGCTTGAGAGGACTCAAGCAGTTTAGTAGGCAAGGGATTTGGGTGAGACGCTAGGCGTTCGGCATAGCGTTTGGATTGTTTTTTTATTTCCTCCTCTATAGTAGGCATGTACAGATATTTATGTATCTCGTCACTACGAGCAAACCAGGGTGCATTTACTATTGTCCGCAAGATACTGTCACTGGCAGTTCCCCATAGTTGAATGCCATAGGTCCAAATAGGCTTGACGACTGCAAGTGATTTGTTTTCTAGGAAGAGAATTAAATTCGCCATTCCAATTAGCCACTACATATTCTTGAATTTAAGGTTTACTTCCTTTCGTTTATGTATTATATGGGACTTCCAAGTGAAGTAACAACTTGAAACGCATTTATAATGTTAAATCTTCGTTTTATTTTTATCTAACTTCGTTTATTTTCGCCATTACACATATTTTTGAAATGAAAACTTCTTTAGCGGCGTTGAGCAATTTTTTTGGTATGTGTATAAAATGTTAAACTCGCGTCATGGCACGTGACCTGATCGAAAATTTGTAAAACAGTCGCTGAAATTATGGATGAAACTTTATTTTTCTGAGTGATAAACTTGTTATTTTTAAAGTAATGAAGCGATTTGGCTCAGTTAGTAAGAGTGCTCGGCCGGATCTCTAGAGGTCGCGGGTTTGAGTACCGCATCGTTCATAAATTTAGGTACAAATTAAGTTTGTATCTTATCAAGGAGTTACAAAGCTTAATTTTTTGTGAAACATGAACGAAACGAAGACTACAGCCAAATACATATGGTGATTGTCTCAAATATGTTGTATAAGTTCTTAGTAATACACTTATATAAAATATATCCTGGGGCTTACAGCAAGACTATACCTAGTTTCAAGGCACGAACTACCTAAGCTGGCTGGAATATACGTTCCCCACTTGACAGCTAAATACTTGCCCTCGTCTAGGCGATATTTAAGCCGCTCGAACTAGAAGTGTTAGTCAGTTTTAGAAGATATGACGTGCTCTTAACTACATGACAACATCTAGTCGTTTGAAAATCTCTTGCTTATGCACTGAGCCCACTGACCTCTACTATATACCACTGAACTGGCGGCTGTCAAAGTGCTATTGTGCCTGTTTGATATTCGCCAGTTTGGCGCTGTTGGCCATGTAGCGAGAGTCTGCGGCACTAAAACTAATGGTCAACCTCAGCAAACATCGATAGATGGTAGGAAACTATTTACAAAAATTTGTGTACTTTATTACGTTGATTCTTGAAGTATAAATAACACGGCGAACGAAATTAATTCAAAATGTAAAAATACTTCAGATAATTTCACATTCCTTTGCAGTCATTTGTATTATACGGCTAAATTAGTTCTCTGGACGCTCGCGAGGGGCGATTCAAATAGGCACATCTATTTGCTGTCAAACTTATTGAACAGCCTGAACGGTGGTATTTATACAGGTATACACACAGTGACCTGTATTAAAGCCACTTAATTCGAATAAAATTCCGAATCTACTTATTGCTGATCCTTCAACAAAACAAATACATGTACAGTACATATAAGTTCATGATAACAAAGTCTTCCGTCGCGTCTCTCTGTCTGTTCGCGATAAACTCAAAAACTACTGCACCGATTTTCATCCTCTTATAGGTTATAAAGTTCTACAAAAAATTCTGTGGTGGCATATGTCTTAAGGATAACATACTATACCCATTTTAATACTTCAAAATAATTGGCAATTATAAGGCGGTCGTGTAAAAGCTGTATGTACACAAATACTATATAAATAATATTAATTAATCCTTATCATTTTATTACTATATTTCCTACTTACATATTATAAAATCATTCAGCAATACGTTTTTGTTTCATTTTGAACTCAATAACTTTTTTTAGATATTTCCGATCCTTAGCTACAGTACAAATTAATTCAACGACAGTTTCTGTAGGGTCAGCTAGTAAATGTAATCAGTAAATGTATTTTATTTGTAGCAGAATTTACGTTTACATGAGGTATAACAAGTCTGTGGTATAGTCTATGAGCAATCCGTCATTGTCATATATAGCACCATGGCTGTTAAACTAAGTTTAACCTCTTTTAATGGTAGAATCCGCGCTAAGTACTTCGCGTTTGAGATGATAACTCACAATATAAAAGGCTTGGTCCTTTATTATTACATTAGGGTTAACGCTTAACACTCTGTAAAAATATTTGACTTGAATTGTATCTATATGTAATGATAACGAAATCTTTCGGTCTCTTTAGAATTCTTTAGGGACTTTCAGGGCCAATAAAAGAGAGCCACAACTACAGCAACGGGATCATACCCCAGCCTACAAGATGGTAAAAAGTCATTGACCAAAATTCACATGTAAACTATTACTAAAGGTAAATCAACTGTGAAAAAAGGAGGCAGTTTTCAGAAATTTGACAACACATTTTCCCCAATTGTTACTTACCTACCTACCCTTAATAAGATTGTAAGTACTGACTACTAATTATTTTCAATTATTACTATCCGAAAACTGCAGGACCGCGCGATGCGCTTAGTAATTCTTTTTTGCAAGTTTATTCATGCCAAGGCACTAGGTACGTACTCTACTAAAAAAAAAACTTAAACTTCATGTATGAAAAATGTACATACAGTATGTAAAGAATGCATGTTAATTTTGAATAGAAAATTAAGTTTACATTTTGTTAGTTTTCGTAATTTAAATTAATCATACTATTCTAAACGTTAGTAGGAATGCCAGCGGTTAAGGCAAATGTCAAGAGCTGAAAAGGGTAAAACAGTAAAATCGTGGAGCAAAATTTCGTTCATCAACTTATGTACTTATAGAGCTATTCAAAGTGCCGTGGTCTCGAAACCTATTGTTTACACGAGGCTAATTAATTCGCAGCTTCTACAATGTTTGTTGGCACGAAGTTTACCGTCTGTATCTACACCTGTACAATTTTGGCATAGCTATCATTTAATCATTAAATTAAATATTATGTTTCTGATTTTTATGCTCTCATTGAAGTGAAAAGTTCTTTAGCCGTGTTGGGCTCTTTTTTAACCAACTTCGAAAAGGAGGAGGTTCTCAATTCTCAATTTTCGTCATTCTTCTTTAGTTCGATGCGGAATAATTGCCATTTGGTCCCATAAAGTCGATGCCAAGCCAAATGTAATAGTAGCTACCTACACTCGCCACTCGTGACTTTGAGCGGGATAGCTTCGTACAAATTGATAGGTTTTAAGTCGGTGCCAAGCAAAATGTAATACGACTTCAAAGCTATCAATATGTAGCACATATAAATAATAGTATTTTATTAATATTAAAGGTAAAGGTTTGCATAAGGCGTTGTATTAAATTAAATATTTAGTTATTTTATGCTATTCAGTTTTTTTAAACGTTGTTTTTTTTTGGTAGAGTAAAATCTTAGTTTGCGTCACCGACGTATTTTGCAACATTTAATGGATGGATCCATTTCAAGTCAAATATTTTTACAGAGTGTTAAGCGTTAACCCGAATTTAATAATAAAGGACCAAGCCTTTTATATTGTGAGTTATCATCTCAAACGCGAAGTACTTAGGGCGGATTCTACCATTAAAAGAGGCTAAACTTAGATTAACAGCTGCCAGAGCAGAGATGTCACTTGTCACATAGTAGACGAATAAAAGTAAACAATACCGAGATAACGTAAAGCAAGTACGCTGGAAAAAAAATATCCGCGTATAGCTATCGTGTTTGGTCGAATCCGTCCTTTGGTAAGAACCAAAGATGAAAATATTACGTATTTTTCAAGTTCGTTAACGAGACCAACGAAATGTTTATATAAGTTCTCGTCACATTCAGAACTTCTGATTTAAAATAATACACTACCGCACTTTAAATGTTAATGAGACTTTTTAATTGACTTATGCATTATTTATCTATACATTATGCGGCACACATAATTACTAAAACCCGAATGTTATAAAAGTAAAGAATGCACAATACTTTTAATCAAACGTAATCATCAATTACATCATTAAGATATTTTCGTTAGTGCTTTTTTACTTGTCACATCTGCCGGGTCCCCATCACGTGCCCATTGCCCAGCCACAATACAGTTCTTTAACTTCATACTAGAGCCCCCGAATCGACGCACGCACACACACGATTTACACGACTGCTAAGCAGTCTTGGGGAGACAAAACTATTTAGTGCCACGCCGTACGCCACCGAGACTAGTCGCTATCAGCGTCTTTTTATACGTACGTAGATAAATATGAATAATTGATATTACATCATACAGTTTCATCTGTGGCACATTTTCAATTTATTTTATAAGAATTCCTAAAATATTTTAGACACACACGGCTTAGAAATGTGATTGAACACCCTGCTGATTTGTTCTGTATTCAGAAATTTTGACATAATGCTTAATATCGCAAAATACCATTATTAATAAATATCAAAAAAATAGGTAGTTCATCAGTAAGGGAGGCAGTATTTTTACATAATGCTGGAAATCGAATCTGTACATGACAGGCGAATGCTCCTGGTGGGGGATAATCTTAGATATTACTACTATACGATATTGGATTGTACGATTAACAACTTTTTATATAGATATATTGTTCATGCATATATTTTTTGTTTTAGTTGCATAATTTCCTAGAAACTTATTTATTCTTTACCAAAACCGTAGTTTTTGCGAAATCCCTACATGTGATGCAATTTTGTCTTGGTTTCATACATTATAGGAATATTTAAAATACGAAATGTACCTTCTTAGGCTATACAATTTTACATAGAAACTGAAAAAACTACTAAATAAATACAACATAAATTAATAATCAGTTTTTATTGTCTCCTGAAAAGTTAGGTCTGTGTCAGATGTGGGGTTTTAGAAATCACCGATTCACTTGTCGACCAATAAATAAGTCGAATTAGAAAAATATCACACAAGTATATTTACTATTTGGGCGAATATAATAGAATATATTTATTTACCATAGGGAGTGACAATAAGATAACATATTGCAATGACGCTTGGTTGTCGATACATCAGTTCGTAAAGGGGCTATATCATGGGGAAAAGAACATATAAGAACCTCCCAGCTCATCATTGAAATCATATATCTCTTTTAATACTTATAATATTATACACATTTAGGTAACCTGCGTAGAACCAGACAAGTACCATACATCATTATCCTCTATGTAATATACCTAATATGGAACGCCTACTTTATTAAAGAAATTTTAATATATTTCTTGAATTTGTGCTCAGTAAGTCCTGTCTATTATACTGTCTAATACTTAATGTAAAATTATACCAAGATCTTTGAAGGAGCTCTTAACTCTAGGTAACTTATTTATGTTACTAGTAAAGTACATGGTTAAATCTACAAACAACGTCAGTAAAGCTCAAGAAACAAACAATAACATGTATAATTTATAAAACTTCAAGCCATCTTAACGAGCGCCCATTACGCAGATGAAGTCAAAGATATGGAAACGACAGTATTATAACGTCCTATTTCTCTCGAAGTTTTCCACATTTATACAGTTATTTATGTACTTTTATGTTTCAATCTTGCAATGCTAAATGAACTTGTATGTTATAGATTAAGACATATCTATCTTCTATATATTAGTACTTCTTAGATAGTGTTGGATTTGGCGTATATACGAGCTTGAGCAGCTTGCACCGAGTGGTATTAACATTTGACAGTAGACCATCATACACCAAATTATATAGGCAATTTATATTTTGCTATAATAGTTTTCCCGGATCGCCTCCAGCTATTGAGGCCTATTTAAAGAAGGCTAAATATTAAACAATGTAAATCTATACTTATAAATAAAGAGCCGTTTTTATCCTTCGGTTATACTGGGAAAACTAGTAAACCCATTGGAATAATATTTATACCAATTGATGCACCAAGTTTTGGAGGTTTTAGTATATATATATCTATTCCGGTGATTACTTATCCGAACGCATATTTTTGACTTAGAAATATCTATACATTCGCAATACAAATAATTCAGTCAGACATAATATGACAATTCACACAATGAGCGAATGCAAGGTAGGTACTTAATTTATTTGGCAAAACAACGTTTGGCGGGTCAGCACTTATAACTTATAATCGGCCACTTATGCCATTTCCTAGTTTCTCGTGTGTGCCGAAAAAAGAAACGACAATAATAAAATGCATGGACTTTACTGATTTGGCGTCCACATGAGTACCTACCTCTAAAGTCAGCAACACATGTCCCCAAGGACGTTGATGTTGTATATTATCCTGTTTTTTATGATTTAATTCCCGAATTTTTCAATGTGATAAACAATACCTTCTCTTTTGTTAAATTTCCCGATATATTTTCTTCAAAGCGCTGTGATACAAAAGGAATAAAATACCTAGCCTTATGCAGGACTCCAAAGAAAAAGAAAATCGCAAACATCGCCTCCGCCTTGGGATTCCAAGACATCCATTATTGTTCTAATTGCCTTTTTGTAATCTCCGCTACTGAATGCTTATATTGTTGAGTTTTTGTTAAAGCTATTTCATTTTAATGAATTCAGTACAGGCTACGGTATTGTGGAGATACGATGAACATGGTTGGTAATTATAGCAATTTTTTTTTATTTCATAAAATCTGCAGCACATGACATCACTTATTTGCCAAAGTATTGTTTAACAAAACATGGGCCAACAGATATTATTTAGGCAAGACAAAATTCTTAAGTAGCTTCCTAAAGATAAACTGAAACAAGAAAAAAAAAGTGAGTAAGTATAACATTCAGTTTACTTCCGTGTGTGTCTGGGGTATGTGTATATCTTATGTGGGGTTTTTGGGTATTACGATGAGGGTTTTATAGACGGAATGTAATCACAACATTAGTTATTTTGACAGTCGTAATTGTTTGATATTATATATTTCATTTTGGATGAATTTATTTTTGGTTAGATAGAAAATATCTACTTAATCCTGGAAATGATGAATTATAAAGTTATGGAACGCGGCACGTTGGACGATTTTGAGAATATGTCGAGTGTGGTATGAAAAACATGGGAGTATGGTTGGTGCGACGGGTTGGTGGTTGTAGCTTAAGAGTAACATTTATTAGTTCTGGGCTATCTAAGTTGCTGTTTCAGATGTCGTACAGTAAGGACATATCTGATAACATTCTCCTATCTTTAAGAGTAACTAATTTGTAATGCTTGCACGAATTTAGGTAGTCTATGGATTTGTACTTTGTGCGATATTCGGAGATATTATACTAGGTGATGTACAAGATTTTTATAAGCCTTGATTATTGAAGCATTGGTGTTGTACGTATGACTTATAAAGTATTAAAATTATGAGAGGCATTTAATGATTTTGAGAGCGAGATGACTTCTGCTGAGCAATGGGTTGTTGCGCATACGATTGCTGCGATCGATTCGTTCGATTTTATAATTTATTTACTTAATAACAAACCCTCATACTAACACCGGAACAATTATTAAATAGAACACCTACAGTTTCCTATATTTTAAACACTGTGTCATAAATTATTTTTCTACTGCTCTAGCATAGAATTTTACCGGTATTCTAAGTCATCTAGGTACTCTTATTGGTCATTTATACAGCCACGATATTAATGGTTCATAGAAATATTAGTCTGGCCAGCGAGTCGGCATAGTGGCCGTCGAAATAGCGGGAAAAAAATACTGTAATTTTTATATTTCCCGCGTTGGCTGTATGGGTGTATCCATGGCTATTACTTGGACTGAAACTCTCACCACAGATAAGTATTTATACAATACATTTCCCGTCCATTCAAGCGGCAAATCGAAAACATGTAGTTTTTGTTTTTTTACTTTTTTTTTTAATTAAAATTATTAAGACGTAGAAAAAGTATTGTATGCAACGTTAGAGGTATAACTAGTCAAATAACGCTCGTGGGCCGTGGCGTCTTCATTACAATGTTCACTCTCACACTTACGTTTTCTGACCCTTCTTATATAAATGTTGCACAAAATACTATTATTAAATAGCAACATGCCTATAGGCACTTACTATTCAATAAAAAAATTACTCGCATTAAAACTAGCAAACCGGTGACGGCTGCGAATGTTACTAGGGCCTTCCTACATGAAGTTTGAAAAATAATTGTTTAAAACCTTTATTTTTTTCCCAAAATAAATGATGTGCTTAAGTGACATTGGAGTCGAATAATACAAAAACCTAGGGTTCCGAACAAATTGTAGGTACATATTAAAAAAAATAGTAGGTCCATAATATTATCAAAAATAGTGTTTTAATTTAATTAATTAACCGTGACATAGTAATGTATAATAATATAAGCATTATTGTGTTCCGATCTGAAGGGCGTCGCGTCTTAGCTAGTGAAATTACTTGGCAAATGAGACTTAACATCTTATGTTAAGCCCGTGAACGCTGGAGTTCCCCAAGGCTGTGTGCTATCTCCCACGCTGTTTCTTCTGCATATCAATGATATGTTGGACACCGCCAACATGCATTGCTATGCAGACGACAGCACTGGTGATGCCGTATACACGGGCCATGCAGGTCTCTCTCGGGAAAACGTCGACCAGTGCCGGGAGAAACTTGTGTCTTCTATCGAGTCCTCTCTCGAGAAGGTCGCGGAATGGGGTAAGTTGAACCTTGTCCAATTTAACCCCCAGAAGACTCAAGTTTGCGCGTTTACCACTAAAAAAACCCCATTTGCCATATCACCGCTCTTCGAGAACACTTCCCTTAAAGCCTCGCCTAGTATCGGAATACTGGGTCTCGAAATCTCGAGCAATTGCCAATTCCGTGGCCATCTGGAGGGCAAAGCCAAACTGGCTTCAAAGAAACTGGGCGTCATAAATAGAGCACGGCAATACTTCAAGCCGGCCCACATTCTAGCGCTCTACAAAGCGCAGGTCCGGCCTCACATGGAGTATTGCTGTCATCTCTGGTCTGGCGCACCCCAGTATCAGCTCGATCCATTTGACCGCGTGCAACGCAGAGCAGCTCGAATTGTCGGGAACCCAGTACTCTGTGAACGGCTGGATCATTTGGCGTTACGTAGAGACGTCGCTTCATTGTGTGTTTTCTACCGCATCTATCACGGGGAGTGTTCCGAAGAGCTGTTCAACCTGATTCCTGCCGCCGAATTCCACCTTCGCACGACACGCCACAAGTTAGGATTTCATCCCCACCATCTGGATGTGTGGCGGTCCTCCACAGTGCGGTTTTCAAGGAGCTTTCTTCCTCGTACCACGAAGCTGTGGAATGAGCTTCCGTGTGCGGTGTTTCCGGGACGATACGACATGGGTACCTTCAAGAAAAGCGCGTACACCTTCCTTAAAGGCCGGCAACGCTCTTGTGATTCCTCTGGTGTTGCAGGAGAGTGTGGGCGGCGGTGATCACTTAACACCAGGTGACCCGTACGCTCGTTTGTCCTCCTATTCCATAAAAAAAAAAAAAAATGTCTCAAGAGACGAGCGCAATTGTAGTGCCGCTGAGAATTTTTGAGGTTTTTCTAGAATCCTGAGCGGCACTGTACTCTAATGGCCAGAGCGTATCAATGACCATCAGTTGAACGTCCTGCTCATCTATTATTTTCATAAAAAAAAATCAAGATCGCCAGAATAGGTTATATGAGGGCAGCGCAGGACCGATCGTCATGGAGATCTTTGAAGGCCTTTGTCCAGCAGTGGACGTCTTCCGGCTGAAATGATGATGATGAACATGAAATATCAAATTATTTCGAAATTTGTGAGTGGTGACTAAAAAAGGAATGAATAGTTAAGAGATTATTATAGTTAAGTTAGAATAGTATACCTAATAGTATTAATTCGAGACTAGGTCCATCAAAGTTGGAAGAAACATTCTCTACAATAGTGTTCGTTTTTGTAGTACCTACTAGTAGGATCATTAACAAAACTTTAATTTCAATAAGCAGGTATGCATAAAAGTGCAAACTATTGAGTAACCAAAATTATTTGATAGGTCATAAACCGAAAACAATGCATCATAAACATAATAAAATAGTTGTTTGATCTTGTGCAATGAAGCCTTTTCATACGATACCCCACATGAAATGATAATCTCAATTCAAAACTTGAACGGCCGTTCCTTGCATAAAGAGCCTGCTTTTTTATGATTTAATTTTATTATTTATGCCTGACAACAAAAGAGAGCTCTACAAGAAAAAACAAAAAAATATATTTTATTCACGATATACTTTTTCTTACATAATTGTCTCCTTCAATTCTGATCTTCTTGATCTCCGTGAATTCTGGCAGCTGTTGCGTTGCATGCAAAATCGCACGGTGAACGTAGTGTTTAACTTCTCTTTGGTAGCTAGTTCTGGTTTACAACAGACCACAGATGAGAGCAATATTGTATGAGTGGCTGGAAATACACCTTGTAGAGCGCTAGAATGCTATGTCTATACATTTCTGCCTTGACTTCAGTTTTTTAAAATTTTATTGGTCCATAGGCAGCAATGTAAATACTTTTTCAGTTTCAGCTGTGTATTTTGAATTTAAAACCCGTATTGGACAGTGACATCAGTGGAGTAGCAGTTACGTATTTTTTAAAGCCAGACGAAAAAGAGGGTTGCTATAAGTTTTACGTTCGTCAGTCTATCCCTTTCCGATCAAGTTCAGTCGAAGGTTTTTTACGTTTTTAATCAAAAGTCACAGAGAAAGTTTGTATGTTTAATTATTGGCTTGTATTTATATTTGTTACTTCTTTGCGTTCTTAAGGGATTTGGATTTAATATGTAAAGGTAACCTTTAATGAGAGAAACTAATACTCTAATATAAAACTTTAATTTACATAAAATAATTAGTTAATCTGGTTATTAAAGTGAAACTTTTATTACATCGTCTCAAACTTTTTCGTCTGTGTGTTGCATGTCGCGTGACGGATGGGCGGCGCCTATAGTTCGCAGCAGCTGACAGTGTAGTGTAGGTATAGACTATTGAATGAAACCCTTATAAAATATTGTTTTCAGTTTTTTAATATGTGAATATAATCTAAATAATTGTTAAGTATTATGTATGTCGTACTCTCCCTGATTGAAAAGTATAGGGAATCAATCACGCCATGTAAACTGTATACCTTTATATACATGAGAAAGAATTGAAAGTATTCAAATTTCATCATTTTTAATCCTTTTCAATAAATATTTTTAACCAGGGCTAAGACAAGTTCAATAAAAATATTAGCTCTCGTTAATAAAAAAGATTATCTCCCGTTATCATTCCAATTTTCCAAGTATAAAATTAAGGTTGATAAAGCGATTTTTACACCCTTAATGGAATATTATTCCAAAAAATTTTAGTTCTATGTCTATAATGTGAAAATAGTTTCACTTTTACCGTGGTTTCATAAAACCACACAATCTTGTTTTTTTTTTAAATGTTAAGTTCCTTGAATTAAATAAAATTTGTTTTTTAGAGTTAGATAGCTTTTCCAGGGTATCTTTTTGATATATGTAGTGTAAGCGGATATCACATTATATTTTGCCAAATTTAAAAATGTGGTTAAACCCAAAACACTTAAATCCTTAAGTGGTGAAATATAAATATGGTTGTTTTGTAAATTTCTTCAGATCTCTCTCTTGCTACCAACTCGCGCTAATTCTCTTCCATTATTTCTTTTTTGTTAAATTTATTTTAATTATTAGATTTTCATTGAATCTGAACTACGCTTACTAATAATTTGTCTAAATTTGTGCAGGTCTACTAAATTTTGCAATGCAGCAATTAACGTAAGCGCATTGCAATTTTATTAGAGACAGTTAGAAATTCTGCCACAGATCTTATCCTTACTGTAAGTCGATAAGGAGTTGCATTGATCATCATCATATTTGATTACGACAATTACATGACCATAATGACGTGACGGACTCAAATTCGACGGGTAAGACATAAGCAGAACCTAACCAAACTATCAACAAACTATATTTCAAATATATCCTTTTCAATAAAAAAGAATTATCGAAATCGGCTGGCGCGATATTGAGTTTTTCGTAAATTTGTTGCGCACATACTTATAGCAAATTTAAGACTTTTATGGTTTTCTCGGTTGCCATTGTCAGACCCGGACTAAATGGCTATGGGACCTAACGGGAAGTACCAGCTTTCAAATTAAAAAAGAATTATCAAAATCGGTTCACCCAGTCTAAAGTTCTGAGGTAACAAACATACCAACGAATAGAGAGCCTCCTCCTTTTTTGAAGTCGGTTAAAAAAAATTAACAAAATCGGTTCACCCAGTTAACAATTCTGAAGTAACAAACATAAAAACATACAGACGAATTGAGAGCCTCCTCCTTTTTTGAAGTCGGTTAAAAAGAGCTACTCTATTGTTTTCATTACTGACTGTGTCCTTTCATCTGTCCCATTCTGACAAGCGGGTCTTGTCCGGGGCTTGTCAATAATATTTTTTTTATTTATTTATTTGTATAAAGAAACTTATAGCTATTACATAAAAGTAAATATTACATAAAAGTATGATAATCTATAAATATTATACTAGCCAAAATAGTTCCTAACGATGCTTATTATATAGGGTCTGTCGTAAATAATGGATAATCCGATAAGTGGAGGTAACCCCGATGTCAGGCTACAATAAAATCTAGTTTTTACGTCAGTTTTACCAACAGTGTAAAAATGATGCATACTTTTAGTTTTTTTCTAAATTTTTGCTCCTTTGATCATTTTTGTGTATTTTTTTTGGCATCGTACTCCTAAAGACTTGTTTTATTAAATTTAATTACATTTATAGCCGTTGTTATCGTAAAATATTATTAAAACTAACATTTTAAGTAATTTATTTCCGTTTTTTTGTAATTACTTGTAGTTTTGACCCTTGATTGTGAAAAAAAAAGTATGGTGCTATAGCTGCCCATTATCTTAAAAACATGGCTAGTATGTGTAGATTCTAAAAAGGTATGATAGTGGGTACCTTAGCAAATAATATTAGCTCCAGCAGCAAAAGAACTAAGCTAGGTCGGGATTTCAATTTCTCAAGTAATGCAAACATGCATTTCATTTACGGTGAATGCAACGGCAACGCTACTAGAGCAGCTGCAGTTTATCGTGAAAGATACCCAAATGCTCGGCATCCCGACTAGTGTTCATTAGGGTGCACAATGCATTCTCAAAAGGAAGATTTCCTGGCAGCGGTATTGGCGGAGCCAGAGAAGGACGACCTCAACGACACAATCCAGATGAAGGAGGTTTGGAATTAGTGGAGGAAGACCCTGGTACGTCCATAAGTGCCATTTCGCGTCGTACTGGTATACCTAAAAAAACAGGTCCACCGAATTTTAAAAAGGCACGAACTCTACCCTTATCATTACCAAAGGGTTCAAACATTATTGCTAAGGGACTCGGAATTAAGAGTTACATTTTGTCGTTCAATGCTACGAAAAATTAGAGAAAATCCAAATTTCTTTAACAAAATTTTATGGAGTGACGAGTCAACGTGCCGAAAAGATGGATTTTTGAATCTCCACAACTTACACAGCTGGCAGCTACGAAACCCCAGACTGATACGCGCCGAGAGATCGCAGTATCAATTTAAAATTAATTTATGGACTGGTATTTTGGTGGGCAAATCATAGGTCCTTAGGAGTTGCCAGCGACAATAAACGCGGAAATCTACTTAAATTTTCTAGAAAGTACGTTACCCGGGTTACTGCAAGATGTGCCACTATCGAATCATGATGTGGTTACAGAATGATGGATGTCCTGCGCATTACGCTGTTTCTGTGCGGAACCATTTAAACAATGAGTACCACGGTCGGCGGATAGGGCGTTTGGGTCCAATTTTATGGTCACCACGATCACCAGACCTAAACCCATTGGACTTCTTTTACTGGGGTTGTATGAAAGAGAAAGTATACAGCCGAGAAATAAATACAATAGAAGAGTTGCGAGCGCGTATTCAAGTAGCGGCTCGTAAAATTGAAGAAGCTGACCATGGACGCCGGATTAAAAGATCCTTCATTAGGAGATGTAGAGCGTGCATTGCTGCACGCGGAGGACATTTTGAACATTTAGTGTAATCGAAGCAATAAATGTTTTGACCAGAAATAACCTTGTTTTTTTTATAGGCCTTTGTACAACCGTCTTTGTTGTTTTTTTTACCTGAAGATCCCTTTGAATTTGGAATAAACTTGTAGTAACTGGTTACACAGAAAAATACATGCGACTATCGCATGTATTTTTTTACGAATGCAAATTAACAGACGATTAGAAACTATTTAGATTAAAATTGCATTCTTAATGGAATAAAATCATGTATTGGTGTGTTATAGCTTAAATCACGAAAATTATGACATTACTTGAGAAATTGAAATCCCGACCTAGCTTAGTTCTTTTGCTCCTGGAGCTAATATTATTTGCTAAGGTACCCACTATCTAGCCATGGCTAGTATGTGTAGATTTTATGTAGGTATGTGTATATAAAAACATGTTTTTAAGATAATGGGCAGCTATAGCACCATACTTTTTTTTTCACAATCAAGGGTCAAAACTACAAGTAATTACAAAAAAACGGAAATAAATTACTTAAAATGTTAGTTTTAATAATATTTTACGATAACGACGGCTATAAATGTAATTAAATTTAATTAAATAAGTCTTTAGGAGTACGATGCCAAAAAAAATACACAAAAATGATCAAAGGAGCAAAAATTTAGAAAAAAACTAAAAGTATGCATCATGTTTACACTGTTGGTAAAACTGACGTAAAAACTAGATTTTTATTGTAGCCTGACATCGGGGTTACCTCCACTTATCGGATTATCCATTATTTACGACAGACCCTGTATGTGGTAGGTACCATAGTTATTGAAAAAATATTCGTTTTATTAAATTACTTCCGCTTTTTGCATATCAATCTTATATAAATAAAATAACCTTATCGATGATAAGTCACACCATCTTTTTTGAGTCTTTAATGTATTATTTAAGCACCTTTATAGCACACTTAGGCTTGTTGATTGACACACAGTTGACACACGACTAAGGAGAAATGTGTGCTTACATTGTCTTCAAGCACACTTTTGCGGTTCCATTATCAGACTGCGAATGATTCACTTAGTTAACATTTTAGAGTACCTAATTGCTACTTTAGATACTTTTAGATAAGTACCTACTCGCTAATAAGATTCATTTTAAATCGTAGGTATTCAGTACACAGGTACGCTGTGTTGGATTCATAACACACTATTACATTAGCTTGCTCACACTTCAATTACCACGCCTACTCAGGGAATAAAGAAAGGAAAATATGACTGGAATAAAAATTGGCACTCGCTTTGCGGTAGGCGCCTGACAGCCGACTGCTTATGTGCCTCGAAGATTCCGCACGTCTGTAGGTATGTTTACCTAATGTGCACAATTATATACGCCTGGTATGACTTCATCCACGTTCACTATGACAACCGGCAAACAACTATACACCGGACACAGATTAACAAAACATACTTATTAATCTAAGACACCGGGTTATTCAAATTTACTGAAAACGGACTAATGGCCTTAATAATAATAAAACGCTTATCGAAGTAAGTATATTCCTTAAGTTAAAAACGTGTTTTAAGCCAATCGAACGTTTGATAAGTTCTTTATTCATAATCGTTTGTAAAACCTCCAATAAGTAAGATGCCTGTATTTTTTTTAAATATTTCATTACCATGGATGCTAGAAGATGCCTCTATACTAGTGTTTCTCAATGTGGGGCCTACGCCCCACAAGGGGGCAATTTAAAATGTACTCGACACAATTATAACCCGATTGCTTTGGGTTATTTAAATGCATGCTAGATAGCGGTGACAGATTTAACAAACAAGGCAAATTACAAGAATGTTCAAGAAGTTTTTTACTACCGTTTCAATATTCATAATTAGCTGAATGTGGATTTAGGGCTGTCAATGATTCACTGATAAAAAAAATCGACTTCATATAACATAACACGGAGACTTGAGGTTAAAGATAAGTAAATTGGAACCTAATATAAAATATCTGTGAAGCCAGCATCAAGCGCAAGAATCACACATGTTCAGCTGATGGTAATTGATATGCCCTGCCGATTACATTGCAGGGTCGTTTAGGATTCTTGAAAAACCCCAACAAATTCTGAATGTATGGTGGGCACAAAAATTTTGGAAATGTTAAGGTGGGGCATGGTCTAAAAAAGGTTGGCAAACACTGCTCTATCCTTACACAATGTTATCATTTCTTAGAAAAGGAAAGGTGATTTTAATCTATTTATGTAGGACCTACACCCTGTGACTTTGAGCAGTTCTCTTGCTCTTATCATTTTATGTGTATAACACCTATTATTCCTTATTAGCTCATTAAAACACGGAAAACTAACATGATTTATAAAAGACTTCTTAGTCTAGTGATAATTGAGTGACCTTACTAGATAAGGCTTAGGTAGGCTTGAGTACTTAACTAGATCCACACATTATAAAATATTATATCCACTGTGGTTCATACCACACAGGGTATGGCTAGTATGGGGATAGATTGTATTGTATACAAGTTATTTGTATACAAGATTTTAAATGAATTTCTTAATTCTTGTGTTGGAGTTCCACCTCTGTTACTTCCATCATACATAAATCAAATTCCAGAAATCCCCAATTCCTTAATTGTCTCCCTGTACTATAGATGATCTCCAATAGTAGTAGAAAGAGCTAATTGTATGTTTAGATACAAACATAGTTGAGAGTATCCCCATGCTTGATCTAAAAAAAAATTGTTGCAATATTTACAAATTTTAATATCAACTTCCTGTCTATCATTTAAAATCAAATGTGATTTCCACTATATCACAAGCTCTTACTATCGCTGCTGACATTATCTGATTAGCAGGAGTTATTACATCACTCAGCACAACTCTAGTACCCCTTGGTTTCAAAGCTTCAAATGTTCCCTGTAATTTTGAATCCTCACATGTGAGAACATTGCACTGTTTTCCTAAAACAATAAGACATCACATTAAATTATAACGGTGAATAATATAATTATGCATTGCATTCTTTTGTTTGAAGTGAAAAAGAGGTGATAGACCATAAAATTAAAAGTACATATGTGGTGTTAGCACAGTTTAATTTCATTTTGATTGTAAATACCTAGTTATTTAGTCAGTGGCTATAAGTTTGTGTTGGTATATCTCTGTGAGTTGGATGTATGTGTAAAATACTGAACGTATTATGACGAAATTTCATGTGTGCCAGCTACTCATAAAAATCAAATTGAAATAAACACGAATATTATTTGAAACATATGGTGTTAAGTAATATTCAAAATAATTACGTACCTTTTAGCGCAATTACAGTTTTCAGAAAGTTTGCTCTTAGTTGACCTCGCGCATTTTGCTTTTGAACTCGTTTCTTAACCTTTGCCATTATATTATTTTTTCGAGTAGAACTGAATGTTTAATTGACTCTGTGAATATTATGGTTGTTTATTTATCAAATTTTTGTCTTAGATAGTTTAGAACACAGTTCACACAGTTTCAGATTCAAAATAATTTAAATTTTTAATTTTCTATGTAATCGTAAATAGTAACAAAAACAATAGGAGTCTTTGTCAAAACTCAAAAGACACAAGTCAAATAACTCAATAATTGCAATTTAATTATTAAAATAGACACATAGTTGATATTTCATCTATCGTCGTCTTGTCGTCTGGTTCTTGTTAAGGGACTGCCGCATGCGCATTCAGCCAACAAGAAAAATGACTTGGATTGGCGTCACATAATATTTTATTGCAATATTTGTAGCTCTGTGTTCTTTTATAGACCAAATTTTTAAATTTGTTTAAAATCCGGATGATATTGCCTATAGTCTGGCCCTATTCTTCCAACTGCGATCAATAGCAAACTGTGAGTTATCGTTCTTTATAATTTTCTATAATGACATTCATCGAAATCGATCTTCAATGAGTTTGGGACATGAGGAAAAATGTTGTATTGCTGCAACTCTAATCTATTTGTGATTTAGTAGTGTTAATATTCTGTGACAAACCAGAATGATTTTTTTGCGTTACTGCCACTTACGCCATTCAATTGCTGCGGCTGACGATTGCGATTTCAGTTGACGAAAAATAGTGTTAACTTTTTTTTTTTTTATATATATATTTATTAATAAAAAAACAAATTTTACATTGCGGTTTCAAAGCAATAAAAACCACTGAGGTTTGTACAATTGCTAAATTAAGTCTACACCAACAGAGTTAAATTAATAAAAGAAAAAATAGTTCACAATCACTTAGCTATACATTATAATTATACAAATAAAAGTAAAAGTACTTGATACAATTAATAGTTAAGCACGATAAGTTGATCGGTGGTCAGTCAAGTCTTAAAAAGTATTTTTTTAAATTCTGTTTTAAATTAGTCTCAGTCAAGGAGTCGGTCAAGTCACGTGGCAGTTTATTAATCAGTCTAGGTACTATGTAAGCTGTTGTTCTTTCACCGAACGCATTGGATGCCCGAGGCATGTGCAGCCGGTTTAGACTAACAGCGCGCGTATACACGTTTTTTTCAACACAACAACTGGTTTGAGTTGTTGTGTTGGTTGTTAAGTTTGAAAGGTTTTATTTTGACAGTTACATCACGGTAATGTCGCCGATATGTCACGATAATGTGTACACGGCTGGAATATAGAACAAAGTAGGTACTAGAAGGAGTTAAACCACAACCACAGCAAATATGACTTTTGTTAATTTGTTCCTGTATTTGCTACGCTTTCAGATTGTATTAAGCCATTCATCATGAGTTTGTAGTAGGTAGGGGTACAGAAAATAACACAGGTCATAAGAATAGACACGACATAATATAGTGAATGACAGCGAAGGAAAGCTATTTAATAAAAGAATCATATTACAATGAATGAACGAATAATTATACTAATTCTATATTAATTATTGTTACAATATAGGTATCGTCTCTAAGATCTATAAGGCGTACTTCTTAGGCGTAAGTCTTTGCTCACGTAAAACTCAGCTGAGTTCAAGCTTTTTTTTAGTTTCGAAAATCAGCACTATACTTCTGTGCCACGCTTGCGGCGTTTTGCCCTGAGCAGAGCAGAGGAGCACCAGCTCTCAGAAATGCTTTAATTCTATCATCACCCCTCGCCTTGTTGTTTTTAAACTATTTTAGGGCCATACTGATCTCGTATAGGCTGACGTCTAATGATATCTTCGGTGTAGTGTCGGGTTAATTTAGCCCTTGGGTCTTCAGCCTTGTTGGTAACAGGTGTTCGTGCGGCCATCTTTAACTGTCCGCAGAACTTCTCGACTTGCCTCGTCTCTCGACAAGTCTCGTACGCATACTTTAGAGCCACCTTCCCACAATCTGTGTTATGGCGGCGTATATCGTGAATCAACGACTTGGGAGAATTGTCTATTTAGCTGCCTATACTGGGAAGCACCGTCTGGGGACTGAAGAGCCATTACATACATCCATCAAGTTGAGAATACATCTATCCACGGCTGGACCTAAGAGGAAGTAAATACTATGTTCTAAGAGGTGGGACTACGTAACGGCCGTTTTCATTAACGTATCTCTATACGTACGGCACGCTACGATGGCCGTTTTGACGTTTGTTCACTCATGAAGTTTCTTATTAATTAATAATTACATTGAAGGAGCAATTTACTCTTCTTTATTGTCAATAGTGACGTGCAGTTAAGTCATAAAAATTTATCGAATGTATAATTTTAGAACACAAAATTTATTTATCACATTGATTTCTAAACTATATTTGGGTCCCGCGAACATTTATTTTTTATTTTTATAAGATTATAATTATTGGTACTTATTTGCCACAAAACACGCCAATTATTTTTCGAAAATCATAATTTTTAAAAATAAAATCTGATACGATCCTCACATAGGATCGCTGGCCAACACATCTATAACCTCCGGCAAACTCGCGTCAATGCTCAATGCAAAACAAAGCAGTTTCGACTTGACATTGCTAGGAAAAGTACAAATTGTGAGTGCACTGCGATTGTGATATAGTTTTGACCAGGCTTTGGATTTCGGATATTGATACTGCATTACTGTTGACCCTTGCCCGTTAATTTAGACTCTGTTTACGCCTTTTGTTGTGTATTTCGTCGATATGGCCAAACGTATGCAAAGAACTGTTCTAAACAGTCAGACGCGTGAGTTCGTTATACGTCTTTCTAACTATTTCGATCGTGAATCTCAAAATGGAGGGTCAATTTTACCTATTACGTCAGTGGTTGAACGCGTAGGTGATGCGCTATATATTGGACAACGAACTGATAGACGAATAACTAAAGAAAAATATGGCGAGACGCCTGTCACGGGACGCCTGGCAGATGTGAAAGATCGAAATTATTTTGTACAAGTACAGGCACAAAAGTACAGATTATGACAGGAACTAAATATGGCATACCTAAAAAATAAAATATTACGAATTATCTCCAGAAAATGATGACAGTTTATATAATATACATTTATTTTCTTCATATACAAAATTTTTTAATTTGAAAATTCCTTATAAATCGTGACAACTCAATATTCTCATTATTTACTTCGGTAATACTTACATTGGATGTTGCCTCTGACGGTACTACTGCGACACTCTACTTACACTACTTACACTTAACTTTGTATTGCAATGCAATTGTTCTATGTTAAATAATATTGGTCTCCTAAAACTTAATTTTTATTCTCTCATGTATAAAAAATAAAACGATTGCTGGATGTAATATTTTATTTTTTTTATACACTCTAACATATATAATACAGTTAAAAAACAAATGGCATATGTTCTATACATTTTTTTTTCAGTACACTTGTTTTTAAACTTGGGACCAAAAAAGCACCTCTTCAAAAGTCACTTTAGTGGGTCTTATATCTCGCTAGTTAATAATACATTGCTGGCGTCAGGGACAAAGCATTTTTTGTTTACAATAATTTTAACTTATTGTCAAGCTAGTTTAAATAATGACACGTTGCAATATTCAACAAATCCTGATTATGAAAGTATCAAAAATGAGACAAATTTGGTACAAAAAACATTGTCTCATAAAGACTAAGATCTTGCAGAATTATGTTGATGGAAGAGTTATCATTATTAATTATTCAAGATTTACATAGAACTAGGACTTAAATAGAACAACAAAAAAGCTAACATGTTTGGAAGAGAAATATCAAAAACCATGTAATTAAACATAGTGAAAAATTTAACATATCTGCTCTATGAAGGCTATATAGTATGGATACAACTTATACATGTATGTTAACGGATCCCAGTACATGACACTGTAATTTGGTCGTGTCAGTAGAAGGTTTTCGGACTATTATTATTATTATTAACAGCCTGTACTGTCTCACTGCTGGCAAAAGGCCTCCCTCAACACCTTCCAATTATCCCTGTATTTTTTTTCGGACTAAAATTAAATTAAAAATTAATGTGGTATGACTCGTAGCAAGTGAATACACACATTGCCACATTGCAAGCTTTACAAAATGTATTGGTCCTCTTCTTGCAGACGGCGCATTGGCACTTAAGTCGGTCTGGCTTTACGGGCTTAATAAAATCATATTGTGCAGGAGTGTGTACTTCTGCTCGGATGGGTGCAAGGGTGAAGGCGTTCTGCATGCTGCAAACAAATCAGTAATTAACGTCTTCCGGAATTAATTAATTCGTCATAATAACTGCCTTAGACACAGCATCAAATCACTTTTTAAAATATAGCTATATGAAAAAAAAAAACAAATAATTTTTAATTAAAATAACAAAAGAAAATCGATAAAAAAATTCGAATTTCAATAGTCTGTTCCATATTATCCAACCGGCGGCCATTTTGTGATTTAAAATTCCTATCTGTGGCAAGTCCCAGAACAGGATTTTTGAGTGTCTTCATGTCTTTGAGCTCGGAATTTACACATTTTCGACTAAATTACACGTATTTTGTAATTACTATATTGAAGTTCAATATAATTGTGACCTAACTACACAGATGCGTTAAGGTTTTAATAATTTTTCAACCAAACATGACAAAACGGAATCCACGTACAAATTTGTAAAGTTGTACGTTGGTTCTAAGGCTGTTTTTGACTTTAAAAGTAAAGAATATGTCAATAAGAGTAAATAAAATGAAATATTACTTACTATTCCATGATTATTCCAGTTTAAATCACTAAAACTTACTAAGTTCAGCATAAACACAATCGTGAAATCGCGACATTCGCTGATTGAACTTGTCACAGATTAAAACAAGAAATTTAAACTTTTTTGTAACATAGACGTGCTAAATTATATATGAGAGCGAGAGTCAGTTCATTCTAACACAATTTTTCATGTGGGCAAAAGAGTAAGAACTATAAGAACGTCAAAATATGCTCGAAACTGAACAAGGTGACCGCACCTGTGGCGGGTCCTGTGACAGGACCTTCCACAGTCTGTGTCCTGTAATGGGCGCGATAACATACAAGAGGATATTTTTATTAAAAATGAAATTAAAATCAATTTTTAATTAATATTCATATATTATATACAATAAAAATTGTGTAAATTTTAATCTACCAAGAGAGTAGATTATACAATTAATATAGTTTTACAAAATATATACGTTCTTAATACAGGCAAATGCACACTTGAAACATAAAATGCACCTTACTTACTGATGACGTGGTCTTGTATCATAGTGCGACTGCTTTCTTTGCAGGAGGCTGCACACTTTCACTTTCTGAATTATCGCTATCAGATATATTTGATCGTTATAAATAATAAATATAGGAAACTAACAATGAATCTATTGTGTAACAGTATCTAAGTGAAATAATTATATAATTAATACTTATATAATTGTTAAAATAATTATGTAAGTTCTGTTTTACCACAATAAACAAAACTTTTGAAATTCGAGTTATAATAATGTAGGTACTTACTAGGTAATAATCACTGTTTAAGCATTTACTCAACAAATGGAAGTATACTAATTAGGAGTATAACATTGTTAAAATAATTATGTAAGATCTGTTTTACCACAATAAACAGAACTTTTGAAATTCGAAGTAACCACAAGAGAAAAAACTACGTTAATACGTATAGATGGCGGTAACAATAATATAGCGTGGCGAAGCGTCGCCACGGCCGCTATTGCCACGCCAACGTTTTATCAATAATGGCATCGATAGCTTTGGTGCCGATGCCATCCGAAGACATGTGTACGGCTACTATTTACGGAAGGAGTATCCAACAAGAAAAAAGTTAGTGCAAACACTGAAGGAAGCTGGATTATTCTTCGGTGGGGAAAGTTCTTTAAGGAAGATTTTGAAGACCGTTGGAGTAGATACAAAAATTGATGGAAAGATTTGATATGGTGATGGCAAGATATAATTTATTTCAGCAGGTGAAAGAAATTGAAAATTGGCAAAATGTTGTGTTTTTAGATGAAATTCAAAAAACACAGAGTTCGGCAGTGCCCCAAGGCACTCTTTTACCTCACCCAGTTTTCACCCTTATTAGGTATACAAGATGGTTTATTTGCCTACGCAATTATGAACGAGTGAAGTCCGATACACATTTCGATCCGTTACGATTCAAGGCCACCAATATTCGACGTCATAGCTTTACAGACATAGCATTTTTGTGTTCACTCTTTCCCGGGCGGCGCAGCGAGCGGTCGTTATCAAGACTGCACGAAGATTGTTCCTTGTGAAGATTTTGGTTTTATTTTATAATGAACATATAATGTTCATTACATAAACATAAAAGGAAATAAATAAAACAAGTAATTAACATTGAAAATCAACATTTATTTTAAAATATACCTATTTTTACACTTATTGTCGAATGAAAAGTCTGTGTGAAATAAAATAAAATAATTCATACATGGTCTTATAGCTTGTTTCAATAGCTTGCAGTGACAGTCACTCAAATCACCCTAGTTATTAGCATTTTATTAGGGTAGGGCGGGGCTAGTTGAGCAATTTTTCACTTGAGCTACTATAGCTCCTGAACGATAACTCTGATGTCTGGTTCTGCATACTGATTAAGTACTAATAAATCCCTTAGCAAAAGTGGCCATAGTAATTGTATCTAGCTAGTTGAGTTTAAGAGCTACAGCTGTTTAAATACAGAAAGTCATGTTTCCTCAACATACCCCATGGGTGAGGTAAGTTGAGCAAGGATATATAGGATTTGCCCCATAGGGCAAATTGATCACTCAGATGGATTCAATGTTAACTAGACACGAAATCAAATTTGTTTGTGACAATCATCTTTTATTTATAATTTTTATAGGAAAAACGACAAAACTAAATTATTTGAATAATGAACTCTCATGTCACTGTTGCAATTGACACAAACGAAAGTAAGACCAGCACCAGGCATACATTTTGTATGAGCCCATTTTCTCCAAACTTGACATTGTATGCATGTTTCTCTCCTGGTAAACTTTAAACTTACTACCTACAATCTTATTTGGCTTCAGCACAGTGGACACTCCTGTCTAATCCACATTCCAAATATCTGATACACTGAATCCATGTTTGTTGAGCAACTATAACACAATTAGCCCCACCCCGAAAGTTTAAGACAAAGGTGAGAATGTGAATAAACAGACGAAATACTACTGTTTACAACTATTTTACTCTTTGTTGTCAAAATAAATAATGCGGTCATGTACTTTACTCGATCGACGTGTCGCCACCTGCGGTCGTGCGATAAGTTCTTCTGTATCGACGCTTTATTTTCGCTATTTGATGTTTCTGCGTGCGGTGTATAGTTTCCGAGATATTTCGATTGCCCAACTTGCCCCTATGCTCAACTAGCCCCGCCCTACCCTACTACACGTAATATAATACGAACGGGAATAACGCTTCGCGAGCGCCGAACGCTTGCCGAACTAAGGCGTACATTTTGCGGCGGAGAGCGCCGATGCGGAAAGGTGAAACATGGCTTAATGCTAACCATACTGTAAACCGTTCTTGGACCGATGACACTGCAGCATCCAGCAATCCAAAGTTCCTGTTGGAAAAGGATCGCGACTTATAATTTGTCACGCCGGAACCATCAACGGGTTTGTCGAAGGTTCTCTCATGGCTTTTGCGTCAAAAACCACTGGAGACTATCATGAAGAAATGAATGGAGAAAAGAAGTTACTGAATGGTTTACCTCAATGTTGTGTAGCCTCCCTGACCCATCTATTATATTTATGGACAACGCCCCATACCACTCGATGCAAATTGACAAGCCACCTGCCCAATCCCAAAAGAAAGCTGACATCGTCGCATGGCATTGGATAGTACGTCTTTTAAAATAAAACAAACCAACCAAGATCCGATACGTCATTGACGAAATAGCGTTAGAACATGGGCACAGAGTTATACGGTTACCGCCTTACCATTGTTAATAAAATGCAATTGAGTTGATGTGGGCTCAAATTAAGGGATATGCTGCAAGACGCAATACAGAACCCCCATTTACCACAACAATGCTAAAAATATTTGAAGAAGCTGTGACTAAAGGAAACTGGGAAAAGGTTGTGAATAGAAGTGTTAAATTAATAAGGGAATATTATGAAAGAGATGTGAAAATAGATAATATTTTAGAAAACGAACTTAATGCAGGTGATAATAGCAGTGACGACAGTGAAAATAGCAGTATGCACGAATCTGATTAAATCTGGCATTTTGTTACACCTTTTTTTGGTATCTTTTTGTATTCATATGTGCATATAAAGTATGTATACTTATTCATTTTCATTCCAATATTCGGTTCGTTCAAATATATTAAGTAAACATTTATACTTTTGTTTTATTAAACCTTTTAAATCAGATACTACTTGCAACCAAAACAAATAGATATGATTAAATTTTTTTCGAGAATAAATTGACATTTCACATCACTGTTATAATATTATGTCAAAACGGCCTTCATAGCGTGCCGCTATTATAGTTACGGATACATTGCTATCACTCTATAATGACAAGATCTTGTCTATTTATAGTTATGTCCAATAAAGTTATAGTCCAATGCTTTATGTCGATAGGTTATTGGAATGTAATTAAGTGTAAAGGGATAGATTTTTCTACCTCTAGTAAGTTAACTAAGGTTGTTGAAAACGGCCGTAAGTAAACATTGACATTTAATTTTGGTATGAAACGTGCAGTGATTTGACACAAAATTGTAATTACAATATTATGGCGACGAAGTATAATCCAGCTAAGTTTGAAAGCTAATAGTTGCTTAACGGCCGTCTCAATAAACCATCTTTCCTTATACTAGAGGTAGAAAAATCTATCCTTTTACGCTTACTTAAAATTCAATAACCTATCGACATATCTGTCGTTGCGTTGGACTATAACTAACGGCCGTTTTCAATAACCTATCTATCCTTAGTTTAACTTACCTGATTTATCGTTTATCCTTAGGGTACTTACATTTCAATAACCTACCGATATAAAGCATTGAACTATAACTATGGATAGATAAGATCTTATCATTAAACGGTGACAGCAGTTTATCCTTAACTAGAGATACGTTATTGAAAACGGCCGTAATGATATAACTATATTGGAAATAAATATGGATAGATAAGATCTTGTGAGTAAACGGTGATAGCAATATATCCGTAACTGGAGATATCTACGTTATTGGAAACGGTCGTTAAATGTATTACATTTCAGACTTCATTGAATATGTCTTTTGGTCCACATAATTCCTTAGTCGCTGTTGGCGATGGTTCCACCTGGCATAACAACTATAGATAGAAAAAAATTGTATTCACAATTAGAATTTTTAATATGAAGCCACCCCGCAACAACTTTGTGTTTTGTTCTTTGTATTTAATATTATAGTCAGTGCTGTGTGTGTGTGTGTGTTCTTCACAATTAACATTAACATCAAGCTCATAATTGTTTTAATCTCTTCGCCCTATCACCAACAATCGCCTATTACGACTCCCACGGGATGATATAGGGGTGGTGATATTCTGGTGCGACACCACACGCACATGTAAAAATAAATATGCTTTGCAAATAAAACAATACTTATGAAACTTCCACATATTATTTAATCACTTAATAACAGGAAAATGTTAATTGTTCAACTGTATAATACACTTCAGCCACATAGAAAAAAATAGATAAATACCTGATTCACTCCTCAGGGGTAAAAGCTCTCTATGGACAACACAATGAAGAGTAAGCTACCTTAACATCTAAATTCGTTAACATATAATATTGTTGATAATTCATAGCTAGTGTGACTAAATTGTCACCTTGAAGTGCTCGGCAAATTGTTACATCAGGACACGACAATCTTCATTGGTGGCTATTTCAAAAGTACCTCTTAGATGATATCGCGACGCTCGACGTCCATTTGTTTGCAAACTGAAAATCCCATTGAGAAGCTAGTAGATAGGATTTTATTATGTTATTGAGAAGAAACTGACAATTAATGTTATTTATGACAAATAATTTCAACTTCAAGGTGAGCTCAAGTAATCGGGATGACGATTATTTTAAATTTATTGACATAGTTTTCTAAAATAATAATTTCACTTTCACATTTTATAGGATAAATATCGAATGATTGATTGGTTGTTCGACTCAATATTGTCAATTTCTTCATAATGGGAAAGAATTATAATTATATGGCAACAAAATCACAATACTAGATAACAATTTCATGACTAGCCATAGATAAATTACTTATCAATTAGTGTTTGCTCCATAGTCGAAAAAAATTACTGCACATTTACTACTCCAAAAGCTTATTTTACAATAGTATGTCAGTAAATGAATTATCATATCGAAAATGAGTTAACACTGACTGAAAAGTAAATGGTGTCTGTTTATAATTTAATATTTGTTGCCATAAATTGGGTACCTGGAAATGCATAGATGTGAAAACAGCCTTTCACCAAACAACATGTATCTCGTTCTGTGGCATCCCCGTAAAGATATCATATTAATTTAAATATAGAGTATGGATTCCTATAAAATTTTAATAGCAGTCGTAAGTTACTGCAGTAAACAGTTATGAAAGATCCTAAGCCTGTAATCCTAACAAATACCTGGAATTGCATTTAAGCGAGAGAAGGCTGACGAGTCTGGACATAACAAAGGTAAATAATTCTAAGTACCTCGATAAGCATGTTGAGGCCTCATGCTAACCAACAGTATTATTGTATTGCCCCTGTCAACAGGCAAATTCAATAATAGCACCACATTAATCCAGCGATCAGGAGCTGTTCAAAATCCAATTAAATACCTGTACAATCCGACGGTGTGACGACAACTATCGAATCAAGTGGGGTCAACAAGACTCCCCATATCATTGCCATTAACCGATGGTTAATTTGGTATTTTACTTTAGCTGTAAAATAACAGTGTTCAATTTATTACTTATTTGTTTTATTAACGGACCTTGGCTCAATATTGTGTTAGTGTTATTCCAATTTTATTGGTATAGTGCAATGTTTTGTATAAGTATTTTGAATAAATTATTAATAAATTTAACTCTCACCGATTCAAGGCGCTTTGTGATACCTCAGTGATTCACTAACGACGATCGCGTGAACGACGACGTGACCGCTCGTGAGGTGATCCTGAAATATTATGTTGCATGTCAGATTTTATATAAAAACTTTAAACCGACATTTTGTCACATTTGCCAAGTGCTCCTAAAAACTTAGCGCAACACATCAACAAAAACTGCATTTACCAAAATTTGTTTAGCCATTTCTGAGATAAATGTGCACAAAAAGCACAAACAGGAGGGTCCCTAGCTACTACGTAAGTCGGTACTGGCTAGGAGCCGATCTAATTCCTAGCCAACAGATATGTTTGAAGTGTTTAAGCAAAAAGCAATCATATATAGTGAACTTATAATGTCAAATAATAATAATGTCAAACAAACAAAGATTTAAAAAAACATTTAGTCATGGTAGCAAACTCTACATGTATATTTTTTTTAGTAAATAACCCAAAAGACACTCCTAGTATTATATTATATTTTTACATAATTAACAAAAAAGTTACTTCTCTCCCTCCGGTGCCTCCGTTCGCGGTCACGTTCCCGATCACGATCCTTGTCCTTGTCACGATCTTTATCGCGGTCGCGTTCCCTCTCCTTCTCCTTGTCACGATCCTTTTCACGGTCACGCTCCCTCTCCCTCTCCTTGTCCTTTTCACGGTCACGCTCCCTCTCCTTGTCTTTTTCACGGTCACGCTCCCTCTCCTTGTCCTTTTCACGGTCACGCTCCCTCTCCTTGTCCTTTTCGCGGTCACGCTCCCTCTCCTTGTCCTTTTCTTTGTCACGGTCACGTTCGCGCTCCTTGTCGCGGTCCTCGTGACGTATTTTATCGCCTTCGCGACTTGGCCTGTGAATTCAATTACATTTAGACTGTCTATATTAACAACAGGATAATTTTAACTATTTTTATGCACAGACTTCCAATATACTAGTAAATAGCGTATAGACGCATACAGCGTGCAAGAGTGAAGAACATCACTAAAGCAGATACACCAAGATAGAAAAGGTAGGCGAATCTATTGTTAATGTAACCGATTTTGATTGAGAAGTCGTACACAGTCAGCCATGCATCGAATTCACTCCTTAGTATTTTGAATATTAAACCAAGAGTGCAAGAGTGAATAGCATCACTAATGGAGATACACCAAGATAGAAATGGCAAGCGAATCTATTGTTAATGTAACCGATTTTGATTGAGAAGTCGTAAACAATCAGCCACGCATGGAATTAAAGCACTAGCAAAAGCACACATCGATAAATATAAACTGTTTAAAATAGTGTTAGTCATATATTATATATATATATATAATACCTTCGCCTATCCTTGTCACGTTCTCTGTCCCGCTCCATCCGCTCGCGGTCACGTCTATCGGATCCGAGCCCGCCGCTGCGCACGTTGCGTTCTCTTTCTCTATCGTCTTTGCGTCGCTTCTCTCTCTCTTGCTGCTCTTTCTCCCTAGAAGCGACCATCTCTTCGAAAGCTTGTCTTAATTTAAAATACCTAAAAAAAGATATTAATAAACAAAAATTCCGTCCGTTAGTTAATTTACGCGCGTCACGGTTAATTCGAAGTTCTGGGCTCCGCAATCGAGTATTTAACACTTTAACACATATTATCTTGGTCCAAACTACGCATAGACTGTACTATTGGTACAAGACAAAAGTATGTATATTTAATACTTAAACATTCATAAATACTTATAAACATCCACGACTTATCATAAATAGTTCAAATTAAAAAAAAAAATGTGTTTCTCAAACTATTACAATTACAATTAATGTGTAAAGAAAATACTGAAAGCACTGACAATGAAGCAGAATATATTTTTCAATAAAAAAAAACTATGGCTACATATAAAAACAATAATTTAAATAAAAATTGTAGTTTTGTAAAAATTCCGAACACAGGTTGAATTTCAAAAACAATTTTTTGGATGATACATATAATAATTTACTATAAAACATTTACTAACTAGGTATTAAAGTTTACATATAGGCAGGGCAAAACACTAACAGCCGTTCACAATATACTATCTACAGATAGAGATAAATTACTACCTTCTACTGTCACTAATTAGCTGTCAATAATATGAAACTGTCCCAATATACCCGAAAAGTGATTCTTATCGCCTTATATTGGGACGCGTCAATTGCAATTTCCATACAAACTTTTATCGCTGGTAAGCTAAACGTCGTTCCATTGACAGACAGCGTGTACGGATAAGGCGAGTTACCGTCGATAAGTTTATTGGGACAGAAATTTCAACGATAGTTACGTTTTTTATCTCAAGTAAGAAATAGACTGAATATTGGGGAATGGCTACGGCCATTGCCTTAGGTTAAATTGATGTAGGTACCTTACGAGGTACCTACATCAATTTAACTCAAGTAATGCAATTATAATCGATAGACTAACATCAATTTCATTGACGACCCCTATAAGCCCAGTGGTTAGTGACCCTGCCTACTGAGCTAGAGTTCCCAGGTCTGAATCCCGCTAGGTGTAGACATTTATATGATGAATATGAATGTTTGTTTCCGAGTCATGGATGTTTATTTGTATAATATAGTATAGTACGTAATATATGTATAGTACAGGCTATGCCTAGTATGGGGCAAGATAATTTGTGTATGAGTGTGTCAATATTATATTATATTATTATATATTTAACACAATATGTTTGTTCTCTGAAAGGAACAGGCTCTGTTTGAAACTAAATCTTTTTTGAGTCAATACATAATATCAACTGTTAGAGTACTTACAAATACTCATTACTTGGTGGCCTACCTCAATCTATATATTATATATACTATAATATATTGGCTAAACTGTAGTGATACTTCTGCAAAAGCCATAATATAAAAAGTTGAACAAATACTGAAAACAGAATCAGTTTTTTCCCTCCCTAAAAGCACTTTATTATAGCAGAAGGTATCAAACAAGCATTCATAGTACAGTGGTATGTGATCATCACAACCAATATTCTCTTGTAACAGTGTCCATGTGTGATTAGGTCCGGTACTCGACACTAACCTATGCGAAAATAATGGCAATAGGCTGCTGCTACACAGTAGATACGGCCGGTATTCTGTTCGTCCCCAATCCTTTATTCGCCCCGGGAAAGCACAGGGCAAAAGTAAGGTAATTAATTAAGCTCATTTAAAAGGTACTAGTAAAATCAATACAGGTTGATATGTACTATTTAACTATTCAATGATTACACATATTTACCCGACATGTTGTTTCCCTGATAGATGGTCATCGATCCGTTGCTGAGCATCACCAACAATTAAGAAGGCACCACACACTGGACAGACTTCCATCTGCTTCTCTTGAGATGCTGCCAACTCCGCAGTTAGAGACCAGTGGCTGCAAGGTTTCATTCAGCCATTAAATTTAATATAGTATAGTGAAGATCAACATTTTTCAACTCAAAGTAATTGACACAGTCTAAATATATAAAATTAGGGATCTCCACCTTTATTGACTCATCACAATATCTCTGGAACCATAAGGGGTAGAGACTTGAAAATTGATACGAAAATTCCTTTCGCGGAGTAGAAATCACCTAAGAACATATTTTAGGAAATTTCCTGTATTAAGTTTTTTTTATTATGAAAAGAACAAGATCAGTTGGTTCAATAGAGCTAGTACTAATTATTTAAATAGAAAATTAATCACTTAAAGAAAAAGTTATTCCTTTTCGAGTATCATCTTTTATAGATCTGAACTCACATCACATGATTGTGAAACTAAAGTGGCAGTGGGCAGGGCACATTAGTTCGACAGGCAGATGGCCTGTAAGGAAGTAAGTCCTCGAGTGTTGCACATACCGGTAGACACAGTGTTGGTAGGCCCCCCACAAGTTCTGGTCAAGATCAAAGGAATACACTGAATGAGGGCATCACAGTACCGATCATAATGGAGATCTTTGGAGGCCTCCTTCTTGTCCAGCAGTGGATATCTTCCAACTTATGATGATGAGGAACTCACGTTATTTAATTATTGGTAGTATATG
This sequence comes from Leptidea sinapis, assembly GCF_905404315.1. Lineage (NCBI taxonomy): Eukaryota > Metazoa > Arthropoda > Insecta > Lepidoptera > Pieridae > Leptidea > Leptidea sinapis. The sequence goes on along the minus strand of NC_066312.1, from coordinate 30,299,519 downwards.
TGATGATAACTCATATAATATTTTCTTTAACAAAAGATATTGCATTGTGATAAATCCAAGCCCAGCTGTTTTGTTCTGGATTCTTGAAAAACACAAAATTTTGAGAGACACCACAGTTATTGTGCTTATCACTTTGAGACATAAGATGTTAAGTCTCAGTAGGCCAGTAATATCATTGATTAGCTAAAGCGCTTGTCAACCCGAAATTTAAACAGTAATTACATATTATAAACTTCCACTTCAAGAGGATAAAGGCTCCACTGTGATACCCACCGACCTGGCATCGAGTAAAATCATACATGTAATTATTGTATTATTGTGAGTGTAGTATAAATACAAAAGCCCCAAACCTGTTTTCTTGTTGCTTCAATAGTAGTTCTTTTTCTTCCTTTAAGCGGTCACACAACTTCATGAGCCCCTGGGCCTGTTCTACATTGCCACATGTTCCAGCTTCCTCTGCTTCTTGCAATAGAGTTGTTATTTTCTCAGTCAGTAGTTGTACCTATTAATAAATATATCTGTATGTCTGTGATTTGATATTTAATAGCAAATTACATAGTAATTACACATTATTAATGCAAGGAGAGCCGAGCATCTCAATTTATTACATTCATGATGACTGAAATAAATCCAACAGTTTGTACTGAAGTCAGTCCAGTCATAGTGGTCAAATGTCATGGATATTGACATACCATACCATAATCTTAGACTTACAATATACTAGTGCATAGTGCAGTTACAACAAGATAGAAAAGAAATTCTATTGTTACTGTAACTAATTTTGATTGACAAAATATAAGCAGTCAACCATCTCCAGAGTATTTTTAATGTAAGACTAGCTAACACATACATATACAAATCAAAACTGGTCACACATTGTTCGGCTGTCAGGTTATATCGATATTGGTGATGCTTTGCTTAAAAGGTAACATTTGCAAATGACTGTATTTCAACAATACACCCAAGAATATTTAAAATTCTATTATATAATCTACAGTTAGACTGCGAGTTGAATGCAGTTGGGGCCTAGGCTGTGGAGCGAGAGCATCTCCCCCTACTTTCTTCACGCCTCGCCTCGCGCGCCTTCAGGGTATTGCTGTGTCATAGTCATCATTTATCATTTTATCATATTGTTCCAATACCGTGTTAGTTTTTTTATGTTAATAATGAATGATCAGTTAATCAGGTTCCATTTCAACAAAACGCACATTCATTCATTACCAAGCACAAGAAATTTCGAATAATAGTGTTGAAGAAAGGCAGTACAAAAATTTGCGATTTAATTATTAGGTAAAAAAGATGAAAAAAATGTTTAAAATATTTTTTTCATTTTTTTAACCTGGTATAAAATGATAAGATTGAAGCACTTCTTAAATTTATCGACAAACTCATAATAATGTTCATCAATTATAATTAGGTCAAAGCACTATCAAATTCCTGAACTCTGTATTCAACTCACGCAATACATTTAGTATGTAGGACCTATTATACCTGTTCTTGATTCTTCTCAGTCTGCGCTTGAGTCATTGGTGGACCTTCAAGTTTAGAGTTCATTAGTTCCAACCTTTGCTTTCCCTTCTGAATTTTTCCTAAAATGCAAAAATTTATTACATATTGTATTATAGATTGAACATTCCATTGAGTTCAAAATTTAACAACTTTAGTTTGAGAAATATACTCACTTTCAACATCATTTATCATGTGACGACAGAACCGTAGAAACTCTTCAACATACTGAATCTTTCTGGATGAATAGTCTGCCTTTTCAAATAAAGACTTGACTTCATCATCATGAACCTTGGGACAGACACCAAGATCTGCTCTTGTGTTCACAAATAAGTCATGTGGACAAAACTTTACCATATAATATTTACAATACTGAAACAAATTTACTCATTTGTTTAAAACAATAATCCAAGAACATAGTTAATTTATGACCCAAAACCAAATTATTGATGGATTTCTTTATTATTAAAAATATTTTTAAACCACTCTTCCCAAATTCTATAGAATTTGTAAAAATAATGCCGACCTAAATGCACATACACCCCTTCACCCTTAAAGGCAACACTCCTGTGATTCCTCTGGTGGTGGGTGGAGGTGATCACTTAACACCGAGTGACTCATTCAGTCATTTGTCTTCCTCTTCCATAAAAAAGACTTATGTAATAATGAAAAAATACAGAATTTACATTCAACATTATTCCTATTAGATACAGAAATGTAGCAAGTTTATTAAATATTTATAGCATAGAGTAGCTAAGCTGTAGCTGTTTATTTGTTCAATATAATATAAATTTTCTCACATTGAATAAATTGTTCATTCACAATTCATCTTTCATTACTCCAAAATCCAAAAAAAGGTTATGACCAACCTATAATAAATCTCTTCTAAATGAGGCTAGACGAAGAGTGAAGGAGAAAGGCTTCATGTAGTATTTTAAGTAACATTAAACTTAACTGTCCAAATCATTATACATTATACAGGGGAATTCACTCCAACTTAAACGCCGTCCACCACCACCTTGAAACGGCGAAGCCGGCCTTGTGTTTCCTTACGGAGACGCAGATATCTCGACCTAGCGATACGGCATATTTAACGTACCCCGGGTACAAAATTGAGCACAAGTTTTTACCTCATGCCGGGGTATGTGTGTACGTTAGGGAGGATATCTGCTGTCGCCGTCTCGGCAATTTTGAGGGTAGGGACCTGTCCACTCTCTGGTTCCGCGTAGATTTAGAGGACCGCGTCCGCATCTATGCGTGTGTCTACAGGTCCCATAGTGGTAACGCAGAAACCGATCATCTCATGGGCTGCGTTCAAGCGGCAATTGACGACGTGCTTGCACAGATCCCCTCCGCTGAAATCGTAGTCTTGGGTGATTTCAACGGGCACAATGCCGAATGGCTTGGATCACGTACCACAGACTACGCAGGGCGATCTGTGCATAATTTTGCATTGGCGTACGGTCTGTCCCAATTGGTTGAGTCGCCAACGCGGCTCCCGGATGTGGATAGCCACATGCCGTCCTTATTAGATCTTCTGCTGACTACACATCCCGATGGTTACCAGGTCATTGTCGACGCCCCTCTCGGAACGTCCGACCATTGCCTGGTCAGGAGTGTAGTGCCTATCCGACGCCCACGTCGCAGACCACCAGCGACCCGCCGCGTTTGGCACTACAAGTCAGCAGATTGGGATAGGATGCGTTCCTTTTTTGCATCCTACCCTTGGAGCAGGGTTTGTTTCCCTTCGGATGATCCTAGTGCCTGCGCCGTTGCAGTAGCCGATGTGATACTACAGGGCATGGATATTTTTATACCGATCGGTGGCAGATCACAGCCCTGGTTCGATGCGTCAGTTAAAGCAGCATCTGACTGCAAAAAACAGGCGTATCGAACTTGGGTTGCGGCGCTGGGCACAAAGGATCCGAACTGCATAGTTCTTAAGAGGAAATACACCCGTGCTTCCAGATTTTTTAAGCGGCAAATCGCCCGTGCAAAGTCAAAACACGTCGTCAAAATCGGCGAGCAGCTTTCCAGTTACCCGACCGGAACACGCAAGTTCTGGTCATTGTCGAAAGCTGCTCTTGGTAACTTCAGCCAGCCGTCCATGCCGCCGTTGCACATGAGGAATGACACCCTGGCCCATACGGCAAAAGAGAAAGCCGATCTCCTGTGCGCTCTTTTCGCCTAAAACTCGACTCTTGACGACAACGGAAAAACACCGCCGACCATCCCGCGGTGTCAGAGCTCTATGCCTGAAGTACAGTTCAGACAGAAAACTGTTAGGCGAGCTCTGTTTTTGTTGGAAGTCAGGAAGTCGAGCGGGCCAGATGGCATTTCTCCAATCGTGCTTAGAACGTGTGCCCCTGAGTTGACGCCGGTGCTAACGCGTTTATTCCGGCACTCTTATTCCAAAGGCGTAGTCCCTGACTCATGGAAGTCAGCCCTTGTCCATCCGATCCAAAAAAAGGAGACAGTTCGGATCCGGCAAATTAAAGGCCTATTGCTATTACCTCCTTTCTCTCCAAAATCATGGAGAGCATAATTAGCCGTCAGCTCTTGGTATACCTAGAGGGTCACCAGTTGATCAACGACCGACAATACGGCTTTCGCCATGGTCGGTCGGCAGGTGATCTTCTAGTATACCTAACACGGCTATTGAAAGCAAGGGGGAAGGCCTGGCAGTTAGCCTGGATATAGCGAAGGCCTTTGATCGTGTATGGCACAAGGCGCTCCTCTCTAAACTTCCATCATTTGGGCTTCCCGAGAGCTTGTGCAAGTGGACCTCCAGCTTCCTCACTGGGCGCAGCATACAGGTCGTTGTCGACGGACATTGCTCGAACCCGAAGCCTGTGAATGCTGGAGTGCCCCAAGGCTGTGTGCTATCTCCTACGCTGTTTCTTCTGCATATCAATGATATGTTGGACACCTCCAACATTCAATGCTATGCAGATGACAGCACTGGTGATGCCGTATACACGGGCCATGCACGTCTCTCTCGGGAAATCGTCGACCAGTGCCGGGAGAAACTTGTGTCTTCTATCGAGTCCTCTCTTGAGAAGGTCGCGGAATGGGGTAAATTGAACCTTGTCCAATTTAACCCCCAGAAGACTCAAGTTTGCGCGTTTACCACTAAAAAAACCCCATTTGTAGCATCACCGCTCTTCGACAACATTTCCCTAAAAGCCTCGCCTAGTATCGGAATACTGGGTCTTGAAATCTCGAGCGATTGCCAATTCCGTGGCCATCTGGAGGGCAAAGCCAAATTGGCTTCAAAGAAACTGGGCGTCATTAATAGAGCACGGCAATACTTCAAGCCGGCCCAAATTCTAGCGCTGTACAAAGCGCAGGTCCGGCACATGGAATATTGCTGTCATCTCTGGTCTGGCGCACCCCAGTATCAGCTCGATTCATTTGACCGCGTGCAACGCAGAGCAGCTCGAATTGTCGGGGACCTAGTACTCTGTGAACGTCTGGATCACTTGGCGTTGCGTAAAGACGTCGCTTCATTGTGTGTCTTCTACCGCATTTATCACGGGGAGTGTTTTACCTTCCGAAGAGCTGTTTTACCTAATTCCTGCCGCCGAATTCCACCTTCGCACGACACGCCACAAGTTAGGATATCATCCACACCATCTGTATGTGTGGCGGTCCTCCATAGTGCGGTTTACAAGGAGCTTTCTTCCACGTACTACAAAGCTGTGGAATGAACTCTTTGTGCGGTGTTTCCGGGACGATATGACATGGGTACCTTCAAAAAAAGCGCGTACACCTTCCTTAAAGGCCGGCAACGCTCCTGTGATTCCTCTGGTGTTGCAATAATAATTATAGTCACTTAGACATTTTTCATAGCAGCTATCGAACACTTACTAAAAAAATTAAAGAATATCATAAGCATCCTTAAAATATGTCCAACCGATAAATTTTATAAATTTTGTTTCATTTGTATTTTTGTGTACTTTTTTTAGCCTTATGTTTAATTGTATATCAAATCTTTAAATTTTGTATTATATTCACTCCTACTCCTTTGTTTATCTTTAAGTGAAAACTTTATTGGCTTGAGTAATATAAATTATGTGTTACAATGTGTATATAACTTAGCTGTTTGTTTTCCATTAAATAAATAAATGAGTGACCAACTAGAACTTGAAATTAATAGTCTAAATAATTGTTGAACAAAAATTATGCTACTGCACATTCAATTATTGTCTATTTAGTAGTTCCTCAATATGATTATTTTAATATCAATGGTCAATAGGTTGAAAAAACTGTTAAATCGTCAACAGGTTTTGAAAAATCGGTTAATGCATTTATTAATAATCTACGTTTTTATTAGGTTCATACTTCATATAATATTAATAACATTGGTAAATTTAATTTATATGTAGTACCTATCTCATTAATATAATATCAAGTCAACATTTTCGTTTGCAAATTTGTCAACTGTTTTGAATTAAGCTGTTTTAGTGAGGCATTCAATTTCTTCATTTATTGCGAGTTATGGGCGAAGATGTTGATTGAATTTATTAGCTTATTATGTTCAACAGCCTTTTGGTTGAAGAAAAATAGTTAATTTGTTAACAAATATAAAACAGTTTATTGATAAAAACAGTTTATTGATTTAACAACCACCTCTAGTTCAGCATGTCAGTTGTTGTTACCTGCCTATTGCTCATTATCAACCAACTAACTGCAATTGTATTGATAAAACTAAACAATAGTGAAATTCGATTACTTTTTATAATAGCTAATCACAAGTCTGTACTCTATGCGCCAAGTCCTACCAATGTGATTGAGGGATTCTATAAATCAACAGTTAATACAATTACAGACTCTTAATTTTAAGAACTTTTTTTATTGATTTTAAGAAGACGCTATTTTTAAGTAGATTTGATAATATTAAAATTAAGCAAAATATAAATTTTATAGCATGAAATAATTTGAACAATGAATCTGCAGAGGTTATGGAATTCAAATTAAGGGGTGCCGCATAATATCTATATAGACCAAGGCTATGTTTATTACGTAACAAAATCGTCTCTACTCACCTCCGAGTCCTCCCAATTCGGTTTTTTAATCTTTTCATTTGGATTAATATTTCGATGTCTTCCCATCAACTCGTCTAGTAATTGAGCGGCCGCCAACACTGCCATTGTAATTGAAGTAGAGATCAATTACATTCCAAGTCAACAAAGTTATAGCTGCAATTATATTTGTATTTATTATTCCGATTATAAAATTATTAATATCCAATTTCCACAAGTGTTCTCAAGTAGCACACTCTAGATGAAACATGCATCAGCGGTCAGCCATTTTGTTTGAACATTCGTATTTCGCTACAGTATTTCGTTTTTTTTTTATATTAACTGGCTCCGTCGACTGAATATCGACGATTCGGCCAACGTCAAGGTGGAGAGATTTTTTATTTTAATTTAGCTGATGGAAGTATATATAGAGCTGATTTAAAAGGAAATGATCGGTTGCAATACCTGTGGTTTTTTTGTGAATTGAAGAATAGGCAACAAGAGTTAGTTCGGTTAGTAATAAACACCCATAATATTAACTACCTTGTTAGTATCTAACCTAAGTTTACGGGAGAAATGTGTGAATGTAAGTGGAAATATGTGTCTAATAGAAGCGTATAAAGTATGGAGGATAGAAATTACAATTTAATATTATTGCGGGAAATAAATTTGTAAAGAATCTTTATGAAAGAGGAATGGCATAAAGTAAGAAGAAAAGGGATGTTGATGGGGCGAGGGATATCCTTCGGTAGAAGGTCATATAAAGGAATTGACAATTTAGGACAATAGAAAAAAAATATGTTCAAGAGTACCTTCCTCAAGGCCACATTCACATAAATATAGAATGGTCCCTTACTCGGATCTTGGCTAAAAGTACTTGGGAACAGACAAATCCCAAGCGAAGTCGTATGATGACAGAAGTGAAAATTTTATTTTGTTTTTTTTTAGGAAAGAACCGGGGCTTAGAGGGGATAAAGGGTTGGATAGAACTTTAGAATTTACCTTTAGTTTGTTTTGTCGTTTGCCATAAAGCATTCCATGAATCTACCAGAAAGTTCCGGACTGAATCGCGTCTTTAGCGCACGAGTCTGCAATTTCATTGCCAATTATCCCTAGATGGCTAGGTATCCAAGCTAATGCAACTTCTATTCCCATTATGAGACATCTGTACAGTGATGCCCTTGTTTTTAAATTAATTGTCAAGTTGTTTGAAGGTTTGAAAGGATTTTTTGTTAGGTCCAACAAGCAGCTTAATGAGTCAGACAGGATTAAAGCCTTGTTGATCTTTTGTGATTCAACATATGACTCCGCCTCTGACAGGGCAATTGATTCGCCAGTAAAGATGGAATTCTGCGGGGGACTTTTGTAATTTAAAATATGGAACTTAGGGATCCAAACTGCAGACCCGACCCAGCTATTGTTGGATAATTTGGATGCGTCCGTGTACAACGTCACCCAATCAGACCAATCAGAAGATATAATGGAATTAAATTTTCTTTTGGCTTCAGGGCAGTGTTTAGTGATTCCAAAGTCAAAGAAAATTTTTGGTTGGAAAATGTGAGACTGATATTCTACTTATAAGGCTGATTGGAAAATTGGAACTGGAAAGGCTTTAAATTTAGTATAAGAATTTATTAACGGAGGCGGATCTTTATGAGACCAATATAAAGAAGTTTGAATAGTTAGAGACATAGAGTGCAGAATATCAAGAAGCGTTGACGGGAGAACATTTCATAGCACCAGTTATGATTCGTAAGCATTTGGACTGGATTTTCTCTAATTTGGACAGGGCTATTTTGCTAAACGGCTCAAGTAGTAAATTACCGTAATCAAAATGACTACGAACGATAGCATTGTATAAAAGTTTTTGACAAAATGGGTGGGCACCCCAGCCTACCCCCGAAAGGGCCATAACGTGGACACCCCACCCACATTTCTTAACAATGTACTTCAAGTGGTGAATACCGGAGAGCTTAGAGTCAAGAAAAAGACATAGGAATTTAACATTATCCTTAAACGGTACTGATTCATCACCTACTGAGAGATTCATGACCGGTATAGTGCGTTTTCGGGTAAAAATAACCGCAGTACATTTGGGAACAGAAAGAGAGAGGTTGTGGTCTAAGAGCCATTGATTCAGATAATTTATAGCAGAATTTAAGCAAGATGAAGAATAGTTGAAAGAAGATGAGATGGAGTATAGTCATCAGCATATTGAAGAATTTTGCAGAAAGGGCTAGCAGTAAGGCCTAGGTCAGAAGTATATATTATATATATATATATATATATATATATATATATATATATTATACAGGATAGGACTTAACACCGAACCCTGTGGGAGGCCCTTCCAGACAGTTCGGGGTGGGAGGAGGGTTCCTTGATGGCGGACGGTAATAGAGCGACTCATTAACATATTACAAATGATATTGATCAACCTAACAGGAATACTCAGCTGGTGCATTTTCTGCCTGAGTAGAGGAAGGTAAACGTTGTCATATGCCGCTGAGACATCTAGGAAGACCCCAACAACATGCTCGCTTCTAGAAAATGCTAAACGAATTTCAGAAGGAAGGATGCTTAGGCTTAGCGTACCCTTACCTTTCCTAAAGCCATATTGGCTATTAGAAAGGATATTTTTATTTTCTATTATCCATTCTAATCTGTTTTTTACCAAATTTTCCATAATTTAGGTACGATAGGAGGAAGCAATCAATGGATCCTTGCCAGGTTTAAGGGTGGGAATAATAATTTGTGTTCTCCAAGAATTCGGGATTACACAGGAGGAGTAGAACGAATTGCTATTGGTAGAGGATTTCACGAAGGTGATCAAGAACAGATGTTAGTTCGGAGAAGGAAAAAGGAGCGTTCATTTTGTCTGAGTCGGAAAGGGTAGAAATCGGATCGGGGGTAAATGGCAATCAGATTCAGGTAGAAGTAATTAATAAAAGAGTTTGGGTCATTGTTTGAAATGTCCAGCATGTCAAAACCTCTACGATACGTTTTTATATTTTTCCAAACGAGGGAAAGGGGGGAACGAGGAGATAAGGATTCACAGAATTGACGCTATCCAAGGGATTTCTTTTTGGAAAGAAATTTTGATGTGCGAGCAGAAATCTGTTTAAAGGAAATAAAACCTAGCCGATAGATTCCTAACTAATGTAATCCAATTTAGCGCACACCCCCTTTTTGATATTCTGCACTCTATGTCTCTAATTATTCAAACTTCTTTATAGTGGTCTTATAAAGATCCGCCTCCGTTAATTAATTACAAAAGATACAATAAACCATCATATGTATATATTTAAGAATACAATTCTAACAATATAAATTAAAGAGAATTAATAAGTGAACTGTATAAATATTTAGATAATAATAAAAGATATGACTTAAAGGTCTTAGTTACCACGTCATAAAATCCTAACATAAAAAAAAACTATCCATATGTCAGTCCATGAAATCCCAAAAAAAACTATCCTAACTTGATGAATAATAATTGAAGAATTATTTATATAAAAAATATGCAATAATTTGTTTATTGTAAATACAGTTAAAATTGAATGATGGGTGGACTCTTTAGTAAAACTAAAAAACCCGTCAGTAGAGTTACTGAGCAAGATAAAGCTATTTTACAGCTAAAGCAACAGAGAGATAAGATTAAACAGTATCAAAAGAAAATAGAGTTAAATCTAGAGAAGGACCGTTTATTTGCTAAGAAATTATTACAAGAAAATAAAAGAGATAGAGCAAAACTACTCTTGAGGAAAAAGAAATATCAAGAAAATCTCCTTCAAAGTACTGATGCACAACTTGAAAAATTAGAACAATTAACTCATGACTTAGAATTCACACAGATTGAATTACAGGCAAGATTTGTTATTAGGTTATTATTATTAGCAAGTTAACATGTAATTACACTTTTTAATGAATCTTTTAGGTACTGGATGGTCTGAAAAGTGGTAATGAAGCTTTAAAAAAAGTACATGAATCATTGGATATTGATGAAATTGAGAAGATAATGGAGGAGTCTAAGGAGGGCATTGAGAAGCAAAGAGAGCTAGATGAACTTATTTCTGGCCAACTAACTGAAGAAGATGATTTGGAAATTGAAGCAGAGCTTGAAGAAATGCTGGATATAAAAGTTGAACTTCCTGAAGTACCGCAAGAGGAGTTGCCAGATCAGAAAGAGAATTATATTCCTGAAAAGCCACAAAGGTCTAAAACTAAGCAGAAGCTTGCAGTTGAGGCATAAGAATCATCATAGTTAGTATAAAACTAAGAATAAATATATTTTGTCTATATTATATACATACTTCAGCTTGTTATATTAGAATTATATTGATACAATATTTTAACATAGGATGGTATCAAAATGTAATCATTTTGTGTTCTTGTATATTTATTTAACTTTCACTATATCCAAGTTACTACAAGAAGTTAAAAGAAATATTATTATTGCTCAAAGTTTATTAAAAATTTATGCCTGGAGATAAATAATTTGATATTAACAATAGGCTGCTACTTATCACTGGTATTCTGTATGACTGTGCTAAAAATCTTCGTACTCATGCCTTTGCTGCAATTCCTGCAATCCCAATTAGCCAGTCCTATACACCTGCTGCATGGTGTTTGTCCAGAATAGCACCACCCCAACCCCTTCCGTGATTATCATAAAAGGCAACTAAGGAATACAAAGAATCGAGGGCAGCAGCATATCCATCTCCTGTGATCTCCAACTCACCTGCCAGGTGTGGCTATTACAGAAAAATATGATCAGGTAAAATCCCAGGAATAGGTTGGGTGAGGCCATTGCTTGCTCTACCATAATAATCTTAACAAATCATTCTATAAAGTCAACTAATATATTTTTGTTTAAAAAAATAATAAGCACTTTAAAAGTAGAGTATCATTATAATATTTTTAATTCAAACACTCGGCAGTCTTTTGGTTTCGGGCCAATAACGGTAAATCCAGCTTTCGTCACCCGTACAAGTACCTATGTCGAACACAGCATTTGAGTCACCTCAGTTAAATATTAACCATTTGGTGGTACCTTTAAACACAAAAAAGTACTTAGACCTCGGTTTAAATATGAGGTTACCAACGAGCACAAAACTAAATGACTGCTAAATGTCTATGAACATATACCCATCTTATCATCGGCCGTTGCTGTTGAAGGCCATCCTTCACGCAGATCATCAGCAAGATTAGTGCTACTACGTTTTAAACTCATTAATCCAGTTGAAGTAACATAGACAATTTTTAATTGGTCGCCAAATTGAAAAAAAATGATGAATAAATAAAAAAACAAACAGTACATACTGTACCTACTTACAAAAATATATAAGTAGAGTTCCATTTAAAAAAAATTAAGCGTATTTGTTTATTATGTTGTTTAAAAGTAGCCAGTTCTTAATACTGTCAATTACTAATAATGTACCCTCGTAGGTCGTTCATTTTAACCTTTACTCACACCTTATACTTTTCCAGCAAATCAAGAGCAATCATAATAAAGTAAAATTTTATGAAATATCGAGTGGAGATCCATTGGTGTTCACAAATGCATTTCACCTGGAAGGCAAACCTTCGTAAAAACCGGTTGTTAATAGATCAAGACTGTATACTTACACAGTAGGATCGGCTAAAACAATAACTATCTATAACTAGCAAGTTGACTCATCACCTCAAATAATTAGACTGAGCTGCTCAAATTGTCAAGCATCCAGAACAGTAGGTACTGCATAAATATAGCTTTGTTTTTCGTAGAGACTTAATAATCGTAGGTCATGAGGAATATTCAAGAGCTCTTTGTATATTATATGCATCTTTGTTGTTTATTTTTCCTAATTCGAGCCGCCGAATTGCAGCATAGTATAACACGCAATAAGCTCATATTTAATTCCTTCATCTGGATGTGTTACATTTGACCACAGCTAGATACCGTCAAATACGCCAACTTTGCCGGTTTTTTTTTTATAAAGTCGAATAAAACATCCTGTTTCTCTATAGGAATGTATATACATTTTTATTTTTTTAGGTGTATTACGATCATACGAATGCATTACTTATAAAATTGTAAAAATATATTACAAGTTAAAACGATTCTTCTTCGATTTTGATGACGGGCAAAATAATGTGTTTCTTGCCAACATTGCCCACGCCTATTTTTTGACGAAATTTAAGTCTTATTAATACGAAATCAAAACTAGAAATATATGAAAACTAGGCCTAGGCTTGATAGTTTTATTTGTAGCTTAAGCAGTTTTATAATAAAATCAGTGGGCAATGTTACCTAGCGATTATTGTTCATTTCGATACAACTTCTAACAGACTGTTGTAATTCTTTAGGGTTGTCGCATGTTAGTTGTGGCTCTCGAGTTTTTGAGAGCATTAGAAATATTTTAAATAAAAAAAATATAGAATCAAAACATGTATTTAGAAAAAAATGTTATATCAAAGTTTGACAAACTTAAAATTAGAACGAATAAAGTATATTTTGTGAATTCAAACATGGCGCTGTCAAACCATACTGATTTAGTGAAATTGTACCTTGTACCCGGCCGTACTCCAGTAATCCATTCAGAATATAAGATTGTAGCTTTATACACTACATACAAGGGTAAGGAATGGCCATTCGCTATTGCTGTGAACATAACGGATATGTTTCCTTTAGTGGAATTGGCAACCCTTTCAGGATATCTTACCCCGCGTCGGAATATACACTTTGATGATCCTGGGTCATCCGAAAGATAAGTTTCGTCAAAATTGATAATGTTTGTTCCTTGGATGTCTTTCAAAGTTATGCTTAAATTTGCAAAATTATCAGCCATTTCTTTTGGCCCCTTTTCTACTCGTGTTGTTGATTTATTTTAATTTTTATTTTTGTGTCATTCTTACACTTAAGTTATCAGCATGTCTAGCTAAATAGCTTTGCACCCATGCATCTCCTGGAATATTGAACACATGTTCTCGAGAATTCTTTTTCAAATATTCATAAACTATTAGTTTAAGATCCAATTTAGTGAAGGCGTAGCCGAAATCGCTAGACGCTTGCAAGACTCGCTCAAGTTTGTTTTATTCCTCCTCTCTTAAATGCGTAGGATGCCCAACAGACTTCGAATGCAGTTTCTTAATTTTGTTAACAATAGTGCGTCTTGGGATGCCAAATTGAAGAAGAAACTGCTTGACAAGCTAGCTAGCGTAACATTTCTTCCGAGTAATTTTTGTATCCACGAGATCCTATTACGCGCTTTGATTTTCGCTGTCTAATTCTAGATTTGGGCTTGTTTTTCTGTAATGTTAAATAATTAAATTAATGGCACACTGATGTACATTATTTTGAAAAATCCATATAAGCTTACAACTAACAGTTTACATTATTTTAAACACACAATGTGAATAAAAAATTATCAAGAGAAAAATTTAATAGATATTATATTTATAAGGCAGGAAGAATGTTTCTTTATACAAAAAATATTTAAATCAGACATTATCATTGATTATACATAAAAAATTCGATAAATTGGGAATATCATTTTTTTATGTCGGTTAAAATGAAATTATTGGCAACCCTATCTGCTTTTTGATGACGGGCAAAGTTGACAAGAATGGGTCTGAACAGTTCAGGGTAACTTTGCCCTCCGTCATAACTTGTATTTCAAGGCATAGAACACTGAAACCACGTTTAAATGCTTTAAAAATTGTTATTCTGTAACATACAGGAAAATAAACTTACCTGCGTTTTTCCCATGACGTAAAATTCACCTAAAAATAACGGTAAAATTTGCCTGCAACAAAACACTACGTTCGACAAATCCTGACAGGTGACTGAACGAAGTTGGGAACGAAGGCAATGCATAGTGTTGCCAGACACATAATCTACTTTTCTCCTAATTATAAAATGTTTCTATAAACCTAATTTTTTTTTCGATTTTGACGTATTTGCTTAGAAACTGCTTTTTGGGCAATGTTTTGTTGGTTGGCAAATATGGCGTATCCGAAGGTAATCAATTTTTCACCCCATATATTCGAAAAGAACAACTTGATACACCTTTAAATGCATCCAAAAGTGGTGTTTTCTTTGTGAAACTTTGAGCGGGCAGTAATGAGTTTTTAATCTTCTCTATAAATGTGCCGTAATTATATTTGCCGCGCACTTTTTAAATTTGTAACATCTTAGTTATCAGCGCCAAAGATATCAAACACAAATATTGTTTGAATAAAGACTGGCTGGTACGCCCATAGTTCTGCCGCTGGCTTTTTCGTAACGCCCCCTTTTTCGTAAATTTTCACTAATTGTTAGACATTCATGATTTCTTTTGAATATTGAGTTCTTCAAGTGACAATGAAAGTAACTATAGAATTAACTCCTGTAAGTATTTTAAGTGACGTAAGAAATGCGATGGATAATCTATTATCTGCAAAATTCCGGGAGAAATAGATTCCCTTTGGTCATTTAATTGCATGGAGAAATGCAAGAGGCGCCAAGAACTTTTCAGAATCTGAGTTTTTAGCCTACTTCCAGTACTTAGCCAAAACTAAACAATCTTCCACTCTGAAGTCTTCTAAAATTCTGTAGAGGATGTCTGATGGATTAAAAAAAAAGTGTGTGCGTGTAATATTTACGCGCTATTGAAGTAAAACTTAATAATAATTACCTTTAGGAATAATTAACAGATACATGAATATTTTACATTAAATAAAGCCTTGTTACCAAATAAGATTTGCCTTGCTAACAATGAAGATTTTTCTTCAATTAATTTAAATTAAGTTATTTGACAAGGGAGGACAACTCTTGCAATATCATACAAAATAGGCAACATTCACCAAATATAAATGTTACTGCTATAGATAATCATAATATAAAACTCATGAATATTGTTCACCAGAATATACAAGGTCTCATCTCAAGTAAGGAATTAGAAATTGAACTGATTTTGAGCTGCTGTATTATAGATATATAATGTATTACAGAACATTGGCGTAAGAGTCATCAGCTCCAGTTTAGTTTTAAAGAACATAAAGTAGGCAGTTCGTTTTGTAGAAGTAGGGCAATACATGGAGGTTCCCTAATTATTATTAATAATAGATTAAAATGTAAAAATAGAAGAGATATTGTTAATCTCTCTATAGAACAACTAATTGAGATAGCTTGTATAGAACTAGAGCTATTTATTATTGTAAGTGTTTACCGCCCCCCCACTGCAACATATGAACAATTCCAACAAAGAATGGAGGAGGTACTCTCAAAATTTAGCAAAACCAGCAAGTCAATAATAGTGTGTGGAGATTTTAATATAAACTTGCTTGAACCTTCGGCCTATTGTACTAGCCTTAAAAATTTATTTCAAAATTTTAATTTGTTCAATGTATTTTGGGAACTTACTAGAATCACTTCTACAACAGCAACCTGTTTAGATAACATTTTTACAGATGTTACTCATAATTAATAATCTTTCGTCCGACCATAGTGGGCAACTTATAAAAGTAAATATAAGATTGGACAATGTCAGACCAAAAAAGGTGACGATTATACCAGTTACGGGTAGCCGTCTTGAGAGGTTTAGAAATAATTTGGTAAATACGATACCATTTTTACACTTTGGTGAAACTGCTAATTTTCACTATAACTTAGTCTTCAATTCCTTCTGTGAGGAATTTGATAGGATTTTTACTCCAGTAACGGTGACAGTAAACAACAAACATTGTTTTAATGATTGGGCAACAATAGTGAAGAATTTAAAATATATGTAAAAAAATACTCCAAGCTCCTTAAAGTAGTTTGTCATGAAGCGAAAACACGTTTCTTTTGCTTCAACAGCTACAAATGCATTTTTGTAAATTAATGAACAAAAACCAGTTTGGTTTCACTAGGGGCTTATCAACAATTAATGCGGGTACTAGACTCATTGAGCACATCTTTGACGCCTGGGAAGAGTCACAGGATGCATTGGGCATTTTTTGTGATTTGTCAAAAGCATTTGACTGCATCCACCATGAAACTTTACTCCTAAAACTAAAACATTATGGAGTGAAAAATAGAGCACTAAATCTGTTAAAATCATATTTAAGCGAAAGAGTTCAGATAGTCGATGTAAATGGCAAACGGTCTTCGGGTAAACCTGTGGGAATAGGTGTTCCACAGGGTTCTATTCTCGATCCTTTCTTGTTTCTTATATATATTAACGATCTACCGTTTGTGGTAGATGATAGCCATGAGATTGTATTGTTTGCTGATGATACTTCACTTATTTTTAAAGTGAAGCGACGTGCGGATATTGATGACGTGGTAAGCAATGCACTCTCAAAGATAGTGCGTTGGTTTGCACTTATACAGGATAATCTGCACTTAAACAGTAAAAAAACAAAGTGTTTATGGTTAATTACACCAAACACAGCGGAGGTACAAACCAACGTACTTATAAATGACCAGAGATTGGAACTTGTGGATACTACGGTCTTCTTGGGTATCACGTTAGATAAAGAGCTTCAGTGGGGTCCACATATTACCCATCTAGCAGATAGACTCAGCTCTGCGGCATATGCAGTTAGAAAGATTAGAGAGTACACGAATGTTGCGACCGCTAGATTAGTGTACTTTAGTTATTTTCACAGCATCATGACGTACGGTATATTACTATGGGGTCATACTGCTGACATTGATATAGTATTTGCACTGCAAAAGAGAGCTGTTCGTGCTATATATTAGCTTGGTTATAGACAGTCTCTCAAAGAAAAATTTAAAGAAATAAATATTATGACTGTTCATTGTCAGTACATTTATGAAAAATTAATATATGTTCACAAAAATCGTCACCTTTTTGCTCTTAATAGTGATTTTCATTATTATAACACTAGAAATAAGGGATTGCTTGTAACTAATTCTAGTAGGCTTCATAAGATACATAATAGCTTTAAGGGTAAATGTATACACTTCTACAATAAAGTCCCAGCCACTGTTCAGGCATTATCTATAAATAAATTTGAAAGTTTTATAAAAAAATGGCCCTGTCGTAAATCCTATTACTCCACTGCTGAATATCTAAATGATCGGACAGCTTGGGACTAGATTGTGATTATTTTATAGCGATAGAAATGACTGTACAATATTGTATATTTTTATTGAAAAGAGTGCAAAAAAAAAAGAATGCTGGGAGAGTTTCTTGAGCCGCTTCTTCTCTCTCAGAGCGCCATTTGTTTTCGAAGCGGTAGTAACCGCTTATAATATATATAACCAAATATATTAAATTCACCGCGCCAAATGTCAAAAATGTAGATGCGAATATTTTATTAAATGGAGAGGTGGTAAAACCAGTGGAATCTGCTATATTTCTTGGCATTACTCTTGATTCCAAATTGCAGTGGGGCCCCCATATTGAAGGGTTGGCGAATAGGCTTAGTTCTGCAGCATATGCGGTTAAGAAAATTAGACGGTTAACTGACATAGATACGGCGAGATTAGTATACTTTAGTTATTTTCATAGTATTATGTCCTATGGTATATTGTTATGGGGCAGTGCGGCTGATATTAATACTATCTTTGTGCTGCAGAAGAGGGCTATTGGCGCGATTTATATCCTAGGTCCTAAAGTTTCATTAAGAGAAAAAATTAAAGAAATAAACATTTTGACTGTTACTTCTCAATACATTTTTGATAATGTTTTGTATGTTCATAAGCACATTGAGAAATTTTCTAATGTTAATGTTAACACGAGGAACAAACATAAACTTGTTATGCCTACTACTCGGTTGGGTCGAGTTACTAAGTCTTTTGTTGGGCGATGTATATGCTTCTACAATATGATCCCAGAAAATGTACAAAACAAATGTGTTACGAAATTTAAAAGAATTGTTAAAAACCTTTGTGTGGGAAAGGTTATGACACCACGGACTGGGAATAAAGCGAACACCCTCAGGCTCTTTAATTATAAATGTTTATTGTACGATATTCCATTGTAATCCATATTTTATATAAAAAAAAAGCCCGCCGAGTTTCTTGCGCCCATTCTTCTCAGGTCTGAGGCAGTCTCTTTTGAATGGGTCGTAGATTTTGACGTTCAATAAGTGATTTTAAATCCTATTTTGAATAAAAATATTTGAATTTGTACAATATTGCTTTGTAAACATATTTTTTCGCCCGTTATTCTCAGGTCTGAGGCTTTCATTTTGGAATGGGTGGTAGTTTTTGACTTTCAATAAGTGATGTCGCATCCTATTTTGAATAAAAATATTTGAATTTGATAAATGAACCATATGATGGTTAATTTTTAATTGTATGTTTTGCACAAAATATAAAAAATATTAATTGTAAATCAATGTAATAAATCCGATTTAAATAATCGGAAAATCATGATTACCGATTATAGGAAATTGCTTCGTTGAACATATTTTTATTGCGGCTATGATTACAGTCAAAAATGGTACAATAAGGCATATAATATGTATTTTTTTAAAAGATAATTATGCTTCACTTGACATCAAAAGACTGGTCTTACTTGAGCCTCGGTACATTTGTACACAATAGTGGCGACAGGACAATAGATTTTTCTGTTCCGTGCCACCAATCATATTATATTAAGCTTCGACATTATATTTATACATTTACTCGTTGTTTATAAAATTATTGATCAATAGGCAGCAATGTAAACATCTTTTCAGTTTTAGCTGCGTACTTATGTTGAATATAGAACCCGATTTGGACAACAGTTTTGTCGGTCTGTCCGTATTTTCTGATCAAGATCCGATCTTTTGAATAAATAGTTGGCGCTAATTAATACTTATTTTTTTAAGAATTGAGGGTTGAAGATATCAAGGCCTTGTTAGATAATTCGGATTTGTAAGATTTTGTACCTTCTTATGAAAACACTGTCCATCTACCTTTTGTAGATTGTACTTTTTAGAGTGTACTTTTTGTAGGAGTATGCTTTTTTCTTGAAGGTCCGTAAGTTGTATCGGTTCGGGAAAACCGCAGCCGGTAATTGATTCCACAAAGTGGCTGTGCGAGGCAAGATATTTGTAGCAAAACGCGCGGTTGTGGAATGCCAGACGTCAACGTGATGTGGCTGGTATTTAGCACGTAATGTCTGATTGTGGAATTCTACCGCTGGAATCAACCCGAACAGCTCCTCTGAGCACTCCCCGTGATAAAAGCGGTAGAAGATGCAGAGAGAATCCACGTCATCTCAACGCAATGCCAAAGATTCAAGACGATCGGAGATGACTTGATCGTCGATGATTCGAGCTGATTTGTTGTATGCGGTGAAATGTAAGAAGCTGGTACTGGGGAGCACTCACACAGAGAAGAGAACAGTACTCCATGTTAGGCCGAATTTGCCCCTTATAAAGTTGCAAGCGGTGGCTTTTAGTACTGTCTCGCCTTGCTGAGTACACCACGCTTTTTAGCCGGTGTAGGAGGCATACCCTGTGCTGTTGTCTGCATAGTAATGAATACTGCTGATTTGCAGCATATTATTGATATGCAGAAGAAAAAGTGTAGGGGATAGCACCCAGCGTTTATGGATTTTAAGTCGGAGCATGCACCGTTGATAACAACCTTGATGCTGAGATCGGCCAAAAAGCTAGTAACCCGTACGCCTTCGCTATGTTCAAACTCACCGCCAACGCCTCTCCCTTCGTCTCAATCGCTTCCGCCCATTTATGGGTGATGTATGCAAGAAGATCACCAGCTAAGCGACCCTGACGGAAACCGTACTGGCAGTGGCTGATCAGCTGGTTCTCCTCTAGGTATCAAGTATTCAAGAGCTGGCGGTTGATGTTCGAATCCATTACTTTGGAGAAAATTGAGGTAATGGCTATGGGGCGGTAGTTGGACGGATACGAGCGTTCACCTTTTTTAGGGATAGGGTGCACTACAGCAGCCTTCCAAAATTTCGGGACTACGCTTGGTGAGTAGGAGAGCCGGAAAAGACGGGTAAGGACCAGCGCCAATTCCGGAGAACATGTCCGCAGCATTATTGGCGGAATGCCAACGGGCCCGCTCGATTTTTACATTCACAATCCCTTCCAAGGTGAGAAGCACCTTAAGCACGGCGCCATGCCGTATTTTTACCTGCGGCATGTATGACTCGCACCAGATTGATCACCTAGCGAATGACAACAAATCTGCCTCCACCGGTAGGATGCAAAAAAATACCGCATCTCTTCCCCCTCTGCTGACCTATAATGCCTACACTATAGTGAGTACACGCGGCGACAGCCTAAGACAGTCAAGATGTGGGGCCATGTTAGGTGCATGATCGGCACGGTACTCAGGATCAGGCAATGGTCCGACGACCCCATAGGAGGGTCAACAGAAACTAGGTAGCCGTCCAGATGTGAGGACAACAGTGAAGGTGTACGATCTTCCACATCTGGGATTTGTGTTGGCGCAATAACCAGTTGCGTCAGACCATATGCTAAGACGAAGTCGTGAACATATCTCCCTGCATGATCGGTGGTACGTGAGCCTAGCCATTCGGAGTGGTGGGCGTTAAAATCGCCAAGAAACAAATCTCTGCAGTGGGGATCTGCTCCAAGACGGAATTAGTAGCCATTTGGATGTGTTCGAAGAGCCGGTCAGTCTCTGCGTTACCTCTATGGGACCTATACAGGCATGCGTAGATTCGCGGATGGTCGTCGCATTTCTCCGGGGGTGCCGGCCCAATTCGGTGGTGTCCGTGAGGACCCAACATAAAATATGAGGCGCCTTTTATTTCCTCAGGTTATGAAACGTGAATGTATCTATCACTCAGGTAAAATATCTTATCTCTTTTATCTTGTTCCTTTTTTTTCTTATCTTATATCTTTTTGGCTCGGGCGACTTTCTTTGAATCCCTCGATACGTTCAGGATTCTACTAAAAAATCCCTTGCTTTGCTCTGGATTTAAAAAAGCGCCATTTGCGTAAAATATTATTTTGCTCCCATATGATACAATCGATATATTTCAACACACTTGCTCGTAAAGTGAGCCTTATTACATAATTGTTAGGGCCATAAACTGCACTACATCACACACACGTGCATAATAAATTTATCTCTACAAAGTTAAGTAAGTACCTTACTGGAAATTATATAATACAGAATATTGTTGAAACAACAAAGAGGTAATATGCCGCTGAATATTCATTTACATTTTTGGAATAAATAAATGTGTCCGAAAAATAAGACGAAAAAACATTTATTAATCATCAAATTATTTTATAATTCACAATAATTTGTTATAAATTAATATATGCATTTTACCACAAAAATTATAAATTTTGAAGTAGGCCGTATGTCATAATATATCAACCTTACATTTGGCGCGTACAAAAAGAACTTGCGCCCCATTTTCCATAACTTTCATATTATTTTGTTGAACCGATTTATGCAATACGTGTTTGTTTTTTCCTCGCGTGTGTTGTAAAAGTGCGTATGAAACTCGAGAGCAACTTGCTCACTAGACACTCGGCTGATTTACACGAACACACTGCAACCCACAGGCTCGTGTATAATGAGGAAATTAACTCACTTGTATCATAATATACTATTATGAAACTAGCTGTATTCCATCGCATTGCCAGCTTGATACACCTCAAAGACCTGCCATATTTTATAATTTTATTGCAAGAGAAAGTTTAAGGAAATTATCACTAAAATAATATTATTGATGTCAGATGACCACACTATTTAGAAGTGAAAGTGATACACTAAAAAAGGCCTACTAAGAAACTTGGTATAAAGTCATACCTGAGAATAAAACAAGAATATGCAAAATGTTTTATTCGGACGTATAACGATTTTCGCGTTTATTTGCAAGGCTGCTTGGATCTAGGACATTCGGAACATCAGTATTATCATCATATTGACAGTGTTGTCAGTGATATAGTCAACATTTTGCATATTCTTCCTTAAGTCTCAGGTATAACTATATGCCAGATTTATTTGTAAGGCTGAAGTGTAATAATAAGTACAAAACATAATTAGTTCAATTTTTTAATCTCATATCAAAGTATTGAACATAATTTAATGATTTACACTAAAGTATCTAACAGTTAGAAATCTATATTAAAATACCAACGGTGTTTGCACCATTCGAGATAATTTTTCATTACATGGCAACGATAGAAAGTTATCTCTATGATCCGCACCTTATATATTAAAAGAACCAATGGAGTACATACGATTCTTAATCGTTTTTAATATTAACACGAAGGTTGTAAACAAATGAGCCAAATAACATAATGATATTATTATATTACTACCTTACAATAACTCTAAACTGATTCAGATTAAATTACAACTAGTTATTTACACGTTATATATTATACAAAATTAGAAAGTAATAAAAGCAATGAAGTGATTACAACACCGCTTCTTCTGTATGGTATGTTTCATATCTTACTGTTATTAGATTAGTGATTCAGGTTTTTTCTTTACCAATGCGAATTATTCCATTAGACACTGTACATATTTAATTAAACCAATATGAAGCTGCTTCGATATATTTCCTCACAGTTAAAATTAAATGAACTGTATACATTCTCTATTAAGTTGTAGTAGCTCCTATCTGGATGTGAATTAGGAATGTATTATCATTTTTTAATGTGGCAACTAAAACCCTCAATAATTTGATATAATATCCAGACCAGTCTGAAATTCTTAGCAAATAACCAAAAACCCTGGCAAGCCCTACCCTATAGATATAAATATTACTTGTTTAATGATTTATGATTTATTAGAAACAACATAATTTTTGAAATAAATTATAACTAGTTTACTATATTTAAATATACGGAAGTAGTAATACTATGATTGAATATGGATGAAAGATGTTATCACAACATATAATTTATTTACACAGTTTTCACAACTATCACAATAAAATAAAATGGCAAACAACTTAATTATTAAGACAAACAAGATATCAAACGTATAATCACTAAAATAATTTACTTTTACTCTCAATAATACAGCTATTTATTAATCAACACAAACTGTGTTGAACTTCACTTTAAAATAAAGTAATAACTACAATTACAACTAATTCATATCGCAGCTTATATAAAAATAATGTCAACATCAATATTTACTTTCGTGTAGTTTGTATATACGTAATGGACGTATGAGGCACATATATGTTTATGAAAGTTCTTTTATCTTTCGTCTTTTTTCTTAGTCTCATCTTGAATGGGCTTAAATTGATTAATTGAATTGTCTTCTGTGGTGTTTCAAAAGTGTTTATAAAAACGTTTGAAGTTGAATTGAATTAGACTCAATAGCCACCAATTCTGCTTACTGTTAACGATAGTATTATTTTTAATTTCGTAGAGTATCCCGTTATATAAAAAAAAGGAAAACACGATAATTTTTATATTGTATCATCCATCACCTAAACTGTAATGTAAGAACAGTAAATATTAAGAACTTTACATTTTAACCGTAATATCATGTGTGGCTAACACTTATATAAAATATTCGACTTAATTATAAAATACATCATATTTATCACTAAATTACACAGCATAACTTAAGTAGTTGCGTTAAATATAATGAAGAATCCATTACTAAGAAAAAGAATTTTTAAAATAATATCTTAATTAAGAACCCACACCTATATTATTCAGTAAAATTATACTTCATAATTTATTTGCAGTAGTGTAGATACTGACAAGGTTATGTAAATCATATTTTTGGCATATATGTAATACACTGGCCTTCAAAAGTAAGTATCACACTTTTAAAATTGGGATAACGTTTTAAGTTCACAAGATATACTTTCGAAATAAAAAGGACTCCAAAGAGAATTTAATTTTGTACAGAAAAACTTTACAGTCGGTAACCTTCTTTTAAGATTTGGCTGAAAAAAAACTTCAAGAACAAAACCATTCCTTTTTCAAAGTAGACGTTTCCGAATTACAATTTTACCATTTACATTT
This sequence comes from Leptidea sinapis, assembly GCF_905404315.1. Classification (NCBI taxonomy): domain Eukaryota; kingdom Metazoa; phylum Arthropoda; class Insecta; order Lepidoptera; family Pieridae; genus Leptidea; species Leptidea sinapis. Next base: position 30,275,073 of record NC_066312.1, on the reverse strand, counting down.
TTCTTTCTGTTTTAAATTTATTTCAAGAACGATGGGTCTTGTTTTATAAATGTATGCTAAAAAGCACATAACATTTATTTATCATGCCTCTTTCTGTTGAAGAATGTGCTAGGATCATGGCTTTTCTGGAACTAGGCATCAGTATGCGTCGCACTGCAAGAATGGTGGGTGTGACGGTACGAACGGTCCAGAAGGTAAAGCGAAGGTACGAAGAGACTGGTCACCATCTGAGGAGACCTTGTAATGGCAGACCCAGGTGTACCAGTGCCCGAGAAGATCGTTACATTATTTCCACTGTGTTAAGAAATCGCCACCAAAATGCAGTTGAAGTCCAGCAACAGCTTCTTCAGACCCGGAGGGACTACATTAGTGACAGTACAGTGAGAAGAAGACTTGCTGAAGCAAATTTGAAACCCCGAAGACCAGCGAGTGGCCCAAAACTCGAGAGACAGCATCGAGTAGCGAGACTGCGATACGCCCGTGAACACATGCAGTGGGATGAAGAAGAATGGTCAAGAATTTTGTTTGCAGATGAGTCTCGATTCTCCCTTTACACTTCTGATGGAAGGCGAAGTGTTTACAGGCGACCTGGTGAGCGATACCTTCACGCCTGCATCTTAGAAAGAGTCCAATACGGTGGAGGCAGTGTACATGTATGGGCTGGCATATCTTCAGAAGGTCGCACAGAGCTAGTAGCCATAGAAAATGGCACCCTCACTGGTGGGTCAAAGATATGCTCGAGAAATTCTCAATGAGTATGCAGGGCCGTATTTAGCAAATATGGGTGATAGATCGATGCTGATGCATGATAATGCCCGGCCACACACGGCTCATATCGTACAAGAGTATATTCAGGAGGTCGGTATCAGCGTGATGGCTTGGCCATCAAGAAGTCCTGATCTTAACCCGATTGAACACGGCTGGGATGAGCTTGGGAGGCTAGTCACAAATCGCAGACCACCACCTACTACCCTCAGGGCACTAAAACAGGCCCTGGTAGAAGAATGGGAGGATATTCCCCAACATCGGCTCCGAAACCTAGTGTTCAGTATGCCAAACCGGCTTGAAGCTGTAATCAGAGCGCGAGGAGGCAATACCAGTTATTAAAAATTAAATAACATGTAATACATTTTAGTTGAATTTTTTTACACTAAACTAAAAATGTCTATTTTAATTGTTTTATCTTTTTTAATTTAAAAATGTTACTAATGTATAATTTTAGTTTCTAACAATTAAAGCCTATAAAATTTGCAACAAAACGTTTTTAATCTTAAATCTCTACCTTCTATAGTTAAGAAAAAAATTTAATTTGAAAAGTGTGATACTTACTTTTGCAGGCCAGTGTATTTTAAAATGTACCACATACATACTCAAACTATAACAGTGTAAGATATCGAACATTTTGTAATTTCTTTTAACCTTCTTAACCACAGTATAGTATAAAATGGGGTTCTTTTTATTCATTTGAATATACGTTTTTCTTTTATTTTGAGTTGGTAGCACTGAATGTGTATAGCTGCATTTAAAACGAATCAATGATGGTCATTATCCATTAAAAAAACTGTATAAAGTTGCCGTTGGTTATAAAACCGATAGTAATAATAACCGACAATACTTTGCAAGTACAATATACCTAAAAGAACTGTTAAGAAATTCTTTTCATTTTAATGATATTATATTCATGCAAGTTTTTTATTTTCTTACATTTTCTGTACGAAATCTATATAATAACTGCTTGACTAAGAAGGCTTTCACTGCAAGTGCTTCATATTAGAGACTGATAATATAACCCAACAAGAAAATGTTTCTTTTGAAGATATTTTTGCTATGTAGTATCCATTTACTTAGCACGATTTACTAAAATAAATTCTTCTAAACACAGTTGGCTGTACAAACATATATTTTTTCAATTTTAGAAAAAAATAGCGTTTTTAATTTAGGAATTGATCAATAACACCTCAATTGAGGTCGTGACACTCATAATATTAATACTAGAAATAGGAATAAGCTTGCTAGTCATGTTGTCGACTTCATATAGTCACAAATACATTCAGAGGTTTATGTATACGTTTTGGAAATAAGTTCGCTGTTGACATACAGAACTTTCCTATATACGAATATAAATCAGTGCTGAAGAATACATTGTGTACAAAAAGGTTACTACAAAATATCTGTATATTTGGATCTAAATAACCCTTGGGACAGCTGCTGGGGTGTCTGTCATAGATTGATAAATGTAATAATAGTTACATAAGAACTTGTCATAATCAGTTTTGAAAAGAGTAACCTTAGAGTTTCTTGCTCGTTCATCTCAAAGGGAAATCTGCCTTCCGAATGGGCTGTAGTATAAAAAATTACATATTTCAAGTCTAATGTGATTTACCTACGAAATAAAATATATTTCACTTATTATGTGTATGACCTTAAATAACTAGGCTAAATTAGTAAAACCAGTTATGCTATAAATACTTCCTGGTAATCTTGATATTAGCTTCCCCCATCTTATCGCGTTGTCGCAGTAATTTTTTTTTTATAAAAATAAGGGACGAGACGAGCAGGACGTTCAGCTGATGGTAATTGATGCGCCGCGCCCAATGCAGCTCAGGATTCTTGAAAAACCCCTAAAATTCTGAGCGGTACTACAACTGCGCTAGTCAACTTGAGCCATAAGATGTTAAGTCTCATTTGGCCAGTTATTTAACTAGCTACGGCGCCCTTCAGACGAAACACAGTAATGCTTATACATTACTGCTTCACGACAGAAATAGGCGCCGTTGTGGTACCCATAATCTAGCCGGCATCTTGTGCAAAGGAGCCTCCCACTGGTGAAATATGTGCGGCACATGCTAATAGTTGACGCTGACGGGGTGGTGTGTGAGCGCCGCGCCGGAGTGATGCTGCGGGTTGGTGAACGAGCCGCTCGCTACGTTTGCGGCACTCGTCGGCACTGACGCGCGCACTTGCTGTGGATTTAAAGAGTAATTACTCTTGGATAATAGTCTCTTGCTGTTAGTCAACCGATAAAAAAGGTCAGAAACATGAGTTGTGTGCGTGACAAACTACGTCTTAAACTCGCGATTCTTATGACATCTTTTTGTGTGTGAATTGCTCAAAATATGAGTTAGTTCTAAACTCGATTTTTTTCGGCGATTTCACAGCTGTAATAGTCTATCTAGACGTATAAATGAAAAAAGCCATTACTATTAATAGCGTGAGTTTAACAATACATAAAAAAGTAATTTATTTAATGAAGCAATACAGTAATAGATCCCTACCTCACCGAGATGCCATGGCGAAGTCGCCGGCTATGTAGGCTTGGCTACCTTCGGTCGCCAAATGGAAGTAGCCTGTGGCTACCCTCTGAAGTTTTGTGTATCGAAACTCAAGTCTTTCCACAAATACGCATTCGTCAGTCTTGGCGTCTATATTATACTGGCGACGTCGCCAGCCCGGCAAGTCTCCAGACTCCACACAGGGCGCGCTGCCAGTCGTAGCTTCGGTTCTAAATTGGCGACTTTGGCACACTATCAACCAATATGAATTGTTTGGATAGGCAGCCGGAGACTACGCCATGGCGTCTCGGTGAGGTAGGGTACGGCACATAGGCTAGGCAATTATAACCCTTTCCTTTTACATTCACATCAAATCTCTCTTACAATCTTATTGAAGTATTAGCGCATTTAGTATTGCCGTTTCGCTCGGCTATAAAACGCTCGTTCAGGTGAAGTTGACTGAAGGAGACTCGCTCCGTGATAATTGTTGTATTTCATATAATATAATAAACCTCGCCTTTTTAGTTTTCACTTCTGTCGTGTAGCATGTACAATTTTTTTATTTATCAAGAATACTTGGAACTTCTAAAGTAGGTAATTTTTTTCATACATCCCACCTACACATAAAACTTATCCAACACTGTCAACCGCATTAGCTTTATAGATTCGTACAATCCGATTTTATGTATCCTCTCTACATAAACAAAGCACCTTACCCTAAAATACTTGTTACACAATCTTTTACTCATCAGTCACCATCATTATGTGATTGATGATATAAAAATAAGAAACTAACGCACGCTAAAACTCTTGATAATTAATGAAGTATAATTAAACATGAATTGCATTGACGTACCTACTATAAACAACTAGACTACCATTTGCCTATTAGAAGGCCGTCAAAAATGTCTCAGATACATATAAAATATGCATTCAAATTAACACCTTATTTCGTGGTAGTAATGCTCATAAGAAGCTCATTGATTATGGTCGGGTAGGGATTTCGTCGGCAATGTGTTATAATTAACTTATTTATTTTAGCAATTAAAATATAATTATATAGCGAAATGCTTGAAAACGTTAAGTTATTTACACAATTTTGTTAATTTAAAGGGGCACTTGCCTGAAATGTTACACTCCATCCTTTTTAAGTTTGAATATGCTGTTATTTGGACAGTTTTTCATTGAACACATTATGATTGAGTGGTGTTGTATTTAAAGCGCGGTCAAAACACAACTGAACGAAAACTCTGCCTAATAGACGCGTAGACAGAAGTTTGCTTCAGACGATTTTTGAGCCTGAATGTGAGTCTAGTAGTTTAAAGTACGTCAATGGTGAAATGTCAGTGATTCTTACGGCCCTTAAAATGACTGAATTATGAGCTCCCACCTGAGCAAAGAAAACTAGTACTACTATTAGATTTATATTTTATAAAAAATCTCAAACTGAAGTGATATGTACCTGCGTTGTAATCTGCATCACCGTATTCGTTTGCGTTTGGGCTATGGCATTGTCATTCACTCTTGTTTCCACTGTAGACCTACAAAGACATTGTGTTATCTATTATTAAAAAGTCGTAATATTATCTGCTTCTAATAAATCTTTTACACTACGTTTAAAAATAATGTAGTAATTTAAAATTATTTTTAAAGTTTTGATTGCAACTCCACGTTGGAAGTTCTATTCATACCACTTTTAATTATTAATACAAGACAATGCCGTTTGATACACAAAAGGACATATCAATCACAGTCCGAGAGCTTTTTGATTATTAATAAATTAAAAATTAAAATATTAATAATGTTTTACACACAAATTTTATATTTTCTAAAGAGAATACCAAAAGCTAAAAATCAAAATGAGTGAACATTCTTTATTATCACTTTAGTTAAAGAACACTTTAATCAGTAGTGACTTAAGAAACCATCGATTTCCACAACAGTACCAACTATATTTTTTTCTGTTTATTTTGGAAATGATATAATTGTAATAATAAAGAAATAATATAAATATAATTGTTTAAAGATAATTACAAATAACTATAATAGCATATAATATTCAGATCCTTACTAAATTAACTTTAATTCGATACATGTAAGTTAGTTGGCACTACAAACATTTGTGAACATAGTTGGGCCCTATATACACTTATTTTTAATTCTAAATGGAAACTCTGTCTAAATACAGCGATTATAAGAATTGTGTATATTTAAATTACCACCCGCTTCTACACACAGTAGCTAAAATTCTTCGCTATTTTTGGCAGTGTCTACAGTGTACTATTGCAATTACTTTGTGGAATATGCATATTCGCGAGGTCTTTTCACGCACATGAGTGGAAAATAACAAGGATTTGATTAGTTGTTCGTAATTGACTGGCTCAAGTCTCTTTTTAGCTACTAGCGGTTTAAATAACGGTTCCTTTTTACTGTAACATACATCACCACATCTGGTTTCCGCTCTCCGTCGAGTTGATCTTTGCATTCAGCGGTGCTCACATCACTGGCATCAATGAGCGGCTCCCCGGACTGGCTGTTCTCGGGTGCGTCGACGTGCGTCTGACGATGCGTCACAAGATGACCTGCGATATGTATTACAATAAATAAATATACTTACTATACAATTTGCTATTTTTAAAGTGATATCTGTCACTTCATACATTTATCTTTATTTCTACTCCTTTCATTGGTTTAGATTTATAAATTTAAATTAATAACAACAGCTTTGTATGTTGGGTCAGCTTCTTCTTGCCACTTCTCATTAAAACTCAACTTTTCCGAAGTGCTGACATGGATAGCTTTGATATAGGTGTCGTTTTTAGCCTATATGTATGCCAATGATTTTTGTTAATTGCCAACTCACCTTTACACATAAAATCTTTAGAACAGATGTCACATTTGAATACTTTGTTGTTGCCCTTGTTGTGTGACCGTTCGTGGAACAGCAGATTGCCCTTCAACGGGAATGACTTGCCGCATTCCCCGCAACTGTACGGCCGCTCGCCGCAACTGTGCGATCTACAAGCAATAATATGGATATGTTTATACATTTTTTTAATTATCGACATTCATTTCCCATTAAAATAATATGCTTCAACATGTATACTTATTATATATGACATATTAATTTACATTACATTAGTTCTGTGTATAACTTATAAGTGAAATTGAATGGATTTAGTGAAAAGTTCAATGTGTATATTATACTGTTCATTGTTGAAATAGTGAAAATATTATTACTAATAGCTCTAAGTTTTCACTTCTATCGGCAGTCTACAACTGTCAATTTTTTTTAATATGGGCATTACAAAGGGCGGATATACATGGTTTCGGTGATACTCTTATAATATGGATAATCCAAGGTAATTATCATGGCAGGTTCGTCTCCGCTCATTGCATCATAAAGCAGACCTATTTTAATTAATTTTAAATTAACTTCGAGTCCTGGAAAGATAAAATTAGCATAACAATTCTGAAATTTACAATGCATATTACACGGCCGACGAACAAAACAAGCAAAATAAGCGTGCAAGGGAGAAAAACATATCTAGAGGAGATACAGCAAAATTAGGAAAGGAAAGTAAATCTATTGTAAGTATAACATTGATTGATTAGTTTGATGATGGCAACCCTGGCACTGAGATGTAAAATTAACAAATGATTCTAAAATAATTATAAATATTAAAAACAATTAAATTTTGATTTTAAAATTCTTTTTTGTGAACATAAGCGACGAGCAGGACGTTGAGTTGATGGTAATTGATTCTGCCTGCAATTACAACGTAGTGCCGCTCAGGATTCTTGAAAAACCCAAAAATTCTGAGTGGCACTACAATTGCGCAAAGGAGCCTCCCACTGGTAGTATGATACAATTTTTAAATTATAAGTAATAAATGTGGAACGTCTCAAAAATCTCAATAAAATTAACAATTGGAATACTTCAACTTCTACCAGTCCAACTGTCATTTATAAACGATTTTAATTGACAAGTCATTAACGGTCACACACTTGGAATTAACTCCAATAGTATGTTGTGTTATATCAAATAAGTCACAGATTATTGGGCAGTAAGATCGTCTTTAGCTTAATTCTAACGACCTTACTAATAAACTTGGAATAAAATTATACCTGGTAATAAACCAAGAAAATGCAAAATATTTTCAAATAGACATTTTGCTTATTCGGAAGTATAATGTTTCCCGTGTTTATTTACAAGGCTGCTTGACAATCAGAAAACATCCAATTATAATTATTATTTGACATTGTAATACCAACTTTCACTTATGACATTATTAATAGAATAATTAGCAGCCATTTAATATTAAATGATATTAGGTATTCTATTTAGTATATTTTTAGTAATTCCCTTACTATATAATAATGTGCTAAAGTGTGTCGCCACCTTTTAATGAATTTGTGTCATTTGTTTGTGTTGTGTTTAAGAGTTGGTAGTTAAGATTTTATTTGTTATATAAAGTTGGTAGTTGATGGTAGTGACAGTCTCAAATTGCTGGCAGTTTAGAGGGTAGTTCTATGGGAGCAGTCGAAGGTGGTGGACGTGCTCGTCACCCGACTGCTCTAGTGAAATAAATCATTTAGTATTACTGTGTACATAGTTGTGATGAGAATAGAAGTATTGAACGTATTGTTCTATTGAATTAATCTAAAAGTTTCATTATACGATATGGACAATGTTGTCAGCAATATAGCCAAAAAAATTTTGCATATTCTTGGTTTATTCTCGGGTATAACTTTATTCCGAGTTTATTTTTTAGGCGTAAGTATGAGAACAACGTTGTTTAAGTTCGATTGGCACACGAAGCACCAGCCTTGCTAAAGTGAGTTGTAATTACCTCATGTGCGTGACGAGGAACTCCTTCCTGGTGAAGGACTTGGAGCACACCTTGCACGAGTGCGGCGCGTCACCCGTGTGCTGCTTCATGTGGTTGGTGAGGTGCTCCTTGCGCGTGAACGTCTTGTTGCAGAACTCGCAGCGGTGCGGCGACTCGCCCGTGTGTATCCTGCAAATCCACCACAGTGTTCATGTTTCTTTATATTATAGCAAGCAACTTGTCACTCATTGGTTGACTAGCACTTTCGCTTCAGATATCTCACATGATGATGACAACAATTGATGCGTCTGTGGTCCTATTGTCTAGGTTAGATCTTGTACTCCACACAAAAATATGATGACATAAGTATAGAAGCGTACAATATGTTTTGCTATTTCGATTATTTTTACTGATTTTTTTGTCTAGGAACTTGATCATATTAAAAGAAATAGCAAAACTCATTAATCACGTAAAATGGCGGCTACTTTTAACACAGATATTGTAATGATGCAAAACAACATTTTATCTTTTGATACTGGATTCTGGACTCGGGAAGGACTTTATGTGATATTTTACCGTAAGCATGAATTTTGTCGATTCCTTATCCATCAAGGATAACTAATAACGTCGTTTTCTTTATCTCTGAATTGGGAATTATTTTACTAATAGGTTGCCTTGACCTCTAATCATAATCATAACATAAAATGGCGTCAGAGAATAGAAGAGAACCTTTAAGAATTTGAAAATTCCTTTATGTATCACACATATATACATAACCACTTAACTATTCGTGAAATATTTTTTTTGTACTTTTACGGTATTCATTGTATTTTTTTGAAGAGGTGTACAAGACCTAGCCGACTCTGGAACTTCTTCTTTGACCACACAGATTTTTGCGGAAAATAATAATCGACAACCTATGAAATGTCGCCAGTCAACAAAAAAAACAATCGCACTGCATCACGAATATTATCGTGGTAGTTAGCAGCAAACATAAAAGCTTAAAACAGTTGCAGGCAAAAAAATCAAGAGATCACTGAGAGAAGAGCAATACTATAAAACTAATACTAATAATCAAGATTGAGTAGTAGTACATAGTATATCAAACTGTATAACATGCAGTGTCGGTCATAGGCACTACTGCCAGCACATCACTTTCGCTATCTGAAATATATATAAAGCCTTTTATTTCTCGCATAATAAAAAGCCAAATAATGTATAATAGTATAAGTATAGAAGTCTCACTCTGCAAAATCTATTAAAGTAAAGAAATAGCGACTCTTGCAGTCATACAATAAGGTGTAATTCAGATCGCACAGCGTTTATAAAACTACTTTTTTATTAACCTAGAAATTGCCTATCTTTCTGTCGCGTGACTCTTACCTATTCTGACGAAAATAGGGTTGTCCTCTTTACCTAAAACTGTGCCTAGTATAAGGTCGTCTTATTAATATAGCTCAGTTTTTTCTATACTATAAATAGGTATGTAATCGGTATTTTAAAACAACATCGTTTGCAACTAATGTAGGTTTGACAACTAAAACCTACATTAGTTGCAGATAGTAATAATGCAAGTATACGTTGGAAGACAACTCTATATACCTACTTAGCATAGGATAAATAGCTACCTAGCTATCATGAATGGTAATTTTATTATAATAATAATCACTATAAATTAGATTGTTGCAGGATCTTTAGAAAGCCTAATAAATTTATATTTAGATCGCAATGACCCTTATTAACATGGTTTGCTTTTTTATGTTTCCCCATTTTTAAAAGATCGGTCGGACCGGTGAATTCGGTGAACAAATCACGCGCGTGTGTCACCGCTCGCTTTTGAGTCCTTACCGATTACTGCCTGGGAGTGTAAAACTACGGTAAAACTACATTATTTTTTAATTATTTAAATTTTAAATAGTTTACTCATGCGTATTAATATAATAAATTTTATGAAATGATACAATACAAAATTTAAAAAAGTTACCTATAATTTAACGTGCAGGCATGCAATAACCCCTTTTACGTGGGTGAAGGCTTTCTCCAGACTTTACTATTTATATCTATCTTTGGCAACTGTCTTCCAGCTTTTACCAGCTATTTTTATTATTTCGTCCCAACGAGCTACTGGTTCTAGTACCAGTGTGAATGTTAATACCCATCGAAAAAATATCGGCCTACACATTAAAAGAAACAATATTTATTTTTGTTCGAATGAAAACTGTGTACCACAACTGGCAAAACCTAATTTCTCTATTATATTTGAATAACCTAATACCTATTTTTAACACACAACAGCTTCACTTATTTTATTTAATTGTACAAACAGTAAACACAAAATCAAAACATTGAGCAAATAAAGTAAAAAACAAAATAACCTTGCACTTTGCAGCAGAGCGAAACAGGTTATAATGGGAACAAGTGCAACAGATATGGGATCGTGGGCTTAAGTATTTACCTCGCGAGTCGCGACATAATTCGTTAAGATTTAGGCGGTGGGCCAATAACAGGCCCGTAAGCTAGTTTACCTTACACTGTTAAATTGCGAAGACATGTTTTTGAACATTCGATGTGTAAACAGCGCACCTTCTCCTATAGTCGTATAACTTTTGACGAACACTTTTTCTAAATAATTTCTATGTAGTAGAGCTGCTTCTAATATGCGTTTGTAGAACTGCCTACCAGTTAAAGGTTTAGCGTAAGGTAAAACTTACTGTTTGGGTATTTATTGGAAGTTTGGTTATAGAATAATAGAACCAAATTAAACAAAATTTCATTATTTCCAAATACGGCGGCACGAGTATCAAAGATACGAGACGGCAAAGTAGAAATTCGGAAAAAGCACATCGAAATCTATAAAATGAGTCACTGTCAAATGTCCCAGTAAACTTTCGAGGTGACTCCTCTTTTGCTTTGACTATCAAATTGATCCTTTCCTTCTCATGCTTGTATAAAGTATTTTAAACACATTGAAGCAACAGCCTCACCGAACATGGTTGGTCAGATGTTCCTTCCTGGAGAACACCTTGGTGCAGAAAGGACACTTGTAGGGCGTCTCTCCTGTGTGAAGGTGCATGTGGTTGGTCAGGTGTTCCTTGCGGGAGAACGCCTTGGTGCAGAAAGTGCACTTGAACGGGGTCTCGCCTGTATGTTGTCTGGAACAAATATATTTCTATAAGCGATTTATAGTCGGTACGAAACTCGCTCGCGTCCTTCTAAATCTAATCCCACACTAGGCGTTAGGGACCAGTACAGGCGTCCTCCCGCAAGGGTGTTCTCTACTATAAACAATTTGATCAATTTCATAACTTAAACAAAAATGAATATGGCTCAAAGACACGGTTTGCAATGAGGGGGAGCTACAAAGTTGAAGATAATGGACAAACTGAGCAAGCCCAGGCTGCGATGCTACGGTCACGTAATGCGTAGAACCGAGGATCGTGTGTGAGGAAGTCCCATTCCATGGCTACCATAAAAAGGGGAGGAGGAAAACGTCAGACTTCCTGGTTAACAAATGTCCAGAGGGATATGAAGGAATTGGGTCTGAGGGAAGAGGACCCACAGCGACTGACCAAGTGGATTGGAAAGCCGACCCCGTGTAGCGGGAAAAAACGAGGCCAAAGAATAATTTCATATCTTAAAAAGTGTGTCTGTGTATGTACAAAACAAATTAAGCTACAATAATTTTACTGTACTTACTGACGATAAAAGAAAGGTATTGTATTTAGGGGCTGTTTCACAATGTTCACGTAAGGTAGCAGATTGTCATTGGCTGGATAAAAATTCCAAATGTAACAGATTCCATTTCACAATTACTATGTCTAATTTCTAGAGGACTTATCTGGCAGATCGGTCTGGCAACCTCGCACTCAATAGTTCCGTTCGACGTTTGAAATGAAAATATAAAAAAACATGTTTCTTATACGAAATAACGTAACACAAGCTAAATGGCTTTTAATGAAAATTTTATTTCATATTTTACAGTTTTCTATTTGTATGTATTTCTAAATAGTATTTCTTCTACTATTTTTACAAAAAAAGAATCACCACATAATTCTATTCCGCATCCGTGTAACGAAATTTGAGAATGTCAACTAATCAATTGTCATTAGCCTTTTATAATTATCAATAAGTCATAACATAAACAAAATGTGCCAAACATTATAGTAGAGAAGCCCAAGCGGCAAGTTTGGGATTTATTCGAGTGCGTCAGAATAACATAAGAGGAACAAACTTGCACCTTGTGAAGTACTCCCAACATCAGATTATGCCCTGTATGTAACATCTAGAGCAGCCGATGCGTTCAGTAAAAAAAATCAATCCTGAGAACAACTGAAGCGCGTCAGATTGAGGTAAGGTAAGTTAATTATATGTTAATTAAATTATATATTAATCTTATAATTTGAGCGGTACATAAGGAAATCGGGAAGTCACAAAGTTTCAAACCAAAAATTTTAAACTGACGCGCTTAAGGACCTCAGGATCACGATTTTCTTTGCATGTTTAAAAATTGTTCATAAGTTCTGGTCACGTCCAAATCGTCAGTCTTTTGACCAGGCGCTAGAATAGGGTTCACTTAACATCTCTCAATGACAATTTTTTTCCTTTTTCTACCCCTTCGTTTGGCCATCCCCACCATGCAAACCGGTCGATTAATATTTTTCCGTTATCAGTAACACGTAGGGTGCATACACTATTACTATCTAAAGCGTTTTTTTTTGTTATATCAAAATAAAGAGCGAGACGCCTGCCCATAACAATGCAGTTCCGCTCAGGATTCATGAAAAACATAATAATTCTGAGTTGCGCTCATCACCTTGAGACATAAAGATGTTAAGTCTCATTTTCCCAGTAATTTCACTAGCTACGGCGCCCTTCAGACCGAAACACAATAATGCTTACATATTACTGCTTCACGGCAGAAATAGGCGCCGTTGTGGTACCCATAATCTAGCCGGCATCCTGTGCAAAGAAGTAGTTAGTATTTCTTTGTGACTGCATTTTTACATTGTTGTACACGCTCCCCCCACCAGTGACAGGTAACACATCATATAAACTTTTTTTTATCGCATCTAGCCTACACAATCGAATAGGTGCCCACGACGCTCGAGTAAATCCCTATTTAGTCTCTTGGGCTCCCTTACCATTATATAAATTGACATTATTTTGTTAAGTGCTTGCCACTCTATTGGTCAAATAACTATGATATCTGCCACTACATACATACTATAATTTAAATGTTTCTTACCTGCTAGATAACACTGTCTATACATTGAAACGCAAAATATCTTTATTCGATAGGTAAGTAGCAAATAGCCTATCAGGAACTTTACTTGGACATTGTGAAACAGCCACTTAATACAATAAAATGTTAAAGGTTTAATTAGAAGTAACACATACCTAAGATAACCTTATTATAAAAAAAACGTTTGAAATAACTATAGTACCAACTTTTAACATTGTTTGTAGTTATTTTTTTTCCTTTATCTTGTCTCCTTGTTTATTATGTAAGTACCTAATTATTTTTTTATCAGCCATTTGTTCCAAGCCTGAAATTCAGTATATCTTCATACTTCCAATATTTCTTCATTAGTCTAGGATATTTTCGCTTCATACAGTAACAACTCAAGTTGTTTTTTGAATTTTGTTTGAGTACCCTTTCTTGAATTTCTACTCTTTGGAACCGAGGCCGAGGTATCGACATGAACAAAAATATTACAACAATAGGTGTGGTGGACCTTACTAATTTGTTATGTTTATTACAGCCATTGTACAATACTCTATTTGATCGTTGAGTTTCTTTTTTGTTCTTCTCACGAACTCTACTTTTTCCGAACATATGGCAGATTCAGTACTAAGAAATATTTAAAGTGACAATTCACAAGCGCTTGGTTAGGCCTAATTGAATAAAGTTTATTTGACTACTATGTAGTACTATTGTATATAGTTAGCACAAAACCTCACCTCTCATGGTTCTTAAGATGCTCTTTCCTCGTGAAATTCTTGTTACAGTAGGAGCAAACGTGCGGCGATTCGCCCGTATGCACGCGCACGTGCACGTTGAGTTGCTCCTTGCGCACGAACGCGCGCGGGCACAGCGAGCACTTGTGTGGAGGACTCTCGCCCGTATGCTGTCTGCACAGAGCACATTCCGATTGTATTATCGACGCGTAAACCCCATACACACAACAGTAATACCACAGCGATGTGAAATTCGTACAAATCGGAATGCACAATGCTGTGCTACTAGCATAACACCATTCGTAGACTCGAGTCGATTTTGAATCATTTACATCAACTTTTAATTGATAACTTTAAATAAAATTAAAAAAGTAATGCACACAACTGGTTCTAATGACTAGATCTGTCTACGAATGGTTTCAAAGAGTCTTCACACATGAGCTCAAATGTTTTGTTTAAATAAAACACAATAAAAGATGCACTATTAATTTTTAATAATAAAAAATGAAAAGTTGTAGCACAGCATTCATTACTTTATTCTAAATCCAACACTGACATACACGCTATTTAAACAAACACCTCCCAAACAAGTTTGAAAGCAAATTGTTAACATAAAGACTATTAAATCCCAAATAACGTCATAAAACAGTAATAAGCCATCTAAGTAGGGATGCATAGATAATTTATACGTCTAGATGACTGTGATCGTTGTGAAAGTGACGAAAAAAGTGGCGGCGAACTGTTAGTCTCTATTTTCAGTAACGCACGCACAGTCGCTATTTCAGACGTACCTGTCATGCACACAAAAGTTATTAAAGCTGCCCTGTTGTCATACGTTGTCTATCAGGAAAAAGCTCTATCTTGACGTAAAAATTATCTAAGTAGAGATGTGTTCTACAGTTTTTTTGAGAAAAGTATCGCAACAAGCACGACGTTAACCAGAAGGTAAATGAACGAAGGTGAATAAACGCCCTGCCCATTACAATGCGGTGCCTCTCAAGAGTCTCGTCAAGACTCCTTGAGATAAGATTTGAATTGAAAGCCTCATATAAAGCCTAATTTTTAAATAAACAAATTTAGTGCACATTCTCTGCCTTAGTTTTCGAGGAAGTGGTTAAAAGTTAAACCCTCTTAGGAACAGATGATAAGCTGCAATCAAAGTATGTGCTATGGGCACTTGAGTCAGCAGAATAGATGTACACATAAACCAGTGGAAGGCTCCTCTACACAAGATGCCGGCTAGGTTATGGATAACACAACGTCGCGTTTTTCTGCTGTGAAGCAGAAAAGTGTAAAGCGTTATTGCGTTTCAGTCTGAAGTGTGTCGTAGCTAGTGAAACTACTGGGCAAATGAGACTTAACATCTTATGTCTTGAGGTAACGAGCGCCACTAAGAATTTTATGGTTTTTCAAGAATCCTGAGCAGCACTGCATTATAATGGGAAGGGCTAACTATAGCAAGAGAAACATGTAAAAGGTACTGGTTCAGCAAAAAATGTGATGCAGCATCTGACAATTTTAAGATGACATCATAACTTTCATTGTTAACTGTAATTGTCCAATCTTCTCCGGTTAAAGCTATTGTTAATATTGAATAGTTAATGGCGACCTGTCAAAAGTGTCAAATACATATTCGATATTGACTTTATATCTCACTTTTATCTCACGGAATACGATGTTGCAAGACATTCCACAGTCTAAAAGCCAGTGACTTAAAAACCTTAACTACAATGGCTAACTATAACAACCTAGCAATGTATAAAAATGAGGCAAGCCGCCTGTTTACCTTATGTGGTTGGTGAGATGCTCCTTCCTGGTGAAGGACTTGCCGCAGTAGGTGCAGCGGTGCGGAGACTCTCCCGTGTGCTGCCGCACGTGGTTAGTGAGGTGCTCCTTGCGCGTGAACGACTTGGTGCAGAACGTGCACTTATGTGGCGACTCGCCTGTGTGCTGCCGGACGTGGTTCACTGGAATTAATATAATCCTTTGAATAAAGTATCATATTTTATCAAGGAGTTCTTATCTGTTCTTATCCGCATATACTCATTGTTCTATGGTTGGCCATTAAAGCTGAATCTGAATCTAATAAGACAGAATAGAGAATGAAGTAAAGTAAGAACGGTCGGCCTTCAGCCCAATATATAATAGAAAGTGAAAGGATGTATAAATAAGAATATACATATTTAAAAGAAGAAGATTGTTTTATTCTGCAACGAGTGAGGG
The DNA here is from genome assembly GCF_905404315.1 of Leptidea sinapis. Lineage (NCBI taxonomy): Eukaryota > Metazoa > Arthropoda > Insecta > Lepidoptera > Pieridae > Leptidea > Leptidea sinapis. Next base: position 30,258,788 of record NC_066312.1, on the reverse strand, counting down.
AGGACACTCGTTACAGTATACAGTTATCGCCCAAGTTTAATGAAGACTTCAGGAATACGATAATGCTATGACCTAATTATAATTGATGACCATTATCATGAGTGTATCGATACATTTAAATAATGCTTCAAGTTTACTATTTAACACTAGGTTAAAATGATAATTAAATAATTTTATATTTTCATCATTTCAACTATAGAATTAAATCTCAAATTTTTAGTCTGTCTTTCTTCAACACACATGTCTAGGACATTAAAACCTCGTTTCTTTGAATCGGAGCCTGATGGATTCAGATTAGTCCTTATTAAAATCAAAAAAATAAGACGGAAGTTTAGCATTGACGCGAGAATACGGTAAGCGACGACTACGGCACACCTCTGGGGGTAAAATTGAACAAAGTTTATTAAACCCCATTAGTGAACTGCTCATGAAAAGGCTCAATAGAAGATACAAGTTTCTACTGGTTGTGGTCGTTGATTTCTTGAGCGACCTGCATGGCCGAATATATCGTATATGTGTTTATAAGTACATATTGTATATAAGTACATATAGATTTTTCGTCAGTAACATTGTATGATACAAGAATTAACACTTAACCTTTTGAAACAATAATAATTATTAAAACTTCAATATGCCAGAAGTGAACTATGAACTTCCATACATATACTTTTGTTATTTGTTCATAAAAAATATAGTTATCTAAGACTTTCCATCGTGCATGCCAACATAGCATAACAAGAACTAGGTGACTCATGCAATAATTGTAAGCACTGAGCACTTACCCAGATGGTCCTTCCTAGTAAATGCCTTAGGACAGTAGCCACACTGGAAGGGCGTCTCGCCGGTGTGTTGGCGCACGTGGTTGACGAGATGTTCCCTCCGCGTGAACGACTTGGCGCAGTAGTCGCAGCGGTGAGGCGACTCGCCTGTGTGTTGCCGCACGTGGTTCAGGAGGTGCTCCTTGCGGGTGAACGTCTTCGAGCAGAAGTCGCAACGGTGCGGTGTCTCGCCTGAAACAAATCAAACAGCACTGTTTATTATCGCGCTTTAGCTTGTATCTGATTCTGTAACAGTTTTATCTTCACCCATGCTTTAAATCCTCTATTAAAGATTCTGAAACAGGTAGCTTATTACCAACATTAAAACATCAAATAACCATTAATCATCCAAACGAGTGTTGTAATGTTGTACTGAATTTCATAACAACACTCCTATGTTTTTTTTCGATCCCTTCATGCGCAAAGAGTTGCAACAAACAGCCACATTCTTATTGCTCGATGCGTGGTATCTGTATATATTTCAAAAAAAGAACATTTGCGTTTAGGCGCGATCCACACTACCAGAACGTGGCGAGCCGTAAAAAAAAGTAGGTTATTCGAAACCCCGCCAATTTTCTTGAAAACATGAGGGATTCAAGTTTTGACAGAACATCGCTGGATATTTTAAAGGCTGCAAAAGAACATAATATTCAAGTGAATTTTAATAATTACACTACACAAAATATAAATTGCTACTAAAATAAATAATTCTTTAATTAATACTTAGTTTATTTTGTATATATAATCAGTAATAGATGATATTAGGTTACTACTAGGACTGGCTGTTTTAATGTTAGCAGTAAGCTAACTGTTTCAGAATCTTTTAGAGGATACATATTCTGGGTGTAGATAAAGTCTTGTATGCAACTATTGATAATTAGGTATTAAAACACTCGTGTGATACTATTATCATCCACATTCGTGTTTTAATACCTAATTATCAAGAATTGCATACAAGAATTTATCTACACCCATAATATGAAACATCTATTAAAGATTCTGAAACAGTTAGCTTACTGTTAACATTAAAAAAGCCAGTCCTAGTAACCATAATATCTACAACGGAGTGTTTTTATAAAAACGGATGATATAATGCTGTCCTGAATTTCATTACAACACTCGTTTGGATGATGTAATAGTTATTAGGTCATTGGGTGTTTGGAGGTTGGCAATAAGCTAACTGTTCCAGAACCTTTAATAGAGGATATAAAGCATGGGTGTAGGTAAATTTATTTTTCAACACACTTGCTCGTATAGTTATTACATCGTTCTTAGGTTTATAAAACGAACTATAACACACACGTATATAAAATATAATACACTAGTGCATAATAGAATTATCCCTACAAAGTTAAGAAAGTACCTAACTGAAAATTATATGTGAGAAAACACAACATTTACAATTTAACCGGATAGTACAGTTTTGTTTTGTAACAACAAAGAGGTTTTATGCCGCTGAAAATTCATTTACATTTTTGGAATCAATAAATGTGTCCCTAAATAAGACGAAAAAACATTTATTAATTATCAAATTATTTATAATTCACAATAATTTGTTATAAATGCATTTTATAACTAAAATTATAATTATGAAGTAGGCTGTATGTCATAATATATGTGATCAACCTTACATTTGGCGCGTACAAAAAGAAATTGCGCCCCATTTTCCATAACTTTCATATTATTTTGCTGAAACGATTTATGCAATACGTGTTTGTTTTTTCCTCGCGAGTGTGTTGTAAAAGTGCTTATGAAACTCGAGAGCAAGTTTCTCTCGAGTTTCATCATCATTTCATCTCACTAGACACTCGGCTGATTTCACACGAACACACTGCAACCCAGAGCCTCGTGTATAATGAGAAAATTAACTCACTTGTATCATAATATACTATTCCATCACACTCGCCCGTATCGTCCATTTTATTCACTATTTGGCTCACAATACAAGATATCTAAACACGAGTGCTATTTACATTACTGCAAACGGTAATACAAGCCTTGCTTGATGTTATGCCGATTATCTTGTCTTTGTGCCTGATAGCAAGTATTTTTGAATGTGGATGAAACGTTATTGTTTACCCGGGTAATACTCATATTTTTTAATACTTAAAAATAAGTTTTTATTTAATTATATTCAACATATGCATCTTATTATAATAATGGGAATTATTTTAGGGCGTTATTATGGGAATGGAAAATGTTGAATTGAATCTGTTGTAATATTTGCTATATGACACAGACGTATATATTGATAAAGGCTTACATACGCCGTATACTTATTTTTCATGCAAGCATGTTGAAAAACGTCGCATGAATCGCGTGTGCCGGTGATAACAACATTCTCGAATACCTTATCGCATAATAAATGCCACTTCGAGCGTAATGATCAGCATGCCTCACATTGTACAAAATGGTTCAAAAGACAAAGTAAGCACTTAAAACATTCTAGCTCAGTGTCAGGAGGTGATGAGGGGTGCACTACAAAGAAATTAAACGGAATTCGCGGTACTCAAGATCGTTTTATGATGTGTTACAGAAAGACAGGCAAAGTAGATAGCAAACGTCCCAGAGGACGTAGTCCCACGAGATGGGCGGACCAAATACGATTTTCTCTGAACATCATCTTCCACAATGCCCTTCATGAAGCTAAGCGACCGCAGCAGATGGAAATCATACGGGAGAAACTGATGCAGCGAGGGAGTCACGACCCTTAGTAATGAGGAAAACGACGCGAGGAGGACAAAAAGATATTGGTACTGTTAGGCAACTCTATCAGGTAGGTGAGTATATTAGGTGAGCCATAGGCTCGTAATGTCACTTACACACTTAACACACACATAAGTTATATTCAAATTATTATTAGTAATAGTTTAATAGAGATTATTAGGTTTATATACATATTAAATTTATAAAGAATAATACAAAAATCAAAAACTGCTACATATATTAATATCTACTAAAACTTGTAAATCCAAGCCTGACACCAAGCATACAAAGATACTCAAAATGGATACTGACCCGAGTGCCACAATATGTGGTTGGTGAAATGTTCCTTTCTGGTGAAGGCCTTGCTGCACAGTTCGCATCTGAACGGCGTGTCGTTCGTATGCGATCGCATATGGTTCACTAAATGCTCCTTCCTAGTATACTTCTTGCCGCAAATTTGACATTGGTGCGGCGTTTCACCTTTACCGGGCAGAAAATAAAATGTCTCATAAATGATGCAACTACGTTACAGCGTGCAAACTTGTTAGTTACGTCGGGTTAAAGGACAAAGTGGTTCTCGCTCACATTCAATGTTAAATAGTTGAATCATTCAATAAACTTCTACTTTCTGCACCACTTTTACCCCTTAATCTGGTGCAGGCTTGGTTTCACATTTTGTTTTGTTAATGTATACTTACTTCATTAACATTTTAAGCAACATAGTATACGAGTTTAGATAATTTATACGTCTAGATAGAGCCAAAGCTTGAGTGGTTTATATCTTTAGTGTGTATAAGATATAAAATCTTTAGTGTGCGTGACAAGCTACGTCTTACACTCGCGATTTGTATGTACTTTGTGTTAGTCGTGCATTGCTCAAAAAAAGGTTAACAGTCAACCTCAATTTTTTTCTACGTTTTCACAGCTGTTGCAGTCTATCTAGACATATCAATGATCTAAGTATATAAATAAATAGAAAAATACATGCATAAAGATATAATAGAAGAATTAGCAAAAGTGACTATTAAATTGTTAAACCAAACATACCTCAAATTATGATACTTTTAATATAGATATTCGTACCCATTGTATAAGTCAAGGTATATTGAGTGTACTAATCAATTTTTCTATTACTGTTCATACAGAAAAGGAGGACATCCATAAATCAAGTGATGGTTTTAGTAAGAAATACCCCCAACCACAATGATACCATTAAACTTACCTGTGAGGTGTACTTTCTTGAACGAAATTTTTAATTATTTTTAGAGTCTTTATTTAATACACGTACATAGGGTATAATATGAGGTATTCAGGAAGATTAGGCACCGTTATAAAAATGTCCAGGCTGACATGAAAACCAGCTGTTTCTAACCAGCATAAAAATAACATAAGGTCCTTAAATGCGAAATTGGAGTTTTGTATGGTCGGAACATTAATGATTTTTTTTATACATAATATATGTAATTAATCAAAGTATGTACCATTGCTATCTATGCACTTTTGCTATTTTATAAGTAGTTCATTGATACCTTTACTAAAAATAACTATTCGGATGGGAATCAACACAATGTTTGAAGGCGGTTTCGACTGCCCCATCGGAGTTGAATTGCAAGAAGTTACCCAAATTTCGAAAAAAATGGTAATCTGTTGAAGCAAGGTCCGGGGAGTTCGGTGGATGTCTTAGGCATTGCAATTGAAGATCCTTTAATTTGGTAGCGTCTGTTGTGCGGTGTGTGGTCTTCCGTAGTCCTGAAGCAGCAGTGGCCTGGAGCGATTGACTAGCCTCGTTTGTTTAGCAGATAGCTTTTCCATCATGGTTTACAGTTGTTGACAATAGACATCTGCCGTAATCGTCGGGCCAGATTTAAGAAAGCTGTAGTGAACGACACCGGCACTAGTCCAGCAAACGCTCACAAGTAACTTTTTTCGAGTAAATTTTCCCTTGAGGCAGGATTTGCTCACTAAGGTTAGCCGTTGCGATGAACGCTTTCGATTATCGTACGTGATCCACTTTTCACCACATGTGATTTGATTTAAAATTTTTCATTATTGTACAGGTTGAGTAATGTAACGCAGTATTCTAAGCGGGTTCGCCAGTTTGCTTTTTTACCTTCAAGTGGATTAAAACCACAGAATAGGTAAAAGACATTAGAATGGCCATCACGCGTAATTTGTATGGGAACCACTGCCGCCACTCAATGTGATACTACACGCCCTAGTTAAATAAACACAAGCATTCGCACACATACGTAACCACGAACGCAGCCCTATAATTGGTCAACACATAGATTATTGGCATCTCACGCCTATGAAGTTTCATATTTTTTTAGTTAAACTGTTATACTTCATGTATGGGTACATGAGTAAATTGATGTGCCACGCATAAAGAACAACCCGACTTTCAAAAATCGGTTTTGACATTTAAATCGAATATATTCAAATCATGTAAATAATAATCGAAAGGCACGGGCGATCAAGCCGTTCAAAGAGCACTTGATCTCCGACATCTCGAGCAGCTTTGCGTGCAGCGTTCAAATTGTTTGAGCTGATACTGGGGTGCAGGAGTTAATAGCTGTTTAAGACCAAAGAGAAAATATTTGAGATCAAAGTACGACAAGATGCCAATTTCATATGTAAGGACAATTCACTTGTGTTACGGATAAGTTGCTAAATTCAATTATTTATGACGAATATAGGTAGTGCGCCTGTTGACATTTTAGACTTGCGCTCAACCAAAATATATATTATGTTTAATGATATCTTAATAACGTTTATTTGAATGCAAACACACACACACCAGAGACACTTCTAATGTTCTAGTTTTGTAGTGATCTATATTGGTAAACACATTTATTGTTTTTTTTTTATTCGTTTATTCATGTAAGCAAACGTATTGATATAGATTCTCTTAGGCATTACAATAGAGAAAGAGTGGTGTTCTCACAAGCATTAATAGTTCACCCGAAGTTACATTTGTCTGTTTAAGATATAGAAAATAAAATAACAATGTTATACCTGTGTGCCACATGACGTGGTTCAAGAAGTGCTCCTTCCTAGTGAAACTCTTCTTACAGATATCGCAGCGATGCGGAGTCTCGCCCGTATGTTTCCGCACGTGGTTCACCATGTGTTCCTTGCGCGTGAACGTTTTGGAGCAGAACTGACATCTGTGATATAACATTGTTATGAAGTATACAAATAAAATATGTAACCAAAATTTATGAACGATGCGAGACTCAAACCCGAGAAACTTTCGGGTTCCGTTCGAGCGCTGTTACCAACTGAGCCAACCGGTCGAGTACACATGAGTCGTAAATTTTGGTATAAAAAGGCATAAAAGGCATTTATTTTCTCAAAATTGATTCCTTTAGAATTCTTTTTGATGTCATTTCTTATACTACTAGATACTACTACCGCTTCGGAAACAAATGGCGCTCTGAGAGAGAAGAAGCGGCGCAAGAAACTCTCCCAGCATTCTTTTTTTTGCGCTCTTTTCAATAAAAATATACAATATTGTACAGTCATTTCTATCGCTATAAAATAATCACAATCTAGTCCCCGGCTGTCCGATCATTTAGATATTCAGCAGTGGAGTAATAGGATTTACGAGAGCCATTTTTTTATAAAACATTTAAATTTATTTATAGATAATGCCTGAACAGTGGTTGGGACTTTATTGTAGAAGTGTATACACACATATATATATATATATATATATATATATATATATATATATATATATATATATATATGTTGTTCAACTCCCAGGTTGTGGCTCCATCTACAGGATCTACTTTACAGTGGATAATCTGCTCAACTCCGACAATTGCACATTAGGAAATTGTGTTGAACAAGTTATACCAAAATTACAGACGGTACCTGAGAGCAAATTGTTTATTGTTATGAAGTATATTGTGCAGTTATCGATTAGTAGTAAACTTACATCATTACTATAATTTAAAAATGACTATGAGCTGCTACTCCAGGAGTCAATAGTGTTGGGTCTACTGAAAACCTGTGCTACATTGGCCTTACGTCAGATTTATTCTTCTCTCTACCTCCCTTCGTTATTGTATTGACTGAAGGGTACTTGTTGGCCTTTATAACTAGCACTTTCTATTCTCGTATTAGGGACCATCCATAAATTACGTCAAGACCTTATAGTGTGTCACTTATTTTGACACCATATTTTTCAAATTTTATTTTTATCTAAGTATTAAAACATCCAATTTAAAGTTTAAACTACATTCCTAGTAAACTTGCAATGGGCATTATCTTTTTTTTTAATGTTTTGTTCATTTTTATATGTTTAATTTGATTGAAAACAAAAAAATATATAAGGCGAGTGTGTGTGGGCAAGTCGGTCACAGGAGACTTCGTTGAACATTCGTCCGTCGCTCATAGAAAGGTCCGAAACACCCGGAACCGGCGAACATGTATGAAAAGAATAATAAATGCAGAAGCGCGTGAGGTCTGTAAGGACAGAAGCAATGGCATTATATTGTCTCTGCTTAACCCGACGGGAACAAGGCGTGAGTGTGTGTGTATATGTTATTTGATTGAAAATTTTTATTGAAAAGTATTTAAATGTAAATAACAATAATTTCGGAACATTGCTGTTTTGATAATTTCATAATTTTCTAAATGTAAAATTGCGAAATATGTGACATCACATTAGGTAGGGAGGGTCTCACAGATGTGACTAGCTGTGACAAGGACGAGGGAGGGATAATAAAATCATGAAATTCATGTGATGCAATTTTTGGATGGCCCCTTATATTATTAGTATTAGTAGAAGTAAATATAATAACCTGTATGGAGTTTCCCCGGTGTGTGTGCGCACGTGATTGTCCAGGTGCTCCTTCCTCCAGAACGTCTTGTGGCACGTGGAGCACGCGTAAGGCTTGTCTTGAGCCAATCGCTTTGCTTGACGTTCCGCTGATTCGCCAGCTGTCAAATAGCTTTTATGTAAGACATTATTATCTTCACGTAACAAAACAATGACGTTCTATACACATGCAATGATATTTCATTCGCAGTTTGATAGCGGAACGGCAAAAGTGTGCTTAAAGACAATGTAAACACACTTTTCTTCTTAATCGTGTGTCAACAAGGACATATCATTCGCAGTCTGATAGCGGAACGGCAAAAGTGTGCTTAAAGACAATGTAAGCACACTTTTCTCCTTAAATGTGTGTCAACAAGGACATATCATTCGCAGTCTGATAGCGGAACGGAAAAAGTGTGCTTAGAGACAATGTAACCACACTTTTCTCCTTAATCGTGTGTCAACAAGGACATATCATTCGCAGTCTGATAGCGGAACGGAAAAAGTGTGCTTAAAGAAGATGTAAGCACACTTTCTCCTTAATCGTGTGTCAACAAGGACATATCATTCGCAGTCTGATAGTGGAACGGCAAAAGTGTGCTTAAAGACAATGTAAGCACACTTTTCTCCTTAATCGTGTGTCAACAAGGACATATCATTCGCAGTCTGATAGCGGAATGGTAAAAGTGTGCTTAAAAATAATGTAAGCACACTTTTTTCCTTAATAGTGTGTCAACAAGGACATCATTCGCAGTCTGATAGCGGAACGGCAAAAGTCTGCTTAAAAACAATGTTAGTCGTGTGTCAAACAACCAGCCTAAGTCTGCTATAAAAAGTGCTTAAACAATACGTTAACTACGCAAAAAAAATGGTGACTTATCAGCGGTAAGTTAATTTTATTTATACCTATAAATACACCTATAAACCGAGGAGAACACCCTATCGTAAGCAAGTTTGCACATAGACCCTCTCTCTCTCTCTCTCACATACACACACACTCACACATACACACACATTTACCTCTATCCTTTGGAATTTCAAGCTTTTTAGTCACTGTGTAAAAGTGGAATCCTGGTGACCAGTAATACAGGTATTTTATTACCTACCACAGGCACCAGCGATCCACGACCAAAACTTATGTATCCCCTGTATTTTTAAGTTTTCGCTATATTGTAATTTTGGTTGTTGGTGAGAAATAAAAGTCATTATTTTTATAATTATTATTATTATATAAGATTGGTTTGCCGGAAGCGTAAACAATTTCGTAAAACGAATATTCTTTCATGAAATATGGTACAATTATTGACAAGTATTCACATCCCTTTCTCTCCTGCTTGTCAGAATAAGACAGACGAAATGACGCGACAAGCATACAGTCTGTAATGAAAATTATAGTCGCTCTTTTTTTAAAGGCCCAATGAACAAGGAACAATGATAATCAATATTGTATTTTGTGTACAGAGTTTGTGTAGAGATAGCCGGTGAATGCGAACGGCTTACAAGAATGTGTATAACAAACTAGTGTTATTGACACGGTATTACAGACGTATCGTTAAACTAATGATAATTGATACTTATTTACACCGCAAATCTGTAAAAGCTAATCTTTTTCAGCTTTCCCGTACACGAGATATTGAATCAAGCTAGCTAGCAAGAGAAAGATGTGAAGAATTTAGTCAAATTGATGCACATACAAAAGTCCAAATTGGCCATATTTAGAATTTTACACAAGCTGTCATACAAAGATATGCAAAAAAAACCCTGGAAAAGATATCTACGTCTAAAAGACTTATTTTAACAAAATATTGAACATCATACATTGACATATCTGTCTGATAGCGGAACGGCAAAAGTGTGCTTAAAGACAATCTAAGCACACTTTTCTCCTTAGTCGTTTGAGTGTTTGTTCCTCTCATTATAATATATACTATAATCTTAACTTATTAGATCCAAATCCATTTGGAGCGTTAAAGAGTAATAAATATACACTCAAACAAATAAATCAACATACAAACTTTTGCCTTTCTAATGTGAGTGTGATTTTTGATTAAAAACGTTAAGAACTTCCGACTGAACAGATCTTGATCAGAAAATAGGGACAGAATGACAAATGTAAAACTTATAGTAACCCTAGTGTTAGTAAACCCTAGTATAAAACTAAATGCTACTTCACCGATGTCACTGTCCAAATCGGGTTCTAAATTCAAAATACGCAGCTTAAACTGAAAAAACGCTTTACATTGCTGCCTATTCACCAATAATATTTTATACAATTGGAGTAAACGCAGAAATGTATAAATGTGACATTCGCAGATTATTATGATGTAATTTGTGGCATGTGCCATATTTCGGCTTAGGTTTTGTATGACATGAATTAATTATAGAACGTCATAGCGTTCTATACACATACAAGGACATATCATTCGCAATCTGTTAGAGGAAAGGCGAAGGTGTGCTTAAAGACAATGTAAGTACACTTTTCTCCTTAGTCGTGTATCAACTGTCACTGTCCGAAACAAATCTGAACTGAATAAATGATTTACATTGCTGCTTATTGACCAAGAATAATTTGACAATCTATCAAAGCTTGTTATGGTGTAATTTGTAGCATGTTCCATATTTCGCGTTTTTATACGACGTGAATTGTCTATATGTATCTAACGCAGTGAACGCATATAAAACATGGAAGCATTTGTGACGTTTTAAAATAGCGCGATTTATACTATGGCTGGACTTACAAACTATGCCGGCACGCGGATCAGTATGGTTAGGCGAGTGAGAACGATTGAATCCCTGTCAGACGAGATTTTAAAAATAAAAAAAGATCATGATAACACCTATCAAGACATCTCAAACGTGATCAATCCAATTAAAAAATTAAGATTTCCTATTTTTCCAAGAAATTCACGATGCTATCTAAAGGCGCTGTACCAATATGTATCAGGAGTATTTATGAGGTTCAATGGCAATACGATTTGTTCTATGACATATCTAATGAAATCATTAGAAAAAAATACAGCTACAGTTTTTTTTACTTTATATGCACCCATACATTTCAAAGGGAAACTGCTTGATATACTCATCTCGCCAAAAACTAAATTTACATACGATTTTTCACGGTATATAAATTATATGCTTGTAATAAAGTGAGTCATTTAAATATTTCAAATATCAAATTGTATTCAGTGTTGTAACAATAACTTTCTCTACATTTTTATTTTTAAACATATCTATTTTGTTTGTAATTTTATAGTGCATTCGTTTTGTGTTTTAATTGATATTCTGGTGACAGTTAATTTATTATTGACAATTCATTTAGTATTAAAAAAAAAAGACTCAAAATAATTATATGAAGCCATCGCCGGCCATATTCTCCTGTAGCACCAGAGGAATCACAGAAGCGTTGCCGGCCGGCGAAGTATACGCATTTTTTGTAGGCATATACTAATCTAGTTCAAAATTCCATTTTTTTTATCATGATTGATCCCCTCACACATACATCGTCCACATATCTGACAAACATTGACAATTTTACTTTTCGTTACCGTTATCATGTCATGCCGAGAGCCAGAAACGTAAATCACGGTGTGCGCATTACAAAATAACTGACAAAACACATCCTAATATCGGCCTAGATTCTCTCTTCCAATAACACTCTCTTTATTATGCAGTGATAGTTTGTTTACTGTATTGTGACTTGATTGTGTGAATTTTTGGCGCTAATATACGGTAAATAGTATGACAAGACTGCTTCCATGTTTTATATGCGTTCACTGATACAATGACATTGTAAAATACATTAAAAAACACTAGACGCAAAAAGGAAGTGCGTGTAAAAAATAAAAATGATCACTTCGCCAGGTAACTAACGAAGTGATAACTACCATTTTATTTATGGTAAAGGAGGACAAACGAGCATACGGGTCACCCTGGTGTTAAGTGATCACCGCCGCCCACATTCTCTTGCAACACCAGAGGAATCACAGGGCCGTTACCGGGCTTTAAGGTGTACGCGCTTTTTTTGGAGGTATTTCGTATCGTCCCGGAAATAATGCACATGGAAGCTCATTCCACAGCTTGGTGGTATGTCGAAGAATGTTCCTCAAAAGCCGCACTGTGGAGGAACACCACATATCCAGGTGTTGAGGATGATATTCATACTTACTACTTAGACGTACGTTTTACTATATTAGACTAAAAGGAATGCAATATTTTCTTATTTTTATAATTTACGTTGACATAAATCAGACAGACGGATTATGGTAGTTTATGCTGTTAACTAAAATAGTGGGTCCTTACCAAGGTGACATTTTCCATGTTTAGACAGTTCCGTCGGATTGGCGAATGCCTGGCCGCAAACTTGACAGGTGTAAGGTTTATTTTCACCATGATAGCGCCTGCAAAGAGAAATTAACAAAATTAAGATGACACATATAAGAAATAAAAAATGCTGTGCATACAAAACGTAAAAAAAATTCTTCTTTGACGGAATAAAATCAAAAATCCTTCAAAATGTTTATACAATTGGAGAGACTTTTATATATTGAAATTTATGATACAATTGGTGTAGTTGACCAACTATTTGCAATTTCTTTAATTAATGTATAGGTAAATTAGTAATTACGCCTAAACTGCCCTAATAACCATTTGTTTAACCAGTTTGATGAGGACAATAAAATATGCCCAAGCTAATTACTGCTTTGAACAAGCATTTTATTTTCAACCTATAGGATTAACTTATTGCCTAGGATTAAAATAATGATTCCTTAATACTAAGCTAAACATTTGTGAATATTCTACTAAACAAGTGTTACAAATTAAAATGTCAACTATATTATTCATGTTAAGTTATTATTTTAAAAATCTCTGATGTTAAAACATAATCATTAACCACATAATTTCTATTTTAAGGCAATGTCACTGTTGGATTGTACTAAATTTAAGATTCTTATTTCTTTGACTGCATCAAGTAATGTACTACCTATATATTTTACTTTGATAAAGAACTTTTAAAATTAAATAAATTACCTATGTACAATAAGCTGATAGCGGTAGGCGAATATCTTATTGCAGAGGTCACATGGGTGTGGCCCGGAAGATGACTCCGTGTCGGGGAGCGTCGCAGATGCGCTCGTACTGGCTTCTACGTCCACTTGGTACATCACTGGCTGCTAAACACAAAATGCATATTATAAGTCTTAAATTACAGGCTTTAAAATGGCTTTTCTTTTAATAATAAGCTAATAAATATTATGTTATGTATGTACGTACATAGGCACATACATGAATTTGCTAGAAACTATCATAACCATTGTATCACTGACACCTCACATACAAGTTTTTTTTTATATCATCGAACAATGAACATATTCATTATATATTATATTATATATATGGGTTATAGGTGAAGTCTTCAATCCCCACTTCACTTCACAAAGCTACCAAAAGCTGCTTAGTTGAATACATCAAATTCAACTGGTGTGTTCAAAAAGCTTGTCCATCAAGATTATTTTTGATTTCCTTTCGAGTCATCATCACCCTCATTCAGCAAAGCATAAAATGTAGAAGTTACCTTAGCTTGTGGCTGTTGTGGTGGTGTCTGCGCCTGCTGTGTTTGCTGGGAATCTGTATTGAGTTTTCCAAACACCTCATGGTAGGCTAGGAGTTGTGATAGGTCCTCCACATTCACCTTGTACATGGCATGCATATCATTGTCTGTGCCACCTCCTGATATCTTCACTACAGCCCCTTCCATACCCATTGCACCAACACTCTACAAAGAAATACAAATTTGAATTACGACAGTCTTGAGTTAGATAGTTTTTTTGATGACTGAGTCTGCCCAGATGGTACAGGGTGGTTAAATGCCAGCTGGTTATTTGTGATGTTGAGCGGTTAACGGGTGATACTTTACGTAAAAATATCTTCTGCCTGTGAAGTCGTATGCGTGGATTAGCATCTAGCGTGACAATATGTAGTCCTAAGCTCTTGTTAATATTTGTGCAGAATTGGACAAAAATACTTTCTTTGGATTCGGTATTGTTTTAGAACAAACAGCAAATATTGTTTTAAAAAATTATCTATAAAAATATTTTTGTTATATATTTAGATACTGACGAAAACTTAAATGAATATGCATTATACTAGCAACGAAATGGAGCGCAGAATTTGATTCACCTTCTTTGATTCAGTCTCTATAAGCTACGTTCTATGACATGACGTATTGAACGTTATGAAAAGTATTACAACCACGCATAGAGTCCGACAACTTCGGTGCGTGGCCATCCCACGCGGTGACAGACGGTTGCGGGGAAAGGCAACGTGTGAGACTACCGTGCAAATTCTTCTCAGGATTGTTGATTCTCATGATTGTTTTACGGTAAGTAAAGGCGCCGCTACGGTACTCACTTAGCCATCCTGTGAAAACAAGCCTACCACTGAGAGACTGTCTTAGATCGTGCAGTGAAACCTCTTATTAATACGCTTCCTAAAAATGTACCTACAACTTTCCATCAACACTGCACCTGGTCGCAAGACAGGAACTAACCAAGCTTGACTGGAACTCAAAGTTCTAGACTGCCCTGAACGACACGCTAACATCATCGCTTATGAGATCTCTAAAAGAAATAATACCTAAATATCCCATGGAAACAATGCGTAAATCCATACATACGTTTCTAGATAGATTAAAGAACAGCATTAAAGCCAGAGATAGTCATTTCGAATAGAATTGTTTTTTGAAGTTATACTTTTATTGGCATGTTAAGAAAAATTATCAGAGTGAATTTTAACGATGCACACGCACACCGTTACGCAAAATCAACACCTTAGCTGGTCTATTTGTATCCTACTTCAGCTACCAAGACTCTTGTAACCCATCTACTAAATTATATGTCTACGAGAATTACATAAATTTCAATTTATATAGAAGTTTTAAAATAGAATAATTTCTCTCCAATTGTATAAAAATAATTATTTAATGATATTTAATTAAACTTTATTTAACTAAATTATGTGGTATAATAATATTTTCATTTGTTGTAGTTATATATTCTTTATTGTTCAATATTGTTTTTTCTAGAAACGTAAAATAGCATGAGGAATATTTTTTTAAGGATTTTTATTTTATCACGTCTAAGAAGAATTATAGATGCTGCTGGTGTTAGATGCAAATAAGATACTGCTCAAGAAAGTGGCAACAGTTGCATACGGAAATAACGTCATTACTAAAGCTTTTACAGGGCTAATTATAGGAATTCGGTAACAGGATTCTCTAGCATTGAGTAGCAGAAATTCATGCTGAAGTAATAGATGGAAAAATATCCTCAATGGTAATTGTCATTTAAGTAATGGCATACATTCATAAGTTGTAATAAGTTGTAAATCATGTCATCTGTGTATTGATTTTAAGCGATTTAATTTGCAAATTCGTGGGGTTGGGCACACAGTCTGCTATAGCAAGGAAGTTTAAGGACACTTTTAGTTACTGGCTTCAACAAGATTGTGGGAATATCTAAAAAAGCGTTCTGTACACATCATGGACATATCATTCGCAGTCTGATAGGGCAACAACAAAAGTGTGCTTAAAGACACACGACTTAGGAGAAAGTAGATAAATGTAAGCACACTTTTCTCCTAAGTAGTGTGTCAACTGTCACTGTCCAAATCAAATCTGCACCGAATAAATGTTTAACATTGTGCTTTATCACCAAGAATATTTGAAACAAGTTGAAATTGCGCTTGCTGCCCGGTTTTCATTGATACTCTTTATTCCCCAAACATACCAACTACCATACCCTGTACCACACGGGATTGTGTTTCCCAATAGTTTGTAACATAACATAATGTAACAGTGAAAACATTGGGATAACAAAAAAGACAACTGAATTCTATAAATATTCAATGAAAAATTATAAGCTAAAAGGAGATAAAGTATCTTCTATTATTAAAAATATCAGGTTAAGTAACATCACCAACTCAACGTGGTTGGAACACACACCTTCAAATCAATTCCTTTAATTTCCTTAATATCCGAAGCCGCAGCATACTGTGCAGATTCAATTTTAACATTCTTCTCATCTTTTACAATGAGGGAGTCAGCGGCGCTCGTCTCTATCGACGTGGTGCCATCTGGGTTCTGAGTCACTAGTATGTTGGCAGGTTCTCCGGTAGCCTGCTCTATACGGACCACACTGTCTATGACCTACGGATACAAGTTTAATATTAGAGCGGAAAAACTAGACTGGACATTTTTTTATTAAAGAGAGGACAGACGAGCGTACGGGTCACCTGATGCTAAGTGATCACAGCCACCCACATCATTTGCAACACCAGACCGTCGCTGGGCCATAATAAAGTGAACGCGCTTTTTTGAAGGTGCCCATGCGGTATCGTCCTGGAAACACCGCACAAGGAAGCTCATTCCACAGATTAGTCGTACGTGGAAGAAAGTTCCTTGAAAACCGCACTGTGAAGGAACGCCACACATCCAGATGGTGGTGATGATATGCTAATTTATGGCGTGTCTTGCGAAGGTGGAATTCGGCGGCAGGATTCAGGTCAAACAGCTCTTCGGAACGCTATTGATAAATGCGGTACACACAATGAAGCGACGTCTCTACGAACGCCAAGTGATCTAGCCGTGCACAGAGCACTGGGTCGTCCCCGACAATTCGAGCAGCTCTGTTTGGTTTCAAAATTGGACTGTGTTTTATAAATGTTAGCAATGTGTTCAATCCTGACTACACTTAGTGTTACTACACAGTCCAAGTTAAATCCAAAATTGAAATATTTTTAAGTCCCTGGACCAATTCAAACCTATTTGACATAATGGCACTCCCGTGATATACGCGGTAGACGATGCAGACAGAACGCCAAACGACTTTGATTCGAGTCGATCTTCGTTTTATACGGTCAAATGGAAGCTAGTACTGGGGAGCGCCCGCCCAGAAAAAAGTTAATACTCTATGTGAGTAAAATTAGTGGTCATTAAATATAGGTTTGCTTGTAACTTAAGTAGTAGTTATTATTTAGAGCATTGGTAACAATACCATCAAATCAAAACAAAATACAATCAAAGATGAATATTTAAATAATTTCTCAATAAAGTCAATTACAAGAAAAACCCCCATTAGGTATAAAAAAATTCTTGATGTAGGTTAGATGGTAGACCTTGGTTGGACCTCCATTTTTTAAACATAATGAGAGTACTTCAACAACAAGTAGTGGTAATCCACATAAGGTAGTCTAATTAATTTTGATAACTGCAGAGAAGCCGGGTGGATCAATAAGTTATGAGTTCAGAGCAGCAAACTGCAATTCTCAAATCTTTGCAAGTAAATATGGTCAACTTCACATGCAGATTAAAATAGCAATCTATACAAACATTATATAGATTTTTCTTTCGAGAATATCAAACAAACAAAGTTATGTTGTTACAAAAAAAGATTTATCATTTGGAATTTCTCTATAATTAGTTTTGGAGGTCTAATATATTGTTGTTCAAGCTAGAATAGATAATTAAACAACAAGTTGGGTTCAGTACTATTGTCTTTGCATTTAAAATGACAATTTTTATTTATTAAAGAGGACTGCAATGCTTAGGGTCACTTGATGGTGTGTGATCACCATGGCCAATACACTGTTGTAACACCAGAGTAATCAAAAGAGTTTAGACAGCCTTATAAGTGTGACCTAAACATACATATAAATTAAGAAATATCATATTTTCCCCTTAAATACTTTTCGATAGTAAATTAGTAAGTTTGTAATTAGTTAGTTTCCTCAGTGCTAAAATTTACAATTAACTTCTGTCACATAAGGATTCAAAGAGCCACTTAACCATTGGCAATCTTTTGATAGCTGAAAAAGAAAGTACAAACCTGGTGGTGTCCCACAATCTGTTGCAACTGATGCACAGTGAGGGTGTGGTCCGAAGGCATTTTGATGGAATCATGGAGATCGTCCTTTTCCATCAACTTGCTGCTGCCAGGTTCCACAACTGTTACGATGCCATCCTCACTCACAGTAAGTTGAATCTAATGGGCAATTCATAAGCTATTTACAACAAAAGTTTGATGAATGTGATATAATTGGGTTGTTATTCTTCTAGTTGACTGGTTTAAGTGAAGTATTTTTTACACATGGAACAATCAAGGAACTGTAGTTGATGTGATGGTAAATCAAACGGAATTTTAAAATTTGCTTTAATATTAAGTCCAAATAAAAATGCTTTGGTAATTAAGTATATTGTTTTGGCCATATCTTATAAACGAGTTTCATACACATTTCACAATTGTCTAAGAACATGGCATCCAGCTGCATCTAATTTAATTAGTACAGTTGGATGAACTCACTTTCGACTAACTAGGCACCCAGGGTCTAATTGAATTATTATTTAGTACAAGTTCTGCATGTTGCAGTAAATGGATAAGCAGGGGATAGATGTTTTGGAACCAAGGTCTTGGAGAATAATTATATATAGGGGATTGTGAAAGAGGTTCGCACTTACATCATTGACTTGGCCTTGGCTCCATGTATTTGGCAACAACCAGCTTGGTGTTCTGCATTAGTACAGTCCCATTAGATACATTTTAGGTTTCGACTGCCAGTATACAGACTATTTTGTAGTCTAGGAAGTGAGAAGACACTTACATTTGACATTAAAATCTATACACAGATGTCAGACAATACAGGAGCAGGATATTTAAAGGTAGAAAAGAGTGAAAGAAGTTGGAAGAGGCATCTGTCAATAGACAAACAGATAGAGATAGATATTTAGTTAAGGATAGTATGTGTATTATATGTAATTTCTACTAACTGAATAAGGGCTTATATTATTATTATAAGGTCAGGCAAAGACATGGGGACATGTCTAGTGATTGTGATATGGTGTGATAATATTGGTGTAACAATAATCATTACTTGAACTGGATAAATTATTTAGATTGTATAAATCTACACAATTATTTTTATACTTTTTAGTGCATATTATACCCATTGTTAATATTTTTCATTTTCAGTGTATCTGAAGTACACCAACTAATAATTTATCTAAATATGAGTAGATCTACTAAACTTTGCATTGCAATTATATTACAGAGAAAATAAAGAATTATCTATAATGTATCTGTTCACCCAGTCGAAAGTTCATTGGTAACAAACAAAAAAATACTGAGAAATTGAGAACCTACTCCTTTTTGAAGTCGGTTAAAAAATAAGGTAGCACTGTAACATCTTTAAAGAAACAATACTTCCACAGCACAAAAAGTGGCTAAAATATTACAGTAACAGATACATACCTCACTGACCTGATGTTTTATGATTAGCATGAAATGATAACAGTACATAATATATTATACATTACCTTCATGTGATTTGTCAAATAAGTAGCGGTTTACTTTCAAGTGTTGTACTTGTCAATCATAAAATAGCTGTTATTATTTAATATAAATTATTGTATTTATTAATTATTTTCTCTATAGTTATGTAAAACAACATGAGCACTCATTCAATAATACATTAAACCCATGAGAGCTTGATATTAAAGTTATAATTATTAAACATGTATATTTTTTAGGTTTTGAAACAACCCTCATTTAAGATTGAGAAAACTTACAATAATTTGTGAACATATCTTCAATCACATGTCAACAGTATTACTTTCATTAATAACATTAACCTACATTTAGTTGAATTCTCAATACAGATAAAATATTTGAATAAACCAAAAAGTTTAAACATGTTTTTAAACAGACCCTAAGAATGTTTCCTACAGTAATTTTAAAGATGAAACAATCAAAAACGACCAAACCGAACAAAGCTGATTAGCACATTACATGAGCGAACAGGCATCTTTCAGTACTCTGTAGCAGCAAATACAGCAAAAACCTTTATGCAGAAGCTATCCTTGTACATGAAGAAAAGCATAACTGTTTATTGTAGTTTCACAATTTTTTTGTTAAACTACAGGTTAAATACTCATTAATTATATACTATCCTAAACTCCTTCATTATATGGTCTGGTAAAAAAAATAATATGACTTCCGGTCAAATAGTTACTGAAAATCTGTTTTAAACCTAACTGGTTCAATATTAAAATAGGCACCTTGAGAGGAATGTGATAAAGTATAAGATAATATATATTTACAAACCTGTTGGTTGGAATGTTCAGGTCTTGTTGCTGCTAGAAGTTGTTGTTGCAACAAATGATTTTGTGTATGATGACCCTAATAAAAAAAATAATAATTTTTATTACAAGGTAGTTCAACAAATAACGGTAGATAAATAACTTCTAACTACTAAGCCTCGACTGGGAATGGAGGCAAATTAAGAAATGGAAAGGGTCCACACAATTTCCTACACACCTCTTCTCAAACCAGAGGCATTTCTCTTTCAATGTGTGGTGAATTCTAACTTTCAATGAGTGATTTTTAAAATCCATTTTGAAAACAAAGTATTTGGCAATATTGTAGCACTAGGCTTCATTTAAAGTTGGTTAGAAGTTATAACAAGAGCTGCAAACATTTTTTTTTGTGAAATGACAAATTTGCCTCTATTAATACTCTCATTGCATAATTTTGGTTATAGAGCTGTGCTAATTATTATTATGGAAAATGTACATTCCTCACAAGAAAATTTTATTTTTCAAATTAAAAGTTGTTTTGATGTCGTAACCCAGTCTCTCACATTGTATGAATACTTATCCTACTAATATCTTCCCTTTCTTGGTCCATGCAGAATGGGATATCTATGCCAACTTAATGGCTGACAGGCTTACCCTGCATGTTTTAATATGACAACTCTCTCTGTTATCCCTACTAAAACATTTTATTGAGATAAAACCTTTAGTATTACATAATATGTAAGTTTCCTGTCAATTATATATGGATATGTAAAGTATGTTTCCAATTACACTATTGTTCAAATAAATACAGTTTAAATAACTGTTGTAATGACCATTCATGTAATATACAATAGTGAACAGAGTCATTATGTCATCAAGGTCAAATCTGGATCATATTGAAAATTGATGAGTTTAAACAATATGCATCTTAAGTAAGAGCTCATTGGCCTACTAGAAACATGTCCAAGCAGTGTCATATATTTTACATATTATACATTAACTTACACAGATAACATTAAAACATTCATTCAAATGAACACCTTATTTGAGACAGTCTATTGTATAAAACACTGCCTAATCATGTAGGTAGTTTTGTTTCAGGCAATTTCGGAGCATGATTATTAGTTTAGTTATTTATTATATGTCATTTTTGACATTGCTTTATCAAATAATTTTTATCTACCATATCTAAGCCATGATGTTGCACAAACTCCAGGCGATTACTGGGCTGTTGATGGGCTGACTGAGAGTTAACAGTCACTTGAGAACTACTTGAGTTCTGTTGTGAGGACATTTCTTGTTGACTATGGGACACCAGAGAATCTGCAACAATATTAAACATTAAAGAAGTAAATCTTCAAATAATAGTTATAATTTGTCTTATACATAGTGTTGAGTTACTCCAAGTTGAAAATTACTTCTCCCTGTCATGTAATTCTGTAGTGACCAAGTTTAGATTAAGATAAAAAGTTTTAAACTAAGAATAACTTTAATTTGTGTTTTTTAAAAACACAGATTAAGTCAAAATGCAAATGCCTATCATGCCTAAAGGATAAATAAATTAGGAAGTGAAGCTATGTGTATATGGGTTAACTCATACACACAAGTCATTATGTTAATAAATGTATTGGTATGCTATATGATATGTTAATAAATCTGAGATTCTTGCACCTGATTTGAGGCATATCTTTTCAGATGGGTTAGTATAAGTGTTTAAGCAAACGAAAAGGTAGAAATAAATTACCATGTCCTTGTCCAGACTGAGTAGTAATTAATTGAGATATAGGTATTTGTTGACCCCCAGCGGCTGACACTGTAACTTGTGGTTGAGCACTATGATGTCCCAGAATAATATTAGGATCACCATTAAGTAAGCTAGCATGTGATTGGCCAAGATCCTGAAAATATAATGTTTTTAAATCATCTTAATATTTTCTTCTTGTTAAAATGATTCTTTTGGAATGGATGGATGGATTGGATGGATTATTTTTACAATAGAATGTAATTGCATCCATCAAACAAATAACCACTGTTTCCAGAGAAATAAACAGAATAATGAAACTGAATTATACCTAATTACCACATTAAGCAGATTTTATACTCCATAAATGTTTTTTTTGGAAATTTATGTATTTTTATGAATATCAATTTCTTTGTTTACCTGTACAGGTTTCCCATTTTCAATTCTAGTGCTTGCAGGTAGCCCATACAGAGAGACTTGTGGTATTGGACCGGGAAACAAATTTGTAAACACCCAGTACTTGGCAACGCTCGATAACGCAACATTTACTGCCGAGTTAACTCTTAGGTCTGTTGCAGAAGTGGTTGGGGCTTGCTGTTGTTGCTGGCCAGATTGTACTCTTTGGCCCTGGGAAAGAAAAAAATAAATAAATAAGCAACAACTAATTGTGTATGTACTTAATTATTGTTCTCAACTTATTATGAGAAAACATTTTTTCCGAACCTCTGAATTGGTTGAAGTCTGTCCACTACCTCCACTGATACTGTGGTGGTCCTGATTCATCGTAATGTTAAGTACTAACTTATTAGACTCGTTACAATAAAATCTCACAGTTCTTGATTTATATGATTCGGCATTGTCAAAGTATGACTGTCACTGAAATGGAGGCGCGGGGGACGCGACGGACCGCCATTGTGAAACTTAGCACACAAAAACATTTTGTAAACTATTGCGGTAAAGTCTTAATTAAGCTTGCAAAATTTTGCATTTAGTCAATAATCTTCGAATATACTACACGATACTTTAATTGCACTATAAAAATACACTTAATACGAGTAAAATGGCTTTAATTTACTGATAATCTCCATTTTTACACAACCGCGGATGCGACGAATAATTTTGCCATACCCATGTTTGCCAACATGAACATTACTTATCAAGCGCCCTTCTGATTGTTGAAAATTTTATAATATCTGATAACATTTACATTATATTTACAAAATAGTATAACGTTATTTTTAATTTTAAAATTCCGATATTTTCAATGCATTATTTTGCATTAATTTAATATACAAAATGAACCTATGGGAGAGTCAAATTCACTTCGTGTATGTTATGTTGGCAGCCCAAACATTGAAGTTGCGTTCCGAAAATTATAAAATGTGGACTTTTCTTGGTGTTATTTTATAATTGAATAAAAAAATAATTTAACTTTAACGAATAGAAATAAGTAAACAGTAACGTTTCTAATTTAATTAATTTTAAATAAGTATCTCTACACTTGTATATTTGTACATTTGAATATACACATAGAACCACAGACTATATGACCTGTATGGCAAACCATTTGT